>NC_086330.1:368281351-370681351 GCF_032445375.1 Bacillus rossius redtenbacheri
AGTCGTTATTGTACGAGTCCAAGTTGCCCGCTTGTTTCTATCCTGCAATTTCAAACGCGACATTTTAAACCTCTGTTTTTTTTTTTGGCTGAAATTTTCAAGGAAAAATCGTTTGTGAATGTTGGCTGCTTTGTTTAAAACAAGAAGCAAATTCAATCAATATTATCAACACAAAATCTATCAGTGCCTCTGTCTTAACAAAAGATAAAATATATTGTTATTAATTATTAATTAAGGGTGGATTATTTTCAATTCTCACAAAAATTATGAATTTGAAAGTTTAAATCAATATAAATTTAATAGTGTTATTTAGTAACTTTTCTCATTGATTGTCTTGCATTTATTTGGACTGCACATGCAATTATCCCCCTAAATAACTTTAGTGTCTTCAAATGATGACATCAGAAAAAAATACTTCCCAAAAATAATTTTACAAATATTTTTTTTCTAATGTGGACCATTATCTAATTTAGAATTTGTGTTGCAGCAATATTAATGTTTGGAAATGAAAGCAAAAAACTAGTTTAATAAAAAATGTACAGTGCTCTCTCCTCCGTACGCAAACGCTTGGATCGAGTCGTTAAATCACTGCCTCGACTATCGATATATCGAGAGTTGGCCGGTATCTGCCTGGGCGACTAGTTTATTATTACACTCGCAGTAATAAACGTCAATCTCTTCTGCAGTCACACACTAGTCGTAAAGCAGAATAGAGTATTTATATGGTGCTATAAAGGTATCTGTGGTAAAATATATTACGTTTCTCGAGAAAAAAAAAATATATTTACTGCATTGCCTGAGAATGGACATTTAAAGCATCTGGCTATTAAAGCCATAATACTACTACTAAAACAAAGTGACTCCAGAATATAAAATAAACGTATTATTTTTAACACTCTTATCGAAGTTTATGTTGACTAAATAATAAAATTAGAGTTTTTTAAAAATATCTTTAAACACGTTTTTAAATAATCATACCTCATATTGTTCATAATAGCCTTCTTAGAAATATTATCTTTATTTTACACAAGATAAAATGAAATTAAAAAAATTTCAATTTCATATTTTATTGTATTTTTACAATGATGTGCCTAATTTAAACAACCTTTCGCGCGTGAAACAAACAAACGGGTGAACATTTGAAATTAAGTAACAGGAACCGAATGTATGAGCTAAAGTTAATTCTCGATGTTTCTTAAAAAAAATTGGTTGTCTGTCAAGTTGGTTTACGGACGATAGTTTAACGTGACATAGTCATAACAAAACACTGAAGAAATGATTGCATACTTTTATGAATAAAATTGAATCATTTTTATTGAATTATCACTATTTTGTATGGATACAAAGAAGGAGTGAAATGAAATCTACAATTTAATTGATGAATTTACTTTTATTTGCACTCATTAATTCAAATATGTTTATTACTTTAAAGAACAGATTATTTTAACTATAACTTTTATACATGTTTGCTATTTTAATTCTTCCAATAGGTGTTAATCTGTTTAGGGTAGGACGATTATAGGAAAAGTAGAAAACGAATGGGAGTGTTTCAAGTTTAATGTGTCTCGATAAAGTCAAACCAATGGTTGTTCCAATCGAGTGGAAGAGAGATAGATGCGGCGCAAGCGTACAATGAGCGTAACGGGACACAACGTAACGGGACAATGTGCGTTACTGGACACTTTTTCGTGCGTGCAGCCGGCGTTCATAGATTTATTAGACGTTGTCAAGTCAAAAATAAGCTGAAAAGATAAAGCACACGCGACTTAAGCTCGAGAGTGCTTTCCAAAGCTGGCGTACGCTTTTCAAGTAAATAAAGTATTTAAAATGTACAAATATAAGATTCTGGATAAAGTTTAATTAAACAATGTTCTACAACCACAGAAATAAACTTATCGCTGTCGTAAAATGATTTCCTTGAGATAATTGAATCGGTCTGTTGTGTGTTACAACCAGGCTCAAAGACCCCCCGCCCCCCTTTTTTCCCCCCAACCTCTGCGGATTTTCGCCCTACCCCCTTGTGAATCATACAGATTTGCACCCCTCATTGTACATGTTCTAACACATCACCGCGGGACAATAAAAATGTAAGTAGCCAACGGTGTGGACTACACATTCATCAGGATACGGGGAGACCGCAGTGTACGCTTGTACAGGATACATTAAACTGGTTCACACAGAGGTGTGCAGAACCCATCATTGGGTCCTGTCCACGCTGCGAGGGAAGGGTGAAATGGTCTCGGCCTCCGATTATGGTTCGAAGGGGAAGCCTTCTTTTCACGGACGAGAGAGCCACACCCGAAGTTCCCCGAAGTTCATGCTACCTTTTTTTTCCCCCGTTCTATCTCATTGCATAAACTGGTGTGGCATTAAATTTTGCGGTCGATTAGGATAGATTAGCTACATTATAAATACTTTAAAACATTGTGGATGGTTGGTTATATTAGGGAAGTATAGCTACATTAAAAATACTGTAAAATCGTTTTATGGTTGCTTAGCAAATAACTTTTTAATATGTAGCTATCCAGGGCTTGGAAACCGTTTACATGATTTCACAGTATCTTTAATGTAGCTATACTAACCAAATAAACCGTCCACAATGTTTTAAAGTATTTATAATGTAGCTAACCTAACCTAATCGACCATTAGTATCCTTTTATCAACACCGCCATATTTATTTACAATGAACCAAAAAAAAAACCGAAGATGCACGATCGGGGGTGTGGCTCTCTCGTCTGTGAAAAGAAGGATTCCCTGGGGCGACGGGACCACTGAGGTCAGACTAGCTGCTCCCTTGTCCGAGACTGTGTCCGGACTGATGAAGTCGGACAACGACCCTCGCTACACAGACGTTACGCAATAACAGCCTCGGAGGAAATAGAAATTATTTCGGTGGCTAGTTTCCAGAAAAAAAAGGGGAGGGGTATCTGTAAAGTTGGTATACGGACGATAATTTTACGTGATAACGTCATAAGAAAAACTGCATACTTTTTAATTTTCAAATAATATTTACAGTTTTCTTTGCAAATTTAATTTAAATAATTTGTTTAAATATAATTACGAACAATCAGTTAAAAATCCCCGCCTTAACCTGTTTGTTATTATAGAAGATTTTTTCGCACGGTGGTTGGCCGGTTCTTGCACGCTCGGCTCATAGCGGAACGTGACACTTTTTTCGTGCGTGCAGCCGGCGTTCAACGATTTATAAAACCTCATCACGTCAAAAATATATTCGTATGGCTACAAACGTTTGTTTCTACAGTGCATTTGAAGTAGGTAATAGCAGGAGCGGGCACTGAGTCCCGCGCCGGCCATACGGTTCTTTTCTGTAAACGAATACGGAATTAATTCTTTATGATTACCCAAAGGGAGGACAAGAGCCCCTATCCCCCGCGCTGAGGGACGAACAAGTGCCTTTGAATATATATACTGTATAGAAGTCGTCAGCCCAGGTTAAAATTTCTAATACGGTTTTGATGTAGTTGGTTAATTCACCGCCGCAATCGCCACCATCTCTAGGGCATCGGCTTGTGGTGGTCCCTAGCGGACAAGTCTCGAACTCTTCAAACACCCCTTCCCCCTCCCGTTGAACGACGTTGAGCTGCAGTGAATGATGGATGAGGGGTGCGGGGAATGACAGCGGGCGACAGCGCTGCGCTCTAACGTGTAAATAACAACTAAGACGATACAGGGCGTTACGGCAGCGCACTGCAGCGGTGAAGTTCCCAAGCTGCTCATCATACGCTTCTGAAAGACGTAGAGTAAATCCTATCCATTCGCGACTTCTATACAGTATATATATTCAAAGCAAGTGCTCGGGTTCGCTGGCACGTGGTCGGTGACGTCAGAGCGCCGAGCCGGGCACCTGGTGGATGACTTCCTTTGTCTCCCCGGGACTCCGCGGGGGTGTAGAGGGGGGGGGGGGGCGCTGCTGGTTATGGAAGTCATCACGCAGCCGCGCTCAAGGTTACTGCTGAGAGCAGAGCTGTTGGAACAGCCATCACGCCATTACGGTAACAAAGCATGGTTGCGCACTGCCATTAAAGATCGATAAACGAATAGCGAAGGCTGCGTCGCGGCCCACGAGTCAGAAACCATGGCCAGAGCGCCATATATATTTTTTTTGTTATTTATCGTCATTACTATTATTCAAGGGCTAGTTTGTTAACTTTGACACAATATCTCCCCGCGTGTGTTCCCCTATCACAAAAAAGTTTATACATATGTTTGTTAATAGTTATAAAAATTCACGCAAAAAACCCTTGCGCGACTTTTTACACCCATTATAGTACATTTGGTAAACATCTGTTAAAAATATTAATGACAAAACCAATGCAGGGGGGGGGGGGGGGGGTTGAGGTGTTAAATTTTCAGAAATAGCTCCTAAACGATGGTAATGTCTCAAAAGTGAAAATGAATACGGAAAGAATATACGCAGTTTTATTTACTGGCTAATACGTACACCATTAATCAAACTACAACAATGTATATGTCTGTCCGTCAAACTAACTACACCTTCGTCAGTCTACTTTTTTTGTTCCCCCCCCCCCCCCTTCCCATCTGGAGCTCGGCTCGACAGTTGCTCTTTCTACATGACCACTTCACCGCTTCCCTACTGCTTGAATCTGTGTGTGAATATGCGAGTGACTGGTTTTAATGTAGTAGCACCTATTTTTTTTCTTCAGGTTTTGATACTATTTGCTGTATGTTTAATTACTTTCCTTTTTATGTAAGTCTATGCTTAGTTTTTATTTACTTTAAACTAGTTATGGTTGAATCTTTTGTAATAGTTAATATTTGAACATTAAGTTAAAATTTTAATTTGTTCTCTTAATATTTAGTCAAAATCTGTTTATATAATTCTTAATTTTTAATATTCCACTATTTGATGTAATTGCAGAAAACTGGTTAAGTGTAAGAAAATGCGTACCGCCTTAACTTCACCACCAATAAAGACGACAAATAAATAAATAATAAATACTGCTCGTTTCTTGCTACACAACTCTATCCCGACTCACTGCCTCGCACTTCTCACAGCTCCGTCACGGATGCATTGGTCCTCGATGCTCCGATCTTCGACAGCGAAGCCCGTCTCTCGTCGCCCGCTATCGCTCGCCAAGGGGGCTCGCCCGCCCTCTTCACTGAACTCGCTGTATCGCTCCGAGGATTGGTCGGTGTCTATAACTCGCTCGCCGGAGGTTCAGCGTCGTCCTGCATACCTTCTGAGTCCTGCCAAGAAGTGTCAAGTCATCAGAATTACCCCCGACTCAAACAGCTCGAAGCTGCCAGAACAACGGCGTCCTTGTTACGTCAACTCACGCGACGGGACTTTGGGGATCCTGATGAAACCAAGAGAGAGAGAGAGAGAGAGAGAGAGAGAGAGAGAGAGAGAGAGAGGCGGAGGAGCCGCTGACTTCTTTTGGGAGGGCCGCTAATCGGACTTACGTGTCGTGTAGTGGAGGGACAGGCGCTATCTGCAGGCCTGCCGGCCTCGTCGCTAGCCGCGTCGTAACAGTATAATGATCTCGCGGTAAGGGGGGGGGGGAAGAACATGACGTGCGCGACCGAGATGTAGGTAAGTCAGTGAAATAAAAAAAAAACATCCTACTTTACACGTTTTTTTTTAATAGCCGATCCCGACATGTTTTAAAAACTCAGTCACAGTTTTTCCCGTAACAGACAAAAAAAAAACTCTCTTGTGGCCACGATTTCTCACCAAACAAATAATTATTTTTTTTTTTTTTTTTTTTTTTTCGAAGAAGGAGGGGAGTAGTTTTGCAACGGCAGTTTTGTAGTCTCTTGCGTCTTCCCGATTGGCTCGGAAAACAAACCGTTTTGTCCGAACATGAGCACACGTGCTAACAGCCTCCGAGGACACGGCAACCCCCCCCCCCCCCACCCCCCACAACCGGGGGTGACACGAACGCGGCTGACGGGCCTTGTCCCGTTAATGGCTCCTCACGTCCGCGGGGGTTTTTTACTGCCTTCGCGTTGTACAAGCACAAACCACGCGCGACCTCCGTCCGTGCGGGCGCTAAACCAGGAGTCGGTTACCCGAGGCCGAAGGACAGTTGCAGCCGGGGACAAGCCACTTCGAGTCGTCGCGTCCTTCCGCGAAACTAGACCTCTGGGTCCTGCAGGCTGACATCGTGCCTTCGGACACTCCCCGCATGTCCGACCTCACCTCACATCACTAGGGACTGGAAAAATTCGCGGTTTCAATGACCTTCAGGATTGACTACACAGCCCTCTGTATACTCGGGAAAATAACGCCAGTTCATTGGCTGCTGACTTGTGAGTCGTCTCAACTGGCCTGCTTGTGATTCGATACGTCTTTTGGTTGATGGTTTCTCATTGGCCCAGAGTTGTTATCCAGATGACCAGTGAGCCAATAGTAAGAGCAGCTTAAATGTATATGTAGTTGAAGTTTAGCCTATCTCCGAATGAATACGCGAATTTTTTCCGGTCTCTACACATTACATGTCAGCTGCTGGCTCCAGGTGAAATCAGTGATGGTCAGAGACCGGAAAAAATAATTCGCGAAATCATTTCGCGACAGGCTGAAATACAAACTGTTATACCTCAGTGCTGCCTCTGCCATTGGCTCGCAACTCACACTGGATGACTCTGATGCCAATGAGAAACGCCCCGAACAAGGCTTTATCGAATCACAGGCTGCTACGTTGGGACGTCTCACAAGACAGCAGCCAATGAGTTGGTGACATTTGACCGAGTGTATGTAGAACTATGTAGTTCATCCTGCTAGGTCATTGAACCCGCGAATTTTTCCTGTCCCTAGTGATGGTCCAATCACGTAGGAGGAACCAAAACATTTTAAAATCAGCATGGCGGTTGAAATACAAAGTTTTAAATTTTCGAAAATTCTTTCTTGCGCCAATAATCTTGGTCCTCCACATCTGCCAGACACCATAATACCGCGCGTTCGTTGAATATTACCACGAAATGGCCTTTAAAATATGTGTTTGACGTGACTCAGGCCACGATTAGTCTCAATATCGGCTCGGCGTTCTTTCGGGCCTAAAATGTCTACTGATATACCTACAGAACCAAAACTGTTGCACCAACGACAGCTCGGTAAAAAAAAAGGGGGGGGGGGAGGAATTGATAACATTATTGCATCGGAACGTGTTTTCTTTAGCACACCCTTAAACCCAGACAGGTTGCAGATGATACCGCATACAAGCTCTTTGCTATCGCTTCTGCCCTGCTCGCGTTGTTAACCCTCTATTCGCCGATCGCGGACGTACACAGGCACACAGCTGCGAAAATAGTCTCGAACAGAAAGCTGTCTTCTCGCTTTTACAGACACTTCCGTTGTTCGCACGGCTAAGTGAAACTGTTCCGAAACGCGAGAACAATGGGTGGTATGGCTTCAATTATAATCTCAGGACCATTAAAAATGTTACATCTAACTCCCAACAAATTCACACATTGTGATTCGTCAGCTTTACCTTTATTAATTTTAATATTAAAAGCGTGATATAGAGGCCGGCTTGCACAGTCGTGACTTGAGACGAAGTGGACTATTCTTCCATTTGATTAACCTGCCAAGTTTTTTCTCGGACTTGACTCACCTGACTCTGCAAGCGGCCCAGAGAGTCACAGGTAACACGGAACCTCGTATGATCGCAAGTCAAGATATTCAAGACTACCGCCGTTCACAGCACGTCCAGCAAACCGCCGAGATTGCTTCCACCGAAGGGAACTCCATGTAATTTCGCTTCCGTGTGAATCGTTCAGGTGTGTCCACAGAGACGAAGACGCGCTCAGTAAAAGAGTGCATGTCGACCTTATAGTCAGTACTAAAAAAAAGTAGTCATCCCCACTATAAAGTCACTCAGTACTTCCAAGAAACAACTCTGTGCCTCATGGCTAGATACCTGCAAAATTCGTGATTTCAATGAACTATAGGATAGACTTCATAATATTCTATGCACTCGGGAAAATTACGCCTTCTGATTGGCTACTGACGTATAAGTCCTGTTAACTGGGATGTTCCGTGATTCGATACTTCTATCGATGAAGGTTTTTCATTGGCTCAGAGTCCTTCAGGTAAACCGTGGCCCAATCACTGAAACAGCAAAAGGTGCAAACGTATTTGGATTCTAGCCTATCGCAAAATGAATCCGCGAATTTTGCAGGTGTCTACTCATGGCTTATATGTGTTAGTGAAGCGACATAGTAAGTGCAACATTCGTTATAAACAGGCACGCAGTTTTTTCTGTCTGAAGTAACTAGGGAGCTTTGAGTGGCTACCCTAAACCTTTAGAGGCGTTGAAATAAAGATTCAAAGGATATATATTTCCCTATGGTCCAATCGAGATTTTATTTTATTTTTATTATTGAAAATTATTCTGAAAATCACCCATTCAGAAATTTTCTGTCTCAAAAAACTTATAAGCCACGCTTGTTGCTATTTGCGTCTGCACATCATTTGGTGACCAAAAATATTACGAACTGTAGCTCCAAGAAGCACGTTACGTTAGACGTCCGAAGGTCAAGCCCCAGCTGTTCCGACTTTCACGGACCCAGCGACGTAAATCATCACAGGCAGGACACGGCCTTAAGTTTCTGCCCGAGCGGTCATCTGGTTCGCGTACCCGCGACACCGCTCTTGCGCGACCTTGCGCAGCAATAGAGCACTTTCGATGGGAACTGCTGTGCGGAACTGGAACTGAGTCACCGCCAGGGCAGCAGTGACAGTGGCTGCTCCGGATTCCTAGCGGGTGGAAGTGAAAGAAAGTCTGTCATCCACCTTAGGAGCGAAACAGGAAACTGGGCGACTGTCCTAATAGTAAACTGTGACTTCAACTCTGAACACCAATATGGCACGGAACTTCCCCAGAACAACACACAGAACAAACTGTACTCTACTTACTACAGCAGTACCTACAGAAGATTATGCACTGACCACGTAATGTTGAAGTGTGCCGGGTTCGGTCCCGACCCAGCAAACCTCCAACTGTGCGTTGTAGCAACGCAGATACAAAAAAGAATTATAAAAAATAAATACAAAAAGGCTCTGTCCTGAAATAGAGACCAGAGAATGTGAGGTGTGTGTGAAAATGTCAGTTAAAAAAAACACTAATGGCAGAGTAAACTAACAGAACAAATTAGTAACAAATTAACAGAGTAAATGAACAGACTCAGAAATTAAACAAAGTACAGAACCGAAATGAGAAGATGGCCGGGCTCTCAGGGGCTTAAATATATGAGCCTAGAGCGCACTGCGCATGCGCGAGAACCCTGGAGGGAGATCAAAGGCGAGCAAGGGGGAAGGGATGACGACACAAGCAAAACAAGTTGGGGGGAGAGAGGGGAGGAAGGCGATAGCCACGCCGAGACATCTTCAGATGATGACGGTGAATTCACTTCAATGTGCCCCCATTCCGCTATATCTTGGGCGTTCTACCAATTACACCCACTCTTTGTAGAGCTCTTGAATTTTCCAGCATCTCTAACCATTCGCAACACGGACACTCCAAAAATCCTTGATCAATTTATTCCTTTTTAAACTCCATCGCTGGAGGTGGTTCTTGGCACTTCTTGACCATAGAGAAGGGTGAGTAAATCAATGCCATTGTCATTTTTATAGAGTGCTTGATACTATGATTTGACTGGTACCAAAGTACATCCTTGATGTATTTATAACACTCTGGTTCATCTCCTGCCTCAGGACATTTTGATAGTTAATGCATGCTCCAAGGTTATTTAAACTATTCACCTGTGGGATATTCCACCTTCCAACTTGCAAAGGTCCTTACTGACCCTGTCTTCCTAAGAGCTACATCTTCACTTAACTTATTATTCTCACTGAAATAGAGATCAACGTTTAAGCACTAGCAGCTAGTTCAGTTGCACTTCCTACCACTTTTTCTTCTGTCTCTGCCAATACTGCTGTATCATCTGCATAAACCGGCAGCTTATCAACTTTTTTTGGAACACTGCATTCTCCCAAGATGTCAAACATACTCTGACGATGAATACTGTCATACTGTTTGGAGAAGTCGAAGAATGTGGATATACTGGATTGTTAAACTCCCAGCAATTATTCCATATTTGTCCAATTGAAAATATTTGGTCGTTAAAACTGGCCAGGTATTCACTGAGACCTCTACAATCGATATGAGTCTGTCCTGAGTGACGTCGGATAGAATTTTGCATTAAAAGGGAAATACTTCTGTAGTTGTTACATAACTATTTTACGATTCTATTTATACTAGCGAACCGCCCCGACTTCGCACGGGTGCAGTGCTGATACTAAATATACTATAGGAGGTCTTTATATACAAAGTTCACAGCTTTTTTGTCATTAGACAAAACAAACATGTTTTCTTTCTATGTGTTTATTTACGTCACATTAGAAACCTCTACAATTATCAGTATTTCTCTACTATATTATGCATGTATTCCTCTTGAATCTATTAAACAAAGCCACATCAAAATCCGTTGCGTAGGTTTAAAGATCTAAGCATACATAGGGACAGACAGACAGCGGGAAGCGACTTTGTTTTATACTATGTCGTGATAGTGATGATGGTGTTATAGTGTCTCTTTCCCATTCTCTTAGTGCCAAATCATTGTGAGGGATCTGTATAGTTCTTAATGCAGTTTATTACCCCTCGCTTTGATCAAATCTGCCAGGATTTTACTGGGTCACAGGTCTTTTTATGGCCTCCCTTATGTTCACTTTCAACAAATTAATTTTTTTATACCTATTCTGCATTGAATTGGGGAATACATCTTCCGAATCCTCGTTTTCAGCAGGTTTCCATAGTACTCTCACCATTTGTTAAGAATCTATACTTCGTCAACTGTCTCTAGCCTTTGATACAGGTATTCTACTATTTTCATTTGTTTTCTTTATAATTTATCCACTGCTCTCTCATATTATTTCTAGCACTTACAGTTTACTCACATGTTTCAATAACTATAAAATCTCCTACTAAGCCGAGCATATAATGTTTTAAAGCAATACTGTCATAACCTTACCATGCAAAAGACAAGAAATAAAAAAATAACTTAATAAAACTTATAACTCTAACAATGAAAAAAAAAAACGTTTTGTCGAAAACTATTTTATTAAATAGACCTATTTAATATCCAAATTATATTTTGATGTACTACCAAAAGTGTACAGTAATTTGGTAAGGTCGTGGTTTAATCAGCTGCCTGTATTGAGGGATAGTTTTCTGACAGACTACAAAAGTTGGCAAAAGTTGGCGCTGTTACTTCAAAAATACCCTCCCCATTTCCTTTCCCTTCAGGATATTGGCCGAAGACTGTTGTCAAACTGTTGGCCAGGTCCTAAAGCGAAAACATTTAAAGGGCTTTAATCCGGCAATCTACGGTTCGGCACACTCTGCAATCCAGCAACAATCGAGTCGCTCACGTCCAGATATTTCGGGTGTGTGTTTACCTTGGCCACCAGTCGCACTATTGTGCTACCGACACGTGTTTAGTTGGCTCAGAGTTTATCGTTGGTGTCGGTCTCCATTTCAGTACAGTGTTTACTGTTTCTAGCGGGTTACATTTTCCACAATTCACTGGTAAATTTCCGTGTTGATTTTTTATGAATAAGACCAAAGCTCATCAATTACAACTTGTTTTATATACCATTGTATTATACAAAATTAATTCTAAGCTTTTAAGGAAATAGAAGTACGTGTCACAATCTGGCCGTCTGCTGACGGAAAGAGCTTGCTTATGAATTTTCAGTAGAATAAGTCAACAGTAAACAGCAAAATATTGAATTTCAATATGATCAATCACAATTTTCCATTTCCCAGAAGGAATAACAGTACAAACCAAAACTTGACATACACTCGTTTTTTTCCTGGAAAAATTTAAATTTTGTTTGGTATGCCCGGTAAAACTATATTGACTTTTGATAGTTCGGCATGCCGGATTAAATATATTTCTCTGTGCTATGATTAGAGATAATAATACGATAATTAATTGTAATTTTATGCTAATTTCATTTTTAAAACAGGGGATTGAAGTGTTATTCATTTTTAATTATAATAAAAACGGTTTTTTTTCTCCATAAAGATAGCATATTATTGAAAACACATGACACACAAATGTTTCATGATGCTTATTCCACCAAAAACAGTGTTATTTTGATTGATAGATGATGAACTCGTAACAATGATAAAAAAATAGCAAAATATTTTTTTCCCCCACTCTACTTAGAACGTACATTTTTTTTGGTAATAATTTCATGCTGAAAACATTACATTTATTTAATTTAATATATTAAATATTATGTTTTTGTAATTTTAGTTAAGGTTTTTTTTTTAAATTTCACTGGTAACTACTCCCTGATGATGGCGACTGCAATGTCGACCGAAACGTCGATGAATTATTCGCCTGGGACACGGCTACAACCCAGAGAAGCCAAGCTACTTCAGACAATGGCCGTGAAATCCTGCGAACATTATTTCACGGAAGTAGTTGCATGGTGTTTTACTTACATCTCCGTGTTGCATGGTGTCTTACTTACATCTCCGTGTTACATGGTGTGTTGACGCACATGTCAGTGTTATTATCTTTGAAAGATTTGTGCAATGGGAGCATGCATGACTTGATGTAAGCTTTCGGGAATTCGCCATTGCTAAAGCACATGCGTGTCTGTAGAAGAAAACTAAAACATACCCAAAAGACAAAAAAAAAGTATGTTTTAGTTTTCTTCTGCAGACATACATGTGCTTGGCAATGGCGTATGTCTAGGGACACCTGTATTTCGCGATTTAATTTCACGTCACGGTATTTCACAAAACACTGTAGCTTTTTCTAAGTAAGAGTCAAGGCAAATTGTGAGGGTGCAGCAGTAGGTACGGTGACCACATTCTCACTGGCCCCGTCAAGAGCGGGACGACACCTCTCGCCGACCTCAGCCGACAACCGCGGGAGGAAAGCTACAGCTATTTTTGTGAAATACCTTTGACACGAAATGTATTCGCGAAATACACAGGTGTCCCTACGTGTGTCCAGAGAAGCCCGCGTCAAGTGGCGTCAGCGTCGCACGACGTGCGCACGACTCACCCTGGTAGCAGTCGGGGATGACGAGCGCCGGTCCCACGGCGACCACCTCCTTGGCACCAGCCACGCTGCGGGCCTGCACCTTGGTGCTGGAGTAGTGGCGGTACAGCAGCAGAGGCCCGGCTAGCGGGCCCGCACCCCCGGTCAGCTCCGACACCACGCGCACCACGCGGGGCAGCGAGTACTTGTCGAGGAACTGGCGCGGCGTCAGCTTCTCCGACACCTGCGGCACGAGGCGCCGCTCCGCACTCTCCGTGGCTCACGAGGCCTGACGCACCACAACGCCGAAATACCACAACGCCGAACGTACAATAACGCCGAAATGCCAAATTGACTACATACAACGCCGACAGCTAGAAAACTGCTGTGTACCACAACGCCGAAATACATTAACCCCGAAAATTTGTCATTGCAGGACTGCCACAAAGGTTAGGTTAGGTAAGATTAGCACAAAAATTCATTCAGTTGTTTTTTTAATTTTGCTCCTGTGCCACCACACCCCTCCCCCCTTCCCGCAGCAACATTTTTCGGCGTTTACTGTATTTCGGCGTTGTGGTGCACAGCAGTTTTCTAGCTGTTGTCGTTGCGGTCGATTTGGCATTCGTGCGTTACGGTATATCGGCGTTATTGTACGTTCGGATGTTGTGGTATTTCGGCGTTGTGGTAACGAAACGGCCTGAAGTGGTACTTCGACTGCAATTTCCCCTCTTTTCTTCCTCCGCTGATAACATGCCTTTGCTCATTACTAGAGACCTGTGAAATTCGCGGATTCATTTCGCGATAGGATAGAAGTCCAAATAATTTTGACATTTTTTTTTTTGCTTCAGTGATTGGGCCACAGTTTATCTGAAGGACTCTGGGCCAATGAAAAATCTTTAACGGAAGAATTATTAGCGAATCACGATCATTCCAGTCAACAGGTGTTACGAGTCGGTAACCAATCAGCAGATGTAATTTGCAAGAGTGCGTAGAGGATCACGGAGTCTATCCTTTAGGCATTTGATATCGCGAATTTTACAGGTCTCTACTCATTATCAAGGTTGGATGTTACACATCTCTGACGAGCACTGAACGACATGCTCACTTTTTTTTTAATGCATGAGTTAACCATATACCCGGACGAAAACTACAACTCTACTGCTAACATAATTAATTGAAAACCTTAAAAATTCAAGCCATACTCGCAGGTCACATTCGAAGTTATGCCCACGGTAGCATTTGCAGGATAAAAAAAAATATATATTTATAATGTGGGACTTGAAATATTGTGCATGAAGTATTGGGGAGGGCTGGCCCTACAAAATTATTTGCCCCCGGGCTCTTGGCTGACAGTGACATGTATGTGGAGTGAAACCTGCACGCTACTCTCCAGTACAGTGTAGACATGGGCCAGAAGTCCACAACGTATATACTAGTTGTACGTCATACGTACCCTGGGACCACACATCGCAGTCTCCAGTAGTTTAAAGTAACAAGGGCATCATCTATCTTTAGTGAAAAACTGGCTCACATCCATGTAGCAAATAATAAATTGACTGCCGTCTAAACCATAATATCTCGTGCCCCAAAGAATTGTGTGTTTTCGGGATATTTTCACTAAAACCATCTGTAATGAGGGATATCACAAACTTGTGAGACGTCTGTCTTTTAGCTGAGAGATTTCCCAATCCCATTTTTACCGAAAAGGAATTATTTCACTCAACTTATTACATTTTCATTATTGGCTCAAGATTTGCTAATAAATTAATGAAGAACCTGACTTCAATCCACCACGAGGCTAATCTTCATCTATATGTATCACTTTTTCAACAAATGTGATTGGTTGATCATTGATTACGCCACGATATAGCAAACCCAAAGTGAAGGGCAAAAAATTTGTCAATCAAATATATGGATTTCACGGCGTCAATTGAAGTCTTAAGCAACTATTGAAAAGTTAAAAAGTTCATGATTGTTGTGTATTGCAATGGTGGTATGTAATTAGATAAGAAGCTTCAAAAGTGATAACCATAATTTGGGTTTTCTTCTTCTGGCGACCCACTATGACTGTCACTGGGAAATATTGGTATGCAGAGCAGTGATACAGTGGTATGCTAGTGTGGCTATAGCGGAGAGTTATGTTCTTATGAGTATGTAAAACACTTAAGTCTAGCCTAATGGTGAAGGGAAACCTAAAAGTCTATGTTGTGTGTTGGATAGCAACACCTTGTCCTTTCTATCCAGGCTAAATGTAGTTGTTTGCTGTACCTAGGCCGACATGTGGATAACGGGTGCTGTGGCATTTATACGAGCATGGTAGGATGATGAGTTCATAGGTGCGTATAAAATAATGGAGTCCAGCTCCGTGATGAAATGCAAAGTCTGCAGCCGCACCTTGTCCTTCCTCTGCAGACTGAGAGTGGCTGTTTGCTGTACCTAGGCCGACATGAAGATAACGGGTGCTGTGGCATGTATACGAGCATGATAGGATAATGGGTTCATAGATGCGTATAAAAGAATGGAGTCCAGCTGATGAAATTATGAAGTGCAAAGTGTGCAGCCGCACCTTGTCCTTCCTCTGCAGGCTAAGAGTGGCTGCTTGCTGTACCTGGGCCGACATGAAGATAACGGGGGCTGTGGCATGTACACAAGTATTGTAGGATTATGGGTTCATGGGTGCGTATAAAAGAATGGAGTCCAGCTGATGAAGTGATGAAGTGCAGAGTGTGCAGCCGCACCTTGTCCTTCCTCTGCAGGCTGAGAGTGGCTGCTTGCTGTACCTGGGCCGACATGAAGATAACGGGGGCTGTGGCATGTACACAAGTATGGTAGGATTATGGGTTCATGGGTGCGTATAAAAGAATGGAGTCCAGCTGATGAAGTGATGAAGTGCAGAGTGTGCAGCCGCACCTTGTCCTTCCTCTGCAGGCTGAGAGTGGCTGCTTGCTGTACCTAGGCCGACATGACGATAACGGGTGCTGTGGTATGCACACGAGTATGGTAGCATGATGGGTTCATGGGTGCGTCCAGCTGATGAAATGATGAAGTGCAAAGTGTGCAGCCGCACCTTGTCCTTCCTCTGCAGGTCGAGGCTGGCGGAGTGGCGCACGGCGATGGGGCGCGCGGCGCGCGGGTGCTGCGGCATGTAGGTGGGCATGGTGGAGTGCTGGCGGCCCGCGACCCCCGACGACGACGCCGAGCACGTGGACGACGACGAGGAGGGGTTGTTGTTGTTGCTGGAGCGCGACGCCAGCGCCTCCTCCGGGGGGCAGACCGCCACCAGCCCCGGCGCCGCCCCCGGCGCCCGGGCCCTCAGGGACTCCCTCATGGCCGCCCTCCGTCGAGCATCGGTGCCGCCGGGGCTGTCTCTATCACCGTGGCTCCCGGTGGACTGTCGTGCCCTCTCAGGCACACCTCGCACCTGCAACAAGGCACAAGCAACTCACTACGGGTACAAAACTGTGTTAGCTCATGGGACTCCAGTACAATTCTCGGCCGGATAGTTGGAATTTTTTGGATTTCCTTCCCCGGATCAAAAGCTGGTTAATGTGTTGTTCTTTCATCCCCCATCACACGAAACCATTATGAAATTAATTTTATAACTCTTTAAAATAATTGTCGCTTGTGCCAGCGTGTCGTTGATGGTGGTCTGGAACCTGTCTTCGATCAGAACAATGAGTAGTCTGACCAATACACCACTGTCGCTCATAAAACTGATAAGATAGTTATTTTTTTTAGTTCCTCTGTATGATGATCCTGGATGTGTCACACAGAAAACAAATTTATGGATGCAAACAGACCGAGCAAACATATGTGGGTTAAGTTTTAAAACCCTTGAGAGCCAACTGTGCGTAAAAGGTTGTATTTGGGATTCATGCGAAAGCACAATTTTATAGAGTTTTTATTTGGTATGCAAGCTACAAAAAAACTCACAAACGGCTTGATGTTAATTATTAATCACCATGTTGAGGGGATGTTGAGAGGTAAATATTTAGGAACTGTGGCCACAATCAGGCTGCACTGGAAAGAGGTAGTAAAACTAATTCGGAGATGGGCGAACGAATACAAAACCCATAATTTCCTACGTTTAAGGCGTGGTTGCCAAACTTCCATGCATGTAGAGAATAGAGACGACAGTACCTCCAAAGTTCCAGCAAGATACAAAACCTCTGTGTTGCATTGCTATTTGGGCTATTGCAAGCATTTTTGTCTGTCGCTGATAGTTCGAATGCGGGAAGCCTAAGATGTACATCAAGTTCTGTCCCTGCCGGAACACGCCCGAATATTCACCTTCGGCCAACCTCAGGTTTATTTATATATATTTATATTTCTCTGTTTATTTTAATGTAGCTATACTAACCTAACTGACCGTCCATAGTGTTTTAAATTGTTTTTATGTAGCTAAACTAACCGACCACTTTTAATATTTGAGTTAATTTTTCCTGCACAAAAATAAAACAAATCCCGAGGTTGGCCGAAGGTGAATATTCGGGCGTGTTCGGGCAGGGACAGAACTTGATGTACATCTTAGGCTTCTCTTCGAATGCAAAACAATGTGTACAGTCGGTTGGTCGTGAACTCTTCAAGCACGAAGCATGGACTGCAGGGAGACTGCGCACAATGAACGCACAATACGCGAGGTACATGATCCTCGCATCGCGGGTGTGGCGAGCTTGTCTTCAGGCGACCCAAGTCATCTTGCTCGCGGACAAGCCAACAGCTTCTGGGAGGAAGTGGGGGGCCCGCTCTAGCAGCCAGGAAGGCCCGGAGGAGAAACCCCGCAAGAAAGCGAGCGGAGAGAAGTGTGTTCGCACTTGCAAATGCGGTGAGTTACGGACAAGACACCCGGCGCTGGTGGGTGGCCACGAAGTGGCTCGGACTTGTCAACTGATTCTCCGGGTCTTACCCCCACCGGCCAGCGGATCGCCCCGCGAATGGCAAGCTGCGCGATTCTTAAGGAAACCTGAACCGTTTTCGCTTTTCATTGCTCTCCCCTCCCTCCCCCCTCACTCCTCACCTTCGACAACGCGCCCGTCGTTCCACCCACTGTCCATTGTGATCTTATCCGTTATTTATGAGCTGTGTAAGCCGCCCACTTAACCTGACATCATTACCGTTCTGTAAAGCACAGAAGCATGCAGGCGGCAAGGACCACGCCAGCATGTGTACCAAGTAATCGGTCGCCTCTACGTGCTCGGTCTTAACTTTCCGTCACATCGCTAGCAGCAATTTCACTTTCAGCGATGACCCACAAACTCCACTGTCGGGACGTGTGCGGCAGCGATCTACTCACGAATCCTCCACACGTTCCACGGGCGTCCATAAAGTTGTTTGTAAACGACAGAGCACATCTCAGTTTATATTAGACACTTATATTAAAGGATTTAATCAAATGTTCAGGCGCGAAATGTCTAGAACAGTGGTTTACACACTTTTTTCAGCTGGAGACCCACCTTTCCTTATAGGAATACCTCCACGGTCTATCGGTCCATGGTGGAGTAAAAAACCTTATTTTTATCGTATCCCTTCCTTATGCATATATGATTTACCATCAAATATTGCGCATATTTGCTTTTTTTTAAAGATACCGATACTGATAAACAATTTGTGTTCTGAATTCAAAATGGCTAAGCACACTGTAGCAAAACAGTTATTTATTTAACAATAGATATGTGTTTGCACACAATTTCGATTTTTGTTATCTTTTCTGATGGTTTATTCGATGGTTTCTGATAGTTATGGATCAAGTAGCGAACCCACCTGTAACCCTTCCGCGACCCACTATTTGGGAAACCGCTGTCTCTAGAATGTGGAGGTTTCCGGACTGATGCGCAATGTGTAGATACCGGAACAATTCGCGAATTCATTTCGCGATAGGCTAAAAATACAAATAGTTTTACCTCAGTGCTGCCTCTGCTATTTGGCTCACAACTCACCTGGATTACTCTGAACCAATGAGAAACACCCAACCAATCGAATCACAGGCTGCTACGTTGGGACGTCTCACAAGACAGCAGCCAATGAGTGGGTGGCATTTGAGCCGAGTGTACGTAGAACTATGGAGTTCATCCTGGAGGTCATTGAACCCGCGAATTTTTTCCGGTCCTTAGCAAGGTGTTGGGCTTGGTGGTTGGATTGATTCCCTGCCCGGTGGGGAGCGGTGGGTGTTCCTAGCCTCTGGGAGACTCGGTTCCTGAGGGTTGTCGACTCTCCAAGGCCGCCGCCCCCGTCGGCGCGGCCAGGCGGGACGACCAGGGGAGCCTCCAAGGACCTCGCCCTCATTCGCGCCCTCCTGCGCCCACGGGCCCCGCCCTCGATCGCGGCTCGCTCGAGCGTGGTGGCTGCCCTGGGCGAGCGATGGCAGGGCCGACTGCAGGGCGTGGGGCATCTCCATCAGCGCTACTGCTTCAATTACCCGGCGACCAACTAATGGAGGGCGTTGTCCCATTCAAGTGCCTCCCCGCTGATCTGCACCTTTTCGGAATCAACCTCCGGAACGAGATCCCCGCCTGCTACAATTTGTAATCTCCTTGATCTTTGAGGCAAATCAGGCCTTCCCGTTTTGGTTTTTTTTTTATCTTTTATTTTGCCATAATTATATTTTTTTTTTTACTATTTGCCCCAACCTTTTTTTTTTTTGCACGTCGAGGCATCATAAATCCATATCTCCCAGGCCTTCTGTACCTTGTTGCAAACTCGTATTTACCAACAGTCTGTAAGCGCCTCGAGGGAAAATTAAAAAAAAAAAACGTATTTTTTCACGCGGACAGCTACAGCTCTCGTGATCATCACACCTCAACATCGCAACATTGAGTAGTTTTCAAATAGCGTTGTTTAAGGCCCCCGCCTACCCGAGAACACACACACACACGCGATGCGCAGAGCTTCAGAAAAAACGATGCCGTTTGAAAACTGTTCAACATATCCCAGTGGCGTCTGTTTACGAAAAGCATTTAAAAAGTCCGCTGAGGGCCGAAAACTACTTTAATTTTCGGATTAGGTTTTTAAACGGTATGTTTAGAAAAGTTAAAATGTACAAAAAGCGTAAAAAGAGTAATTTTTGGGCGTAAAACAACCGGTATAGGTAGAGACTGGAAAAATTCGCGCTTTCGATGACCTCTAGGTTAGACTCCACAATCCCTTACACACTCAGGCAAATGCCAGCTGCTCATTGGCTATTGACTCTTAACACCTGTCAACTGGGACGCTTGCGATTCGATACTTTTTTGGTTGAAGGTTTTCCATTGGCTCAAAGTCCTTCAGATAAACTGTGAGTCAATCACAGAAGCAATATAAAGATACAGTTGTTTGGATTCTAGCACACCGTGAAATGAATCCGCTAATTTTTCCGGTCTCTAGGTATAGGTTCTTGAAAGAACTTAAGGGACTCGCAGCACACCTTTTATCTTCATTTCTCCGCCATGTAATGTTACGGTCACCATTTAAATTTCATAGTTGTCCCGCGCACGACGGGAGGACAGAGTCGACACCAGCGACAGACGCACTCGCCGACACAGATACGCCCCTGACTGGGCGGACCCCTTAAGCTCCGGACACCCCTGAGGGGGGAGACAACTAGTCCTATTCTTTACAGGCGTTTATTCTAACTTTTCTCCTATTCATACAAACCACGAGGGGTGTGCAAGAAGGAATTTTCTTTTCCAAGTTCTTCTTTCCGTATAATATTATTAAAAAAATACTTTCTTTTAAAATTCTTTTAATTTTGGCTTGAAGGCGTCATTCCATTACATATATATTATTAATTTTTATATATAGATTGTATGAGTATATATAAAAATTAAATTTAAATTTCCGTTAATCAAATTAGTTTTAGTGCCGGTGCACATATAACATATTTGTACTTATTCCGGTGGTTCGATCACCTCGCATAGGAAGAACCGCCGAGAAAGCCGTGCGACATATACCGCACTGTCTCCTCTGAAGGGTTACGGTACGTCCCGCCAGGCGCGCTCGGGACAGACAGCATGGTTGTGTTGGCGCGGCGAGTGCGCTGTTTGTCGACGCCACCGGAGCGCGCCGCCGCCGCTGGGGCGTGACAAACGAGGCTGATGGGGGAAACTCGTTACTCGGCGCGGGCGCCCGGCTCTTCCTGGTGAGATAACGGGAGTGGTCGCCCCCCCCCCCCAACCCCCCCCCCCCCCCGCTGGTGCCCTACGCCGCTGATAGCCCGCCCCTGCACACAGCTGTCGCCGCGCGCCCGTTGTCGTAACTCGGTCAGGCCGCCTCGCTGCGGAGACCACCGGCCCCAGCGCATGGCCTCCACATTCGATCACGGGCCTTGGACCCAGGATCAGAGACAACACCCCCCCCCCCCCCCCACAATTTTACAGTCACGTGCTACATTATAAATGCATGGTTATTTCTTATCTACAATCTTTTCAGAATGTTATTTAACCTGACAATACAGCTACTATTTTATAAGTCCAAACTAAGATTTATTGATAAAATTATTTTAACTTATAAATAACCACAGCGAGTACGTATATTTATTTCACGCACTGAGATGAAAATAAACAGTGCTAGCCCCGGCCCCCCCCCATGCTCCATGGTCTTAGCCCGGGTTCACAATAAAAAAAAAAAAAACACGTGAGCGAGCGCACAGCAGGCCAGCGCACGACTTGTGCGAAATCGGTTCAAGATTGAAATCTTACTGTTAATTAATTTCAGCCAATGAAATTTCTAGATGTATCCGACAAGTGTAGCACAATGTTTTAAAAAAATACTGTAACACATTATAAATAAGTTTGGTGTATTTGGGATGCGTATTTGTTATAAATTCGTATTATGAAAACAAAATAATATTATTCCCCTACGGTGCTGTCATCTACGGTGACGGACGCGAACCGAACGAATCGCGCTATCTATCCGCTTCCGCGGCAACCAGGCACTCGTTAATACATATTTTCCTTTGTTTATCGCGAGGGGCGTTATTATTAATGAATTATAAATAAAATTTCGTGCCCGGGGCCACAATTCCATATAATTTTGAGCACTGGAAGACATAAAAACGTAAAATATTCTCGACGAATTTTAATCTCGGCCCCAGCGCACCACGAGCGTCTGGGTTGGAGATTAAAGTCAAAATTCTTTCTTAATCTTACTACTACTTTTTTATCAACTGCAAGGGCATTTTTTTTCACTCCTTCTTTGTATCCATACAAAATAGTGATAATTCAATAAAAATGATTCAATTTTATTTATAAAAGTATGCAATCATTTCATCAATGTTTTGTTATGACGTTCTCACGTTAAACTATCGTCCGTAAATCGACTTTACAGACAACAATTTTTTTTATTTACAATTTTTGCTTGTGACTTATAAGTAATAGAATTAATTTATCTTTAAAAATCTGAATACAGAATCAAACGCAGTTTGTTCGAAGATTCAGTTTTATGGATGCACGAAGAAGACTTCGACATTTGAGGAAATTGGTAACTGTGTGGCCACCTGGTAAGGGCCCAAATACGTCAAGGATTCCAACTGAGAAAAATTTAATATATATTTTTTTTATGTTTCCACCGAAACATTTATTTTTAAAAAACAACGCAGAATCAGCCCTGCACGAATAAATGGTTAATTTGGCGCAAAGACGTAAGCCTGTTTTGCTGGCGTGGTTGCTTTAAAAGTGGTCCTAAATCCTTCCCCCCCTCCACAACTCATACACAAGATCAGCCAGAACTGTTAGTTCGGACTAGGGACAGGAAAAAATCGCGGGTTCAATGACCTACAGGATTAACTCCATAGTTCTACGTACACTCGGTCAAATGTCACCAACTCATTGGCTGCTGTCTTGTGAGACGTCCCAACGTAGCAGCCTGTGATTCGACAAAGCTTTGGTCGGGGCGTTTCTCATTGGCCCAGAGTCATCCAGGTGAGTTGTGAGCCAACAGCAGAGGCAGCACTGAGGTATAACTATTTGTATTTTAGCCTGTCGCGAAATGAATTCACGAATTTTTCCGGTCTCCAGTTCGGACTTACCAGTCGGAACTGAACAGTCGAAACTGCCCTGTGTGAGCAAGGACGGTGGACTGATCAGTTGGAACTGATGGACCAACAAACCGATGGCTTCTTGTCAAATCGCACTGTGGGCCCGAAAAGCCCTCAGTCCAAACTGCGGTGTGTGGGACCAGCGTCTCGCCAATCCAAACTGTCTGTCCAAAAAATCAGTCCATCAGCTGAGGGTCGTGAAGACATCTTTGTTTATACTCTTTAGTTTTGATTTTTGACGTGATAACGTTTTATAAATCGACGAACGCCGGCTACACGCACGAAAAATTGTCGCGTTCCGCCTGAGCCGAGCGTGCAAAAACCGGCCAACCACCGTGCGAGAAAAGCTTCTATGATATCAAACAGGTTAAGGCGAGCTTTTTAACTAATTGTTCGTGATTATATTTAAACAAATTATTTATAATTAAATTTGCAAAATAACTGTAAATAATATTTAAAAATTAAAAAGTATCCAATTTTTCATCAATGTTTTCTTATGACGTCCGTAAACCGACTTTACAGGCAACCACCTTTTTCCCCTCCCTTTTATAACTAAAAGTGCAACTGCAACAGCAAATTAAAAATTTCCTTCCATATTCTAAGATCGTTAGGGCCATGAATTTTTCGCGAAAAGATTTCCAGAACAGCTGTGTCTTAAAACTTTGTAGCATTGTCTGTGATCCGTGGTTGGCTGGATTTATTTCTACCGTCAGCACACCAATCACAGCCATCCAGCGCGGAAGCAAAATCGTCCTGAATGGCCCGGCCGAACCGGGCAATGGCTTCTCTTGCAGACGGCCACCAATCACAAGGAAGCGTTCACTAACACGTATATACCTTACTGCATTCTAATCAGCGATAAGATAACTTCGCGAAAAGTACATGAGCCGGCTGATCGTGTGTGGGGGAAGGCCAAACTGTCAGCTCTGGCTGCTCGGTCCAAACTGAGCACCTGGACTGATCGTGTGTGTTGGGACCTTAACCATTTCAGTCCATTCGATCACTGAAGTGGGCAATCTATACATCTCATCAATGATAAATCGAGTTTATCAAACCTTGAATGTGTGTGTACCTACATTCTGATGGACAATATACTTTATGACTATGAAATAAATGGTTTTTATTGTTACTATTATTTATTATTATAACATAATTATACATTAATACTAATTACCACAAAAATAAAAATAAATTGTTTAGTTGCAATAAAAAAATTAATTAATTTAGGTCTGTATTAGGAATTGGCAAAGTGTGACTGAAAGAGTTAAAGAAGACATTTTCTACTTCACGATCGGCATCACGTAGAGACCGGAAAAATTCGCGAATTCATTTCGCGACAGGCTAAAATACAAATAGTTATAACTCAGTGCTGCCTCTGCTATTGGCTCACAACTCACCTGGATGACTCTGGGCCAATGAGAAATACCCAACCAACGCTTTATCTAATCACAGGCTGCTACGTTGGGTCGTCTCACAAGACAGCAGCCAATGAGTGGGTGGCATTGGACCGAGTTTACGTAGAACTATGGAATTCATCCTAGAGGTCACTGAACCCGCGAATTTTTCCGGTCCCTATGCATCACTGATACGGTAGCAGCCACCGCAGCTGACTGTAGCGTGAACCTCTCGTCAGCTCGCTGTGGCTGTAAGCTCTCTCCCCTCTTCCTCCCCCCGGGCTAGTCAGCCGGAAGCCCCCACGCCTCTCTTCTTCCGGTGCGACCGCCGGTAGAAAGTTCGGAACCCACCGCTGAACGCCTTGCAACTGCGCGACACAAGCTTCGTTCAACCGGCAATTTATTTTTCTTTTTTACCATTACGAAAAAATGCCTTTGGAAACCAGTTGCCAAGAATTAGTTTATACAGGGTGTCTACCAGATCTAGTAAATGAAATTCCCTGATTTTTCCAGGTTTTCCAGGTCTAAAACTGAATTTTTCCAGGTTTTCGTTAACACAATTACGACATTCCACGAAACTGAAAAAACTGCAGAACAATACATTGATGGGTTTCAAAGTATTTCAACTTACTTAAATTAGTAAAAATATTACCTTCTTCTAGACGTGGCCAAAGTGACTCGATGGCAAATAAAACATTCTGCTACAAATATTTCACAACTTACATTTGCAAAAAACATTAGTAAAAGGAAGCTCCCGTCAATTTCGCAGTGACTCAACTTTTGTGTCTATAGCACTTGCTTCAGAACAAGCCAAATCCAACACTCGAGCCTTCTTAAACTGCAATGCCTTGATATCCTCTTCAACTCTTCTTTTTTCTGCCTTCTTCTTGCCTGTAAGCTTCCTTTTCTTTTTGTTTTGTTTGCAGGGCTTCCTTACGCCTACAACTAGCATTTCTTACATACTGTAACATGGAATTGATGATATCAACATGCTCTACACCTACAGAACGTTGAACAAAGTCGTACACTTGTCTTTGTGCAATCAGTGTTTCTTCCTGCAAGTTTTCAGTCAGCAGATTAGAATTCACTGAAAATACTCTTTCCAATGATGCATTTCCATCATCATCCTCACAAACTTTAGAAGGCCTGTTTTGGCAAATACTGTATGTGCCTTAAGAATGAGCATCCACAAGTGATCAAGGCGCCCATCTTCTCGAGAAAAAGACGAGAACAGTGCTTCAGAATCTTGCGAGGAACATACCAACTGATATGATCACTCAATGTTATCAGCTTCTTGTCCTGATAGCCACCTGTTTCGAAGACAACATTCTAAACTGTACTTCACACGCCGTTTCCTCACACCCGAATTTAAAGCCATAGACGGACATAAGCAGGAAATTCCTTTGGTAAGTTTGTACTTCAGGGGACTTTTTCTTGAAGTTTTTTTACCATAACCTTTGGACAAGTCCTAACATTTTTCAGTAACAGGACAGACTTTTCTGGTACTTTCTCTTTCTTGATGGCATGGTGTACTGCATAACCCAACTTGATTTTGTTAGCAGTCAATAGATTTTCCTGGTTATCTGCATCCAACCGAGATACATTGCGTTTTTCCCTAAAGCTCTTCAGTACCTCTGGTTTCACAAACGTTCCTGCCAAAGCTAATAAAATGTCTACCAGTGAATCATACAGAAAAGGTGCCATGGATGCTTCACTTTGGAACATTGTAAGAAACAATTCCAGCTCTGATGCCAAAGAGTGGAAGAATGTAAATTTTACTTCTAGAAGATTATCTTCAAGAGCACTTTTCACTACATTGAAAGACATGAAATAGAAACTTCACTAACAAATTTCTTTGGAACATTGTAAGAAACAATTCCAGCTCTGATGCCAAAGAGTGGAAAAATGTAAATTTTACTTCTAGAAGATTATCTTCAAGAGCACTTTCCACTGCCTACGTTGAAAGACAGATGAAATAGAAACTTCACTTCAAATTTCTTTAGGTGGGGTAACGTTTTCATGGCACGCTCAGCAACTACAGTATTTTCTAACCATCTGATTGCACAAAATTTCTTGGGAAAAAGCTCTGATCTAGTTATTCTAATGTGATCTGCCCTCCTTGCAGGTACATGCTTAAACAAAAAGTAACTGTGCCTCAAAAAACTAACAACATCCAATTGTATAGCAGAAATTCCAGTTTTGAAAGCACCATGGACCGTAAGAAGTCCACAACTACCAATTTCTAGCAACGATGGCGAATCTTCACCAAAAGTGTCTGTGATATGTATTTTCAAAGCTAACAAAAATGCCCAGATTACGTTGAGGGCATCCATAGATACTTAAAATTAAATGCACCTGTCGGTATAATCCGAACGTGGGAAGCACATGCTGCAGTATGTACGTCAGCAGGATAACAGACCAGCTTGAACCAGTTTGTATCACGTGATTTAACGCCACTTCCGAATTCGATGGTAAATAAAAGAAAATGAACGTGGGAACTGTTCGTTATTTTCCATCCAAAAATAAAATAATGGGACGCGATACACTTGATGCTACGTCAATGCAAGCAGATCAATAAACAAAAAACGTATTGCCAACTACAACCTACCAAACAAAAATTCCCTGATTTTTAACAAAATTCCCTGATTTTTCCCTGATTACAATATTCCCTGATTTTTCCAGGTTTTCCAGGTTTTCCAGGGTCAGTAGACACCCTGATTTTTGTTTACAATCACTGCTGTACCATAGATGCAGATTGTTCAAATAGGATTGTATGGAAAAATAAAAAGTAAATGTGTCTGAAAACTAGCGCTACATGTTAGTGCTGGCTAACGCTGTGCATTCAATATATTGAAGGTACATAACGTTCGCAGTTACATGTCTGTTGGCACCTTGGTTTGAAGGAAAAAAAATACAAATCTTTCCATTCCTAGCCATTCTAATGTGTTTTCAATTGCTGATAAAGATTTTAATTTATTTCATCATCAATAATCGTGAATTTTTTTACAGAAATGTGCAGTGTGTCTTTAAAGACAAATAAAATAGATGCTGGAAACATGATGCAGTTGAAAAAAGGTTGGCTTTGTTAAGAAAATTGAAGCATCAAGTGTGCACACAACCCTCACATTTGTACAATGTAACCTCGAAGTAGTGAAAATCTGAACTGGGAAGAAAGAAAAAAAAAATCAACTATACTAATATTTTTTTTAATAAAATTTGGTTTAGAAGTTAGAACTTATGAATGGTGCGCAGGGGTTCAGAATTAAGTACTTTGTGAAGATTATATTGTTGTTGAGATTAATTTTTTATATACTCCAGGAATAGGCACTGTTTTCCTGCCATTATAATTCTGCAGAAGGCAAATGTGAAGCACAGCAATATTACCTCGCCTATCACTTGGCAGAAACAGGCCACAACCTACACAATGTGCGCACCGCTACATGTGATAACAAATGAAGTATGCAGTTAAATATACACAAGACCGGGGCAAAAAATTCGTAAAACACATTGTAACATGCCATCAACAATAATTACTTGGCCTAAACTATAAATTTATGAAAACATAAAGAGAAAACAAATTAGAAGATAGGCTATTTCCATATAATTTTTCACATTTATTTTGAGGTTTCCTAGTAAACAAAGTTTTTCTCCACTTATAAAAGGACCAAATTGTTTTGTGTTACATAACATAACAAATCCAAATATAAATATAAAATGTGTAGTGGCTTCTCTTGATAATGAAGCCATCCTGCTTTTACACTAAAGAACCAAAGATATAATGATACAGGATTCATAACTTTGTGTTATACGCACAGGACAAAAAACAAAACATTGCATTTGAAGCGTTTATAAATTACACTGATTGGCACTGTAGTAGAAAGGATTGCTTCGTTTCAGAAATAGAAATACTTATTGAAATTGGTTTCACGTGTTTACAAATCTATGACGTATGACCTGACATTTTCAGAAACGACATGATAAACTTGTGGAAAAAAGCCTATATTTTGAGCCTATATTTTACCACAAAAATGTGTAAATTTCACAAATAACTTTAAAAACAGCATAATTCGCGCTTTCAAACGAACTTCACCGTTCACAAGTTTTCGGGGTCCCTAATTAAAAGTAAATCAAGCATTTTTTTTAACCCACTAATGATGCCATACTTTAAAATATTCGTCCAGACTTCAACAACCAAGCAAAACACGGAACTGCAAAAGCGAGTTGTGACTGTACCCACAGGAGCAAAGAGGGCGTGATTAAACCAGGATGGGTTTGTTCGCAGCAAGCCGGTCGGTGTTACCGAGGCTCCGGGAAAGAGCTCGAGGGACGCAGAGCGGCGTCCACGCTACCTGATGTCGGTGACCTGCGAGAGGTGGGGGTTGCCCTGCTCCATGAGCTCCCAGAGGCGGCCCGGCGTGGCCACCACTATCTCCGGTCCCTTGCTGAGGAGTCGCTCCTGCTTCTGGGGGGCCAGCCCCCCCACCACCACCGCCACCTGCCAACCAACACCTGATGCTTCCAAGCACACCCCCTGACCGCACCAGTCAGCGTTGAAAACATGTGCGGAACAATATTCCAGGTAGTACAAGTACTGTATACAAGAGGCACTCTTTTCCTAGTCTCTCTTACACTGAAGGTTGTATTATATTTGGTCATTTTATAAACAAGTTATTATTACAGAGTGTCTACAAATACCTTGAGAAGCAATTACAGAACATTTTCAAGACCTTCAAATTAAATTTTCTTGCAACTTTTCTATATCACAGGGTAATTTTTAATTAATGTATACTAGTAACAAACACAATTAAACACAAGCAAACGTAACACAAAACTGATCTACTATTCGCAGGCACATAATGATTTTTAAGTTAGCTAAAACCTTATACAGATAATTTCCAAATGATTTAAGAGGCCACTCCAGTGTTTCAGGGGCACTACACAACCCGCGTTAACCTCATAAGATTCAATGCTATTTTCATTTTGCTTATAACTTATTAACTAATATAGATTTCGAAATGATGCTTGCTTGATATGCAAGACAACGATGCTCTTATCAAAGCCCCTTTCTTCAAAAATGTGCATAAATTATGGTTCAAACCTAGACAATACACTTATGCATATTAGTAAAGTTTAGTAAAAAACCATAATTTATGCACGTTTTTGAAGAAAGGGGCTTTGATAAGAGCATCGTTGTCTTACATATCTAGCAAGCATCATTTCGAAATCTATATTAGTTAAGTTATAAGCAAAATGAAAATAGCATCGAATCTTATGAGGTTAACGCGGGTTGCGTAGTGCCCCTGAAACACTGGAGTGAAAATCTCCACAACTTATATTAAATGTGCAACTATAATCTGAAGTGAAAGGAAAAAAAAATGCATAAGGCTGCTGGAAATTAATGCCTGCTGATGACTTTCAGCAACATACCTAATTGTTTATTAAGGAAAATTTCTTGACATATAGATTCCTCTGTATAAATGACGTATCATATTCAACAACTTTATATTTCGATACACATGAGCTGCAGAAGGATACATACTACATATGGTACTACCTCTGAGAACTGTCAAATTTGAGACAACGTCCATGAGACAGTCTATACTGATAAGTGTCTTCTCTACTATCGATGGAGACTAACATATAGTCAAAAATTTGAGTGGTTTTTGGTTGTGCTTTGTCTACAGTTTTTTCATGGCATGTATCTTTTAATGTCTGAACTATTGATATAAATGATTTTAAATTCTAATTGTAATTCCATTAACTAACCACAACAAAAGTAATTTTAATACATATTTTTAGATTGGTAAGGGATTTTAATAAGGAAATCATTTGAAACCATAAGGATCGCAGACTTTCACGGCCACTTGGCTGGAGTTGCTTGGCTACTGGGTTGTAGCCGCGTCAAAGCCGAAGATTTCACCAACATTTTGGCCGAACTTGCAGTCGCCATCATCAGGGTAACAGTCACCTACTGAGGTTCTTGGAAATTCTCATGCCTTAAAATACTCTCGGCCGAGAGAGGAATGTCTTCTGATTGGCTGCAGTTGTTGTGCAGGAGAAATTTCCAAGAACCTTGGTAGGTGACTGCTACCTTGGTGGTGACTGCAAGGCAGACAGAAAGTTTGGTGAAATCTTCGCCTTCATTGTGGCTGCAACCCAGAAGCCGAGCAACTCGTATTTGATATCATGTTCTCAAGATCCCAAATCCCAATAAAACCCGGTTTCTGCAGCTTGATGGCTGACGCGCGCTCACCTTGATATCAGTGTACTTGGCTGCGGCCACGAGGTGGTTCTTCACCTGGATGGCCAGTTCTCGCGTGGGCGTCAGCACCAGCGCGTACAGCCGCCTGCGGCAACGAGGAGCTGCTGCCATCGTCGCTGGGGCAAACACCCCACCGCTCGCGTTGTCGACGACCCTGACGCAGCCCAGGCCTCCCCTGTCCGCCAAGACCACCTCTTCGTCTTCCTCGGAGCTCCTCGCATCGCTGCTGGCCGGTTCCTCCTCCGTCGACTCTGCACGTGCACGGATATAACTACCCTAAAGTGCCTGTCTGCTTCGACACTCACACTGTGGGCAGAGCTTCAGAAGAAACAAGCAATTTAAAAACTGCTCAATATCTGAATGGAGTCCGTTTACAAAAAGCTGACTGACGATGGATTAGTAGTTTGGTTTCTGTAATTTGTTGTTAAACTGTATTTTAGAAGGTCGAAAAGGGCTAAAACACTTACATATATTCTGAATAATCTTTAAGCAGGAAACAGCTGGTATAGTTTCTTATAGCACTCAAAGGATTTGCATTACATTAAAATCTTAGTTGCTCCCTGCACAACAAGAAGACTACGCGCTTGTCCAGAGTCTTGCACTTAAAGAGGCCATACCACACACTATTAGACCAGTTAGCGTCACAATTATTACCCTCCCTCACTGACACACGTACAGCCCTCGCTATTAGGTGGGCCCCTTAAATTGCTCGTCTGACTGGCGTTATCAATTTCCAAGGAACACAAGAAAATGCAATCTCTTGTGCAACTAGGGCGACACTACAAGCGGCATCTGACTGTATGGCACCAAATTAAAAAAAACCCAAATTATGAAGTTTATAATTTGGTAAATATTTAAATAAACGCTTCCCACTTGCGATCATATAAAAAAAATTTAACAAACAAATTATGAAGACAAACAAGGGCATAAATTAATCATGCAGAGTAAACTACAAAAAAGATTTACAGCCAAGCAAAAGCTAGTTACTGGTTTTGCAAGCGATAAAAACCAATTTAAAAAAATGGACATTTTTAGTTTACGAAAATTTTAAATGTGTGACCCCGAAGTATAAAAAAGGCACTGAACTGGTGTGCAAGTTACAACTGAGCTGCCCGCGACCAGGAGACAATGTGGTGAAGCTAGCTTTTTCGGGGTCTTAAGTAGCTACTGCATTCATTTACCAGACTTCAATATCCAGGAAAATGATACTATGTGCATGTGTATGCTGTTTTTGGTTACATATACTGATAGGCATGAACACAACATAATAATGGCAAATGTCTTCAAAGGTCTTTTCTATACCTCTACTAAATATTACATTCTGTGTGTGTAAAAATAAATACATTGGATACGTTTTACTTAAAACATAGGTCTGCATTTAAAACATTTTGCAATACATTTTGCATCACAGACAATACAAAACCAGCATCCACAAGCCACCAATGTTTCAGAAACATTAAAACTTACCTAAACTCCCCTTGCTCTTCTGGGCAAGGATGCCATATATAATTGGGATCCCGAAAGCCAAAGTTTTTCCGCTGCCTGTCTCGGCGGCACCTAGAATGTCTCTGCGTCCGAAAATAGCAGGCGGAAGAGAGAGTTCCTGTAATCAAGAACAAGAAGCGATTCACATAGCATAGTTTCACGTTCTATTAATATTTTTTGGATTTATTAACGCCTCTCTTTACACCAGACCACTGCAAAATCTCTTAAATTATTGGTTTAGGAGCCAAAGATAAAAAAATATATATATATCTGTAAACAGTTTTAATTTCAGATTTCATTTTAACATTAAAGTACTATATGGTACCTATAAAGTAACTTGTTAGAATATCGTAGAGTTAACTTAATATAATTTAAATACCATCCCATCTTCTAGGTCCCAGTCATTTTTGTACAACAAGATTATATGACAACAAAATTTGCCGATGTTTTCAAAAGCAATGAATAGTTATGACTTGGTATCTTGGCAGAAGTTAGTCGCAAGATATAAAAAGTTAGGCGCCGTGACAACTTGGCACCCGGGATTTATAGAGCCTTGCTTTAAACTTTTATAAATGGCACTCAAGCCTGCAACGCATGTACAAACCTGAATCTTCGTGGGTTTGGTGAAACCCTGCTCCGCCAACGCTCGCAAGACTGGGTTCGGAACGTTCAACCCATTCCATGCTTCCATTCCTGCCGGGGGGCCATGCTCGTCATCCTCTTCGGGACTGGCCGCAGCAACTGTGCCCGCATCGCCCCGCCCCCGCTGGGCCTCTGCTTCCCCCGCGGGCTTCTTGATCACCTTCCGCCGCTTCTTCTTGGGTTTCTTTGCTGCCGGCTCCTCGACTGCAGTCTCCCTCTCCTCCGCTGACCCCGTGCGTTTCCTTTTCTTCGGCGAACCTAGTGCCCGTTTCTTCTTTTTCTTAACACAGCTTATGGCAAGATCGACGTTCTGAAACAAAAAGTTTAAATGCACGGTTATTCCAGAAAAACCTCAAGATATGAGAATGCTCCTAGCCACTCGATGGTTGAAATACTCGATGGTTGAATGGTTGTAAATGCATCATATTTGAGGTCGGTTAGGACCACCACTGGCCTGATGTCTAATTTAATTGAACCTACTACAAAAATGGGCATCGCGAGCTGAAGATGAAAGAGGACATGCCAATCCACCCCCCTCCCCCCGTAATTTAAGTATAATAATAAAATTATCAAAAAAATATTTAGTTATCTATGTACTGTATTTCTAGTGTAAAGAATCTTATGGAAAAATATTTTCTTTTTTCTCCCATGTTAAATGTTACAAAAGTATACATAAAACCACCATGAACTGCCCTTAAATTGAGTCATTAATTAAGGACTAACCGAATAAATTTATGGCTTTTAATAAGAGTATCCCATTCTTTCTTCTCCTCAATAATCAGATAATGTTAATACCCAGTCAGAAATAACCTGTGATCACTACACTTGTAAGTAATGCCACAGAATTGTTACAATTACTGAAAAGTAGCGATTGCCCCCGCTTCGCACAGTTACAATCTACTAATGTGGGCATCATTAAGATTTAATAAGTAAGTACTTATAAGTACTAAGTTCTCGTAAATGTCCGGTGTTTTCAAAAATTATATACATGCTAACACGTACTGCCCATAACTACAGAATTTTTTTGTAAACAATGAACACAGATTTTTTTTTTCTCATGAGACATGAACAGATAATATTTTGAACTCATACGCAAAAGGGCTACATATAGCTGTCCTTGTGAAAAGCACTCAACGCTCAAATCTATTCCTGATTACTGTGGTTCATCCTTTGAAGATAGCCATATGCTATTATGAACTGTTCTATACGCCTTTTCAAGACCTAGAAACCTGTAGTACATTAATATGATGTACCAGTCATGTATAAGTAAGCATAAGCCATGTAAGCACCCTAAAAGCATCTTTTTACGTCTTGATTACAAAACATTGAAATTTCTCTACTACCCTTAAATTTAATATGAATATAATATAGACATTAACCTTTTGTAATAAATCCCTTAAATGATGATGAAAATCACATCAAAATCTTTTGTGTGGTTTAGAAGAAGTAAGTGAACAAACAGACAGAAGCAGATAGCGATTTTGTTTTATACCATTTAAAAAAGAGATGAAAAATGTAACATTCAGTCAAGCAAGTATGTACAGAAAGCTATAACAAACCACCATTTTAGTCAATAAATAATTGAAAACATGAACAAAGGATAAAACACTGCAGGTACATAGTTAAATGTCTCTCAGAGCTCACTTTGCTTATACTTCGAGAAATGTTCAGACATATGATAAAAAGTCAACCAAGATTAGAAAACTAAAAAAAATAATAATAATTTAATTATTTATTTATTTATTTTTTTTTTAAATGAGCTCACAAACTAACAGTCACTCAGGTTAGCAAATATCCTACATTCTCCCTAGTGTCTGTGGAGTTTAAGACTTTCTAAACAAAAAAAAAAATAATTCCAAAAATTGAATATATGTGTTGCTATGTCCTAATCATACAGCAAAAAGGCCTTTTTATATTTAATTTTTTTTTAAAGTTTTTAATTGCAAAATCATAACCACTCTGACTTTGGAACACAATTAGGGCGAACGCACATAACACACCCATCTATCTGCTACATTGCTTCCTTCTTTCGTTTCCTTAATTTATTAAAATAGTTTTAAAAATGTAATATCCCATAACTCCAGCCCTCACTATGATTCTACTCTGTGAAGCAGTTTCATGATAAAAATATTTTTGAAACTATATTTTATTTTAAGTATGTAATTCCATAAGCTACCAGTAGATATAAACAAAGTACTCAAAAACAGCATTTTTCAGAGGCAATAAAATTTTAAAATATCACAATGCTGTTTTGCAGAATCCTCACGGATAATTAGACGAAATCAACATACCGCTTAAAAAATATCACTCTAAAGATGGACTCACAACGATCCATCACATCCGTTGGTCACCCTTTCCGTCCCGCAATCCATCAACACGCCAAGAGAGTTACAATGATTTGCACATGTCATAATATTTTACTACTTGGATGCTGACAATTAACTATTAACTGTAAAATTTTTGAGAAAATTTATCTTGTAAAGTTTTACCAGTTTTAGGGATCATGTACGCTAAGCACTCATAAATGATTAAACAAAACTCTAAAAGTATTTTAATATATTTTGAGTTACCGTGTATCAACTACTTTTGCGTCTAAGAGAATTATGTTTCACAATCAAACTTACGACATGTTCATAGGCAAATTAAAAAAAATAACACAAAGACTGCTAAAAATTAAAAAAATTAAAAACTTTTAAAATAAAAAAAATGCCTGACAGACATTGATGAACTTATTATTTCATCCGTCCATCAGTCGAAAGTTAAAGCTTGACAAGATTTAGATGAATTGAAGGACGAACAGAATTTTTCGGGCCCTCTGATTGGCTGCATGTGACATGATTGACTGACAGATGGGTAATTGACAGATGAGACAGATGACTGAGTCAAGCTTTACTTTTTTTTTTAACAGCTACTGTTAACATTTATCTAACAGTCTCGACAAAAAATTAAGAAGGAAAGAAATGCAACCAACACAATTTACAATTTGACAGAATAGAAGATACTCAATTATTAGTTATTCGTTATCACGCTGTCTGTTAGAAATAAAAAAGGTTTCTTGTAAATGTCGAAGCAGCTCAGTCTTTTAGTTGTTAAGTTTACAAGTAGCATATGTAAATGGTATAAATAAAAATTAATACAGTAAAGTAAACTACCAAATCATCTTGACCTAATACAAACAGTTGAGTTTACCGTTGTCTGGATCAATTTGCCCTTTTTGGAATCCGTTTTCAATTCATAATGTGCAAGCTCTTCAATGCCTACTAGACCTTCGAATCCATTAGAAATAACACCAGTGTCTAACTGTACTGGCTTCCAATGCGACTTTTTATTAATTTTAACCATTTTTATTATAAAATATTTCAAATAACCACGTTAATAACAGACACAAGCCATAACCTATTTAACTATCACATGGGACGTCCTAGAGTTTACAAATTGTTTACGAGACACAGACAAATGACGGTCGAAAAAAAGGGTACAGCCATAGCCATAGAGCACGGTCTAAGAAGGGGAGGTCTGGACACTCCCCAACCAGGCCAGCATGCAAAAGTGGCACACCTAATGTCTCCGTAGTTCCGCTCCGCTCCACCATCTGACCTGTAGCGCTGGTTGTTCTGCGGTGGTATTTTAAGCTTTGTTGTTATGAACAACTCAACATAATAATCATTTAAATTTTCATTTAAATGTTAAAAATGCATTAATCTCCAGATATCGATACAGTATTAAATTGGATGTGTTTATGTTTTATAATATTTGGAATTATTTCATAAATTAGGTAAATTAGGTTACGAAGTATAGTTTCCACATTGGCATTGGCGGGAAGCCAGGAACTTCATTGTGAGCAAGGAGCATTGATTGTTAGTAAAGAGAATAAGCGTATATTATTTTAATTGTGAAAATGCCTAACCATTGTAAAACCATTGCAAAACAAATTATCAGGCAAAGTCAGACGAGAAAGTTGCAATATTACGAGTTCCCAATGATGACAATGTTAGGCAATTGTGGCAGAAAGAAATTCCACGAGACAAGTTTGTACTTAAAAGATCCCATTATGTATGCGAAAAACATTTTGTGGAAGACGACATTCTCACAAAAAAAAAAAGGAACACAAAGATCATTTCGGAAACGTCATTGGAATAGTAGGTAAGTTAAATTTTATTATTTGTATGAATGTAGTCTAAAGATTGCTTATTTTTGTATAGGCCCGACTTTTTTAAAAATGTATGTAATATGTCGAATTTTATTATGACCAGCACAACCCTGATAATACCTGTTTGTAAGTAGTTTGACAATACACCATTTTTTTTATTAAAATACAAAATTTGCAAAACGAGTGCGGTCTCTTCCTTAAAAAAATAATAAAAATCCCAAAATACTTTTATTCAGTGCTCTAAACTTTCCTTTGTTATTTCAAAAAGGCGCAGATACGGTATTCCAACTCGTTTAGGAGTAATCGCAGTTTGTAATTTACATTACAATACCTGTGCATTCATGCGGTCGGTGACGTTTTTGCTTGCTGTGTATGTGCGTGTTGTTTGTTTTCGACAACTTATAAAAACGTATATATTTTTTATTTAAATATTGTAATGCAATGTAAATAAAAATTTTTTAAAAAAATACGTCTCTACTATGTGAAGCGTCAACCCTTGACATGAGACACAAAACATTAACGATGGCACTTATTTGTGTAGCAAATAATGTATTGTAAATGCAGGTTTGGTATTGTTATTCAAATACGTAAATCAGCCAAGTTATGTAATTTGATTCAGCCTTTAATTTTAAATGTTAAAATATAGTGTAATTTTATTAAAATTCATTGCAGTGCATCAAATACTGACGTAACTCTCTACGTTTGTAATTATGGAGTAGAGGGCCACCATGGAAATAAAAAAAGTAAAAAAAAACTTATTTTTACTTCTTTACATGATTCCTGATAATTCTGCAAAACGACATTGCGATATTTCCAGTAATTTGCCTAAAATTATCTTTTCAAACGATTGTATTTTTTTAAGTTTTATAGATATTATATTAGGTTGCGGAAACGTGGCCCTATGCCCGATTATCACGTTACTGTGCGTCCTCCGGCGATGATTTTAAACTATCGTTGTATCGTATATTATTTACCTATTGTTTGTTTTTCACGAGAATTGACAAATTCATCATAACATCTAGTGATATATTTCCACCGCAAGACACCTAGCGCTAGAGTTGAATAGCGGACGTCGAACGAACTATGGAGACAGTAAGTGGTCACTTTTATCTGGCGAGTGTCCAGACCATGGAGTTAAGAAGTTAGGGAGTAGGTGTATGTAATCTCTGCTGTGTTAACAGTTGAAGTCAAAACAAAAAGCGACCACGCCCCCTTGTGAGAGCAAAACATCACTGGTTGCAATGCATTTAAATTAGTGATGGGCAGAACGGTTCTTTTGACCGAACCGGTACTTTCGGATCAGTTCCGTGAAAGATTCGTTCAGAACGATTCGTTCATCTCGGTCATTTCGTTCTTTTCTGTGAATAGGATCTGGCTCTTTTATCAGGTGTCGTAACTCGTTCATCCTTTAGAGTATTGGCTACGTGTTTGCTTCCAGCCTCCCCTCGTTATCGCGTGACCCGATAACGAGAGGAGGCTGAATCGCGTGGGTGGTTATCTTTATCTACTCTGCATGGGTAAATGAAATTTCAAACGTCTAGTTGTATACTGACTGTTATAAAATTATTGACTGTTGATCGCTGCAAATGCTTCATGCAGTGATTCTATATAATACGGGAGCATTAAATCTAAGAATGTTAGGTACGAAAGTGATCTTTCTTAACTTTAATTTGTAATTGCACTATTATAGCTAGTACTTGAACATTGCTTTTCGTAGCCAGTGAATCACAGTTGCGTATATGAAACAAGATTATTTATATTGTATTACTTTTTAAGTTACAAATATTAATATACAGGCTATTTACACTCTAGAGAGAGTAAAGTGTTTACATGTAGACCAACACATTTAGAGAAAAAAGACAAAAATTGAATACTACTACTGCGATTCAGTATGAAGAGAGAAAAATGAAGTAGGTACATTAATTAACACCTAAATGGTAAGTGTGAACATTTGTAGTTACTTTCCCTGTTATTTTTAATTCATGTTTTTTTTCCCCCCAAATTTGTGTATGTGAATGTGAAAACGCAATTTTAAACCACTACTTAACAGTTGACATTTTCAGGTATAGATACTTTTCATGTTACCCTATTTTATTTGATCAGTTATCGTTTGCTCTTATGAACATGCTCACGCTGTGATTACTAATTCTTCAGACTCCTTACGTCATGAATCATTTCACGAACGAATCAGACCGGGCGCGTGGCCGGTACTCTCATCTCGTTCTCTCGTTCTCTCCGCGTTTTCGTTCTTCCGAATCTTTCAAGGTACCGGCTCTCAAAGAGCCGGTTGGTTCTCTCGTTCTCTCCGCATTTTCGTTCTACCGAATCTTTCAAGGTACCGGCTCTCAAAGAGCCGGTTCTTTACATCGCGAACGAATCGCAAGATTTCGTTCTCTCAAAGATTCGTTCTTTTTGAACGAATCGTTAACGAACGACCCATCACTAATTTAAATGCAGAATACTGTATTTTGTTAATCCGATATTAGCTACCAACGGCGTATATGTCCAAGTTTATCTTGTTAAGATTATGAAATGAAATATAATGTTGTGTTGCAAGACTGTAACGTGTGATTTTTTAGTAGAAATAAGGCAATAAATCCCGATATATGTAATGACGAAATGGGTTATAAAATTAATTTATTGCTTACTTAACAGCATTCAGGTAGGGTGCATTGATGTTATTTAGGCAGTATGTTGTGTCAATAACATTATAGTACCCTTGTTTACATTATTTGTGCTTAAAGAAGGTTTTTTTTCGTCATTTCATTTATCGGACTATTACAATGTTAAAGATATTAGCTTATTACCTACATGTTACTGTAAACGAAATGAACAAATTAACTGATATTTAAATTCTCGTCATAATTATTAGGCCTATGTGTATGGATGGATTAGCTGTCACGAGCCCACTCGCCTATATTAACTTGTACATGCTACAACTTTTGCATTTTATTTATATATTTATTTATTTATTGCAGTGGCCACGCAATAGTAAACATACCAGTAGTTTCTTCAGAGCTAAATTAGTCCTTTGCACGAATATTTCACTTTAGGAGCCAGTACTGTAAAGTAACAGTAATAACAGAGGGCACACATGCCTACCTGCAGCAATGTTGCAGTGATTACATTCGCAACTTTTTTTTTTACTATAGCGATTCCAAGTGTTATATATTTATACTGTCTACGTTTTAATTATTTTTCATCCCACAATTTTAGCCTTGGATGTGTGCCTTAAGCTTCTTTGAGATCAGTGAGGATTATAAATTGCTAGTGAAGATATATTTAAATCGAAAATTATATTTTTGTATTTTTTGTTCTCATAGGGGGCAATATTTACCCACAATTTCCCTAATATTCATATCCATTCAACTATAGATTTGCAAAAATTAGTTCATAGAAATTTTTTCTAGGAAACCTAATTATTTTTGTCAAGATTTTTTCTTGGTTTCCCTTACTTGATGACACACATAAATACTATGTAGCAATAACCAATCAATACTTACTAAGACTGCATATAAATACAAAAAATACTTATGTTTCTGATTTGTAATAGGTAAAACAGTTATTCTTGAATGGAATAACAAGATCACTTGAAGCTCAAAAGGAAGAATGCATACATAGCTACTAGAAGTTTGACTGCAAAAATTCTCATTGACCCTTAAACAAAATTGTCTTTGTAAACATCTTTTGAACAGAATCACTAGTTTAAATTATATTCTTAGCAAAATAATTGAACCTTATACAAACATACTTATCAGAAACTGCTTTTGTCAAATAAACAATATGATTATTCAATGGGGACATGTCATGCATATGCTGATTCAAAGAGGAAAAAAATGTCTTTTCGTCTTACAAATACTTTGCACGTCCTTAGACGGGTATGTTATTCCACCTCTATCTTTCTGTGCAATTAATGAATTTTCAGCATTTCCCTCTGGCAACTGGTACATCTTAAATTGGTAATTCCTGAAAAACACTAAAAATATTTTACAGCATTTTTAATGTAGCTATACTAACCTAACCTACAATCTAGTGTTGTTACTAACCTAGCCTAATCAAACACTATCCACATTTGACTACTTCGAAAGAAATATTTTCGAAATTGATTTTTATTACTTTAATTACAGAAAAGTTACGCCGAGGGAATTTTAGAACAAAATGATACTAAACCACACTGCATAAAACTAAAAGTGAAATGTTTTACAGATTAAATCAGTTCTCCTCATCCATTTCCTCACCATATTTTTTAAGTTAAGTCTTATAATCGTCGACGATAAAATTGGTACATTATTGGGCTTTGGTAAAAGCAAGCTGGTAGCACAGTGTTGCAAATTTAAAATAGGGTGAAATTATGCAAAATCAACTACAAAACAAGACGTACTGAAGTAAAAACTATAATTTATTAACAAATAACAAGACATTACATAAATGTATATAATTTGGACAACAAAAATCAATGGAAAATATATTATGGTTTCATGCAGATAACACAATCTATTTTATTTCATTTTTTTAATTTTTTTCAATCCACCTGCAGATCCCTACATGAGCCAACAGCTCAAGGGATATTGACCTTGTCACATTATAAACAAAAATTAAACATAGTTAAAATTGCAATAAAATAATCAAGTTTACAATTATAATGAATTTTGCTAATCTACACTTTCAACAAATAATCACAAATTTTATAATTTTCACAATTTACACAACACAACAAACAGTACATATTTTTCATTTAATATACTCTGAATCATTTGTAGGGTGTCCTATTAATTATACAGCAAATTACATATTATTTATATTGTCATTACAAGGTGTTATTTCACCAGCTAAATAAATATTTTTATCCTTTGATGTATTCTCTAACAACTTTTTTGAATTCATTAAAATTTTGTAGTAATATAATTTCTTTAGGTAGTTTATTAAATAGTGTTATACATCTTAAGTGTGGAATTTTGGTTTCAGTTTATAGTTATATCTTGTGATATATGGTCCAGTATGTTCAGATTCTACAAAATTATTTACAATTTTACAAATAAGAGCAACCTATAAATATATTACGAAAAAAAAGGGAATATATTCCACTCAGTAAATAAAGGTTTACATGAGGCTCTTGTATCAGCTAAACATATAATACATATGGTTTTTTTTGCAATCTAAAAATTTTAATACTATTACTACACTTACCCCATATTTCAATTACATATAGGCCTACCATGTGTGTGTGAAAAAGTGCAATGTATGCAGTTCGTAGAGAATTTCTGTCTATAATTTGGCTAAGAATTCTGAGGGCGTAGCAAGCTTTACTTAATTTATGAATAGTTTGATTGATATGTACATTCCATTTTAGTTTATCATCAATATGTAAGCCCAAGAATTTAGTTGATTCAGTTTGACTTATCGCTTGATTCTGAAATTCAGATAATACTTGATCGAGCAGTCTTTTATTACCAAATTTAATAAATTTTGTTTTATTTATATTAAGTTTTAAATTATTTGCATCAAACCACTTATTCAAGTTAATTATTTCAAATTCAGTTTTATTTTTTAATTCCAATATTTTTCTGGAGTTATAAGAAGATTTGTGTCATCAGCAAAATATACCTACTCGTACAAAATTGTACTTACTACAGAGTCAGAATTTTTTCATTAGTTTTCCTTATCCCTATATTTACACATGAGTTATCCATCAAGTCAAATCTGTGTGGGATTGTACATACCGCCACTTTTGTGTTACATAATGAAGGTAATACATATTTCAAACTGAGATACACAGTTTTTGATTGTTTCTTTAACACGTAATTTCCACCTGCTACTATAACTATCTCATCTTCTTTCTTGAGACATGTCTTGTCTTCTCTTATTCCTCTCACCATTTCAATTATAGAAGCTCCTGGTTTGATATAAACTTACTTGTGAAATGTAATTCCCGTCTGCTTTTTCGCTAGCCTATTTGTACAACCATAAGCACAACACGAATTTTTTTATTCTTTCTTGAACACGTAATTTCCACCTGCTACTATAACTATTTCATCTTTCTTGAGACATGTCTTGTCTTCTCTTATTCATCTCACCACTTCAATAATAGAAGCTCCTGGTTTGATATAAACTTACTTGTGAAATGTAAATCCATCTGCTTTTTCGCTAGCCTATTCGTACAACCATAAGCACAACACGACATTATTTATTTCATTAAAAACACCATTTCAAACTTGTATTCGCCGTTTGTTTTGGTCGCATTAGTGGGCGTGTCCCAAAAAGCAAAATGACTTCAGCATCCACGCCAAACAACCACTCCCTAACTTCTTACCTCCATGGTCCAGACCTCCCCTTCTTAGACCGTGCCATAGAGTTAGAAATAGTCATACGACCCATGAGCATGCTGTGACGTACTTGAAGTTGAAATCTTTTTTTAACATCACCACCTCAATATTGTCCCACCAAAAACATCGCATAAATAGTGCTTGATAACTCCTGATAATGGGTAGTAAGTATTAATTTAAATCTCCGTCTTTAAAAAAAACACTTTTATAAAAATGTAATTTAAAACTGTTTTCACAGTGCTAAACACTACACTTCCGCCAATGTTTTGGGCGTCTAACCAATACGGTGCAACAATCAGCTGAGGAAATACAACTATTTCAAACAATTACCATATAATCATGCAAAAAGGCCCAACCCAAACTCCAACCAAGGTTCAGCCGTGGGGTTAATATTAAAATAAAAAGCGTACGTAAACTTCAACGTAAAAATTTGTAGTCCCAATTTGTGTGGTTTCTACTCTCAAAACTGTAAAAATAACATTCCATGTTAATAATTATATTTATAATAACATAACCGTACATGATCATCAACTGCTTCCAACCCTGGGGCTAGAAAACATGAGCTCGGATGCTGTCTCTCCCAGACCACTGGGTAATTAAGGTTGTGTGTTAAATTGTATGTCAGATTAAATTTACGTAGTTAATTTACAACATTTCAGTTTCTCAGTGTCTTTCTTGAAATTAGGCCACAGAATAACTAAGTATGGATGTGATAAGTGTTTCGTACTACCTAACGAAATGGAGTAACATACACAGTCATTTCTTACTCACGTATTTATACACTCCTAGAATCTTTATCCTTTTGGATAAAGGCCTATTAATATTCACTGATACTTAAACAATCCGTTTATTTCATCCTTTGGTGCGGATGCCTATTTCTAATTATCTGTTCTTCAGGAAAAATTTCCGACGATATCTTATACGTTGACGCCAACCGCCGGTGCTCCCTCTGGTCCGCAAAGGTCGTTATGCCACAGCAACACTGGCTCCGAAGTGCGACGAACACGCCCGAGCGTGATCTTCACAAAGTGTAAGAAAGTGCACCGCAACGAACGCCGCGACGACGACAGCGCCCGGCCGGGTGTGGCAATGCGCCTAACTAAACACTTGATTATTTTGTTAATTAAAACAACCAAATTAATAACAATTTAAAAGAAGGGTTCATGTAAGGGTAATTATGTCTAATTGTCTTATAAGCATATGTTGTATAATTTGTTTCTAAGTCCAAAACTGGTCGGGTCGGTTTTCCCGCGTTCCACGAGTTTAGGCGCGAGGCCGCCGGGCGGTCTCGAGCCAGTCTTCGTCGGGGGCTCTCAGGGGTCGGTCACTCCGCGAACGTCGGGCCAGCACTTCTAGTTTCTCTTCAACATTTCAGCAATAGTGTAAGTTTCTGCAAACCTTTCCATCAGTTCGGCGCCGACCCCACTCCGGTCGCACGATACTTCGTGCGATCCTTAACTTAATAATTATTCCCTACAGGGATCTTTAACTTAATACGTAAGGCCATGTCCAGTTGAAGGACAGCGTATCATTGGCACGCAGTTTTCGGCTTCAGTAGCCAATTAATTGTTATCGTCGAGAATATTGTGAAAGACTGAATAACTTTCATATTGTAACTTTCTTTGTGTTTTAGGGTAATTGGTAACGTGCGTTTTAAGTGACTATCTTGCACGCATTGAGACTTTACGCGTACGTCGCTCACAGACGTGACCGCCTAACTTTTCGTGACTTTAGTTCTGTCGCAGGCTAGACTGCAAACAGCCCTAACCACAGGGTTTCCGCTATTCGTTTACTTTTCTGCCTAATTTGTTGCTATCATAGTTCCGGGTCTGAATACTGAATCTTACTCAGGGACACGTAGCCACCGATTCAATCCGTTGATTTCACTTTGCAATCTACCCTGGTCGCGCGTATTGTTCGCCCGCGTTTGTACGTGTGTCACAGCGGTTCGACAACGGACGCGGCCAGTAACAGGACCAATCAGTGTATCAACGTTGAATAAAGTGCAGTGTTTTTGTAATCTTTTTATTAATCATTTACAAGGCGTCCTGGGTGGCCTAAACAGCCCAGGTAATTTTTAAACGTAATTTTCAAACTCCGAGACGCACTCCTGCCTGCAGCCACGAGGCCGAACCCCCGTTAAAAACCCTGAGATCTTTTCAAACATTCATATTTAATTATAAAACTTAAACAGGCAGCGGGGATAGCGTCAACGTGTCCATTCATTAATAGGCCATTACATTCTTCTTTAAAAACCTTCTTAATTTAAGTAATTTGACAATGCGTGCCACATTTAAAATACGGCTCCTGATTGGCCGAGAACTAATGATAGTTACATTATTTTAAATAAAACACATCAATTCCGCGCGCAACAAGAGCGCGGAACACAAAATCTCACATTAAATTCAAAATATAAACACATAGTAATAACATTTTACATTAATAAATACGGTGTCAAATTAGCAATTTACTGTTTAAATTTTAATTGTTCCTAGAGGGGTCCTTGCAATTGCCAGTCTCAAACGTTCGTTTTAGTCATAGAGTTTCAATTACATAGATATACATATTAAATCCAAAGAGTTTTCAAATAATAAAATATATACATGGAACGAATAAATTAAATTAAAATAAATTATTAGCTGAATATGGGCTGGAAATATACATAGTTGCAGTACAAGCACTTTGTATTTAAAAATATAGTGTATATAGTGCTCTTGTTATTTACTAGTTTACAGATGATTTACACAGAATCATTTTAACAAAACACACAACTGCTTGTACATTAAATACAAAAATTAATATATCTGCTAATCATGATATTGCAATATATTCACAGTTGATTTTACAGTACCTATATTGACAAGTCGTAATTCCATAAAGTGGAAATTCGTAAATAAATAAATAAATATCATTATTCAATGCATTTCAATGTACCTGTATCACATGTAATAAAATTCAGAGTCCAGCAATACTATTCACACGAAATTTTCAAATATGTTACGTTATTTCAGTAAGTTATTGTAATTTTCTAAGATTAATTAAAAACAGTTTCTTAAGTACGAGAATGCATCATGCACATGTTGCAGATAGGTCGGGGTGGTAGTCAATTTCAAAAATGCATCATGATATTATTATTAGAGGTTCGTATACCATTTCGAAATTAGAGATCCCATTGTTTAAACGATTTTTGTTCATAATTATTTATCTACGAACAGTAAAGTGGTGCAGATTACGTAGTGTGAACCATGTGTTAGCGAAATTGAAAAGAAAAAAAAATGAAGGTAAGTTGTAGTGCTAATGACAATGAAGGTAAGACGAATATTTCGATGGCACAAAAACCTCACTTTTTCTGGGCAATGCCCAGAATTTTTTTTTTTTTACATTATGCTTTATATAAAAAAAATTATTTTCAATATGGTGCTGTAGCAGTATACCTTCTTAACTTATATTCACAAGAGTGATAACAAGCTAAGGTAGTGAAATTAAATTAGAAAATATTTACCACTTAAAAAGTTATAATATTTATATTATTTATCTTAAGTAAATTTATTTATTTAAAATGCACAAAAAATACAATAAATAAAATAAAAAGCAACATCGTATATATACATATTTATTTATTTATTTATTTATTGCCATATGAGGACAAGTTCGAGATAAATTAATTCTATAGTTTTTTTTCCCCAATGATTATCAATACTTTGATAATTTGTAAAAGCAATCACTAATCACTATCAAAATACCTCATAAAACACCCTTATCAATTTACAATTCCCAAGTCCAGAAAGTAAAAACATTAAAAAATATATATAATTTAAAGTGAAACAAATAAGCTTCGTCTTGTCGTATTCTCTATGGTGGTGGATATGGCAGGGGTTGAGTGACGGCCAAAACCCTGGCTAGTGGTGGTGGTTGTCGGCCGGCTGCTTCACCCAGAAGCCGTGAGGGGCGAACACCTCGTGGCCGTGGTGTGTGTTGGGCCCACGGTACACTTTGATCTGCACGCGGCCATGGTGGTGGTCTGCAAGCAGTCGGCATACACCTGTGCAGGTGGCATTTCACACTACCAAACAGTGCTTCAAAGCCTATTCAATTGTTGTGTTACTCTCTCTTGATGACTCGCGATATCACTTAAAACAGTACCTATACTAGCTGCCATTTTGACATCAAAGGAATTAATGAGTGTCCTGATTCCTTCGAAAAATTTTGTTCCATACCTACATGTTCATCTTTAGAAACACTGTTATTTAAAAAAAAAAAAAAAGTTTTGAAAAGCTTTTCTGAAAACACTGTAACTAGGTACCGCTTACTTCTGTGGCTGGTAAAGACATATTTTAGAGGGCGAAGTAATTGTCAGTTGAAATATTGATGTTCAATAGTAAAACAACTGTAATTTCGTTGGTTCATGCAAGTTTCCTGCGAATTACACTTGTCTTTAATCATGTTTCTAAATGGCTCTACCCGGCGAGGAGGCACAATGATTAAACAATTGGACTCATATTCGGGCTGAACCGGGTTGGAATCCTTTCCAATCTGTCCTGATTACTGTTTTCCATTGTTTCCCGAAATCACTTCAGGCAAATAATACTACATGGTCCGATTTCGTCAACGATTTACCTGAATGTTTGTTGTATGTGCCAGTCTTTGATGATCCTGTTGTGTGTGAGATGTATTTGATGGTATAACAGTTATTTTTCTTTCGTGTAATAGCTGAAGTGCTTTTAAGACGATAAAATGAAACCCAAAAAAATATTAATTTGGTTATATGCTTCACAGTTGAGGATGTATTTGGTAAAATAATTGAAAATGACAACCCGATGAAGACAATGTCCTATAACAATGTCAATATATTTCTGAAACTCCAAACTATTATTTTAATAAAGTTTTATACCTGAAATTAATATTACTTAAACATAGGCTAATTTCTGAAAGTAAATAAATGTGTGGTTTGTATAAACTGTTAAGATAGGTACTTGATAAGTGTGTGTAAAGGCTTTCAAATAACATTTTCAATGTTCATTGACTCCCACCATTGAAGTGCATTCATATGTAGAGACTGGAAAAATTCACGCTTTCGATGACCTCTAGGATAGACTCCACAACCCCCTACACACTCAGGCAAATGCCACTTTCTCATTGGCTATTGACTCGTGACACCTGTCAACTGGGACGCTTGCGATTTGATATATTTTTGGTTGAAGGTTTTCCATTTGGCTCAAAGTCATTCAGATAAACTGTAAGTCAATCACAGAAGCAATATATTGGATTCTAGCATATCGTGAAATGAATCCGCGAATTTTTCCGGTCTCTATTCATATGTGTTTCCGAAATCAGAGAAAACTTAATTGAATTCAACAGTTAGTTGTTGCTGGAGTGACGTGGTCGCGAGGCTGGTGGCCCACCGTGGTCGGAGGCAGCGGGCTGCTGGTCGTAGCTGGGGCGGACGGCCAGCGGGGCGCGGGCAGACTCCTGGGGCACCTGGTCCCCTGCTGGGGCGAGGGCCTCCCAGTGCAGGGGTTGGCCAGGGCGGCTGTCTCCCGCTGCTGCCCACACCGCCGCGGCGAGCACGCAACTCCGCACCTGTCGCCAACCCCGGACCTCCTTGAAGCCACCAGCAGCACGTTGCTGTGCCTGATTGACCCACGGCTCGGAGGTCTCGTCTGGGTCAACCCGAGGCCATTCGGTGGCGTGACTTGCACAGTAATGTACCACAGGCCTTGAGTCTACATCGTACAGGATACATACATACACACATACTATAGAGACCGGAAAAATTCGCGAATTCATTTCGCGACAGGCTAAAATACAAATTCGTTATACCTCAGTGCTGCCTCTGCTATTGGCTCACAACTCACCTGGATGACTCTGGACCAGTGAGAAACACCCGACCAAAGCTTTATACGAATCACAGGCTGCTTACGCTGGAACGTCTCACGAGACAGCAGCCAATGAGTGGGTGTGGCATTTGACCGAGTTTAGGTAGAACTGTGGAGTTCATCCTACAGGTCACTGAACCCGCGAATTTTTCCGGTCCCTACACATACACTATAGTCCTTTTTATCCAGACCCCCCCCCCCCCTCGCCCGGACATCCAGTTAAACCAGTAAGAAATATAAAAATTACGGGATTTACTAATTTTCGACATCCTCAAATGGCTACGATGAGACAGTGCAGACAAAGAATCGGTTTGCGCATCCTAAAAGTTGTAATCGATTTGTATAGTGTTACCCATCCAAAACTTGTATTACCTACATTTGCATTTTAAAACAATTTCCATTTAATCCGGACTTTTAGTGATCCGGGCAGTGTTCGGAACCATTAAGTCCGGATTAGAGGGACTGTACTGTGTGTGTGGTTGTGTGCATGTTTATTTCATTTAAAAAAATTTTTTTTTTGGGGGGGGGGGGGGGGTTGTCAACACCTTTATTTCTCACATATATTTGTGATGTGTTACCACCCGAAAATTTTTCAGTGATATAATAATGTGACAGTGACCTAATTCGGTTTTTTTAGAACCTCATTCGATTAGACATATGTAATGCAGACGCTCATTTCATCTTAAATAAGTTATCAATAATTTACATTTAAAATATTGTTCATCTCCATCTTCAAAGACGTGTACCAGTGTTGGGAAGCATTTTAGACCATAGAGAGGTTTTCAACTTATTTATCGAGATGAACCTGCAGACGATTTTTGTCCGTAATTTTTTTTCCTAACCTAAATTTAAACTAAGTGTGTTTGGGAGGGGTCTGGGTTAGGGAAAGACTCTAAGTGCGTCTCAGGTCGAAGCCTACACGCTCTAATCATGCAGGGTTTAAGCCATGCGGGAGAGGGAGCATGCATCATGTGCTAGGAGGGGGATTGGCCAGCCATGGCAGCAATTGGCGCCATGACTAAGTCCCCTCACTGACTATACTAGACTATAAACTAGATAAGATGGGCCCAAGCAAAACCTGCATAGACACAGAGAAAACCCTGGGCACTTACATTCGGGATGCAAAAATTCATGCATTATTGGCACGCAGGTTGAATACGGGAAACAGAAGGATGGTTCCGGAAGAAGAGTTGGACAGAGTAGAAAATAGTCTACCATGCGGGGGGTTGGGGGCTTGCACATTGCTGTGCGCATTGATTTTGGGTGGCACTGGTTGTTTCGGGGGCGACTTTAGTCGTTTCCCGCCAGGCTGCTAGCCTTTGTCAGTAAAATTCGGACGCAGTATATATATATATATATAACTTTAAAACGGATATATACATGTATATTGAAGACTGGAAACAAAAAAAAAAGTTGTAAGTACCTGTTTTGTCAAATATTATATTTTCAGCAATAAGGATGTACCTACGTTCCAAGGTCAATAACATAAAATAAGGCTGAAAGTGCCCTGAGGAGTGGTTAGTTATAGCAACCACTAGGTTGTGCTTGCTGTATCTCCTGGCAGTGTTTCCTAAAAAAAAAAAAAGTGTAAATGCCGTTCCTGTTATAACCCTGAGTTTATGCCTTACACTGTTGGACATCAGGGCGTGTCTATCCTGTATTACATATTATTATGTCTTTTAAGCAGAAACGCGGGGAAGGCAGTGTGTTGGAAATGAGAAAGAAAATGAGAACAAATGGGCAAGAATATGTAACGGAAAAATTGACGAAAATAGCAACCAAGCAACCTACATCGCAATCGGTAAATTTATTTTAGTTTTATAGGTTTGTTGTTATCAGAGTTTAATCGGTACTTCGGTACTGATGTTAGAATCTATATAATCAATTAAATTGACATATTATGTTTTATATGTGCATAGATAAGTTAATTGCATACAGATTAGTTAAAGTTTTAATTTTGTATGTGTCACTTTCATCAATGAACTAATAAAAACAAAATAATTTAACATTGACAAAAAATATATCGAAGTATATGTTTCCATTAATAATCAATACGCCACTTCGTTAATACACCATTCCATAAATTACGAACTAAGCATGTTCATAAATATTATTTTTTATTTATGTTTTTATGTTTATAAATTTATATGTTTTCCTCGTACTGAAAATTCAATTTTTGGTGTTGGCATTTCACAACCACGCAATTTTTTTAGTGGCCATATTGCGCCTGTACAGTCACGCCCCCTTGTTCCGGCCATTGAGAACTAAGGTACACAGGATAGAATTAAAATAACTGTGAATACACTTGCGGCACATAAAAGTCAGCCCCAAAACTAGACGTAAGCGTAGGAACCGACGCCTTATTTATAATAATGGTGACGTATTGTACCTACGAAAATGTATCCGAAAAAATTTTTAGTTCGAAAATCCTGGAAAAATTACTGGGTTAGTGGCATGTAGGATGGACTCCACAATTCTCTTCTTACTCAGTCCAATGTCACCTGCTCACTGGCCATTGGGTTGTGGCAAGAGTTCACAGGAATAACTGTGAGTTTATACCTGTCTTGTTGGTTCAGAATCTTTAAGAAAAATTTTGGTCAATGTGGCTAAACAGAAAAAGGTACAAAGATAAACGTTTTTTAAATTTAGCTTACCGCGAAATAAATCCACGAATTTTTCCAGTATTCGTTTTCCTGCCAGAGTACACACTCATTGTGATTAAATTGTCACTGTCAAAAAATAATCCTGTCACATAAAACCATAAAGCCTTGAAATTTCGTGGGTCAGTTTGATGTCTTTGTAAAATTTAAAGCATTGTTTATACTATGTCCACTTTTAATTTTCCATTGGATGTCTTCTAAATGAGAAACTTATAATTATTTTCTTGGGTTGCACGTGATTGGCTCACTTATCTGAAAATGCGTCATTATTGGCTTAAAGTCGTAGAGGGGAATGTCACATTATCTGTGTCCCAAATATTAATTATGCTGAAAAGTTCAGACAGGTTTACAACCCAGCTTGCTAATGAGTGAATCTATGAAATTTCCCGTCTCTATGATAGCTGACAACCCTAAAGCCCCTATCACACGGTGATACAGGCACCTCTAGAAGCTTCCAGAAAAACTGCCAGCCAAGGCTCCATGGCTCCAGTCATGGAAGAAACTGTCACACGTAGAATTTTGACTGGAGAAGACCTAGCTTGTGCGAGGCGAGATTTTAAACCAGGGTTAGAATGTCTCCATAATATCCTTAAAAAATTCCTTCATGTTTTTCCATTGAATGAAAGGCCCTTAAAGGTTTTTAAATTTTACCAAGCATCCTTAAAACCTTTTTAATAAAGACCGATTAAGTTGTAACTAATGGATAAATGTGGGTATTTTAAGGTTCATTCGTTTTTGACTTCAGCAACAAACAACACTTTAATAAGCTTGCGCAGTTTAAATTGTTTCTAATTTGTATCTCACCTTTAAACTAAACATGCGTGTTTCACTGTATTTCTTTGAACTTATTAAATAAATGTCATTAATGATCAAATTAAATATTATAGCTACAAATTTCAGATGTACACTGTACTTGGGTTAGATATGTGTTTCAGAGATAATTCTGGACAATAGGAAATTGAATTAAACAGGGAAATATTTTTTTTAGGATAAACTATTCGACATTGGTTTACTTTCTCAGAGGACTTTGTGATATTAAAAATACTAGTTTTTTACTTCTCGATAGTGGCGAAGGCAATGAAGTTGGAGGAATTCTTTAAAACTCCTTAATTTTTAATTGCACAAGAGGGTTCGAACCATTTCAATAAATGTTTCCTACTCGATGTAAATTACTTTTAAGTGAGGCAGAAATAACTATAGCAGAAGAGGTAAAACTGCAGGTAGAAAATTTGAATAAATGTCGTTCAGTGTGGACGAAAGAGTGAATAATAATACTAATAATAAAGAAATTATGGTCGCGGTGCATTGGCATTGTTGCAATTGTAGTTAAAGTTAGAATGTTTTTTTGCTGAATTTTGTATTGTAAGAACATGGATTGTCGCTTAATGCTGAAACTGCTTCAACAGACCACATGTTCACAGTAATGTTCGCATATTCATCAGTAATCAAATCACTTCAGTCCCTTCAAAATAAATTACTGTTTTTAACACTAGGGGAACACTACCGCTCCATTTTATTTGGCTAATTTTAACTGGCTTCCACTGAAATTCGAACATGACCGACTACAATAATCACGAAAACTGCCAGCGCTCTGCAAATTCTTCCACAGAACCATCCATACAATATGCCACGCAAGACATTCCAAGGAAACTACCATCGTGTGAAAGGGTCTTGAGAAGACATTGCGTCACTGAAATTTACCGCCAGAAGGGGGAAGCAAATGAACTGTTGAATGGTTCCTCGGGTACATACAAACATGCGCAGTCCAACCTCGTGACAAGATACTTCGCGAAGTGGAAGATTGTTGACTCACCAAGAAGCTCATGATGGTAACTCGATGCTTGCTGCGAGTGGAATGAGCGGGAAACTGCACCAACCACCTTTTTATATCGCCGGTCGAACTCCCGTAATCAGAAGTGGCCACAAAACTAAAGAAAGCATGAATACTAATTGTGACACTGGAGGGGGAGGAGGGGGGGAGGGCATGTTCGACGCAAGAACAATTGAAAACAATTATTCCCGGAGAAAATAAATCTTTCCCACAAAGAAAAAGTGCGTGGGAAGACATTTGGAACTGCTGCGACTTCTATTGGTAACTGGACAGCATCTTTGGGGCTGCTGTGGGCGGATCACGACATGGAAAGTGGAACTGATCGTGGAGTAAAAAAACTACCGGTGAGGTGTGAATGGAATGAAAAGAAAGAATAGAAAGCTACAACAGATAAAAGCCGCCGTGGGACAGAGACGAAAAAATTCTTACGACGACCTCTGTCCACCCGACCGTGAGATTGAGCCATCAAAGAGGGAGTAAACAGCTGTTAAGGGTATGCTTCCACCTTTGCGAAAAAAATATAATTTTAACGAATTAATAAAGATACTACCATTTCGCATATACGAGGACTATTATTAAAGTAAGCTCCTTTTGGTCATAAAAAAAAACTCTCGAGAAAACGTTTTTTTTATCAACAGTTTTAGTTTACTAAATATATCTACTTCACTTTTTCAAATACTCGCCATTCTGTTCCAAACACTTTTCGTAACGTTGCACCAATTTTTTTTTTAACCTTCCTGCATTGGAAGTTCACCGCCTAGGGAACGGAACAGACGCCTTGGCCATAGGCATAATGGACTGCGAATACGTTATGCGTGTAGTCTACATACAGGGGCATAGTAAACATCTCCGGTAAGCATTTAAGCGATTTCGGTACTCGAACCAAAAAAAAATAACAACTACAGTTTTTTTGGGGGGGGGGGGGGGGAGGGCGCTATTTTGGTTACTTTAATGAAACGTGGGTCAAAAATTACAAAATTACGATTGTCAACTCAACTGTTTTAATTCCCAGAATAACTCAAACAGTTTTAGATAAGCGCATGCGCGAGGTACTGCTTTGTCATTTTCTCGCTTGCAGCGCCACCTACGCAAAATGGCGACTCCCGAGCACAGAGCGTTTTGTGTTCTGCAATTTGCTAAAGGCCCTGTCACACTGTCAAATATATTGTATCCAATAAATTGGACAACAAAATTTGAAGGGTGATAATGGATGAAATACGTCTTCAAATATATTGTATTCAATATTATTTGACGAGCAATGTAAAATATATTTGAAGTCATTTAACACTATCAATTTTCTTTGAGTGAGCTCGTTTTACCAAACATTCTGTAGAGAACTGTAAATGACAGTATTTAGAATCAAAAACAAATTTTGGGTCAAGGAACACTGGCTTTTTTAAGTAAGTTATATTCCAATTTAGGTATATTGTGATCATACACAGTTTAAAATTTACGTTTTCCAGTTGTTTGCAATGCCTGCATTAAGAGCATCAAAGTGTTTCAAAAGCTGTAGCTGTAATTGCATTTGTAGCAAGTCTCAGTAAACTAGAAGAGAAATCTAAGAAAAGGAAACGCAGATGGTGGACGAGACAGTGGATACTTTCCCGGCAAACAAATGGTGTTTTACCCCTTTTTGTCATGAACTTCGATACGAAGATGCCGATTCATTTCCGAACTATGTAATAATGGATTCTGAAAGTTTTGATCTTCTTCATTCAATTGTGGAGTCTCGCATTGCAAAGAAGGATACTCATTTGTGCCAGTCTATACCAGCAAAGCAGAGGCTGGCAGTTCATTAAGATTTTTGGCGACAGGGGAATCATTTAAGTTCTCTACAAGTATTCCACACAACACCATCTCAAAATTTTTACCTGAAATTTGTAGTGCAATTTATAGTGCTCTTCAAAAACTATATTTAAAGGTATGTTTTGTAAGGATAAAACATATAATTAAATGTAAATCTGCAAGTAGGCATATCCCTTCTCATTCCTGCTTATTTTCTCACCCAACTAGCTGCTGTTGTATGGACACTTTCACTTGTATTTCATCAAAATTGTTCCTATACTTTAAAGTGAATGTGTTAATTTTTGCTGTGTTTAGAAATTGGCAATTTTGTTTTATTTTGAATTAAGTGTATTTACTGTTACAAACCTCAACCTGATGAGCCTTTAAGCTAACTTCACCTCAGTCACATTATCTTTTTAAAATAATTTTTTAACGAGATATTAGACCAGGTATGCTTGTTTCGTACAGCCTGGGAAGTATAGGCTTACTGACAAGGATCTGCTACACAAATATTTACATTCACGAAAAATGGTATTACTTTCAAAACTTAAATAATAATAATTGGACACGTAGGCAGAATTTTAATATTTCTAGGCCTTTCTTGCAAATCACCAGAGCTACTTGCTTACTCAGAGATGCTGCTTTAACATAAGTCAGTACCATCTATTGTCAGGAAATTATGAGTCTATATTCCAGAAAATTCCTGACAATACTTACAGAGTAGCAGCTATTGTGAAATAAGGAGAACAATGACTTATAAGAAAGATTGATTGGGTAAGCCAAAATAATTTTAGTTACATTAAGTCTCTGAATTGAGATATTTTAAAATTTATTTTAGGTGTTATTAATTTGGATTTGTAGGTAAAAGTTCCGAAAAGCATATCCTAGTTTTGATACCTCATTCCTGATGGCACATTTTGTACGCAATGCTTGCTGTTTTAATTTAGTGTATCAACAATACCTGAACATAAGCAAAACTGGTATAGCAGTCAAATAATGATCGTAAGTTGAATAGATGTTTTCTGGTTTAAGGACCATAATATTCCAAAACTACAGTAAATTCTTTTAGTCAAATATATTAACCTGCACTTCCGTAGATACAGATTCAATTGGAGGAAAATATACAATAACAATTACATATTCCAGCAGGAAATAAAATAGTATTAATTCAATTACTGCATTTATTTCCCATTCGCCATTGCTGATATTTAAACTATTACACTTCGGAAACGGAAACAAAAGCGGCCGCTTTATTTTAGAATACTCTGATTGGCTGATCCCATCCAACATCCAACATATTTTAGAACCAGTCCTATACGTAAAATATTTGAAGGAAACTCTAGACATTCAATCTCTCAAATAAACATGGCTGCGATAGTGACGTTTAACGTGACGTCACAACCCTCAAAGATATTGTATCCAACATATTGGAAGGTGTTGGAAGCTAAAATTTGACAGTGTGACAGGGCCTTAAGAGTGAATCTGTGGGAAGTCTAAGATGTACATCAAGTTCTGTCCCTGCCCGAACACGCCCGAATATTCACCTTCGGCCAACCTCGGGTTTATTTATATAAATATTTATATTTCTCTGTTTATTTTAATGTAGCTATACTAACCTAACTAACCGTCCATAGTGTTTTAAAGTGTTTTAAAGTAGCTAAATAATCTTATACTTATTGACTGATATAGAATACTGATCCATATAATTTAAAAAAAATATTATTGTGAATATAAATGATATAAATTTTGTTTATAAACATCTTTAAAGTGTTTTTATATAATTGAGGTTATGTTCCCGTATTTACAACGATGTCAGGTTGTTTGTAAGCGTCCATTGTTGCTGGCAGAGAGTGTTTGTGGAGGGTTTAGTATTCTCCTGGCCGTTTACATGGAAGTATTTGAGAGTTTAGGTTCCCGTGTGTATAATTTACTTGCATTATAAATTATTAAATTATTATTAATTAATAATTTAAATTAATAAATTAGAAAAAAACTTTCGGCATATTTTTCATTTACAATATTAATTATAATTTATACTCATTTATATTAATATTGATAACTGAGAATTTATTTAAAGTTTTATTAATTCAATTTATAATTTACTAAGAACCTTTTTATTCATTTTTAATATTTGAATTATTTTTTCCTGCGCAAAAGTAAAACAAATCCCGAGGTTGGCCGAAGGTGAATATTCGGGCGTGTTCGGGCAGGGACAGAACTTGATGTACATCTTAGGTTTTCCGTGAATCTGTAGTTTCGTTTTAAAGTTTAATTGTGTTCCTCCCCAAGTGGCAAAAACATCCGCCGATGGTATAGGCAATTCGAAACGACCGGATGTGTTTGTTAAGGGAAAAACCCCGAGACGACCGAAAGTGTTTGTACAGGATGTTGACCGCGTCAGGGCATCTTACCTGCGGAGTCCTAAGAAAGCAAGTCTTGAACTTCAGTTGCCAAAGACGCCGTTACTCGAGACTTGTTAACCAAACTGTGGGCAAAATTTAACTTAAGGCTGGATGTGTGCCATATAATTAAAGGTGCGCGTATTGGACAGTTGTAAGAAAAACTTGGTTGGTTTGCATTCAATTTGATGTATGATTTGTTGTAAATAGTATAAATTAAACTGTTATAATACATCATTGAAACTGGAAGATAAATTTTTTTGGACAGTCTATATAACATACTGATATCTTGCAGATATTTTTCTCTAGCTTGGGGGGTGATATATCCCAAAATTTTCCCCTCTTCCCTCAAATTGCGCCCACCGCCTCGAATGCTGCTCCAACCAATCGCTGCGCTTCCTCAGTGCCGCTCCTTCAGCTTCAGGGGAATCCTTCACCAGGTGCGAGGTGATGGTACCTCGCCAATCCAGTGGCAACATACAAGATGTTGTCTTTAAGGCTTTAACCAAAGTTCCGGCACACATTGCAATCAACATCTTACAGGTGCTAGCAGGGCAGCAACTAGAGCCTCTGGCACCCGGGGCATGAATGGATTCGTGCGCCCCCCCCCCCCCCTCTTTTTTTGCACATACCATACCAATAAAGCGGGGGGTCTGGGGGCCCTCCCACGGAAAAATGGTGCTATTTAAGCATTTTCGGTACCTTCATGTAACAGTTTCTGTGCTACTGTAACTTACATGCATGAACCCACTAGTAGGAATTATAATGCAAGCTATTTCGGCGCCCCCACAGCTTTGCGCCCGGGGCGTACGCCCTGCTTGCCCCCCCCCCCCTAGTTGCGGCCCTGGGTGCTAGCAGAGAAGGAAGCAAACCGTAAACCATAAAGCTACTGGCAATGACAGCGAGATGTCGCGAACTACACTATGACGCTGCATATCCTAAAGTTTTTTTTTGATCTCTGCATTCTAAACATTAATTTCTGAAATCAGCGGCACACGTACATACATTCATACTCATTTTATCACACATCGTCATTTTTATATATTATCTTCCGTGTTTTAACTTTAAAAACTCCATAATAAAAATAAATCAGCTTTAATCTATGTGGTTTTCAATAATGGGTTTGGTTAGAAACTGATCGTAAATACTTGCGTAAAGTTGTTTGTTCATTATATTATTTTCATTTGCCAAAATTCTTGCGGCACACCTAAACAGCCTTCGTGTCACACTCACAGTGGTTGTTGATGTGAACAAATAAACAAAAGTGAGTCAATATTGTGCGGAGCATTTAAATAATGAGCATCTCCAAGTCCAACTTGGGTAAGGTAGTTGCCAAAAAACCTCTAGGCAATCGGGCACACACGACGAGATGGAACAACATCGCATGGTTCCGCTGATGCAACAAGGTGTAAGAGCTGCTTGCTGGTTGGCGGTTGCTGGTTGCTGGTTGGGTGGTACTGTGCGTTGTTGACATCGAGGGGTTTTTGCAGTTGAACGTGAGACTTCACAACATGCGAGAAGGGGGGGGGGGAATAGGGTGGCAAACCCCTGTGGCCCGGAGTAGCATCCTGAGACCAGGAACACTACAGAACACTACATCACGCCCAAGTACCGCAAAATTACCCTTCAGTCTGCAGAGATATGTACATATCGCACACAGTAAAAAAAAAAAAAAAAAAAACAATTATTTCTTTATTTTTGCAGATGAATGTGTTAGTTACTGTTTTTCAAACCTATTCTTGGGCAAATTATCTAGATACAAACCAAATCTGACAACATTAATCTAGTGTATGAAAGCCAAGCTATCGCTGAGAATGAGAATAAAAACAACTGCAGCTTCTTTCTTCAAATCAAGAGTTGCGAGCATGCAGATAAAATTAAGCCAGATCCAAAGTTTATTTAAAGTGGCACAGTTTAACTGTATTATTATTAAGTTAATGGTCTTAGAATATTACCTGACTACCTTTATTGATACACAAAAGGAAGATACAATTAGAATATAGCATTTGAAAGCTATGGACAGAAATTCTTGAGACGACGAAACCTCAGAAATTATAGAGAACTTCAAACCATTTGGTATCGACTCGAGGCCTGAAAATATGAGTTAGATAAGATGCTACACACGAACCCTTACCGGTTCAGTTTCCCCCATAAATGATGTTAATCATGATAAATCATAACTACGGGATGATGAATGAGGAATGATGGATTGATGATGATGGATTGATGATAGATGATGATGGATTCATAATAGCTATCTTTGTGATGATGAGTGTGATGAAGATGCCAGTGATGAGAATGATCAGGATGATGTTTATGATGATATTCTGAGGATTGATCGGTCTGGAGGCTGGTTGGATCCCCAGACATCGCCTCGGGGGTCATGATCATGTCATGACTGAGGTGGACCAAGCTAGGTGATGTTGCGGAGGTTGGCCGTTGCCCCCCGCAGCATAGTGTGAAGGGACAACACAGCAATCGGTCCTGGACCAGGGGAGGAAAAACAAGAATCCCGGATGTGAGCAGAGACTTAACCTGGGATCTGTGGCTCGTCAGCAAGAATCTTTTACCCCTATGTCAACATGTCATAACAGAACATCATGCTAACCAGATGGCTTATTAGCACTTATTAGCGCAGAACTCTGTACAACAACTGTATATTAAAATGCTTTTGGTTAAGAAAGTTTCAGATGGCATTTGCAGCATTTTTTAACATATCATCACCTTCAAACTGCTTTCAGTCTGCGGCCAGGTCAGCAAAATAAAATGCCTCTATCTTCCTCTGTCATACCACCAGTCTTATTCCTTCATTCGGTTCCATTATTCTCCTCTCTCCTGAGCTTCTTTAACTATCTGCTCTTTCCACCTCATCCTTGGTCTTCCTTGGGGTCTCCTTCCTGTATACTACAACTCCATCATTTTACTAGGTTGCCTCTATTTTCCCATTCTCTAGACGTGGCCATACATCTCATTCAAGTCCTGCTCTTGCTTGCACCATTTCACTCCTGATCCTGTCTCGCCTCATAACTGACAACATATAACCTCATAAACTGTATACATATTTCTCTGATCTTCCCAGCATCTTCACTTATCTACAGTCCAAGTCTCTGCCCCATATGTGACTATGGGCACATAGTAGGTATTGTACAACACTTGTTTGCCTTTTAATGACTCCTTCTTTCTTACCAAATCTCTCACACACCTGTAGAATGCATCCTACTGTTGTCTACTCCTTACTGTTCTTCCTTACTTTGCCCCCTTCCTTCAACACACTTCCTAGATACTTAGGTTTCCACCTGTTTCAACTCAACACCATTTAATTAAATGCATCTCATTACTCCATTCTTGATCCTTGTCATGGCCATCAATTCACTCTTTTAAGTGTATCAACACAGTTGTGCTATGCACTATCTATACATATACACAGATAATGTGTAGTGTTGTTAGGTAGGAACAAAATACAATTGTCACTTCGTGAATATGGTATATAGATGTAGGAATGGTGTTATTTAGTTATCAGAGTTTAAATAATAAATAATTTCTCTATGGATATTTATGGCTTTGTAACTAAGTATATTCTGTTATTAAGTTTCAAAATTCATATATGGGCGCCACCTTTATGCACAACTTAAATTCCTTCATAGGTCAAGGTTAATGTCGTGTGGTACATAAGGGAAAAATGAAATATTCTCACACTTTAAAATCTTCACAAGGCATGAGAATAGACAACAGACGACTTGAAAACATAAAGGACACATACATATACACTGTAAAATGACAACATGGAAACATATGATTAATACCAATATTCTTTAATCAAATAAAATTATATTTATGTTTCTAGTTGGTCCAGTGGTATGCTATTCATGTTTTATAAAATTGCTGGATCTAGGTTGCACACATGATAACATAAAAACAAAAGTTCATATAGTTTCAAAATAATAATGTCTGTTGAAATCTCAAGTTATAATCGAAAAATTTGCGTGAGAAAATAATATTTATTTGCAGTGTTCTTTATTAAAATTGATTTTATATTCCGCGGCTGAACTCCATAAATAATTGCGGTAGAGCATCTTGAGACATCTGTCTCAGTTCACCTCTGGGTGTTTGAACAAAGTCAAGTGTAGAAACAGGATACGTGATTGTATTTTATAAAATGTTTATCTCAAAAAGTCCCTTAACGTGCTCAACAATGAAATGTAACATTTAAAAGTCCGTCGGCAATATTACGATGTATGTAGGTAGAAAACAGTTACATTAACATAGCATCATGATTCGGCTGTTTACTCACGGTAAATCACACCTGAATACACGTCAGTTATGACGTGCCCTAATTAAATAACATGTACTTTAGGCTTATACGATGTATTAAGCATCCTGGTTGTAGGATGATCTACCCAGCTATTTATCTTCGTTGATTTTTGAGGGGATTTAAACCCAGGCTATGTAGCCATCATCGCCGTTAATTCAAGACTCTTTACCGTTAATTCTGTAGTGACGCTTATCTTAAGTAACACCGCCGCTGATTGGCTGAAACACTAAGATTGTTGACTTAATTACACGTTCAAAATCACTCACAGACAATTAACAAAACAAATTAATACATCAAAATGCCTTAAATTTAAAATAGGATTTTCCAACAATGGAAATTCTGTTTTGCAAATTATAAATAAAAAGTTCAATTAGCCGTTTTAAGTCCAATGTTCCCTAGAGGGGTCTTGTTAATTGAGCTTCGGCGTCATTCAGATTACACCATAGAGAATGGTAGTTGCAGATACGTCCAAATACATAATCATAGAACAAAAAAATAAAATGTCAATAAATAATAATAATAATTAAAAATGTTATTTAAATAAAACAAAACACTTTCTGTGCGTAGGACAGTCATGTTTCAGCACACAGTTTGCAAAATTTGTACTATATGTCATCAAGCGATTAGATAAAAAAGGGAAATGTGGCGGACAATTTAAATGTATTATGGAGATAACATAGTGGAAATTGGAGAATTCTAACTACATCATTCGTTCAAACTAGAGGCAACATACAGTTAAGAAAACCATAATTTACTTATAATTTGCTATGTACAAATTGATTCGCAGCATTTTCCTGTCCCTAATTGCTACAATTTTACGCGAAAATTATTAAATGCATGCTAGACGACAGGGTATATTCTTTGGCTGCTGTATTTTTATCTGTGTGAAACACAATTTCTTACTCAAATGGCCACTTAGAATACGAGCACTAGATGTAATGTCTGCGATTAATGTGGGAGATTAAAAATACACAGAGCTAATAATACTATATATATAAATAATATAATGTATATATATTTAATTCTCTAAAGTAGAATAGATTTGAAAAGTTTTCAAATATAGTTATCCTATATATTGAAGTATTCGTTTTTGGCAGAATTTTGATTCCCTTGCTATTCATTGTCAATGCAAATTTTAACTGTTGCAACCATTCACATGCAACAAAATAATTAAGCCGACTACTTATTTCACCAAACTCAATGTAAAACACGTTGATGTTTGTTGTAGTTCACATGTGTGTATGTAGCTTTAGACTCAGGCAATAAGACAACTTTAAACTTTTTAAGTTCAGTAACTGATTTTAATGTCTCATTTCATGAAAATGCACAGGTAATAATACTTACAATATAGCAAATTTATGAAAATACAGAATAATTGCATTAAAAAATGGGTCAGCTTTTCATGAAAGTACACAAAAATAAAACATAACATGTTAAGACATACCACAGAGGGATTTAGGAATTAAATTTGTAAAGTCTGCTGTATTGAGTATGCAATAATAATTGATATTGGAAATAATACCAAACTATTAAGACCTTCAACACTGGCAAAAAAAAAAAAATATTACAACATTATTTTAGAAGTATGTTAGTTAAAAATGTCTTTATGTTTAATGACTGTAAAAATTTTTTTTATCATGATAATAGATAAATGTTTGTTCATTTAATTTTTTTATGAATCATGGCACAAGAATTATTGAAAATGACCCAAAAAAATGAAAACACATAATGCAATGTTGCAATCGTTAAATGTTTATTTATCATCAATTTTTATTCTGTAAACAAGTATTCGTTCAGCTCGAGCACCAGCAGAAAAATATAATCAATACTAATTTATATTATATTTACAATCTTCAGTTCACAATTTTTTTTTTTAAGTTGCAAGAAACTGTTCGTTTGCTGTCCAATGCAGACAAATGGAATTTAAATTGACACGTTTTCAACTTCCAGTTTTATGGTTAGTTTCTGTAGCATTTTTTTTTTTTACAGAACTCACATGTTCGCTGACCATTTGTTTCGCAAAATGCGCGGGGTCAAGACAAAGAATGTCTCCGTGAACGCACTGCCTGCTGAGACAGACCTGGCCGCACACAATCATCAGCAAACGGTGTCGTACGCGGGTTCCTCCTCTTGTGTCAGAGTGTCGAGGCGGGCAACTGCGTTCAGATAGGCGGCCTCGTTCCCTCCTTCAAGCTGCACGTAGTAGAAGTCGTCCGTCGGCGTGTCGACGTTCGTCTTCGAGCGCAGGCACAGGTACTTGAACTTGTGCTTGTTGTTGCTGCTGCTGTTGCTGACGTTGCCGGGCCGGGTGTTGACCTCGGGGCTGTCGCAGATCTCTGCGTAGATGTTCTCGTCCTCGCGGTCCGGCGGGCCGCAGACGGCGTCCGCCACGCGGCCGTACGGGATCTCCTCGCCCGGGGTCTTCAAGATGGCGGGCAGGTCGCGGCTCTGGATGTCCGCGGCGGACGCCATCAGCCTCGCCTGCCGCAGCTGCCGCGTCAGCGCGCTGATCACCGACGAGTGCTGCCGCAGCTTCTCCTGCTGCTGGCGCGACCTCTGGGTGCGCAGCAGCTGCTCGTCGCTGAGCGCGCGGCCTAGCGGTTCGCGCGCCAACAGGGAGATGGCGCGCGGGTCGCTCAGCGTCCTCTCCAGCGGCGAGATGGCGCGCGCGTCGCCCGGGCGGAGCGGTTCCATGCTTCCTCCAGAGATGGCGCGCGCGTCGCCTGGGCGCAGCAGCTCCGCGCTGCCTCCAGAGATGGCGCGCGCGTCGCCTGGGCGCAGCAGCTCCGCGCTGCCTCCAGAGATGGCGCGCGCGTCACCCGACCCGTACGCGACGACACCCAGCAGTTCGCACGGTGGGCCCGACATGGTAGGCACATCTCCGTGCGGCTTGGGCGTGTACATGAAGGATGAGGACTTCTTGGTGATGGTGCGCGACTTGGAGCGGTCCCGGGGCGCCTTCTTGGGCTGTTGGATCGTCGAGGGAGGGAAGATGTGGTGCGTGACCTTGATCTGGCGGCGCCACGCGTCGCCGCGGTCGCGGCAGAAGCACAGCGCCGCCTGCAGGACCTGCGACTTGAAGAGGCGCGACTCGGAGTCATGGTGGAACAAGGGCCTGGAGAGCAGGAAGCGGGAGTCGGCGTCCATCTCCAGCAGCTGGGGCTGCGTCGCGCCGCTGGGCCTAGTGGTAAGGTCTTGGGGCAGCGTACACACCAGGATCACGTCCTCCTCCTGGTAGTGCTCCAGAAGCAGCGTCCCTGAAACACCAGCCACTAGGTGAGCATCACATACTCCTCAAGATAGTGCTCTAGAAACAGCATGCCTGAAACACCAGCCACTACGTGAGCATCACATCCTCCTCAAGGTAGTGCTCTAGAAACAGCGTACTTGAAACACCAGCCACTAGGTCAGCATCACATACTCCTCAAGGTGGTAAGTACACTAGAAACAGCGCCCCTGTAACACTAGCTGCTGGCTCAGAACACGGGCTTCGCTACAGTTGGTTCAGGCTTATGTCAACACTTTTGAAATCAACAGTTGTATCACTACCTACCTATAAACTGCGACCGAAAGAAAGTTTTCACACTATAGTAAACATGCAGCTTGGTTAGAAGCACATCATTTAAAGTATTACCTTGAACTAAACATTTAATTCATCGTTCTAATTTTTGAATTGATGGCTGATAAAAATGCAATGTGAACTTTTCACTGTGTGACACATGATTACAGGTCTCTAGGCTTATGACAATAAAGTTTAATTGTATGGCAGAAAGTTACTGAAAGTAGTTCTTAAACAGGAATTCCAAAATTGTTCATTTAAGTGTGAACACAGTCATGTTCATCCCTAATCTGTTGTATTCAATCCCTGCCAATATTTATTTTTAATATTTAACCACAGCTTGCAGTAAAGCATATGTATTAGATGCATGAAGCGACAGGGCATGCGAAACAGCCTTGCAAAGTTGTTGAAGCCAGAGTTTGTGGACCAGGGTAGCTGTTGGAACTTGTACACATCCACATGGAGTAATCTGCTAGTTCCTCCCTGCAGTCACAAGCCTGAGCCTGTTCAGAATATCAGACTGTAAGACGATATAAAAGTTTGGAAGGATATATGTGGCCTGTCATGCCAAAGAATTAGGATAAATGTCTAAAGACTGAAATTATTGCAAAACAAAACATAGGATCGTAACAGTACATTAACAATTGTTAACTAAACATGACAAACGATATCACCACTGAATAGGCCATACTTTGGAATTTGTCTCTTCAGCACTAGAAAGACCAAGGTCAATGGTGATCGCCTTAAATTCGTTCCTAAAGTTACATCCAGTTTGGCAGATGAGGACTTCGATAGTGTTTAAGTGTTTAATGTGTTTTAACAGGCGAAATTTATATTCTTAGAAGTAATGTAACGATAAACGATCGAAAAAAATGAGTACGAGAATGTAAAAATTTGATTTTCCTTCAAGATTCATTGCGTTTATATGTTAGCCTCTCTGTACCCTCCTCCACCAAAATTAAATTACTTCCTAAAGCTCATGAGACGTCACGGATGGTGCATACCGACTCATGATCTGCTCAAACATAAATTATGACCTTGGCTATGATAAGTAAAATATCTAATTACCATCAGTGTCCCAGCCCCAGTTTGATACGATGGATTTTATGATCAGGCGAAGAGGTAAGTGACCTTTCGAAATTCTCTTGATTTATGTTCAGCGCGTAGGATTTTCTTGGAAGGGTCTTTTGAAGGAGGCGAGACAAACAAAAAAACGACAACGACTTGAACCTTGCGCAAAGTCAAGGTCGTAAAGGAAGAGAACCCTCGAGGTGAGTTGTTCGTATTTCCATGCCATAACAGTGTATTACATAAAATTGACGGGTGCAGGTTCCAGTCGTCGAGATACGTGGAAGCAACGCGAGGTCACGTTCCGGGACTCCTCCGGCGACCGAGACCTTCCTAGAAGACACAGCTGGGAGGTCCTCTCGTCGCCTTGCGTGGGGGCGTGCCCGATCAAACGTGAAGCACAGTGTGGGCCTGTTACAAGTCGGACTGCCCATGCGTCACGCCTAGAGTTTCGGAGAAAGTGTTCGGCGGACCCACGCATGCGTGCTTTCCTTTCCTAGCGCCGCTCCGAAGCAGAAGAAACACACTTCTCTAAAGTTTTGTACACACAGACCCCGCAAGCAGGCTGTCTTCGAACATGTGCATCTATTTCATGATCAGATGGTCATATAAACATTGATTTTTCAATAGTTTCAGAAGACCTGATTCCAGTAATAACACTCTGAAGAATTAAATGCCCAAACCCTGGTAGGGAGTCCGGTAGGAAAATAAACGCAACTGAGCAGAAGCAGGCAATTGCACAGAAACGATTTTAATTATGTTAAAATATGATCTCAACACAATTACGGGACTGCCCCGGACTGGATCATTCACAATTTCAATACAGACGAGCTCAACAGCATCATTGCATCCCAAATATACTGACCAGTGTGTCACCAAATGACTCAACAGCAAAGGGTGGGCATTGGCTAGTAAGTAAGTATTGCTTGGTACATTTTACTTTCAGGCTAGAAAAGATAGTGTCCCGCATATACTCGAGAATTTTTTTGTTCTTTTTTTTTCTGTTACCTTTTCTTCGCATCGTCTACACAATTAAAATATGTTTTTACCGTAAACAAACACTCACATACCCCAATAGTATAAGTACATTATGTCTACTTGCAGTATTTTTCATCTGTTTAAAATTTTTTATTATGTTAGATCTTAAAAGGTGGAAAAAAGCAAAATATGGGTGGGTGCAACATGGCGCCAAGTAAAGAGATTATGTCTACCTGATTCAGGCGTTGAGGTTTCATCTGTTAGCGACAAAATGGTGCCATGTGTTGAGGTTATGTCTGCCGGTGACAAGATATGTCTGCTAATGACAAGATGGCGCCTTGTTTTGAGGTTATTTAAGCCAGAGGCAATATGGCACCGCGAGTAGAGGTTATATCTGCCAGAGGCAATGTGTAATAGTTTGTAGAGGTTATGTCACAGGATGGCGCTGTGTGTTGAGGATATGTCAGCTAGAGGCAAAATGGATCCACGTTTTGAAGCTATGTCAAACAGAGGTAATATGGAGCCATGTTATGAGGTTATGCCATCAAGAGGCAAGATGTAGCCACTTGTTGAGGTTATGTCTACAGTGACATGTAGAGGTTATGTTTGTTATTGTGGAGATGGATCTACATGCTGAGTTTGTGTCTACCTGTGACAAGATGGCACCGTGTGTTGAGGTTATGCCAGCAAGAGGCAAGATGTAGTCACTTGTTGAGGTTATGTCTACGGTGACATGTAGAGGTTATGTTTGTCAGTGTGAAGATGGATCTACATGCCAGTGACAAGATGGCGCCTGGTGTTGAGGTTATGTCAGCCAGAGGAAAGATTGAGCCACCTGTATAGGTTATGTCAGCCGGGGGCAAGACGCTGTCGGGCAGCGGTGTCGCACCTGTGAAGGCCTGCGGGCGCGGCGCGGGAAGGGCGCCCGACACCAGGTGCACCTTGAGCGGCAGGCGGTAGTCGGCCAGCAGCTGCGGCACCTGGTACAGCATGCGGAGGTCGTCGGGCTCATCCGGCCCGCAGCTCACGGCATAGAACTGGCCCGTCGTGCTCAGCGGGATGAACACGATCTGCAACCCGCCAAGCCCCGAGCCGTCAACACTCTCCTCTCTGAGCTCTCGGTGAGCAACTCTCGGCTGCTCTCATCTCAATTATACATCACCCCGGTACAATGCGGGGACCTGCGGTATAGTGGCGTAGCAAGCGGGTGGCAGAGATGGCCCCCGTCAGGGGCGCCGGTGCAGGAGGGGGCACCGCCGCGACGGGTTCGCGTTACTGAACACCCCCCCCCCCAACTCTTTTAATTCAAGAGGGGGCGCCATTTTCAATTCTGGCCAGTGGCGCCAGTCACTTTAGCTACGTCACTGCATGCGGAATCCACGCTACTGTTTAATGACTATACATATATGCAGCTGTACACTTTAATGAAGAACCATTGAATAATGCCAAGGGCACACATTTTTAGCAAAAAATCTGAGCTTTAAAGGGGGTTAGGCCTTGACATCTTGCAATTTAAAAAATTTCGATACTACTTGCTATAAAGATTCCAAGCTATTTTGTTTTGTTTGGTATGGCCATAGGACTTAGCTTTGGCTACTTGTTGAAGTCAACACTTGTCAACTGGTGTGATTACTATGACAGTTGTAGTCGCCCGCGTGAAATAATAAAATTTTTTCCTGGGGCACTGACAGACTAGAGACTTTTAGTCGCAACAATGCACAGAAGGTTTGGGCGATATGATTTATGCCTTGACATGATAAACTTTGGGATGCATACTTCAAAATTAGTATTATAGCTTAAAGTTGGAAACAATCCAAGATGGCGAGGCCTACAACGTAGCATGCCCGCTCCAGTGTTGTCTTCCTTGTGATTGGCGGCCGTCTGCAAGATAAACTATTGCCTCGTTTTGAAGGGCCACTCAGAACGTGTTTACTTCCGCACAGAACTGCTGTGATTTGTGTGCCCAAAGTGGACAAGTAGGATACTTGAAATAAATTCGACCGATCACGAAGCACAGGACAATGCTATAGTGTTTTAACACAGCTAGTCTCGAAACCATTTCGCGAAAAATGCATGCTCCTATTATTGGTGCGTTCGACACAACTTGAAGGGCAAGAAACCAAATTGCAAAATTATTTCAATGACGTGACCCAATCAAGTGCAATACGGATATAAGGTAAAATGTGACGGCATCCTAAATGAGCAAACAACAACGACCTGACTATGTACAGGTGTGTATAGAGTCTACACTGGTTCTGGAATATGAAAGAAAAATTTGCAGATTATACAAATAGGCCATTTCGAGATTAGATGTACAAATGTTCACACACTATAGCAAAGGCTGTGTTTCGGGATTGGTCGAATTTTCCTCAGTCGGTACACCAACTTGTATAGTGAAAAGTAGACTTTTAAGGTAGATTGAAAGCAGTAAAACACAAGCTAGCTTTTACGTTATATTCCCTGTCAACAATAGTGGTTCTGTGCAAATTACGGAAATAATACTAACGTCTCGTCAATTTTGAGGACCTTGCCGACGGAAGAAGTGCGATAAAAGGAACAGAATGCACCGGTGGCCAGCGGGAGTGTCTCGAGAAAACACGCCTGCCACACATTCCTCTTGCAAAAAAATAAATTCATGTTTTGAACCCACCGGAAATCGAACCCGGATGACCTTGGTTGGAGGACAGAGATCTGACCAGTTTATTGCTAATTTTTATCACCAACGACTGAGCCACTTTCTCCCCTTTTATGAATTATTATTAGGGGGGTCATGTACTTTGGTTGGCTGAGTATATATCAGTAGGGGCATGCAGATTTCGCGAAAAGATCTGAACACTTATCAGACTGCAACAAGGTATACCCGCGCCTGTGATTTCTTCCTTGTGTTTGGCGGTCGTCTGTGAGAGAAGTCGTTGCCTTATTTGACCGAGCCACTCAGGACGCGTTTGCTTCCGCACTGAATCACTGTGATCGGTGTTGTTACAATCGATGTGCACCTGGGAGAAACTCTCCCAATCACGAAACACAGACAATGCTAGAGTGTTTTAACATGCATCTAGTCCCGAAATCTTTTCGCGAAATCGCCTATGTATCAGGTGTGAGCGCACCAGCGGGGGAGCGAGCTCGTCCCGAACAGGGCAGACGGCGGCGGCCCTCGGAGGGAGTAGGTACCTGGTTCTTGTGGTTGACGCACTGCGCGTACTTGGCGGGCGCCTGGGCGCGGCCGAGGGACGCCAGCGACAGCCGCCTCTGGGGCGCCCTGGCGCGGTGCACGTCCTCGAAGACGCCGACGAGCCGCACCACCTGGCCGGCGCCCAGCGTCGTCTTGGCGTACTGCAGCCGGCGCCGCGACAGCCCGGCGTCCTTGTGCAGCGCGTCTGCGGGCGAGCGCGTGACTTAGTGAGCGGACACAACTGGCATACCAAACAATACCATCTTTATTCTGCAGCGTAACAGAACGGATAATTCATTTCTGGTAAATGTTACACCGTTTTAAGCGGAAATATGGAACATCGCCCATGGCGTATTCCTAGAGACCGGAAAAATTCGCGAATTCATTTCGCGATATGCTAAAATACAAATTGTTGTACCTCAGTGCTGCCTCTGCTATTGGCAGGTACCTGCCAAAATTCGCGGATTCATTGACCTCTAGGATAGACTCCACAGTTCTTTAAATACTCGCGGAAATGACACCTGTTCATTGGCTACTGACGCGTGAGACGTCTCAACTAGGCTGTCCTGTGCACGACGAGAAGACTGCGCGCCAGTCCAGAGGAGACACCGCGCTAGAAGCACCAGCGAGCGTCGCGCTTATCATCCCGCCTCACTAACACACATACACCCTTGACGAGGCGGGCCCCTTAAGGGCGTATGTCCCGTTCCAGGTCATGATTTTAGATTTATATTAATCACTGATCAACTTTTAGACATTTTCAATCGTTTAACTTTCACGAAATGAAAAATATATATAGTTGCATACTTTTTGCATAATTAGCTACCAAAGTTACATTTTTAACCTTTTTGGGTTGTACAAATAAGGAGAATTTAATTTATTGCAGAACTGAAACTTTTTAGGATTAACTGCTATGCCACTGGCTACTTCAAGAAATGGTTTGCATTTATTTCAGAAAATATAAATTAATTTTACCTGACATTTCAAAATTCTCAAAATTTGTATGATCTTGACAGCCAAGAAACATGAAATGAGTTTTTGTGATAGAAATGCAAACCATTTCTTGAAGTAGCCAGTGGCATTGCAGTTAATCCTAAAAAGTTTCAGTTCTGCAATAAATTAAATTCTCGTTATTTGTACAACTCAAAAAGGTTAAAAATGTAACTTTGGCAGCTAATTATGCAAAAAGTATGCAACTATATATATTTTTCATTTCGTGAAAGTTAAACGATTGAAAATGTCTAAAAGTTGATCAGTGATTAATATTAATCTAAAATCATGACCTGGAACGGGACATACGCCCTTAAGCGACGACACGCAGGTGAATCCGCCGTGAAACCAGAACCAAACAGAAGGCCGGTCGTCGTGAACCTCGCCGCGAGACCTCGGGGCGTGTCCCCGGAGCTGTCGGGGGGAGGTGGGCGTGGCTTCACGACAGCATCCGTCAGCATCCCTGACGTCACGCTCAGTAAATATCCCGCGACCCCACACAGCCGGTTCGTTGGTTCCTGACTTGTGGCGGCGGAGCCTCTCAACTGGGCTGTCCGTGATTCCAGAATTCTTTGGTTGAGGGATTTTTCTCATTGGTCCAGAGCCCTCCAGATGAACTGTGATCCAATGGCAGAAGCAGTTCAAAAGGACGTGCATTTGAATTTTAGTTTGTCATGAAATCAACCCGCGAATTTTCCCGGTCTCTACGTTATGTAGAGTTGCAAACATTTCTCCGAAAGATTAGTGGCTGCTAATAATTTCTAATATACTTGACAACTAGTTTCCATTTCACTGCTTGTGGAATAAAAACACTGTGCGTCCTACCGACAGGCTATCTTTCAAATTAAAACACTAGGAAAAGACGGTTGTTAACGTTACACGTATGAGAGGACAAGAACTTCCGTTGGCTCTGCTGGCTGTTTGACATACGCTGTGTGACTATTGACCAATCAAAGCTACCTAGTTTTAAAACAAACCACTTGACTCATGTGCAGGACAAGGTAATGAGACTTTCTGCCATATTAATTAGAGATGTTTGCTGGTCCTCCACCAGTATAAATATTTGCCGTATTCTTACATACCTTGGAAAAATTTTGCGGATTCATTATAAAGCCCGATTTTCTCTTGGCATAGTGGCGTGTGTTAAGGAGTAAAACACAAACAACTGACGTTAAACGTAAACAACATTTGAGGTTAGCAACTGATACCGTAGTGGTTTAGTTTTGTTAATCTGTGTTTTTTTTTTTGCTTGCTATGGCAATCTAGTGACAACACAAAATTTAATACTCAATTTTTAATTTTTTTAAATTATTTTAAAGGGGCCCCCGAAATCAGGGTGCCCCAACAAAAAAAAAAACATCATTTAAGGGTCCCGCCTCGTCAGGGGTGTATGTGTGTTATTGAGGCGGGATGATAAGCGCGACGTTCTATGGTACTTCTAGAGCGGTATAATCTTCAAGCGCAAGGCTCTGAACTGACGCGCAGTCTTCACTTCGTCACAAGATAACTGTGAAATTTGAGCGGTGACCGTAACATTATATGGCCGAGATATGAAGATTGAGGTGTAATGCAAGTCCCTTAAGTGATTTCAAGAATATGTACTGGTTGTTTAACGCCTAAATTGGCGCGTGGCTTCTGTTTGTAGATAAAAGTCAGTTGTATCAGCGTTTTTTTGGTAATTCACCAAAAAATGGGGTATCAAATACTTTCTCATCGGGCAAACTTTCCGGCTTCACTCACGTTCATGAGCACCGCGTGTCTGTGCCCACGAGAGAGAGAAAGAGAGAGCGAGAGAGAGAGAGAGAGAGAGAGAGAGAGAGAGAGATGGTGGCTCGCACCTTTGCCGTCGTTGAGCTTGTAGGCGGCCAGCTCCAGCTTGGTGAGGAATGCCGTCACGTGGTTGGCCACCAGTTGCTCCAGGCAGGAGTAGCACTGCGCCGTCAGCTGTCCCTTGGCTGTCACCAGGGAGAACCAGCCTGCAACACAAAGTCCTCACGCTCACACACCCACACTCGCGCACACTGCTTCACACATTTTCACGAAGAACCCTCGTTACAAAGCATCCAGGGATATTCATTTAAATTACGGTTTATCTTACGTTTAAGAGGCCTATACAGACAGGGCGCAACTCCGCCAGCGGGTTCTGCGCTTACGACATCGTGCAAGGTGGGCGGGACAAAGCTGGAAGGAGGAGACGTGGATTGGTTATCTTGGCGGCGCGTCACTTCGACTGGGAGGCGGAGTGGGGAAAACACTTTCCACCCCGCCGGCATTCCAGCTTACAGTGTCTTTTAGGACAGATCGCGGTGTTCCGTACCCGCTATCGCTCTGTCCTCGAGTCTCGTGTTGTCGCGGTGTCGAGTTACCTTCGAGGCACAGTTATTTACTATACGTCAGTGGATAAAGGCCGCACTTGGCGTTGTGTTGAGCGCATTGCCCACCAACCTCCCAATTCTCTCCCCCGGCCAGGTTATTTACACTAGACAAGACTATTGGCTGGAGTATTTCTTCTCAGAGATCTCTCATTTTCCATGCTTTCGGAGCTGCGCCGAACTTTCATTGCAAGTTCTATGGAGCTGTCAAAACTACGCAACTCATCCATATAAAGAATCAAATGCATTTTACGTTATACTTAACCAAAAATATTACATATTTTAATATCATAGTTGAAAATATGTAGGCCTACATGTTACCTAGTCAAAAATAATGCATGCATAGCATAGCAAGTGCGCATACCTACGCATAAACAACACAGGTACGCATACGCGGACACATGCACACTTCCTTGCTGGGAGATTTTTCGTTTGTAGTTTTAAACCTTGCTGACTAAGAAATTAAAATTGATTTGTGCCAATTATTGGCAAGCAATGATTTACTTAAATAATTAAGTTGTGACTTATTGAGTTATATAATAATTCAGTTATACACTTGGGTCTGGTTACCCTTCAAGTTTTGTGCTATTACGTTTCCACCAGCAACAAAGTAATGAGATTACCATCAAATAAAGAATAATATTTTTCAAATTTTCAATTTTATACTATGTACGAAAATAGTTATATTATTGCTGGGTTTCAGAAATAACTCATAAATAGTTTACATGATTTTTCACCCTTCCGGTATATTTTTTTTTACAATTTCTTTCATCATAAAATACGTATTAGATTTAAATGTACGTACTAAACTACAATTTATCATACGAATACAAACGAATCTAAGCATGCACTGATGCAACAATGAGTCAACAAACATTCGTACATAAAAATATGTTAGTTTCAACAACAGGTTGAAATGCATCTCTTAGCTCAACGAAGTCATATAACATAGTCACAGGTACTATTTGTTGCTGCAAATTGTATTTGAAGTTTGCAAAATTACGGAACTAGTTGTCTAAGTCATCCGAAACGTGGTAACGTTATGAGGCAAAAATCGTAATTTTGTTCACCCGGACTTTCCCCATTCTTTAACATGAAATGAGTATACAGGAAGATGTGTGGCGTTTACGGTGAGTGACTAGTGTTCACAGTTTTTATTCCAAACGTACACAAACAGTTTTTTTTTTGTAATAATGACGCGATTACTCAGCATGTCATATCATGTATTTGTAACTCTTTATTCCGTTAGAAATAGAATCTTTGCACCATTGTCAATATCAATAATTAGTGATTTAAAAAAAAGTATGGTAAGGATAATATGTGCCAAAATGCATTTTCAATACGGCACAGAATCATGTTATTTTTTCTACCTTATATTTTGTACATGTTTAGATTGTTTACAATTTGCTATTTAAAATATTTGTATGCATGTCCACCCAATAACTGTTCAGAAAATAACAATCATCGATTTATCTGTACAAATTATTTTTGGCTTTTCTGAAGAAAAAAAAGTTAATGCATGAAGTTGTACAAATACATCTTCTTTAATGAAATATAATTGAATTTTAACACATTTACACACCACAAAGACAAAAAACATATGAGTTTATGGATACGCAGTTGAGTACATTTAGATGGTCTGCTTTTACAAGCATAATTTAACAGCGCACTGAGTTTATATTTTATTATATAATAATGTTATATCGCAATAAATACTTTAAGAAAATATACATATTATATTCCCCCATTTTTTAAGAAGCTACGCTACATAGGTAATTAATGAGCAGCTGAACAAGTCTTGACAGCAGCAAATTTTTTTCTTGCTCTTTTTTCAATAGCGTCAATAATGTATGGAGGGTCTCGAATTTCCATGCTCCTCGTATGCCTAGGGTCCACCAGTTCTGGCAAAATGCAGTTATAATAGAATTTTGTAAGATGTGGTTCCATCTCTTGTTTCCAACAATTGTCATCCCTTTCAATTCGAAATATTGCCATCTCTTTTTCCACTGATGTCCAAACACCAAAAATGCAATATTCCCTCTCTGAAATGCGAAGCTGTGCCTGAACTTGATAAAAATATGATTTTTTTTTTCTTTCCCAGTTTCAGTTCATCTCCTTCGAAACTCAGATATCGGATGTTCCCTTGTTTAACTGCTGCAGTAACATCTTTTCCAATTGCAGATTATGGACACTTGACTTCTGCAAGACCCTATTCTCCAATAACACCATCCGGAGTGGCACCCAAGAAAGGCAATTCCTTGTCAATGAAGAGTTCACTTTTTCCAACCTTAATTCCTTCTTGTTTTTCTAGTTGTTCTATAGCTATCACCTCAAAATTTTTACCATGGTAAATTGCAGGCACATTCAAAATATCGGAGGTATAAACAATACTGCGAACTAAGTTCACGCAGCTTGTTGATGCACGTCTACGACAGACGTTCCCGAAATTAGAAGCCGTTAGAATTTTTCTACGTGTTTAAAGCCATTTTCCGCTTCCTGCCTGGAGAATTGTGTCTGTCTCTAACTGTTGATGGTCCTATTGTGTTAGTTGTAACCTACTGAGGAAAGCATGTTTCTGTTCCTCAAATGTTTCTGGATCCATGTCAGGCTGTTGACATTGAGGACCATAGTCCTTTTCTCCATAGGTTTTGGTGAGAGATTTTTTTGGCTGTTTTTGTTGATGATAATTTGTGCGTTTTTTTTTTAATTCCCGTCTTCGAAGTTCCCGCCTTCTGAATTCTAATCTTTTTGAAATTTTATTCGGACTTATACCCTTGAACATGCTTTTTTGTAACACATATTGTGGTGTTTTTGTATTGTGTGCTATTACAGCATCAGCACATCTCCCTTGATAAGATCGTTTCGTGGCACTCTTTTTCCTCCGGAAAATTTCGCAATTATTGAATTGAATTGTTCGACTTTGTTGCTATCTACATCATGTATGAGGCTTCAAGAATGAGCAGCTAAATACTGACATTCTTTATAAATATGAGACCACAAAGAATTTTTTCTAACTCTGGGACAATGTTTGACTCGCCGTCTTTTCGACCATCGCAGAAGTAACCTAAAGTACTGCAATTTTTGTGCTCACCAAAAACGTGGCTCGGACCATTTTCAATATCGCATTTCAACTGTGAAACTTTAACTTGATCGGTGCCCTGTGACTTTCTGTAAGCGATTGCTTTTTGCAATCCAATGGATAGTTTACTCATTTTTATATAAACTATTTTCCTCAGAATGGTAGTCCCAAGATTAGCATTTTCACTCGCAGAAATAATTTTCTTCCTGTAATTGCGGAGCAGATGATTCCTGCATTCTATCTTCTCAACAGTAAGAGTGTTATATGGCCTAGCTTCCAGAATTTTCTTGTATACACTGCTGTCACCATCGGCTATAATTTTGGCATACTTTATGTTGTAGTTAAACTCTTTTTGAATCCTTCTACTATTATTTTGGCTTCCATGTTACTTGAGCTACCTTCGTGGTTTTTATAGCAATCGTGTGAAGGGATAGATTCGTTATTTTTCTCTCGAGCGCAAACATAGCACTATTTGTTTGCAACTGCCTTGAACAAAACTTTCTTTTTGTTTGCAACTCCAGAAAGTGCATCGTATTTACATTTGTAGGAGCGTTTGCACCAACAGCCATCGACAACAATAGTAATGAGGGGAATGTTATGCTCGTCAACTTCATCATTGGCTCTCGCTAATTCAGCTTCTTCGCGTGCAGCCTCTTCCATTTTTTCTGAAGCTGCTTTTCCCCGGCCATTACAGCTAACATCGTGATGTTTGGAATAAGTTGCTGGTGCCATGCAAGGCACGCCTTTTGCTGCACATAATTCTTGTAATTGAGAATACCTTGCCCCAATGCCCATAACTCCACCAACAGCCCTTGAATTCATATCCATAACTGAATTATCTTCCATATTATGCGTAGGAACACAGAGTCATGTTGTACATAATACAAAAAAATACAATAATAGATAAAAAAATTCTTTCGAATTTTTTTTATTACACACATATTTGCAAGAGTACACCCAAACGATTCATTATGCTGACTTGCTTCCGTGAGTATTTGTAAGTACGACATATCTACAAATCAGACACCGTATAACACTTCTTCAGTTTTCTCTTCTTCATTTGAAAACACTCTTTCGCCCTGAGAACAGCTAGTTGGTGAGGATGTGGATGTTTGCTGCTTTTGGAGTACCAAACCGTTGTCTTCCTTTACATGTTCAATATATTCATCCAAATGTTTATATTTTCTTGGAATAATGAATAAACTGTTCGGCTGAAACAATCCATAAATACATTATTTTTGAATAACTTATATCTATTAATGTACCTAAAATCATGTTATATTTCTATGTCCATAAAATATGTAGGTATATATTATTGTTTCTCAAGTTACGAATAAAACAGGAGTATTGATAGCAGTAAAAGTACTTATAGTAGCTGTAGTATTTTTAATAGTTTTTTGTCCAATGTATGATGCATAATTTGAAAAGTCTTGCTACAATATAAATATTTTTAGTGCTTAAGTCAATGCTGTTTATGTTTTAACTGGGGATGGTGTATCACTTTTAAGTAAGGTCAATAAAAGATGTTGTCTATTGTCACTAAATGGGGTTAAGATTTTTTACTGTCTTCATTTTTTAGCCCTGTTTTTAGTGAAATTTCTGATTAAAAAACATTTATGTAGTTTGAGTAGTTGTGTAATTTTTCAATTGAAGTATATTCGTAAAGTTAAATTATAACTTAACTGTAATTTTTTTAACAGGTCAATATATTTAAAAGCAATATCATTGTCATTCAGCTAACCTGATTGCTTGTCACTGAATTGTTGATACATCTACTGTCTACAGTTGGCTCATTCCTGTCCACCAGCTCGTATGGAATGTCAATGGCTCCTTCGGTGGTTGACCAGAAAGAACATCCTGCTTCCATCTCAAATAGTTTCAGAGGCGGTTGCATTTCTATGTAAGACATGGCTGTAGAGCTGAAAGAGCCACATTACAGTAGCAATAACATTTAACTATTTATATTGATTTATTTAGATAGAAATATAGTTTCGAAAGAATGTCTAGTTTCGTGTAATAGTATAACTACCCGACCGTGTGCAAATTATACGAAATAATTAAAGTAAATTTTTTTTCAGGAAATAGTTGAAGAAAGAAAAATAGCATGTATTAAAAACGCTTTGTAATTAACTTATTTCTAAAGTGGGCTAAGGGACTTACATACACTGCCCATCTTCATTGTGCAGGACATTGGCTACAGAGTAGTTATTCTCTTCATCTGATGTGTCATTTTCTCTTGAAGAAATTTCTTGTGCCGTTTTTACTCCCTGGCTGCCAAGGTGACATCGTGAGTCTCTGCCTTCCGGAACTTGATAACTGCAGCTATAAAATTTAAATTTTTTCCTGCAATGCATAAAATTTATCCTTTTTTAATACCTAGACTTCTTTATTTTTTGTGCAATAAATGACCTTACACTGAACAGACCAAAAATCTTATGTATATTTTGGCCAAACCATATTTGTTAAATTAATAGAACTGGTTGTGTTGCCGATCTTACTTTCTCTAAATTAATAACTTAGATTTGTTTTAAATAATATGTAAACAGTTACTCAATTTGCCGGATAGCTTTCTTCATAGTACACTACTTCATGCACTCCGGATGTTATTTCGTTTTCAATCAGTGCTTGATGTCTGCAGTGATCTTGATAGGCTCTGGTTTTCCAATTCTTCATTGACATTGTTTTGTTTAGGTATAGTTTTTTTCCTGTGAATAAATTGATAATTCAGTGCCAAATAAAAAAATGTACACATATGTTATACACATTTTAAAGGTTAATACTACAACGTTAATACACACATATTATATGCTTCGACAGTGAGGAGCCAGAGTTTGTTTCCCCCCTCCCCCTCCCCCTTCCCAACAGGGAGCTCAGCCTGTCAAAACTTATAACTTATGGATGCATTACATATCATAAACATACATATTTAACCTATATATTTTAAATAAACTTTTCAATATGCGATTGTTCATCTAAGATAACTCAATATTATGGTCGGGAAGGTGTTGGAGGTGAGAGATCACAAGGTAAGTTTCGACTACGCAGGCTAATGAACGCCATATGTATTTTGTATGACATATTACAAAACAAACTGACCTTTGACTCCAGTATGCTTTGAGATCAGTAGCTTTATTTTTCTTTCTTGTTGGAGAAATATAAGGATTTCCTGCGAACACATGTGCTTATCGCGATATCCGATACCCCGACGCGCTGATAAGGCGACCGAGCAGCCGTCAGACGAACTTCCCCTCCGCTGCCTTCACAGCAGCCGCTAGCCCCACTCCTCGGCTCCAGACGCCGGCTGAAGAATACGCCGCGCGAGGGAGACACTTCCCGGCAGAATAAATGTGCCGAAATGCATTTCGTCGTAGAAGAATTCTGGGCGTTTTTCAGCGGTGACCTATGTATGTTTTTACACCATTTTAATCAACGATTAATACTCTATCGGTGTGTGTGTCTACTTTTTTTGTGTGCATTACACACGATACATAAAACAGCTGCGTAAAACCACACATTCGGAAATATTTTTACCTATGTTACGAATTTTAAAAAGCATTATAAAAATTATAGATCGACCCATTCATCCTTTCCCTATACATACAAAAAACATGACAATTTTATCTGTAATGGAAAGCTGCAGATTCTTCTTAACAAAAGGCCCTACAATCATGCCCTGAACACTGTCTGTATAGGCCTCTTAACGGGTGCCGAGCTCACTTACTTTGAACATGAATCAAACATGATTATATTATCTTTGAAAGATTTGTGCAATGGGAGTGCATGACTTGATGTAAACTTTTGTACATACGCCATTGCTAAGCACTTTTTCTGTAGAAGAAAACTAAAAAATACCCAAAAGAAAAAAACACAAATTAAGCAAAAAATGGCTTTTGTCAACAGGATATAAACACCACATAATATTCCATAACAGGAATATGGTCAACAAACAAAGAAAAACAAAGAAAAATGTGAGTTTTTTTCGTTCTCTTAGTCAATTTTTCTTTGTTTTTCTTTGTTTGTTGACCATATTCCTGTTACGGAATATTATGTGGTGTTTATATCCTGTTGACAACAGTAATCTTTTGCTTAATTTGTGTTTTTTTGTCTTTTGGGTATGTTTTAGTTTTCTTCTACAGAAAAAGTGCTTAGCAATGGCGTATGTCCAAAAGCTTACATCAAGTCAAACATAATTATCTTATTATAATAATAAAATATAGAATAAAAAGATTTGAGTCTACAGCAAAACCCCATACTTTTTTTTCTTCCGCGTGGGTGCTTGCCTTGTGCAGGCACAACGTAACACAGATGTCGAGAGTCGGAATCAAACGTAGTTTCGACGAAGATCCACTTATCTGAGATTACGAGGAGCTCTTCGTTCAATGAATTCTTCGTTGAAAATTCCGTTAATTAACTGTAATTCCTAACAGTGCTCGCAGGTCCGCTACAGCGCTCTCAACACCAGACTGTACTTCTGCAAACGAATACAATCAAGAATGCGACGGCCGTTACCATGAATTCGAAGAGACCATAACTAACAATGCGACGGCTGTTTCCAATAAGACGAAGAGAGTACCATCAATAATGTATGGCCGTTGCCATGCAGACTAAGAGAGCATATTAAAAAATGCGAAGGCTATTGTCACGGCGATGAAGTGAGCACCATCAATAATGCAACGACCGTTGCAATGGAGACAAAGAGATCACCATCTACATTGCGACGCCCATTGCCATGGAGAAAAAGAGAGCACCATCAATAATGCAACGGCCATTGCTATGATGACAAAGAGAGCACCATCTACAAGGCGACGCCATGGAGATGAAGAAAGCACATCAATAATGCAACGGCCGTTGCAATGGAGACAAAGAGAGCACCATCTACAATGCGACGACCATTGCGATGGAGAAACAGCACCACGACGGGCGAAACGTGAATTAAATTTTCTAACCAATCACGGCCGACTCGTATGTGACGTCAGCGAGACAAAACTCGCGGATGCAGCAGACCTTTCGAGTACAGAGTTCTTCGATATCGATTCATTACAGCATCAGTGGTGGAGATCTAGCTGCGGACAGCCCAGCCCAGGACACGCTAAGAAGATAATGATTTCACATGTACATTGTTAACATTTTGTTTTGTAAATGGAACTGTTATATAATATGTAAAATTTCAGATATTTGTAAATTTGCATGTTTTTCATGAACGCAACCGTATCGCTACAAATAAAAAATATTGGTTGTCTGTAAAATCGGTTTACGGACGATAGTTTAACGTGACAACGTCATAACAAAACATTGATGAAATGATTGCATACTTTTATGAATAAAATTGAATCATTTTTATTTTAGTAATAAAAGAATAAATACTTGAAATTATACGAGTAATAAGAATTTTAAAATGCAAGAATAATTAACATTTATCGCCGAAATTGTTGTTGTAATAAGCAATGAAAACCACGTTAACTTTTCACTTCACTTTATAAACAGTCGACGAAACAGTTCACGTGTGGATGACTTGTAATTAATTTTAAAAACTGGCGTTTAGCTATAAAGTTTAAATATAATTATGAACAAGTTTTCATATAAATAAACTGTAATCAAATATATATCATCAATTATATGAATCACCATAATTTTTTAGTCAATTGGAACATAACCTATTATTAATGCACTCGCCGACAGCGTAACGGAACACAGCGGTACGGAACAATGAACGTAACGGGACACAGCGTAATGGAACAATGTGCGTAATGGGACACTTTTTCGTGCGTGAAGTGAAAAGTTAATGTGGTTTTCATTGCTTATTACAACAACAATTTCGGCAATAAATGTTAATTATTCTTGCATTTTAAAAATCTGATTACTAGTATAATTTCAAGTATTTATTCATTTATTATTAAAATAAAAATGATTAAATTTTATTCATAAAATTATGCAATCATTTCAACAATGTTTTGTTATGACGTTTTCACGTTAAACTATCGTCCATAAACCGACTTTACAGACAACCAATTTTCTTTTTTTCGTCACCAACGTTTTCAATGAACTGGTCCTGAATGTATCCGAGTCATAACCAGTTTTATTAAACGCGTTGTTTGGATTTGATGTGCGCGACATTTCCGATCACTCTGTAGTTGTGTTTTGTGAAATCTTCTGGAAAGTCAATAGGTTTATAACTGTCGTATCTAAATGCAACACATTACAATCATAAATACATATTTGATATTTTGACGCAGTTGTAATTTTATGGAGTATTAAAAAACCACCTTGCAGTTTCAGCTGTAAAAAAATATCTATCTGTAATGAATAGCTATCAAAAAATAAAAGAGTACGTGGAGAAAAAATTAAATTCTTACAATGGATAACAGATGTAGTTTTCACAATACAATCGGTTACAGATAACGGTAATTTCAAATGTATCAGAAACAAAAATTTTCTTAAGTCACTGAACCAAAATATAAGCATGGGTTTTGAGCAGAGAATGCGATTTTTTTTTTCAAAGATAGTAACATATCGGAAATTACAAATTATCCAGGGATATTCGTGAATCTACGGTCATCTTCGTAAGTTTCCGGGTTTTGAGTTAATTCACTTTGAACATGAATTGAGACTAATAATCTTATAATAGCAACAAAACACTCAAAAACCTTTTTGAGTTCAGGCAAAAATCTTTTTTTGATTTCTCCCGCGTTTTTGTACAACGTTAACGGCGTGGTTCCTACGAAGGGAAGCCTAAGATGTACATAAAGTTCTGTCCCTGCCCGAACACGCCCGAATATTCACCTTCGGCCAACCTCGGGTTTAATTATATATATTTATATTTCTCTGTTTATTTTAATGTAGCTATACTAACCTAACTCACCGTCCATAGTGTTTTAAAGTGTTTTAATGTAGCTAACCTAACCGACCACTTTTAATATTTGAATTAATTTAAACTGCGCAAAAATAAAACAAATCCTGAGGTTGGCCGAAGGTGAATATTCGGGCGTGTTCGTGGCGTGTTCGGGCAGGGACAGAACTTGATGTACATCTTAGGTCTCTCTCCTACGAATGTCCAGTTATTCGAGATTAGGAAGAACTGTTAGTTTATTTCGGGGCTGGTTCCTGGATGTAAGTGCAGTAGATGTGCTGTAATTGCCGAGTGTGTTGGGTATTATTTTACAACTGTTACGCACTGACTAATCATTAGAGACCGGAAAAATTCGCGAATTCATTTCGCGACAGGCCATTGGCTCTGCCATTGGCTCACAACTCACCTGGATGGCTCTGGGCCAATGAGAAACACCCAACCAAAGCTTTATCGAATCACAGGCTGCTACGTTGGGTCGTCTCACAAGACTACAGCCAATGAGTGGGTGACATTTGACCGAGTTTATGTAGAACTATGGAATTCATACTGGAGGTCATTGAACCCCCTCGAATTTTTCCGGTCCCTACTAATCATCATGTTCGTTGCAATGATTGTACACTTCGTCAGCCACGTGTTGAAAGAGGTTGACTGCGGAAGTGAAGGCCGGGCTTGGGAGACGCGCTGGTGCGGGGTTATCTCACATCTGAGTTGCGCCAGACCAGTCCGTCTGCAGAACTACGTGCTGATCACACAAGCGCCGAGCTCACGTGGAACACAGGGAACCACGTGGGAAATTAAAAAAAAAAAAAAACTGACTTATGCAATATCTGCGCAGGGATGGCGGGATGGGTTGCATACCCATCCGGCGTCTCCAGGTGTTTCTAGCTACGCCTACGCTTGGAACTCAAATACTTAGAGACCGGAAAAAATTCTCGGGTTCAATGACCTGTAGGATGAACTACATAGTTCTACGCACACTCGGTCAAATGTCACCCACTCATTGGCTGCTGTGTTTTGAGACGTTACAACGTAGCAGCTTGTGATTCGATAAAGTTATGGTTGGGTGTTTCGAATTGGTCCAGCGTCATCCAGATGAGTTGTGAGCCAATAGCAGAGGCAGCACTGAAGTATAACTATTTTTATTTTAGCATATCGCGAAATGAATTCGGGAATTTTTCCGGTCTCTACAAATAGTTAAGGGCAAAAAAAAAAATACAATTTCTGATGTATGAATTTGACCTTGAATGTGAATTGATGAAAACGCTTCAACCTGTTTCAAAGCGAAGGCATTGACGAGAAAGTGTTTTTTTTTTCCTTCTCTCGATGGAGTAGTTTTGTCCTTGGGAAAGTTGAGGTATTTATTTAGAAAAGTAGATTTAAAGGAAAATTAATTTAATTTTTAATTTTTTTTGTTATTGGTACTGAGATAATCATGTAAATTATAGATATGCGTGAATGTGAATATTTACACCAAATCAACTCTATCGCTACAAAAAAAAAGTTCGCTGTAATACTGTGTTTTGAGTTCTTACCGGGACATTTATGCATTTGGAATTTTTCTCGAAATTCACATCCGCAAAATCCATGCAAATATGAACTTTAGAAAAAAATTACGTATTTTTTTAAATTGTGATAATAATATTAATACACGACAAAAATGAACTTCTTAACATTTCTAATAATAAAGATTTTATACTTGCAATACATATATATAATACAACGCATACTTTTTGCATAATTAGATGGCAAAGTTGCATTTTTTGACGTGACAACATCTAATAAATCGATGAACGCCGGCTGCACGCACGAAAAAGGATGACTCATTGTTCCGTTACGCACATTGTCCCGTTACGCTTTGTCCCGTTACGCTCATTGTACGCTTGCGCCGCATCTATCTCTCTTCCACTCGATTGGAACAACCATCGATTTGACTTTTTCGAGGCACATTAAATTTGAAACACTCCCATTCGTTTCCTACTTTTCCTATTATTGTCATATCCTTAACAGAATAACAAAGATTGGAAGAAGTTAAATAGCAAACATGTATAAAAGTTATAGTTAAAATAATCCCTTCGTTTAAGTAATAAACATATTTGAATTAATGAGTGCAAATAAAAGTAAATTTATCAATTAAATTGTAGATTTCATTTCACTCCTTCTTTGTATCCATACAAAATAGTGACAATTCAATAAAAATGATTCAATTTTATTCATAAAAGTATGCAATCATTTCATCAATGTTTTGTTATGACGTTGTCACGTTAAACTATCGTCCGTAAACTGACTTTACAGACAACCAATTTTTTTTTAAAAAAACGTTTTTGTGCAGTATAGATAAAGAGAATGAAATGGAATATAAAACTGGAAGTTTTTACGTTTGAAGTCAATTTTACTGGCTAATATGCCATATGGTTTAATTTCTTTCAGAAAAATTATTTGATTTTACCTAGCATTTTATGATTTTAAAAGGCTAAATAATTTTAAAACATACCACGCAGGAGCCACCAGTGTTGCCCTTAAACCCAAAACATTTTCAGTTGTTTATTTCATTTGACTTTCCTTATTCATACTGCACGAAAATGTGAAAAATTTGAATTTGCCAGCTATTTATCCCTAAATATATGAACACACACACACACACACACACACACTCTCTCTCTCTCTCTATAAATATATATTATTTATTTATTTTGTTGAAGTATGGCCACTCAAAAAGTCCACAAGTTGCACAGTGTTAAACGTAAAACTAAAACAACGGCCCGGCACGGGACACTGACCCTTAAGGCCGGCGCGCTGTGTAGGAGTGCCCGCGCCTCGGTGCACGTCTGGGGCGAGCGACTCCAGGGGGCGTGGCCTGCCGTCTGTCGGCCCGAGCGGCGGCCAATGAGCGGTCGAGCGGTTCGCGAGCGCGTAAAGAACTCCGAGGAGGCCGGGTGTCCGCGGAGAAGGAACAGGAGGGGGGTGGGGGAATTGGCGGGCGTCCAAATGGACCTCCCGTCGCCGAGTGCGTGAATGGACCAGACTCGTGGGGTGACCATGCCCACGGCGAGGCGGTGCGACGTTGCCAGGTCGCAAGGCTCGTATGGGAGGTAAAGGCATAGAGTTTTTTTTACGTCACACAAGTACACTCGATATGCATTTTCTTGGCTTCTGGATGTAGGCCGTGTCAGGCAGTTGTATTGCGACGTTTCGGAAGTCATTGCAGCTGCCATCATTAGGTAATTAGTAATTTTTAGTGTCCTCAGATACCACAAATTATCGCTGTTACTAATAAGCTGGGTAAGTTGGGTGTCTGATAGATATTTTTCCCCGTGTTTTTATTTTAATTTTAAACAGCAATGAATTTTTTCCTTGCAATGCACAGTTTGATAGTGACACTGAGGGAAAACAATTAATAGCGCATAATATTTAATATTTAAAACTCTATTCCGATACAATGCTGTGTCGCTAGAGTAGGGGGAGGGGGCTGAATTGTATCTCCTCGGAAAGGGTACCTTTCATACCTTTGGTGGTGGTAGTGTAGCTGGGTAGTAACTGCAAAGGTACCCTATCCGATTTCTTAAAATGTTTCGGTTTTAATGCAAATATGCACTGGAAAGGTATCCCCTCGGAAAGGGTATCTTTCAGGATTTTTTGTACAATGACACAGCAGAAAATAAACTGAAAAGGTACCTTTTCCGATTTATTAAAATGCATATTATTTTCTGCTTTAAAATCCTGAAAGTTATCCCCTTGGAAAGGTGACCTTTCCAGTTTGCGACATGGTTGTGCTCGCTCATAAAATCCTGAAAGATATCCCCACTGGAAACTTATCCCAAAATGGCTGCCAGAAAAGTGATTTATCGATACAGGCCATGTGAAAGAATGGCATGAAGTAAACACATCAGTAAAAAGACCTTATCTACCATTTTATATTTGATAAGTGTTAATTTATTATCTCCCTATAACGTTTAATAGAGGTTAGGCTAGGTTAGGTATTCTGTGGACACTCCCTACCAGAGCTACCTAGTATGAAACTGAAGAACTAGGTGCTTTTATCGATACATTACTTGTCTGGCAGCCATTTTGGGATCTATTTCCAGAGGGGATAACTGTCAGAATTTTAAAGCAGAAAATAATATGCATTTTAAGAAATCGGAAAGGGTACATTTACAGTTTATTTTCTGCTGTGTCATTGTACAGAAAATCCTGAAAGGTACCCTTTCCGAGGGGATACCTTTCCAGTGCATATTTGCATTAAAACCGAAACATTTTAAGAAATCGAAAAGGGTACACTTACAGTACCCAGCTACACTACCGCCACCAAAAGTATGGAAGGTACCCTTTCCAAGGGGATGCAATTCTATCGTCCCGCCAGAGTTAACGAAACAATTTTTGACGTGACAACGTCTAATAAATCTATGAACGCCGACTGCACGCACGAAAAAGGATGACTCATTGTCCCGTTACACTTTTTCCCGTTACGCTAATTGTACGCTTGCGCCGCATCTATCACACTTCCACTCGATTGGAACAACCATCGATTTGACTTTTCCGAGGCACATTAAACTTGAAAGACTCCCATTCGTTTCCTACTTTTCCTATCATCGTCCTATCCTTAACAGAATAACACAGTTTGGAAGAAGTTAAATCGCAAACATGTATAAAAGTTATAGTTAAAATTATCTCTTAGTTAAAGTAATAAAATTATTTGAATTAATGAGTGCAAATAAAAGTAAATTCATCAATTAAATTGTAGATTTCATTTCACTCCTTCTTTGTATCCATACAAAATAGTGATAATTCAATAAAAATGATTCAATTTTATTCATAAAAGTATGAAATCATTTCATCAATGTTTTGTTATGACGTTGTCACGTTAAATTATCGTCCGTAAACCGACTTTACAGTCAACCAGTTATTTTTACAATAATTTGTAAACTATGTCGCAATGAACGCCGATAGCTCAGTCCTCAGGACGAAACGAACACTGCGGAGTGTGCGCTAAGTTTTTTCCTCGATGGCGAGAGGCGGGAGTCGAAGACAGAGCCCCAGAGCCTCAGCCACGCTGGTTGTGGCTCGCGCGCATCTTCTGTGGCCTTCCCCCTCCCTGCGACGCTGCAGCCACGTACAGTCGCCGGCGCCTGCAACTGGCACCCGCTCCGTCCGGCCAGACAAGCACAGTGCAGACAGCACAGCAGCCGCCTCCAAATATTCTCATAACCTACACCCTTCGGAATACGTTGTTATAGTCCCAACAAACCCCAACATTGATTTGTGGCAAAAAAATTGGTTGTCTGTAAAATCGGTTTACGGACGATAGTTTAACGTGGCAACGTCATAACAAAACATTGATGAAATGATTGCATACTTTTATGAATAAAATTGAATCATTTTTATTGAATTATCACTATTTTGTATGGATACAAAGAAGGAGTGAAATGAAATCTACAATTTAATTGATGAATTTACTTTTATTTGCACTCATTAATTCAAATAATTTTATTACTTTAACTAAGAGATAATTTTAACTATAACTTTTATACATGTTTGCGATTTAACTTCTTCCAAACTGTGTTATTCTGTTAAGGATAGGACGATGATAGGAAAAGTAGGAAACGAATGGGAGTGTTTCAAGTTTAATGTGCCTCGAAAAAGTCAAATCGATTGGATGATTGTTCCCATCGAGTGGAAGAGAGATAGATGCGGCGCAAGCGTACAATGAGCGTAACGGGACAAAGTGCGTAACGGGACAATGAGTCATGCTTTTTCGTGCGTGCAGCCGGCGTTCATCGATTTATTAGACGTTGTCACGTCAAAAAAAAAAAATTGGAGTTGTCACTAACAATCACTCGTGAACAAATGTTTTGTAATTACAAAACATTTGGTGAAGTCAATACCGACAAAATATTTTGTGGTGGCCAAATAACGCTATTTTTTTCTGTGTAGACTTAAAACATTGGGAACTACTTTTAATCAGGGCTATGACTGTTGTGCTAACGGAACTGCTTCAATTGAATCTGTGCAAACCTGCTGAATATTTCAGGACGTGAAAAGTCTGTTATACTCTAGAGTCTCTGTCCTGCCGATGTGCAGGACTGCACGACCCTAAAACACACTGCGACAGTAAAATGCCCATTGACTGTCACTAGTGATATAATTCATCTCTGTCTATCACTTATTCATGTGGGATTCTCTTGCCTCATGGCCACAAGACTGCCATTCACTAGCACGGGTTGAAATGACGAAGGTCCAATCGTACGAAGTGTAAAAGCGCACACGTTTATGAAAAACAGGCTGCTGGTTGAAATTGTTAAGTTCACTATTGATTTGTGCTGATTAACACGGATTCCACAGATGAAATCACTGTCCCTGCCACGGATTCACCGCGAATTACAATGAGCTGTCCACTTAGCGGAAACACAGTTAGCCGATAAAGTGTTGTGTCGAAACCAGTTTCTTGGACTGAATTCGCCGGCAGTATCGATTGTGAGGGATCGATTGGACACGCCCGACATGATCGAGTGTGGCGCTCTGCACAGCGACGGTGGTACTGGCGAGGAACTAATGCAAGCCGCGTGGAAGGTGAGTTCCCAGTCGCACACTGCAGCCACGTGACACGCGAAAAAAGTTACTAGTGACGTCTGCTCAGTAAACTTAAAGGTCGGTCTCACGAGACACGTTATTTTTGACATGACAACGTCTAATAAATCGATGAACGCCGGCTGCACAAACGAAAAAGTGTCCCGTAACGCACATTGTCCCGTAACGCACATTGTCCCGTTACGCTGTGTCCCGTTATGCTCATTGTACGCTTGCGCCGCATCCATATCTCTTCCACTCGATTGGAACAACCATCGATTTGATTTTTTCGAGGCACATTAAACTTGAAAAACTCCCATTCGTTTCCTACTTTTCCTATCATCGTCCTATCCTTAACAGAATAACACAGATTGGAAGAAGTTAAATAGCAAACATGTAAAAATGTTATAGTTAAAATAATCTCTTCGTTAAAGTAATAAACATATTTGAATTAATGAGTGCAAATAAAAGTAAATTTATCAATTAAACTGTAGATTTCATTTCACTCCTTCTTTGTATCCATACAAAATAGTGATAACTCGATAAAAATGATTCAATTATATTCATAAATTTATGCAATCATTTCATCAATGTTTTGTTATGACGTCACGTTAAACTATCGTCCGTAAACCGACTTTACAGACAACCAATTTTTATTATTAAAAAAAGGGAAACGTGCTTTCTAGGATGAGAAGTGTCATGATCGTCGAGGTAAAGCTCGGAGGAAGCTATCTTCGCTCCGTGAAGCCGAGACGGAACTCCCTGGAGACAGAAGTTGTAAATAAATAAAAGGACGGGGCGGTCCCGCCTGCTCCCTCCCCCTGTTCTGTTCGGGCAGGGTTCTGGCGGAGGGGGAGGGAGAGAGAATGAGGGAGGGGAAAGTGGTCGGGCCGGCCCTCAGGAGTCGCAGGGGTGAGTGACCGCCGCAGCCGCCTCGGAGGTCACGGCGCGACCTCGCGCCAAGGTCACCGCCAGGGGTCCCGCGCCCAGAGGTGGACGAACCACACGGCTCGCTCGCCCGATCGTCCGCCCATCGCGTCTCCTCATTCCCTGGCGATGATGACGACCAACTGGCTGCACACTGGTAGTTCAGCCCGTTACCAACACTGTGTTAAACGGCAGTTCCGTATGTAATGTAACATAATTGCTAGAGATCGGAAAAATTCGCGAATGCATCTCCCGATAGGCTAAAATACAAATAGATATACTAAAAAAACCCGGCAGATATCTTGGCGTCTGAGCTCCCTAGTCCTGTCTGGAGAGGAGGGGAGGGCGAAGAGGAAGCGATACCCTATTGTCAAGGTCAGCGGCCAGGTTTGTACTAGCAGAACAGAAAACATTCGGCGCGTGACTTCCTACACTACGTAAGTCTGTATCCACGTCCGTGGGGGCTCCAGGGCGGTAAGGCCTTTTGGCTAAGAGCGCTGGGTTACCAAACCAAAAGTGAGCGAAATCCTATGAATTGTACGTGTATTACATAAGTGTAACATTGTTTAAATTGCAGTGGTTGTGCTCGAATATTTGTACTCATCTGTCAGGAAAAGTAATAAACTATTATCTAAACCTGCAACGTTTTACTTTGTCCCATGAAATATACTTACGGTGTCTGCTAATTATTATGCTAACCAAAATTAATTGGAATGTTAACTCAGTAACTAGCCAAAACCAGACACGATTTATTTTGGAAAACTAGGTCACTTAGTATGTAAAATAAATATTTAACTATGCTTCTCAATTCATCGTGTTCTCAAAGTTATTTAAAACAAAAGTCTTACAAGAAAAAGCAAACGACCAAAACATTACGCAATTGTAGCTCTCCGCGCGAAACCTATCTCACAGTTGATGACGCAGGAGCCAGTCTAGCCTTTATCGTTCTCCGGTTTCCGTACCTAAAACGTTCAATTTAGCGCTGGATGTACATTTAAGTAAACATGGAGCTTGTTATGTTATATTTGCTGCTTTAACTTCATGTCACCTGACTACCAACGTTAATGGCATTTAAAAAATCCTTGTGTATGTGTGGCTTTATATTTTAATGCACCTATAATCGATTATTTATTATAAATGTAAATACAATTTGCATTGTACTTCCACTTTAGAATGCATATTATAACCTTCAAAACCTCATATATATTATATGATTTGTTTAATGTATGTATGAAGTTCTCTTTCCATGATAATTGATTGTATTAGGTGACGAAAAACAAAATTAAGTTAAAATTAAATATCATTACTATTCTTATTACTTTCTCTAGGTACTCCCGTTTTCCCCGTTCTGTCATTTCGTCGACGCTTCATACTCATCATTTCTCCACAATAGGCTATCAAGACCTTACTTGTTAATAGCCGCCCAACTCACACACACCCTAACTGCCCAAATATTTTACTCCACTATACACTACGTAACAGTAATGTAGTAAAGATATATTTCCATTGTTTATTAAATACTTAAAATATCTGTTTTTTTCCTGGCGTAGTCTGTGGGTCATGTGGTTGTTCTTTGCTGACTTTACGAATCCTGACTATGGACCGTTCACTCACACCCGTGTACTTCGCTGCTCTTGCCGTCTGTCTCTGTAAAGGCTCGAGCAGACATTTATTTTTCACTTCTTCATCACAAAACTGCATCACCGTTTTTATTACTTCCCGCTCTCCGCTATGTATCATTTTGCCGCGCCTCTGCGAGCTGCCACCTTCGCCTTCCATTTTCGGGTATACACTGAAGGGCGATATTTTCCTAACAGTCACTACACGGCTCTCGACTACGTATCGCCTGCTTACCCCCTCTTCTTTCTCCGGTCCCGCTGTCCCCGCACCACGCGCTGAGACACGCCAAGATAACTGCCGGGCATAGTACCTCATTGCTGCCTCTGCCATTGGCTCACAACTCACTTGGATGACTCTGGGCCAGTGAGAAACACCCGACCAAAGCTTTATACGAATCACAGGCTGCGACGTTGGGACGTCTCACAAGACAGCAGCCAATGGGTGGGTGACATTTGACCGAGTGTACGTAGAACTGTGGAGTTCATCTTGGAGGTCAGTGAACCCGCGAATTTTTCCGGTCCCTATGTATAGGGACCGGAAAAATTCGCTGATTCGACAGCCTTCAGGATAGACTGCACATTCCCCTGTACACTCGGGCAAATAAACACCAGTTCATTGGCTGCTGACTTGTAAGTCGTTTCAGCTGGTTTGTCTGTGATTCGATCCTTCATTGCTTGGAGGTTTATAATTGGTTGAGATTCTCAGCCGATAGCAAAATCATCTAAAAGGTATGTGTATTTGACTTCCAGCCTATCGCCGAATGAATCCGCGAATTTTTTCCGGTCTCTAATAATTGCTAGGGACCGGAAAAAATTCGCGTGTTCATTTCAGGATATGCTAGAATCCAAACAACTGTACCTTTATATTGCTTCTGCAATTGGTTTACAGTTTATCTGAAGGACTTTGAGCCAATGGAAAACCTTGAACCAAAAGAGTATCGAATCGCAAGCGTCCCAGTGGTCAGGTGTCACTAGTCAATAGCCAATGAGCAGGTGGCATTTGTCTGAGTGTGTAGAGGATTGTGGAGTCCATCCTAGAGGTCATCGAAAGCGCGAACTTTTCCGGTCTTTAATAATTGCTAATTCCGTCTCCATGTTTAAAGTTACACTTCTCTAGGCGCGTTATGGAAAAGTGATGAGAGTGAATTTATACAATGCCCGCGCACCGTGCAACAAAGTTTTCACAGGATGAAAAAAAAAAAAAAGAAAAAAAAAGAGACTGCTTACTAATAAAGATTAAATATGTGCTCTTAATTTTGTCACCATATAAAATTCTTGTCAATATAGACCCTACCAAATATTTTGTGTTTACAACAAAAAAGAAGTACAATTTGCATGTCTCCAACGTGGCTTATTATTAGGGACTAGAAACAATTCACGGGTTCGATGACCTTCAGGATAGGCTACACAGTCCTCTGTACAGTCGAGCAAATGACGCCAGTTCGTTGGTTGCTGAGTTGTCAGCCGTCTCGTGATTTGATACTTCTGTGTTTAGGGATTCCTCATTGGCCCAGAACCCTCTCAAATGAACAGTGAGCCAATGGCGAAAGCAGCTCATTTGAATTTTAGCATATCGCGAAGTGAATACGCGAATTTTTCCGGCAGTAGAGACCGGGAAAATTCGCAGATTCATTGGGCGATAGGCTAGAAGTCAAATACATATAATTTTTAGATGATTTTGCTAGTGGCTTACTGTTCATCTGGACGAATCTCAACCAATTATAAACCTCCAACCAAAGAAGGATCGGTCACAGACAATCCAGCTGAGACGACTTACAAGTCAGCAGCCAATGAACTGGCGTTATTTGCCCGAGTGTACAGGGGAATGTGCAGTCTATCCTGAAGGCCGTCGAAACTGCGAATTTTTCCGGTCCCTACTTATTAGTGATGGCATATTTTGTTGTCACTAACAAATAGTTTTGATGAAGCTAAAAAAAAAATTTTTTTCTATCATCAAAAAATATTGGTGCGGGGTCTATGATGGAAAACATGTCTTGTAGCGACACGAAACTTTTTTTTTCCCGTGAAGCGTTTTCTTTCATTTGCCCAGCCAGAACATCAGACACTCAGTTCGTTAACTCGCGAAAAGCAACAGAAACATTGCAGTGACTACAAAGTGAAAGTCAAATCGCGGTCGACCGCCTGTACACAAAGTTCAGTCGTTATTGTACGAGTCCAAGTTGCCCGCTTGTTTCTATCCTGAAATTTCAAACGCGACATTTTAAACCTCTGTTTTTTTTTGGCTGAAATTTTCAAGGAAAAATCGTTTGTGAATGTTGGCTGCTTTGTTTAAAACAAGAAGCAAATTCAATCAATATTATCAACACAAAATCTATCAGTGCCTCTGTCTTAACAGAAGATAAAATATATTGTTATTAATTATTAATTAAGGGTGGATTATTTTCAATTCTCACAAAAATTATGAATTTAAAAGTTTAAATCAATATAAATTTAATAGTGTTATTTAGTAACTTTTCTCATTGATTGTCTTGCATTTATTTGGACTGCACATGCAATTATCCCCCTAAATAACTTTAGTGTCTTCAAATGATGACATCAGAAAAAAATACTTCCCAAAAATAATTTTACAAATATTTTTTTTCTAATGTGGACCATTATCTAACTTAGAATTTGTGTTGCAGCAATATTAATGTTTGGAAATGAAAGCAAAAACTAGTTTAATAAAAAATGTACAGTGCTCTCTCCTCCGTACGCAAACGCTTGGATCGAGTCGTTAAATCACTGCCTCGACTATCGATATATCGAGAGTTGGCCGGTATCTGCCTGGGCGACTAGTTTATTATTACACTCGCAGTAATAAACGTCAATCTCTTCTGCAGTCACACACTAGTCGTAAAGCAGAATAGAGTATTTATATGGTGCTATAAAGGTATCTGTGGTAAAATATATTACGTTTCTCGAGAAAAAAAAAATATATTTACTGCATTGCCTGAGAATGGACATTTAAAGCATCTGGCTATTAAAGCCATAATACTACTACTAAAACAAAGTGACTCCAGAATATAAAATAAACGTATTATTTTTAACACTCTTATCGAAGTTTATGTTGACTAAATAATAAAATTAGAGTTTTTTTAAAAATATCTTTAAACACGTTTTTAAATAATCATACCTCATATTGTTCATAATAGCCTTCTTAGAAATATTATCTTTATTTTACACAAGATAAAATGAAATTAAAAAAATTTCACTTTCATATTTTATTGTATTTTTACAATGATGTGCCTAATTTACACAACCTTTCGCGCGTGAAACAAACAAACGGGTGAACATTTGAAATTAAGTAACAGGAACCGAATGTATGAGCTAAAGTTAATTCTCGATGTTTCTTAAAAAAAATTGGTTGTCTGTCAAGTTGGTTTACGGACGATAGTTTAACGTGACATAGTCATAACAAAACACTGAAGAAATGATTGCATACTTTTATGAATAAAATTGAATCATTTTTATTGAATTATCACTATTTTGTATGGATACAAAGAAGGAGTGAAATGAAATCTACAATTTAATTGATATATTTACTTTTATTTGCACTCATTAATTCAAATATGTTTATTACTTTAAAGAACAGATTATTTTAACTATAACTTTTATACATGTTTGCTATTTTACTTCTTCCAATAGGTGTTAATCTGTTAAGGATAGGACGATTATAGGAAAAGTAGAAAACGAATGGGAGTGTTTCAAGTTTAATGTGTCTCGATAAAGTCAAACCAATGGTTGTTCCAATCGAGTGGAAGAGAGATAGATGCGGCGCAAGCGTACAATGAGCGTAACGGGACACAACGTAACGGGACAATGTGCGTTACTGGACACTTTTTCGTGCGTGCAGCCGGCGTTCATAGATTTATTAGACGTTGTCAAGTCAAAAATAAGCTGAAAAAATAAAGCACACGCGACTTAAGCTCGAGAGTGCTTTCCAAAGCTGGCGTACGCTTTTCAAGTAAATAAAGTATTTAAAATGTACAAATATAAGATTCTGGATAAAGTTTAATTAAACAATGTTCTACAACCACAGAAATAAACTTATCGCTGTCGTAAAATGATTTCCTTGAGATAATTGAATCGGTCTGTTGTGTGTTACAACCAGGCTCAAAGACCCCCCGCCCCCCTTTTTCCCCCCCAACCTCTGCGGATTTTCGCCCTACCCCTTTGTGAATCATACAGATTTGCACCCCTCATTGTACATGTTCTAACACATCACCGCGGGACAAACAAAATGTAAGTAGCCAACGGTGTGGACTACACATTCATCAGGATACGGGGAGACCGCAGCGTACGCTTGTACAGGATACATTAAACTGGTTCACACAGAGGTGTGCAGAACCCATCATTGGGTCCTCTTCACGCTGCGAGGGAAGGGTGCAATGGTCTCGGCCTCCGATTATGAGGGGCATGCTGGTTCGAAGGGGAAGCCTTCTTTTCACGGACGAGAGAGCCACACCCGAAGTTCCCCGAAGTTCATGCTACCTTTTTTTCCCCCCGTTCTATCTCATTGCATAAACTGGTGTGGCATTAAATTTTGCGGTCGATTAGGATAGATTAGCTACATTATAAATACTTTAAAACATTGTGGATGGTTGGTTATATTAGGGAAGTATAGAGCTACATTAAAAATACTGTAAAATCGTTTTATGGTTGCTTAGCAAATAACTTTTTAATATGTAGCTATCCAGGGCTTGGAAACCGTTTACATGATTTCACAGTATCTTTAATGTAGCTATACTAACCAAATCAACCGTCCACAATGTTTTGAAGTATTTATAATGTAGCTAACCTAACCTAATCGACCATTAGTATCTTTTTATCAACACCGCCATATTTATTTACAATGAACAAAAAAAAAACCGAAGATGCACGATCGGGGGTGTGGCTCTCTCGTCTGTGAAAAGAAGGATTCCCTGGGGCGACGGGACCACTGAGGTCAGACTAGCTGCTCCCTTGTCCGAGACTGTGTCCGGACTGATGAAGTCGGACAACGACCCTCGCTACACAGACGTTACGCAATAACAGCCTCGGAGGAAATAGAAATTATTTCGGTGGCTAGTTTCCAGAAAAAAAAGGGGAGGGGTATCTGTAAAGTTGGTATACGGACGATAATTTTACGTGATAACGTCATAAGAAAAACTGCATACTTTTTAATTTTCAAATAATATTTACAGTTTTCTTTGCAAATTTAATTTAAATAATTTGTTTAAATATAATCACGAACAATCAGTTAAAAATCCCCGCCTTAACCTGTTTGTTATTATAGAAGATTTTTTCGCACGGTGGTTGGCCGGTTCTTGCACGCTCGGCTCATAGCGGAACGTGACACTTTTTTCGTGCGTGCAGCCGGCGTTCAACGATTTATAAAACCTCATCACGTCAAAAATATATTCGTATGGCTACAAACGTTTGTTTCTACAGTGCATTTGAAGTAGGTAATAGCAGGAGCGGCCACTGAGTCCCGCGCCGGCCATACGGTTCTTTTCTGTAAACGAATACGGAATTAATTCTTTATGATTACCCAAAGGGAGGACAAGAGCCCCTATCCCCCGCGCTGAGGGACGAACAAGTGCCTTTGAATATATATACTGTATAGAAGTCGTCAGCCCAGGTTAAAATTTCTAATACGGTTTTGATGTAGTTGGTTAATTCACCGCCGCAATCGCCACCATCTCTAGGGCATCGGCTTGTGGTGGTCCCTAGCGGACAAGTCTCGAACTCTTCAAACACCCCTTCCCCCTCCCGTTGAACGACGTTGAGCTGCAGTGAATGATGGATGAGGGGTGCGGGGAATGACAGCGGGCGACAGCGCTGCGCTCTAACGTGTAAATAACAACTAAGACGATACAGGGCGTTACGGCAGCGCACTGCAGCGGTGAAGTTCCCAAGCTGCTCATCATACGCTTCTGAAAGACGTAGAGTAAATCCTATCCATTCGCGACTTCTATACAGTATATATATTCAAAGCAAGTGCTCGGGTTCGCTGGCACGTGGTCGGTGACGTCAGAGCGCCGAGCCGGGCACCTGGTGGATGACTTCCTTTGTCTCCCCGGGACTCCGCGGGGGTGTAGAGGGGGGGGGGGGGCGCTGCTGGTTATGGAAGTCATCACGCAGCCGCGCTCAAGGTGACTGCTGAGAGCAGAGCTGTTGGAACAGCCATCACGCCATTACGGTAACAAAGCATGGTTGCGCACTGCCATTAAAGATCGATAAACGAATAGCGAAGGCTGCGTCGCGGCCCACGAGTCAGAAACCATGGCCAGAGCGCCATATTTTTTTTTTTTTGTTATTTATCGTCATTACTATTATTCAAGGGCTAGTTTGTTAACTTTAACACAATATCTCCCCGCGTGTGTTCCCCTATCACAAAAAAGTTTATACATATGTTTGTTAATAGTTATAAAAATTCACGCAAAAAACCCTTGCGCGACTTTTTACACCCATTATAGTACATTTGGTAAACATCTGTTAAAAATATTAATGACAAAACCAATGCAGGGGGGGGGGGGGGTTGAGGTGTTAAATTTTCAGAAATAGCTCCTAAACGATGGTAATGTCTCAAAAGTGAAAATGAATACGGAAAGAATATACGCAGTTTTATTTACTGGCTAATACGTACACCATTAATCAAACTACAACAATGTATATGTCTGTCCGTCAAACTAACTACACCTTCGTCAGTCTACTTTTTTTGTCCCCCCCCCCCCTTTCCCATCTGGAGCTCGGCTCGACAGTTGCTCTTTCTACATGACCACTTCACCGCTACCCTACTGCTTGAATCTGTGTGTGAATATGCGAGTGACTGGTTTTAATGTAGTAGCACCTATTTTTTATTTTTGTTTTCCGGTTTTGATACTATTTGCTGTATGTTTAATTACTTTCCTTTTTTATGTATGTTTATGCTTAATTTTTAATTACTTTAAATTAGTTATGGTTGAATCTTTTTGTAATCGTTAATATCTGAACATTAAGTTAAAATTTTAATTTGTTCTCTTAATATTTAGTCAACATCTGCTTATATAATGCTTAGTTTTTAATATTCCGCTATTTGATGTAATTGCAGAAAAAACGGTTAAGCGTAAGAAAAGGCGTACCGCCTTAACTTCACCACCAATAAAGACGACAAATAAATAAATAATAAATACTGCTCGTTTCTTGCTACACAACTCTATCCCGACTCACTGCCTCGCACTTCTCACAGCTCCGTCGCGGATGCATTGGTCCTCGATGCTCCGATCTTCGACAGCGAAGCCCGTCTCTCGTCGCCCGCTATCGCTCGCCAAGGGGGCTCGCCCGCCCTCTTCACTGAACTCGCTGTATCGCTCCGAGGATTGGTCGGTGTCTATAACTCGCTCGCCGGAGGTTCAGCGTCGTCCTGCATACCTTCTGAGTCCTGCCAAGAAGTGTCAAGTCATCAGAATTACCCCCGACTCAAACAGCTCGAAGCTGCCAGAACAACGGCGTCCTTGTTACGTCAACTCACGCGACGGGACTTTGGGGATCCTGATGAAACCAAGAGAGAGAGAGAGAGAGAGGCGGAGGAGCCGCTGACTTCTTTTGGGAGGGCCGCTAATCGGACTTACGTGTCGTGTAGTGGAGGGACAGGCGCTATCTGCAGGCCTGCCGGCCTCGTCGCTAGCCGCGTCGTAACAGTATAATGATCTCGTGGTAAGGGGGGGGGGGAAGAACATGACGTGCGCGACCGAGATGTAGGTAAGTCAGTGAAATAAAAAAAAACATCCTACTTTACACGATTTCTCACCAAACAAATAAAAATTATTTTTTTTCGAAGAAGGAGGGGAGTAGTTCTGCAACGGCAGTTTTGTAGTCTCTTACGTCTTCCCGATTGGCTCGGAAAACAAACCGTTTTGTTACGAACATGAGCACACGTGCTAACAACCTCCGAGGACACGGAAACCCCCCCCCCCCCTAACCGGGGGTGACACGAACGCGGCTGACGGGCCTTGTCCCGTTAATGGCTTCTCACGTCCGCGGGGGTTTTACTGCCTTCGCGTTTGGACAAGCACAAACCACGCGCGACCTCCGTCCGTGCGGGCGCTAAACCAGGAGTCAGTTACCCGAGGCCGAAGGACAGCTGCAGTCGGGGACAAGCCACTTCGAGTCTTCGCGTCCTTCCGCGAAACTAGACCTCTGGGTCCTGCAGGCAGACATCGTGCCTTCAGACACTCCCCACGTCCGACCTCACCACACATTACTAGGGACTGGAAAAATTCGCGGTTTCAATGACCTTCAGGATTGACTACACAGCCCTCTGTATACTCGGGAAAATAACGCCAGTTCATTGGCTGCTGACTTGTGAGTCGTCTCAACTGGCTTGCTTGTGATTCGATACGTCTTTGGTTGATGGTTTCTCATTGGGCCAGAGTTATCCAGATGACCAGTGAGCCAATAGTAAGAGCAGCTTAAATGTATATGTAGTTGAAGTTTAGCCTATCACCGAATGAATACGCGAATTTTTTCCGGTCTCTACACATTACATATCAGCTGCTGGCTCCAGGTGAAATCAGTGATGGTCAGAGACCGGAAAAAAATAATTCGCGAATTCGTTTCGCGACAGGCTGAAATACTAACTGTTATACCTCGGTGCTGCCTCTGCCATTGGCTCGCAACTCACACTGGATGACTCTGTTGCCAATGAGAAACGCCCCGAACAAGGCTTTATCGAATCACAGGCTGCTACGTTGGGACGTCTCACAAGACAGCAGCCAATGAGTTGGTGACATTTGACCGAGTGTACGTAGAACTATGGAGTTCATCCTGCTAGGTCATCGAACCCGCGAATTTTTCCTGTCCCTAGTGATGGTCCAATCACGTAGGAGGAACCAAAACATTTTAAAATCAGCATGGCGGTTAAAATACAAAGTTTTAAGGTTTCAAAAATTCTTTCTTGCGCCAATAATATTGGTCCTCCACACCTACCAGACACCATAATATCGTGCGTTTGTTGAATATTACCACGGAATGGCCTTTAAAATATGTGTTTGACGTGATTCAGACCACGATTAGTCTCAATATCGGCTCGGTGTTCAAAACTGTTGTACCAACGACAGATCGGAAAAAGGGGGGGGGGGGAGGAATTGATAACACTATTGCATCGGAACGTGTTTTCTTTAGCACACCCTTAAATCCAGACAGGTTGCAGATGATACCGCATATATTCTCTTTGCTATCGCTTCTGCCCTGCTCGCGTTGTTAACCCTCTATTCGCCGATCGCGGACGTACAAAGGCACACAGCTGCGAAAATAGTCTCAAACAGGAAGCTGTCTTCTCGCTTTTACAGGCACTTCCGTTGTTCACACGGCTAAGTGGAACTGTTCCGAAACGCGAGAACAATGGGTGTGATGGCTTCAATTATAATCTCAAGACCATCAAAAATGTTACATCTTAACTCCCACCAAGTTCACACATTGTGTTTCGTCGGCCTTTACCTTTATTAATTTTGATTTTAAAAGCGTGATACACAGAGACCGGAAAAATTCGCGGGTTCATTTCATGATATGCTATAATCCAAACAACTGTACTTTTATATTGCTTCTGTGATTGACTCACAGTTTATATGAAGGACCTTGAGCCAATGAAAAACCTTCAACCAAAAAAGTATCGAATCGCAAGCGTCCCAGTTGGCAGGTGTCATGAGTCAGTAGCCAATGAGCAGGTGGCATTTGCCTGAGTGTGTAGGGGATTGTGGAGTCTATCCTAGAGGTCATCGAACTCGCGAATTTTTCCAGTCTGTAGCAATGACTCTTAGGAAAAGCTACAGTGTTTTGTGAAATACCTTGATATGAAATGAAATCGCGAAATACAGGTGTCCCTACTCATGGCTTATATGTGTTAGTGAAGCGACATAGTAAGTGCAACATTCGTTAAAAACTTGCACGCAGTTTTTCTGTCGTGGAGTAACCAAGGAGTTTTGAGTGGCTACCCTAAACCTTTAGAGGCGTTGAAATAAAGATTCAAGGAATATATATTTCCCTATGGTCCAATCCAGATTTTATTCAAATTTTATTATTGAAAATTATTCTGAAAATCACCCATTCAGAAATTTTCCGTCTCAAAAAAACCTTATCTTAAGCAGTTTTTAAGCCACGCTTGTTGTTATTTGCGTCTGCAAATCATTTGGTGACAAAAAATATACGAAATGTAGCTCTAAGAAGCAAAGTTACGTTAGACGTTCGAAGGTCGAGCCCCAGCTGTCCCGACTTTCACGGACCCAGCGACGTAAATCATCGCAGGCAGGACACGGCCTTAAGTTTCTGCCCGAGTGGTCATCTGGTTCGCGTCCCCGCGACACCGCTCTTGCGTGACCTTGCGCAGCAATAGAGCACTTTCGATGGGAACTGCTGTGCGGAACTGGAACTGAGTCACCCGCCAGAGCAGCAGCGACAGTAGCTGATCCGGCTTCCTAGCGGGTGGGAGTGAAAGAAAGTCTGGTATCCACCTTTGGAGCGAAACAGGAAACTGGGCGACTGTCCAAATAGTAACTGTGACTTCAACTCTGAACACCAATATGGCACGGAACTTCCCCAGAACAACACACAGAACAAACTGTACTCTACTTACTACAGCAGTACCTACAGAAGATTATGCACTGACCACGTAATGTTGAAGTGTGCCGGGTTCGGTCCCGACCCAGCAAACCTCCAACTGTGCGTTGTAGCAACGCAGATACAAAAAAGAATTATAAAAAATAAATACAAAAAGGCTCTGTCCTGAAATAGAGACCAGAGAATGTGAGGTGTGTGTGAAAATGTCAGTTAAAAAAAAACACTAATGGCAGAGTAAACTAACAGAACAAATTAGTAACAAATTAACAGAGTAAATGAACAGACTCAGAAATTAAACAAAGTACAGAACCGAAATGAGAAGATGGCCGGGCTCTCAGGGGCTTAAATATATGAGCCTAGAGCGCACTGCGCATGCGCGAGAACCCTGGAGGGAGATCAAAGGCGAGCAAGGGGGAAGGGATGACGACACAAGCAAAACAAGTTGGGTGGAGAGAGGGGAGGAAGGCGATAGCCACGCCGAGACATCTTCAGATGATGACGGTGAATTCACTTCAATGTGCCCCCATTCCGCTATATCTTGGGCGTTCTACCAATTACACCCACTCTTTGTAGAGCTCTTGAATTTTCCAGCATCTCTAACCATTCGCAACACGGACACTCCAAAAATCCTTGATCAATTTATTCCTTTTTAAACTCCATCGCTGGAGGTGGTTCTTGGCACTTCTTGACCATAGAGAAGGGTGAGTAAATCAATGCCATTGTCATTTTTATAGAGTGCTTGATACTATGATTTGACTGGTACCAAAGTACATCCTTGATGTATTTATAACACTCTGGTTCATCTCCTGCCTCAGGACATTTTGATAGTTAATGAATGCTCCAAGGTTATTTAAACTATTCACCTGTGGGATATTCCACCTTCCAACTTGCAAAGGTCCTTACTGACCCTGTCTTCCTAAGAGCTACATCTTCACTTAACTTATTATTCTCACTGAAATAGAGATCAACGTTTAAGCACTAGCAGCTAGTTCAGTTGCACTTCCTACCACTTTTTCTTCTGTCTCTGCCAATACTGCTGTATCATCTGCATAAACCGGCAGCTTATCAACTTTTTTTGGAACACTGCATTCTCCCAAGATGTCAAACATACTCTGACGATGAATACTGTCATACTGTTTGGAGAAGTCGAAGAATGTGGATATACTGGATTGTTAAACTCCCAGCAATTATTCCATATTTGTCCAATTGAAAATATTTGGTCGTTAAAACTGGCCAGGTATTCACTGAGACCTCTACAATCGATATGAGTCTGTCCTGAGTGACGTCGGATAGAATTTTGCATTAAAAGGGAAATACTTCTGTAGTTGTTACATAACTATTTTACGATTCTATTTATACTAGCGAACCGCCCCGACTTCGCACGGGTGCAGTGCTGATACTAAATATACTATAGGAGGTCTTTATATACAAAGTTCACAGCTTTTTTGTCATTAGACAAAACAAACATGTTTTCTTTCTATGTGTTTATTTACGTCACATTAGAAACCTCTACAATTATCAGTATTTCTCTACTATATTATGCATGTATTCCTCTTGAATCTATTAAACAAAGCCACATCAAAATCCGTTGCGTAGGTTTAAAGATCTAAGCATACATAGGGACAGACAGACAGCGGGAAGCGACTTTGTTTTATACTATGTCGTGATAGTGATGATGGTGTTATAGTGTCTCTTTCCCATTCTCTTAGTGCCAAATCATTGTGAGGGATCTGTATAGTTCTTAATGCAGTTTCTTACCCCTCGCTTTGATCAAATCTGCCAGGATTTTACTGGGTCACAGGTCTTTTTATGGCCTCCCTTATGTTCACTTTCAACAAATTAATTTTTTTATACCTATTCTGCATTGAATTGGGGAATACATCTTCCGAATCCTCGTTTTCAGCAGGTTTCCATAGTACTCTCACCATTTGTTAAGAATCTATACTTCGTCAACTGTCTCTAGCCTTTGATACAGGTATTCTACTATTTTCATTTGTTTTCTTTATAATTTATCCACTGCTCTCTCATATTATTTCTAGCACTTACAGTTTACTCACATGTTTCAATAACTATAAAATCTCCTACTAAGCCGAGCATATAATGTTTTAAAGCAATACTGTCATAACCTTACCATGCAAAAGACAAGAAATAAAAAAATAACTTAATAAAACTTATAACTCTAACAATGAAAAAAAAAAACGTTTTGTCGAAAACTATTTTATTAAATAGACCTATTTAATATCCAAATTATATTTTGATGTACTACCAAAAGTGTACAGTAATTTGGTAAGGTCGTGGTTTAATCAGCTGCCTGTATTGAGGGATAGTTTTCTGACAGACTACAAAAGTTGGCAAAAGTTGGCGCTGTTACTTCAAAAATACCCTCCCCATTTCCTTTCCCTTCAGGATATTGGCCGAAGACTGTTGTCAAACTGTTGGCCAGGTCCTAAAGCGAAAACATTTAAAGGGCTTTAATCCGGCAATCTACGGTTCGGCACACTCTGCAATCCAGCAACAATCGAGTCGCTCACGTCCAGATATTTCGGGTGTGTGTTTACCTTGGCCACCAGTCGCACTATTGTGCTACCGACACGTGTTTAGTTGGCTCAGAGTTTATCGTTGGTGTCGGTCTCCATTTCAGTACAGTGTTTACTGTTTCTAGCGGGTTACATTTTCCACAATTCACTGGTAAATTTCCGTGTTGATTTTTTATGAATAAGACCAAAGCTCATCAATTACAACTTGTTTTATATACCACTGTATTATACAAAATTATTTCTAAGCTTTTAAGGAAATAGAAGTACGTGTCACAATCTGGCCGTCTGCTGACGGAAAGAGCTTGCTTATGAATTTTCAGTAGAATAAGTCAACAGTAAACAGCAAAATATTGAATTTCAATATGATCAATCACAATTTTCCATTTCCCAGAAGGAATAACAGTACAAACCAAAACTTGACATACACTCGTTTTTTTCCTGGAAAAATTTAAATTTTGTTTGGTATGCCCGGTAAAACTATATTGACTTTTGATAGTTCGGCATGCCGGATTAAATATATTTCTCTGTGCTATGATTAGAGATAATAATACGATAATTAATTGTAATTTTATGCTAATTTCATTTTTAAAACAGGGGATTGAAGTGTTATTCATTTTTAATTATAATAAAAACGGTTTTTTTTCTCCATAAAGATAGCATATTATTGAAAACACATGACACACAAATGTTTCATGATGCTTATTCCACCAAAAACAGTGTTATTTTGATTGATAGATGATGAACTCGTAACAATGATAAAAAAATAGCAAAATATTTTTTTCCCCCACTCTACTTAGAACGTACATTTTTTTTGGTAATAATTTCATGCTGAAAACATTACATTTATTTAATTTAATATATTAAATATTATGTTTTTGTAATTTTAGTTAAGGTTTTTTTTTTAAATTTCACTGGTAACTACTCCCTGATGATGGCGACTGCAATGTCGACCGAAACGTCGATGAATTATTCGCCTGGGACACGGCTACAACCCAGAGAAGCCAAGCTACTTCAGACAATGGCCGTGAAATCCTGCGAACATTATTTCACGGAAGTAGTTGCATGGTGTTTTACTTACATCTCCGTGTTGCATGGTGTCTTACTTACATCTCCGTGTTACATGGTGTGTTGACGCACATGTCAGTGTTATTATCTTTGAAAGATTTGTGCAATGGGAGCATGCATGACTTGATGTAAGCTTTCGGGAATTCGCCATTGCTAAAGCACATGCGTGTCTGTAGAAGAAAACTAAAACATACCCAAAAGACAAAAAAAAAGTATGTTTTAGTTTTCTTCTGCAGACATACATGTGCTTGGCAATGGCGTATGTCTAGGGACACCTGTATTTCGCGATTTAATTTCACGTCACGGTATTTCACAAAACACTGTAGCTTTTTCTAAGTAAGAGTCAAGGCAAATTGTGAGGGTGCAGCAGTAGATACGGTGACCACATTCTCACTGGCCCCGTCAAGAGCGGGACGACACCTCTCGCCGACCTCAGCCGACAACCGCAGGAGAAAAGCTGCAGCTATTTTGTGAAATACACCTTTTGACACGAAAAGTATTCGCGAAATACACAGGTGTCCCTACGTGTGTCCAGAAAAGCTCGCATCAAGTGGCGTCAGCGTCGCACGACTCACCCTGGTAGCAGTCGGGGATGACGAGCGCCGGTCCCACGGCGACCACCTCCTTGGCACCAGCCACGCTGCGGGCCTGCACCTTGGTGCTGGAGTAGTGGCGGTACAGCAGCAGGGGCCCGGCTAGCGGGCCCGCACCCCCGGGCAGCTCCGACACCACGCGCACCACGCGGGGCAGCGAGTACTTGTCGAGGAACTGGCGCGGCGTCAGCTTCTCCGACACCTGCGGCACGAGGCGCCGCTCCGCACTCTCCGTGGCTCACGAGGCCTGACGCACCACAACGCCGAAATACCACAACGCCGAACGTACAATAACGCCGAAATGCCAAATTGACTACATACAACGCCGACAGCTAGAAAACTGCTGTGTACCACAACGCCGAAATACATTAACCCCGAAAATTTGTCATTGCAGGACTGCCACAAAGGTTAGGTTAGGTAAGATTAGCACAAAAATTCATTCAGTTGTTTTTTTAATTTTGCTCCTGTGCCACCACACCCCTCCCCCCTTCCCGCAGCAACATTTTTCGGCGTTTACTGTATTTCGGCGTTGTGGTGCACAGCAGTTTTCTAGCTGTTGTCGTTGCGGTCGATTTGGCATTCGTGCGTTACGGTATATCGGCGTTATTGTACGTTCGGATGTTGTGGTATTTCGGCGTTGTGGTAACGAAACGGCCTGAAGTGGTACTTCGACTGCAATTTCCCCTCTTTTCTTCCTCCGCTGATAACATGCCTTTGCTCATTACTAGAGACCTGTGAAATTCGCGGATTCATTTCGCGATAGGATAGAAGTCCAAATAATTTTGACATTTTTTTTTTTGCTTCAGTGATTGGGCCACAGTTTATCTGAAGGACTCTGGGCCAATGAAAAATCTTTAACGGAAGAATTATTAGCGAATCACGATCATTCCAGTCAACAGGTGTTACGAGTCGGTAACCAATCAGCAGATGTAATTTGCAAGAGTGCGTAGAGGATCACGGAGTCTATCCTTTAGGCATTTGATATCGCGAATTTTACAGGTCTCTACTCATTATCAAGGTTGGATGTTACACATCTCTGACGAGCACTGAACGACATGCTCACTTTTTTTTTAATGCATGAGTTAACCATATACCCGGACGAAAACTACAACTCTACTGCTAACATAATTAATTGAAAACCTTAAAAATTCAAGCCATACTCGCAGGTCACATTCGAAGTTATGCCCACGGTAGCATTTGCAGGATAAAAAAAAAATATATTTATAATGTGGGACTTGAAATATTGTGCATGAAGTATTGGGGAGGGCTGGCCCTACAAAATTATTTGCCCCCGGGCTCTTGGCTGACAGTGACATGTATGTGGAGTGAAACCTGCACGCTACTCTCCAGTACAGTGTAGACATGGGCCAGAAGTCCACAACGTATATACTAGTTGTACGTCATACGTACCCTGGGACCACACATCGCAGTCTCCAGTAGTTTAAAGTAACAAGGGCATCATCTATCTTTAGTGAAAAACTGGCTCACATCCATGTAGCAAATAATAAATTGACTGCCGTCTAAACCATAATATCTCGTGCCCCAAAGAATTGTGTGTTTTCGGGATATTTTCACTAAAACCATCTGTAATGAGGGATATCACAAACTTGTGAGACGTCTGTCTTTTAGCTGAGAGATTTCCCAATCCCATTTTTACCGAAAAGGAATTATTTCACTCAACTTATTACATTTTCATTATTGGCTCAAGATTTGCTAATAAATTAATGAAGAACCTGACTTCAATCCACCACGAGGCTAATCTTCATCTATATGTATCACTTTTTCAACAAATGTGATTGGTTGATCATTGATTACGCCACGATATAGCAAACCCAAAGTGAAGGGCAAAAAATTTGTCAATCAAATATATGGATTTCACGGCGTCAATTGAAGTCTTAAGCAACTATTGAAAAGTTAAAAAGTTCATGATTGTTGTGTACTGCAATGGTGGTATGTAATTAGATAAGAAGCTTCAAAAGTGATAACCATAATTTGGGTTTTCTTCTTCTGGCGACCCACTATGACTGTCACTGGGAAATATTGGTATGCAGAGCAGTGATACAGTGGTATGCTAGTGTGGCTATAGCGGAGAGTTATGTTCTTATGAGTATGTAAAACACTTAAGTCTAGCCTAATGGTGAAGGGAAACCTAAAAGTCTATGTTGTGTGTTGGATAGCAACACCTTGTCCTTTCTATCCAGGCTAAATGTAGTTGTTTGCTGTACCTAGGCCGACATGTGGATAACGGGTGCTGTGGCATTTATACGAGCATGGTAGGATGATGAGTTCATAGGTGCGTATAAAATAATGGAGTCCAGCTCCGTGATGAAATGCAAAGTCTGCAGCCGCACCTTGTCCTTCCTCTGCAGACTGAGAGTGGCTGTTTGCTGTACCTAGGCCGACATGAAGATAACGGGTGCTGTGGCATGTATACGAGCATGATAGGATAATGGGTTCATAGATGCGTATAAAAGAATGGAGTCCAGCTGATGAAATTATGAAGTGCAAAGTGTGCAGCCGCACCTTGTCCTTCCTCTGCAGGCTAAGAGTGGCTGCTTGCTGTACCTGGGCCGACATGAAGATAACGGGGGCTGTGGCATGTACACAAGTATGGTAGGATTATGGGTTCATGGGTGCGTATAAAAGAATGGAGTCCAGCTGATGAAGTGATGAAGTGCAGAGTGTGCAGCCGCACCTTGTCCTTCCTCTGCAGGCTGAGAGTGGCTGCTTGCTGTACCTGGGCCGACATGAAGATAACGGGGGCTGTGGCATGTACACAAGTATGGTAGGATTATGGGTTCATGGGTGCGTATAAAAGAATGGAGTCCAGCTGATGAAGTGATGAAGTGCAGAGTGTGCAGCCGCACCTTGTCCTTCCTCTGCAGGCTGAGAGTGGCTGCTTGCTGTACCTAGGCCGACATGACGATAACGGGTGCTGTGGTATGCACACGAGTATGGTAGCATGATGGGTTCATGGGTGCGTCCAGCTGATGAAATGATGAAGTGCAAAGTGTGCAGCCGCACCTTGTCCTTCCTCTGCAGGTCGAGGCTGGCGGAGTGGCGCACGGCGATGGGGCGCGCGGCGCGCGGGTGCTGCGGCATGTAGGTGGGCATGGTGGAGTGCTGGCGGCCCGCGACCCCCGACGACGACGCCGAGCACGTGGACGACGACGAGGAGGGGTTGTTGTTGTTGCTGGAGCGCGACGCCAGCGCCTCCTCCGGGGGGCAGACCGCCACCAGCCCCGGCGCCGCCCCCGGCGCCCGGGCCCTCAGGGACTCCCTCATGGCCGCCCTCCGTCGAGCATCGGTGCCGCCGGGGCTGTCTCTATCACCGTGGCTCCCGGTGGACTGTCGTGCCCTCTCAGGCACACCTCGCACCTGCAACAAGGCACAAGCAACTCACTACGGGTACAAAACTGTGTTAGCTCATGGGACTCCAGTACAATTCTCGGCCGGATAGTTGGAATTTTTTGGATTTCCTTCCCCGGATCAAAAGCTGGTTAATGTGTTGTTCTTTCATCCCCCACCACACGAAACCATTATGAAATTAATTTTATAACTCTTTAAAATAATTGTCGCTTGTGCCAGCGTGTCGTTGATGGTGGTCTGGAACCTGTCTTCGATCAGAACAATGAGTAGTCTGACCAATACACCACTGTCGCTCATAAAACTGATAAGATAGTTATTTTTTTTAGTTCCTCTGTATGATGATCCTGGATGTGTCACACAGAAAACAAATTTATGGATGCAAACAGACCGAGCAAACATATGTGGGTTAAGTTTTAAAACCCTTGAGAGCCAACTGTGCGTAAAAGGTTGTATTTGGGATTCATGCGAAAGCACAATTTTATAGAGTTTTTATTTGGTATGCAAGCTACAAAAAAACTCACAAACGGCTTGATGTTAATTATTAATCACCATGTTGAGGGGATGTTGAGAGGTAAATATTTAGGAACTGTGGCCACAATCAGGCTGCACTGGAAAGAGGTAGTAAAACTAATTCGGAGATGGGCGAACGAATACAAAACCCATAATTTCCTACGTTTAAGGCGTGGTTGCCAAACTTCCATGCATGTAGAGAATAGAGACGACAGTACCTCCAAAGTTCCAGCAAGATACAAAACCTCTGTGTTGCATTGCTATTTGGGCTATTGCAAGCATTTTTGTCTGTCGCTGATAGTTCGAATGCGGGAAGCCTAAGATGTACATCAAGTTCTGTCCCTGCCGGAACACGCCCGAATATTCACCTTCGGCCAACCTCAGGTTTATTTATATATATTTATATTTCTCTGTTTATTTTAATGTAGCTATACTAACCTAACTGACCGTCCATAGTGTTTTAAATTGTTTTTATGTAGCTAAACTAACCGACCACTTTTAATATTTGAGTTAATTTTTCCTGCACAAAAATAAAACAAATCCCGAGGTTGGCCGAAGGTGAATATTCGGGCGTGTTCGGGCAGGGACAGAACTTGATGTACATCTTAGGCTTCTCTTCGAATGCAAAACAATGTGTACAGTCGGTTGGTCGTGAACTCTTCAAGCACGAAGCATGGACTGCAGGGAGACTGCGCACAATGAACGCACAATACGCGAGGTACATGATCCTCGCATCGCGGGTGTGGCGAGCTTGTCTTCAGGCGACCCAAGTCATCTTGCTCGCGGACAAGCCAACAGCTTCTGGGAGGAAGTGGGGGGCCCGCTCTAGCAGCCAGGAAGGCCCGGAGGAGAAACCCCGCAAGAAAGCGAGCGGAGAGAAGTGTGTTCGCACTTGCAAATGCGGTGAGTTACGGACAAGACACCCGGCGCTGGTGGGTGGCCACGAAGTGGCTCGGACTTGTCAACTGATTCTCCGGGTCTTACCCCCACCGGCCAGCGGATCGCCCCGCGAATGGCAAGCTGCGCGATTCTTAAGGAAACCTGAACCGTTTTCGCTTTTCATTGCTCTCCCCTCCCTCCCCCCTCACTCCTCACCTTCGACAACGCGCCCGTCGTTCCACCCACTGTCCATTGTGATCTTATCCGTTATTTATGAGCTGTGTAAGCCGCCCACTTAACCTGACATCATTACCGTTCTGTAAAGCACAGAAGCATGCAGGCGGCAAGGACCACGCCAGCATGTGTACCAAGTAATCGGTCGCCTCTACGTGCTCGGTCTTAACTTTCCGTCACATCGCTAGCAGCAATTTCACTTTCAGCGATGACCCACAAACTCCACTGTCGGGACGTGTGCGGCAGCGATCTACTCACGAATCCTCCACACGTTCCACGGGCGTCCATAAAGTTGTTTGTAAACGACAGAGCACATCTCAGTTTATATTAGACACTTATATTAAAGGATTTAATCAAATGTTCAGGCGCGAAATGTCTAGAACAGTGGTTTACACACTTTTTTCAGCTGGAGACCCACCTTTCCTTATAGGAATACCTCCACGGTCTATCGGTCCATGGTGGAGTAAAAAACCTTATTTTTATCGTATCCCTTCCTTATGCATATATGATTTACCATCAAATATTGCGCATATTTGCTTTTTTTTAAAGATACCGATACTGATAAACAATTTGTGTTCTGAATTCAAAATGGCTAAGCACACTGTAGCAAAACAGTTATTTATTTAACAATAGATATGTGTTTGCACACAATTTCGATTTTTGTTATATTTTCTGATGGTTTATTCGATGGTTTCTGATAGTTATGGATCAAGTAGCGAACCCACCTGTAACCCTTCCGCGACCCACTATTTGGGAAACCGCTGTCTCTAGAATGTGGAGGTTTCCGGACTGATGCGCAATGTGTAGATACCGGAACAATTCGCGAATTCATTTCGCGATAGGCTAAAAATACAAATAGTTTTACCTCAGTGCTGCCTCTGCTATTTGGCTCACAACTCACCTGGATTACTCTGAACCAATGAGAAACACCCAACCAATCGAATCACAGGCTGCTACGTTGGGACGTCTCACAAGACAGCAGCCAATGAGTGGGTGGCATTTGAGCCGAGTGTACGTAGAACTATGGAGTTCATCCTGGAGGTCATTGAACCCGCGAATTTTTTCCGGTCCTTAGCAAGGTGTTGGGCTTGGTGGTTGGATTGATTCCCGGCCTGGTGGGGAGCGGTGGGTGTTCCTAGACTCTGGGAGACTCGGTTTCTGAGGGTTGTCGACTCTCCAAGGCCGCCGCCCCCGTCGGCGCGGCCAGGCGGGACGACCAGGGGAGCCTCCAAGGACCTCGCCCTCATTCGCGCCCTCCTGCGCCCACGGTCCCGCCCTCGATCGCGGCTCGCTCGAGCGTGGTGGCTGCCCTGGGCGAGCGATGGCAGGGCCGACTGCAGGGCGTGGGGCATCTCCATCAGCGCTACTGTTTCAATTACCCGGCGACCAACTAATGGAGGGCGTTGTCCCATTCAAGTGCCTCCCCGCTGATCTGCACCTTTTCGGAATCAACCTCCGGAACGAGATCCCCGCCTGCTACAATTTGTAATCTCCTTGATCTTTGAGGCAAATCAGGCCTTCCCATCTTGGGTTTTTTTTCCATCTTTTATTTTGCCATAATTATAATTTTTTTTACTACTTGCCCCAACCTTTTTTTTTTGCACGTCGAGGCATCATAAATCCATATCCACCAGGCCTTCTGTACCTTGCTGCAACCTCGTATTTACCAACAGTCTGTGAGCGCCTCGAGGGGAAAAAATAAACTTATTATTTCACGCGGGCAGCTATAGTTCTCGTGATCATCACACCTCAACATCGCAACATTGAGTAGTTTTGAAATCGCGTTGTTTAAGGCCCCCGCCTACCCGAGCACACACACACACACGGTGCGCAGAGCTTCAGAAAAAAAAACGATGCCGTTTGAAAACTGTTCAACATATCCGAGTGGGGTCTGTTTACGAAAAGCATTTAAAAAATCCGCTGAGGGCCGAAAAGTACTTAAATTTTCGGATTAGGTTTTTAAACGGTATGTTTAGAAAAGTTAAAATGTACAAAAAGCGTAAAAAGAGTAATTTTTGGGCGTAAAACAACCGGTATAGGTAGAGACGGGAAAAATTCGCGCTTTCGATGACCTCTAGGTTAGACTCCACAATCCCCTACACACTCAGGCAAATGCCAGCTGCTCATTGGCCATTGACTCGTAACACCTGTCAACTGGGACGCTTGCGATTCGATACTTTTTTGGTTGAAGGTTTTCCATTGGCTCAAAGTCCTTCAGATAAACTGTGAGTCAATCACAGAAGCAATATAAAGATACAGTTGTTTGGATTCTAGCACACCGTGAAATGAATCCGCTAATTTTTCCGGTCTCTAGGTATAGGTTCTTGAAAGAACTTAAGGGACTCGCAGCACACCTTTTATCTTCATTTCTCCGCCATGTAATGTTACGGTCACCATTTAAATTTCATAGTTGTCCCGCGCACGACGGGAGGACAGAGTCGACACCAGCGACAGACGCACTCGCCGACACAGATACGCCCCTGACTGGGCGGACCCCTTAAGCTCCGGACACCCCTGAGGGGGGAGACAACTAGTCCTATTCTTTACAGGCGTTTATTCTAACTTTTCTCCTATTCATACAAACCACGAGGGGTGTGCAAGAAGGAATTTTCTTTTCCAAGTTCTTCTTTCCGTATAATATTATTAAAAAAATACTTTCTTTTAAAATTCTTTTAATTTTGGCTTGAAGGCGTCATTCCATTACATATATATTATTAATTTTTATATATAGATTGTATGAGTATATATAAAAATTAAATTTAAATTTCCGTTAATCAAATTAGTTTTAGTGCCGGTGCACATATAACATATTTGTACTTATTCCGGTGGTTCGATCACCTCGCATAGGAAGAACCGCCGAGAAAGCCGTGCGACATATACCGCACTGTCTCCTCTGAAGGGTTACGGTACGTCCCGCCAGGCGCGCTCGGGACAGACAGCATGGTTGTGTTGGCGCGGCGAGTGCGCTGTTTGTCGACGCCACCGGAGCGCGCCGCCGCCGCTGGGGCGTGACAAACGAGGCTGATGGGGGAAACTCGTTACTCGGCGCGGGCGCCCGGCTCTTCCTGGTGAGATAACGGGAGTGGTCGCCCCCCCCCCCAACCCCCCCCCCCCCGCTGGTGCCCTACGCCGCTGATAGCCCGCCCCTGCACACAGCTGTCGCCGCGCGCCCGTTGTCGTAACTCGGTCAGGCCGCCTCGCTGCGGAGACCACCGGCCCCAGCGCATGGCCTCCACATTCGATCACGGGCCTTGGACCCAGGATCAGAGACAACACCCCCCCCCCCCCCCCACAATTTTACAGTCACGTGCTACATTATAAATGCATGGTTATTTCTTATCTACAATCTTTTCAGAATGTTATTTAACCTGACAATACAGCTACTATTTTATAAGTCCAAACTAAGATTTATTGATAAAATTATTTTAACTTATAAATAACCACAGCGAGTACGTATATTTATTTCACGCACTGAGATGAAAATAAACAGTGCTAGCCCCGGCCCCCCCCCCCATGCTCCATGGTCTTAGCCCGGGTTCACAATAAAAAAAAAAAAAACACGTGAGCGAGCGCACAGCAGGCCAGCGCACGACTTGTGCGAAATCGGTTCAAGATTGAAATCTTACTGTTAATTAATTTCAGCCAATGAAATTTCTAGATGTATCCGACAAGTGTAGCACAATGTTTTAAAAAAATACTGTAACACATTATAAATAAGTTTGGTGTATTTGGGATGCGTATTTGTTATAAATTCGTATTATGAAAACAAAATAATATTATTCCCCTACGGTGCTGTCATCTACGGTGACGGACGCGAACCGAACGAATCGCGCTATCTATCCGCTTCCGCGGCAACCAGGCACTCGTTAATACATATTTTCCTTTGTTTATCGCGAGGGGCGTTATTATTAATGAATTATAAATAAAATTTCGTGCCCGGGGCCACAATTCCATATAATTTTGAGCACTGGAAGACATAAAAACGTAAAATATTCTCGACGAATTTTAATCTCGGCCCCAGCGCACCACGAGCGTCTGGGTTGGAGATTAAAGTCAAAATTCTTTCTTAATCTTACTACTACTTTTTTATCAACTGCAAGGGCATTTTTTTTCACTCCTTCTTTGTATCCATACAAAATAGTGATAATTCAATAAAAATGATTCAATTTTATTTATAAAAGTATGCAATCATTTCATCAATGTTTTGTTATGACGTTCTCACGTTAAACTATCGTCCGTAAATCGACTTTACAGACAACAATTTTTTTTATTTACAATTTTTGCTTGTGACTTATAAGTAATAGAATTAATTTATCTTTAAAAATCTGAATACAGAATCAAACGCAGTTTGTTCGAAGATTCAGTTTTATGGATGCACGAAGAAGACTTCGACATTTGAGGAAATTGGTAACTGTGTGGCCACCTGGTAAGGGCCCAAATACGTCAAGGATTCCAACTGAGAAAAATTTAATATATATTTTTTTTATGTTTCCACCGAAACATTTATTTTTAAAAAACAACGCAGAATCAGCCCTGCACGAATAAATGGTTAATTTGGCGCAAAGACGTAAGCCTGTTTTGCTGGCGTGGTTGCTTTAAAAGTGGTCCTAAATCCTTCCCCCCCTCCACAACTCATACACAAGATCAGCCAGAACTGTTAGTTCGGACTAGGGACAGGAAAAAATCGCGGGTTCAATGACCTACAGGATTAACTCCATAGTTCTACGTACACTCGGTCAAATGTCACCAACTCATTGGCTGCTGTCTTGTGAGACGTCCCAACGTAGCAGCCTGTGATTCGACAAAGCTTTGGTCGGGGCGTTTCTCATTGGCCCAGAGTCATCCAGGTGAGTTGTGAGCCAACAGCAGAGGCAGCACTGAGGTATAACTATTTGTATTTTAGCCTGTCGCGAAATGAATTCACGAATTTTTCCGGTCTCCAGTTCGGACTTACCAGTCGGAACTGAACAGTCGAAACTGCCCTGTGTGAGCAAGGACGGTGGACTGATCAGTTGGAACTGATGGACCAACAAACCGATGGCTTCTTGTCAAATCGCACTGTGGGCCCGAAAAGCCCTCAGTCCAAACTGCGGTGTGTGGGACCAGCGTCTCGCCAATCCAAACTGTCTGTCCAAAAAATCAGTCCATCAGCTGAGGGTCGTGAAGACATCTTTGTTTATACTCTTTAGTTTTGATTTTTGACGTGATAACGTTTTATAAATCGACGAACGCCGGCTACACGCACGAAAAATTGTCGCGTTCCGCCTGAGCCGAGCGTGCAAAAACCGGCCAACCACCGTGCGAGAAAAGCTTCTATGATATCAAACAGGTTAAGGCGAGCTTTTTAACTAATTGTTCGTGATTATATTTAAACAAATTATTTATAATTAAATTTGCAAAATAACTGTAAATAATATTTAAAAATTAAAAAGTATCCAATTTTTCATCAATGTTTTCTTATGACGTCCGTAAACCGACTTTACAGGCAACCACCTTTTTCCCCTCCCTTTTATAACTAAAAGTGCAACTGCAACAGCAAATTAAAAATTTCCTTCCATATTCTAAGATCGTTAGGGCCATGAATTTTTCGCGAAAAGATTTCCAGAACAGCTGTGTCTTAAAACTTTGTAGCATTGTCTGTGATCCGTGGTTGGCTGGATTTATTTCTACCGTCAGCACACCAATCACAGCCATCCAGCGCGGAAGCAAAATCGTCCTGAATGGCCCGGCCGAACCGGGCAATGGCTTCTCTTGCAGACGGCCACCAATCACAAGGAAGCGTTCACTAACACGTATATACCTTACTGCATTCTAATCAGCGATAAGATAACTTCGCGAAAAGTACATGAGCCGGCTGATCGTGTGTGGGGGAAGGCCAAACTGTCAGCTCTGGCTGCTCGGTCCAAACTGAGCACCTGGACTGATCGTGTGTGTTGGGACCTTAACCATTTCAGTCCATTCGATCACTGAAGTGGGCAATCTATACATCTCATCAATGATAAATCGAGTTTATCAAACCTTGAATGTGTGTGTACCTACATTCTGATGGACAATATACTTTATGACTATGAAATAAATGGTTTTTATTGTTACTATTATTTATTATTATAACATAATTATACATTAATACTAATTACCACAAAAATAAAAATAAATTGTTTAGTTGCAATAAAAAAATTAATTAATTTAGGTCTGTATTAGGAATTGGCAAAGTGTGACTGAAAGAGTTAAAGAAGACATTTTCTACTTCACGATCGGCATCACGTAGAGACCGGAAAAATTCGCGAATTCATTTCGCGACAGGCTAAAATACAAATAGTTATAACTCAGTGCTGCCTCTGCTATTGGCTCACAACTCACCTGGATGACTCTGGGCCAATGAGAAATACCCAACCAACGCTTTATCTAATCACAGGCTGCTACGTTGGGTCGTCTCACAAGACAGCAGCCAATGAGTGGGTGGCATTGGACCGAGTTTACGTAGAACTATGGAATTCATCCTAGAGGTCACTGAACCCGCGAATTTTTCCGGTCCCTATGCATCACTGATACGGTAGCAGCCACCGCAGCTGACTGTAGCGTGAACCTCTCGTCAGCTCGCTGTGGCTGTAAGCTCTCTCCCCTCTTCCTCCCCCCGGGCTAGTCAGCCGGAAGCCCCCACGCCTCTCTTCTTCCGGTGCGACCGCCGGTAGAAAGTTCGGAACCCACCGCTGAACGCCTTGCAACTGCGCGACACAAGCTTCGTTCAACCGGCAATTTATTTTTCTTTTTTACCATTACGAAAAAATGCCTTTGGAAACCAGTTGCCAAGAATTAGTTTATACAGGGTGTCTACCAGATCTAGTAAATGAAATTCCCTGATTTTTCCAGGTTTTCCAGGTCTAAAACTGAATTTTTCCAGGTTTTCGTTAACACAATTACGACATTCCACGAAACTGAAAAAACTGCAGAACAATACATTGATGGGTTTCAAAGTATTTCAACTTACTTAAATTAGTAAAAATATTACCTTCTTCTAGACGTGGCCAAAGTGACTCGATGGCAAATAAAACATTCTGCTACAAATATTTCACAACTTACATTTGCAAAAAACATTAGTAAAAGGAAGCTCCCGTCAATTTCGCAGTGACTCAACTTTTGTGTCTATAGCACTTGCTTCAGAACAAGCCAAATCCAACACTCGAGCCTTCTTAAACTGCAATGCCTTGATCTCCTCTTCAACTCTTCTTTTTTCTGCCTTCTTCTTGCCTGTAAGCTTCCTTTTCTTTTTGTTTTGTTTGCAGGGCTTCCTTACGCCTACAACTAGCATTTCTTACATACTGTAACATGGAATTGATGATATCAACATGCTCTACACCTACAGAACGTTGAACAAAGTCGTACACTTGTCTTTGTGCAATCAGTGTTTCTTCCTGCAAGTTTTCAGTCAGCAGATTAGAATTCACTGAAAATACTCTTTCCAATGATGCATTTCCATCATCATCCTCACAAACTTTAGAAGGCCTGTTTTGGCAAATACTGTATGTGCCTTAAGAATGAGCATCCACAAGTGATCAAGGCGCCCATCTTCTCGAGAAAAAGACGAGAACAGTGCTTCAGAATCTTGCGAGGAACATACCAACTGATATGATCACTCAATGTTATCAGCTTCTTGTCCTGATAGCCACCTGTTTCGAAGACAACATTCTAAACTGTACTTCACACGCCGTTTCCTCACACCCGAATTTAAAGCCATAGACGGACATAAGCAGGAAATTCCTTTGGTAAGTTTGTACTTCAGGGGACTTTTTCTTGAAGTTTTTTTACCATAACCTTTGGACAAGTCCTAACATTTTTCAGTAACAGGACAGACTTTTCTGGTACTTTCTCTTTCTTGATGGCATGGTGTACTGCATAACCCAACTTGATTTTGTTAGCAGTCAATAGATTTTCCTGGTTATCTGCATCCAACCGAGATACATTGCGTTTTTCCCTAAAGCTCTTCAGTACCTCTGGTTTCACAAACGTTCCTGCCAAAGCTAATAAAATGTCTACCAGTGAATCATACAGAAAAGGTGCCATGGATGCTTCACTTTGGAACATTGTAAGAAACAATTCCAGCTCTGATGCCAAAGAGTGGAAGAATGTAAATTTTACTTCTAGAAGATTATCTTCAAGAGCACTTTTCACTACATTGAAAGACATGAAATAGAAACTTCACTAACAAATTTCTTTGGAACATTGTAAGAAACAATTCCAGCTCTGATGCCAAAGAGTGGAAAAATGTAAATTTTACTTCTAGAAGATTATCTTCAAGAGCACTTTCCACTGCCTACGTTGAAAGACAGATGAAATAGAAACTTCACTTCAAATTTCTTTAGGTGGGGTAACGTTTTCATGGCACGCTCAGCAACTACAGTATTTTCTAACCATCTGATTGCACAAAATTTCTTGGGAAAAAGCTCTGATCTAGTTATTCTAATGTGATCTGCCCTCCTTGCAGGTACATGCTTAAACAAAAAGTAACTGTGCCTCAAAAAACTAACAACGTCCCATTGTGTAGCAGAAATTCCAGTTTTGAAAGCACCATGGACCGTATGAAGCCCACAGCTACCAATTTCTAGCAACGATGGCGAATTTTCACCAAGAATGTCTGTGATATGTATTTTCAAAGCTAACAAAAATGCCCAGTTTACGTTGGGGGCATCCATAATTACTGTCTGTGTAATCCGAACGCGGGAAGCACATGCCGCAGCACGTACATCAGCAAGATAACACACCAGCTTGAACCAGTTTGTATCACGTGATTTAACGCCACTTCCGAATCCAATGGTAAATAAAAATGGGAGGGGATACACTTGATGCTACGTCAAAGCAAGCTGATCAATAAACAAAAAAGTATTGCCAATTACAACCTGCCAAACAAAAATTCCCTGATTTTTGAAAAAATTCCCTGATTTTTCCCTGATTATTCCCTGATTACAATATTCCCTGATTTTTCCAGGTTTTCCAGGTTTTCCAGGGTCAGTACACACCTTGTTTATAATTACTACAAGTAAAATAATTGTAAATTTGTACAACGCATTCCTAGTGTCATGCATATTTCGCGAAAAGATTACGTGACTAGCTGAGTTAAAACACTGTAGCATCGTCTGTGTTTCGTGATTAGGTGAGTTGTTACAAACCAATCACAATTCACTGCGGAAGCAAATGCCGAAATGCGTCCCGAAAGGCTCGGTCAAACAAGGCGACGACTTCTCTCGCAGACGGCCACCAGTCACAAGGAAGAAACGGCTGATGCGGATATACTTTGTTGCAGTCTAATAGGCGTTGAGATTTATTCGCGAAAAATTCCTGCCCCTACACTTTCCCATGGGATTTTTTTGCATATGTGAAATACGTTTTCGGAAACTATATTCAATATTTGTTGTCAACGCTTAGAAAAATTGAAAAAATAATTTTTTAAATTTAGATTTCATGTTTTACACAAGTAAAAAAAAAATTTAAACCACAGAAAAGACAATCGAATATTCAATAACTGGACTTTAATTTGCTATACAATATAATTTGTTTTTGTTTTTTAACGTTAGCAGTTAATTTGGAAAGTTATTCAGGGAACGGTTGACAAACAACTTTAACTAATGTGTTTCTGGGAACAACACAAGAAGGGAAGAGAATCTGTAACCAGTATTACTGCGAGCATTTTTTTTGTAGCGATTCAGTTAATTTCATGTAAATTTAAAAATTAACATGTACCTATATGTAATTTTACAGCATTTACAAACAAATTACAATGTAGCTTCCTTCCCGCCAAGGACAGTCGGTGGTAACTACACTGGCGAACGTAATTAGGGGATCCCACACACACAGAGTTAAGGGATCAGACAAAAAGAATACACAGAGCATCGAGCGTCTGCCGTGATCAGCTCGGTCGCCGGACTTACGTCCAACTGAGCGTACCTGCGATGCATCAGGACGACTATGCTGGACCAGCACTGCTGGAATCTTCCAGCTTCTTCTTATTTCCTCTTGAGCAGCCACTAGCTTGCTCTGCATGTCCTCTCGTGCTTTCTTCATTGTGTCAATTTCACTCTTCACTGCATTCTTCACTTCCTCTTGGCCGTTACTTATTGCTAGAGACCTGCAAAATTCGCGGTTTCAATAGCCTTCAAGATAGACTGCACACTCTCCTGTACACTGGGCAAATAACGCAAGTTCATTGGTTGTTGACTTGTAAGTCGTCTCAGCTGGTTTGTCTGTGATTCGATCCTTCTTTACTTGAGGGTTTATAACTGGTTGAGATTCGCCAAGATGAACAGTAAGCCAACAGCAAAATTATCTAAGAGGTATATGTGTTTGAATTCTAGCCTATCACCGAATGAATCCGCGAATTTTGCAGGTCTCTATTAATTGCACTCTTCATTTCATTCTTCATTTCATATTGGTCACTCTTCATCTCTTACTGGCTACTCTCAATATCATTTTTCATCTCAGCTAAGAAAGCCATTATGTTCTGAAGTTCGTCGATTGCATTGCTATGCTCCCACACTCGTGGCAGAGAGGCAACTTCTCCCAACAGTCTCACTGAGTCCATGCCGCGCAGGTGTGCAGCTGTATTGGTCGTTCGATTGAGACCACGGACTATACTGGAGGACTTTCGCTCTAGTGCTCGTGTCTGTCTTGTGTGCTGTCCTGCTGACGCCACATCCTTGCCATGTAAATAACGAGCATATCCTGTGTCTGTTAGCATATCGCATTGTAACTAGTCTCTGTAAAGGATGTGGTATTCAACCTCTAATTATTTTGTCTGATACCTTTTTTTTCCACTATTAAGTTTCCCCCTAATAATGTTGTATGATTCCCTAATATTTATTTATGATTCTATAATTATTTTGGTCTGATCTCCTAGTGATTTTATTTTCCACTAATATTTTATGTCCTCCAATAATTTTTGTATCGTCCACTAATAATTTTAGTCTAATTTCTTAAATTTATTTGTCTGATCCCCAAATGTTTTTTAAACATTTCAATTTTGTTTTCCCCTAATAATTTTTGTCTGATACCGTAATGATGTTTGCTGATTCTATAATTATTTTGTCCGATCTCCTTATAATTTTCCCCACTAGTTATTTGTTTTCAACTAATAATTTTCGTCTGATCCCCAAATGATTTTTTGTTCCCCACTAATAATTTTGTTTTTGTTTTCGTATAATTTTTGTCTGATCCCCTAATATTTTTGTCTGGCTCCCTAATAATCATAACGATATCGGTTTTACACTAATAATTTTGGTCTTTCCTTAATAATATTTGTCTAATCTAAAAATTTTTTTTTCTGATCCCCTAATTTATCTGATCATTGTACATCCCCCAAAGCAGCGTGAAAACCACCTCTTATTTCGTGCTCTGATTAACCGAGCCACTTCGTTCTTCAAACCTGTGTACGGTTTCACACACGTGGTTGGGACTGAAGTGGCGTATGATCCCGAGTCATAAGCAGCAAACCTCTGGAATAACGGATAAAAGTCCGCAGCGCCAGTACTGAATGTTCCGTGGGAATCGTTGATATCCGACCCGGTCTCCTGTTGAGCAATGGATTTGTAACTATTCAGCGTAGTAAATTTGGACAAAAAATTAGAAAAAAAAGAAGAACGAAACAGAGAGGAAACGAGTCTAAACACAGAGGTTGTTTCGTACTGAATTTGTTACCAGATAACATGAAAGTCAAAAACGATAGCCGGACGTCCGATGACGCCGGTACCAGATGAACCACTGAGTCTTTCCTGGTGGCCACCAGGATCGCTTGAGTTAATGGCAGCAAAATGGCGCCATATTTGAATTTTGAAGCGTCCAACACTTTGGATTAGTTAATATAAATCTAGGGTAAGCACTATTTACAAAACCAACAGAGGTCAAAGCCAAATTAAACACAACTAAAAAGAGACAAACTTTACTGTAGGTATTTCTTCAGCGATCACGGGGAGCTATGACTAGGGACAACTGTATTTCGCGAATACATTTCGTGTCAAGGTATTTCACAAAACACTGTAGCTTTTCTCCTGTGGTTATTGGCTGAGGTCGGTGAGAGGTGTCTTCCCGCTCTTGACGGGTACCAACGAGAATGTGGTCACCGTACTGCTGCACGCCCACAATTCGCCAAAACTTTAAGATAATAGCTACAGTGTTTTGTGAAATACCTGACACGAGTTGTAATCGCGAAATAAAGGTCTCCCTAGTTATTAAATTGTTAAAAAAAACATAATGTGTCAAAGCATGTGATTCTGCGGTGGTCCTACGCTGTCTTCCGCAGACCTATCCCCCGAAGAAAATTCGCTGATGGCCAGATGCGCCATTCTGATCTTCGATCCACGATCCAAACGAACTTCACCCAAGAATGATCTAACGATCATTTCTCTGAACGCTGCGCCAACACATACTGGGACTACACGATCATCGCCCGCGTGAACCGGAGTTCATTGTTTTCAATCTACGGCAACAGGCGGCAGCAGTGTCGAAGTAATGCTAGGTGAATTTCTATTGTTGGTCTGGAACGATATGAAGTCGCCACAATCGATCGTGACACGGCAAGGAAATGGTTTATGTTGCCGCCACAAGATAGCAGCACATTTGGACACTGGCTCGTCTCTTTTGAATTTAAGTTACGAATGAAAAACACATACCGGTATTTAGCTGTTGGAAAAAAACAGAATGAAATACGAATAGGTTCCGCTAATAAATAGCGTCTATTTAGTATGAAAGTAATTGTAACGAAATAAAGAGCCTTATTAAAGTATTAAAATTAATTAATGATTTTTATAAACACTGCAAATATGGTTATTCATAAAGATAGAAAAAGCGGGATTATTCATACATGTTTTACCTATTAGAGTACATTATCTGCAATTTAGTGATCATTATCTCATTTTACGCCTGATTGCATTAATAACCTCTGTAAAGTCCGTACAAATTCCGGACATGTCCGAGATAATAATTGTGTCTTGACTACCAGAACTGTCGGTACATCTGGAAGTTCCCGGTGATATTCGCTCAGCGTCCAGAACACGAGGTGCACTGGGAACTGTGGTCGAACCAAGATCGGAAACCAGTTGCTGAAACGAGATCACGCCTGAGCTCTAATGGCGCAACTGGCCATGAGCCAGTCGGTGGTCGAACCAGGCTTCATTTGGTTCGCCAGTCAAGACTTTTTTCTCTCTTCCTTCTCTCGTTTGAAGAAACTGAGGAATGATCTGGGGGCCTGACGCTTTCGGAGTTATTGAAACGATGAGGAACGAAGAGATGGGGACAAAACGGTTTACTGAGCGCATTGTCGGGAAGGAGTTTCTTTTTTTTTTTTGGGGGGGGGGGGGGAGGCAACGTCCGTCACGTTCCCACTTGCGCGAAGTACGGATTTGACCCCCTCCGAGACGCGAACCTTATCGTCGGTGGGAAGCGAGTACTTAGCTACTCGAAAAACGTGCTTCCGTTTCAGTGAGAGAAAATAAAATATCAGAAATAACGTTAATGTCAGGAGTTCGTATATCTGTACCCCAGAGGTATAACCGTAGAGACCTGCAAAATTCGCGGATTCATTCGGTGATAGGCTAGAATTCAAACAAATATACCTCTTAAAAATTTTTGCTATTGGCTTACTGTTCATCTGGACGAATATCAACCAGTTATAAACCCTGAACCAAAGAAGGACCGAATCACAGACAAACCAGCTGAGACGACTTACAGGTCGGCAGCCAATGAACTTGCGTTATTTGCCCAAGTGCACAGGGGTATGTGCAGTCTATCCTGAAGCCCATCGAAACAGCGAATTTTGCAGGTCTCTAGCCGTATTAGACATGTCAGAAATTTGTAACTTTTCAGGGAAGCGAGTTTTCAGTTAGTTCCAACTTTATTTATTTTCAGGTTTCTTCGCTAGTGGTAGGAATTGCTATGCGAACTTTAAAACAGGATTCTTAAACTATTTTATTAGAAAATAATATTTTCAAGACGACAGTTGAAAATTTTTAATTTGAAAAAATTGTGTTTTGGAAAATAGCGTGGTAGGCCATTGCACTACGGTCATAACCTTATGGGTGCTCTTGCAGCAATGCATAAAACGAATATCTACACCATGGACATAATGAAAAATATATTTGATAATAAATTGGAAAATTTAGTTTATTCGGCTCTCACTTATCTTAATACTCGGATAAACCGAATCAGATTTGTAGACATTTTATTTAATATCCACATAAAAAATGGCAATTGTATTCTACATATTTGCAAACAATGACGGTTAGCTCACAATAATGTACCTACCTGACCGTGCTTCATTTAAACGTCATACTTTTTGAAACATAAGTTAAGTGGCGAATTCTTTGTTAAGAAAACATGAGAAAATTTTTTGAATGACTTTTTAACAATATAGGACACGTATAGTATGTAATTTTGTTAAAAAAAACATAGTTGTACATCGTAGTAAACGGTAAACTTATTTAAGGATTTTGTTTTGGTTGGTACACGTATTACCCGGATTATCCGGAATCTCGACTGTCCGCATTGCCTTTGGTCCCAGTCAGTCCGGATAAACGAGGTTTGACTGTACTTAATTGTTATTCGCCTCCGAGGTAAAGGTATGCAAAATCAGTTTCAGTGGAAGTGTTTAGCCGGAGAAAGTCGGTGATACGGCAGGAATAAGCCGTTCCAAGTAAAATGACGCGTCCAGCGAACAAGGTGTTTATCCAGTGAGTGGCGATGTTACCAGAAGCAGTGGTGCAAGCCTCGTGTCCACACGAGGGCCAAGATATCCCTGGAGGCTTTGGCTCCTTGCTTCGACCTCCATGCTATCCCGTTTAGGGGGTATCATATATTCTATGGTCTTAACTTCTGAGTCTCCTCCTGCCCAAAAAAATTGGTTGTCTGTAAAGTCGGTTTACGGACGATAGGTTAACGTGACAACGTCATAACCAAACATTGATGAAATGATTGCATACTTTTATGAATAAAATTGAATCATTTTTATTGAATTATCACTATTTTGTATAGATACAAAGAAAGAGTGAAATGAAATCTGCAATTTAATTGATAAATGTACTTTTATTTGCACTCATTAGTTCAAATATGTTTATTACTTTAACGAAGAGATTATTTTAACTATAACTTTTATACATGTTTGCTATTTAACTTCTTCCAATCTGTGTTATTCTGTTAAGGATAGGACGATGATAGGAAAAGTAGGAAACGAATGGGAGTGTTTCAAGTTTAATGTGCCTCGAAAAAGTCAAATCGATGGTTGTTCCAATCGAGTGGAAGATAGATAGATGCGGCGCAAGCGTACAATGAACGCAACGGGACACAGAGTAACGGTACAATGTGCGTTACGGGACACTTTTTCATGCGTGCAGCCGGCATTCATCGATTTATTAGACGTTGTCACGTCAAAAAACTGTTTGAAAATAGGTAGTGCTGTTTTGTCAAATCACATTACGTCCGGACAGCTGTGGCTGGTTCCGGAGGCCCAGTGCCGTCGCCTCGAGGTTACGTGGGGAAACCCCGGATCACGTGGGTCCGACGAGGAATGCGTGTGCCGCGCGTCTCGCAACCCTCCCCCACCCTCCTACACCCCGCAGCTGAGGAACCAAACCCACTTACGTCCTGGACAACCCGAGGACATTTCACCCTGCAGACTCTACGAACACGCGTGATAAGTAGGAACCGGAAAAATTCGCGGGTTCAAATGATCTCCAGGATGAACTCCATAGTTCTACCTACACTCGGTCAAACGTCACCCACTCATTGGCTGCTGTCTTGTGAGACGTCCCAACGTAGCAGCCTGTGATTCGATAAAGCTTTGGTCGGGTGTTTCTCATTGGCCCAGAGTCATCCAGGTGAGTTGTGAGCCAATAGCAGAGGCAGCACTGAGGTATGACTATTTGTATTTTAGCCTATCGCGAAATGAATTCGCGAATTTTTCCGGTCCGGTCTCTAGTGATAATAGAAAAATCTACTGAATTACTCGAAAGGATTGATTTTTTTTTTAAATTTGGAGTCAAAACCTTGTTTTTTTTTTCCCTTTTTAAAATTGACATTTTCTTTGGATATTCAATAAGAAAACTTCTCTAAATTATACTGGAGACAATTATTTAGCTACCCCGAAAATATTTTGCGTCAGTACAGTAAACAAAACTACATAACATCACCTAAGCTTGTGGATAGACAACATGTTTTAACATGACGTAGATAAATAGTTACAGGCAAGTTACGGACGTCCCATGATTCATCAGCTGCATGCATCCTTATTGGCCCAGTCAAGTGTGGAGCGAGCTTCTCTTGACTGTTACTAAATCAACAAAATGCATTGGGAAAAAAAGCTGTACTGGCATTTGAAGTGCAGCCACGTCAAAGTGGTAGATTATACCGACGTTCATTCTGTATTACAGCAGACATATTCGGGGTTGAGCTACCCTGAGGATGGCGACTATGATGTTTATCGAAACATCAGTTAACCCTGAAGTTGCTCGCCGCAAAAGCAGAGCAAAATGTCGGTACACTCTGCCACTTATACGTGGCTTGACCTTAGATCCAAAGTAGTTTACTAGACAATTGCCGCGAAATCCACAATATTAAAAAAAATGTCTTACAAGCAGTCGAAATTACCCGCAGCTAGTAAGTTTTTTTCCATTCAATACATCCCTACTGTATTTCACTGTCGTAAAAACACTTCGTTCCTTTCAAATGTATCTTAAATAGCAATTGCTAGAGTCCCGGAAATTTCGCGGATTCCTCTGACCTCAGGATAGAATTCAAAGTTATAGGTGTGCTCTACCCATGTTTACTTTCCCGTTTGTTGATTTCTTAGCAAGAACATTTTTATCCTTGTTATTTGGCACTACCTGATTCGCTTACTTCTCTCCTAGCTGGACATCGTTGGCTCAAGGTCGTAGAGGGGCGTGTCCAGATAACTGCGGTCCAATCATGAACACAGTGCGACAGTGTGGAGGTTTGCATTCTAGCTTGCGACTAAATGAATGCGCGAAAATTCCGTGGCTCTAGCAATTGCGCTAGTCATAATTACGACCATGCATTTTTCCTCGAAAAAGTTTTCCAGACCAGCTGTGTGTTTTAACTTTGTAGCATATATCTGTGTGTCGTGGTTGGCTGGGTTTATTTGTCACATGTCCACTGTCAGCGCACCAATCACAGCCATCCGGTGCGGAAGCAAATGCGTCCTGAATGGCCCGGCCGAACAGGAAAATGGCTTCTCTTAGAGACGGCCGCCAATCACAAGGAAACAAACGCAAGAGTGGTCAGATATTAAAAAAAAAAAAATACCTGCGCCTAGTCATATTATAGATAGAGACTGGAAAAATTCGCGCTTTGGATGACCTCTAGGATAGACTCCACACTCCCCTACACACACATGCAAATGCCACTTGTTCATTGGCTATTGACTCGTGACACCCGTCAACTGGGACGCTTGCGATTCGATACTTTTTTGGTTGAAGGTTTTTCATTGGCTCAAAGTCCTTCAGATAAACTGTGAGCCAATCAGAGAAGCAATATAAAGGTACAGTTGTTTGGATTATATCATATCGTGAAATAAATCCGCGAATTTTTCCGGTCTCTAATTATAGAAATAATTAAATCAGCGTTTATTACCTTAGCGAGGTTTATATTCCCGACGGCAGAGGAACACGGCACGCAGAGAAGTGCAGGTTACGCGTCTGCACAAGCGTCGAAGTCACCGCTCCGTCCCGCGCGCTGCGCTCGGCGGCTGGCGACTTGCGGCGGTGATTCGGCGCGCGACCCAATCGCGAGGCCGGGTTGTTGCGCCAGGCGCGCGCCGACCACGGAGTGCGACGGCGGCGCGGGCTGATGGGCGACAATGGGCGACGAACTGACCCCCCCTTCCCCCCACTCCTACTCTTCCACCATCAGGCCGCGCCCGCGAACCCACGCGCGAGGTAGGTACGTGCGGGCACTCCCCGCGTGCCGGGACAATGGTGGCGCGCTCTGCCTGGCCGGAGAGGGGGGGGGGGAGGGTTAGGGGGGGGGCCGGTTTCTCGCTCGATTTGGTCGGCGGTCAACTGGGGCGCCTCTGAAACCAGGCCTCGGCGCGGCCTTGTCGCACCGCCACTTCCGGCGACTCCGAAACCCCGAGGAATGGACGCGGCCGGACTCTTAACTCTCACTTTCAGATACAAACAACTCCGTCGTGCTACGTTCCGCAGTCTTGTACGAATGATTTACTTTTTAATATATAATTATTAGAGACCGGAAAAAAAAATTGAGAATTAATTTCGCGATAGGCTTAAATACTAATCGTTATACCTCAGTGCTGCCTCTATCATTGGCTCACAAATCACCTGGATGACTCTGGGCCAATGAGAAACGCCCGAACAAAGCTTTATCGAATCACAGGCTTCTACGTTGGGACGTCTCACAAGACAGCAGCCAATGAGTGGGTGGCATTTGAACGAGTGTACGTAGAACTATGGAGTTCATCCTGGAGGTCATTGAAACCGCGAATTTTTCCGGTCCCTATGTATGATGTATGGTCCGGAGTAGAGATCCTGGAGAATCGTCAGTACCCTAAGATAAACACATAGACTCACACTTGCGTATGTCGGGTTTTGTGTCAAAGCGGGTAACTCTCGTGATCTCAATACTACCGGTAAAATGGCAGCATTCGCAACAAAGTTGTGGTTGGTAGGGGAGGGATAAGGGATATATATATATATATATATACACACACACACACACACACACCTTCCTCTCTCTGTCCACCCAAGTAATGGAAAATTTGTTTATATTCAGTAAAAGTAGTAGGGCCTATATTATGTTAGGTGATACAGGATGAGCTGTTTAACACAGGGAAAATACAAACTACACAGGAAGTGAAGAATGTTGAGAACGATATTGTAAAATTCCAAATCTCTTGTAGTTGACGTACGTTTTCTTAAGACACGAATTCTAATTTTGTATTTTTTTTTTAACTTTTTATATTTTTGAAATCACATCTACCCATCCCGAAAACGTTCCTGTGTCTGCCACTGCGAACACATGTTTCTCGTGTTCTCGTGTTCTCGACAAAATACACGCATGTCTGTGGAAGTAACAGCGGGTTGTTGGGTAGTTAAGGAGGACCACAATCTGTGGGTTATGGCGAAGTAATACCTCAATACTGGCGCGGATGTGGACCAAATTTGGAATATTCATGCTGTGAATTCCGTACTTTAGAAACCCACAATTAAATAACATCCAGTCCGCACATTTCCCATTTCACACACACGTTTTCAGTGACCAATTAGGAACTACGTATGCGTTCCGTAAACAGCAGTCCAAATAGTCGTGCAAGCCTATGCTTCAAACATTAAGTACATACGAATGCATTATAAAATGTACTTTGAATAGTTTTCGTTTGTCAGCTTCAGTTTAATATAGGTAAAAGTTCTTTACTTCTACTATTAATAGTTTTGATCATTTATAACGGGAAATTTTGACTGTTTGATCGGTATCAATATACACTTTCACCATATTTGAAAGGATAAGAATCTTTTTCAAAAAATATTTCTTCAACCTTAAGAATTGGGACAGGTACTTTTCGTGAATAAATCCGACTGTTTATTAGACCGAAAAAAAAAAGTTTGCCCGTGCTATCGATTGTAATTTGCGGTGTAAAAACTAATGGCTTCACAAGCGAGTGACCACAATCTTGACACCCTTTGGGAGTAGGTAAGTGTCTTAAAAACCATTTTTACTTTACCGAATTACTCAAAAACCAACACGTAAGTTATGGCCTTCATCTCCCATTAAGGGTATGTCCAAACACTAAAGGTGTTAACAAACTCGAAATAATGTTGATATAGTCGTATAAAAAGGGTTAGAATAATAAAAATAATAAACTACAGTGAAATGCAATTTCAGTCCATAAAGTTCTCGCTGTAAATTACCTTCTATAACTAGAAGCAGGCACTTTTGACGAAAAAAAAAATTCTGAACGCCTATTAGACTGCAGCAAGGTATACCCGCAACAGCGGTTTCTTCCTTGTGATTGGCAGCCGTCTGCGAGAGAAGTCGTTGCCTTGTTTGACCGAGCCACTCAGGACGCGTTTGCTTCCGCGCTGAATTCTGTGATTGGTGTTGTAACAGTAGACATGTGCCTGAAAGAAACTCGCCATATTACAAAAAAAAAAAAAAAAAAAAAAAACACAGAAGATGCTACATTGTTTTAACCTCCAGCTGGTCAAAGAATCTTTTCCGCGAAGTATGCAAGGCCCTATCTATAACTATTATTGTCAGGTTTAGTTTCCTGTGACCCAAACATGTCTGTAACGGCATGCGTCCATCATTCCTCCCAAAAGCTAACTAGTAACTGCTAATATAAAATTCATGGGCGTAATTTCTGACAGGGAGGGGCCAGAAGACCCTGATCATTAGAGACTGGAAAAATTCGCGGGTTTAATGACCTCCAGGATGGACTCCACGATCCTGTGCACACCCGGGGAAACTTCGCGTGTTCATTGGCTACTGACTTCTCAATTGGGAGACTCGTGATTCGATACTGCTTTGACTGAGGGACTATAATTGGCCCGCAGTCCTCACAGGTTAACAGTGAACCAATAGAAGATGTTGCGTAAAAGGTACAATTATTTGCATTTCAGCGTATCGCGAAATGAATCCGCGAATTTTTCCGGTCTCTACTGATCGCAATCGACACTCAAAGATCGGGCAAAAGAACAGTTCACTTGTTCACCGGGCTTGCAATACTTCAGCGCTGAAGAGTCTGTGAAGGGGGGGGGGGGGGGTGTTTCTTCGCAGAAAGTGTTCGCGCGCCGCGGACACCCAACCCCGTCGGAGGTATTTGCGGAACACCCGGTGACAGGCCTGGCGGAATGTGGTCTCTTCGGCGCCAATTCCCCTGCGGCATGCTGATCGCCGCGCCGAGTCGGAGATCTCGCGGCGCGCGGGGTTCCTCGAACACGCGGCGGCGGCGCCCTGCAGGTGCGGGCGGGGACTCGCTGCTGGACGGAGCAGTCGCGGGAAGCCTGACTCACGGACATTCCTGCTCGTTTCCCCGGGACCCGGCCGGCGGCGCTGTCCGCCAGTCGCGCCGCGTCGCTGGCCAGGCGCAGCGGACATGCCATTCCTAGGGACACCTGTATTTCGCGATTTCATTTCATGTCAAGGTATTTCACAAAACACTGTAGCTTTTTCTAAGAGTCGTGGCAAATTGTGAGGGTGCAGCAGTACGGTGACCACATTCTCATTGGCCCCGTCAAGAGCGGGACGACACCTCTCGCCGACCTCAGCCAATAACCACAGGAGAAAAGCTACAGTGTTTTGTGAAATACCATGACACGAAATGTATTCGCGAAATACAGGTGTCCCTAGTCATTCCTAGAGACCGGAAATTTCACGGGTTCATTTCATGATATTCTATAATCAAAACAACTGTATTTTTGACGTGACAACGTCCAATAAATTGATGATCGCCGGCTGCACGCACAAAAAAGTGTCCCGTAACGCACATTGTCCCGTTACGCTCATTGTACGCTTGCGCCTCATCTATCTCTCTTCCACTCGATTGGAACAACCATCGATTTGACTTTTTCGAGGCACGTTAAACTTGAAACACTCCCATTCGTTTCCTACTTTTCCTATCATCGTCCTATCCTTAACAGAATAACACAGATTGGAAGAAGTTAAATTGCAAACATGTATAAAAGTTATAGTTAAAATAATCTCTTCGTTAAAGCAATAAACATATTTGAATTAATGAGTTCAAATAAAAGTAAATTTATCAAATAAATTGTAGATTTCATTTCACTCCTTCTTTGTATCCATACAAAATAGTGATCATTCAATAAAAATGATTCAATTTTATTCATAAAACTATGCAATCATTTCATCAATGTTTTGTTATGACCTTGTCACGTTGGACTATCGTCCGTAAACCGACTTTACAGACAACCAATTTTTATATTGCTTCTGTGATTGACTCACAGTTTATATGAAGGACTTTGAGATAATGAAAAAACATCCAACCAAAAAAAGTATCGAATCGCAAGCGTCCCAGTTGACAGGTGTCACGAGTCAGTAGCCAATGAACAGGTGGCATTTGCCTGAGTGTGTAAGGGATTGTGGAGTTTATCCTAGAGGTCATCGAACTCGCGAATTTTTCCAGTTTCTAGTCATTCCTCGTGGCGTGGTGGGGGCCCAGATGAACTCGCCTCGTCTGAAATTTTTCTTGCGTTTTTGCTTGCGTTTTCGACGGCCATTTCTGAAGAAAAGTGTCCCGAGAAACTTTTAAAGACGCATAAATTATTGTATGGAACAGCCCGATGCTATTATTGGCTGAGGTCGGTGAGAGGTGTCGTCCCGCTCTTGACGGGGCCAATGACAATGTGGTCACCATACTGCTGCACCCTCACAATTTTCCACGACTCTTAGAAAAAGCTACTGTGTTTTGTGAAATACCTTGACATGAAATGTAATCGCGAAATACAGGTGTCCCTAGTTATTTATTATTATTAGAGACTGCAAAAATTCGCGATTTCGATGACCTCTAGAATATAATCCAAAACCCCCTACATACTCAGGTAAATGCCACCTGCTCATTGGCTATTGACTCGTGACACCTGTCAACTGGTACGCTTGCGATTCGATACTTTTTTGAAGGTTTTTCATTGGCTCAAAGTCCTTCAGATAAACTGTATGCCAATCACAAAGTAATATAAAGGTACAGTTATTTGGATTCTAGCATATCGTGAAATGAATACGCAAATTTTTCCTGTCTCTAATTATTATATACATAGAGACCTGAAAAATTCGCGGATTCATTTCGTGAAATGCTACAATTCAAATAATTATACCTTAGTGCTGCTTCTGCCATTGGTTCACTGTTAATCTGGAGTAATGAGGGCCAATTAGAGACCCTCACTCGTAGAAGTGTCGAATCTCAGGCCACCCAGTCGAGACGACTCACAAGTCAACAGCCAATGAACAGTTGGAATTTGCCCGAGTGTGTAGAGGATAGTGGAGTCTATCCTGGAGGTCATTGAACCCGCGAATTTTTCCAGTCTCTATATATACTCGTACATCATTCACGGTTTCGATTTCTTTCAGGGTAGACTGCACAGTCCTCTCTGTCCACTCGGGTAAATAAAGTCAGTTCATAGCCTGCTGACTTCGTGAGTCGTTTCAACTTTGTTGCCTGTGATTCGATACTTGTTTGGTTGAGAGGTTCTCACTGGCCCAGAGTCGTCCGGATGAACAGCTAGCCAATGGCAAAAGCAGCTTAAAGGTATCGCGAAATTAATTCAAGATTTTTTCCGGACTCTCTCTCTCTCTCTCTCTCTCTCTCTCTCTCTCTCTCTATTGCTGGTATCATTATCTTCTTTGAGAATTTTTTTTTTTTTTTTGAAATGTGTCTGCAGTAAAGAAGTTACGAGTTAATTTCTTTTTTGGTTATAACATATTCACGAAATAAATGCTGCATGGTTCTAAGTACACATAGTTAGAGACCGGAAAAATTCGCCGATTCAATTCACGATATGCCAGAATCCAAACAACTGGTTCTTTATATTGCTTCTGTGATTGGCTTACAGTTTATCTGAAGGACTTTGAGCCAATGAAAAACCTTCACCCAAAAAAGTATCGAATCGCAAAAGCGTCCCAGTTGACAGGTGTCACGAGTCAATAGCCAATGAGCAGGTGGCATTCGCCTGAGTAGGATATACTCCACAACCCCCTACACACTCAGGCAAATGCCACTTGCTCATTGGCTATTTACTCGTGACACCCGTCAACTGGGACGCTTGCGATTCGATACTTTTTTTTTGTTGAAGTTTTTTCCATTGGCTCAAAGTCCTTCAGATAAACTGTGAACCAATCAGAGAAGCAATATGAAGGTACAGTTGTTTGGATTCTGTCATATCGTGAAATGAATCCGCTAATTTTTTCCGGTCTCTACTAATTTCTTCTTGAGACGATTCGCACCCTGAGTACAAGACTATCGTAACACAAAAAATTGAGTTTGTGAGATATTTTTACCATAAGCAGGAAAATATCATTATCTAGGCACTGCAAGACTATCGCAATATTATATTTACTTTTACGGGAGTTATGGCAAATAATGTAGTGTTGCACTCTGTAAAACATTAGGTATATAAGAATATGTGCAAGACTATGGCAAATGAGTTGTGATAGTGTTGCACTGATTTTTGAGTTACGATAGTCTTGTACTCAGGGTGCGGATTGTTTGTCGACAAATGTGCTACTTCGCCGGCTGACGAGGCGACAGGGGGATCGACCCGGGCCTACAACGGAGCACAGACCAGAGGTAGCTGGCCACCGACGGGGCGAACGAAGAGGCTGTCAAGCGAGGAGAATGGTCACAAAAAGCCCCGCGGCCGTGAAAAGAGAGAAGATTACATCATCAGCCCTGGGTCCGCTCCCGAACACAGCGGTTGGGGTTCTCGTTGTAGTTGATGCACTTGGGGCACATCTGGAGGTGCTGGTGGTGCTGGAGGGAGGAGGGGGGGGGGAGAGCTCTCTTTGTGGCTGCACGTGACCTCGGGCGAGGCACGCACCGCAGAGCGCGGCTCGTCAAGTCCTGCACCGCCGCTGCAACATCTGGTCACCACAAAAGATCCCTCACGACCAAAGTTTTTCTCTCTCCTCCTTTTGGCTGCAAGATTTTTTTTTTTTTTTAAAGAATCCTCTTTGTACGAATATTGTGATGGAAGGGAGAAAAAAAAAAGATGTCTTTCTTTTATGACCGCCAGACATGAAGAAAAAAAAAGAGGGAGCAAGTATTCATTGAAAGAACTACTCTCGAGGATGGACGATGAAATACAGTCAACTGGCATTACCGCAAGGTGAAAAGGGTTCACCATTTTTGGACGAATTTCGGATGAATATGTTTTTTGTAAAAGGCCGTTCTTCTTCCACAATAATTTCCTTTCTGGTTTGACAAGTTGGGCACTTGACTGATAATGTTTGTCGTTGGTTCGAAAGTCACTTTGCGGTGATGTAATCGGCAATCACAGAAGAAGAACAAAGGAAAGGGGCACAGTTGTTTGAAGCTTGAACCGGTGGCGGCGGTGAAGAGTGTGTAGTGTATATGTTCTTCCGCGTCTTGAATCTATCGCGCGTTGCGTTACGTCACGGCGCGGTCGGGCCGCCGCCCTGTCCAATCATCAGGCCGCGAGCCCCAGGAGTTGATTCCCCGCGGCGATAAGCGCGTTGCTCCCGGGTTTCGTGAATTATCCCCCCCGACGGCCCGGCCGAGCATAAATATCTCCTCTCCCCACTCTTCATTTCTCTGGATCTCAGTCCCGGCGAGAACACTTTCTAGTCGTGAGGGGACGGGCGGGCTCGGACAATAGGGCGACTAGGCCAGGCGTGGTTCGTCCGCACGCTCCGGTCCGCAAGCCACTGTGGACCAAGGGGTTCAGGGAGGGGCCATATAAGTTTTATAATAAATTTTAGTTTCTGACGTGACAACGTCTAATAAATAGATGAACACCGGCTGCACGCACCAAAAAGTATGACTCATTGTCCCGTTACGCACATTGTCCCGTTACGCTCATCGTACGCTTGCGTCGCATCTATCTCTCCTCTTCCACTCGATTGGAACAACCTTTCGATTTGACTTTTTTCGAGGCACATTAAACTTGAAACACTCCCATTCGTTTCCTACTTTTCCTATCGTCGTCCTATCCTTAACAGAATAAGACAGATTGGAAGAAGTTAAATAGCCAAACATGTATCAAAGTTATAGTTAAAATAATCTGTTCGTTAAAGTAATAAACATATTTGAATTAATGAGTGCAAATAAAAGTAACTTTATCAATTAAATTGTAGATTTCATTTCACTCCTTTGTATCCATACAAAATAGTGATAATTCAATAAAAATGATTCAATTTTATTCATAAAAGTATGCAATCATTTCATCAATGTTTTGTTATGACGTTGTTACGTTAAACTATGGTCCGTAAACCGACTTTACAAACAACCTTTTTTTTTTTTAGAATTGAAATACCGAACAGTAAGTTTAGTACGGTCTTAATTAGCTTGCTGGTATTTTTTAACAGTGGGTTGGAAGCTGAATAATAATTTTTAGGTCTTTTTTAATCGTGTGCATTTGGTTTCTGGTTAAAAAAAAATAGGTGCTATTATTTATAGAACTGCAGTAAAATAATACTTTAGTAGTTTTGGAAAACTATGAATAGGAAAATCAGAAATTATGCCGTTATGCCCCCCCTCCCCCTTCGGGATCCGCCAATGCTGTGGACTAATCCGCGGCATTAACAAACGATAAGCTGTGTTCGCCAATGCAGAGCCAAACCTTCCTTCACACCAGCAGTTGTAAAGATCTGTCTCCATCACTTACAGACGTGACGCTGCATTTGCCAGTAACAGACGCAAAGCTGTCTTCACTGATCATCGTCAAATGCTTCCCGCCTGCGGCAGGGTCAAATGCTTCCGTCTTCACTCTACAGTTTCTTAACAGCAAAACATAAGTCCGTCTTCAATAACAGATGCGTAGAGACCAGAAAAATTCGCGGATTTATTTCGCGATATGCTAGAATGCAAATTATTGTATTATTATGCAACTTTTGACATTGGTTCGCTGTTAACCTGGAGGACTGTGGGCCAATTATACACCCTCAGTCAAAGCAGTATCGAATCACGAGTCTCCCAATTGAGACGCCTCACACGTCAGCAGCCAATGAACAGGCGACGTTTGCCCGAGTGTGCACAGGATTGTGGAGGCTAGCCTGGAGGTAATTGAACGCGCGAATTTTTCCAGTCCCTACAGATGTGATGCTGTCTTCACAATAAACAGAAATACAACTTGTCTTCACAACCGAAGGAATACGTGATGCCGTCTTCACAAATACACTAACAGATGTGAGATTCAATGGACAGCATGAAAATAACGGTGACTCCAACGGACAACGTCAAATGTTTCAGGAAAATAACTGTGTTCCCTTCACACAATTGTCCCGTCAGACTTTGATATCGCAAGGTAAGCCACTTCGATGGCGTATGCGTAGACACCGGAAAAATTCGCGGGTTCAATGACCTGTAGGATGAACTCCCTAGTTCTACGAACACTCGGTCAAATGTCACCCACTCATTGGCTGCTGTGTTTTGAGACGTTACAACGTAGCAGCTATGGTTGGGTGTTTCTCATTGGCCCAGAGTCATCCAGGTGAGTTCTGAGCCAATAGCTAGAGACCCGGAAATTTTGCGAATTCGTCTGGCCTCAGGGTAGAATTCAAAGTCATAGGTGTGTTAAACCGATGTTTGCTTATCCATTGGTTGATTTCTTAGTGAGAACAGTTGTATCCTTGTTAATTGGCACTAGCTGATTCGCTTACTTCTCTCCTAGCTGAGCATTGTTGGCTCACGGTCGTAGAAGGGCGTGTCCAAATAACTGCGGTCCAATCATGAGCACAGTGCGAGAGTGTGAAGGTTTGCATTCTAACTTGCAACTAAATGAATGCGCGAAATTTCCGTATCTCTACTAATAGCAGAGGCAGCACTGAGGTATAACTATTTGTATTTTAGCCTATCGCGAAATGAATCCGCGAATTTTTCCGGTCTCTACGTATGCGTCAGAGGTTCGCCTCTGTATTCTTCTCTGTTCTGGAGCAAGGGCCGCTCGCGGAGTTCTGGCGCATTCGCACGTTTTTCCCGCCGCAATCGCAAAAAAAAGAAAAAAGAAAATGGCGCTTGAAGCAGACAATGAAGGAGGCGGGACAGACTGGAGACGGGTGATGTCGGATTGCTTGGGCCGGGGGGGGGGGGGGTTGGTGGGGAAAATAGGGGGGAGGGAAACATTCGACACGTCTCTCCACCACTCCTCTCGCCGAACAATACAGAACACTAGCCGTCGTCAGATGTTCGGGAGAAGAATCTATCTGGGTCGGAATCCCCGGACAGCTGGAGCATCCGCCCGTTGTCTCCCGCCGACACGGGACCTGCGCGGCTGTGCTGGATGCCGACCCTGCCTTTTCAGCGGTGAGATCTGCCGCAGTTTAGTACATCCGCACTAGGGAACCTGATATCCGCAGTTCGTCGGCTGTCCCTCCTGCTCATGGTCCTTTCTGAGTTGACCAGAAAAGGAAACCCGCGTTCTCGACAGATGAGTGCACGCCAAATCCACGAAGTAGAGGGACGTACAGATCTTTGAACACCAGTCATGACTAGGGGCATGCATATTTCGCGAAAAGATTCTAAGACCATATGAAAGTTAAAACACTATAGCACCGTCTGTGTTTCGTGATTGGGTGAGTTTCTCCCAGGTACATATCGATTGTAACAACACCAAACACAGTGATTCAATGAGGAAGTTAACGCGTCCTGAGTGGCTCGGTCAAATAAGTCGATGACTTCTCTCGCAGCCGGCCGCCAATCACAAGGAAGAAACCACAGGTGCGGGTATACCTAGTTGCAGTCTAATAAGTGTTCAAAATTTTCGCGCAAAATGCCTGCCCCTAGTCATGATGGTAGTAGGTACAAGGTTGCGAAATAGTTAACCATAAATAAACAACTGTATCACTCCGCACTGGTACTTCTGATGCTAACATTTACATGATTTAAATGTGATTTACGAAAGAGAAAAAAAGAGACGTCACTAACTGCTCATGTGCCCAGATATCAAGATATTTCATAGGCTCGTTTCGTTGCAGGGCTAGTTTTGGACACTTGTGCTAATCCACTGTTTTGATGAGAGCAGCGCAGTTATTTTGGGCCAATCCTTTGCAATTATGAGCAAATGATAACCAGTGGAGCACACAAAACCCAACTGTGTGAAATCGGCCCATGCAGCACTCTTAGCACATGAAAAATCTTGACTTCACAAATGGATGATGTCTCCTAATTGTCTTATACACGTACATATGCTAGTTAAAGTGGGGCAAGGACTGCCAGATGAGATTACGAGAATATCGAACATTAATTTAGGTATATTTCAAGTACTTTCTTCCTGACTGCACAACTCTCCCCACCACGTGGTCTGGCCAACACTGGGCCGCAACGAACAAGGGAAGGAAGTATGGCCTGATCAAGCCCGAATCTGCCCCCAACGAAGACACAAGACATCGCCGCGACGAGACAAACCGGTCGATGAAGCAACCACGGGGACTCGAATGAGTAGGGACAGGAAAAATTCGCGGGCTCAATGACCTGTAGGATGAACTCCATAGTTCTACGTACACTCGGTCAAATGCCACCCACTCATTGGCTGCTGTCTTGTGAGACGTCCCAACGTAGCAGCCTGTGATTCGATAAAGCTTTGATTGGGTGTTTCTCATTGGCTCAGAGTCATCCAGGTGAGTTGTGAGCCAATAGCAGAGGCATCACTGAGGTATAAGTATTTGTATTTTAGCCTATCACGAAATGAATTCGCGAATTTTTCCGGTCTCTACGAATGATGCGAGGAACAGTGAAGTGGTTCCAAAAGAAGTCTCTGTGACAATGGCTACAAACTTTGCATTTTGAAATTATACTTCTTTAGGCGCGATATGGAAAAAAAAAATGATGAGAGTTAATTTTTTACGATGCGCGCGCACCATGCAACGAAATTTTCACAGGAAGATGGCGGACCCACGTGTATGAACATGAACACATATATAGTCCCTTTCATAAAAATTAGGGTATGTCTACATACCAAACGTATTAATATGCCGAAAGAAACTTTGTGATAGTGAAACTACCATGGATTATACCTTCTTGGTAAACTAAAGTAGCCATATTAAAGAAAAATTCAATGTTTTATAAACTTGTGGTTATGTTCCCTTATGTATCATTTATTTCATTATAAATAATTAAAAAGAATAAATTATGATAAATATTCAGCATATTTATTATAATTATTTATTAAATGTTATTTCGATTATTTTACTGATTTAAATAATTAATTTTATAAACATATTTATATTAATACTGAATCCTGAGTATTTATTTAATTAACTTCAGTTACAATAAAAATTTTAATGGTCCAGTGTCTTAATTTAAAAAATAAGTATTAACTTCTAACGCGCGTACATAAGTCTATACACTTTTTTTTCTTCATTATAATTTACTACAAATGAGACCTGCCAGTTTAATGTACCATCGAAACCGGTAAAGTGTTAGTTGCTAGAAGGCAGTTTTTCCTTTGGCTACAAATAAATAGGGACTGGAATAATTCGCGGTTTCATTTACCACTAGGATAGACTCCACGATTCTCTATGTACTCGGGCAACCATCACCTGTTTATTGGCTATTGACTCGGGACACCTGTTTACTGCGATTCTTATGATTCGATACTTCTTTTGTTGAGTGTTTGCCATTGGCTCAGAGTCCTTCAGGTAAATTGCGGTCCAATCACTGACGCAGCATTAAGCTAAACGAGTTTGGATTCCAGCCTGTCTCGAAAGAAATCCGCAAATTTTTCCCGGTCTCTACAAATAAACAACGGTCCGAAAAAAAGAGCACATTAGAGTAAAGATGCTTGAATGTTATAAGTAGAGACCCGGAAAAATTCGCGAAATTATTTCGCGGTAGGTGAAAATTCAAATACCTATACCTTTGGGTTGATTATGCTGTAGGCTCACAGTATAACTAGAGGACTCTGGGCCAATGAGGGACCATCAGCCAAAGAATCATCAAAACACAAGGCTACCCAGTCGAGACGTATCACAAGTTAACAGCCAAGGAACAGATAGATTTTCCCGAGCAAGCAGAGGATTTTGGAAGCTAGCCCAGAGACCATTGAACCCGAGAATTTTTCCAGTCTCTAATTATATTTTACTACAAATGAGTAGAGACCGGAAAAATTCGCGCTTTCGATGACCTCTAGGATAGACTCCACAACCCCGTACCTACTCAGGCAAATGCCACCTGCTGATTGGCTACTGACTCATGACACCTGTCAACTGGGACGCTTGCGATTCGATACTTTTTTGGTTGAAGGTTTTCCATTGGCTCACAGTCCTTCAGATAAACTGTAAGCCAATCACAGAAGCAATATAAAGGTACAGTTGTTTGGATTCTGGGATATCGTAAAATGAATACGCGAATTTTTCCGGTCTCTACAAATGAGACCTGCCAGTTTAATGTACCATTAAAACCAGTCAAGGGTTAGTTGCTAGACGGAAGACTTTCCTTTGGCTACAAGTAAACGACGGTCCAAAAAAAGAGAACATTAGAGTATAGATGCTTGAATATTTTAAGTCCGGTGGTGAAATGTAAAATGGCAGAGTATCCTTATTGGCACGCCCGCGGGCCCTGGTGTCGGAAACAACTGGTGTCGGGAGAAAGTGCAGCGCGCGCGCAGATGGACCGATTGCACGAAAGCTTTCGGTCCCAGCCTGCACCTGTCGGTTAGTGTACCCACCGGTGCCAATCACCTTCACAGCCTCTGGGCGTGCTTCCTTCAGATCACGCTATAATGTATACATGCAAACTTTCTCGCATTCACTGATCTGAAGGCTGGACCCACGACGATGAAAGTCGCCTCCCAAAATTTTCCAGCACAGCCCGACCCCAGTGGTCACAGCAACGTCCAAGTTCCTACCCCCTAACATGTCGGTCCTTTCTCTGCCCCGACAAACTCTTCCCGTGGATCATCATTCTCTAACCTTGCTTGCTTAATGCATTGGCCTAGGGGCAGGCAATTTTCGCGAAAATATTTGAACAATTATTAGACTGAAACTAGGTATACCCGCACCTGTGGTTTCTTCCTTGTGATTGGCGGCCGTCTGCGAGAGAAGTCATTGATAGAGACCGGAAAAATTCGCGGATTCATTTCACGATATGCTAGAATCCAAACAACTGTACCTTTATATTGCTTCTGTAATTGGCTTACAGTTCATCTGAAGGACTTTGAGCCAATGGAAAACCTTCAACCAAAAAAGTATCGAATCACAAGCGTCCCAGTTGACGGGTGTCACGAGTCAATAGCCAATGAGCAAGTGGCATTTGCCTGAGTGTGTGGGGGGTTGTGGAGTCTATCCTAGAGGTCATCGAAATCGCGAATTTTTCCAGTCAATTGTTATTGTTTAATTATTTATTTATTTGCTTGAATTGGGCAATCCTAACTTGCTCACTCCAACTCCTAGCGTTTATAACTCGCCTTCGCAAACGTAAAACTACCAGATCCTGGATCATCCCTGAGTGTCCACTCATAAAAGCGGGACACAGTGTGTGTGTGTGTGTGTGTGTGTGTGTGTGTGTGTTTTGATCTCTTATCTGGCTAAAGTAATAATGCGCCATTGTCTGAAAAAAAAATGAACTGGAATGTTCAATGTTTTAAAAAAACTCAAGAGTGGAAACAAAACCGGGAGAGTTAATATCTTCGTTAAGCAGTTGTGTAAGGTCGACATTCTTGCGGGTTGACCAACAGGCCACAAGTGGACCTGGTAGTGGTAGAGGTGGTGGTGGTGGGGATAAGGGTGTTGCGAAACACTGGCCCCATGAGCGGTGCATGAGACGCTGGCCGCAACACAACAATGTTCCCTTGCTCGTGCGGCAGCAGATACCATCGGACCCCGCCTTCCCACTGGTATAACCGGCCACCGACACCCAGCAGTGCCTCGCACCCTGAGCCCCGTCGCAGCACGGACATCGGCGCTTCGAGGCCGACATGCCCGGCACAGCACGGTCATCAGCGCTTTCGAGGCCGACATGCCCGGCACAACACGGACATGCGCGCTTCGAGGCTGTCATGCCCGGCACTGTGGGGGAAAAACAAAGCTTCTATCCTACACAACTGGTTAGGGTTCTCAACCGGGAAATCCCGGACCCGAAAAGTACCGGGAATTCCCGGTACCTTTGATATAGTAAAAATAAAAACCGGGAAATTAAAATTGATTCCCGATTCTTTCTGTACTTTCGGTATTTTTTGAGACTCGACATCGACAGCATGAATTTTCGTTTTTGTTGCGCGCTGCTCTGCTCTGGCGAGGCGACCACTAGGCCCTCAGTCGCCAGTCTGTGTCCGAACTGCCGCGTGCCTGCGGCTGCCGAGCCAACATTCTTTCAATAACCACGGTGTTTCCTTTCAGTTTGTCATGAAAGGAATAAATTGTATTTGAAGTTAATAATTCTGGGATTTTGCATGTGTAAAAACGATTATTTATTCAAATAATTTCCCCACCCCCACACCCCCCAAAGTTAAAGATTGAGAGTAAGGCTGAGAATAAAGTATTCACGTTAGAAGATGCTTTTTGCTATTACAAATTGTAACACATGTGTTTATCTTTTTTTTTTACTTTTTGTCACTAAAACTCGTTCAAATCTATTACTAATTCAATCGTAGAGTGCTACACCAGTAATAAATAAAAAAAACTACCTAGTACCGAAATTCCCGGATCTGAAAATCTGTTATACACTACCCGTGATGTTGACTCTTAGCCCAAGTATGAGAATTAAACGAATTTCTCAGGTTGCAGAACTTGATCCACATGTTGCAAGTTAGTCGTTGCATGGCATCGTAACGTATAGGCCTAACCCTATGACACGACATGGAACAACCGTGTAATTCATCAGTTACAGCGCAAACCGCATCAAAAAAAAATATTGGTTGCCTGTAAAGTCGGTTTACGGACGATAGTTTAACGTGACAACGTCACAACAAAACATTGATGAAATGATTGCATACTTTTATGAATAAAATTGAATCATTTTTATTGAATTATCACTATTTTATATGGATACAAAGAAGGAGTGAAATGAAATCTACAAATAATTGATAAATTTACTTTTATTTGCACTCATTAATTCAAATATGTTTATTACTTTAAACGAACAGATTATTTTAACTATAACTTTTATACATGTTTGCTATTTAACTTCTTCCAATCTGTGTTATTCTGTTAAGGGTAGGATGATGATAGGAAAAGTAGGAAACGAATGGAAGTGTTTCAAGTTTAATGTGCCTTGAAAAAGACAAATCGATGGTTGTTCCAATCGAGTGGAAGAGAGATAGATGCGGCGCAAGCGTACAATGAGCGTAACGGGAAAATGAGTCATCCTTTTTCGTGCGTGCAGCCGGCGTTCATCGATTTATTAGACGTTGTCACGTCAAAAAAAAAATAACGCCACGTCCCGCAGGCACACCAGAAGGGAATTTTATCAGTAGCCATGAACGCAGATAAACTTGCAGCGGCCGCCTACATTTTTATACACCTCACGATATTTATAAACCTCGTTGGTGGATGTCAAAAGCAGTTGTAAGTAGGGAGCTGTATGGTGGTTCGAATTCGTTGGCAGATTTGAAGTTTCATGCAGCGAGGGGACTGTACAAGAACTTCGCAAGAATGCATCCGACGGAATTATAATTTTTTTTTTCCTGTGTTAATTTGGGCCAAAAAATGAAACACGACACTCTACTCGTCCGCACTGATTTTTTTCGTCGATCCGTGACTTCCTTTGATGCGACGGCGAAAGACCGAAAAATGACGGATGGATCCCGTTGCGTATCTTCGTGTCAAGTTTTGACACGCAATGCTGCAACGAGTCCCGTCCACGCGTGCACATTTTGATCTGTCACAAAAATTTAAATTTAAATATATATATATATATATATATATATATATATATATATATATATATATACTAAGCGTGATATAATTCCTGTTAAGTGTCGCGCAAGTGATAATTAAAAATCACTACCCCGCCTTTTTTTACATCCATTTTTATAATTCTATGGTACCCAAATCCCCAGCTTATATACCCTAAATTTCTCCCCCTTTCTCACACCCATGCCTCTCATTTATCTGGGAAAGAAATAGAAAATCGGCGACTATAATAGAATGTTCTGGAAAATTCTGTGTAGTCCAAACAATCGATACACATGCGTGTCTTCCGGTGGTATTCTTCTTACTAAGATCTCCGTTGGTACCCGTGAGTTTGAAGTGGTTTTTTGGAACTATTTGTGACGGAACAACATTTTCAAGAGACGTATAGTTTTAAATTTACAGAAACAGCCATTATCTAATAGATAGTAATGAAAATAGAAAATTCAAAATTCAAAATGGTTGTTGAGGTTGTACTGATACACAGTACAGAGTAATGTTTTTCTTTATTTGTTTACGTTTTTCACCACCTCAACTGCGTGTGCGGTATTTATTTATTTGTATGTTGGTACTCTAGGCCGGCATTTATTTTCGTGCGTTGCCGGGACAGCTACCAAAATAAACAGTCGCCGCGACTAGGACGCCAAGAGACAACAATTAACATTTTTAAAAATTACAATTTGATTGGCTATTAATTAACGCTAATTTTCTGAATTGTGTTTGGCCGGTGCGAAAAAGGAACGAAAAAGTGACGCAAATGTGTGCGACTAGATTTGGTGATTTCGTCAGTTTTATTGCTTGCCACGTCTCATAGAAAGGTATGGCTACATCATAACTTTGAAGTGAATCTATACCGTTTATTTCGTTTATTAAAGACGTGTGTTGCTGCTGAAAACGTCGTGCATTTGGAAAATTATTATGAAACTAACTACACAACTACCAAGTTCAGTAGTCCAGATCTACAGAATTTCAAACTCTATCGATTGAGTGAGCTGGCTAAAAATACCCTGAGATTTATAATTTAATTTTTTTTGGCAAAAATTACGCATCTAAAAACTTTTGATAAAGTGTGTGCAACTTACTGGCAACATGGAAGTATGTAATGTAATGTATATTTATTTTAAATATTATTGGAGTAGTTATGAGAACTTAATAATTAATAAAATAATATTTCATTTATACTTGTTTGGAGAAAGCTATGATTTTCATTGTAGCTAGTATAACTTACACAAGTCAAAATATCAAAGCACAATTTTGTTTGTTAGTTTAAGGTTATGTTTACAGTACAGAAAGTAAGAAAAGGTTAAACCTTTACAAGGTGTAGCTTTAAGAAAAAGCGCATGTCTGTGGGAAACGTTCGTGGCATTGTCTGCACCAGCTGGTGGCTGAGGCGACTCTGTGCGGAGGACAATACCCGGTCTGCGTCCATCGTCAGTCGGCGGATACCAGCCACTCCTCAGCTCAGTTCCAAAGTCTTTATTTATGCATTTTTTACATGGGATTGTACAGTAATATTTGGTACTCCAGCACTCACCGCTCTTTTACCAAGAGGGAAGACATATTTAGTAAACATAACTATTCACTAGGGACCGGAAAAATTCGCGGTTTCAATAGCCTTCAGGATAGACTGCACATTCCCCTGTACACTCGGGCAAATAACACCAGTTCATTGGCTGCTGACTTGTGAATCGTCTCAGCTGGTTTATCTGTGATTCGATCCTTCTTTGGTTGAGGGTTTATAATTGGTTGAGATTCGTACAGATAAACAGTAAGCCAATAGCAAAATCATCTAAAAGTGATATGTATTTGATTTCTAGCCTATCGGCGAATGAATCCGCCAATTTTTTCGGTCTCTATTGATTAGGCAATACCGCCGCAGGGTAAGCTGCAACTGTACTGTCATCATTAGAGAACGGAAAAATTCGCGGATTCATTTCACGATATGCTAGAATCTAAATAACTGTACCTTTATATTGCTTCTGTGATTGGCTTACAGTTTATCTGAAGAACTTTGAGCCAATGGAAAACCTCCAACCAAAAAAAGCATCGAATCGCAAGCGTCCCAGTCGACTGGTGTCACGAGTCAATAGCCAATGAGCAGGTGGCATTTGCCTGAGTGTGTAGGGGGTTGTGGAGTCTATCCTAGAGGTCATCGAAAGCGCGAATTTTTTTCCAGTCTCTAATTATTTACAATTTTTTTTCGGTATTACCTTGAAGGAAAAGTTAAAAAAAAAAAAAAACCTTCTGCATTGTTTGGAGCCCGGGGGTCAATGTTTTTTTTCTTCGTCTGGGCACTGATTGTAGGACGCACTGTATACAAGTGTGTTCGGTATTGCATGGGTCGGCGGTCCTTCGCTGGTCGTCACGTGTCGGACCCCCGGCCGGTGTCGCAACCCCCGGGGCGCGCGAGGCGGCCTCGCCATTGTGTTGCCGCGGGTCCCGCCTCGCGCGCCGACGACTGTCCCTCCCCCCCCCCCCCCTCCAGGCGCGTGCGAACGGGGTCGCCGTCGACGTGGGGTCCCTCCGTCGGCGCCTGGTCAGGGCGAGACTGCGCACACGCGCGGAGCTCCAGGTGTCCCATCCCGAACGGACCCCAGGAGGGCATTTCCAAGCCACACCCGTGAATACACCAATAACTGAACTAAATATAACAATGGCTAGAGACCGGAAAAATTCGCGGGTTCAATGAACTTCAGGATAGACTCCAATATCCTCTACACACTCGGGCAAATGCCAACTATACATTGGCTGCTGACTTGTGAGTCGTCTCGACTGGGTGGCCTGTGATTCGACACTTCTATGAGTGAGGGTCTCTAATTGGCCCTCAGTCCTCCAGATTAATAGTGAACCAATGGCAGAAGCCGCAATAATGTACAATTATTTGAATTTTAGCATAACATGAAATGAACCCGCGAATTTTTCAGGTCTCTAGCTATAATCCAAACAACTGTACCGTTAAATTGCTTCTCTGATTGACTCACAGTTTATCTGAAGGACTTTCAGCCAATGAAAAACCTTCAACCAAAAAATTATCGAATCGCAAGCGTCCCAGTTGACGGGTGTCACGAGACAATAGCCAATGAGCAAGTGGCATTTGCCTGAGTGTGTAGGGGTTTTAGGAGTCTATCCTAGGGGTCATCCAAAGCGCGAATTTTTCCAGTCTCTAACAATGACTTGATGTAAGCTTTTGGACATACGCAGAGACCGGAAAAATTCTCGGGTTCGACGACCTCCAGGATAGACTCCACTACACCCTACACACTCGGACAAATGCCACCTGATCATTGGCTGCTGACTTGTGAGTCGTCTCGACCGAGTGTCTGTGATTCGACACTTCTATGAGTGAGGGTCTCTAATTGGCCCTCATTACTCCAGAGTAACAGTGAACCAGGTAGAAGCAGCACAAAGGTATAATTTTTTGAATTGTAGCATATCACGAAATGAATCCGCGAATTTTTCAGGTCTCTAGACATAAGCCATTGCTAAGCACATGCATGTCTGTAGAAGAAAACTACAAAAAACACAAAAGACAAAAACACAAATTAAGCAAAAAATTGCTGTTGTCAACAGGATATAAACACCACATAATATGCCATAACAGGAATATGGTCAACAAACAAAGAAAAAACAAAGACCATATTCCTGTTATGGAATATTATGTGGTGTTTATATCCTGTTGACAACAGCAATTTTTTGATTAATTTGTGTTTTTGTCTTTTGTGTTATTGTAGTTTTCTTCTACAGACATACATGTGCTTAGCAATGGCGTATATCCAAAAGCTTACATCAAGTCATGCACTGCCATTGCACAAATCTTTCAAAGATAAATATAATAATATCTGGCAGTTTATAAAATATGGTTCTAGCCAAAAATAAATAAATAATTTTTTTTTCTCTTATTTCAATGATAGTTAAATTACAAGGTAAACTATACAAATCTAAATTAATTTTTAAAAAAACGGAAGGGCCTTAAGGCTAAGAGGGGCTAATTATATTTATTCTTTACGTACCCGCGGAGTATGGCCACTAAGAAACTTTGCGCTCGAGCAATGCCAACACCAAGAATTAAGTTTTTAAGATGACGAAAACATATAACTTTCTCAAACAAAACATATTAACATAAATAAAAAAGAATATTTACGTATATTCTTGGTGAAGAATTACTGGAATGGTGTATTAACGGAGTGGCTTTTTGATTACAATGGCAACATATAAGTGGATATACTTTTTGCCGATGTTAAATTATTTTTGGTAGCAATGAAATAAGCATGACTATAAAGCTTTGCGCGTGTGTATTATTTTGCAATATGAACTGAGGTAATGATTTTCAGCGCCCAAACTTTTTGGCTATGCGGTTTTCAAATATTTGAAACAAGAGACAAAAGCATTTTAACATAGTGTTTTGGTTTATCCGTATTGAAAAACAATTCATATTAAACGTAATACGGTTATAATTTCCAACAACGAACGACAAAAAAAAATCAAGATTGCCAACATTTTCTTTCGAATAGTTAACGACTTACTTGTAAGGTTGCTTCTAAATCCCGCACAGTTATCGGATTTCCAAAGAAAATAAGATCGTTAGTTATAGCTAGGGACTGGAAAAATTCTCAGTTTCAATGACCATCAGGATAGAATACACAGTCCTCAGCATACTCGGGCAGATAACGCCAGTTCATTGGTTGCTGACTTGTGAGTCGTCTGAACTGATTTGCCTGTGATTCGGCACTTCCTTGGTTGAGGATTTCTCATCGGCCCGGAGTCGTCAAAATTAACAGTAAGCCAATAGCAAAAGTAGCTTAAAGGTATGTGTATTTATATTCTAGCTTATCGCGAAATGAATCCGCGAATTTTTCCGGTCTCTATTTATAGCATTGAGTTGTCTCTCTTTATATTCCTTGCTATGTTATCTTTAAAAGATTTGTGCAATGGGAGTGCATGACTTGATGTAAGTTTTTGGACATACGCCATTGCTAAGAACTTTTTCTGTTGAAGAAAAACTAATAAATAAAATAAATAAAAATACACAAGAAAGACAAAAAACACACAAAATTAAGCAAACAATTGCTGTTGTCAACAAGAATATAAACATCACAAAATATTCCGAAACAGAAATATGGTCAACAAACAAAGAAAAAACAAAGAAAAAAGTACTAAGTGAACAAAAAAAACACACACAAATGATGACAACACAAAAATATTTAAACCAAAATAATTCAGCACAACAGCTTTTTTCTGTTTTGGTAAAACTATTGTATTTTTTTTTTGTCTTTTCGTTTTGTCGTGTTTTTGTCTCGTTTCAACTGTTGTGCTGAATTATTTTGGTTTAAATATTTTTGTGTTGTCATCATTTGTGTGTTTTTTTTTTTTGTTCACTTAGTACTTTTTTCTTTGTTTTTTCTTTGTTGACCATATTTCTGTTTCGGAATATTTTGTGATGTTTATATTCTTGTTGACAACAGCAATTGTTTGCTTAATTTTGTGTGTTTTTTGTCTTTCTTGTGTATTTTTATTTATTTCATTTATTAGTTTTTCTTCAACAGAAAAAGTTCTTAGCAATGGCGTATGTCCAAAAACTTACATCAAGTCATTCCTTGCTATGTGATAAAGAAATTACTATATTTTTCTTTATATTCAAGACTTAATTTTTGATGTTAGCATTACTTAACCGTCATATTACGCCCATTCGGTTGCTCCCCCTGTGTCGGCCTTCCTCCAGCTCTGGGCTCTTGCGTCGGCAGTGGTCATGACGACCCGCGCAGACTCACACTTCAAAGTCCTTCAATCACCTGTCAGCCAATATTAACTACCAACATAGTTGACATCGCCATGACTAGAGTCCGGAAAAATTCGCGAATTCATTTCGTGACAAGATGAAATTCAAACACGTGTACAAAGCTGCTGGTCCTGCTATTGACTCTCAGTTTAACTGGAGTTCTCTGGGCCAATGAGAGACTATCGACCAAAGAAGCATCGAATCACAAGCTACCCAGTGGAGACGCCTCACAAGTTAGCACCCAATGAACACGCGTGTCTGCTTGAGAAATGCAGCGGATAGTGGAGGCTATTCTAGAGGTCATTGAATCCGCGAACTTTTCCGGTCTCTAGCCATGACACATGATCCACACGCAACTCCATGCTGGCAATCGCTGTACACTCATCCAATTGTTTGCCAGGACCTTTAGCTGCCACGATTTGCAGGCTCTGGAATGAACTAGACCAGGCGAAGAGGCAATAAAAAAAAACCTAGCAAATTTCAAAGACAGATTGAAAAAAAATAATCAAACATCTCTGGAACACCTACTTACCACGAATCTTGAGTGTCAATGTTTTAGTGGCTGGTTTTACTGCATTACTACTTATTATCATCTTGTTTTGGAACGCAGGATTTTTTAAGTGTCAATTACATTCCAGCACGTGTCTTAATTTAAAGTTACCTGTAAATTATATTTTAAGGTTAAAGTTTGTACTGGTTACCTCTTATCCTTGAATATTTAGTTCGAGCTTCATTTATTCTGCTCTATCTTACTGCCTATTTTATAATTTATCATGTTTATGGTATGCTTATTTTTGTAAAATTTAAATGTATGATGAAATATCAGAAAATGTGGGCAAGTGTAGGAAAAGGTGTATCGCCTTTACTTCGCTATCAATACAAACGATAATAAATAAATTAAAAAGGCTGGTAACAAATTATGCAGGGATCTTTGTAAATTGTACCGCTATCTTCTAGAATTTACGGACACTGAATTCACTTACATTGAACATGAATCCAAAAATATTCTTGGTAAAACTTATGAATAAAACACTCAAAAACTGGTTAAATATACAGAAATGATACTCTTCGTTTGTGTACGTGTGTTTACTAGAGAACGGAAAAATTCGCGAAATCATTTCGCGGTAGGTGAAAATTCAAATACATATACCTTTGGGTTGATTATGCTGTTGGCTCACAGTTTAACTAGAGGACTCAGGGCCAATGAGGGATCATCAGCCAAAGAATCATCAAAACACAAGGCTACCCAGTCGAGACGTATCACAAGTTAACAGCCAATGAACAGGTAGTATTTTCCCCAGCAAGCAGAGGATTTTGGAAGCTAGCCTAGAGGTCATTGAATCAGCGAATTTTTCCAGTCCCTAGTGTTTACCTGTGATTCGAACGAAAATAAAACTCGGAAATTGAAAAAGGTGCAGTTTCTACGAAGATTCGGCAATTTGAAATTATGAAGATCTCTTCGTTTGATTTAGACCGATTCTTTGATGAAAACTCCGCGAATACAGTGTGATTTCTAGCTGTGGAGATCATGATTAGAGACCCGTGAATTTCGCGGATTCAATTACCTCCAGGATAGAATTCAATATCCTCTACACACTCGGGTAAATGCCAACTGTTCATTGGCTGTTGACTTGTGAGTCGTCTCGACTGGGTGGCCTGTGACTCGACATTTCTATGAGTGAGGGTCTCTAATTGGCCCTCAGTCCTCCAGATTAACAGAGAACCAATGACAGAAGCAGCACTAAGGTATAATTATTTGAATTTTAGCATAACACGTAATGAATCCGCGAAATTCACGGGTCTCTAATCATGATTAATCGCGTCAGTATAGCTTGCAAAACAATATAACTTCTTCTCGCTGTTGTGGTTGGAAAAGTTGGCGGATCCAGAAGATCTTTGTTCCTTCCAGATATCTTGCTTTATCCAGAGTAAACATCGACAGAAAACATACGGGTTGGTTTCAGTCCCTCGATAACCCCATCCCCAGAACCAACATTCCACCCAAAAAGTCCACAATTTTAACCATGTTAAACATAATTTAAAAAAATTGGTTGTCTGTAAAGTCGGTTTACGGACGATAGTTTAACGGGACGTCATAACAAAACATTGATGAAATGATTGCATACTTTTATGAATAAAATTGAAACATTTTAATTTTAATAATAAAAGAATAATTACTTGAAATTATACAAGTAATCAGATTTTTAAAATGCAAGAATAATGAACCTTTATTGCCGAAAGTGTTGTTGTAATAAGCAATGAAAACCACATTAACTTTTCACTTCACTTTATAAACAGTCGAGTGGAAGAGAGATAGTTGCGGCGCAAGCGTGCAATGAGCGTAACGGGACAAAGCGTAACGGAACAATGTGCGTAACGGGACACTTTTTCTTGCGTGCAGCCGGCTTTCATCGATTTATTAGACGTTGACACGTCAATAATGACCTGTAACGGGACATACGCCCTTAAGCGACTATATGAGCTAGCGGCATACACGTACCAATTGGTCGTCCGATGTCTGTGTGGTCAGTTCAAACAAGGCGATGTCTTGAAGACCGAGAGAACGGTAACAATGAACAGTTGGAATGCCAGAGTGTATGCAGCACTAAACTGTGGAGTCTATCCTTATGAAATTATCTTTGAAAGATTTGTGCAATGGGAGTGAATGACTTGATGTAAGCTTTTGGACATACGCCATTGCTAAGCACATGTATGTCTGTAGAAGAAAACTAAAAAAATACCCAAAAGACAAAAAACACAAATTAAGCAAAAATTGCTGTTGTCAACAGGATATAAACACCACATAATATTCCATAACAGAAATATGATCCACAAACAAAGAAAAAACAAAAGAAAAATGGACTAAGAGAACGAAAAAAAAACAACACTAATGATGACAGCACAAAAATATTGACCCAAAAAAATTCAGCACAACAGTTGAAACGAGACAAATACACGACCAAACGAAAAGACGAAACAAACACAATAGTTTTCCAAAACAGAAGAGAAAGAAAAAAAAAACCACAAATGATGACAGCACAAAAATATTGAACCCAAAAAAATTCAGCACAACAGTTAAAACGAGACAAAAACACGACAAAACGAAAAGACGAAACAAACACAATAGTTTTCCTTATGAACACACACACAACATTGAAATACAGCTTCTCCTAACCGAGCCATACACGTCTGCTCTCTGGTAGCGGCGAAGCAAGTACAGCGATGGTCAGATGCGTGGCGAGTGGCCTAACGGGTTCTAAGACAACGTGGCTGCTGGTCGGAGATCGGGGATAAACACAACAACTCAACGAACAGCTGTCTGGGTGTGAGAGGAGGCCAAGAAAAACCAGACAGCTTTGTAACATCTGGTAACGTCTATTTATGATCGGGATTTGACTACTCTGTAATGGACGTGTAAGTAGAGTGTAAGTGCTGAAGCAAAAAATTGGTTGTCTGTAAAGTCGGTTTACGGACGATAGTTTAACGTGACAAAGTCATAACAAAACATTGATTAAATGATTGCATACTTTTATGAATAAAATTGAATCATTTTTATTGAATTATCACTATTTTGTATGGATACAAAGAAGGAGTGAAATTAAATCTACAATTTAATTGATAAATTTACTTTTATTTGCACTCATTATTCAAATATGTTTATTACTTTAACGAAGAGATTATTTTAACTATAACTTTTATACATGTTTCTATTTAACTTCTTCCAATCTGTGTTATTCTGTTAAGGATAGGACGATGATAGGAAAAAGTAGGAAACGAATGGGAGTGTTTCAAGTTTAATGTGCCTCGAAAAAGTCAAATCGATGGTTCTTCCAATCGAGTGGAAGAAAGATGCGGCGCAAGCGTAAAATGAACGTAACGGGACAATGAGTCATCCTTTTTCGTGCGTGCAGCCGGCGTTCATCGATTTATTAGACGTTGTCACGTCAAAAAAAAAAGTTACTGACTCGATAATGCAGCGGGTGTAACAATGAACTGATTAAATCGGGAGCTCAGACGTCTAGCTGACATCGAGGACACAAGACACGTCGAAGGGGCGACGTCCGCCACGTTTCTCGCGAGGGTCCTCGGTGACCGCTGAACGTGGCGCGATCTCTCGGTATTCGATCCTAACACTCCGGCGCGACTTGAACTATCGATCAACGAGCCTGCGCTCCGTTGGTCGATATACCTACTTAGTCTTGCCGAGGCCTCACACGCCAAGCTGAATTTATTTATTTATTTTCATTTTCTAGTTATTACTAAAATACTATAAGTTAAGGGACATTTCTGTAAAACTAACACTACAACTCTCTCGCTTTCGTCGTTCTGTCGCAAATGTTTTCAAACGATAACGTACTACTAATTGTAGGTGTTACACGACTCTGAATCCGACCAACTCTCTTCAGCTGCCGATACATCTTGACAATTGTTAAGTTGAAAACCTCTGTACGACTCGCTCGCTCTGAAGTGCTCCCCAAGACTGTTGTACTCCTTTGAAGTAAGGGCTGGACAACATTTCATCGTAAAAAAAATAGAGAGAATAATTTAGGATGTAACTCTGAGCGTCTGAATTATGTTTTAAGTAGAGACTGGAAAAATTCGCGCTTTCGATGACCTCTAGGATAGACTCCACAACCCCATACACACTCAGGCAAATTCCACCTGCCCATTGGCTACTGACTCGTGACACCCGTCAACTGGGGCGCTTGCGATTCGATACTTTTTTGGTTGAAGGTTTTCCATTGGCTCATAGTCCCTTCAGATAAACTGTAAGCCAATTACAGAAGCAACATAAAGGTACAGTTGTTTGGATTCTAGCTTATCGTGAAATGAATACGCGAATTTTTTCCGGTCTCTAGGATGAACACATGCTTCTGCCCTCAACTATTCCAATGGAATAACTCCGCTACAGCGACACATAAATCGCGGCGGTTGCAGAACCCAAGTGTCTGCTCGCCGCGGGACCGGTTAGCCAACGCATCGCCGCTACCCCGCCACCATCTTGCCGTCGAGTAGACAATGGAGTCCCCCCCTCCGTTCCCCTCCTCCCAATACCACGCAACTAGATTACTTCCGAGTTAATTGCTTCCAGCAGATTGTCTAATCGAGTTCGGCCGGGCCCTGACAATAGCGGCTAGCTCGCCCAGTTTATGAATACCACATTTATCGAGGCGGTGACTCATAACTAAGAAAATAATTGCTGATCAAACTTTAATTTGTAAAACCTCTATTTACTCACTGGATTGCATCGCTGTAAAAATTCAATGGACACGATAAAAAAAATTCCACTTTAAATTTACGACGATAACTGCTTTCAAATTATCCAGAGATATATATATATTTTTTAACTCTATTAATATCTTCATAAATATTCTGTTATCTCGTAGGGACCGGAAAAATTCGCGAGTTCAATGACCTGTAGGATTAACTCCATAGTTCTACGTACACTCGGTCAAATGTCACCCCCCACTCATTGGCTGCTGTCTTGTGAGACGTCCCAACGTAGCAGCCTGTGATTCGATAAAGATTTGTTTGGGTGTTTCTCATTGGCCCAGAATAATCCAGGTGAGTTGTGAGCATAGCAGAGGCAGCACTGAGGTATAACTATTTGTATTTTAGCCTATCGCGAGATTAATTCGCGAATTTTTCCCGTCTCTAGTTATCTGTTAAGAAGGTATTTTTTTTTTTTAATTTTACACACGAGAATAATGTTGGAATATTAACAAAAACTTCAAAAACTTCTTAGTTCTACAGCAAAAACTATTTTCATACTTTCGCGTGCTTTTTTTTTTTAACCTTTTCTCATCGAAACATGGAACTGTCTGGCGTGTATTCTGCGAAGAGCTAGTTGACTGGAACTATAAAGGGCACTTCGTTTATTTTAGGTGAATTATTCGTAAAAATAAAGGTGCGTAATTTCACTGTGATTTTTAAAAGAGCATGAACAATAAATTGACGACAGATAAGTTCTACAACATGTTTACACCAAACCTCAGTATCAATATCGTAATGATCGGTACATCATAGCCAGGGGCATTGTTTTTTTTTTTTTTTTCGTGAAATGATCTGTCCGCTCATTAGGTTGCAACAAGGTATGCCCACGCTAGCAATTGTTCCCTTGTGATTGACGGCCGTCTGCAAGAACAAACCCAGCCAACCACGGAGCGCAGACAGCGTTACACCGTTTTAACATTCCGCCGGTGTTAAAGCCTTTTCGTGAAAAAAATAAATGCATAGAGAGCGGAAAAAAGTCGCGGATTCATTTCGCGATAGACTATAATTGAAATACATATACATTTAAGGTGCTTTTCCTATCGTCTATCTGTTCATCTGGACGACTCTGGGCTACGGACCGGAAAAATTTGCGGGTTCAATGACCTCTAGGATGAACTCCATAGTTCTACGTACACTCGGTCAAATGTCACCAACTCATTGGCTGCTGTCTTGTGAAACGTCCCAACGTAGCAGCCTGTGATTTGATAAAGCTTTGGTTGGGTGTTTCTCATTGGCCCAGAGTCATCCAGGTGAGTTGTGAGCCAGTAGCAGAGGCAGCACTGAGGTAAAACAATTTGTATTTTAGCCTATCACGAAATGAATTCGCGAATTTTTCCGGTCTCTACTCTGGGCCAATGAGAAACCCTCAACCAAGGAAGTGCCGAATCACAGGCAACTCAGTTGAGACGTCTCACAAGTCAGCATCCAGAGAAATGGCGTTATTTGCCCGAATATGCAGAGGACTGTGTAGTCTCGCCTGAAGTTAATCGAAACCGCGAAAATTTCCAGTTCCTCCAGTTAAAACCAATGTAATCAATACACGACAGTCGTGGAGGGTTGTGGCTACAGGAATCCCTCACCTTCAACTGTGTTTATTGCACTTTAACCCAGTACACCCGGTGGGAACAGTCAGCCACAGACTCTTTTCTGCGTGGGGTTAGCGTCCTCGCAAATTTAGAGCGAAATAGAGATTCTTTAAATGAGCTGAAGTGAGTTAAAAAGAAATACCTAAAATAAAATTATGAAAGTCAACAAAAGCTGAAACTCTTTTTAAAATTCCCTATTTCAGAAATATTTTCCCGATACATTCCAACATATTTTCGTAACGATAATTTATCTGATATGGAATGTATCACAGAAGATTTAATTCATTCCGAGAACAGAAATAAAACATCCTTCCCAAGATTTATGAGTGCCATGAGAGGTTTGTTGCACATCACACTCATGTAAATCATTAGGTACTCAATATTCATGTTTGTTCAAAGATGTAAGCCATTAGTGAAATCAGTTGCACATAAAGCTTCAAGCATTATCCTACATAATAAATTTCGTCCACAAATATTTTTTTGCTATACTGACAAGCTGTAAATATTTTATAACGATGCCCGATAGTAAAAAAAATAATTAAATTAAAAACAATATTAACTAAAATACGATTAATCACTGCACTGACAGCAAATGCCAGGGATAATAAATGTGTGCAGGTACGAAATGGCTTAGACGGGCGACCTCATTTGTAATGCAAATTAATACAGATTATAATTCATCACAAGTTTAAGGTTTTCGTGATTTGACGGTACTGACTACTCTTGAGTCGTATTTCATGCCTGAAACAAAACCACGGCCTTCAAGCATCAGATCAGGGGAATTATTACTGACGAAGGAAACTGAGGGACATAGTTTCCCACAGAGACGTCAGCAAACAACGAAATAAAAATTGCATGCACATGTGTAGTAAAACAAACCCATACTTATTTTTTCTCGCTTGACTTACAATATCAAAACCGAATTTCCAGGTTTAAAGGCGTGGAACCACAGCATGAGCCAGAAAAAAAACGCCCCTCTAACGGCGTAAAATGGGCTACACAGATCCATTATCCCCCTACTTTTTTTAAAACATAATTTCCAAATACCTGAATAAACCAGACATCGCTAGGGACTGGAAAAATTCGCTGGTTCAATGAACTCTGGGCTAGCTTCCAAAATCCTCTGCTTGCTCGGGAAAATACTATCTGTTCATTGGCTGTTAACACGTGATACGTCTCGACTGGGTAGCCTTGTGATTTGATGATTCTTTGACTGATGGTCCCTCATTGGCTCATAGTTCTCTAGTTAATCTGTGAGCCAACAGCATAATCAAGACAAAGGTAAAGGTATTTGAATTTTCACCTACCGCGAAATGAATTCGCGAATTTTTCCGGTCTCTAGACACAGCAAGAGAACCTGTCTCTCAAAAAAGAGGTGAAAAGAAAAATCCTGGAATCCTATTTTTTTTTGTCTAGTTGTTTGCATTCTTTGAAACCGAAAATGTTAGAAATTATTTACAAAAACTGGTTGACGAAATAAGATGAAACTGTTTCATGAAACCAACCATGGGCGTATGTATACCCCGGGGGTGGGTCAGGGGGGACAGACCCCCTGGGATTATGAAGCCCCTAACTGAGGGGGCCCGCTTGCCCTAGCAATATCGTGACTTTGAAACGGGGTTGGTAAACGTAAACGTCAAAATTATGTTTTATGGAAAACTATCTGTTTATTTTAAGGTTTTCTTCTTATTGTATTTTCAAAAAAAAAAAACACATGTACCCATCCAAGGAACTTTTGAAACTAGTAAATGTATTTGATATTAAAAGATGGTTTATTAGAGCTGCAATAATTATTATGTATCAAAGGGATAATCAGTTAAATTATATAGATCATAACTATCCTACACGGCATAGACAGAATATAAATTTACAAATCCCTCAATTTCATAAAACAATATCTCAGATATCCTTAGAATTTTCGCTTCCAAAAATTGTTGTTATTCTTCCTGCAAAACTAAAAACTAAAAATTATTTTCAAATGAAAAAATATGTTAATATTTCTGGTCATAATTTAACTGATGAAGAGATGGCTTTAGTATTAAAGTAAGTTTTATATATTGTTATAACTTTGTACCTGTACTTTACTTAAATACTAATTTTTATTTAATTGTATTTTCATTTATTCATGTAACAATGTTATAATTTATACGTTTTTAGTTTATTCATAATATTTAATTGTAATAAATTGATTTTTTTTAACTTTCGTCTATATATAACTAATGTAAAGTTTCTTAGGTTATATTTTATATATTTATTTCTCAGTTATTATACATTTACAAATGTTTACATTTGTCAAAATACCGCATGTAATTTGAAGTGACTAGATGCACTCACATACAAGCTTGTTTTCGTGAGTGCTAAATTTCCTGTTTAATTAAGTGAATATTGTTAACAAAGTGTAAAAACAATGGGAAATAAATAATTATTATATAGGCCAACATATGGGCAATGTACAACATCAGAGCACCCTATACAGAGATGACTTGTGTTGGTTAGAACCCACGTGCAAAAACTCTTGGGACGCCCCGCCCCCCCCCCCCCCCCCTTTTCCCACACCTAAAAAAAACTGCGAATCCTACAGATTTGTTTCCCAGAAACCAACCGTCCCAAATTAAAAAAAAAAGAATATTATGTCTACATAAAATATTTCCATCGGAAGTCATCGTTCTACCAGAACATTTCTTAGCATGAACACAGTGGACTAGCAACGACGAGACAATTTCAACAATAACAGTAGATACCTGCAGGAAGACAAAGAAAAAGCTGGACAACGCAACAAATATGCGAACATAACGATGAAGATAAATAGGGACCGGGAAAATTCGCGGTTTCAATAGCCTTCAGGATAGATAGACTGCACATTCCCCTGTACACTTGGGCAAATAACGCCAGTTCATTGGCTGCTGACTTGTGAGTCGTCTCAGCTAGTTTGTGATTCGATCCTTCTTTGGTTGAGGGTTTATAATTGGTTGAGATTCGTCCAGATGAACAGTAAGCCAATAGCAAAATCATCTAAAAGGTATATGTATTTGACTTCTAGCCTATCGCCGAATGAATCCGCGAATTTTTCCGGTCTCTAAAGATAAACATGAAAACGACGACACCACCAAACGGACACGGAGGATTGCGACGTTTCGGGAACTGGCTGGCCTCTGTTCCCATCATCTGGCACAAACAGTCTGATGGAAATGCGTGTGTGGGGAAAACGCGTGGAGTGTCGTCACTGCTCCGGTTCGTTGAGTGATGCCGGAGTGGGAACAGCTTCCCTCGGTGTGTGTGTGGGGGGGGGGGGGGGGGGGGGAAGCAACGGGAAACAGAAGAAGAAATGCCTCGCGCGCTCGACGCAACTCCGCTCCGATGACGCAACTGTGAGACTGTTTGTATCTCGCGGGCATAACCCCTGACTTCCGGTTCTCGGGCTGGGTGGATCTGCGCTACACATAAAGACGGGGGGGGGGGGGGGGAGAGAGAGAGAGAGAGAGAGAGAGAGAGAGAGAGAGAGAGAGAGAGAAAAGTTCTGTACTTTAAAAAAACTCCTATGGAAATCAGTTGCCAATAAATAGTTTGTAATGCTACAACAACAACAACAACAACAACAATAAATTGGTTGACTGTAAAGTTTGTTTACGGGCGATAGTTTAACGTGACAAGGTCATAACAAAACATTAATGAAATGATAGCATACTTTTATGAATAAAATTGAATAATTTTTATTGAATTATCTCTATTTTGTATGGATACAAAGAAGGAGTGAAATGAAATCTACAATTTAATTGGTAAATTTACTTTTATTTGCATTTTATTTGCACTCATTAATTCAAATATGTTTATTACTTTAACGAACAGATTATTTTAACTATAACATTTATACATGTTTGCTACTTAAGTTCTTCCAATCTGTGTTATCCTGTTAAGGATAGGACGATGATAGGAAAAGTAGGAAACGAATGGGAGTGTTTCAAGTTTAATGTGCCTCAAAAAAGTCAAATCGACGGTTGTTCCAATCGAGTGGAAGAGATATAGATGCGGCGCAAGCGTACAATGAGCGTAACGGGACAATGCGTAACGGGACATGTGCGTAACGGGACAATGAGTCATCCTTTTTCGTGCGTGTAGCTGGCGTTGATTGATTTATTAGACGTTGTCACGTCAAAAAAGTTGTAACTTTGTACAACACACGGCTATGGTCGTATTTTGCACATATCTGAAATAAGTTTTTCGACACGTGGGTATTTCTTATGAAAATCGGCGCATATACTTTTTACTTCAAGCATATTTTTTTCAACCCAAGTAAAATACAATAGGATATTCTACAATTGTACCTTATTTGGTTTCATTATGCTTATTAATGTGAGCATTTGATACTGTAAAGCTATTCAAAGAACAGTTTGCAAAAAAACTTTTAACTATTGGTAGAGACCGGAAAATTTCGCGGATTCATTTCACGATATGCGGCCGGGCGAGCATGGTTCTCTTTTTCGCCCGTCATAGGGATGACGCGTCATCGGTATGACGCTTCGCTACTAAAAGCGAGCATGGATCTTTTTTTCGCCTTCTGGAAGACGCCTTAGCTACGACATGCCCGTCATACGTAAGGCGCAATGGCTTGTCAGTCGTAGACCCGTCATAGCTGTCATAACCCCGTCATACAGCCACTAAGTGTGTAACTTTCATTTAATACTGGGAAATAATTCTTTCAAATGAGTTAAATAATATATTTTCGTGAAATTTAAGGTTTTGCCTTAATTATATTTACTCAGAAATTACGTATGTGAGTTATACGATGTATCTAAAAAAGGGTTATGTTTTTCTCTGTCTGAACAAACTTCGAAACAACTTGTTTCCGATAATAATCACGCCGCATAAATAAATAGGCTACTTAGTTTCTATGTTTCGTGTGAATAAGACACATTGATTCTTTTTTCTCGTTATTTTTAACTGCACAATACTTAGTTAACCAAAATATATCATACTAAGAAAACTGCCAATCTGCCTACTTTTGTCATATCACTTACCTAATAAAAAAATAAAGGTCAGGACAAAATAACGTAATATTTCAACTAGATATAAGATAACATCACATTAGTTAATTATTCTGTATAAAAGTTAAGTGTAAAACACCTATACGCGTGTGGCTTATTAAACTTCTAAAAACAACTCATTTCCCCTTCAGCTTCCATACGTGTAATAAAAAAAATCAATTGTAAAAATAAAATACATGCATTGATAAGGTTGAAAATACACAAGAATGCCGCTGATAAATACACAGTAGTCTGATGGTTATTTTAAACCTTCGTTTTATCGCATTTTAAACACAAAGCATTTCCTCCAAACATTTAGTGACTTTTAGGTTAGGCCTACTCCCCACCCTCGTTGGTGGCTAGGTTTGCTCCTGCTGTATCGCATATTGAAACGTATTTTATTCACCTAAGATTCACTCAAATACTTTCAGTATGATAAAATGGTAACAATGTAGCAATGTAGGAATAATAGTGTTTCACGTAGAGTTGAGAGGTTTCGTGTTTATAGTTCATACGAAAATTGTAATTTGTGAGAGGAGCGGCTTATGTGAAAAGAAAGTAATTAATTCCGTTAAAGGGTATTTTTAGTTCCTATACTCTTCTGGTAGTTATAAAATGCAGACACAATATTGTCAACTACAGTTTACGTAATAAATTATATTCAGGCATTTAATTAACAACACCGACTTCGTGTTATATTGTTTCAAGCTTGCAAGATGCTAAATAAATATTATCAGCGTATTCACCCAATACATACGCTACGGTACAAAATAGTGTGAATAAAACTTGTAGTGCACTAGAAAATATGCTATAAACAAGTCTAAGGATAATGTAATTAAATATAACATTAGTATTTTTTGAACAGTGGGACGTATAGCACACAGAGTTGTTTCGGTAGGTACCTTGAAATCGGCAAATTAACTTTAACGGTGACGAAAATTACCAAATAATGATTAAATCAGGTCTAGTATTGTAATGTTTCACGTCGAATCACAAAAGTGTTTTGAAATTCTTTTTTCATCATATGATTTAAAGTAATAATAACTGACCATTGAAAACAAAATTAATAATAACGGGCAACACATTTCACAAGATCGCTAAATAATATTTTCATATTAAAAACTACAAACTTTCACAGTTTCTAATGCACTCCTTAACCTTCTTATATACTATTTAATAATTATAACCGACTTTGCTATGTAAAATGATTTTATTATATTTTGGACGGGTGTTTTACTGAGCAAAAAATAGTCTGTAAAACTTATATTTAGGCCTACGGAACGCCAACAGACGTACAATGAAAAATGATATAAATATTGAATATAGTTGTGGAAAATATATAATTCGATAGTCACATCATGCTTAAGTTTTACGAATGTCCACAATCTTGTTTTCGTGTAGGTAGTTTTCTATTGGCTGTAAATTGCTAGCAGATACACCCATGATGTAAAGAAGAGGAGGTGAAACCGTGCGCAGGTTTTCCCCCTCCACGCGCTCCCTTGCTACGTCACCTTGGTTGTAGCATTGAATATATATATATTCAATGGTTGTAGCCAGCGCTCTTCTTCCAGGCGCTTCCCATCCATTTCATCTGCGTCTCGTGCGAACGTAGTTTTATGTAAGTTGAAATGCCAAATTGTGCAGTGTTCGGATGTCACAATCATTTCAGAAAGACTCGAGATTCTGGCATAAAATATTTTTCTTTTCCAAAAAATGAAGATCTTTGCAATAAGTGGGTGAACGTACGCAAAAGAAACGACACACTGTGTTAGCAGAGGTAAGTTTAAACAAACGTGATTTTAAGTATAAATGTCACTTGTTTTATAGTACGAGTATTTATTTTTAATATTTTTATATGATCAACTGTAGGTTATTATTAGGTAAAGGAATAAATTTCGTCCAAAATACTGTGTTATTATCTATAATAATAAAGTCTTTCGCGGTAAAAAGGTTATGTATTGAATTAATTTATTAAAAATGAAATCTCAACGTATATATACCCATTAATAAAAACTCAAATCAATTGTTTTTAAAATGTTTGTGTGTTCGGGCATCAGCGAGAACTACAGAATTTATTTCAATTTAACTTTTTTTTCTTGTTTGTTATAGAACTAACCTAAACACTAGGTTGTGTAGTATTAATAAAAGGGGGGGGTGGGGAGGACATATGATATCATTACGTTTAAATATATTTGAGTATACACGCAAAACCGTGAGATAAGAATTATAAAATATACATAAAATAAACAGGCTTACATACAACCACTTTTGAAATTCGAGGTCTAATATGTTTGTTTTAAATGAATTCGTTTAGGCTTTGGAAGAAGTTAATTTTTATTTCAATACGATATGTATTTAACTTAATAATGATTATGCAAAACACCGCTCAAAATGCGGTGCGTGAAAGTGAATTACTTTTCTTGTTACATGTGATGATACTGATTTTAATAATATGCTAGTTACCTAAAGGTATTTTAAGATTTCAGCATTACAATCTGCTTGTGTTGTGTTTTGTTGGTTTACACACAATAATGAAGATTAATGTAAATGAATTCATTGTTATCTAATTTTGTCTTTACAAATTTTTCCATTCAAGCGTTTAGATAATGGTACAATTTTGTTTCGTCTCTCCATGCAAGAGTTTGTGTTTACGCCTTAAATAGCATTTAACGCGTTAAAAAAAACTGACGTTTTAAATAATTAAAAATAAGGTTTGCAGGGACCATAGCTCAGTATATTCTCAGCGCACGTGCGTGTGTGCTCCATAGGTGTGTCCAGGAGTGGCGGGGGGGGGGGGGGGGGAAAGGCACAGGGGCACGTGCCCTCCCACCCATCTAAGGGTAAAATATACATTGAATAATAACGACTTTTGCAGTAATAAACAGGTATCATACTAGGCCCAGACTCGCGGTTCCCCCCCTCCCCCTCCAGTAATTCCTGGATCCTCCCTTACTGTGTCTACAATCCTAACACTAACACAACTCGGCTATAACTAAAAACAGTGTAGCACATAAGTTTGCATGTTTGTAGGTATTCATTTTTCTAGATTCTATAACTATAAAGCGCATGAGATATATAAAAACACAGCTATGTATTGAAAATTGTACATGTGGACATTTGCAGCGCGGCCTTAGAATAGTAATTATGGAGGGAAGCTGCTTTTCCGTAAAACTAGATATAAGTGGGAAAAATGGTGTTTCCGATTTTAATATTTCGACGATTACAATGATTTTATTATATTTCAATATTTTTATATTTTTAATGTTTTTATCACACCATTTCCCTTGAATTTATTGCATTCAAATCATTTTAGTATTACAGAATCCAGGAGGAATCTTGAAACGCCAATTTTAAGGGGAATTAGATGAACTTAGATATTTATTTTGTAATTTTTTTCCATGGAAATGCCGTGACTCTCTTCAATTGTCTTATCAAATTATGCGAGTGCCTGCAAATGCACAATGTACAGGCGGTAAAACAATACTTATTTTGTAATAACATGGCATTCTCAGTAATCAAAATTATAGCAAGCAACATTTTTGAGTTTTCAGAAGTTGACGTTATAAAAATGGAGAAAGAAACACCTAAAGCCAAGATACACGCGTTAAAATTACATTCAAATACCTATGAGGGACGGGAGTTCTTCAAGCCATTATGAATAAATTTTGGCTTTAATAAAATGTACTGTAGAAGGCATACGGGTTTTGTGAAATATTAACTGGCGAGTTATTTTGCAATTGAGTTATTTTTAGTAATCAACCAACAATTATGTGCCATGTTTTAACGCACAATGTACTTGGGGGATTTGAAAAATATTAGATTTTTCCTCTCCAAGATAATAAACAAATCCAACCTTTTCGTTTTCTTTGCCGTGAAAAATTTTTTGTAATGCCTGCAAGCTGTTTTTGCTGAATATTGTAGAGCTATTTGGTTTAATAATATGTTTTAATTATATTTTTAAAATATAATTTCTATCATTATTTACCCTTTTGTTTATTATTTGTAACTAAATAAAATTAAAATTAGTAAATAAATCAAAAGCGCTTATGTTTATGTAAATTACAAATACGTATTTATAGAAACTTTGCTTTGTCAGATGCTTTTTTTGTAATATGTTTGTATTATTATTTGTCGCCTGCATCCTGAATGTTTATTATATCTATGTTATTAATATTCATAGTAAATATTTTCGAAGTATATTCATTCCAATTCCCACTACCATTCTGTGTTTACAAGACCCAATCAACATTTTGAAGTGATGAAACAGCAGAAAAATATTGCTTCGTTGATTTTATCATTAATATAAACCCCGTGTTTGGATGTTAATACATATATTTAAACTGTATGTTCTAAATGCATGCTATACAATGTACATAGCAAAGTAATTTTACGCTTCGTGGTAACTCTTACTATTCAAACGATTGTAAATGAACTGTCTCTGCGTCGTATTCCCGTAAGCGCGCTGCGTGTAGACCGGGCGGTGCGACCAAGGTGACGTAGTGCGCAGTGGAGGACGAGTTTGGGCGGCCGGATGGTTTCACCTCCCTTTCTTTACATCATGGATACACCAACTGCCAAATAAAACACATCCTTTCTGTAAATTCACTGCCAACCTCTGCATATTATCGATTGCCAAGCCGTCGTAGGTAAGGCGCCTTAGCGATGACGGGAGAGATATGACGATGGGATCCGTGCTCGCATTTTCCCGCGGCCGTCATAACTCCGCCGTCATACCGGCGACGCGTCGTCGCTATGACGGTGGCGAGGAAAAGAACCATGCTCGACCCACGAATCCAAACAACTGTACCTTTATATTGCTTCTGTAATTGGCTTACAGTTTATCTGAAGGACTTTGAGCCAATGGAAAACCTTCAAACAAAAAAGTATCGAATCGCAAGCGTCCCAGTTGACGGGTGTCACGAGTCAGTAGCCAATGAGCAAGTAGCATTTGCCTGAGTGTGTAGGGTATAAATGCAATATGTACACTTTATAGAAAGTAAATATTTAATTTCCTTTAATATTTATTTTGTTTAATTACATTTTATTCCGTATGTTTATATTTGCACTCTATGATTAATTCAGACCGTAAATTTCTTTGGTTATCGTTTTGTCTATGTATTACTCTATGTTAATTTTTATTTTAAAATATTGTCAAGGTAGCATAGCAGTATTTTTTGAAACCACTATTAATTTAAAGATGAACACGTCAGTAATGGTTAGTAATTTTACTAGTTGATGTTTTAGCAAAAAACTAAAGAAAATCGTTTACTAGTGACGGGGAAAATATTCTTTTAGAACGAATTGAGACCTGATTAAGACAACAGCTAGAACGCAACGATTTTGACATTGATTTATAATTGAATATTTATAGAAGATTGGAAATGGTTATTAATGCCAATATTAACTGAGTTTGAAGAAAATAATAATTTTAATCGACGAAGATAAGACTCAGACATCAACATTTTAAATAATTACTTAAGAAGAGAAGTCGACAAAAATCCATGTTCAAGAGATCGCCAAATGACTTTAATTTGCTTTGAAACTACGAAGATTAAATGCCGTTTATAATTCCGAAGAAAGAAGAATCCTGTCAAAGATTTGAAAGTCGCAGTTCGAGCCCGGGAAGGATGACCGTCGCGCAGTCCAGCCCAGCTGCAGCCCATAGTCTGAAGGATGGAGTCGTGACGGCGCGTATTCCTGCCGCCCGCTAGAGACCGGAGGAGCAACACTAACATCGCAGTCCTGAATGAGTCGAACCAAGGAGTCTCCGAGAACCTACACGTCTCGTGGGTATCCTGCAGCAAGGTTTGGTCCTTTACCCCATTACCCGAAGACTCGCTGAATATAGAAGTATCCTAACGAATTACAATTTAAACAAGACGAACATTTTTGACAGAACTAGAATCTGTTATATTATATTTAATATTCTTTGTAAAGGAAACCGAATAACTTGTTCATCTTTAGATTTACAAAAAAATTCCGGAATCGCGATCCCGATCTAGATAGTATTAACGAGTATAGATGGAATTTGATATTGCAATAACGTATTGCTATTTTGGTTGACTGGTACTGCAAGTTACGTACCCAGTAGTCCAAGCTCTACCGGACTGAAGTTAGTTAAAATAAATAAAATCCAAATAATTAACATTTGATTGTAAAGATAATACACTCAAGTGAAAGAATTGTTAGATGCTTTGAAGTTGAGAGTAATAACAAATTCCATATGTAGTTTAAAATAAATTATTTTAAGTTCAGTTTATTTCTATAAGTGTGATTTTGTGCATGTCAAAGTGTATTGTCACCGTCGTCACAAACATTACACACAAATATAAACCATACAGTTGAATTTGTTTACACTTTATTTCAAGGTCTAGTCACGATATTAGTATTTAACATACTTTTGACACACTTTACCTTGACTTTCAGACACAAGCTTCTAGATACAATTCTTAAAACTGAGAGAGGTAGGCTAGAGAAACAGAAATTATTAAATACATTAAATAATTTCAATATTTACACTAGCTGACTCCACAAGGGGGTTGTGGAGTCTATCCTAGAGGTCACCGAAAGCGCGAAATTTTCCAGTCTCTAACTATTGGAGGTACTGAGACGACACATAGCATAAATGCCCGGGTAAGAATCCATAACCATTATTACTGCGAACACTATTTTGTAGTGATGTCGTTGTTTTCATGTAAATGTGCAAATATATCAATATATGCAATTTTACATTAATATTTCTGTTACATTTACAAAAGGAAAAAATACACTGTGCAGCCAGGGACTACTGGTGGAAGTAGATCCATTTCTCGGGGCATATATTTTTCGCGAAGTAATCTGTCCGCTCGTTAGACTGCAGTAAGGTATGCCCGCACTAGCGAGTGTTTTCTTGTGATTAGAGTTCGTCTGCAAGATAAGCCATTGCCCTGTTTGGCCTAGTTGGCTTCCACAATGTATAGCTGTGATTGGTAGGGACCGGAAAAATTCGCGGGTTCAATGACCTGTAGGATGAACTCCACAGTTCTACGTAAACTCGGTCTAATGCCACCCACTCATTGGCTGCTGTCTTGTGAGACGTCCCAACGTAGCAGCCTGTGATTCGATAAAACTTTGGTCGGGCGTTTCTCATTGGCCCAGAGTCAACCAGGTGAGTTGTGAGCCTATAGTCGGACACAAAGCCGTTTTATTCACGTACCAATATGGCGGACGTTTTCTTATAATTGTATCAGCTGTTCTAGCCTACTTTTATTAACGACTGTAGTTAAGCAGTTCGGAAGAAAATTAGATCAAAATATTACTCCTCCAATTCAGGTACAGCTGATACATTTGTAAACAAACGACCGCCATATTTGTACGTGTAGTATCCTGAAATCCTCCTCCTCTTTTGACTTCACCCCTCTTCCCCTCTCGTCCATTATCGGAAATTATGCTCCATCTATCTGTATATTTTCCTGATCTCTGCTCACGAAGTGCCGACAGAACTGAAGAATTTGGTTGATGTCAACAAAGCCATGTATGATCGTTTACAAATGGCGCACCATCAGACACGGAACACTTTTAAATGGACTAGTGTTAATTCACCATCAAGCACTCAAGCACTGAAACTTATACGTGAAAACAGCTATAAGAATCTATGACCTTTCTTTCAATGATTAGTTTAATGGGGAAGACTGATTTAAAACATCAGGTTGGATATACGCAATCAATTGCTAGTTCACACTGTGTGTCATAAAGAAAACCTGAAGAATGGAAAAGCAGAAAATGAATACACAACTTTACCCTTTAAACGTTTACTTAGAAACCTGCAGAATTCACGTTCAAATTTTTTTGCGATAAACTGTGTGGCATGTGTTGTTTGCCAGAAACCCACAACAAACACACAAAAAACGCATATACCGCATAGTGATTTCGTGACACGCTAATCTGAAAATACGTATCCTTGTAACGGCTCTGCAATTAGGGTGAATTTTTATCTAGCATCTCTGCAGAAGTGAACTTTGATGGCTCATACAGACAAGCTACAGACTTGCTGCCACAGACCAGCTCGCCAGACGTTGCCGTGGCTAATACGTAGAGACCTGCAAAATTCGCGGATTCAATGACCTCCAGGATAGACTCTACTACACTCTACACACTCGGGCAAATGCCACCTGTTCATTGGCTGCTGACTTGTGAGTCGTCTCGACCGAGTGTCTGTGATTCGACACTTCTTTGAGCGAGGGTCTCTGATTGGCCCTCATTACTCCAGATTAACAGTGAACCAGTGGTAGAAGCAGCGCTAAGGCATAATTATTTGAATTGTAGCATATCACTAAATGAATCCGCGAATTTTGCAGGTCTCTACTAATACGGTAACTTGGCAGTCCCGGTAAGAGAGAGAGAGAGAGAGAGAGAGAGAGAGAGAGAGAGACCGAGAGAGAGTAATTAGTAGAGACCGGAAAAATTCTCGGGTTCATTTCATAATATGCTATAATCCAAACAACTGTATCTTTATATTGCTTCTCTGATTGACTCACAGTTTATATGAAGGACTTTAAGCCAATGAAAAACCTTCAACCAAAAAAGTATCGAATCACAAGCGTTCCAGTTGACAGGTGTCACGAGTCAGTAGCCAATGAGCAAGTGGCATTTGCCTGAGTGTGTAGGGGGTTGTGGACTCTATCCTAGAGGTCATCAAAAGCGCGAATTTTTCCAGTCTCTAGCAATTAGGGTGAATTTTTATCTAGCATCTCTGCAGAAGTGAACTTTGATGGCTCATACAGACAAGATACAGACTTGCTGCCACAGACCAGCTCGCCAGACGTCGCCGTGGCTAATACGGTAACTTGGCAGTCCCGGTGAAAGTGAGAGCAATTTGCGAACACACACTATGTCCCAGGGACAGAGGGGGAAATTAACCCTTTAAAGCATCGGCCACACGGGGCGCTTGTTTTCGCCATGTTCGCAATGTTTTTTTTCCTAACATAACTAAAAACTAAGTGTGTTGGGGAGGGTTCCGGGTTAGGGAGGGAGACTAAGAGTGTCTCAGGCCGAAGCCCATACGCTCTAATCATGCAGGGTGTTAGCCAAGCAGGAGGGTAAGCATGCATCATGTGCTAGAAGGGGATTGGCCAGCCATGAAAGCGATTGGCGCCATGACTAACTCCCCTTACTGACCATTCTAGACTAAAACTAGATAAGTTGGGCCCCGGTAAAACCTGCATAGACACAAGGAAAACCCTGGGCACTTACATGCATTAATATCAAGCAGGTTGGTTACGGGAAACAGAAGGTTTGGTTCCGGAAGAAGAGTTGGACGGAGTAGAAAAGAGTCTACCCTGCGGGGGAGGGTTGGGGGCTGGGAAATTGCTGTCCGCATTGGTTTTGGCGGCACTGGTTGTTTCGGGGGCGACGTTTTGTCGTTTCCCGCCGGGCTGCCAGCCAGCCCTTCGCAATGTTCGCTACGCGAGTATAATTACAGCCAGCCGCATCTCATGTGTGGCTGGCCACACCCAGCTGTGCTCACTGTGTTCGCTGGTGTTGGCAAAACTGGCGACGTCACCGCGCGTTTGATTCTCAGCTGTTTTTATAAACGTCGCTGACTTCGCGCATGCGCAGATAATAATACCAACACAATTGGGATGTACGTTTTGTTTCTCTCAGTACAGTGCTTCAAATAGTAATGTCGACGAAATATCCAAGTTTACGAGAGAAAAAACCGATTGAATGATATAGACGGTAGGATATGCAGGACTGGGATTTGAATTAAAAGGGAATGCCATCAAACCGAGTTGTATTTATTCTGAAATAATCCATAAATTGGGCAGCGCCCTCACACGCAACGGCATCATCAATTGGTAAAATTCTTTTTTACTTTTAAATTATCTTCGCGGACCCAGTCCTTTTTTTTTACGTTCACATATACTGTGAGAGCCAGCAGAATATAATCATCATCATCGGAATCATCACTCGAATCCAACGGCATGCGTCTATCTGGCATCGCGAACTAGACTGAACTGTGTGGCCATCTGGCGCAGCGAACATAGCGAACATCGCTAACATCGCGAACATAGCGAACATCGCGAATATAGCGAACATAGCGAACATTATGTACGTAGCCTAGCTTTCTGTGTAGCCTCGCCTTGAAGACTTGAAGCACCTCGACGAACATGGACACAATTCGCAGATGAAGAAGGAAAGAACTGCGTGTGACGCTGACAGGATGATTGTCTATCACGGTGTCGCAGTGACAGCGGTGAACAGGTCATGCCGACAGCCAGGGTCGAGACAAGCACATGCATGTATACCTATGTGTGTAGATAACAACTGCACATGCATACATGCACAACTATTGATATTTCATGTGTGTGCGTATATTGCCCTGGTTGGATAATTTACTAACGTAACACTATTCAATGCAACAAAGCTAACCAACATAACATATTCCGTTATCAATTACTTTAAACGGATGTAATATTGTTAAAATAAAAGCAGTTATAAAAAATTTTCAGTTTAAAAAAATATCTTGGTTCAATTTCCCCATTAAAAAAATTAGTTGTCTATAAAGTCGGTTTATGGACGATTGTTTAACGTGACATCGTCATAACAAAACATTGATGAAATGATTGCATACTTTTATGAATAAAATTGAATCGTTTTTATTGAATTATCACTATTTTGTATGGATACAAAGAAGGACTGAAATGAAACCTACAATTTAATTAATAAATTTACTTTTATTTGCACTCATTAATTCAAATATGTTTATTACTTTAACGAACAGATTATTTTAACTATAACTTTTGTACATGTTTGCTATTTATCTTCTTCCAATCTGTGTTATTCTGTTAAGGATAGGACGATGATAGGAAAAGTAGGAAACGAATGGGAGTGTTTCAAGTTTAATATGCCTCTAAAAAGTCAAATCGATGGTTGTTCCAATCGAGTGGAAGAGAGATAGATGCGGCGCAAGCGTACAATTAGCTTGACGGGACAATGAGCGTAACGGGACAAAGTCATCCTTTTTCGTGCGTGCAGCCGGCGTTCATCGATTTATTAGACGTTGTCACGTCAAAAACTCGAATGACATTTCTCATCTCTATATTTTATTCTGGAAGAAGTCTGTGCAAAATTACGGCAATTATTGAGTTCATGCTGCTGTCTTCGCTGTGTTGTCCGTTACAACCGTTCAGTTTCATCGTCGGGTCCATCTGTTCTCTGTGAATTTGTGTTTTCATTTTTATTTCTTATTTTGCATTCTTGAATATTTTTTTCCTTTGATAAACAGTTAAAAATTTCAATGGCGTATGTCTAGAGACCGGAAAAATTCGCGGATTCATTTCGCGATAGACTAAAATGCAAATAGTTATTCATCAGTGCTGCCTCTGGTATTGGCTCACAACTCACCTGGATGACTCTGGGCCAATGAGAAACGCCCGACCAAAGCTTTATCGAATCACAGGCTGCTACGTTGGGACGTCTCACCAGACAGCAGCCAATGAGTGGGTGACATTTGACCGAGTGTGCGTAGAACTTTGGAGTTCACCTTGGTGGTAATTGAACCAGCGAATTTTTCCGGTCCCTGCGGTATGTAAAAAAACTTGTATTAAATGTGTATCTATACTTTCAAGATGACGGAGGGGTTTTGTGGTCTGGTGACCAAGTAGCAAAAACAACCTGCTAGCCTAGACATTCCCCGACAGTGGCGCTGTAGTGGCTAGTCGCACCTGGATTGAAGGGAAGATAGGGTAGTCGCTACAGCCACCGGCTCGATACACGACCCGATAAGCGAACGGGTAAACTCAGGCATTCGTCGCTAACGGTCCCCCCGTAAGGATTCCAAGAACTCTCCTTGTACGCGCCGTTTATGGCCTAGTAACTGCTCTAACGGGAGACGGTGACACTTCTGCTAGCTCGAGTGGCGAGTAGAGGTGTAAACGTAACGAAAAAAAAAGCGTACCCGTATGTATTCGTTACTATAACAATTAGTACTCGTTACTATCGAATCGTTACTTCACTCGTTACTTCTGATACCTCATAACACGCTATGTTATGTTAGAGCAACGAATCGAGTCGTATTGCGTACGTACGTACAGTATGACGTCGCGGCGTCGCAACATTCGCAATTTGTAGAAAACATACTTATACATTACATACCAAACTTCGTAAGGTGCAATTTTTTTTTTAATTTTCCGTATTTTGAACCAGACTTGTGTTTAAGTCATTCTAAATTTAATTTGATTTAATAGGTAAAGTGTAGAACTACAAGTGAACTGTTGGAATCTACTAAATTTGCAATAGATTTACTATTTTGAAAATTTTAACAGTTAGCTTATGTTATATCACAATAACATCGCAATCCATTATGCGTCGATTATAATTAAAAGTCTGTTAATGTAAAGTCGGTTTACGGACGATAATTTACGTGCTAACATCATAAGAAAACATTGATGAAAAATTGCATAATTTTTAATTTTAAAATATTATTTACAGTTTTTGCGAATTTAATTTAAATAATTTGTTCAAATATAATCACGAACAATTTGTTATAGAAATAAACTGAAATGAAATGACGAAATTGGACAAATAAATCAAATTTTTTAAATTGCTGCTTTTAAAAAGCCCGCCTTAACCTGTTTGATATTATAGAAGATTTTCTCGCACGGTAGTTGGCCGGTTCTTGCACGCTCGGCTCAGGTGGAACGTGACAATCAGTCATGCTTTTTCGTGCGTGCAGCCGGTGTTCATCGATTTAGAAGACGTTATCATGTCAAAAAGCAACAAACAGGTGTTGAAAATTATTTATTGAATAATAAAATTTAAACAACCTTCTAACGATAAATCCCATACTACGAAAAATGCGAGTAATGAAATGCATTTGTGTGTAACGTTTTGTTACTCGTTACTAGATGGCGCACCCGTTACTCAGTACCGAATACATACGGTTTGCTACAGCTCTAGAGGCGAGCGTGGAACTGTGGGCGGCAGTTCTGCCCGGCAGTCACGAACCACACCTAGCATCCCGCGTTAAGGGGCCCGCCTCGTCAGGGGTGTATGTGTGTTAGTGAGGCGGGATGATAAGCGCGACGCTCGATGGTATTTCTAGCGCGGTATCGCCTCTAAGCGCGAGGCTCTAAACTGGCGCGCAGTCTTCTCGTCGTCACAGGATAACCGTGAAATTTGAGCGGTGACCGCAACATCACATGGCGGAGAAATGAAGATAAAGGTGTAATGCAAGCCCCTTAAGTGCTTTTAATAATCTGTACTGGTTGTTTTACGCCTAAAAATTACTCTGAAAACATGCGTTTTAGCCATTTTAACTCTTCTAGAAATACAGTTTAAAAACATGATCCAAAATTAAAAGTACTTTTCGGGCCTCAGTGAACTCTTAAATACTTTTCGTAAACACACCCCACTCGGATATCTTGAGTAGTTTTAAAATCGCGTTGTTTTTCCTGAAGCTCTGCGCACCGTCTGTGTGACCAGGTAGGCGGGCCCCTTAAGGTCGTATGTCCCGTTACTGGTCAGTATTTTAAATTTACAGTAATTAGTATAAGGTGAATGAAATTAAATATAAAAATAGATTTTTTACGTGTAAAGTCAAATTTACTAGCTGCTATGTAAAATGATTTAATTTCTTGGATAAATATATTATTTAATTTTTCTAAACTTTTATAATCCTCAGAATTTATATGATTTTAAAAGCTAAATCCATTTTTTTCCCTAAAGGAAATCTGAACCATACCACGCAGAAGCCACCAGAATTGCCTTTAAACACAAATATTTCCAGTCACATATTTTATTTGGACCTCCTTAACTATAACGCACAAAGGTTTTAATAATTCTACTTTAGCAGCTAATTATGCAAAAAGTATGCTATATAAACATTTTTTCAGTTTGTGAAATAACGGCTACTCAAAAAGTCTACAAGTTTAATCGTGTTAAACTTAAATATAAACTAATGACTAGGGACACCTGTATTTCGCGAATACATTTCGTGTCTAGGTACATCGAAAAACACCGTAGGTTTTTCTTGTAGTTTTTGGCTGTGGTCGGTGAAAGGTGTTTTCCCGCACTTGACGGGGCCAATGGGAATGTTTATACCGTACTGCTGGACGCACACGATTCGCCATTACTCTAAGAAAAAGCTACAGTGTTTTGTGACATACCTTGACATGAAATGTATTCCCTACGTCATAGACTCACTCCAAGTTAGTTCCATTAATTCGACTGGTTTGCACGAAATTGTTACTGATGGACCAGTCTGCAGAGTGAAGCAGATGAATGTACCTACGCGCTTTTCAAGTATACTTTTTCTGAGGGTACCTGAAATATCAGAATACTTGGAAATGTCACGTTTTCCGGAACATGTCTGGCTTTCCGCACCTCCTCCCTAACTTGTGCCTGCACCTCAAAGGTAGAACCAGGGAACAACTAGCTAGTCGTGTTGCTGCAGGCCTGTAACAACTTCGGCACAAGTTTTTTGTCCATCCCCATGTTCCGTGCTGCTTGGAAAAGACCATTACCCCCCTCCTTCCCCCTCCAAACCCAGCTGACGCCATCGGTGTGCAAGCGCATATATTGCATGCGGCTCAGATGTGCTTCCTTTTAAAAGTACTTGCTGACTGCCGACACACCAATTACAGCTGTTTTGCGCGGAAGTACGCGCGTCCTGATTGGCCCCGCCGAATAAGGCAGTGGCTTCTCTCGCCGACGGCCGCCAGTCACAAGGGAGAAACCTCTGGCGCGGGCAGACCTTACTGCATTCTGTTTGAGCGCTTTGATTTATGCGCGAAGAAATACCTGCCCTCCCCCCCCTCCCCCACCGTACATGACGCGAAGATGTTTCTCAAGTGTAAATTCTCGAGAAGCAGCGTACCTCACGAGTATTTTTACTTCCTGTCTGAGATGGCCGTGCCGTTTGTGAGTGTTTGTCAGTAGCTCAAGGTGTCTAATTTCCGATGATCCGCTCGCAAACCAGGATGCTGTTTACAAATTACTAGGGACTGTCAAAATTCGAGGGGAAAATGACCTTCAGGTTGGACTTCACAGTCCTCTGTATAATCGGGACAATACTGCCCCAGTTCACCGGTCGTTGACTTGTAAGCCATATCAAATTGGTTGCCTGTTCTTTAAATGATTCATGCAATTGAACATTTTGATTTAATCCAGTGTTTTGGACATACGACATTGCAGTTTTGCACTGTTTGTCATGGAAAAAATTTCAAAAATTAAAAATAAAAAAATTAAAAATGTAATGATAAAAGTTTACGGAAAACAAGACTGAATCAGCTGATGTCAGACAAACGGAACCAACGATGAAACTAAACAAGTATTATGGAAAACACAACGACGATAGCACAGACAAAAATTATTCAACATATAAATATCATACAGCACAAGAATTCTGTTGAAGGAACATCATGGAAAAAATAATATACGAACACAGACGAACACAGTGGGCTAACAACGATGAGACAGATTAAGTGCAGGCAGACAACACATCTGGACAACGCAGCAAACATATAAACACAGTGATGAAGATAAACAAGTACTATAGACAACACGACGACGATAAAACTTGCGGACGCATAAGATTTCCAATGCAACTGTTGTCACTGGAAATTTTCTGTGTTCGTCACTGCTATCGTTGTTGTGTTGCCCATAGAGACCGTAAAAATTCGCGAATTCATTTCGCGATAGGCTAAAATACAAATAGTTATACCTCAGTGCTGCCTCTGCTATTGGCTCACAACTCACCTGGATGACTCTGGGCCAATGAGAAACACCCGACCAAAGCTTTATCGAATCACAGGCTGCTACGTTGGGACGTCTCACAAGACAGCAGCCAATGAGTGGGTGGCATTTTACCGAGTACACGTAGAACTATGGAGTTCATCATGCAGGTCATTGAACCCGCGAATTTTTCCGGTCCCTACGTATAACTGGTATTTTGGGACTTCACAGTTTTGTTAGTGGTTTCCTGTCCTTTAGACAGTGTCGAAGTATTCATTCGTGACCCAATGACGAAAGTCATTAAAACGTGTTCATCCCAGCCTGCCACCAAATAAGGACGTAATCTGTCCAGGTCCCTGTCTGGTCGCTGCGCGACTCGCTCTAGGAAAGTGGACTCTCTCGCCTGCAGACGGGAATGCCGCAACTAGCCAATCAGAGCCCACAAATCAAACCGCCTTGCGCGCGCCGAGCTGAAATGGAAACTCGCGGCCTGGGCGAAGAGTGCAACGCCTACATCACGGCGAGAGTCTAGTCATTTGCATGCACCTACTTAGACTCGGACACGGGAGAAAAAAGAAACCTTTCGGACTGATGTATGGAACGAGACGGACTTGAGCCATTTGTCCGTGTGATCTACTTCTGGAGTGGGCTTATTTCGTCCGACACACGCCAGGGATATCACCCGGGACAAAAAAAAAATCATAATTACGTTCACATTCAATCATTTTTCATGAAGTAAGTAGCCAAAAACCAGATTCCTAGAGACCGGAAAGATTCGCGGTTTCGCTAACATTCATAGTACTATGTATTCTCAAGAAAATAATGCCAGTTCATTGGCTGCTGACTTGTAAGTCATCTCTAGAGACAGGAAAAATTCGCGGGTTCAATGACCTGTAGGATGAACTCCATAGTTCTACGTACACTCGGTAAAATGTCACCCACTCATTGGCTGCTGTCTGGTGAGACGACCCAACGTAGCAGCCTGTGATTCGATAAAGCTTTGGTTGGGTGTTTCTCATTGGCCCAGAGTCATCCAGGTGAGTTGTGAGCCAATAGCAGAGGCAGCACTGAGGTATAACTATTTGTATTCTAGCCTATCGCGAAATGAATTCGCGTATTTTTCCGGTCTCTAGTCATCTCTACTGGTTTGCCTGTGATTCGATACTTCTTCGGCTGAGGGTTTCTCATTGGCCCAGAGTCTTCAAGATGAACAGAGAGACGACAGGAAAAAACACCTTAAATGTATTATATATTTCAATTATAGCTTACCACGAACTCAATTCGCAAATCTTTCCGGTCCATACTAGTTAACAGAGAAGTAAGCGAATCAGGTAGTGCCGACTAACAATAACGACAAGGTTCTCAATAAGCAACCAGCCAATCGGAAAGCAGTAATATTTTTGAGTGCACCCCGATGCCAGACGAATCCGAGATATTTCCGGGCAGTAGCGCACCCAGCCTCGACTACTGGGAGGGGCGGATGACTGTAGAGTTTTGTGGGCGGTGTGGAATACCTTCTAGTTAAAGGTGTGGGCCAAAATTTAAAAAGAAAATAGCCACTTAAAAGGATATTTTAACGTATTTATGACAATATGAAAAAAAAACAGTTGTCCGCAGTACAGAAGCACTAAAAGAAAATTGAATCTACTTCAACGGTCAGTTGATGTCTGGAGTAGATTATTTTTGATATCGCTACAGTATTTTTTTAGTTTTAAAGTTTTATATTTGGGGGGGGGGGGTGGAATGTTCCTTAGGACCGCCAGTGTTTCCGGGTCTCTGCACAAAAAATATTTTTTTTTATGTACTTTAACAAAATAAACCAGTTGCCAAGAAATAAGTTAGTCTGTACACACACGCGCGCGCGCGTGTTTCAAGTCTACTCCGCCGCCGAGCTACTGCGCTAAAACCCTCGGAGCCTCTACTCACAGCCGAGGATGGCGTCCCACGGCTGGATGAGGGGGGGCGGAGGGGGAACTAGACTGTTCGTTTCACAGCGACACACTTGATCATTTCTGCCCACCCGGAGGCCTTCAGCTGTGCCGTCGCACCGCCCGCGACCAACACCCCCTTCTGGAAGTGCCAGGGGATGACTCACGAGGCCTCCAGGTCTTGCAGACACCGGCCGAGCAGAACGGGTCGTTACCACAACGCCGAAATGCCACAACGCCGAATGGCAAAAATTGACCACAACGCCGACAGCTAGAAAAACTGCTGTGTACCACAACGCCGAAATAACAACTGAATGAATTTGTGTGTGTTTCTTAAATGTACCTTAACGCCGAAATACCACCATCAAACCCAACCTTACCTAGCGTAATATAACTTAACCTAACTTAACCTAGCCTATCCTAGCCTAGCCTAACCTAACCTAGTCTAACCTAACCTAGTCTAACCTAACCTAACCTTTGTGGCAGTCCTGCAATGACATTTTTTGGCGTTAGTGTATTTAGGCGTTGTGGTAATTCGGCGTTGTGGTACACAGCAGTTTTATAGCTGTCGGTGTTGTGGTCAATTTGGTATTTCGGCGTTGTGGTATTTCGGCGTTGTGGTGCGTCCCCGAGCAGAACCAGAGGATGACGTCATGGCGCGAGGTATCGGCCGGGCCAGATTCGCGATCAAGTGGCCGCTCATGAATAATTCACGCCGCGCGCCTCCAGATGTATTAATGAGATGGCTTTTAACGGCCCGTCGTCTTCAAGAACACGAGGCCGCGCCGAGTCGTAAACCTGACGGCGACAAACAAACCAAGAACCCTTTGGAAAAAATAAACAGATAAAAACGTCAGGATAGTACCCGACTACACATCACGGATTGGAAAACATGGACGAGGTGGCTTCCGACTAGATAACGTCGTTAAAAATTCATTCATAAAGAAAATAGCGACAGTTGAACTTATTCGCACGCGGCATGCCAAAACAACAATCTACCAACTTGTAAATCAATTTATTGATCCGGAGCTAAAACGTTTTGTTCACGCCCTGGCAAAGGACGCATGTTATTTTAAAAAGTGTGGGGATTATGAATTATGTATTACCTATTTTATATTTAAAAGAAAAAAACGAACTAAAGGAAACGAACGCTATTAATTCAATCGGTCTCTCGGTGCCTTCAGTGGCACGGAATTATGGCAGCAGTAAAATAATACATGAAAAAGTTACGAGCGATTAAACAGTTATGTGTACGTTTAAGAAAACCTAATAAACTTCTCACTGCCAACGATGTGTTGTAAATACATTAAAACTTTATTATTTTTTAAAGCGAAACTTCTTTAACCACTGTACTGTAATCTTACCCGACCAAGCTTTATCTCACACTCCATGTTGAGTTATTTTTTTTTATTTTCTCGACATTACTTATAGTTAAAAACTGCTAATGTAAATTTAACACGAAATCTCTCTGACAGTTATTTTTCTGTGACCAATATTTTCAACAGATATTTACTAAATGTAATGAAATGGGTAGGGACTGGAAAAATTTCGCGGTATCGATAGAGACCTGAAAAATTCGCTGATTCAATGACCTCTAGTATAGCTTCCATTATCCTCTGGATTTCTCAAGCAAACACGCGTGTTCATTGGGTACTAACTTGTGAGGCGTCTCCACTGGGTGGCTTGTGATTCGACGCTTCTTTGGTAAATAGTCTGCCATTGGCCCAGAGAGCTCCATTTAAACTGCGAGCCAATAGCAGAACCAGCAGAATTGTTCATAAATTTGAATTTTAGCCTATCACAAAATGAATCCGCGAATTTTTCCGGTCTCTAGGTATCGATGGTCTTTAGGATAGACTACACAGTCCTCTATACTCGGGCAAAAACAAAATTGCAAGTTCATTGGCTGCTAATTGGTGAGTCGTCTCAACTGGTTTGCCTGTGATTGGATACTTCTTTGGTCGCGCATTTGCCCAGAGTCGTTCAGAGGAGAGTGAGCCAACAGCGAAAGTATCTTAAAGGTGTATGTATTTGAATTTCATACTATCACGAAATTAATTCGCGAACTTTCCCGTTCTCTAGTAATGGGCGTCAGAAGTCGTGCAAGAAGTGTTGGTTGCAAACACTTGCGTGACTTTATACAGCCAATATATGGCAGTTAGTGAATGTAAAATGAAAATATATTTGCCAGTGACAGAGCAGCAAATTCAAGAGAGGCATCTTGTTAAAATTTACAGAGAAAGCCCTTCCAGCAAAGTAAAGCCATAAAAATTATTATACATATTTAGGGCCATGCATATTCCGCGAAAAGAAACTAAGGCTATCTGAAAGTTAAAACATTGTAGCATCGTCTATATTCCTTGATTGGGTGAGTTTCTTTCAGGTACATGTCGATTGTTAAAACACCAATCACAGTAAGTCAGTGTGGAAAAAATGCATACTGAGTGGCTCAATCAAATAAGAAATAAAGCATTGACCTCTCTCGCAGACGGCCGCCAATCACAAGGAAGAAACTGTTAGTGCGGGTATATCTTGTTGCTTTCTAATAGGCGGTCAGATTTTTTTTCGCGAAAAATGCCTGCCACTACCAATAACTTTTGCCCAGGGTGTATAAAGTTTCACTTACGAATATGGAAAAACTTAAAATCCTTGCACATGTGTGTAGTTTTCCAAATTAACCTCATATTGTCCAACATACTTCGGAGTAGCTTAGATGCACATATCCATCTGCTTTAGGTGTGATAACTAGGGACCGTAAAAATTCGCGAATTTATTTCGCGATAGGCTCAAATACAAATAGTTATACCTCAGTGCTGCCTCTGCTATTGGCTCACAACTCACCTGGGTGACTCTGGGCCAATGAGAAACGCCCGACCAAAACTTTATCGAATCGCAGGCTGCTACGTTGGGACGTCATACAAGAGACCAGCCAATGAGTGGGTGGCATTTGACCGAGTGTACGTAGAACTATGGAGTTCATCCTGCAGGTCATTGAACCCGCGAATTTTTCCGGTCCCTAGTGATGACTGACCTTGAGTACACGCCCTGAACTATTTGGAGCTTGACCCAGTCAAACGCAATATGGTCCAAAGGATGGAAGGTCTGTAACTATGGAAGCGGCCAATGTGTAGAGACCAGAAAAATTCGCGATTTCATTTCGCGATTGGCTAAAATTCAAACACATGTATCACTAAGCTGCTTTTGCTATTGGCTCACTGGCCATCTGAACGACTCTGAGCCAATGAAAAACCCTCAACCAAAAAAAAATTTGGAACCACAGGCAACCTAGTGGAGACTACTAACAAGTCAGCCGCCAATGGACTGGCATCATTTGACCGATTCTACAAAGGAATGTGTAGTCTACCCTGAAATTACACGGAAACCACGTATTTTTCCTGTCTCCACCAAACAGCATGATACACTGGCTTGATCACATGTATAGGACTGCGCAGTCTAGCATGGAGCAAAACGTACCCTCGGAACAACCGCGGATCTAAGCAGCCATGGATAACCCTTTGTTCACGCAGAATAGTTATTATTTATAGGAGCAGGCATTTTTCGCGAAAAAATCTGAATGCCTATTATATTGCAACAAGGTATACCTGCACCAGCGATTTCTTCCTTGTGATTAGCGGCCATCTGCGAGAGTAGTAGTTTCCTTATTTGATCTAGCTACTCAGGACGCGTTTGCTTCCACGCTGAATTACTGTGATTTGTGCTGTAATAGTAGACGTGTGCCTGAAAGAATCTCACCCAATCACGGAACACAGGCGATACTAGTGTTTGAACTTTCAGCTGGTCTCAGAATTGTTTCGCGAAATATGCATGGCCCTGATTATTTGTTTTTCAAACGCGTGTATTTAACAGATGTTTAGAAACAGGAAACAATTCGCGGATTCATTTCGTAATAGGCTGAAATTCAAACATGTGTACAATTATGTTGGTTCTGCTATTGGCTCGCAGTTTAACTGGAGCTCTCTGGGCCAATGAGAGACTATCGACCAAAGAAGCGTCGAATCACAAGCTACCCAGTGGAGACGTCTCACAAGTCAGCAGCCAATGAACAGGTGGGTTTGCTTGAGGGAAGCAGAGGATAATGGAGGCTATCCTGGAGGTCGTTGAACCCGCCAAGTTTTTGCCGGGCCGGTGATGATTGCCGCCGAACTCTGTGGCCGCGAGATGGCGTCCGAGACGCGGAACACCGCAGTCCGTCGTGCGTGCGACGACAGTGCAAAGTGTGGGGAGAGAGAGAGAGAGAAAGAGAAAAGATGTAGGAGGAAGAAAAAGCAAGAGTCCCGCGAAGAGTTACGGACAAAGAAAGTGAGACGGCACAAGAGACGGGCAGACAAGTCTTTGCACCGGACCTCGTGCAGCCGAGACCTACAGATACAGCAGTGACGTAACTCGATCACACGATACCAACATTCCAATAACCAGGGCCATGCATATTTCACGAAAAGATACCAAGGCTAGCTGAAAGTTAAAACACTGTAGCATCGTTCGTATTCCATGATTGGGTGAGTTTCTTTCAGGTACACGATGATTGTTACAACACCAATCACAGTAACTCAGTGCGGAAGCAAACGCGTCCTGAGTAGCTCGGTCAAACAAGGCAACTACTTCTCTCGCAGACGGCCGCCAATCACAAGGAATAAACTATTGGTGCTGGTATATCTTGTTGCAGTCTGATAGGCGTTGAGATTTTTTTTTCGCGAAAAATCACTACCCCTTCCAATTAGTAGTGTCGTGGTTGTTCATTCTTCTTCAAACCAGTGCGAAGCGGGTGTAACATGAAATGTACTAGCGACTATGCAGGCTAATCTTAGCGACTGCAGTCCTAACCAAAAAATACGAGGCATGTCCGGAGAGTAAGTACATATTGGTTATTAAAAAAATAAACTCATGAAAAAAAAATTACTGAAAGTTTAGTCTACTGCATATCTACGTCACATTTTCACATAGTCCCCATTCATTTCCTAGTACTTTTTTGCAACGGTCTACCTTGGACTTCGAATACCCAGAAGTTCAGTCGCTTAGCAATCATCTCAGGAAAACTTTTAAGCATTCTTCGTACTCGAGTCGAAAAATTATGGCTAACGTTTATTTTTTTTGAACGAAAAGGGCATAACGCTTGGTTGAATTAATGAAACGTGGGTCAACAATCACAGTAAAATTACAAAAATTACGATTTTCAATTGTTTGAATTTCCAGGCGGCGGATTTCCATGCAGAGGGGTTAAATAAACAGGCAACCTCTGACCTTTGACGGACAGATGGATGGATTATAGATTATAGCTATGGTTTCTGCCGTGGCAGTAAATTGTTTCCAGAACACAGACACTGTGGTGGTTGCGTAGGTCGTTCAGATGTTTTGTATAAAAACATTGAGGTTCTTAAAACACATGTCCAAACAATTTAAACACTACTCCGAATTTTTCCTACGGACAAAAAAAAAAAAAAAACACGACGTCTATACGAATCTCCGAGAGAAAAACGTGGATTGTTGGCAGCACTTATTCGTGAAAATACTTTGACGCACGGATGAAGTCAGGTTGTAATTCGCTTGGCTGGACGCGTGACGTTGACGGACGAAAAAGTAACGGACGGACAAAGGTGACGGGCTACTGTAACGTCAGTGTTTATAATTACGATCAAGTTGCGTGGTATTTAACGACCCGGAAATATCGTTTAGTAGATAGCTGGTGAGAGAATCTTGCCTGAATGCAAGAGAACTTTGGGGATAAATTGACAATAAAGTGAAACAACCAGATGGGAGGGCGTGGCTGAACCGCCGCGATGCAGTCGTGAGACAGGGATGCCAACTTCGGGGGGTTCCACCCCTCCCCCAATTTAGGGGGAACCCAGATGTAATGGCCGTAGAGACCTTCAAAATTCGTGGATTCATTTCGTGATATGCTACAATTCAAATAATTATACCTTAGCGCTGCTTCTACCACTGGTTCACTGTTAATCTGGAGCAATGACGGCCAATTAGATACCCTCACTCATAGAAGTGTCGAATCACAAGAGACGACTCACAAGTCAGCAGCCAATGAACAGGTGGCATTTGCCCGAGTGTGTAGAGTGTAGTAGAGTCTATCCTGGAGGTCACTGAATCCGCGAATTTTACAGGTCTCTAGAATGGTTTTTTTTTTTAGGTGGTACATTTATTTAGGGGGATTCTTTTAGCGGGTACATTATTTAAGAAAATTTTTGAGGGCGTGAAATTAAACTATATATCTTGATATCAAAGTGAAAAAAAAAGAAAAGCAACACAAGTGGCGCTGGTGGCTGAATTTCGCACTGCAACCAACAACAACTTGCTGGTCAAGAGAATTCAGTTTTTACTTTTACCGTTCAACGTTTTCACGTTGTAAGTTGTCTGGTTGAGGTTGTGTCCGTTAGTTTGTTGTGTACTCACGAGTTTTATTGGTTTGCAAAGTAAGTCGTTTATGATTTTCTGTGGTGCCAAGGAATAAAAAAAAAACAAGAATAACAATTAATTATTCGTGTTCAAATCTTTTTCAGAGTGCCAAAAAAATAATTATCAGCAAAAATATACGAAATGTTGGGAGACCGATCCAGAACTTCAAGGTTAGTAAACATGTATTCTTTAAACCAAAATTAAATTCGTACATATATAAAATTGTAGATACTAAATGTTATTTTTCAAAATTATTATTCTCTGTTTGGGCAAACAAATAAGGAACTGTAAACTGAAGGTTCAAGAGAAAAAAATATATATTTTTTGACGTGATGTCTTATAAATCGATGAACGCCGGCTGCACGCACGAAAAAGCATGACTCATTGTCACGTTCCGCCTGAGCTGAGCGTGCAAGAACAGGCCGACCACCGTGCGAGAAAATATTCTATAATTAGGGACTTGAAAAATTCGCAGTTTCAATGACCTTCAGGATAGACTACACAGTCCTCTGCATACTCGGGCAGATAACGCCAGCTCATTGGCTGCCGACTTGTGAGTCGTCTGAACTGATTTGCCTGTGATTCGGCACTTCCTTGGTTGAGGATTTCTCATTGGCCCGGAGTCGTCAAAATTAACAGTAAGCCAATAGCAAAAGCAGCTTAAAGGTATGTGTATTTATAAATTCTAGCGTATCGCGAAATGAATCCGCGAAATTTTCCGGTCTCTATCTATAATATCAAACAGGTTAAGGCGGGCTTTTTAAAAGCAGCGATTAAAAAAAAAATTGATATGACGTTATCACGTAAAATTATCGTCCGTAAACCGACTTTACAGACCAAACACCACCCCCCCCCCCCCATTTTTTAAGCTCTCAAACAGGGTGTACAATGGAAACTATAGGGGTTTTTAATCAAAATCTGGGGGGTTTGAAGTCGGTCCCAGGGGGAACACTCGGTAGGAGTTGGGATCACGCGGAGAGGTGGATGGCGTGCGGCCGACAGAGGCTGCGGTCGAGGGGGCATCGTCGGCGCGCCCCTTGCACCAGGTGTGTCCGAGGACAGGCCGTCCACGGGAGGAGGTCGTGGGCCCCGCCACGCGCTCGCCTGTGGCTTTGTTCCTCGCCCCTCCAAGGCCGCCGCCGCCTGCTCGTCCCGCGCTTTCGCAATCGCCGCGACTGAAGCAACCTCTTTACACCAGTCTTGGCAATTTTTTTTTCCAAAGAAAAAAAAACACGACCTTCATGTTTGTATGGTCATAGAGGCTGGAGAAATTCGCGGGTTCGATGACCTCTAGGATAGACTCCACAACCCCCTACACACTCGGGCAAATGCCACCTGCTCATTGGCTATTGACTCGTGACACCCGTCAACTGGGGCGCTTGCGATTCGATACTTTTTTGGTTGAAGGTTTTCCATTGGCTGGAAGTCCTCCAGATAAACTGTGAGCCAATCTCAGAAGCAATATAAAGGTACAGTTGTTTGGATTCTAGCATATCGTGGAATGAACCCGCGAATTTTTCCGGTCTCTACTGCTGACTTGTAAGTCGTCCCAGCTGGTTTGTCTGAGATTAGATCTTTCTTTGGTTGAGGGTTTATAATTGGTTGAGATTCATCCAGATGAACAGTAAAGCCAATAGTAAAATCATGTAAAAGGTATATGTTTTGGAATTCTAGCCTATCGTGGAATGAATCCGCGAATTTTTCCGGTCTCTAATCATGATCTCTAGCGGATGCTCGACAAAAGGATCCACTTGGCAGCAACAAGACGTCTGACGGGACTCCCGGATCTGGGACCTCCGACCCGCCTGGTCGTACGCGCGTGCGCCACCTTAACTGTATTCAACAAACTTGTCCTCGCAACAAAAAAAAATCCCATTAAAATGCTTATGACCCGACCTTGACGAGCCAAGACGGGGAAGGAAAAAAAAACAGTCCTGGTGGATTCGGCATTGTTCTCCGCGCATGACTAATTAAAAAGGGAAATGAAACCGATGCGTAGGCACAGCGGACGGCAATTTTCGCAGATGACGTATGCCTTCCCACCGCTTGCAGTCGTCCGTGCACGCTCATTGACCGACTGCACCGAGTGCACGTGCATTTGCCGATAGCATCAAGTACATGCGCATTGGCCGCGCGCATCTGAGCTCAGTTCTCGGTGTCTCGAGAGCCATGCTCCATACATTTATAGTAGAGACCGGAAACATTTGAGGGTTCATTTCGCGACGAGCTAAAATACAAATAGTTATACCTCAGTGCTGCCACTGCTATTGGCTCACAACTCACCCGGATGACCCTGGGCCAATGAGAAACACCCGACCAAAGATTTATAAGAATCACAGGCTGCTACGTAGGGACGTCTCACAAAACAGCAGCCAATGAGTGGGTGACATTTGACCGAGTGTACGTAGAACTATGGAGTACATCCTAGAGGTCATTGAACCCGCGAATTTTTCTGGTCCCTATTTATAGGCACTTGAAAAATTAGGGTTTTCGATGACCTTCAGGTTAGCCTACACAGTCCTTTGTATACTCGGGCAAATAAAGCCATTTCATTGGCTGCTGACTTGTGTGTCGTATCAACTGGTTTGACTAAGTTTCTGTTTTTTTTTGGGTCGAGGATTTCTCATTGGCCCAGAGTCGTCCAGATGCGCAGTGATCCAATAGCATAAGCTGCTTAATTGTGTACGTATTTGAATTTTAGCCTATCGTAAAATGACTCCGCGAATTTTTCCGATATCTACTTCTAGGATAATGTACATACCCGGGCTAAAGTCGCATGTTCAATGACTGCTCTCTTGAGAAATGTCTTAACAGAGTAGCTCATGAAGGTTTCCTTCTTATTGCATAGTTCTCCACGTGAGCTGTGAGACAGTTAGAGGAGATGACCAAAAGTAATATTGTTTGAATTCTCGCTCATTGCTAAGTTAATCTGTCTGTAGTTTGTACATGCTACATTTTTACTTGTCGAGTCAATGAGAAGACGTTTCTGTGCTTCTGAAAGCGTGTGGTTTTCCTGAGAACACTGTCCCTGTGAACATGAGACTGCCAAAGCAGAAGCAAGGAACTACAGTACTTTTGGAAACACCTTGAAGAGAAAGTTAAGTTAAGTACAAACTAAGTATTTTCAATAGCAGTCGGAGACATGTTACTTAAGTGCGGTGCAGAGTTACTTACGGGTCACTCAGGATATTCAGCTGCGAAGGTCAACTGAAAATAAAAAGAGAAGACTATTTAATACAAACAGAAACTTTTCAACATTCCTTCACATATAACACACAATGAAAAAAAAAATCATATCATTACGGACAGTGTTTCTCCCTTGTAATTGACTGTTGTCTGCAGGCATTGCCTTATTTGGCTGGACCATTCAAGACGCGTTTGCTTTCTCACTGGATGGCTGTGAATGGTGTGGCGATAGAAGACGCGAGATTGAGAGAATCTCACATAATCACGAAACACAAAGACGATATTGAAGTGTTTCAACATACAGCTAGTCTTGATACTTTCCGTCAAAATATTATTACACCTTTTAATAAATAATGACCTGCAAACTTCATGTTGCTTCATAACTCCTACAATGTCGCACAGTTATTTGTGCATTGGCTGCTTTCTTACATACTATTATTAGAGACCTGAAAAATTCGCGGATTAATTTCGTGATGGGCTAAAATTCAAACTTGTGAACAATTCTGCTGGTTCTGCTATTCGCTCGCAGTTTAACTGGAGCTCTCTGGGCCAATGGCAGACTATTTACCAAAGAAGCGTCGAATCACAAGCCACCCAGTGGAGACGCCTCACAAGTTGGCACCCAATGAACACGCGTGTTTGCTTGAGAAATGCAGAGGATAATGGAAGCTACACTAGAGGTCACTGAGTCCGCGAATTTTTCAGGTCTCTAGTAATGAGTAGAGACCCGGAAAAATTCGCGGATTCAATGACCTCCAAGGATACATTCCACGATCCTGTGCATACTCGGGCAAACGTCACCTCTTCATTGGCTACTGACCTGTGAGGCGTCTCAACTGGGAGACTCGTGATTCGATACTGCTTTGACTGAGGGTCTATAATTGGCCCGCAGTCCTCCAGGTTAACAGTGAACCAATAGCAGAAGTTGTATAAAGGTACAATGATTTGCATTTTAGCATATCGCGAAATGAATCCGCGAATTTTTCCAGTCTCTAGCTATGACTATGAGTAGAGACCTGTAAAATTCGCGGATTCATTTCGCGATAGGATAGAGTCCAAATACTTTTGACATTATTTTGCGTCAGTGATTGGGCCACAGTTTATCTGAAGGACTCTGGGCCAATGAAAAATCTTTAACAGAAGAATTAGCGAATCAAGATCATTCCGGTCAAAAGTTGTTACGAGTCGGTAACCAATCAGCAGATGTAATTTGCACGAGTGCATAGAGGATCATGCAGTCTATCCTTTAGGGATTTTAAATCGCGAATTTTACAGGTCTCTAACTATGAGTAGGGACACCTGTATTTCGCGAATACATTACATGTCAAGGTATTTCACAAAACACTGTAGCTGTTTCTAAGAGTCATGGCAAATTGTTAGGGTGCAGCAGTACGGTGACCACATTCTCATTGGCCCCGTCAAGAGCGGGACGACACCTCTCACCGACCTCAGCCAATAACCACAGGAGAAAAGCTACAGTATTTTGTGAAATACCTTGACACGAAATGTATTCGTGAAATACAGGTGTCCCTAACTATGAGCAGCAAGAGCGCTGCTGCTCCAGGAGTCCCCGGGTGGAGGATGCCTCCTGGTCCGACCCCGGATCGCGTAGCGGGTCCCCGGGACCGACGTGCGAACCCTGCGGCCGCCCCGGTCTTTGTGCGCCGTGAGTGTGCAGATCTGCGGGCCTTGTACAGTTAACAACCCGCGCCTGCTTCACACGCGCGCCGAGCCGCGGACCGAGCAACGAGCGTGTGAACCTGGCGCGTGCCACGGCGAATTCATACAGACCGGAAAAATTCGAGGATTCATTTCACGATATGCTAGAATCCAAACAAATGTACCTTTATATTGCTTCCGTGATTGGCTTACAGTTTATATGAAGGACTTTAAGCCAATGGAAAACCTTAGACCAAAAAAAGTATCGAATCGCAAGCGTCCCAGTTGACAGGTGTCACGAGTCAATAGCCAATAAGAAGGTGGCATTTGCCTGAGTGTGTAGGGGATTGTGGAGTCTATCCCAGAGGTAATCGAACTCGCGAATTTTTCCAGTCTCTACCCAAAGGTTACCGCTCTCATTAGACAGCTTTCCCTTCGACGTGAACCACAGGGATTGTGCTGCCCCCCAGAGGAGCTACGTTCTCGCCATCGAGTCAGACCGACAGTGGTCCAGCATACACGTGTTTGAAGGGCAGCCTGACTTCAGTCCGCTAGGCCCCAGACACTGACTGATGTACCTACTGCTCGACGTTGTCGGTGACTTGCAACATTCGGCTCGCGCGCCTGTGGCCTGTGGCTGAGGCGTTGCGACGTTGATCGATGAAACCCATCAGTTGCTCAGATACGAGCCTACGACACACGTTGGTTGGCGCACAGCTGTCGAGTGGAATACGGTTATCTTGCAGCCAGAGAAACGGGAACCGATGGGTCGATGCTTTTGACTACATGTACTAAAATGAGTCCTGCAACTACCTTGGCGTAAAACCTTATCGCGAAAAATTATAATATAATGATTAATAAAAGAAATAGCCAGTTATGGGGACTGTCAACAAAAGTGAAAACTTAAAACTTTGTTTTTAAATGAGTAATATGACATCATTTCTACGTAAAATGTACGTAAGAAAATGATTTTGGTATTATATCAGTACGATGTCAGCATGATATCATTTATCCTTACATCATTTTTTTTAGTCACAACATATATCAGTGGTATGTAAAAATTACATATATCAGTGGTATGTAAAAATTCATTACCTTGCTATGACTTACCAGTGATGTCAGACCTAGGTCATGTATTCACGTGGTCAAATTAACTTCAATACTGCTTATCGGTGATGTGAACTCACAAGATTTTACCCATCCAAAAAAGAGTCCAACAAGCACATTATACAGTCGAGTATATACAATGTATTAGTGTACGCAGGCCGCTGCGATTCGCCAGTCTGGCGCAACACGTCACTAGCATATCGATGACGCGAAGCCATAAGTTTTGCCCCTACCAAAAATCGCTCAACACGGCTAAAGAAGTTTTCACTTCAAAAATAAACTTTACATAATTCATAATTTGAACGCGATCTACGGCTGGGATTTATAGTTACAAATTGATTAATAAAACCTTATAGAAACAGTTAGCTACTTGTGTTACATACCCAAAATTTCGGTATTTAAATTACCATCCAAGGCTAGAATACAAACTTGTACAATAAAAACATTATTTTATGATGAACGCAAATGTGAAGCGAGTATTGATTTATTTGATTGTGCAAATGACAGTTTAAAAAGGGTACCTCAAGCACACCGTAACCTTACGCAATAAAGGGACTTCCCCATCTCCAGAACGAAGACGGTGATAAATGTTAGGTTAAGAATGTTTGAAGTGTTCGTACAGTGTTCGATGTGTTTATTTCAGCTGCTATTCGGAAACCGCCTATTAAACGGCCGTTTCGAACGCGACTGGATATTCGTACAAATGGTAATGGAGGTGTACTGCGACATTTAACATGAATAAAAAGGCCCCATCGTTTTATTTAATGTTCATGTTTATGCGAGGGACACCATAACGGACGGGACAGCTGAAGTATGTGCAACCTTTACCAAACCTTTTTTTTTTTTTACGTCTTCTTTGCGCCCGATTTACAAGTCAACACACGTTCACGACAGTTTATACTTTTTTTTTTTTTTTTTCGGGCGCCCACCGAGTCGGTATAATCCGCCTGGCGAAAGTGCTGCGTGTATTTGCATACCAGACAAGTCCGGGCGCACATATGGGCGTATCTTCGGAGGATCTGAAGACGAGCTGCTAGTGATCAGTTGGGACCGACAAACTGTTACATTCCGGCAACAAACCATGGCTTACACGCCCTTGCACTCTTGGTACAGTCCTTGTCATTCCACCAAGGATAACATGACTCGCCCTGGGGGATGCGAAGGCGATAAAAATCTTGACGTAAAACACATGAACGAATTTTAAGCCAACTGAGCACAAAATCTTTTTGCTAAGTTGTGAGACATCTCAACGTAGTATCTCGTGGTTCCTTACTGCTTTGGTTGAGGGTCTGTATTGGCCCGTAGTCGTCCAGATAAATTGTGAGCCAATAGCAGACGCAGCAACGGCGTATGTCCATGAAATTCTTAATCATTAAGAGCTCAGTATCTTGAATTATTACGCTTCTATAAATTCGTGTTTTTGCTTATGATTTTAAATAAGTTCGTGATTATACCAATGCAATAGGCGACGTTCGAATAAATATGAGAGAAATATTTAATTGAAGGTGACAATCAGCTTATTCGACATTTGTCAAGAAGGTCGCTCTCAGGAGGGAAGCTGTGCCATGTGACCTATGCCGTTACAAATCGTTGCCTGCAGGACTCACAGATTAGCGGTGGGGCTAAACGGTTTTATTTCGAATAACAAGTTCCACTGTTCCAGTCCCTGAGTGATAACAATTACTAGGGACACCTGTATTTCGGTAAAAAATTTCGTGTCAAGGTATTTCACAAAATACTGTAGCTTTCCTCCTGTGGTTATTGGCTTAGGTCGGTGAGAGGTGTCGTCCCGCTCTTTACGGGGCCAATGAGAATGTGGTCACCGTACTGCTGCACCCTCACAATTTGCCATGACTCTTAGAAAAAGCTACAGTGTTTTGTGAAATACCTTGACATGAAATGAAATCGCGAAATACAGGTGTCCCTAACAATTACTCAACTGAAATCGTACGAACACCTTTGTAGAAATGCAGCATTGTCTTTGTATTTTCTCCACAAAAAAAGCTGAAGAGTTTACAGAATTTTTATTGTACTTTTTTACGAAAAAAATATATATCGCCAAGTGGTTTCCAAATAAAAATTCTAACGTTGAATTTTAATTTTTTATTTTTACACTGTGACTACAAACACTTTCAGACCGTGAACTGGCATCGACAATAACCGACCCGTAAGTAAAATACTTCCCTTCTCACGGAGTGAGCAGATAATGTCGATTGAAGTGTACACTCTTAGGACTATGAAGTAAATCATACACGTAAACAGAATCATTCAGTAGCAAAGTATATTTGAGAAAGGTATATGTATATTATAATCATTGGTCCAAAGTTCTCTTGGCATGCTCAATAAGACCCTGATCAAGTTATAAATAAGGAGACCGAATGTGGCCATATCATAGAATACATTCCAAAAAAACATGATAAAACACTTGGCTTTGGTTCCGAATATGAAAGCGAATTAATAGGACTGTTAAATCTTATCTTAGAGCGGGAAGAGTAGGGAAATAATGGCGGCTTTACGTATGGTAAAAGGCAGCAAAATTTCACTATTTTAAGTTTTCTAATTTTTACAACATCAGTAATCGGGCCAGATGTGTGACTTGCCTTGGTACGCTCTGAGTATATTGTAAACCAGACACAAAAGAAAAAAAAAACAGAATGATGTGCAACAAAGTCAACACGTGCAACGAAGTTGGAAACAACGAACATACGAATTCGGTTCGAGTGTGTCGAGGTCCGAAAAGTCTAGCCTGAAAGTCACGTTTTTACCTTCTGTCCATGTTGCACAGGGTTCGGTCATGTGACTATCGTCAGTTGGTTTCTCACCTAATAGTTCTTCGGGTTTGTCGAATTACCCACGATCCAGTCACAAAGGGTAATCAACTGTGAAGGTGCTTGTGTACTAGCTATTCAACAAACTACATCGCTAATTTTTTGCAGGCTACACCCTACTTACTGGAATAATTTGCGGATGAACTAACCTCCAATAGTGACTCCACAGTTCTTTGCATGCTTGGGTGAAAGTCACCTGCTTCATTTCACCACTACTGGCTTGTAAGACCTGTAAACTGGAATGCTTGTGATTCTACACGTACTTCTACTGGTTCAGAGACCTTCAAATAAGCTGTGGCCCAATGGGAGAAGAAGCAGAAGAAGCTCGAAAGTTAGTGTTTTTGGATTCAGCCAAACGCGAAATGACATCCCCTACTTCCCCTGGTCTCCATAGAGCAACGATTATTTCTCGGATTTTTTTTCGCTCCAAACCTCTTTAGAGTACCCATTGGCCAATCCCAAGGTCACGGCCTTTTACCAGTTGCATACGATTGGGTGAACCCTACTTAATCTTATTTATTAATAGTTCAGGGTTGTTCAGAACGTGTCCATAGAACTGTGGACAAATTACTGACATGAAGTATACACACGTACATCTCTGTTCACAATAAGGAGTCACTTTTTGACTGGTGCATCAGCGCAAATACAGACCTTGACAGCTCGATTCATACAGTGCCAGACCATTTAATCATGTATTAATATACCTATGTGTTGATTTCATAAGAGTGACCATGTACCCACTTCAAGTTCACTCTGCTACCAGTGCTGTCTCGAGACACTGAGGGACAGGGTGTTAATAATTTTGTCGGGCCTCCTTTCTATTATTAAATGTATAACATTTCAAAATCAAATTACAGAAGCAACTGAAGCTGACAAGATCAAAGACCGCTATGAAGCAACTGGAGCTGACAAGATCGAAGACCGCTATGAAGCAACTGGATCTGACAAGATCGAAGACCGCTATGAAGCAACTGGAGATGACAAGATCAAAGACCGCTATGAAGCAACTGGATCTGACAAGATCGAAGACCGCTATGAAGCAACTGGAGCTGACAAGATCGAAGACCGCTATGAAGCAACTGGAGCTGACAAGATTGAAGACCGCTATGAAGCAACTGGAGCTGACAAGATTGAAGACTGCTATGAAGCAACTGGAGCTGACAAGATTGAAGACCGCTATGAAGCAACTGGAGCTGGCAAGATTGAAGACTGCTATGAAGCAACTGGAGCTGACAAGATTGAAGACCGCTATGAAGCAACTGGAGCTGGCAAGATCGAAGACTGTTATGAAGCAACTGGAGCTGGCAAGATCGAAGACTGATATGAAGCAACTGGAGCAGATAAGATTGAAGACCGCTATGAAACAACTGGAGCTGACAAGATCGAAGACTGCTATGAAGCAACTGGAGCTGACAAGATCGAAGACCGCTATGAAGCAACTGGAGTTGACAAGATTGAAGACCGCTATGAAGCAACTGGAGCTAACAAGATCGAAGACCACTATGAAGCAACTGGAGCTGACAAGATGAAGACTGCTGTGAAGCAACTGGAGCTGACAAGATCGAAGACTGCTATGAAGCAACTGGAGCTGACATAATTGAAGACTGCTATGAAGCAACTGGAGATGACAAGATTGAAGACCGCTATGAAGCAACTGGAGCTGACAAGATCGAAGACTGCTATGAAGCAACTGGAGCTGACAAGATCGAAGACTGCTTTAAACAACTGGAGCTGTCACGATCAAAGACTGAGATAAAGCTATTACAAAAAAAAAGATGGAAACTATGCGTTAAAATAAATGCAGAATATCGTGATCAAGATTATAATAATAAGATCAATAGGACATTGACGAATTTAATGACAATTTTACTCTACTACACCACGATCTAAATATACATTAAAATTCTTAAATGTTACCGAGACCATAACTTAAATGTGATCTGCACATATCACTAAACTTGTGTAAGGGTTTATATTAATTCTATGAACAATCACGCGGGGATGGATGTAACGCCCCTTCCCCCACCACCGCCACCCCCCACGTGGCAATGTCCTTCACCAGCGGGGCGCTGAACCCTCTGGTGTCTCCCGGAACGCGCGATGCTCCGAGGCGGTCGGCGCTCGTCGTGCATGCGCGAGGTAACGGAGTGCGGCTCGAGATGATCGACGTCATGCAAACGACCAAGGAGGAGAGTAACCGCTACTCCTCCCCCTCCCCCCCTAACTAGCCGGGCGGGACGGGGGCCCCCTGAGCTCGTGGGATACCGCCCTCGGCGGGGCAGAGCGAGTCTCCCGCCAGGCGCCTGCTGTCCAGGGACTCCGCCCCCTGATCTCCCCGTTCCGCGCGGGCAACTTCTCCTCCATCTCCAAGATATGGACTCCGCCGATCCTTCCACGCGATCAACCGCGAGACGTTCCAACTTCAACTTTCAATATTTCCGTCCTCCTATTGTACACGACTCGTTTACGTGAGCACCAGGCGAACTGAAATTAGATCGATAGCAAAATATAGACTACGACGAAATTGTAGGATCTGCACCATAGTCCATAGCTAGAGACCGGAAAAATCCGTGGATTCATTTCACCAAAGCCCTAAATTCAAATAGTTATACCTCAGTGCTGCCTTTGCTATTGGCTCACAACTCACCTGGATGAACTCTGGGCCAATGAGAAACAACCCACCAAAGCTTTATCGAATCACAGGCTGCTACGTTGGGACGACTCACAAAACAGCAGCCAATGAGTGGGTGACTTTTGACCGAGTGTTCATGGAGTTCATCCTGCAGGTCATTGAACCCGCGAATGTTTCCGGTCCCTATCCATAGCACGTAGCTCCATGGCATGCAATGCATACACACACACACACACACACACACACACACACACACCTTCGACGAGGTCCCATAAAAGTAACAACTGTAATTCAGGTCATATCTAGATAATATTGCGTAATTTGTTTTTCTAATTCTCTTGAGAAACACGGCAAAAAAAAAGCACCATCAAATTAATGAAAATAATTTGGGTCAAAATAGTTTACAAATCACCGAAACCTCTCCATACTTTATTCGTCGGACAAGGATTTAAAAAAAAATGTAATTATTTTAAGAGGAATTAAGACTGTTTTTTTTTTTTTTCGTTTGTCCATCCAGTAGACATGTGTGCTTCTTTTGCTGAACAGATTCAGTAAGGTTATCTGAAAGAAAAAATAATAATGATTGTAGGAACAAAATATATCCCATATAGACTTATCTTCTAACGATTTATTGGTACCATACTAATATAGTCTATATATAATCTTGTTTATGGCAATTAAGTTTGTTAACCAGCACTTTGTAAACCTGTCCTTTCTTTCCTCATTTTTTCCCAGTGAAACGAAATTTTGCACACAAACATGGTGCTTATTGAATATCAAAAACAAGTTAAATTTTCCTCTTTTTTTAGTTAGAATTTTTTTCACAAGCATAAGCAACGAAAAAACATTGGTTGTCTGTAAAGTCGGTTTACCGACGATAGTTTAACGTGACAACGTCATAACATAACATTAATGAAATTATTGCATACTTTTATGAATAAAATTGTATAATTTTTATTGAATTATCACTATTTTGTATAGATACAAAGGAGTGAAATGAAATCTACAATTTAATTGATAAATTTACTTTTATTTGCACTCATTAATTAAAATATGTTTATTACTTTAACTAACATATTATTTTAACTATAACGTTTATACATTTTTGCTATTTAACTTCTTCCAATCTGTGTTATTCTGATAAGGATAGGACGATGATAGGAAAAGTAGGAAACGAATGGGAGTGTTTCAAGTTTAATGTGCCTCGAAAAAGTCAAACCGATGGTTGTTCCAATCGAGTGGAAGAGAGATAGATGCGGCGCAAGCGCACAATTAGCGTAACGAGACAATGTGCGTAACGGGATAATGAGTCATCCTTTTTTTTTTTAGTGCGTGCAGCCGGCGTTCATCGATTTATTAGACGTTGTCACGTCTAAAGTTTGATCAAGTAAAGTAGTGCATGATGTTTTTTTTTTCTTTTGACGGCAGATTTGGGGCGGTCTTCTCGAGGTGCCTCCTGGTGTCGGCAGGGTAGTCTCGCGTGGTTCCCCCGCACCTCGGGGGCGGTCGTCCAGTCTCGTGTCGAAGGGTCGGAGGGTCGGGAGAGATCTGCGCGCGAGACCCCAGGAGAACCCTGGACGAGCTGTCCACCAGGAGGCGACCCCGTCTCCGCCGCGCTGCGGGCTTTCACTGTCAGGGGCGGAGTCCTGCGTGGGACCGGGGGGGGGGGGGGACTCGTCGGGCGAAAGTCTATCCGAGGTGGCGCCTCGGTGTTGCGTCACCGCTGATTACTACCTTTGAATATATATACTGTATAGAAGTCGCCAGCCCAGGTTAAAACTTCTAATACGGTTTTGAGGTAGTTGGTTAATTCACCGCCGCAATCGCCACCATCTCTATGGCATCGACTTGTGGTGGTCCCTGGCGGACAAGTGTCGAACTCTTCAGACACCCATTCCCCCTCCTGTTGAACGAACTTGAGCTGCAGTGAATGATGGGTGGGGGGGGTGCGGGGAATGACAGCGGGCGACAGTGCTGCGCTCTAACGTGTAAATAACAACTAAGACGATACAGGGCGTTACGGCAGCGCACTGCAGCGGTGAAGTTCCCAAGCTGCTCATCTTACGCTTTTGAAAAACGTAGAGTAAATCCTATCCACTCGCGACTTCTATACAGTATATATATTCAAAGTTACTACGAGCCCGGAGGATTTCGCGTATACGTGATGAAGTGGCCAAGCAGACTTGTGCCATTATTCCTACACCGTCTTGACCTCAGTGTTTGACCGCAGATATATCTCGGCTCGTCCTGGACGGTCCTGAGTGTGTCGTAAACAAAAAAAAAAAAAAAAAAAAATCGCAGCCCAATACGGATTATGAACAGAAAATTATTTTGGCACTGGCCAATTCACGTAAGAAATGTTCGGCGCTAGTCCTAAACATGTTCCACCACTTATATGTAGAGACAGGAAAAATTCGCGGATTCGTTTCCCGATATGATAGAATCCAAACAACTGTACCTTTATTTTGCTTATCTGATTTGCTCACAGTTAATCTGAAGGACTTTGAGCCAATGGAAAAAACTTCAACCAAAAAAGTATCAAATCGCAAGCATCCCAGTTGACAGGTGGCACGAGTCAGTAGCCAATTAGCAGGTGGAATTTGCCTGTATGGGGTCGTCCATTAATCACGTGATGTTTTTTTAGCAAATTTTTAACCCACCCTCCCCCCTAGTGATTTGTGGTGAGGTTTCAGACAAACCCCCCCCCCCCCCAATAAATCACGTGTATTTTTTGGTGCAAAATATTTTTAAAAATTTCGGAATATTATCTTTAATTATAAGTATAATCTAATTTAATTCTGGAAAATTAAGCACAGTGATAAAAATGTCCAGACACACATTTAGGTTGCAGGTTTATTCTCACTGGCATAAAAATAATAAAGGAAAGGCTTATATGTGATTTACGCATGTATTCGGCGCCAAAATCACAGTCTTACTAGCGACTGGCAAGCCGAGCCGGGTGGTTCATGTTGCGGCGGGCGAGTCAAGGTCACGCATCGCTTTTCGGTTTAGTAGAAATGCGGCGGAAAAAAAAATACACGTGATATCTCTCTACACCCCCCTCACCCCTTGTGATATTTCGTGATTTTTACCGACCCCCTCCCCCCCCCCCCTTTCGAGCCTCACGTGATTAATGGACGATCCCTATAGGGGATTGTGGAGTCTATCCTAGAGGTCATCGAAAGCGCGAATTTTTCCGGTCTCTACTTGTATGGTCACTGTGCAGTATATAAATATGCCCCCCCCCCCCCCACCTAATTCTCTGAACATATTCCCAAAACAAATTCGGAGAGATAATTATTTCGGATTCATTAGAAATTCCCCATTCAGTATTAGAAAGGAATAGAGAAAAAACGATGATTGAATGGACTCTATGATAGTCTCCACGGTCCTGTGCAATGTCTGGCAAAATATCACACGTTCATTGATCACTCGCTTGAGGAACGTTTCAACTGGGTTGCTCGTGATTTGATTCTGTTTTGGTTAAGGGTTTATGATTGGCCCAGAATCCTCCAGATAACCCGAGAGCCAACAGCAGTAGTAACACAAAGGTATAAAAAAATATCTGAATTTCAACCTACCGTGAAGTGAAATTGCGAATTTTACCGGTCTCTATGTACTACATGTGTTAGAAACATTTCCAAACATTTGAGGATGATGACTAGAGACCGGAAAAATTCGCGGATTCATTTCACGATATGCTAGAATCCAAACAACTGTATCTTTATATTGCTTCTGTGACTGACTCACAGTTTATCTGAAGGACTTTGAGCCAATGAAGAACCTTCAACCAAAAGAAAAATTCGCGCTTTCGATGACCTCTAGGATAGACTCCACAACCCCCTACACACTCGGGCAAATGCCACCTGCGCATTGGCTACTGACTCGTGACACCCGTCAACTGGGACGCTTGCGATTCGATACTTTTTTGGTTGAAGGTTTTCCATTGGCTCAAAGTCCTTCAGATAAACTGTAAGCCAATCAGAGAAGCAATATAGAGGTACAGTTGTTTGGATTCTATCATATCGTGTAATGAATCCGCGAATTTTTCCGGTCTCTAGCGATGACTGTGCATCGTGAAAACATGCGCGGGGGAGAATGTTCGCAGGACGCACAGTAGCGACGGCTGGGAACAGGGACCGCTGCAGCGACGCGGAACGCGCCATCACCGCCTCGCCGCAGGGCGCCCATTTACATCCTCGCTCCTGTCTGCAACGATGTTTCACACGGAGATTCGCCGGGCCATTTGCATGCATTTCGCAGGGGCCGCCTGCTGATAACGAAGGGGGGGTATTACAGCCCGGGAGAAGGAGTGAGGGGGGGGGGGGAGATTGATTCGACTTTCCGTGTTGTCTTGTTCTTCCGCCACTTCTTATTCTTCTTTTTTTGCGGTCGCGGACGGCTGTATTCACGTCGGCCCCCGGGGTCTTTTGTTTCGTTCTTTCGCGAGACCGCCTTGTATTTGCACACCTGCAGCCGCCGGGCATCGTGAGAGAAACAAAGAGAATTTGCAAACGAGCGCAGAGCTTCCCCACAGAGCCACAGAGCCGGGAGCGAGCACAGACAGTCCAGCTAGGCCAGGTGTGACGGCCCAATTGATCCGTCGTGACTCACCGAGCCACAAAGCAGTGTGCTGGATAGTTTTCCCCACCCTCAAGGTTAACGAAACCCAAACGCTAAATAAAAAAATTGATTGTCTGTAAAGTCGGTTTACGGACGATAGTTTAACGTGACCAAGTCATAACAAAACATTGATGAAATGATTGCATACTTTTATGAATAAAATTGAATAATTTTTATTGAATTATCACTTTTTCGTATGGATACAAAGTAGGAGTGAATTTAAATCTACAATTTAATTGATAAATTTACTTTTATTTGCACTCATTAATTCAAATATGTATATTACTTTAACGAACAGATTATTTTAACTATAACTTTCATACATGTTTGCTATTTAACTTCTTCCAATCTGTGTTATAATGTTAAGGATAGGACGATGATAGGAAAAGTAGGAAACGAATGGGAGTGTTTCAAGTTTAAAGTGCCTCGAAAAAGTCAAATCGATGGTTGTTCCAATCGAGTGGAAGAGAGATATATGCGGCGCAAGCGTACAATGAGCATAACGGGACACAGCGTAACGGGTCAATGTGTGTAACGGGACACTTTTTTGTGTGTTCAGCAGGCGTTAATCAATTTATTAGACGTTGTCACGTCAGTTAAAATTTCTAAGCAGTCATGAGGATTGCCAACAGAAGTGAAAACCTTTTTCGCAATTTTTACGAAAAAATATTATCGCACAACAAATTTGTTTTATCATGTTAGTAAAATAACTCCTATATTACTATAAAATACGCATTGCATAGTAATTGTAGGTATTAAAAAATAATAATGATGCTCTTAATTTTTAGGTTATATTGCTACAAAGACTCCGTTTTCTTCGTTATTCAAACTATATAATATCTATGTGAGAATATTAATATATTTTATACTCACTTTTTACTGCACAGTAATCGTATACTTAAATTTAAAAGCGCAGTTAGTTATGCTAATAGGAACAGATATAGTGTTATCGTTAACACGTCACGTGACCATGTCGATGACGACTTACATGAATTTACTCCCTATCCAAACCTTCCCATAGAAGCTTTCACTTCAAAAATTCAGAACTGATCACAGCCCTAGCCAACGATTTATTGTTAACAGTGGACTGGAACACAGTTTCTCACAAAGAAAGCAGCGACGAGGCGAATGCATTCGGGTGAAATACGGATCTGAAATGTTTATCCTGAAGCCAGTTAAATCTGCAAATACATCTAAAATATTGGCCACTGCTGGTAGCAACGGATACCCAGCCATTGTGTGTTATGTATCGCCAGCAGGCTAGCCTTCATTCTCGTACGTCCTCGAGATCTGTTCGGCTGTTCATTGGGTCCTCGAGATCTGTTCGGCTGTTCATTGGGTCCTCGAGATCTGTTCGGCTGTTCATTGGGTGGTCTCTGATCAAGATGGCTTCGCGGCATTCCAGTTCTGGCAAAAGGTAACTGCTCCCTGATGATGGCGACTGCGATGTCGACCGAAGCGTCGGTGAATTATTCGCCAAGGAAACACGGCTACAACCCAGAAGCCAAGCTACTCCAGACAAATGGCCGCGAAAGCCTGCGAACATTATGGAACTAAGTGTGTTTGCTCGTGAGGGGCGTGGGCCAGGGAAGACTCTAGGTGTGTCACGCTGGAAGGGGTAGGAAGCATCGCGTGCTGTGACCCGGGGATTGGGGTCCTGTCGGCGGCGGGGCGGGGTCCCAGGGGAGATACCGCCGGCCGGCGCTGCTGTCGCGGGTGAAAGTGATCTGGTCCCGATGACCGCGGGCCCAGGAAGTGTCTGCCGGGCGCACGAGCGCCCCGGCTCCGGCGGACTGCGCCCCTACACGTAACACACGAGTGCCTTCGGGCGGGTCGCTCGCTGCTGCTTCTAGGTCGGCTAGGCCTCCACCGGACCACGGGTTCACTGGGTGTTTCGAGGGGTCGCAGCGTGATGTGGGCGCCAGCAGTGCTGATGAAGTCTCAGGGCTCAGGGCACAGCCAACTGTCTGGTCAGCTGAGCGAGTTACTATGCTGGGTTGGTGGCCCCAGCCGCTGGTCATTGCCGAAACTCTAACACCCTCCCGATCAACAACAGGGAGCGATCCCTAGCAGTTCTGTTTTAAATAAGCTCTGGAATGTCTATAAAACGACCTGGAATGTTGCTCCAACTCTACCCAATTAGGGCGCATATGTGGAAGGGGAATGTGAGAATGCCGGCCGTAAGGTCGGAATAATCTGCTGCTTCTAGCAACGGTGTACTTGGAGGGGGTGTGTGTAGTGCCAGTCATCTCTGGGGTTTGGTGTTGGTTTCCTACCCGGATTGGCTCAGTTCGGTGGCAAAGTTAGTTGGTTTGAAGCCTATCTAGTGGCAGACCGTGGTAGGGACCGGAAAAATTCGCGAATTCATTTCGCGATAGGCTAAAATACAAATAGTTATACCTCAGTGCTACCTCTGCCATTGGCTTACAACTCACCTGGATGACTCTGAGCCAATGAGAAACGCCCGACCAAAGCTTTATCGAATCACAGGCTGCTACGTTGGGACGTCTCACAAGACAGCAGCCAATGAGTTGGTGACATTATTTGACCGAGTGTACGTAGAACTATGGAGTTCATCCTGCAGGTCATTGAACCCGCGAATTTTTCCTGTCCCTAGACCGTGGTGGTCACCAGTTTCCGAAGTCAGCACGTACTGGTTGGGTCTCTGTGCCTGCCGGTCGGCGGAAACCTGAGGCTAACTTCCTGTGAAACCTCTGTCCATTGACTTGCGTAGGCAGTAGGCGGTCTGCAAGTTGGACAGAGCGGAGGGGACCTGTTTTCCAACACAAGCCATGAGCCAGTGTCACTGGACACTCCGCGCATCTGTTGCGGCTTCTGAAGTCACTGTGGCCATTTTGTGTGCAAATTACTCTTTTAAGTCAGATTTTCAAAAGCTTATTTCCCTTTTAATTCTTTCGTTAACGTATATTTATATAAATTTGTTTCCTGTGATTTATTTAGTGCATGACTTAATATTTTGTTTTATCGTAAACTTGAATTATAGATTTCAACTCGTGTGCCTATTTTTCGTCATTAGCCGGCACGATAAGCTTGAAAATGAGGGGTAAAACATGAAATTTGATAAAGGAATAAGGACGATCTCGCGGGACGACAGGAAAACAGGATAGAGAAATAATATATAAGATCTTTTATCTGTAGTTGAGTTGGATTATTAGAAATGCCTCACTTAAGGTGAACAAAGTTTGTGGTGAGCAAAGTTCGTTCAAGTTTTCTTCTGCTTTTGGATTCTCTGCTCATTTGTTTCATTGGCCCGACACTTGGATCGCGCAGAATAATAAGTACATTATTATTTTTTTTTGCCATTTTGCAACTCACCTTACAAGTGGACCGCTATTTGGCCTCAGGGGTGGTCTGTCGTGTCCCACCCTCCGTATTCGCCAGACCTAGCCCCATGAAAACATTTCCTGTTCCCGTGAAAGAAGAGAAATCTAAAAGGGAAGCGTTTTTATGATGTGGAGGCGATAAAAAAAACAGCTTCGCATAAAGGCACTGGAAGATATCAAAGTTGAAGAGTTCCAGAGGTGCTTTCACCCAACAGTCAGTGGGAAAAAGAGACTTGACAAGTGCATCGCATCTAATGAATAACATGTACTTTGAAGGTGACTGAAGGAATTTTGTAAAAAGAAAAAAAAGTTGTTTGTCTGTAAAGTCGGTTTACGGACGATAGTTTAACGTGACAACGTCATAACAAAACATTTATGAAATGATTGCATACTTTTATGAATAAAATTGAATTATCACTATTTTGTATGGATACAAAGAAGGAGTGAAAAGAAATCTACAATTTAATTGATAAATTTACTTTTATTTGCACTCATTAATTCAAATATGTTTATTACTTTAACGAAAAGATTACTTTAACTATAAATTTTATGCATGTTTGCTATTTAACTTCTTCCAATCTGTGTTATTCCGTTAAGGGTAGGACGATGATAGGAAAAGTAGGAAACGAATGGGAGTGTTTCAAGTTTAATGTGTCTCGAAAATGTCAAATAGATGTTTGTTCCAATCGAGTGGGAAGAGAGATAGATGCGGCGCAAGCGTACAATGAGCGTAACGGGACACAGCGTAACGGGACAATGTGCGTAACGGGACACTTTTTCGTTCGTTCATCGGTTTATTAGACGTTGTCACGTCAAAAAAAAAAAAAGGCAATACATAAATTGCAGAGAGTGTCGGGGACATGACTGCTAGTGCCCTGGAAGGGCGAGGACAGGCCATGAGGTGTTGAGGACCGCGAGCCGCGGAGAGCCGGAGGGACGTGCTCCAGAAGCACCTGGAGCACAGGAGACACGCGCCGACCACCCGCGAGCCTCCAGTCCCGAGGACGACCCGTGCTCCACAGATACGCCTCTGACTGGGCGGGCCCCTTAAGGTTTAACCTGATGTGGAAGTTTTAAGTGAAGAAAATATAAAATATTTACAATAGCAGTATAGTTGTAGGTATCACCCAGGTGTGTAAAAACACAAATTCATCTTCTAGCGAGTGATAATGTCGAAATTCTTAAAACAAAAAAAGTTTTAACCATGAATAATTATCTGACTGTTGCGAGCAGCACATTTATATTTATATATCTGTCATATGACTGGTAGCGAAATTCTCAAGCATGCGTAATGTGCAAAGCGAAACATCAGAAAGCGTTGCGCCGAAGCGAACATACGACTTGGAAGGCAGGCTTGTGTCGGCGGTCGGGTGTGCGAGGCGTCTGCGGAGGGCTCAAGAGCGGCTGTGACTGCTCCTCCAGACAAGGCTGACGACCACAAGCTCGTGCGTGTGTGTGTGTGGGGAGAAGACACGGCAGCTCTAGAGAAGGTGTTTGCAGAGAGACGACGACACGGCGACTGCACACGGGAGAGTATACACACGTATTGTACTGGTCCTACTACAATATTTGGTATAAGCCTTCACTCCTACGGCGAAAATCTGTAGGTTTCTCAGGGACCTGGTGACAAAAAAACCGGACCGGAAAGGTGTGGGGGAGGAGAGGTTGTGGAATTCTTGTGTACCCAAGAGAATTTGCCGGGGAGGGGGGGGGGGTGCCGACACATGTTATCTCACTAGGCTGTCTCTAGTCCCCGATCTGCAGTTAACAACTAACTTCCTTCACAATGAGGGGCTTCTTAAGCCCAGGATACCTCCCCCCCCCCCCCACCCTCCCACACGCGACCACACCCACGCACCACTCATTTGGAAGGCACTTGGCTTGTGACTTCACGGCGACGACTCCTCTAACGGACATCTTGGGGTTGTGGAGTTTCCAAGTCGTATGTTCGCTTCGGCGCAATGCTTTCTGATGTTTCGCTTTGCACATTACGTATGCTTGTGAATTTCGCTACCAGTCATATTTTACATACATATATAAATATAAAATGTGCTGCTCGCAACAGTGAGATAATTATTCATGGTTAAAACTTTTTTTGTTTTAAGAATTTCGACATTATCACGCGCTAGAAGATTAATTTGTGTTTTTCCACACCTGCGTGATACCTACAACTTTACTGCTATTTGTAAATATTTTATATTTTCTCCACTTAAAACTTCCACAGGTTAAACCTTAAATGGGCCCACCTAGTCAGAGGCGTATTTGTGGAGGGATGATAAGTGCGACGCTCGCTGGTGCTTATAGCGCGGTGTCTCCTCTGAGCGCAAGGCTCTGAACTGGCGCGCAGTTTTCTCGTTTACGTGGAAATTATGAGATTTTAGCGGTAACCATAACATTATATGGCGGTAAAATGAAGATTAATGTGTAATTCAAGGCCCTTGAGTGCTTTCAAGAACCTGTAAGGGGCGTTTCATGCCTAAAAGTGATTCTGAAAACACCCGTTTTAGCCATTTCAAGCGTAATTTAAAGCAGAACTGGATTAAATACAAATTTGGTGAAAATATAAACTCCATAAAGGTGTGCATACCTATATTACTTATGAAATTTTCTCGCATTTCACTAACCAATATTTAAAATTTCTCGGACTAATTTTTAAAAAGATAATTAAACTATTTTGCAATTTTTCTAAATAAATAAAAAAAATCAATTTCCCACCACCCCTATAGCATAGCTATATTATTTCTCTCTCCACTTTATACGTTGGAACTCATTTTAAAATATGATGTTTGATAAAAGTACTGACCATGACACTGGAGTGTAATTACGTATCGTAAAACTTAAAAATGTTCATTAATATGAGACAAAAAAAATTGAGTTAAACGATTTATAAGAGCTTAACTTACATGATAATCAATCTGATATACCTATACAAGAGATATTGTCACCACTATGTAAGCCTTTTAATCTATTTTCACCATCAAACTGGAAAAGTATTTGACGGGTGTGCGGTTCATTGTTGATTTCTCGACTTGTTGAGGATGGACGGGTTATACAGACTAACAGAACAATCATCTAGAGTTGAGAAAGCTCTGTTTCACCCCCACCATGATGCGTTACCACAATTTTGTGTTTTATTTATTTTTTCATCTGTGCCAATTTGTTCAGATGTTCAGTTGTATAAACATTGCATTATTGTTTTCTGTATCGAATGTTATCATCAGGCATATGTAGGGACTGGAAAAATTCGCGGGTTCAATGACCTCTGGGCTAGCTTCCAAAATCCTTTGCTTGCTCGGGAAAATTCTATCTGTTCATTGGTTGTTAACCTTGTGATACGTCTCGACTGGGTAGCCTTGTGATTTGATGATTCTTTGGCTGATGGTCCCTCATTGGCCCAGAGTCCTCTAGTTAAACTGTGAGCCAACAGCATAATGAAGCCAAAGGTACAGGTATTTGAATTTTCACCTACAGCGAAATGAATTCACGAATTTTTCCGGTCTCTAGGCATATGCTATTCATCCGCCATTCGTAAGAAGTCATTCGAATATGTATTAATCTAGTTATTGCTCAATTAATTGTGATGCCTTGTACTCACTAGAAGTTCCTTTTCTGAGATTCCATAGATGGGTAAAGCATACGTAATTGTTTCTATAATCTATTTTTTCGAAGTGAAAAAAAAAATGTAATACGGAGAGTGAAGCCGGATCTTATGACAAGGTAGAGAGAGAGAGTGAGAGACAGGCAGAGAGGGGGAGAAATAGAAGGAGGCTGAAGGAGGGAATAGAGAAAGAGGAGAGCGTGTGAGAGAGAGGGAGAGTGGAGGGGGAGGGGTAGAGTGGTGGAGGGGGAGGGGTAGAGTGAGAGAGAGGGACGGGGAGAGATAGAAGGAGAGGGGGGGATTGTTCCGTGACAGCCGGACGCGCCACGCGCCTCCAGTTCGAGTCCAGGCAAGGGCACTCACCTCGCGGGAGGGGCGGCAGAGGGGAAGAGTAGGGGGACCGGCTCCAGCCCCTCTTCAGGAACTGCCGCGGCCGCCGCGAGCGCCCCTGGCGGCCGGGAGCGCGGGTCTGCAGCCAGGTGGACCGTCTCAATCAGACTGTTCTATGGCCACAACGATGACTCATCACTTATTGTTGAAGATGTAACTTCGTATAGGGGCCAGCCTAGTCAAGGTTGTAGTTGTTTTTGTGAGGCAGGATTATAAGTGCAACGCTCGCTGGTGCTTCTAGCGCGGTATCTAGCTCTGGGGGGCCTATTCTTGACACTGTCGGAATAATTCCGCTAGCGGAATTACGAGAAATGTCTATTCTTGAAACTGCTATAGCGGCTGTCGGAATCAACATTGTCGGGTTGACGAAAAGATGGAAGTGTTTCAACGTTGCTTTTAGTGTTGACGTCACTGGTAGAAGGCCAAAAACAATGAGAAAAGGACCATTTCTCATAAAAGTGTATTAATTTTTTTTTCATTATATTCATCTCTTTTCTCTAGTTGATGGGCGTGGAAGTTGTGTGTATAAATACATAAGTAATAATTTAAAATGTGTTGTAAATCTACGCCCGAAGAAACGGAAAAATTTAAGACTTATATAAAATAAAATAAGTTTTAAGGAGGTAACGCAACTGTCAAATTTATTTCTTGTGGGAAAAAGTACTAAAAAACCCCAACATTTACGAATATGATTCCTGATTCATGTGTTTTTTTAAGTAAAAAAAAATTCTCACTCTTTAAATTTATATTTTCTGCTCAATTGGCTCCAACTCGTATCATATTTGCATGTATAATCTGTGGTGAAAAATAAATCTTATGCAGTGCTTCTTGGTTTGGCAAATAATTTACGAAATGTGTACATTAAGATTTTTATAATTACCGCAAGTCATTAAAAGGTAGGGGGGAAGAGGCACAGGGACCAGATAGAAAATTACAAGCCAATTGCTAATATAATTCTTCGGAAACCTTATAACTATACTATAAGTAATGCATAGAGACCGGAAAAATTCGCGGTTTCATTTCGCGATAGGCTAGAATGATTGGAACACATATTGCCTGAAGGAATGTGAGCCAATGAATGACCCTCAACGTAAGAAGTATCGAATCACAAACATCCCAGTTAACAGGTGTCACGAGTCAGTAGCCAATGACCTGGTGTAATGTTCCCGAGTACATAAAGGATCGTGGAGTCTATCCTGGAGGTCATCGAAACCACGAATTTTTCCAGTCCCTAGTAATGCAGTAAGAGCGGATCACCTTTACATTTATGGCCACGGTAACGTTTACAGTTTTAAAGTTTTTTTTATTTGAAGGGTTTGAAAAGTTGTGCATTTAAGCATTGGGGAGGGGGCGCAACTGATCTGTTTGACCCAAGGGCGTCGCCAGCCGATGGCCAGTCGATGGCCTAGGGAGGAGGCAAGTTGTGGGAAAAGTAAGTATTTCTTTGCATTTGGCTACATTTGTTTGAATCTCTACTATTCTATAGGATGGCAACTGCCCCTCCCCCGCCAGTGCCCTTGGTTTGACCACGGTCCTTGTATCTTTTCGACGGCCCCGACACATTTGGCATTCAGACACTTGCTTGACGAAAGCCCGAGGTCTGGTGAAGTACGCTCGGTTGGGCGATGGTTCGCTCGCACAAGTACCCACACAGTCGCTTGCCCGAGGTCTGGTGAAGTACGGTCGGTTGGACGGTGGTTCGCTCGCACAAGTACCCCGTCGCTTGCCCGAGGTCTGGTGAAGTACACTCGGTTGGGCAGTGGTTCGCTCGCACAAGTACCCCGTCGCTTGCCCGAGGTCTGGTGAAGTACGCTCGGTTGGGCAGTGGTTCGCTCGCACAAGTACCCCGTCGCTTGCCCGAGGTCTGGTGAAGTACGCTGAGTTGGGCGGTGGTTCGCACGCATAGGTAAACCGTCGCTTACCCGAGGTCTGGTGAAGTACACTCGGTTGGGCGGTGGTTCGCTCGCACAAGTACCCCGTCGCTTGCCCGAGGTCTGGTGAAGTACGCTGAGTTGGGCGGTGGTTCGCAAGCATAGGTACCCCGTCGCTTGCCCGAGGTCTGGTGAAGTACACTCGGTTGGGCGGTGGTTCGCTCGCACAAGTACCCCGTCGCTTGCCCGAGGTCTGGTGAAGTACGCTGAGTTGGGCGGTGGTTCGCACGCATAGGTACCCCGTCGCTTGCCCGAGGTCTGGTGAAGTACACTCGGTTGGGCAGTGGTTCGCTCGCACAAGTACCCCGTCGCTTGCCCGAGGTCTGGTGAAGTACGCTGAGTTGGGCGGTGGTTCGCACGCATAGGTACCCCGTCGCTTGCCCGAGGTCTGGTGAAGTACACTCGGTTGGGCGGTGGTTCGCTCGCACAAGTACCCCGTCGCTTGCCCGAGGTCTGGTGAAGTACGCAGAGTTGGGCGGTGGTTCGCACGCATAGGTACCCCGTCGCTTGCCCGAGGTCTGGTGAAGTACACTCGGTTGGGCGGTGGTTCGCTCGCACAAGTACACCGTCGCTTGCCCGAGGTCTGGTGAAGTACACTCGGTTGGGCAGTGGTTCGCTCACACAAGTACACGTCCTGTCGCTTGCCCGAGGTCTGGTGAAGTACGCTCGGTTGGGCGGTGGTTCGCACGCATAGGTACCCCGTCGCTTGCCCGAGGTCTGGTGAAGTACACTCGGTTACGCGGTGGTTCGCTCGCACAGGTACCCCGTCGCTTGCCCGAGGTCTGGTGAAGAACGCTTGGTTGGGCGGTGGTTCGCTAGCACAAGTACCCAACCTGTCGCTTGCCCGAGGTCTGGTGAAGTACTCTCGGTTGGGCGGTGGTTCGCTCGCACAAGTACCCAACACGTCGCTTGCCCGAGGTCTGGTGAATTACACTCGGTTGGGTGGTGGTTCGCTCGCACAGGTACCCCGTCGCTTGTTCCAGGTCAGGTGAAGTACGCTCGGTTGGGCGGAGGTTCGCTCGTACAGGTATGTACCCCGTCGCTTGCCCGAGGTCTGGTGAAGTACGCTCGGTTGGGCGGTGGTTCGCTCGCACAGGTACCCCGTCGCTTGCCCAAGGTCTAGTGAAGTACGCTCGGTTGGGCGGAGGTTCGCTCGCACAGATACCCCGTCGCTTGCCCGAGGTCTGGTGAAGTACGCTCGGTTGGGCGGTGGTTCGCTCGCACAGGTACCCTGTCGCTTGCCCGAGGTCTGGTGAAGTACGCTCGGTTGGGCGGTGGTTCGCTGGCACAGGTACCCCGTCGCTTGCCCAAGGTCTGGTGAAGTACGCTCGGTTGGGCGGAGGTTCGCTCGCACAGATACCCCGTCGCTTGCTCGAGGTCTGGTGACGTACGCTCGGTTGGGCGGAGGTTCGCTCGTACAGGTATTTACCCCGTCGCTTGCACGAGAACTGGTGAAGTACACTCGGTTGGGCGGTGGTTCGATCGCACAGGTACCCCATCGCTTGCCCGAGGTCTGGTGAAGTACGCTCGGTTGGGCGGTGGTTCGCTCGCACAGGTACCCCGTCGCTTGCCCGAGGTCTGGTGAAGTACGCTCGGTTGGGTGGTGGTTCGCTCGCACAGGTACCCCGTCGCTTGCCCGAGGTCTGATGAATTACGCTCGGTTGGGCGGTGGTTCGCTCGCACAAGTACCCCATCTCTTGCCCGAGGTCTTGTGAAGTACTCTCGTTTGGGCGGTGGTTCGCTCGCACAAGTACCCCATCGCCTGCCCGAGGTCTGGTGAAGTACGCTCGGTTGGGCGGTGGTTCGCCCGCACAGGTACCCCATCGCTTGCCCGAGGTCTGGTGAAGTACGCTCGTTTGGGCGGTGGTTCGCTCGCACAAGTACCCCGTCGCTTGCCCGAGGTCTGGTGAAGTACGCTCGGTTGGGCGGAGGTTCGCTCGTACAGGTATGTACCCTGTCGCTTGCACGAGAACTGGTGAAGTACACTCGGTTGGGCTGTGGTTCGCTCGCACTGGTACTCCGTCGCTTTTACCGAGGTCTGGTGAAGTACGCTCGGTTGGGCTGTGGTTCGCACGCACAGGTACCCCGTCGCTTGTACCGAGGTCTGGTGAAGTACGCTCGGTTGGGCTGTGGTTCGCTCGCACTGGTACTCCGTCGCTTTTACCGAGGTCTGGTGAAGTACGCTCGGTTGGGCTGTGGTTCGCACGCACAGGTACCCCGTCGCTTGTACCGAGGTCTGGTGAAGTACGCTCGGTTGGGCTGTGGTTCGCTCGCACAGGTACCCAGTCGCTTGCCCGAGGTATGGTGAAGTACGCTCGGTTGGGCTGTGGTTCGCTCGCACAGGTACCCCGTCGCTTTCCCGAGGTCTGGTAAAGTACGCAAGGTTGGGTTGTGGTTCGCTCGCACAAGTACCCCGTCGCTTGCCCGAGGTCTGGTGAAGTACGCTCGGTTGGGCGGAGGTTCGCTCGTACAGGTATGTACCCCGTCGAATGCACGAGAACTGGTGAAGTACACTCGGTTGGGCTGTGGTTCGCTCGCACTGGTACTCCGTCGCTTTTACCGAGGTCTGGTGAAGTACGCTCGGTTGGGCTGTGGTTCGCACGCACAGGTACCCCGTCGCTTGTACCGAGGTCTGGTGAAGTACGCTCGGTTGGGCTGTGGTTCGCTCGCACAGGTACCCCGTCGCTTTCCCGAGGTATTGTGAAGTACGCTCGGTTGGGCGATGGTTCACTCGCACAGGTACCCAGTCGCTTGCCCGAGGTTTGGTGAAGTACGCTCGGTTGGGCAGTGGTTCGCTCGCACAGGTACCCCGTCGCTTGCCCGAGGTCTGGTGAAGTACGCTCGGTTGGGCGGTGGTTCGCTCGCACAGGTACCCCATCGCTTGCCCGAGGTCTGGTGAAGTACGCTCGTTTGGGCGGTGGTTCGCTCGCACAGGTACCCCGTCGCTTGCCCGAGGTCTGGTGAAGTACGCTCGTTTGGGCGGAGGTTCGCTCGTACAGGTATGTACCCCGTCGCTTGCACGAGAACTGGTGAAGTACACTCGGTTGGGCTGTGGTTCGCTCGCACTGGTACTCCGTCGCTTTTACCGAGGTCTGGTGAAGTACGCTCGGTTGGGCTGTGGTTCGCTCGCACAGGTACCCCGTCGCTTGTACCGAGGTCTGGTGAAGTACGCTCGGTTGGGCTGTGGTTCGCTCGCACAGGTACCCCGTCGCTTGCCCGAGGTCTGGTGAAGTACGCTCGGTTGGGCGGAGGTTCGCTCGTACAGGTATGTACCCCGTCGAATGCACGAGAACTGGTGAAGTACACTCGGTTGGGCTGTGGTTCGCTCGCACTGGTACTCCGTCGCTTTTACCGAGGTCTGGTGAAGTACGCTCGGTTGGGCTGTGGTTCGCACGCACAGGTACCCCGTCGCTTGTACCGAGGTCTGGTGAAGTACGCTCGGTTGGGCTGTGGTTCGCTCGCACAGGTACCCCGTTGCTTTCCCGAGGTATTGTGAAGTACGCTCGGTTGGGCGATGGTTCACTCGCACAGGTACCCAGTCGCTTGCCCGAGGTTTGGTGAAGTACGCTCGGTTGGGCAGTGGTTCGCTCGCACAGGTACCCCGTCGCTTGCCCGAGGTCTGGTGAAGTACGCTCGGTTGGGCGGTGGTTCGCTCGCACAGGTACCCCATCGCTTGCCCGAGGTCTGGTGAAGTACGCTCGTTTGGGCGGTGGTTCGCTCGCACAGGTACCCCGTCGCTTGCCCGAGGTCTGGTGAAGTACGCTCGTTTGGGCGGAGGTTCGCTCGTACAGGTATGTACCCCCGTCGCTTGCACGAGAACTGGTGAAGTACACTCGGTTGGGCTGTGGTTCGCTCGCACTGGTACTCCGTCGCTTTTAACGAGGTCTGGTGAAGTACGCTCGGTTGGGCTGTGGTTCGCTCGCACAGGTACCCCGTCGCTTGTACCGAGGTCTGGTGAAGTACGCTCGGTTGGGCTGTGGTTCAATCGCACAGGTACCCCGTCGCTTTCCCGAGGGTTGGTGAAGTAAGCTCGGTTGGGCTGTGGTTCGCTCGCACAGGTACCCCGTCGCTTTCCCGAGGGTTGGTGAAGTACGCTCGGTTGGGCTGTGGTTCGCTCGCACAGGTACCCCGTCGCTTTCCCGAGGTCTGGTGAAGTACGCTCGGTTGGGCTGTGGTTCGCTCGCACAGGTACCCCGTCGCTTTCCCGAGGGTTGGTGAAGTAAGCTCGGTTGGGCTGTGGTTCGCTCGCACAGGTACCCCGTCGCTTGCCCGAGGTCTTGTGAAGTACGCTCGGTTGGGCGGTGGTTCGCTCGCACAGGTACCCAGTCGCTTGCCCGCGGTCTGGTGAAGTACGCTCGGTTGGGCTGTTGTTCGCTCGCACAGGTACCCCGTCGCTTGCCCGAGGTCTGGTGAAGTACGCTCGGTTGGGCTGTGGTTCGCTCGCACAGGTACCCAGTCGCTTGCCCGAGGTATGGTGAAGTACGCTCGGTTGGGCTGTGGTTCGCTCGCACAGGTACCCCGTCGCTTTCCCGAGGTCTGGTAAAGTACGCAAGGTTGGGTTGTGGTTCGCTCGCACATGTACCCCGTCGCTTGCCCGAGGTCTGGTGAAGTACGTTCGGTAGGGCTGTGGTTCGCTCACACGGGTACCCCGTCGATTGCCCGAGGTCTGGTATAGTATGCTCGGTTGGGCTGTGGTTCGCTCGCACAGGTACCCCGTCGCTTGCCCGAGGTCTGGTGAAGTACGCTCGGTTTGGCTGTGGTTCGCTCGCACAGGTACCCCGTCGCTTGCCCGAGGTCTGGTGAAGTACGCTCGGTTGGGCTGTGATTCGCTCGCACAGGTACCCAGTCACTTGCCCGAGGTCTGGTGAAGTACGCTCGGTTGGGCTGTGGTTCTCTCGCACAGATACCCCGTCGCTTGCCCGAGATCTGGTGAAGTACGCTCGGTTTGGCTGTGGTTCGCTCGCACAGGTACCCCGTCGCTTGCCCGAGGTCTGGTGAAGTTCGCTCGGTTGGGCTGTGGTTCGCTCGCACAGGTACCCCGTCACTTGCCCGATGTCTGGTGAAGTACGCTCGGTTGGGCTGTGGTTCGCTCACACGGGTACCCCGTCGCTTGCCCGAGGTCTGGTGAAGTACGCTCGGTTGGGCTGTGGTTCGCTCGCACAGGTACCCAGTCACTTGCCCGAGGTCTGGTGAAGTACGCTCGGTTGGGCTGTGGTTCGCTCGCACAGGTACCCCGTCACTTGCCCGAGGTCTGGTGAAGTACGCTTGTTGGTTAGTGGTTCGCTCGCACAAGTATCCTGTATCTTGCCCGATGTCTTTTGATGTACGCTCGGTTGGGCGGTGGTTCGCTCGCACAAGTACCCGTCCCGTCGCTTGCCCGAGGTCTGGTGAAGTACGCTCGGTTGGGCGGTGGTTCGCTCGCACAGGAACCCCATCGCTGGCCCGAGTCTGATGAAGTACGCTCGGTTGGGCGGTAATTTGCTCGCACAGGTATCCCGTCGCTTGCCCGAGGTCTGGTGAAGTACGCTCGGTTGGGCGGTGGTTCGCTCGCACAGGAACCCCATCGCTGGCCCGAGTCTGATGAAGTACGCTCGGTTGGGCGGTAATTTGCTCGCACAGGTATCCCGTCGCTTGCCCGAGGTCTGGTGAAGTAAGCTCGGTTGGGCGGTGGTTCGCTCGCACAAGTATCCTGTATCTTGCCCGATGTCTGTTGAAGTACGCTCGGTTGGGCTGTGGTTCGCTCGCACAGGTATCCCGTCGCTTGCCCGAGGTCTGGTGAAGTACGCTCGGTTGGGCGGTGGATCGCTCGCACAAGTACCCCGTGGCTTGCCCAAGGTCTGGTGAAGTACGCTCGGTTGGGCGGTGGTTCGCTCGTACAAGTACCCACCCCGTCGCTTGCCCGAGGTCTGGTGTAGTACGCTTTGTTGGGCGGTGGTTCGCTCGCACAGGTACCCCGTCGCTGGCCCGAGGTCTGGTGAAGTACGCTCGGTTGGGCGGTGGTTCGCTCGCACAAGTACCCCGTCGCTTGCCCGAGGTCTGGTGAAGTACGCTCTGTTGGGTGGTGGTTCGCTCGCACAGGTACGTGGTCGGACTGGCTTCTGGACGCCACGAGAGGGAGGCGACCAGTGAACAGTTGAACCCCCCCGACGCGACTCCGCCAGTAAAACCTGATGGTCGACACTCGGGAGCGGGTCTCGTTCGATGACCCGGCAGTCGCGCTAGCCTCGCAGATGAAGATCAGCCCGGGCGGAAATGACGCACGAGGTCAGATACGCCGAATTCTCACGCTGAGGGAGTCGTATACTTCCTGGAGTTCAGTTGGGGATCCCAGCAGTCAGAGAGACGTGTTCCAGAGAGGTTCGGCTGCCTCCTACCCCTTCCCCTTTACCCAAGTGGGAGAGAAAAAAACTAAACAAGCAACAAGAAGAAGCCGTAGAGAAATTTTATAACTAATCCAATAATCCTTAGAGACCGGGAAATTTCGCGGATTCCTTTCGAGACAGCCTAAAATCTAAACTCGTTTAGCGTAATGCTGCGTCAGTGACTGGACCGAAATTTACCTGAAGGACTCTGGGCCAATGGCAAACCGTCAACAAAAGAAGTTGCGAATCATAAGAATCGCAGTAAAAAAAAGGTGTCCCGAGTCGGTAGCCAATGACCAGGCGATAGTTGCTCGAGTACATAGAGAATCGTGGAGTCTATCCTAGTGGTCATGGAAACCGCGAATTTTTCCAGTCCCTACTAATCCTCGCAATGACGTAATTCAATTTCTTGGACATACGCCATTGCCGTTGTGCACTGTTTTTCAGGAGAAAAAAAATACATAAATGCGAAACATGAAATTAAATTTAAAATATAAACCCACAGAAAACAAGCCTGAAACAGCTGATGTCAAACAGATAAACCAAACGATGCACCTAAACATGTATTATGGAAAACGCAACGACGACAGTACACACGAACACATTCAAACTTAAAATAATAGACAGCACAAGAATATCGTGGAACTAATTTAGTGGTGAAAAAAAAATAGTAACAGCACATACCATTACAGTGGGCTAGCAACGACGTGACAGTTTCAGCAATAACAGTAAATGCGGACAAACAACCAAACCTGGACAACGCAGAAAAGAACTTAATCGAAAGAAGTTGAATGTGAGATATTATTTTTTGACTTACTGTACCAGTGTGAATGCGGCTGCTTTACCACTGAGTTTCCACGGTTCACCTGAAAATAGCTGTCATTGTTATTCTACCAATCACAGAAAAGTACGAAACAAATCTACAGGCTTTTAAGAAATACTTGACATGAAACTTTCATGAAATTCAGGTGTTTCAATATATAATGAATAGAGACCGGAAAATTTCGCGAATTCATTTCGCGATAGGCTAAAATACAAATAGTTATACCTCAGTGCTGCCTCTGCCATTGGCTCACAACTCACCTGGATGACTCTGGGCCAATGAGAAACACCCGACCAAAGCTTTATCGAATCACAGGCTGCTACGTTGGGACGTCTCACAAGACAGCAGCCAATGAGTGGGTGGCATTTGACCGAGTGTACGTAGAACTATGGAGTTCATCCTGGAGGTCATTGAACCCGCGAATTTTTCCGGTCTATAAAAATGAAACAACTGTTTTTATCCCGTTTACTGAACTTCCTATTGAATTCGCAAAATACCTGTTTCTACAAGTATTTACAAACACAGTAGTAGTGAGGTACATCCAGGATGTGTCTGAATAGGTACAACATATAATGGACGAGTTCTAATGAGACCTTGGTGATAATTTCAACCTCGCCTCTAGGAACCCGTTACATATGATAGTTAAGAGAGACGCTACTATCAGTCGGTGCTCACTCTAGGAACTAGTGAACTGTCTGTTGCCTGCCTCTGAGAATCGAGGTACTCCAGTACCTTGTTTCACCAAGTGGAAGTCATCAACTCGAGTGATTTACGTTTGCCACCGACTCAAGGTCACCCAACGCCAGGGGCGTAGCCAGGGGGGGGTTTTAGGGGTTCAAACCCCCCCCCCCTTAGCACCAAATCTTTAATTAATTTCTTATTCATCACTCAAACAAATTTCATATTAAAATTAATAAAATTTTTACCATTACAATATTTAAATTTAAGTACCGAAAACTGCTAAAATAGCACTATTTTACACCTTAAAATCCAAATTTTCCCGGGGGAGGACCCCCGGACCCCACCCCTCTAATACGGGGGGGGGGGGGCATGCTTCTTAACACCCCCCATACACAAATCCTGGCTACGCCACTGCCCAACGCGCATTAGACAATTAGTAGAGACCGGAAAAATTCGCTGATTCATTTCGCGATAGGCGAGAATCAAAATACGTTTGCCTTTTTACCGCATCAGTGATTGGGCCACAGTTTATCTGAATGACACTAGGCCAATGATAAACTTTCAACAAAAGAAGTATTGAATCATTAGTGTCCCAATTAACAGGTGACACGAGCCAGTAGCCAATGAGCAGACGTAATTTTCCCGCGTGCATAGAGGATCATGGAGTATATCCTACAGGTCATTGAAATCGCGAATTTTTCCGGTCTCTAACAATTAGACATTATCGTATTAGCGATATCAGGGGCTGGAAAATGTCTGGTATCCAATTACATACCTGTAGGCCAGACTTCGCAGCCATATGGACATGCAAGACGATTCCGTTTGCCAATTGGCCGATGACTTTTCCAATAGATAATTTTTTTAATACAGACCGGGCGGCGCGGTTTTACTGTTAGCACAGGCATCTGTAAGGAGTTACCTTTGCCTAGGGAGCTATCAGGTCAATTTTGCTACAACTACGAAAACGAAACACACACGAGTGTGATTTCCGAGTAATTACTGACGTCTAAATAATTCGAGGAATTTTGCAGCTTAGCTAAAAGTGATACTGTATAATCAATTTTTTTTTTTTTAATGTTTCTAAACTTATAAATTGAGACCGGAAAAAAATTTAAGAATTTACTTCACGCTGGGCTGAAATTTCTAAAATTCAAAAACATATAGGTACCTCAAAGTTGCTTTCGCCATTGGCTAGCTGTTCATGTGGAGGCTCCGGGCCAATGAGAAACGCTCAACCAAAGAAGTCTCTAATCGCAGACAACCCAGTTGAGACGGCTCACAAGTCTGGAAATCAGGCGCTTATTTGCCCGACTATATAGAGGACTGTGCAGTCTACCCTGAAAGTCATTGAACCCCTTTGAAATTTTTCCAGGCTACAACTAGAGACCAGAAAAATTCGCGGATTCCTTTCGAGACAGGCTGGAATCCAAACTCGTTTAGCTTAATGCTGCGTAAGTGATTGGACCTCAATTTACCTGAAAGACTCCAAGCCAAAGGCAAACACTCAACAAAAGAAGTATCTAATCATAAGAATCGCAGTAAACAGGTGTCCCGAGTCGGTAGCCAATGACCAGGTGATAGTTGCCCGAGTACATAGAGAATCGTGGAGTCTATCCTAGTGGTCATTGAAACCGAGAATTTTTCCACTGCCTAGCTATAACAATCGCGTGGGAAAGTTCCTGTTAAAACGGTGTCTCTCGTCTTTTAAAAAATAGCCCGTATGTTTACCGCGCGTTTGTTACGGTGTGGGGAGTTTAACCATCTGCGCGGGGTGTTGCATAACCGCGGCCACGCAAGCCGCAAGCCCGGACGGGCGAGGCTGCTCGTAAACATCCCGGACCGCGGGTGTCTGGGCAGGCCGCGGGAAGATGGCCTCCAAATATGGCCGACCGCGCGTCCCGCATTCGCAACACTCCCGCCGCCAGACGCCAGCAGCTGCAGCTGCACGCAGCTCGTCCGCGAGCACAGCTGCCAGCGGGCCAGGTGCGCAGTAGCGCCCGACACGTCTCTTCACGTCACGTTCAGCCCGCCAGATCAACCGAGATATTACATCCGTCAATCATAACCTCAAAAAAAAAGTCTGCAAGGCATTTTCTTTTATTTAATTTTTTTTTGTCGTGATAACGTCTTATAAATAGGCACCGGAAAAATTCGCGGGTTCAATGACCTCTAGGATGAACTCCATAGTTCTACGTACACTCGGTAAAATGCCATCCACTCATTGGCTGGTCTCTTGTGAGGCGTCCCAACGTAGCACCCTGTGATTCGATAAAGCTTTTGGTCGGGTGTTTCTCATTGGCCCAGAGTCATCCAGGTGATTTGTGAGCCAATAGCAGAGGCAGCACTGAGGTATAAATGTTTGTATTTTAGCCTATCGCGAAATGAAACCGCGAATTTTTCCGGTCTCTACTTATAAATCGATGAACGCCGGCTGCACGCACGAAAAATTGTCACGTTCCGCCTGAGCCGAGCGTGCAAGAACCGGCCAACCACCGCGCGAGAAAATATTCTATAATATCAAACAGGTTAAGACGGGCTTTTTAACTAATTGATCGTGATTATGTTTAAAGAAATTAATTAAATAAATTTGCAAAAACTGTACGGTAAATAATATTTGAAAATTCAAATGTATGCAATTTTTCATCAATGTTTTCTTATGACGTTATCACGTAAAAATTATCGTCCGTAAACCGACTTTACAGACAACCCCCCCCCCCCCCTTTTTTTAGTTTTTTTTATTGGTTGATCTGTTACCATATTGTGTTTTTAACTAACCCACGAAAACATATTTTGAAACAATAAAAATATCTGAGACACAAAAGTAATGCAAACTGCTCAGTAACTCGAAGTTTGTTTAATGATTTGTAAGTGCTTAGAGTATACATGATCGTTCAACGGATAAACTTTTACAAGAGAAATTACATCCGATTGTTGGCAGCATCCAAATAGAAAAATATTATGACGCACGCGCGGATCATTGATAATCGCTCGGGTGATGTCTGTCCTTCAATCACGTGACCTCAAGCCAATGAGAAGGCCAGAAAAATCCAACCCGTCCGACCATGAAGAGCTTCCCAAGCGGACGGGTGAAAATATAACCTTCCGAGTGTTTGCCAGGTATTTATTGTCGACAGACAAAGACCTTGAAGTTTGTTTATTTGTTTGGCTGCTTCCATTAAATGTTTTTTTTTTTTTTTTAACTTACGTTTAAACACATTTTAAAGTCTGATGTTCGGTGACAAAATTTTACCAAGACATAAAAGTGTAACCAAATATGTTAATAAATACCAGAGCGATAAAACTTAAGTTTAATGATTTATAAGTGCCTAAATTTAATAGTCGTCAGTGTAATCTACCTATACAAGATAAAATTTCACCACTATTTAAGCCTTCTAGTTTGTTGGCAACAACAAAGTGGAAAGGATTTGGCTGGACGTGCGGATTATTGAGAGTCCAATTTTATTTTACAACAGAAATGTCGAGAGTGTGTGTCATGAAGGACGCAGATGGAACGTTTTCGGGGATATAAAAAATCGTATAGCTTTGTTTGTCCAATTTTTAATCTAGTTAGAGATTTTCTTAGTTACTGATAAATTCAATATCTTCTGCGTCTGACTACTACTAATTTTTACATACATTGGATCAGTGCCGTAGCCAAGTTGTTGTAAAGGAGGGGGTGCCGTATAACCATCATATAATTTTTTTTTACAGGAAAGTTTTCTATATAATTGAATTTTGGCAGAAATTTCAGGGAACAATAGGCATTATAAACTTCAACGCTTGAAAGAAAACTGAACAATTAACTTTTTTGGTTTTTATTTCACCGTGTTTACAAGCCAAATGTTTGCTTATTTAGTTTTTAAAAAACAGGTATTAAAGACATGCATTTTAACGTTAATAAATACACGAAACACACATGTGAAGTTTTTATAAAAGGCATTCTTACAGTAACATGCGTGCAAACCGGCATTGAATATAGACTTACTTGGGAACGCAATCCCTGCTGCTTCTGTGTTTGAAACATGTCAGGCTGTGATGGGGAGAAAATACATAATTCTAGCCTACTAAGGATTACAATAATCCTTCTGAAATTATATCTCTCTGTTAACTTATGTAACTAAGTTGCTATAATTTATTATTCAATCTTTAATTCTTTTTTTTTTTTTTTTTTTTATTCTGGAAGAGCGGAGTCTGAAACCCCTGCCTACGTCCATGACTGGATGACTGTGGTCGGTGTGATGGAAGCAAACTTGTGCTTGAAACAAACCCAACGACGAAACACAGACGATGCCACGGAGTTTTAACACACCGCTTGCTTGGAAATCTTTTCGCTGAAAGTGCATTTAGGGGCAGGAATTTTTCGCGGCAAGATTTGGACACTTATTAGACAGCAACTAGGTATACCCGCACCTGTGGTTTCTTCCTTGTGATTGGCGGCCGTCCGCGAGAGAAGTCATTGACTTATTTGACAGAGCCGATCAGGACGCGTTAACTTCCTCATTGAATCACTGTGATTGGTGTTGTTAAAATCGATATGTACCTGGGAGAAACTCACCCAATCACGAAACACAGGCGGCGCTATAGTATTTTAACTTTCATATTTAACTTTCATATGGTCTCAAAATCTTTTCGCAAAATCTGCATGCCCCTACGCATGGACCTCCCAATATGCCAGCGACTGTACACGCCGTCGCACGTATGCGAGGGCAGGCCAATGCTGGGACATGCCCTCTGTAACCTCCGCCACGTAGTTATTCACCTGGCGGGTTTTTAACGACTTTGGTCCGTAAGTACAGGCCAGGAGTGTTCCGTGGGTCCGTCCAGTGGCCCGACGTTCCTGGAGCAAATATAAATCTGCTCTGCCCTGATGATTGGCTTACCGTAGTGGACACGCCCTGCGCGACCCTTGTGATCCAATCACGAACTATCCTGTGCAGGATGAATAGCCGCTCGACCAATAAGCACACTTAAGTGGCTCGAGTAAGTAAGTGCTCAGTCTCTTTTGGAAGTTACAGACCTACACAATTGTATGTGACTTATAACAAAAAATTATGGTATACATCCTCATCCTATTTTTGTTTAAGAAAAGGTAAAATGCACAGGAGATTTACTATATATATATATATATATATATATATATATATATATATATATATATATATAGTGAATTTTCCCACACGATTATAGTAGCCAATAACTTCCACTAAACGTCTATAATATGTTCCATGCAACTTATCTTCAATGTGACAGTTCTCAAAAAAGAATACCAGTGGTCAAAGCAACCTTCGGCCACTATTTTTTCTGCTATCTGTCTGTTTGTAAACAACTCCGTGTGGTTGTCAGTGGAAGTAAACAAATTGAAGGTGACAGAGTACTTTTTTAATCTGAGACATGTTACTTGGCAAAGACTTGAAGGATGTTACTGCGGAACTGTGACGCAGGGAACGTGAACTAACGGCGCTAGTAGTAACCTGACCCCGCCTCGGACACTGCTCATCATGGTAATGGGCCCCAAGATTGCGGTCCCTAGGATCCAGTTTCCGACTCGCTTTCCCCCCACGAATCGGGAAATGCTTGCCGGCGCGCCAGTTCCGGACCAATCAAACCAGAGCACTGCCTGGATGTGCTGGAGTTGGAAACAAACAACAAAATTCTCAAAGTCCTAAGGGGGCTGTCTCTATCAAGCATGAGTTAGGGACAGTAATAATTCGTTGGGTTAGGCGCCTTACGAATAACTATGCTTTTAATTACTAAAAAAGGCTTATATCTCAGAAAGTTAAGCTCTAAACGAAAAAAAAAATCATTAGAAAATTTAAGTTTGCGTCACTGGGAATATTTTGAATGTTGTACTTTCCTTTCGAAAATCTTTGTTTTTATTTTTTAAATATGCTAATATAATTGAAATTCATAATTTAAAAAATTATATTATTGTCTTTTATATACATATACACGTGTGTATGCCCGAAAGTTATTTTGGCGGGTTTGTTTTTTTGTAGTTAAGCCCTTTTGAATTTTTATGTTATTAAAATCGTCTTTTGTGGTCACTTATTTGCTTGCTGCTTAATTTATCAGCAAATAACACAGATGCGCTTTATATATGTATACCTATATAAATTTGTGTCAAATATTTTTACCATTTCACATACACACATATATATGAAATAAATAATTTCCATTAGCACTATATTAAAAGAAATTGAATTAATAATAATTTCGCGTATAATAAATTAAAGTGTTTGTTATATTCATCATTTTTCAACGGGCTCCTTAGGCGCCTTACAACCTCCTAGTATATGCATACGCTTTATTGTGGATGACCTTGCGTCAGTAATAAAACAAGAGAAAAAGTGGTGAATCAACAATGTTGCGACTCAACACAAGGATGAAGAGCCTCTGGCCTTGTTTCAGCCGGTGCACGAGCTAAAGCATAGCTAGTATGAATTGGGCGGTTGAGCTAGCCAATAGTGAAAAGAATTCCCGAAATAATAGCGAACCTATTCCCGTAGTCGATTCCATCTGCGTCACACACTTACAGATTAGTTCGTTACAATAAGTATTTCTTATGATTTAGCTTACTCGTAACTTAATACAATGAAATCAATGTCCACATAGAAGGTAGTTTCATTGGCGACGTTTAAATAAAATTTCACTTTCTTCTTCAGTATATCTTACCAAAGTAACTCATCACAAACAAAATTGTTCTTAAAATATAACACCCAATATAGGTAGCTAATCCGAAATAAAATTTCCAAAACTTGGAAAGAGTCGATACACGACTGATATTCGTGAAGGTTCAAACTAGACTAAAAACTTTTCTGAACAAAACTCTCGGATATTTAAACCTCTTCCTTGCATGTACTCGCCAATCAACACAGATCTTAAAAATTTACCATATTATCCCAAATTATTTTATTACAAAGTTATAAGAACTTAGATCAAAAATCACTTTCAAACAGTATCAAAATCATACCCGAATAAAATCTGGTCATCTATAGGAGTATTCTGCTGATATTATTAAGTCATCAAATTAAATTTCACAAAATATACAATCACAAATTACAAAGGAGACTTTTAATAATAATAATAAACAAAATTTCAAAGATAAAGTAGCCGAGTAAGAAGTTAATTAAAGAGTAATGAAACAAACAAAAAAAGAGGTCACACTCGGAATTGCAAAGAGTTATTCTGAAAGTATGTTAAAATATTAAATCAGCAATTACTCTTTTATTTAAAGAAGAATAATCCTTATATAATAAGAATACGGTTGTTTAAGTACAAATTCAATCAAAATAAAAAAATTATAAACCATCACTTCTCAACATTAATATAAACACGTTTGTAAAATTGATTATTTACTTTGTAAATAAATTTTACTTAATAATGAAAATCAATAAATACACTGTATGTTTATAATAATTTATTAATGTTAATTATACATGCAGGAACATAAATTTGCTTATATAAATACACTTGATAAAGGTTATGAACACGATTTATATCACTCATATTCACAATAAATAAATGTTTTTAATGATATCGACCAATATTCAATATCAATAACTAAAGTATAAGATTTAAAAGCACATACATAATATTAATTTGTATTTTTTTTTGTATGTAGCCTTTTTTTCATATTTCGAAAAATGTCTTTGAATAGTGTGCGCCATCGTAAAAATTTCGCTCTGATCATCTGTTTCATGACGCGCCTTAAAAGAACCGTAATTCAAAAAAAAAAATATTCCCGATAAAAGGTGAGCGCGAACTCGCGTAACCTTTCGCCCGAGGAGGAGGATGACTTCAAGGTCAACCTAAACGCTTTCACTGAGTTCGCTCTCGGGCCGCCCCCGGCCGGGTCGCTGGAAGACGTGCAGATACCCGGGTGTCAGCGCGCCGTTTGCGAACCGCTCACCGTCCTTTATCGGCTAGAGACCGGAAAAATTCGCGAATCCATTTCGCGATAGGCTAAAATACAAATAGTTATACCTCAGTTCTGCCTCTGCCATTGGCTCACAACTCACCTGGATGACTCTGGGCCAATGAGAAACAACCGACCAAAGCTTTATCGAATCACAGGCTGCTACGCTGGGACGTCTCAAAACACAGCAGCCAATGAGTGGGTGACATATGACCGAGTGTACGTAGAACTATGGAGTTCATCCTGGAGGTCATTGAACCCGCGAATTTTTCCTGTCCCTAATTATCACTGCTCAAAGAAAAAAAGGGGGAGGGGGTTGTCTGTAAAGTCGGTTTACGGACAATAATTTTACGTGATAACGTCATAAGAATACATTAATGAAAAATTGCATGCTTATTTAATTTTCAAATATTCTTTACAGTTATTTTTTTGCAAAATTTAATTTAAATAATTTGTTTAAATATAATCACGAACAATTAGTTACAGAAATAAACTGAAATCAAATCAATGTCAATAAATTTTTAATTTGAAATGACTAAATAGGACAAATAAATCAATTTTTTTTAATTACTGCTTTTTAAAAGCCCGCCTTAAACCTGTTTGATATTATAGAAGATTTTCTCGCACGGTGGTTGGCCGGTTCTTGCACGCTCGGCTCAGGCGGAACTTGACAATGAGTGGGGACAGGAAATATTCGGGGATTCAATGACCTCTAGGCTAGCTTCCAAAATCCTCTGCTTGCTGGGGAAAATACTACCTGTTCATTGGCTGTTAACTTGTGATACGCCTCGACTGGGTAGCCTTGTGTTTTGATGCTTCTTTGGCTGATGGTCCCTCATTGGCCCAGAGTCCTCTAGTTAAACTGTGAGCCAACAGCATAATCAACCCAAAGGTACAGGTATTTGAATTTTTACCTACCGCGAAATGAATACGCGAATTTTTCCGGTCTCTAACAATGAGGAGAGTCCGGAAAAATTCGTGAATTCATTTCGTGACCAGATTAAATTCAAACACGTGTACAATTCTGCTGGTCCTGCTATTGGCTCGCAGTTTAACTGGAGTTATCTGGGCCAATGAGAGAATATCGGCCAAAGAAGCATCAAATCACAAGCTACCAGTGGAGACGCCTCACAAGTTAGCAACCAATGAACACGCGTGTCTGCTTGAGAAATGCAGAGGATAGTGGAGGCTATTCTAGAGGTCATTGAATCCGTGAATTTTTCCGGTCTCTATCGATTTATAAGACCTTATCAATAGAGCCAAGGAATTTTCGCGCATTCATTTAGTCGCAAGCTAGAATGCAAACCTCCACACTGTCGCACTGTGTTCATGATTGGACCGCAGTTATTTGGACAGGCCCCTCTACGACCGTGAGCCAACGATGCCCAGCTAGGAGAGAAGTAAGCGAATCAGGTAGTGCCAAATAACAAGGATAAAAATGTTCTCGCTAAGAAATCAACCAATGGGAAAGTAAACATGGGTCGAGCACACCTATTACCTTACATTCTACTCTGAAGCCAGACGAATCTGCGAAATTTCCGGGACTAGTTATCACGTCAAAAAAAACGTTAAGGGGCCCGCCTACCTGGGCACACATACGGTGTGCAGAGCTTCAGGAAAAACAACGCGATTTCAAAACTATTCAAGATATCCGAGTGGGGCCTGTTTACGAATAGCATTTAAGAGTTCGCTTAGGACCGAAAAGTACTTTTAATTTCGGATTAAGTTTTTAAACTGTATTTTTTAGAAGCGTTAAAATGTCTAAAACGCGTGTTTTCAGAGTAATTTTTAGGCATGAAACAATCAGTACAGATTCTTGAAAGCACTTAAGGGGCTTGCATAACACCTTTATCTTCATTTCTCCGCCATATAATGTTACGGTCGCCGCTCAAATTTCACAGTTATCCTGTGACGACGAGAAGACTGCGCGCCAGTTCAGAGACTTGCGCTTAGAGGCTATACCGCGCTGGAAGCACCAGCGAGCGTCGCGCTTATCGTCCCGCCTCACTAACACACATACACCCCTGACGAGGCGGGCCCCTTAAAGACGATAAACAGAAAACTTGCATGGACAAGCGCAGTGGCTGATGAAGGCTGGGCTGTCGACACCCGGGGGACTGTGGCCGGCCGCAGGAGGGAGACGGCGGCCGATGTCGCCCCCCCCCCCCTCCAGGGGCACGCAGGGGTAACTGTACCGCGGCTGTAACTGTTCCTCGAGCCGAGCCAGTTAGTCGCCGCCCGTCCCGTCGACATCTCCCGCAGCAGCCGCGCTGGACCGAGCTACTGCCCGCGCGCAAAACATCCGCCCCCGCGCACTGATGTTCCAAAAAAAAATGCGTCGGAACTCGGCGACGGTTGTCTGAGGTCGCTTGGCTCGTCATAAAGTGAAGGGCTCCGGCGACGTTTCGGTCGATATTCGCCATCTTCAGTCCAACTGCGTGGCGGACAGGAGTTTCCTTTGCTAACATTGTTATGATTTCGTGGGAAATTAACCGTGAATATAGGGCCACGCAAATTTTTGCGAAAAAGATTCCGAGACTAACTGGTGGTTAAAACACTGTAGCATCATCTGTGTTGGGTGAGATTCTTTCAGGTACATGTCGATGATTGTTACAACACCAATCACAATGTTTCTCTCGCAAACGGCCACCAATCACAAGGAAGAAACCGCTCGTGCGGGTAAACCTTGTTGCAGTCTAATAGACGTTCAGAGTTTTTTTTTTTTTTTCGCGAAAAATACCTGCCCCATACCTAGGTACCGGAAAAATTCGCGAATTCATTTCACGACAGGCTAAAATACAAATAGTTATACCTCTGTGCTGCCTCTGCTATTGGCTCACAACTCACCTGGATGACTCTGGGCCAATGAGAAACGCCCGACCAAAGCTTTATCCAATCACAGGCTGCTACGTTGGGACGTCTCACAAGACAGCAGCCAATGAGTGGGTGACATTTGACCGAGTGTACGTAGATCTATGGAGTTCATCCTGGAGGTCATTGAACCCGCGAATTTTTTACCGGTCCTTAATAACTATACCGCCTCACTGACAAAACACTCTATTGACTAGGCGGGTCCCTTCATTCCTTATCCACTTGTTCTGGAGGGAAATGCGCATCTGTCCCGCGGGTTGTTCTGTGCCTGGGCCGGCGGCCGGTAATGGCGGCGATTTGCGACTGTTCGTCCGTGACCAGGGGCTGGACGACGGACACTGGCGGAGAGAGAGGGGGGGAGGGAGGTAAACATCATGGCCGACCCGGCCCCGGGTGAACAGTCTCACACTCGACGACCGAGGTACAGCTGGAGTCCTGGAGTGCCGCAGTGCAGAGCAACAACGTTCCTCGCGACATCAGAGTCTACGCACGGACGAAAATTGCAAAACGGATAACAAAGAAGACATTCAGTTATGCCTACGATTAGGGACAGGAAAGATTCGCGGGTTCAATGACCTGCAGGATGAACTCCATAGTTCTACGTACACTCGGTCAAATTTCACCAACTCATTGGCTGCTGTCTTGTGAGACGTCCCAGCGTAGCAGCCTGTGATTCGATAAAGCTTTGGTCGGGCGTTTCTTTTTGGCCCAGAGTCATCCAGGTGAGTTGTGAGCCAATAGCAGAGGCAGCACTGAGGTGTAACTATTTGTATTTTAGCCTATCGCGAAATGAATTCGCGAATTTTTCCGGTCTCTACCGATAGTTCGTGTTCTTGGCGAATAATTCACCAACGTTTCGGTCGACATTGCAGTCGCCATCATCAGGGAGCAGTTAGTTACCTACTGAGGTTCTTACAAGTTATCCTGCCTTCATATACTCTCGCCGGTGTATATAAAGACAGGATAAGTTGTAAGAACCTCAGTAGGTAAACTGCTCCCTGATGATGGCGACTGCAATGTCGACCGAAACGTCGGTGAATTATTCGCCAAGGACACGGCTACAACCCAGAAGCCAAGTTACTTCATATAATGGCCGTGAAAGCCTGCGAACATTATTACTGATAGCTAGGTGTATCAATTAATGTCCTGTCCGCTTCGTCAAAAATTTATCAATTGAAATTTTCATGTTGATTCCTTCGCTGCATTTCTACATCGTCGAATTTTGTTTTGTTTTTGTTCCCTGCGGGTTCACCAGCGGTAACTTGTTCCCTCGGATGGCTTGTATCGCCTCCTGGCGGCCGTTTCAGCGAGCGTCGCCGGGGACAGAATGTCGTCAGACTCGTTCCGACCACTTTCTTGTTCTGGCTGGCGGCTAACTTTTCCTTGGCTTTTTTCATTTTTATTTACACATCATGTGTGTCCGTCGTGGAAATCAAAGTTTTAACGCATCCAATAAAAATGGACACATAGTTTCCAATGTCTTTACCTCAGAAGTGAAGTATTTTCTTCAACCCCCCCCCCCCCCCTCCTTTTCCCACTCAACTGCTTAAGTGGTTGCACAACATCGCTGATACAACACAAGAGCCAGTGACAAACAATAATCTGAATTATGCGAGGTGAAACCAGGTCCATGGTGTGTGCAATACAAGGCTCTGGAATACGGCGTGTTCAGAAAACACATCCACTGCCCACATGTTCTCAGGAAATAATAACCAATGTCCTTAATATTGGTAAATTTTTTATTTATATGTTGGCTATCCTAAACAATACACCAACCCGTTTCTTTGACACTTATGTTGTTTACTTCTTGGTTTTAAACTGCTTTCTTGTATCAGTAATCAATAATAAATAATATTATTTTATTTTTATTTTTGTATAATCAAACGAATATGTTTTTTGGCAAAACAAACTTTAGCAGAAACCAAGAAAGTTTCCAAGACTAATTTTATAAGTAACTTATATTTGCTTTAAACATCAGAGAGGAGTAAGAAAATATTATTTGTGCTACAGAATACGTTTCACATAATTTAAGCACCAATGAGCAAAGGAGGGACATTTTTGGCTTCCCGTAATTTTTTTTTTTTAATTTGTGACCTATGTACGTGTCTGTGAAACGCTCTGGATGGTTCCTGAACACACGCAGGGTTCCGAGGGCCGACAGATTGTCTGGTGTGCAATAAGCCAATAAGGAGCTAGTCCACTGCCGCGACCCCGGGCAGCCAATGGGCGACCACGTCTACGTCCAAGGAAACAACGAGGCCATTTCACTTCTGTGGTGTTGTTCCTCCTGCGGTAACACGCTCGAAAACACGCTCGAAAAGGAGTCCTGCATTCAGACGTGCGATCTCACAGGACGCCAAGTCACCACGATGCTGACTCTTCCTTGCTGGCGACTAACTTCTGCCAAGACACCAAGATACCACTACACAGAGGCGATTTGATACAATTTATTGGGCATATGTCATTGCAGCTTTGCACTGACTGTCAAGAACAAAAACTAAGAAATAGAAGTGAAAACAAAACCCACGGAGAAGAAGCCTAAATCAACTATGTCAAACAGATAACCCCAAAGATGTACCTAAAAAAAAAGGTATTATGGACAAAACAACGACCACAGCACAGAAGAACACATTCAAGCCTAAATATCATAGACAGCACAAGAATTCCGTGGAAGGAATTCAGTCATGAAAAAAAAACAGCACAGGCGACGAGAGAGTTTAAACAATAACAGTAATGTCACAGACAACAAAACATGAACAACGCAGCAAATATTATAAGTGGATGTGCTCGTCCTTGATGTCGACATTGTGTTGTCCAAAATACCAGTTTATGTATATCGTTTGTTTTATCTGTTTGACATGGGCTGATTTAGGCTTGTTCTCCGTGGCTTTATGTTTTCATTTATTATTTTTTAGCTTGTGATCTTGAATTTTTTCCATGATAAATATATCTGCTAACGAAAGCATTTTTTTTATCGCTGGCTCCTAAGTGTTGTGCCTGGCTGCTAAACTTTCAGAGAACTTGCGAAGGCCTGTAAGTAGGCTCATTCAAAGGCGTCTAACCGACCAAAGATAATAAGAGCACACAACAAACTGAAAAAAAAAAATACAAACAAATCTAGCGTAAAAGTCTAACAAACGGCCAAACTTTCTCGCGAAATATACTTGTTACATTGTTAGTTATCACAAGCGGTAGTGACGGCGATCGTAAGGATTCGCGGAGATATGTGAATGATTGTTTTGACTTGAAACTCATTGTAACATTTTTTTTTCTTCTGATCGACTTCAGTTGGAGGCAGCAACTGTAACGATATTGGACTACGATCGCGAAAGTGAGCTTTAAGCACCATTTCGGAACATTTTTTTTCCTGACCAATTAATAGAAGTCGGTAAAATTCTCGTACTGATTTGAAGTCATACTTTTTGATTAAACTAAATACTTTTAACATGATGTAGTTATTTCCAGACGAATCAAGGACGTTCAGTAATTCAGCAGCTGCGTCCTTATTGGCCGGTAAGGCGCAGGACGAGCTAATAAGGGAAGAAGTGCCGCAGTACTATTGCTCAAGGAATTTCTCCCCCTTTTTTTTATTTGACCATCCCTCTTAGCGTGAGCCCTACCGGCCTGGGGACCCCACGGGCGTGGATACAGAATACGCCGGTATACGCGAAACCGGAGAGGTGTTGGAGATCCGGCTATGTCCAGAGTCTGGGTCTACCCATCCCAGCATAGACACAAACTTCACCCCTCCCCCCCCCCCCGCCTCACTCAACTAACCAGTCATTTGGCTGCGTCCTAAGCCCTTAGATGTTATCAGCATTGCTGGCTCCTACCCCGATCTACCACATCACACTGGGACCCCTCAATCACCCAGTGAACCCGTGGTCCGATGGAGGCCTATTCAACCTCTGCTAGCTGTCCAGGCTAGTTTCGGAGCTGTGTCGTCGCTCACCACGGGCTAGGGAACCCTCGGAGTCTGCTCCAAGCCATCGGAGCACCACAACACAAAGTGAATCAAAGTCCACCAAACAGTCTAGTTTGCCGGCGATGAATCAGAGTTCATAGCCACGGTGTCTGTGCCATGCCCTGGACGCGCAAGAACAGCCAATAGATAGGGACTGGAATAATTCGCGGGTTCAATGACCTCTGGGCTAGCTTCCAAAATCCTCTGCTTGCTCGGGAAAATTCTATCTGTTCATTGGCTGTTAACCTTGTGATACGTCTCGACTGGGTAGCTTTGTGATTTGATGATTCTTTGGCTGATGGTCCCTCATTGGCCCAGAGTCCTCTAGTTAAACTGTGAGCCAACAGCATAATCAAGCCAAAGGTACAGGTATTTGAATTTTCACCTACCGCGAAATGAATTCGCGAATTTTTCCGGTATCTACCAATAAGCAACCAGTACCAGCCTGACGGTTGCAAAGAGCACGCGAACAGTTCGTCGTCTCGCTCCAGTGGTCCGACGGAACTCTCGGCAAAGCCACTGCGCCCGCGCCTCTGGGCGTAAATGGGTCACGGCGAGACGCGGACCAGCCGACCAGCCAGCCTGGTCCACATGCCAGCCTGGTCCACAGGCTCTGGAGATGCTTATATGTGCAGCTGCGAGGGCGTCACCGCCGCGGTGCCGGCAGGTCCCGCTACCAGAGGCCTGCTTCTTCATGTTGCCCCCTGAGAGACCACGAGTTCCGGCGCGCCAAAGTCCAGGTCGACTCCAGGACTTCCTTCCCTGGATGAGGACCGAGCAGTGGCGGACCACAGTTGAATATCACTGCCGTGAGAACTCACCACAGCGGCGTTATGTGCTGCTTCTTCGTTGGACCGCGGCTAACGTAGTGCCGAATCAGCACTCGTCGTGAGCCAATGAACATGTGATATCAGGCCAAGTCTGCTGTGGCTTTTGGGGTCTCACCTGCAGGTCTCTCAACTCGTGAAGTCTTGTTTATACCCATGGGCCTTTACATCGCCACATGGGCGTGACGCCTCAGCGATAAGACCTTTTCTAGAAACAGAGATCCCTTCACAGAAGCAGATGATCCTTTGTAGAAACAGAGGAACACTTTATAGAAATAGAGGGCGCTTTATAGAAATGAAAAAACTTCCATAAAACTAGAGAACAATTTATAGAACCAGCAAACCCTTTATAAAAAAAAATAAGGGACCTTTATAGAAACGCAGATTGCCTTATAGAAACAGAGGACAACTTATGGAAAACAGAGGGACCTTTATATAAACAGAGGAACATTGATAGACAAAAGAGAACCCTTAATTGAAACATAGCACTTTTCATAGAAAAAGGGAACCCTTCGTAGAAATAGAGGAGCCTTTATAGAAAAAGAGAACCCTTCACTGAAACAGGGAAAACTTGAACTTGATGTAAGCTTTTGGATTTACGCCATTGCTAAGCACACGTGTTTAGCAATGGCGTATGTCCAAAAGCTTACATCAAGCCATGCAATCTCATTGCACAAATCTTTCAAATATAATAGGGAAAACTTTATAGAAAAAGAAGACCCTTCATTGAAACAGAGGACCATTCATGTAAACATGAGACCCTTTGTAGAAACATGGTTGATTTGTCGGGTGTGACATCCTGAACCGAGCGGGGACCACCGAGCAGCTCTCACTAAGGAAGCGGTCAGCTGGCGGTGAACTCGCGATGACATCCGCCAACCGTGTCACTCGCGGACCCGCGACACCCGGGAGAGAGCGTGGCTGCGCTCGGCGGCCCGTGAAACTCCTCGCACAGCCAACCAGTCAAGGAAACCGGCCGATGAACAAACACTCTGTAACTCAGCAGGTTAGAGCTAACTGTTCATGTGGTTCTCCTTTCCCGTAAGACTGGGCCGTTCATAATTCGACACGCCCCTCACGAACCTAAGCCGATTGAAAACGTTTATCATTTGGTATGCCGAAATACACGCCGCCAGCTTGAGCAGGGATATTATTAACATTCCCACATCTTGCCGGCATTATACAGCAGTTTAATAACTTATACAATACCCATACCAAAGACCGAAGAATGCGCGGATCTATTTCGGGACAGGCTAAAATTCTAATCTTTTTAATCTTTTTGCTGCTATTGGCTGACAATTTACCCGGAGTACTCTTGGAAATCCTCAAAACAAACGAGTAAAGAATCACTGACTACTAAGTTGGAATGTCTCATAAGTAGGGGCATGCATATTTCGCGAAAAGATTCCGAGACTAGCTGAAAGTTAAAACACTGTAGCATCGTCTGTGATTCGTAATTGGGTGAGTTTCTTTCAGGTACACGTCGGTTGTTACAACACCAATCACAGTAATTCAGTGCGGAAGCAAACGCGTCCCGAGTGGCTCGGTCAAACAAGGCAACGACTTCTGTCGCAGTCGGCCGACAGTCACAAGGAAAAAACCGCTGGTGCGGGTATATTCTGTTGCAATCTAATAGGCATTCGGATTTTTTTTCGCGAAAAATGCCTGCCCTTATTCATAAGTTAGCAGTCAATCAGTAACTGACATTTTTGTCCAAATATGCAGAGAACTAAGGAGTCTACCCTGGATGTCACTACAGTCTTTACAAATACAATGTAGGACTCGAACCTAAGACCCCAGGATAACGAATCACCACTGAGGCTACAAACAAGGTCTAAGAGAAAATACAACCAATGAGAAACTGTTATGTCTCGAATATGTATTGGACTGTGGAGGCTAGCTTTAGTTTTTTTTTACACCCAGAGACTAGAAAAAAATATGTGTTTTCGATTACCTTCAGGACAGACTACACAGTCCTGTAAATTCTAGGGCAAATAACTCCAGTTTATTGGCTGCTGACTTGCGAGTCGTCTCATATTGGGTTGCCTGTGATTCGATACTTCTTTGGTTGATGTTTTCTCCTTGGCCCAGAGTAGTCCAGATGAACAGTGAGCCGATATCAAAAGCAGCTGAAATGTTTATGTTTTTGTGTTTTAGCATATCGCGTAATAAATTCACGAATATTCCCAATCTCTAACTATACATCGAGATGATGGGGCATCTGCGAATGACTAGAGACAGGGGTATTTTGCGGATTCATTCTGTGCAAACTAGACATGAAGCACATATTGCTTTATTTTGATTATAGGCACGCCCTGTACGATAGTAAGCCAGCAATAAACAAGGCGAAAATATGACACAATCATGTGCAACCCATTCCCCATCAAGAAAACATTTGCTCTTGGTATCGTCCAATGAGAATACCGGAGTGGTTTGATTACTGTATGTCTAAATATAGTTAGGTCCAGCGTGAAGTGGATACACTATATAAAATAATCTTGATCCTACCTGTGACAAAATGATATGTGGATCTGGAGGATTAATATTTTATGTTTTTAATTAATTGCAGGCCAGACTTCAGAGTGATCGGTAATTTCTGAACACTGGTCCATGAACCCGTGAATCATTCTAATTTCTTCTTAGCCATCTACACACTCGGGAGTCTGTTATTAATTGGCGGCTATCACTGTAACAAAACCTTATGTCTGCGTGTGGCTTCTTTGCAAAAGATTAAGTTTCACTTCTCATTGTTTACTGATATCTTGGGATTCTCCAGGGCCACTAGAGGATTCGAGATCACAACATACAAGTGACTTTAAAGTGGATGCGTTTGAACTAAATATTGACATTTGATGAATCCGCGGATAACTCAGGGTCTTGAAGATGGTTGGCTTATTTAAACCACAATGGTTTAAAACACGGTTTAAACCTTGGTTTGAATCAAGTTTTTTTTTTTAAATATTTTTAAATGCAATATCTTAATAAATATTAATTAATCAAAGTTCTAATTCCGCTCGAATAACAGAAAACGTTTGCTCATTGATGTTTCTTGTGATACATGAACAAATAATTATATACTAATCAGGATATTATTATTTAAATTATCTGAATAAGTTGTAAATTATACCCAGCTAAATACTTCTCCAAAATTAAATCAATCAGTAAATTGTAGTCAAACTTGTAAAAACGACGAAATAAATAAATTTATTATTTAAAATATCCTATTTTGTGGGAAATTTCTGACTGTACTGTATATCCCCTTTCTGTGGGAAACACCAATTGTATGGATAATTCTGCTTCTGTGGGGAAATACCCTTTCTGTTGCTAAGTCCCAGTCAGATATGCAGATCTGATGGACTTCAGTTATAACTTTTGTAGTTCAAAATGAGTGGCAGAGAGCGGGATGTTGTATGGCTTTCATTTGAACATGCTGAGAACCAAAATAACTAATGTAATAAAAAAACTGGTATGAAAAAAGAAACCAGGTTTGACCAAAAAAAATATGGTTGTTTAGAGTTTTTTTTTAAACACTGTTTTTTTTTCAACCCTGGTCTTAAACCACATTGTTCCACTTCAAGTGAACTGTCTCGGGTCTGAGCTGTGGTGAGCGAGTGTCAGCAAATTTGCACCCAGGGAGTGCTGAACAAAGGAAGGTGAACATTGTAGCTATTATAGTACTCTTCAAAAAAGGGAAACTTATAGTGTGTCATACTTCACGCACACAAATAAGAACTCTCTCTCTCTCTCTCTCTCTCTCTGGTCTGTTACTTTCTCGTTCACGAAAAATATGAAAGTGATGCTATCCGATCACCGAAGCCTGAGCCTATGGCTGTCCTAAATAGTCTCCTCTGCCACTGACCACAAACAAGCGTCTTCACTGGGTACTTTCAGCCTGTTTTAGAGCATACTTCAAAGATAAACACTCTAGGTTCACTTTTTATAATGAGATGCTGTGGGAGTGCTAATGTGACAAAAGTGACTGCTTTCAGTCGCGGAATATCCGTGGTTTCATTCACCACCAGGATAAATGCACAGTCATGTGAATAGAATACTTGCATTTACTCTTCCGCGAAATGAATCATTTGCGGAAAATCCTTTTTCCTTTCATATATAGTGATTTTCTTCTTTTCCGGTTAATCCAACAGGTACGCCATGAACAATCTGAAGTACAGTTTTGCATACCTAGCTCATCGCCCGATTTAACTTTTAACTTCACCGTATTACCGCAGTTCATTTTTGAGCATCGAAGGTGTAAATAAATGCATGCATGACCACTTAACTAATCTATTAAGTTCCTTTAGTTACTACTGATATTTTCGCAGTAACACAATAGGGTAATAGAACATTTATTTTAATTCTTGTGTCCAATCAGGAATTGAACACGGCGATATATTTTTCCGCGGTTATGCTAATCCGAGAGGTTTGCGGCGAGTGAGTTTTCTCTCTCTTCCCCCCCCCCCCTCAACCCCCATGGAGTGATGAATGTGGAAACGACAGGAGCCACGTTTCTATCCGGCCCACATTTCAGCCAGCCGAAGAGAAGAGATATGCAGGAGATCTAGCGATAGAGGCTAGGTAGGCAGCGGAGGGGTGTCGGTGAGGGGAGGAGGAGGGGGAGGGGACTCGGCGACGCCTGGTCGCCGGTCGGCGCACCTTAAACCCACGCGACAGCCGCCTCGGTTCAAGGCCGCGCGCTCCGACGACCAGCGGCGAGTCTGGAGCGACTCCAGCGAGGAAGAGGCCGTCTGGAGCGACTCCAGCGAGGAAGAGGCCGTCTGGAGCGACTCCAGCGAGGAAGAGGCCGTCTGGAGCGACTCCAGCGAGGAAGAGGCCGTCTCAGCCGGGCCCAGCTCCTGGAGGACATAGGGGCTCGCCCGGACGTACCGTATCCCTGGAGGGCAGCAGCTACACTAGTCAAGATGACGCATTTATGAATGACTACAATAGGAATATTCGTGAAATATAATGAATAAATGTATAAATATTTTAGTAATAAATTGAGAACAATTGGTGTTTCAAGTGTAAATAAGTTTCTCAAAATGATAATTTGAGAATTCAAAATTTAAAAAAAAAAATTAAAATTAGTTAAAAAATGTAAATGTTCCACATGTTAAACTAAGAAGTCAACTTTCATGAATTATATGAATCTGCAAGAAAGATTTTTATCTCCAGGAGAACATGATATATATAATTTTCCTCCCCCCCCCCCCCCCTTTTTTCCCCCACTCAACCAAATTTTAAAAGTCTATCATTTCCACCAACAAACGGAAAGAATTTGAAAGCAAACAGCGGGAAAAGTGGTTCTATACTACTTCCACCCCCCCTCCGGGCTAAATGGATACACTTCTGCTGACTTTGTTTTAAAAACCAGAGGTGTATCTATGTCAACATTAAAAATTTATGCGACTCTAGCGACTTGTTCTCAAGCTTCCATATCTCGTGTCTTAGAAACTGTTAGAATCATAATTAATTAAGTTTCTATAATGATACACCAGATTCCGTGAATATCCAACTAAGCATTACTCTTTGAATTTTGATGTCAAAATGCGGAACAACATAAGGTCATTTATCCGCATTAAAGGACGGAGATTTTTTTTTTCTTCCCAATGTTGGTTTCAAAAGTGTTTGCGTGTAATGGTGAATGAACTTCCACACAGTCCACAAGTCGGGTAAGTGATCTGTTCCCTCTGACGAAAGCAGAGATCCAAAATTCTCGTGGGTTGGACCGCCTGCCGGGTAGACTTCATAGATGGAGGCTGAACCATTAGCGGGTCCATTGATCTCTAGGATGGACTCCAAATTCTTCTGCAAGCACCTGTTCCACGACTGCTCACTTGAGAGATGTCTCAGCTGGGTTTGGTTGAGATTCGATGCTTGTGTGGTCGAGGGATCCCCACTGGCTCAGAGCCGTCCGGATGAACAGGGAGCCAATGGGGAAAGAAGGTTAAAGGTAATGAATGTCTGAAGAACAGTCCTCGGTACAGAGACGACCGCATGCTCAATCCGCTGCAGCGCAGATGGTGGTCGGCCTTGTTCCCAGGTACTTACTGTTTATCTGGGTTAACAGGTTGCAGCACCCTTTCGGTTTCGATATGCACCGCTCCCCGCCAGCCAGGCTCGGGAGGTGTTGCTGAAGACGGGGCACCAGACGGCGTCCAGGGAAACGAGGAGGAGGGGGGGTCTTGTCTGGAATGCCCCCCCTCGGAGGACTCGAAGGGGGGCGATATTTCCACGGCGATGCGTCCTGACAGCAGGACCTTAAAAGGCGGCTCGGCTATCCGCGAGCCGGCACGCCTGCGCGCGCGGATGCCCCAAGTTTCGACATCGCCGACCAGGCAGCAGCCCCCGAGACCTCGTCCGCTGGTGACATCCTCACGTGGTAACACTAATTAACCTCTTCCTCCTCCCACCTTATCATCTTTTTTTCACGAACCCTACCGGCGAGTCCCGGACGCATCGAAAAAAAAAAAAAAAAATTCCAGTCCAGGTTTCCAAACCAACTCTCCATCTGTCTGTCTCCCACTCTCTCGCGTTCTTGGATGTCTCGGGTAAAAGGAAAATAAAAATAAAAAACTAAACATGTCGAACTATTAAGAAAAATCTCTCTTCCCTGGAAATTTTTCAAATGCTCTGCTACAGGTTCTTCCTGGCTGACACAGTCGTGATTTCAGGCAAAGGAAAGTAGCACATGTAAAGTTTGTGTGCAGACTTTTCTTAAACGAATGTGCAAGGTCTGGCCTACATCCTAATTATATAATTATTACCTTAAATATTTACTATAAAAAAAACTATTGTGAAAACACTCGTTTTAGCCACTTTTGGAACCCGCAAAATACTATCTCAAGGCGAAATGTAAGGATAAAAGTAACATTTTGGAAACTATGGTGGAAAACTATTGGTAAACACGCGTCACTCATAAACTGGGGTTAGTTTTGGAATAGCGCGTGGACACCTGAACTCCCGCACAAGGAGCTCACGACCCGCGCTGCCCCCATGTGTCCTATCAGCTTGCGTCTAAAGTAACGTCCTCCCTTTCGTTTCTGAGTATGCAATAATTGTGTATGTCACTCGTTCAGATATGCTCCACCAACCTATTACCGGAAGCACTCACAGAATGAATAAGCGAAAGAATAAATATCAAGCCCATGTGTAGTTTGTGCTAATTTTGCAATCAAAAACAAAATTACTTGTCACGACGTTCTTTATTTTCCCTACAATCACAAGTAGGCATTCCTAAAAAAAATGAATGGACTGACTGTATAAGTAGAGTGGCTTCTAAAAAGATAAGGCGATGAAGAAATAACATAGGCGAATTATTTAAGTCCGTTGCATGTTAAAATAAGCAATTGCCGAACCGCAGAAGTAGCACGAGCTGCAAAGTTATGCAAAGTTTAGTCTGTCACTAAACCGAACGATAAATCGTTTTCGGTATGTAGTTGTTAATCGCGCGGATCAACTGTGTGGTTATTTGTCATAAAGGATTTCAGCAAACAAATCCAGAACTGTCGGGAGTGTCGTTGGTAAACAAGGAGAAAGTAAAACAGGAGCAAACGAGACGCCGACCTGGATTTCTCGCGTCCCAGTGTCTCCTGCGCGTGGCATGCGACGTTACCGAGATGCTATCTGGCGTCGTAAATAATAATTAACCCACGCGTGTTGGGAACAGTGCGCGAATGCCCGGTGGCCGCCTCGAGATAGCCGCGCGCGACATGCGTGATCAATGAACCGTCCTGCGGAGGGCTGATTGATGGACTGTGTTCTTGTCACGAGCTCTTCGGGCACGGCCTGGACCACCCAGGGTCGCCGACGACGACTCCCCATGGGTCCATGGCGTGACCCGCGGGTATCGCGGTGTTGAGGACTGATGGACTCCCTCGAGACAGGAGACTATCCAAGGAGTCATCCCTAGAGACCGGAAAAATTAGCGAATTCATTTCGCGATACAAATAGTTATACCTCAGTGCTGCCTCTGCTATTGGCTCACAACTCACCTGGATGACTCTGGGCCAATGAGAAACGCCCGACCAAATCTTTATAAGAATCACAGGCTGCTACGTTGGGACGTCTCACCAGACAGCAGCCAATGAGTGGGTGACATTCGACCGAGTGTACGTAGAACTATGGAGTTCATCCTACAGGTCATTGAACCCGCGAATTTTTCCGGTCCCAAGTCATCCCCAGTGGGAGCGGAGACACAGATCTTGCATGTTCCTGCAGGTCATTTTGGAAGGTGCGATCATTGATGCCACAGTTAGCTCGGGAGACCCAGGGCAAAGTGAGGCTACAACTCAAGAAATCCTGAGGAGAGATAGGACCCGAAAGATACCATCTTGGATTAAACAGATAGTAGTCGTACAACCATCGATTTATCGATTAATATCGACAGTTAAACTTTCCTCAGGACACGAGGGCACGCATCAGGATATTTTCTGAGACCGCAAAATGGTTTCGGCTTACGTGTTTCCCGGGCCATCTTCACTCGCTGTGCTTGCCAGTATGTCAAGTTTGACAGTGTTATTAAAGTTGTAGTCAATCTCGAAAATGAATGCATTACTAAACACGTGTGAAATTATTCGTAGCAGCCATGTGCGTGTTGCAGGCCCACTGTAGCTTGTATGCGCCAGTCCGGGTCTTGGGTGGCATCCGATACACAAGAGACAGGAAAGATCTTTGGGAATCATACCGGACGGAAAAAAAATGCATAATGCAAGTTTTACAAATAAAGATATGATAGTAATAATTCATTCCAAAAAGAAAAATCAACTTTATTTTCTTTATTTTTTGTTTGATGATAATGTAACTTCGTCAACTATTATGGTTTTGTGTTTATCGTTGATATTAGTTCGAAAAAAATTGTTCTCAGGCTTACACGGCCATTGTCTGAAGCAGCTTGGCTTCTCGGTTGTAGCCGCGTTCCTTGGCGAATAATAATTCACCGACGTTTCGGTAGACATTGCAATCGCCATCTACCTACTGAAGGTAACAGTAGGCAACTGCTCCCTGTTGATGGCGACTGCAGTGTCGACCTGAAACGTCGGTGAATTACTCGCCGAGGGAAGCGGCTACAACCCAGAAGCCAAGCTACTTCATTAGTTCTAACTTGGTTTTTCTGTTATAGCTGTACTGATATTGGTTCGTGGTCGCTGTCTTGTTTGGGAAGGTCTCGTTGGCGCTGAGCTCTGGCGGGGCAGAACTCGGCGCCGGTGAGCGGGCTAGGGGTGGCTGCAGGCATGGCCCTCATAAGGGTGGGGCTGACTGCACCCCTGGGTCCAGGGCCCAGGCATGTTTATTTTTAAATGGTTAACTATCATAATTTGTTACAAACTAAAAAAAAAAAAATTAATATTTTTTCTATCTAAATTAAATTTCAGAAGATTTCACACACCCAAAGCTAATTTTTTTTCTGTAACTATTTTTCATTTTTATCATCTTAGTGTTTGAAATAAATATAAATATTCGCTGGTGGTTATTTTAAAGTAAAAATTATTTTATAAACAAAGCTTGGTTTTGTCTTATAAAATAGTAACCTTAATCATACCCCTGTATTTGCAGGTTAAATAACGTTTGTAAAAAGAGTGTAGTTATGAAATAGCCGTGCAATTATTAGGAACTGGAAAAATTCGCAGTTTCGATGACCTTCAGGATAGACTGCACAGTCCTCTGCATACTCGGGCAGATAACGCCAGTTCATTGGCTGCCGACTTGTGAGTCGTCTGAACTGATTTGCCTGTGATTCGGCACTTCCTTGGTTGAGGATTTCTCATCGTCCCGGAGTCGTCAAAATTAACAGTAAGCCAATAGCAAAAGCAGCTTAAAGGTATATGAGTATTTAAATTCTAGCGTATCGCGAAATGAATCCGCGAATTTTTTTTTCCGGTCTCTAGCAATTATATTGTAGCGTGTGACTGAAAAATTGTGTGTGTGGGCCGGGGGGGGGGGGGTGTTTGTCGTCTCCGATCCTTGGTCCAGGGCCCATGATCGAATGTGGGGGGGGGCAAGGCTGCAGTCACTACTCGAGGCGAGCACCCGAGCCCCACCGAGCCCCGGGTCTGTTACGCAACCAGACACACAGGCCACGTGCGGGTTCATCATACTTAGGGACCGGAAAAATTCGCGGGTTCAGTGACCTGCAGGATGAACTCCACAGTTCTACGTACACTCGGTCAAATGTCACCCACTCATTGGCTGCTGTCTTGTGAGACGTCCCAACGTAGCAGCCTGTGATTCGTATAAAGCTTTGGTCGGGCGTTTCTCATTGGCCCAGCGTCATCCAAGTGAGTTGTGAGCCAATAGCAGAGGCAGCACTGAGGTATAACTATTTGTATTTTAGCCTGTCGCGAAATGAACTCGATAATTTTTCCTGTCTCTAATCATACTTAAGCGCAACGGGTGTGCTTCGTGGAGAGAGTTGTTTACCTGAAAGCGATCCTGAATTTGACCGACACATACGTCTGACGGTATAAAGTGCTTACCAAGGCTGGTATACAGATGGGAAGTAGCAGCAGAACAAATGGTTTATTGCAAGTAAAAGAGAAATTGGATAATATTTTGTTGAACAAAGTTTAACAAACACCGAAAAACTTTCTGTTGTAAAACGATTTCATGTAAATAATTTGGGGCAACACCCTTATTTCATACCACCCTTTGTGACGTGCTGATACACCCAATTATTTCAAAGAAATCATTTTACGACAGCGACAGTAGTAAAATTTTATTAAATTTTAAATCAACCAGACATTCTGTGCCCCATCTTAAATACGTTCTCAATTATTCGCATCAAATCAGTTTTCTATCTACTTCCCATCTGTATACCAGCCTTGGTAAGCACTTTAGACCGTAAAACGTATACATGTTTAAACATAATTTTTTAAGAGTCATTAAATGATCCATGCAATGCGGAATTTTAATTTAATACAATTGCCTGTACAAACGCCATTGTAGTTTAGCACTGTTTGTCACGGGGAAATAAAAATTCATGAATGCGAAATAAGAAATAAAAATGAAAACATAAACCTACAGAAGACAAGCCATAATCAGCTGATGTCAAACAGACACCGGTTCAGGCATTATGGACCACACAACGACTACAGCACAGACGAACACATTTTAACCTAAATATCAGACTGTACAATAATTTCGTGGAAGGAATTTAGTCACGAAATATATTATCATAAAAGCACATACGAACACAGTGGGGCTAGCAACGTCGAGACATTTTCAACAACAAGAGTAAATGCAGGCAGACAACAAAAACCTGGACAACCCAGCAAATATACGAACACAACGATGAAGGTAAACAGATGTAATGGACAGTAGGTTTCCCAAATGACAAAACGTGGCAACTGTTTCGCCATAGGTAACCTAATGTGTTTGCCGGTGTTGTTGTGTTGTCCGTAATATATTTGGGTTCACCTGTTTCACATAAGCTGATTTAGGCCTTTTTTTCCCCGTGGGTTTATGTTTTTATTTCCTTATTTTTTTTTTTTTGCATTTGAGAATATTTCCCATCACAAAAAAAAATGCAAACCCTGTACGTCCAAAAAATTGTGTTGAATCATTTTTTTTTTTCGTGATGAACCTGCAACTGAAGTTAGTCGGTTGAATTCAGACTCATCATGTGTATTTCGACAAACGTTAAGGTTTTAATTACGCAGTATAATTCGTGTATGTTTACATGGGCTCGCAAATACCTCATTGTTTTCGTTTTCTGGCTCGCAATATCTCATAACCTCATAGTTTCCGTCTTTTGTAAGTATCTGCGCCACAGTAAAATTCAGGCTATTTTAATTTGACCCAATATGAAGTATTTGTTTATATAAGTTATTATATATTATTATATAAGACAAAAATTTGAATTTTCGAATGAAGCAAACTTTCAGCTATTCTTAAATTAAAACAAAATAAAAATCGCAGGAGCAAGTTTAGCCTCCTGTGTTGTTACTTGGCAAAAAGCGAAGTGCGAGCTCGCCTAGACTCAGTGCTCCATAGAGCCGTGCTCTCTCAATGTGGTCCAGTAGGAGTCTGCGCTCGCGGAGTGAAGAAGCCGCTTCTCTCGTAGCTCCTCTCTTGTTTTTTTTTTTTTTTTTCGCGTGGTCGTGTCCCAGACCAGATTCTTATGCAAATACAGGTAACCGGGAAAGGCGCGCGAGGACAAGAGGAAGAAGGCAAGGAACGGAGAAGAGAAAAGAAAGGAAGAAGAGGAAAAAACAAAGGTCGGCCCCGAGGAGGGCCAAGGAACTCATGACGAGGTAGACTGTGGTAAGAGGTGAAGAGGGGGAGAGGGGAGGAAGACTTGGCAACGTCGCAGCCACGCGGCCTTCACCCATCCCTATAGTTCCACACGACGCGTTTAACAGTAATGCAGAAGTGGCGGAGGCAAGTCACAAGAAGGGAGGGGGGGGCAGGTGCTACCCTCCTTTTACCCGAGTCAAAGTACGAAATTCGCACGAACTTCTAAGAACCCGAGCAAGCTACGTTACAATCGGTGAAGGCTGGACTGCAAATCCTTGTAAATACGATTGAACTTACTGGAAGAAAAAAAAACAGTATCGACCACCACGTGGACCCTACCAAACATTTTTTTGGTGACAAAAAAAATTGTTCTTTTTTTCGGTGACGATCATAAGCAGGGATTGGACAATTTCACGAGTTTGAACAACCTCACATTGGACTCCACAGTACTGTATTCACTTGGGGGACAGTCTAAACTGCAAATTTCTGTACACTTGAAAGACCCTTGTCATTTAATCAGGGTTGTTAGAGACGCCGTGAAGGACTATAAGAAGGGGCATGCATATTTCGCGAAAAGATTTCGAGGCCAGCTGATAGTTAAAATACTGTAGCATCGTCTGGGTTTCGTGACTGGTAGAATTTCTTTCAGGTGCATGTCTACTGTTAACACACCAACCAAAATCATCCAGTGTGGAAGCAAACGAGTTCTGAGTGGCCCGGTTAAAAAAAAGGCAACGATTTCTCTGGCAGACGGCCGCCAATCACAAGGAGGAACCGCTGGTATGGCTATACCTTGTTACAGTCTAATAGGCGTTCAGATTATTTTGCTAGAGGCAGGCATTTTTCGCGAAAATATTTGAACACTTATTAGACTGCAACTAGGTATACCCGCACCTGTGGTTACTTCCTTGTGATTGGCGGCCGTCTGCGAGAGAAGTCATTGACTTATTTGACCGAGCCAATCAGGACGCGTTAACTTCGTCATTGAATCACAGTGATTGGTGTTGTTACAATCGATATGTACCTGGGAGAAACTCACCCAATCACGAAACACAGACGGTGCTATAGTGTTTTAACTTTCATATGGTCTCATAATCTTTTCGCGAAATCTGCATGCCCCTATATTTGGCAAAAAAATGCCTGCCCCTTACTATAAGCCAATGACAAACGGGAAGAAAAATCTGACCGAATATTGCGCGAGCCTGGGAGAAGTTGGACTGGGGCAGCAGCCAATAAACACTAGACATCTGCATGATTAGGCACGCGTTTGTGGAGACTGGCCTGGCACCAGGAAATAACGAGAATGTTTTGCGTCTCTGGTGACTGTGTTCCTCTTTTGGAAGAGCGTCGGCGCGTGTCTGACTGTCCCTCATCCAACTGCGGATGTAGTAACAACTTAGACGTGTCTGGGGTCAGTCTTGTTGCAGTTCTACTCGCGAAATTTGCTTCCACTAACTTGAGTCGATCAGGAAAAAAAAACTCTGCAATGATAAGCTCAGTTTCGAAGCCAAACCAATGTTAAAACTGCTTCCGCTAACACTAAAGTGTCTACCAATGTCGTGCAAAGTTACACTAAACCGCGTATTTTACATGTTCCTGGAGATTAGGACGGGAAACCTAGTCATAAGTAGAGACAGGAAAAATTTGCGGATTCCTTTCGTGATGGGCTGAAATTAAAACATGTCTACCATTCTGCTGATTCTGCTATTGGCTCGCAGTTTAACTAGATCTCTCTGGGCCGATGAGTAGGAGTAGGCATTTTTCGCGAAAAATAATCTTTACGCCTATTAGACTGCAACAAGATATACCAGCACCAGCTGTGTCTTCCTTGTGATTGGCGGCAGTCTGCGAGAGAAAAGTCGTTGCCTTATCTGACTGAGCCACTCAGGACTCGTTTTGCTTCCGCACTGACTTGCTGTGATTGGTGTTGGTAACAATCGCCATGTACCTGAAAGACACTCACCCAATCACGGAATGCAGACGATGCTGCAGTGTTTTAACTTTCAGCTGGCCTCGGTCGGTGTCTTTCCGCTATATAGGGGAAGGTTACTCAAGATGGTCCGGTCACCTAAGATGGGACTGACGTAGTTCTATAAGCCGCCGCTAGATAGCAACTGTCTACCCATTCCAGACAACGTGGCTTTCCCCCAGAAGTGTGTATACGTAGTTTTAGTCGAGTTGCTGCCGTTGATACCAAAGTAGAGGTAAGTTTTATTTTTACGGTGTGATAATATAAAGTATTTAATAAATATAAACTGCGATACGCGCCTTATATTTCGTCGAAAAAAAAAGTTTTTGTTTTACAATAGTGCCTTATAATTTTATGCACATAATGCATTATAAACAAAGTAAGTTGTTGATTAACCTTCTTGGCACGACACAGCATATGTCAAAATGGCCGAGTTACCCAAGATGGGAATTGCTAAATAACCCAAGATGGGACATTGTCCCATCTTGAGTACAGCATCCCATCTTGGGTAACTTATTTTATACATTCCTCTTTTCGTAATAGATAGTCTTTTATTTTTTTTATGTGCGTAATGTTGTAATGCATGTATTTATAGTGTGTACGCCATAATGGGTTTTGCATACTCATATTATTAGCTATTATTACAAATTATTATTACTATTTTACAGCTATTATTAAAAAAACAATACATTATTTAAAATGCTATATTATTAAAAATAGGTGGCATAGCTAAAATAACAATAATTGTACAGTTGGAAGGTAGCTACATTGTTATCGTGTATCATAATCTAGAAATACAGGAATAACTATACTGTTACTGGTGTGTTTAAGGAAAATGGCGCCAACGTTTTCAAAATATTCCTACCAGAGAAAAACGACACGTGGATCCTGGGATGAGATGTCAATGTCACAAGCAATTGAAAAAGTAAGACTTAAAGAAATGACGTTACGGCAGGCTGCTTTTAATTACAATATATCTAAAAGTACTCTTGCAAGACGTGTCATCAGTTCCAATAAGATTGCTAAAGAAACAAAGAAACACCTTGGGCGGTTTACTAGTGCATTCAGCGACCAAGAAGAGCAAGAAATAACAGACCATATTTTGCTAATGGAATCGCGCTTTTTCGGTTTGTCCTGTACAGATGTTAGAAAGCTTGCATTCGACTTCGCTGAAGCCAAAAATATCTCTCACCAGTTTAACAAGGAAAAGGGAATGGCATCAAAAAAGTGGCTGTACAACTTTTTGTCACGTCACAAAAACATTTCACTACGAACTCCGGAAGCAACTTCATTCGCCAGGGCTTCTAGCTTTAACAAACCCATCGTGGATAAATTCTTCGAAATGTTGGAAGATGCTTACACGAAATACGAAATATCTGGTGATAGATTATATAATGTCGATGAAAGCAGTATCAAAACTGTCCAGGGATTGGGAAAAGTTCTAGGAACTAAAGGTAAAAAACAAATTGGCGGATTGACTAGTGCGGAACGTGGGAGGAATACAACAATAATTTGTGCGATGAGTGCTGAAGGCCATTTTATCCCACCTGCCTTCATATTTCCGCGGAAAAGAAGGAACGAAGAGATGTGCAATGGGGCACCAACAGGCTCCGTAGCATTTTTCCAAGAAAATGGATGGTCAAACGGGGAAATATTTTTGGAATATCTTAAATATTTCCATAATAAAGCCAAGCCATCTTCAGAAAAGCCTATCATGATAATACTTGATGGACATGCTTCCCACACAAAATCACTACAGGTCATAGAATTCGCGAGAGAGAATCATGTAATTTTAGTCAGTCTACCACCACACACGACACACAAGTTAAAACCATTAGATGTTTCGTTTTTCGGCCCCCTCAGTACATTTTACAATCAAGCAGTGACAGTTTGGCTGCGAGAGCACCCAGGAAGAGTATTCAACGAGTATCACGTAGCGAAAGCTGTTGGATATGCATTTGGACGAGCTGCTGTTGCCTGTAACGCAACGAATGGTTTTCAAAAATGTGGACTGTGGCCACTTAATCCGCATGTATTTTTGGAACATGAATTTGCACCTTCCTTAACCACAGACACGCCATTCCGGGAAAATGCTACATTACCCGACCCTAACAGCGAGGTCACAAATAAGCTGACATCTTCAAGTATTATAACATTAGAACAGGAAGAACAAGTCAGTTGCACAGCTGCCAATCCAACCGACCAAATCCACTCCGCCATCAAGAGTAGGCCAAATTCTAAAGAGGTTTCGGTCCAACAAGTTAGCCCAATACCAGTCGCAACTGCTAACAGGCCTAACACGCAGCGCAGGAGGAGAGTGACGACAGCAACTATTCTCACAGAATCATCCTATAAAAATGTACTAGCCAGAGGTAAATCGATACCATCAGCTAAGAAAAACTTGTCTTCTGTATTAAAAAGTGGGAAGGCGACACCAGGGCTGCAGATTAAGTCAAAGAAACGGCGCAAAGAAATCGTGAGTGATAGTGTCCGCAAAGTTTGTGAAGGTCAATACAAAGACTCTGATGATGACTGGTTGAAATGTAAGACCTGCAATGAATGGGCGCATGAATCATGTGGTCTTTGTGACGATTTGTACTTCTATTGTTTCAAATGCGATGAATAGTTTGTTATAAATTCATTAATTTTTTTCATAAACATTGTGTGGAATTCTATATTCCTTATGTAACTGACTATTTTTCCTATTTGTATCTTACTCTGTTGTTGTTTTAAAAAGTTTTCCATGTATCACATAAGAGAAGTAGGCAACTTTTAGGCTATAAGATTTTAATTCAATTTCGCACTTAGAAATTATATGACTTATGTATGTCTAAATGAATATTATTCTAGAATTGCATTTTCCAGCATAATTATCGTATATATGTATTAGTGAATTTATAAATGTGGTATGGAAACTGCTTTTATGTAAGCTTAACTTTATTTTATTATACATTTTGTGTTGCAAAACAATTAAAAACATATTACATGTTAATATTAAATATGTTGTGATGATTTGTAGAGTGATTAACTTGTTGTCCCATCTTAGGATACCTTTTGTCCCAACTTTGGTAACCGGTTACCCAAGATGGGAATTTGTAATATCCTAAATATATGCCAAAAAAACTTTTTTAAAATAATTTTTCTGTAAGGTTATTTTTATGTATGTTAAGTAAACATATAACTTATTCTTTTAATGCTAATCCGAATCAATAATTCTCCATTTGTAATTTTATATAAAATTTCAAAGTTAAGCGGGCCATCTTGAGTAACCTTCCCCTATGCATGACCCTGCCATCAACCAGAGAAGCATCGAATCACAGGCTACCCGGTGGAGACGCCTCACAAGTCAGCGACCGACGAACGCGTGGGTTTTCTTGAGGAAGCAGATGATGTTCCCGGACCCTGGTGACGGACCACTGGCGGATTCCAGGATTTTGGTTTGGGAGGGACTTGACCCAGCTGAGGCTAGGCTTTATCAAGGCAAACACTAAAACAATAGTGGAACCAGATACTTTTGAAGGGGGCTTGAGACCCTTAGCCCCCCTCCTCTGTACCCGCTGCTGTGACGGACCACCCAGGTCTCGGTGGCAGCGCGCGTCTCGCGGTGGCTCGCGCCGGAAGCGAGCGGCTGGTGCGGATCCAGATCGAGGAGGCCTGGAGTGGGCTCAAGGCGACGCCGGGGAAAGGCAGTGGCGGGTCCGCAAGGCCGGACCGCGTGCAGCATGGGCCGAGGCGTCCGTCAGACCTACAGTGTCAGCCGACCAACCTTCACTGACACTCCGCTGTATCACGCACGTGAGTTCAAACACGGATGAAACAGGCCGATGAATTTCTCTGCTTCATTCAAGTCTCCAGACTATATCCCGCAAGTTCGCGTCGTACTTCTTTGAAACGTCTTCCACATCGCAGACTTATTGTTAGGGACCGGAAAAATTCGCCGTTTCAATAGCCTTCAGGATAGACTGCACATTCCCCTGTACACTTGGGCAAATAACGCCAGTTCATTGGCTGCTGACTTGTGAGTCGTCTCAGCTGGTTTGCCTGTGATTCGATCCTTCTTTGGTTGAGGGTTTATAATTGTTTGAGATTCGTCCAGATGAACAGTAAGCCAATAGTAAAATCATCTAAAAGGTATATGTATTTGACTTCTAGCCTATCGCCGAATGAATTCGCGAAATTTTCCGGTCTCTACTTTTTGTGTACCCTACGACTGCATTTTTCGGACTGCTTCATCAAAACGAACACACATAAACAGCCGCGTCTAGCTGCCTGATTCGGGATGTGTCGTGGACTTTCCACCACCGAAGTAATAATAGTGTCCCGCTGAAAGATCTTTAGAGAGGAGAAAACCTTTAAATAAATTACGATAGTTTAACACCGGGTTTCCCTATAAACGAATATGCGTTTCCCCTTCTTGTTCGATTGCACCATCATTAGAGGTCCGGAAATTTCACGGATTCAGATGGTCACAAGTTAGACTTCAAATCTTCATACTCTTGAACAGCGTTCGTGATTGGGCAGCAGTTATTTGGACACGTCCCTCTGCGACCGTGAGCTTACTAGGCCGAATCAGGAGAGAAGTAAGCGAATCAGTTTTCTGACCATAAATGAGAACAAAATGGTTCACTCATAAATCAGCCATTGGAAGAGCAAACGTTGGTAGAGCAAACACAAATATTTTAATTTTAGCCTGATGGAAAACGAATTCGTGGTATTACCGGGTCTATAGGCATCGTTAGAGACCGGGAAAATTCGCAGAATTAATTACCTCTAGGATAGTCTTCATTATCCTCTGCTTTTCTCAAGCAAACCCACATGTTCATTGAGTGCTAACTTGTAAAGCGTTTCCACCGGGTAGCTTGTGATTCGACTTGCTTCTTGGGTTTATGGTCTCTCATTGGCCCAGAGAGAACCAGTTAAACTGCGAGCCAAAAGCAGAATGATGCACATATTTGAAATTTTGCCAATCATTAAATTAATCCGTAAATTTTTTCGGGAATCTAGGCATTGTTTGATTTGACATGCAGGCCAAGGTCAAACCCCTGTCTCCAGGCCTTACGAATTCCAAATGGTTCGACGACACGGAGGGAGAGAACGATAACTAGGGACACCTGTATTTCACGATTTCATTTCATGTCAAGGAATTTCACAAAACACTGTAGCTTTTTCTAAGAGTCATGGCAAATTGTGAGGGTGCAGCAGTATGGTGACCACATTATCATTGGCCCCGTCAAGAGCGGGACGAAACCTCTCTCCGACCTCAGCCAATAACCACAGCAGAAAAGCTACAGTATTTTGTGAAATACCTTGACACGAAATGTATTCGCGAAATACAGGTGTCTCTAACGATAGCGAAAGGCAGTTGGCCATTTCTCTATCGTGGGAAGATCTGCAGAGTCCAGCATGGAGTGCTGTGCACTGCCACAAGGCAGAGTCTCCGACGACAGGGCGAGCCGCCTCATGACGGACTCGAACCTACGACCTCCTGGAAAAAGGCACGCGGTGTCTTCAGCAGCCTGCGGGCGACTAACTGTCCGTCGCCAGGAGCACTGGTTACTGGAGCGAGCTCAATGCGTAATGACGGCCCGCGGCGCGACGCCAGTGACGGGCGATCACGACGACGAGGCAGCTGCCGGTCACCCGTGGACCCGCACTGCCTGGCCACCCTGGAGCAAGTCGTGATCTAGGAGGACAGAGCTAGTCGAGGTATCTGGGGACAGAGCTAGTCGAGGTATCTGAGGACAGAGTTAGTCGAGGTATCTGAGGACAGAGCTAGTTGAAGTATCTGACGACAGAGCTAGTCGAGGTATCGGAGGACAGAGCTAGTCGAGGTATCTGGGGACAGAGCTAGTCGAGGTATCTGAGGACAGAGCTAGTCGAGGTATCTGACGACAGAGCTAGTCGAGGTATCGGAGGACAGAGCTAGTCGAGGTATCTGAGGACAGAGCTAGTTGAAGTATCTGACGACAGAGCTAGTCGAGGTATCGGAGGACAGAGCTAGTCGAGGTATCTGAGGACAGAGTTAGTCGAGGTATCTGAGGACAGAGCTAGTTGAAGTATCTGACGACAGAGCTAGTCGAGGTATCGGAAGACAGAGCTAGTCGAGGTATCTGAGGACAGAGCTAGTCGAGGTATCTAAGGACAGAGCTAGTCGAGGTATCGGAGGACAGAGCTAGTCGAGGTATCGGAGGACAGAGCTAGTCGAGGTATCTGAGGACAGAGCTAGTCCAGGTATCTGAGGACAGAGTTAGTCGAGGTATCTGAGGACAGAGCTAGTTGAAGTATCTGACGACATAGCTAGTCGAGGTATCGGAGGACAGAGCTAGTCGAGGTATCTGAGGACAGAGCTAGTCGAGGTATCTGAGGACAGAGCTAGTCGAGGTATCGGAGGACAGAGCTAGTTGAAGTATCTGACGACAGAGCTAGTAGAGGTATCGGAGGACAGAGCTAGTCGAGGTATCTGAGGACAGAGCTAGTCGAGGTATCTGAGGACAGAGCTAGTCAAGGTATCTGGGGACAAAGCTAGTCAAGGTATCTGAGGACAGAGCTAGTCGAGGTATCTGAGGACAGAGCTAGTCGAGGTATCTGAGGACAGAGCTAGTTGAAGTATCTGACGACAGAGCTAGTCGATGTATCGGAGGACAGAGCTAGTCGAGGTATCGGAGGACAGAGCTAGAAGAGGTATCGGAGGACAGAGCTAGTCGAGGTATCGGAGGACAGAGCTAGTCGAGGTATCGGAGGACAGAGCTAGTCGAGGTATCTGAGGACAGAGCTAGTCCAAGTATCTGAGGACAGAGTTAGTCGAGGTATCTGAGGACAGAGCTAGTTGAAGTATCTGACGACAGAGCTAGTCGAGGTATCGGAGGACAGAGCTAGTCGAGGTATCTGAGGACAAAGCTAGTCCAGGTATCTGAGGACAGAGTTAGTCGAGGTTAAAGGAGGACAGAGCTAGTCGAGGTATCTGAGGACAGAGCTAGTCGAGGTATCTGAGGACAGAGCTAGTCGAGGTATCTGAGGACAGTGCTAGTCGAGGTATCTGAGGACAGAGCTAGTCGAGGTATCTGGGGACAGAGCTAGTCAAGGTATCTGAGGACAGAGCTAGTCGTGGTATCTGAGGACAGAGCTAGTCGAGGTATCTGAGGACAGAGCTAGTCCAGGTATCTGAGGACAGAGTTAGTCGAGGTATCGGAGGACAGAGCTAGTCGAGGTATCTGAGGACAGAGCTAGTCGAGGTATCTGAGGACAGAGCTAGTCGAGGTATCTGAGGACAGTGCTAGTCGAGGTATCTGAGGACAGAGCTAGTCGAGGTATCTGACGACAGAGCTAGTCGAGGTATCTGAGGAAAGAGCTAGTCGAGGTATCTGGGGACAGAGCTAGTCGAGGTATCTGAGGACAGAGCTAGTCGAGGTATCTGGGGACAGAGCTAGTCTTGGTATCTGGGGACAGAGCTAGTCGAGGTATCGGAGGACATAGCTAGTCGAGGTATCGGAGGACAGAGATAGTTGAGGTATCGAAGGACAGAGATAGTCGAGGTATCTGAGGACAGAGCTAGTCGAAGTATCTGAGGACAAAGTTAGTCGAGGTATCTACAGACATCGCTAGTCGAGGTATCATAGGACAGAGCTTGTCGAGGTATCTGAGGACAGAGCTAGTCGAAGTATCTGAGGATAGAGTTAATCGAGGTATCTACGGACAGAGCTAGTCGAGGTATCTGAGGAAAGAGATAGTCGAGGTATCTGAGGACAGAGCTAGTCGAGGTATCTGAGGACAGAGCTAGTCGAGGTATCTGAGGACAGAGCTAGTCGAGGTATCGGAGGACAGAACTAGTCGAGGTATCTGAGGACAGAGCTAGTCGAGGTATCTGAGGACAGAGCTAGTCGAGGTATCGGAGGACAGAGATAGTCGAGGTATCTGGGGACAGAGCTAGTCGAGGTATCTGAGGACAGAGCTAGTCGAGGTATCTCAGGACAGAGCTAGTCGAGGTATCTGAGGACAGAGCTATTCGAGGTATCTGAGGACAGAGCTAGTCGAGGTATCTGTGGAAAGAGCTAGTCGAGGTATCTGGGGACAGAGCTAGTCGAGGTATCTGAGGACAGAGCTAGTCGAGGTATCTGAGGACAGAGCTAGTCGAGGTATCTGAGGACAGAGCTAGTCGAGGTATCTGAGGACAGAGCTAGTCAAGGTATCTGAGGACAGAGCTAGTCGAGGTATCTGAGGAAAGAGCTAGTCGAGGTATCTGGGGACAGAGCTAGTCGAGGTATCTGAGGACAGAGCTAGTCGAGGTATCTGAGGACAGAGCTAGTCGAGGTATCGGAGGACAGAGATAGTCGAGGTATCGGAGGACAGAGATAGTCGAGGTATCGGAGGACAGAGCTAGTCGAGGTATCTGAGGACAGAGCTAGTCGAAGTATCTGAGGACAGAGTTAATCGAGGTATCTACGGACAGAGCTAGTCGAGGTTTCTAAGTACAGAGCTAGTCGAGGTATCTGAGGACAGAGCTACTCGAGGTATCTGAGGACAGAGCTAGTCGAGGTATCTGAGGACAGAGCTAGTAAGGTATCGGAGGACAGAACTAGTCAAGGTATCTGAGGACAGAGCTAGTCGAGGTATCTGAGGACAGAGCTAGTCGAGGTATCTGAGGACAGAGCTAGTCGAGGTATCTGATTACAGAGCAAGTCGAGGTATCGGAGGACAGAGCTAGTCGAGGTATCGGAGGACAGAGATAGTCGAGGTATCTGAGGACAGCGCTATTCGAGGTATCTGAGGACAGAGCTAGTCGAGGTATCTGGGGACAGAGCTAGTCGAGGTATCTGAGGACAGAGATAGTCGAGGTATCTGAGGACAGAGCTAGTCGAGGTATCGGAGGACTGAGATAGTCGAGGTATCGGAGGACAGAGATAGTCGAGGTATCGGAGGACAGAGCTAGTTGAGGTATCGAAGGACAGAGATAGTCGAGGTATCTGAGGACAGAGATAGACGAAGTATCTGAGGACAAAGTTAGTCGAGGTATCTACGGACAGAGCTAGTCGAGGTATCATAGGACAGAGCTCGTCGAGGTATCTGAGGACAGAGCTAGTCGAAGTATCTGAGGACAGAATTAATCGAGGTATCTACGGACAGAGCTAGTCGAGGTTTCTGAGGACAGAGCTAGTCGAGGTATCTGAGGACAGAGCTACTCGAGGTATCTGAGGACAGAGCTAGTCGAGGTATCTGAGGACAGAGCTAGTAAGGTATCGGAGGACAGAACTAGTCAAGGTATCTGAGGACAGAGCTAGTCGAGGTATCTGAGGACAGAGCTAGTCGAGGTATCTGAGGACAGAGCTAGTCGAGGTATCTGATTACAGAGCAAGTCGAGGTATCGGAGGACAGAGCTAGTCGAGGTATCGGAGGACAGAGATAGTCGAGGTATCTGAGGACAGCTCTATTCGAGGTATCTGAGGACAGAGCTATTCGAGGTATCTGGGGACAGAGCTAGTTGAGGTATCTGGGGACAGAGCTAGTCGAGTTCTAAGAGGATAGAGCTAGTCGAGGTATCTGAGGACAGAGCTAGTCGAGGTATCTGAGGACAGAGCTAGTCGAGGTATCTGGGGACAGAGCTAGTCGAGGTATCTGAGAACAGAGCTATTCGAGGTATCTGGGGACAGAGCTAGTCGAGGTATCTGGGGACAGAGCTAGTCGAGGTATAAGAGGATAGAGCTACTCAAGGTATCTGAGGACAGAGCTAGTCGAGGTATCTGGGGACAGAGCTAGTCGAGGTATCTGGGGACAGAGCTAGTCTTGGTATCTGGGGACAGAGCTAGTCGAGGTATCGGAGGACAGAGCTAGTCGAGGTATCGGAGGACAGAGATAGTCGAGGTATCTGAGGACAGAGCTATTCGAGGTATCTGGGGACAGCTAGTCGAGGTATCTGGGGACAGAGCTAGTCGAGGTATAAGAGGATAGAGCTAGTCGAGGTATCTGAGGACAGAGCTAGTCGAGGTATCTTGGGACAGAGCTAGTCGAGGTATCTGAGGACAGAGCTAGTCGAGGTATCTGGGGATGAGCTAGTCGAGGTATCTGAGGACAGAGCTAGTCGAGGTGTCGGAGGACAGAGCTAGTCGAGGTATCTAAGGACAGAGCTAGTCGAGGTATCGGAGGACAGAGATAGTCCAGTTATCTGAGGACAGGGCTAGTCGATGTATCTGAGGACAAAGTTACTCGAGGTATCTGGGGACAGAGCTAGTCGAGGTACCTAATGACAGAGCTAGTATAGGTATCGAAGGACTGAGATTGTCGAGGTATCTGAGGACAGAGCTATTCGAGGTATCGGAGGACAGAGCTAGTCGAGGTATCTTAGGACAGAGCTAGTCGAGTTATCTGAGGACAGAGCTAGTCGAGGTATCTGAGGACAGAGCTAGTCGAGGTATCTGGGGACAGAGCTAGTCGAGGTATCTGAGGACAGGGCTAGTCGAGGTATCTGAGAACAGAGTTACTCGAGGTATCGGAGGACAGAGCTAGTCGAGGTATCGGAGGACAGAGCTAGTCGAGGTATCTGAGGACAAAGCTAGTCCAGGTATCTGAGGACAGAGTTAGTCGAGGTTAAAGGAGGACAGAGCTAGTCGAGGTATCTGAGGACAGAGCTAGTCGAGGTATCTGAGGACAGAGCTAGTCGAGGTATCTGAGGACAGTGCTAGTCGAGGTATCTGAGGACAGAGCTAGTCGAGGTATCTGGGGACAGAGCTAGTCAAGGTATCTGAGGACAGAGCTAGTCGTGGTATCTGAGGACAGAGCTAGTCGAGGTATCTGAGGACAGAGCTAGTCCAGGTATCTGAGGACAGAGTTAGTCGAGGTATCGGAGGACAGAGCTAGTCGAGGTATCTGAGGACAGAGCTAGTCGAGGTATCTGAGGACAGAGCTAGTCGAGGTATCTGAGGACAGTGCTAGTCGAGGTATCTGAGGACAGAGCTAGTCGAGGTATCTGACGACAGAGCTAGTCGAGGTATCTGAGGAAAGAGCTAGTCGAGGTATCTGGGGACAGAGCTAGTCGAGGTATCTGAGGACAGAGCTAGTCGAGGTATCTGGGGACAGAGCTAGTCTTGGTATCTGGGGACAGAGCTAGTCGAGGTATCGGAGGACATAGCTAGTCGAGGTATCGGAGGACAGAGATAGTTGAGGTATCGAAGGACAGAGATAGTCGAGGTATCTGAGGACAGAGCTAGTCGAAGTATCTGAGGACAAAGTTAGTCGAGGTATCTACAGACATCGCTAGTCGAGGTATCATAGGACAGAGCTTGTCGAGGTATCTGAGGACAGAGCTAGTCGAAGTATCTGAGGATAGAGTTAATCGAGGTATCTACGGACAGAGCTAGTCGAGGTATCTGAGGAAAGAGATAGTCGAGGTATCTGAGGACAGAGCTAGTCGAGGTATCTGAGGACAGAGCTAGTCGAGGTATCTGAGGACAGAGCTAGTCGAGGTATCGGAGGACAGAACTAGTCGAGGTATCTGAGGACAGAGCTAGTCGAGGTATCTGAGGACAGAGCTAGTCGAGGTATCGGAGGACAGAGATAGTCGAGGTATCTGGGGACAGAGCTAGTCGAGGTATCTGAGGACAGAGCTAGTCGAGGTATCTCAGGACAGAGCTAGTCGAGGTATCTGAGGACAGAGCTATTCGAGGTATCTGAGGACAGAGCTAGTCGAGGTATCTGTGGAAAGAGCTAGTCGAGGTATCTGGGGACAGAGCTAGTCGAGGTATCTGAGGACAGAGCTAGTCGAGGTATCTGAGGACAGAGCTAGTCGAGGTATCTGAGGACAGAGCTAGTCGAGGTATCTGAGGACAGAGCTAGTCGAGGTATCTGAGGACAGAGCTAGTCGAGGTATCTGAGGACAGAGCTAGTCGAGGTATCTGAGGAAAGAGCTAGTCGAGGTATCTGGGGACAGAGCTAGTCGAGGTATCTGAGGACAGAGCTAGTCGAGGTATCTGAGGACAGAGCTAGTCGAGGTATATGAGGACAGAGATAGTCGAGGTATCGGAGGACAGAGATAGTCGAGGTATCGGAGGACAGAGCTAGTCGAGGTTTCTGAGGACAGAGCTAGTCGAAGTATCTGAGGACAGAGCTAGTCGAGGTTTCTGAGTACAGAGCTAGTCGAGGTTTCTGAGTACAGAGCTAGTCGAGGTATCTGAGGACAGAGCTACTCGAGGTATCTGAGGACAGAGCTAGTCGAGGTATCTGAGGACAGAGCTAGTAAGGTATCGGAGGACAGAACTAGTCAAGGTATCTGAGGACAGAGCTAGTCGAGGTATCTGAGGACAGAGCTAGTCGAGGTATCTGAGGACAGAGCTAGTCGAGGTATCTGATTACAGAGCAAGTCGAGGTATCGGAGGACAGAGCTAGTCGAGGTATCGGAGGACAGAGATAGTCGAGGTATCTGAGGACAGCGCTATTCGAGGTATCTGAGGACAGAGCTAGTCGAGGTATCTGGGGACAGAGCTAGTCGAGGTATCTGAGGACAGAGCTAGTCGAGGTATCTGAGGACAGAGCTAGTCGAGGTATCGGAGGACTGAGATAGTCGAGGTATCGGAGGACAGAGATAGTCGAGGTATCGGAGGACAGAGCTAGTTGAGGTATCGAAGGACAGAGATAGTCGAGGTATCTGAGGACAGAGCTAGACGAAGTATCTGAGGACAAAGTTAGTCGAGGTATCTACGGACAGAGCTAGTCGAGGTATTATAGGACAGAGCTCGTCGAGGTATCTGAGGACAGAGCTAGTCGAAGTATCTGAGGACAGAGTTAATCGAGGTATCTACGGACAGAGCTAGTCGAGGTTTCTGAGGACAGAGCTAGTCGAGGTATCTGAGGACAGAGCTACTCGAGGTATCTGAGGACAGAGCTAGTCGAGGTATCTGAGGACAGAGCTAGTAAGGTATCGGAGGACAGAACTAGTCAAGGTATCTGAGGACAGAGCTAGTCGAGGTATCTGAGGACAGAGCTAGTCGAGGTATCTGAGGACAGAGCTAGTCGAGGTATCTGATTACAGAGCAAGTCGAGGTATCGGAGGACAGAGCTAGTCGAGGTATCGGAGGACAGAGATAGTCGAGGTATCTGAGGACAGCGCTATTCGAGGTATCTGAAGACAGAGCTATTCGAGGTATCTGGGGACAGAGCTAGTTGAGGTATCTGGGGACAGAGCTAGTCGAGTTCTAAGAGGATAGAGCTAGTCGAGGTATCTGAGGACAGAGCTAGTCGAGGTATCTGAGGACAGAGCTAGTCGAGGTATCTGGGGACAGAGCTAGTCGAGGTATCTGAGAACAGAGCTATTCGAGGTATCTGGGGACAGAGCTAGTCGAGGTATCTGGGGACAGAGCTAGTCGAGGTATAAGAGGATAGAGCTACTCAAGGTATCTGAGGACAGAGCTAGTCGAGGTATCTGGGGACAGAGCTAGTCGAGGTATCTGGGGACAGAGCTAGTCTTGGTATCTGGGGACAGAGCTAGTCGAGGTATCGGAGGACAGAGCTAGTCGAGGTATCGGAGGACAGAGATAGTCGAGGTATCTGAGGACAGAGCTATTCGAGGTATCTGGGGACAGCTAGTCGAGGTATCTGGGGACAGAGCTAGTCGAGGTATAAGAGGATAGAGCTAGTCGAGGTATCTGAGGACAGAGCTAGTCGAGGTATCTTGGGACAGAGCTAGTCGAGGTATCTGAGGACAGAGCTAGTCGAGGTATCTGGGGATGAGCTAGTCGAGGTATCTGAGGACAGAGCTAGTCGAGGTGTCGGAGGACAGAGCTAGTCGAGGTATCTAAGGACAGAGCTAGTCGAGGTATCGGAGGACAGAGATAGTCCAGTTATCTGAGGACAGGGCTAGTCGATGTATCTGAGGACAAAGTTACTCGAGGTATCTGGGGACAGAGCTAGTCGAGGTACCTAATGACAGAGCTAGTATAGGTATCGAAGGACAGAGATTGTCGAGGTATCTGAGGACAGAGCTATTCGAGGTATCGGAGGACAGAGCTAGTCGAGGTATCTTAGGACAGAGCTAGTCGAGTTATCTGAGGACAGAGCTAGTCGAGGTATCTGAGGACAGAGCTAGTCGAGGTATCTGGGGACAGAGCTAGTCGAGGTATCTGAGGACAGGGCTAGTCGAGGTATCTGAGAACAGAGTTACTCGAGGTATCGGAGGACAGAGCTAGTCGAGGTATCGGAGGACAGAGCTAGTCAAGGTATCTGAGGACAGAGCTAGTCGAGGTATCTGAGGACAGAGCTAGTCGAGGTATCGGAGGACAGAGCTAGTCGAGGTATCTTAGGACAGAGCTAGTCGAGTTATCTGAGGACAGAGCTAGTCGAGGTATCTGAGGACAGAGCTAGTCGAGGTATCTGGGGACAGAGCTAGTCGAGGTATCTGGGGACAGAGCTAGTCGAGGTATCTGAGCACAGGGCTAGTCGAGGTATCTGAGGACAGAGTTACTCGAGGTATCGGAGGACAGAGCTAGTCGAGGTATCTGAGGACAGAGTTACTCGAGGTATCGGAGGACAGAGCTAGTCGAGGTATCGGAGGACAGAGCTAGTCGAGGTATCTGAGGACAGAGATAGTCGAGGTATCTGAGGACAGAGCTAGTTGAAGTATCTGAGGACAGAGCTAGTCGAGGTATCTGAGGACAGAGCTAGTCGAGGTATCTGAGGACAGAGCTAGTCGAGGTATCTGAGGACAGAGTTAGTCGAGGTATCGGAGGACAGAGCTAGTCGAGGTATCTGAGAACAGAGTTACTCGAGGTATCTGAGGACAGAGCTAGTCGAGGTATCGGAGGACAGAGCTAGTCGAGGTATCTGAGAACAGAGTTACTCGAGGTATCGGAGGACAGAGCTAGTCGAGGTATCGGAGGACAGAGCTAGTCGAGGTATCTGAGGACAGAGTTAGTCGAGGTATCTGAGGACAGAGCTAGTCGAGGTATCGGAGGACAGAGCTAGTCGAGGTATCTGAGAACAGAGTTACTCGAGGTATCGGAGGACAGAGCTAGTCGAGGTATCGGAGGACAGAGCTAGTCGAGGTATCTGAGGACAGAGCTAGTCGAGGTATCTGAGGACAGAGCTAGTCGAGGTATCGGAGGACAGAGCTAGTCGAGGTATCTGAGGACAGAGCTAGTCGAGGTATCTGAGGACAGATTTAGTCGAGGTGTCTGAGGACACAGCTAGTCGAGGTATCTGAGGACACGGAGAGTCGTGTGGGAGGGTAGGGCTAGTCTGGGTGTGGGAGGCCAGCGCGAATCGCGGTGTTAGAGCACAGAGACAGTTTCGCCACTGGCCAGCCCCCGCCCACTCGGAGCACGAGGCCAGGCCGAGAGGGATGGCAGCGGCAGTCTCGCCGGACAGGACGAGGTGGGCGTCTGGCGTCAGGGCAGGACCGTGAGGAACTGCTCCCCGCTGCACGCCGTGACCTTTCACTCGCTCTGCCGGATAATTGAATTTCGACATTATTGCTAATTATAGTTACTCATGAATGTCATAACGCAAATCCCTCGAAAAGAACGGCAGCCACGTAATGGAAGTGCAACCTTCTAGTTTTAATTAACGACTGCTGCACCAAACGCCACATCCAGCGAGCTGCTTTCAGCCCGTATCCCTGGCCAGTAATAAATAGTAAACGCGTTATATGAAATATCTTGACAAAAACTGTTTTTCGCGAGATTCGATTGAACCTACTTAAAAATAAAAATCACGCTGGGTTTAAAGTTCAAATAGTTATACTTTTTGTGCTGCCTCTGCTTTTGGCTAACAATTTACCCGGAGGACTTTTGGCCAATGTTAAGAAACCAATAAAAGAAGCGATATAGAATCACAGCCTACTACGTTACATGTTCGTACAAGTCAGTAGTCAATCAGTTGGGGGGAAATTTTTTTCAGATTGCACAGAGAACCGCGGAGTTTAACTTAGGAGGTAATTGAACCCACGTCTTTGAAAACAAGAGTAAATTGAAAATGTTAGTACACTTGAATGGCCATTGTCTTTATATCATTGGTGGTTAAACACGCCGTGAAGGACTACAAACCAACGTAAAACATCAAGAAACAATCTGAACTAATCATGTCTGGGGACTGGAAAAATTCGAGTGTTAATTACCGTTCAGACTAGTCAGTTCATTGGCTGCTTAATCGTTAGTCGTCTCAACTGGTTTGCCTGTGATTCGATACTTCTCTGGTTGAGGGTTTCCTCGTAAGCCCAGAGTCAGCCAGACGACCCTTGAGCCAATAGCAAAAGCAGCATAAAGGTATATATGTGTTTGAATTTCAGATCATCGAGAAATTAATCCACGATTTTTTTTTTCGGTTTCTAACCACGTGTGGCCCACTGAGAAGGTGGAATGTGGCAGCAACCATTGAACTTACGACATCTGCATGTGTGCATGATTAGGTATCTCTAGGGGCATGCATTTTTCGCGAAATAATCTGCTCGCTCGTTAGACTGCAACAAGGTATTCCCTCTCTAGCGATTGCTCCCTTGTGATTGGCTGCAGTCTTCGAGAGAAGACAACGCCCTGTCAACCGGGCCATTCAGGACGTGTTTCTTCCACACTGGATGGCTGTGATTGGTGCACCGACATTAGACATGCATCTGGAATAAACCCAGCCAACCACGAGACACAGACAATGCTACAGAGTTTTAACACACAGCTGGTCGGAAAATCTTTTCGCGAAAGAAAATTTCATGAACCTGGGTATCTCCATTCACTGATTTCCCCCCACTCCCCCCTGAAGTCCACAGATCGGGATGTCTCACTGGATAACTGCCCCCCCCCCCCCTCATCCCCGAATGGTGATGGGCGGTCGTGAGGACTGAGGCAAGGGAAGACCATCAGGCCATGACGACTCTCAACACGACCAGCCTACGAGGTGTGATCCAAAATACGGCGAATAACTTTATTACGAACAGTGTAATAAGCTTACATAAAATTTGAACTGATCTCCTTCAAAATAATCTCCTTGACTAGCGATGCGCACCTATCCCAAAGTTGATTCCATGGTTGGAAGCATTTCTGGACGAGGACAGACAGGAACCTTTTGTTCGGCCAACAACTCGCGGACCAGAACCGAGGCGTGGCACGGCGCCTTTTTCGTGATGGAGGAAGCCATTGACCCATTTTTTTCTGGCCTCCGTTTCGCCAACAAAGCTTAATGTTAAAGCGTGTTTCGAAATTCATGATTAGAGATACGGGAAATCTCGCGCATTCATTTAGTTTCTTGTTGGAATGCAAACCTTCACACTCTCGCACTGTGTTCATGATTGGTCCGCAGCTATTTGGACACGCCCCTCCACGACCGTGAGCCAACTATGCCCAGCTAGGAGAGAAGTAAGCGAATCAGGTAGTGCCAATCGACAAAGATAAAAATGTTCTCGCTAAGAAATCAACCAATGGGTAAGCGAACATGGGTTGAGCACACCTATGACTTTGAATTCTACCCTGTTTCCAGACGTATCCGCGAGATTTTCGGGTCCCTACCATGATTCGCGACAGACACGGTGAACAATCTTCCGGCTCTGGAAGCCGACTGACAGGTCACAGCTTGTCCAGACTTGACACCGGCTGTCTCAACAAACCGGGCATCGGGTTGATTGCTTAAAATTTACGTAACGATAGCAGATGCTGCTATGAAAATTCGTTCACCGTATTGTTGTGATCACAACTCGTCTGCAGTCGCGTTGCGGATCAGTGCATCTGTCGGAACGGCAGAATTCTAGCCTATCGCGAAATGAGCCCGCGAACTGTTCCCTTCTCTAAGATTAATTATACAGAACATTTGGTAAAAAGAAAGTTTTTTTCGTCATCACAATACATCTAATACAGTAGAATTTAGCAAGCTATTTGGTCCCAGATTCGCCTTTAGTTTTCATTTTTTTCCAGTGATCTTTGTGAAGAGAAACACTTGTGATTTATATAAGCCGAATGCTATGCTCATTCAGTTAAAGGGCTATGCATGATGCAGTGGTAAGCAATTTCTTGGTGTCACTGTTGAGACCGTTGAAGCGTCACCAAAAAAGTTTTATAAGAATATCAGAAATTCCAGTGTATAAATGTATTGAGTATTGTTAATATACAGCAATACACGTTTTATTTAAATTTATTTCGAATACATAACGAGTTTAATTCCTGTGAAAAGAAAAATTTAATAATAATTTCACTTTGATTAAAGACTCCTGGTCTTCGTCAGACCCTATTTTCCTCCTCGAATTGTGCCACTAATTGGTTCACAACAGAACCTAGCCGGAGCGATTTTGCACGCCCATCAATGAGTCGCGGAAACGAAAGAGCAATGAATTGTTTTAGAGCAAAACTGCAAGCCGCTAAATATTTTCACAAAAAAATAATCGGGATCTGGTGTGCTGTTGTGGGAAATGTGAGACCATGTTTCCACTTCGCTTTGAAACAAATCCGCCGCGAAGCCTACTGCGCATATCCCGATTTTAAACTTTTGAAAAAAAAAAAATACATATATAAAAGCTAAAGCGTGCACTATCTGTGTCGCGTGTGTTTTAATATTCCCTGGCTTGGGACACGTCCCAGCTGGGATGTTTTATCGCCGCCTCTCGCAACACGCCGGTTGCTACGCGACACAAACATGGCACCAGCTGCTGTGTTCTAACGACCAGTGACGCCCGTCGCTGGAGTTTTAAAAAAATTCCGTTTTCGCGGGAAAGCTAATCTCCGTGGACGTTTATTGCCGTCTTGAGTCCATAGCACTTACTCTATAACGCATCTCGTCCTGAGATTAAAGTGTGCAATCGCGTGGGCTGTTACTCTCTCTTTCCAAGCCACGATCCATGCCATTTCACATTTGGACATGGTCTTGTTTCGGTGTGCTCTGTTGCCAGATACTCACACATTTTTTTTTTTTTTTTTACAATTTAAAACTTACCTTTTACACACAGCTTTATAATTCCATAAAAAATGGTCATATCTACTTAAAAAACCAATTTGAAAGGAAAATTTGTAATGAGAATTTTGGAAATATACTTTCTTGCTATATTTCATCAAGCATATCATCTGATAATATTCAATTATATATTTTAAGGGAATGCTACTGAAACACGCCATCTTGGTTTCAACCGTTCAATTGTTTTTATATAGATATATATTTTTTTAATATTAAAACTTTTGGCTCTATGACATATGACACAATAAGTGGAATGCCATTTTATTAATTGTGACCGAATGACCGAATGGTATACACAGTTTCTCCAGTGAAGTAATAATAATTGGGGTTTAAATTTGATAATTTTTTTTCCAGGGTGTATACAACTGTAATAATATTATAAAATTAAACTATTTCATGGTATTAGAAATAGCAACAAATAGTAAAATTAAAAATTATTGTAATTACTAATAGTATAGAAAATGTTAATTTTGATGTTTGCCAGCCAGGTAGTTTCGAACTGGCAACAGTTGCGCCATTTGCTCCGTACTGCAATCTAAGCGTGATGCAGACTATAGACTTTAACTTCAAGACTTCATCGGACGGTTGGATATGATTTTGGCAGATACAACTAACGTGCACATGCTGCAGAAGCGAGTAAACAAAACACTGAATAGAGACAGGTGTTCCTAAAAAAAGAGAATCCAAAATGGCGCTAAATGCGTTTCTGCATTTTTGAAATCCAGTCCAGGTACATAAAATATTTAAGATACAAAAAAAATATTTTAATGCTAAAAGAAAAATAATGAAGTCATATACTTATGTACAAAACACTGATACAGGCAAGGGCGTACTAGGGAGAAAGGGGAGATGGGAGATACATATCCCTTTCCCCTAAATCCAAAAAATCTATCATTCCCACAAACAAAAGAAATAATTTTAAAGTAAATAGCGGACAAAGAGGTTCCACCCCCCATCCACGCCTATTTTCCAAAAGTAATTCTGCGCAAGGGCGTCGCCAAAGGGGGGGGGGAAGGTTGGGGGGGGGGAGTTGCCCCCCCCCCCCCTTTTGAGCCCTAGAGATTCAAAAAAATGTAGCCAAATGCAAAAAAATACATACTTTTCCCACAATTTCCCCCCCCCCCCCCTAGGCCATCGGCTGGCGACGCCCTTGATTCTGCGTACTCTTCTTGTTAGGGACATGAACAAAGTGTATTGGTAAAAATTTGCCACGATAAATCATTGCCTCCAAATCTAGTTATTTCATTGGCTACTGCCTCAACGGTCGCTCACACAACTTATCCTTGTTCATTACCGGCTCAGGGTCACCCAGTGTGCCTTAAAAAACAAACTCGAATCATTAAAGAAACGCGAGTAAAAAAAAAAAAAGTATGTAAGTATGCATGCATGCATGCATGTACGTACACCCGACAAGCTAATGGATCCGAGGAAATGTTGTCTTTACATTTATCGCCGCCGCAATCTACCATCTAACTTTCGTTGCCGTTCACATCCTGCCGAGCCGACACAATGCCGTGTGAATCCGCTCCTGTGGACCACGCAATCAGACATTGTTCCGCGTCGGATGCTGGAGACCGCGATGGAACACAAATGCGGCTCGAAAACGGAACAGCTGTCAGCTGCAACGTTGCTTCGTGAGACAAGTCCTTCAATACCGGGCGGGAATTCCGTTTTCACTGTCTTTAAAAGGTGAAATTCCTCTTTTTATTATTAATGATCTAATTATTATTATATTAGATATCTCTTTTATAACAAGATTCAGATAATTTTTATTAATTATTATTGTAATAATTTATATTATTATGATTATTGATGCAATAGTTTGGATTATAAAATATTTTAATGCTTATTCTTTTGAAGTTAAGTTATTTTGTTCAATAATTAACAGTATAAATGATATTATATTAATTTATATTCCTATTCAAATTATAAATCATGAATTTGATGAATAAACAACGAATTAAAAATATTATTAACTAATAAAAATAAAGGAACAACGCTTATTTTCATTTCACTATTTATAATAATTATAATTAATAATATTATAGGACTATTCCCATATATTTTCACAAGAACAAGACACTTATTAATAACACTATCATTAGCCCTACCTATGTGATTAACAAAAATACATAACTACCCAGTAAATATTTCATTAATCATAATAGCATCATATCTATTCTTTACAAGGACAAGATCTAGTACAATGATAAATGTTAAAAAATATATTAAATCAGCACCTGTTTCATAAAATGAATTAAAACGTAATATGCGCAAAAATTAAATACTTCAATATTGTGAAAGATTTTATTTTCTAGATACAGTTTGAAAAATGTCAAACGTCATTTAGTGTTCGATGACCAAACAACTTCAATATAAAAATAGTAAATTTGTATCACTTCTTATGATTACAAAAGACCGGGTAATTATGCAGAGTAATTGCGCGCCAAGCTGAAATTTATAACAAATCACAGCTCTTCAGTGGAGAAACAAAATCCGTTCTTAAAGGCCCGGCCGAATAAAACAACGGCTTCTCTTGCAGACGGCCGCCAATCACAGGGAAGAAATAGCTGGCGCGGACATGAGCATGTTGCAGTCCAACGAGCGGTCGGATTGTCCCGTGGAAAAAAAAAACCGCCCATAGCTGCAACAGCTTCTGGCCGAATCCCTGGTGACTTTCAACTGGGCTGTTCAATGCTCTCTCCATCGCTGCCTTTCAGGGGGCGAAGGTGCGGAGGGTGTTCAAGTAACTAGGACTTGGTCATCGAAACAAATAAGACTTGGTCATCAAAACAACTAGGATTTGGTCATCAAAACAACTAGACTTTGGTCATCAAACAGCTAGGACTTGGTCATCAAACAACTAGGACTTGGTCATCAAAACAACTAGACTTTGGTCATCAAACAGCTAGGACTTGGTCATCAAACAACTAGGACTTGGTCATCAAACAACTAGACTTTGGTTATCAAACAGCTAGGACTTGGTTATCAAAACAACTGGGACTTTATCATCAAACAACTAGGACTTGATCATCAAAAAAACTACTAGGACTTGATTATCAAAACAACTAAGACTTGTTCATAAAACAACTAGGACTTGATCATTAAAACAACTAGACTTTGGTCATCAAAACAACTGGAAGAGCCAAAGTATACTTGATTCAATCCTAAGACATATTTAATACGCGAATTTTCCGGGGTGTCTACATAATACATCAGCCAAAGAAAAAAAAATCAGCACTAATGTTTATATGCATACAGAGAGAGTCTGAATTCGACCGAAACAACTTCAGTTGCAAGTTCTTCAAGACAAAAATGAGTTGATAGCATACACGTCTTATGGGCAGAAGTGCTCCCCAAAGTCTGGTATGCATCTTTGAAGTTAAAGCTGAACAAAAATTTTTATTTTAAATAATAGAGAAAGTATTAAATATGGAACACGTCTGGATTATGTAATGAATGAAGTTCTAGAACCACCGCGAAATTTGTCGTCGTCACAAAATGAATTCATTAAAATAATGTAAATACAGGTGTTACCCCTAACTATTTCAATTAAATAATTTCTGTGGCTGTAGAACATTTTACAATTAGACATTTATTCTGATGCTTAGTGTTCTATCTTAAATACAGCGGATTCTAGCCCGGTGCCAAAAGAACATGCGTGACGTACAGGATCTCTAATACCGTTCGAGGCGTTTCTCTTCGCTTACTGAAAGAGAACCGTTGTCACACACTCCCATAGTTGCGCAATCTACCCGCCGTGCTGGCAGGGATAACAACAGATGAAGCGTGACGTAACGAGAACCAGTTGTGGCGGCAAATTGCGTCCACCGCGACACGTACAGGGCATTTGCGCTGACCTCGGCGCTTCGGGAGCGAACCTTTCGAACCGAACACATCCATCCCTGCTCTGCGGCGACCCGTGAAGGCCCGGGCGCAGCCGCCAGCCAACATGCCAACAACTCTAACTATGCCTGCGCGATAGTATACCACGTGTTAAAAATACAACGCAAATTGTGCAATAGAGATGCAAAAAAAAGCACAATTTTATTTATATTCTTTCAAACAAATTAAAGATCTTATTAAATTAAAACTTATAATAAACATATTGTAGGATGAGTTGAACCAAAATGTAAATTTTTGCTGTATTATTGAGGTTGAATTCATTTTGACGTGACAACGTCTAATAAATCGATGAACACCGGCTGCACGCACAAAAAAGTGTCCCGTTACGCACATTGTCCCGTTACGCTGTGTCCCGTTACGCTCATTGTACGCTTGCGCCACATCTATCTCTCTTCCACTCGATTTGAACCACCATCGATTTTACTTTTTCGAGGCACATTAAACTTAAAACACTCCCATTCGTTTCCTACTTTTCCTATCATCGTCCTATCCTTAACAGAATAACACAGATTGGAAGAAGTTAAATAGCAAACATGTATAAAAGTTATAGTTAAAATAATCTCTTCGTTAGAGTAATAAACATATTTGAATTAATGAGTGCAAATAAAAGTAAATTTATCAATTAAATTGCAGATTTCATTTCACTCATTCTTTGTATCCATACAAAATAGTGATAATTCAATAAAAATGATTCAATTTTATTCATAAAAGTATGCAATCATTTCAAGAATGTTTTGTTATGACGTCACGTTTAACTATCGTCCGTAAACCAACTTTACAGACAGCCAATTTTTTTAATATTTTTTTTTTTTACTAAATCTTATACAATAAATGCTATAGTACTTCAGAGACGTTTGTTAACTTGAAAACCAGATCTGGACAGCTGAAATATCTTGTTGAATAGTTTCACAAACATATTTATTTTATTTTATTATAGTTTATTATCGTTTCGTAATTAATGTTATAATTTCATTGTAAGTATTAAGTAATTTTATATTTTGTGTCCCTTATTTATTTTATTTATATTACGTGTATACTTGACCCTTTTAATACCCCATAAAATTGGGGTCGAACTGTATGTAAAATAAATAAACATAGCATTAACACAGTGATAGTCATAGCGACAAGCACATACACAACAACGGCCTGGTTACAAAGGAAATAAACTTAACCCCATTCATTTGTTTATTTTCGTTGTTTCAGTCTTCAAAAAATCAATACTTCGGTAGTTGGTTGTGTGTAATTTTAAGGAAAAAATTACTGCTAACAGAATAAAATCTATAATAGCACAGGAATTTAAAAATGTTATGAAAAAAAAAATTTTTCCTCCGGAAATTGGACCGTGATATTTGTAGCTTAACTCCGTTATGTGAATATAATAAACAAAATAAAATAATATTCTGCACAATGTAGTCAACTACACACGCATTATCTTATTTATCAAGTAAAGTTCTCAAATGACGACGTAGTAGGACGTTCTGAGCTTCTGATGGGCCGTAAACATATTGCGGTTTTACCAATAGACTGTATGAGTAAAACCGAGAGCGAACTCTACTCAATTCTAACACCGGGCATGTGTCAATACGCAATATGTACAATGCACGATGGCAGCTAGTCAGATTGAATTAGGTACATGACGTTCTACTGTTACGTATACCTAAAATTGTTTTGAGTTAGCGAAATGCTTGTGTCCGGGTCTTAAGTCAGTTACGAGAGAACCTTAAACTAAAAATAGAACTACATATTTCCACCTCTTTACGTTTTACTGAATGTGTAATACATTTTAAGTTCAAATATCACATTATTATTTTTTTTATTTCGTGTACCGAATTAAGGTGTGCATGTAAAACAGCGGCGTATTTTGGCTCCGCAGTAATTGAAAAGCTTTAACTGTCGACAAATTTCCAATGGCCAAGCGCGTACTCAGAACTGTAATTCATAGTTAAGGGAGAGGGGGTGATCGAAACACCTTTCTTGTTGTTTGCCTTAAAATTCTTTTTTTTTTTTTGTTTTTGACTGGTGGTAATAATATATTTTTTGTAGGATTTCGGGGGAATAAAACCTCTCTTCCACCCAGCCCCCTCATTTCTTGCCAATGGCAATGTTATTATTTACACTAGTAGCTTAGCTTATGTAGTTGTCGTTGATTGGTTGTTTTTGTTTTCGTGTGAAAAAAGGTTCTATCGTAACTGAGACGTGTAAATTACTAACTTGAGTTTTTTTATAGCTTTAACACAGATTAAAAAGCCGTGAATTGTGATTTTAAAAACATCCCGGAAAAAAAGTTCAAGGGAAATAAAATAAGTACTACACACAAAAATCCAGTTACAAATATAGCGTGTGAATGCATTGGAAACTTAAGGAACAATATATACAAGTTTATTTTGGGAAGAACCTCAGAATGTTTTCAATCAAACAAGAATTAATTATAGACATAAAATTTGCATTTCGAGAAAAATTAGTTGAAGTCTGACAAATAAAGAAACTTTGTCCGCGAGCTAGATACATCTATTTTGAAAATTTATACATTAATTTTTAAATTAACTTACAAGGCCCTGAAAAATGGTACAAACATGTTCGCATTACGTTTAAATTTACATGTTTTTTTTTTAATTTAACATAACTTACGTGTGGCTATTTGTGTTTACCTTTGTGAACAATGTTGCTGTCATAATAGCAGGAATTCGCGGGAAAGGAAACAATCACGAAAAAAAAAATAGCCAGTCATGGGGACTGTCAACAAAAGTGAAAACTTAAAACTTTGTTTTTAAATGTGTAATATGACATCATTTCTACGTCAAATGTACGTAAGAAAATGATTTTGGTATTATATCAGTACGATGTCAGCATGATATCACTTATCCTTACATCATTTTTTAGTCACAACAGATGCCAGTGGTATGTAAAAATTACAAAAAATGCATTACCTAGCTATGAATTACCAGTGATGTCAGACCTAGTTCATGTATTCACGTGGTCAAATTAATTTCACTTACTGCTACTGCAGCATGTCGGTGATGCGAACTCACAAGATTTTACCCATTCAAAAAAAGAGTCCAACACGCACATGATACAGACGAGTAGGTATATACAATGAATTAGATTCTAAGATTCGCCAGTGTGGCGCAACACGTCACTAGCATGTCGGTGACGCGAACCCATAAGTTTTGCCCCTACCAAAAATCGCTCAACGCGGCTAAAGAAGTTTTCACTTCAAAAAACAGCGGTCGTCAAAAAATGAACTGGAGAAGGGGACAGTTCAAGTCCACTACGAGAACTCGAAAAGCGGGGTGCTGACGTCATTAGCCAGGTGCGCTGGTCGTCGCTGGCCCCGGGAATAGTTGCACGTCACGTCTCGCTTGCTCGCGGCTGTAAACTCTCGGTCACTCAAAGAGCAGTTACCAACGACCAATAACGAGCAACGGGCGATGCGCCGATTAAACACACGTGACGTTCTGTCAGGTACACAACTTACATTCCAGTGACTGTCCCGCAAAAACGGTACACAGCGGAGGCGAAAACCCATCACGTTTTGAAACAACCTCACCAGTCACCGCCGATAAAGAGTTTTGGGGAGGAAACATACCGTTCGACATTACAGATTACAGTTGTATCTGAACAAGGTAGTGCTTTGCTTATTCGCTACCTTACCCGAACATCTTAGGACAAGTAAAAATGATTCGTACTATTTTGAATATACGTTATATCTGCAGATTTTTTTACCTCTGCCGTATTTTGTGATGGGAACGTCAGTGGTGAACACCGCTGCTGTAAAAGGGCGCTTGTCAGGTGAGAACAGGACTTACCTCGGGCCGGGTTCAGCGGTGCGCAAGCAGGCGAGTCCGTCGCTTCTCGCCGACGCCTGGCGACGGGAGTCGGAACTGCAAACGTCGCGTCGTCCCGCCAACAACAATCCAACCCCGAGACAGCCGACACTTCCCACCCGCGGCGTGGCTAGCTCCTGCTGCGCGCGCCGCCTGCTTCACACTCGAGCGGGCAGGGGACCCGCGCGCTGCTGTTCCAGCTCATCGCCGCCCACGGACACGCCCGAGCGACCGCGGACACACCCGAGCGGGCGCGGAGTCGCCCGAGCCCGCCTCGTTACGTAACCCGGGTTTCCCCCTCCACCCTCCTTCACCAAAGCGGGGTAATTGGCGTCCTAGGCAAGGATGTTCGCACGCAGCATGGCTTCGCTCCTCCGTGGAAGTGTAGAGGTTAGGTTTTCATGTCGCGCTTTTTGGAAGCTCTCTTCTGGCTCTGTCCCTTCTGGAGCGAGACCCGATGTGATTAATTGACGTAATTTAACTTACAATGATTATTGTTAATATGCGCTCAATGCCGTCTTATTTTCCTGTAGTTTTGACGCACACGTGCTGACTGGCAGCCTGAAGGACGACTAATGAATAGAGACCGGTAAAATTCGCGAATTCATTTCGCGATAGGTTAAAATTCAAATGATAGTTCTGCTACTGGCTCACGGTTTATCTGGAGGACTCTGGGCTAATGAGAGACGCTGAGACAAAGAAGTATCGAATCACGAGGAACCCAGTTGAGATGTCTCACAAGTCAGCAGCCAATGAACAAGTGACATTTGGTCGAGTATGCATAGGACAATTGAGTTTATCCTAGAGGTCATTGAAAACACGAATTTTTCCGGATCTCACAAATAAAGTCTCTCACCGCCAGGGGCGCATGCGCCACTGGTACCAAACCTGACGCGCCCTAGCACCAGTGCGGATCGCAAGGTCCAAGCCCCCGACCCCAGCATTGTTGGAACTTTCTGACTCTAACTCTTCTTCCTGGACCATCCTTCTCGTCCTGTGCTGAACCTGCCTGCTTAGTGCTTGCTCTGTTTAACCCTGCATGAGTGAGTACAGGGTTTTCCCTTTGTTATAATCTAGCTCTAAGTTATAGGAGTTAGTCATGGCAACAATCGCTGCCATGGCTGGCGAATCCCCGAACACAGCACACGATGCATGCTACCTTTCGTGCATGGCTTAAACTCAGCATGACTAGGCGTATAGGCTTCGGCCTGGGACGCACCTAGAGTCTTCCCTGACCCAGAACCCTCCCACAAAAATACACTTAGTTTAAGTTAGGTTAGGAAACAAAAACACTTGAAGTCAAGTCGTTCCGAGTATCGAACATGTGACCCTCGCTACATGAATGTGGCACGTTAAGGGAGATAAGGCTTTACCATCTTGAAATTTCAAATATTTCGCTACTGCTTGCAAAATAGCTTCCGTGATAATTTCTAATTTTGGTATGACATGGCATAGGACATAGCATTGGCACTTGTTGAAGTGGTGTGATCATAGGCGTTGTTACCCGGGGGGGGGGGGGGGTCAGTGGAGTCCGGGCTCCTTTGGAATTAAGAAGCCCTCGCGGGGGGGGGGGGGGCGGTGGGCATTCCGTGCACTTCCAAAGGAGTGACTGAAACAGGGTTGTTAAATTTCAAGACTATGTTTTATAAAAAAAAATTGGTTGTCTTGAAAGTCGGTTTACGGACGATAGTTTAACGTGACGTCATAACAAAACATTGATGATATGATTGCATTCTTTTATGAATAAAATTGAATCATTTTTATTGAATTATCACTATTTTGTATGGATACATTGAAGGAGTGAAATGAAATGTACAATTTAATTGATAAATTTACTTTTATTTGCACTCATTAATTTAAATATGTTTATTACTTTAACGAAGAGATTATTTTAACTATAACTTTTATACATGTTTTCTATTTAACTTCTTCCAATCTGTGTTATTCTGTTAAGGATAGGACGATGATAGGAAAAGTAGGAAACGAATGGGAGTGTTTCAAGTTTAATGTGCCTCGAAAAAGTCAAATCGATGGTTGTTCCAATCGAGTGGAAGAGAGATAGATGCGGCGCAAGCGTACAATGAGCGTAACGGGACACAGCGTAACGGGACACTTTTTCGTACGTGCAGCCGGCGTTCATCGATTTATTAGACATTGTCACGTCCAAAACTTTCTGTACATTTTAAAGTTATCTGTTTATTGCATACATATAGGCCATCATATGGGCAGTATACAAAATAAAAGCAACATATCCAGAGATGACTCGTGTCGCTTGAAACCCACGCGCTAAACTCTTGCTTCCCCCCTCCCTTTTTTTTTTAAACGTGGGCCAAACCCTTTGTGAATCCTACAGATTTGCGCCCTTAGATAGTACTCCGAGTGAAATGATAATGTAGGCTATTTCCTCGTGCCGCTTACAGTTAGTAAATAAGTAGTAGCAACGAGGTAGAGAAGGTCGGGACATGCCAATACGATTTATACCGTGCATGCCAAAAATTTGGATAAATAGTGAAAAATTATAATTATAGCAATAAGATGGAAACATTCAGAACAAAGGGTCTAATCCCCCTTAATACTGCAAAGAAAAAAATTACAGTGTTTTTTCTAGTCATCGTCAAGCGAAATGTTGAGCTGTCAGAGCCAAAATAAAAACCAACTGGTATGGAGTGAATCAAAAAATGACATGTTTTAATTTTTTTTTATGTGTAAACATCTTAGCTCTCGGTATACGGCATTTGGTAGGAGTATTTTTTTGTGAAAATGAAACGGAAATGCGGGACAACGGTGCGTCTGCGCAGAAGTCTAATAAACCTCGGAAAGATGGCGGACGCACGTGTAGCAACATAAACCCGTTTATTGTCACATACCTACCAAACGTATTGGCGTGCCACATGAAAATTTATGTTAGTAAAACTACCCTGGAATATATTTGGAAACTAATGTAGTCATAATAAAAAGTAATCCCAAGTTTTAAATTACCTAAAAAAATTGTTTTCAAATTTAATAATACTGTACATATTCTCCTATCTATTTCTCAACGGTCTTGGTGGCATGGTGGTAAGGTATGAGCTTCGTAAGTACGAGGTACGCGATTCAAATCATGTCATATGAAAAAAAAAAAATTACTTTTTAATAAAATTATAATATATTAATATTATATAATAATATTGGATCAGCTCAATGAGGTTAAGGTTAGTTTTTAGGAAGTATTTACAGACTTATTTCAGTCGTTTAAGCAAAAACAAATGCATAAACATATACTTAGTGTTATGTGTTTTAAAATGTGTCAGGTTAATATTTTAGTGTATAAAATTTATAGTTTTAACTGTTTAATGAACTTTAACAAGATGAGCAGTATTTTAGTAAAATTCCTAGTCGAAAATCAAGTCCAAATACGGGATTATTAGACTGCTACTTTTAGTTTGAAAAATACATACTTCAAATATAGCGCCACGATCATAATGCTTTAGAGAAGCAACAAACCGTTAAATACCTTTGATGCCATGATCGTCCCAACACAATTTTCCTGACTAATAATTTATAGGTATTTTTTAAGTTGCTTTTATACTTTGTTATAACTATTCAAGTTTACAAAATGTATTCCAGGATAGTTTCGCTACCATAAAGTTTAGTTTGGCGCACCAATACGCTTAGTACCTACATCCCCCTGTGGGTCCACCATTTTGTCGACTTCGGCTCGTGGCTATAGCAGCTACTGCGTGCATGACTTTCAACCTGTCAGTTTTCCGTGTGTAATGCGCGCTTATTTCATTGCATTTTTGGTGCATACTAAAATTTCACCTTCAACTCCCCTAAAGAAGTATAACCCCCAAAAACGATAGTACAATATTGTTAAACAGAATTAAAGCTAGGTTTTAAAAAGGGGAACATTTTTGCCGTTTTCCCCTTAAATGAATAATTTTCATATATTTATCACACTCGGCATTGTTTTAAAGAATTATATTAAGTTAAATTTGGTGTCCGACATTTGCAACATGAGAACACATAAATTTGCTCGTTACCGATGTTAGATGTTGACACATCACTGGCGAGTAATGAAAGGCTCGCTCACAATTTTTATATAATATTGCCACAGATCTCGTTGAACTACAGCCAACATGAGATAGATGAGGTTTGGACTATCGTTCACAATTTCTCTCACGGTGTGACATTTGCAAAACAAACTTTCCATTCGCTCAAATTAACTTTAAAATAAGGCTACCTTAATCTGGTCCCATCTGAACTTTTTTTTTTACAATCTCTGGAGGATTGTGAAACAATATCCAGCTTTCGCCAATTACTGGAGCCAATTTCTTTTGGAGGCAATGACTGTTGGAGCCAAAATTATTTTTGGAGCCAAATACTTTTGTAGCAATTGCCTTTTGGAGCGAAAGACTGTTTGAGTCAAACTAATACGAATATTTTGGCCATGAAAACTGAAAGCCATTCTTGACGACAACCACACAACGTGTTTACTTAATCATGGCCTTTCTTAAAGTTGTTCTAACTGACAACACATTGTGTCAAGTAGATTAAGATTTTAACGATTTCTTGACTGAAATAAATCATCATTTACCAATACTTCAAAAGTGTTTAGTTTAGCTGGAATACACTATAGTGAAACACTGGGATCAACTGAGCAGACTCTACAAATAAAAAGAAGGATGTCTATGTCAAAAATTAAATTTCTAGTCTAGAATGTTGACAAATTATAATTTGCAACATGATGTCACATATCTATGCTTCTAGCATCTACAGAAAGACAGATCTAAGAAAATCTTCTGCAAAATTGACAATAAACCAACAACAAACAATGGTTGTTGCAGAATGTAAACATGGTTCAAAGTTACAGTGAATTGGAGCTACAGGAACCCAAAATCATCTGCTCCATTGTTGTCAGGTGTTTATAGTTGGCATTGACATGATAATGTGAAAATACACTAAATAAAGTGTAGTTCACCTTCTAGATAACATAGTGATACAGTCGCGAGAGTCCATCGCAGCTCTACTGATGGTTCCTGAGAGTAAGTGGAGATGAAAATTGAAAGCCCACTTCAGAATCGCTGGAGGAAAAAAAAAATACCGGCGAGAATTTAAAATGTGCGGGAACCGAAACTTTAAATCAGTCTGACAGTTTTGGGTTCAAGACAACGCGGAGTTCAGTTCTTTGTGGCTTCTCTGGCAGAAATTGAGGAAACATGCACTGGCCTTTCCGACAGTACTGGTAGTGGTAGCAGTGCTGTGAGGTCCATGACACATTGTTGTTAAAGACACTGGAATCCTCTTGTGGCGCCACTGGCATGTAAGTAGTGGAGGTACGTGAAGGTGCAGCACTAAAGCGTCCTCTACGACGGAGGTATGTGAAGGTGCAGCACTAGAGCGTCCTCTACGACATCGCCAACACACGTCGATGTTAAAGACACTGGAATCCTCTTGTGGCGCCACTGACATGTAAGTAGTGGAGGTACGTGAAGGTGCAGCACTAAAGCGTCCTCTACGACGGAGGTATGTGAAGGTGCAGCACTAGAGCGTCCTCTACGACATCGTCAACACACATCGATGTTAAAGACGCTGGGGTCCTCTTGTGGCGCCACTGGCATTTCAGCAGTGGAGGTATGTGAAGGTGCAGCACTAGAGCGTCCTCTACGACATCGCCAACACACGTCGATGTTAAAGACGCTGGGATCCTCTTGTGGCGCCACTGGCATGTCAGCAGTGGAGGTACGTGAAGGTGCAGCACTAAAACGTCCTCTACGACGGAGGTATGTGAAGGTGCAGCACTAGAGCGTCCTCTACGACATCGCCAACACACGTCGATGTTAAAGACGCTGGGGTCCTCTTGTGGCGCCACTGGCATGTCAGCAGTGGAGGTATGTGAAGGTGCAGCACTAGAGCGTCCTCTACGACATCGCCAACACACGTCGATGTTAAAGACGCTGGGGGCCTCTTGTGGCGCCACTGGCATGTCAGCAGTGGAGGTACGTGAAGGTGCAGCACTAAAGCGTCCTCTATGACTTCGCCAACACACGTCGATGTTAAAGACGCTGGGGTCCTCTTGTGGCGCCACTGGCATGTCAGCAGTGGAGGTACGTGAAGGTGCAGCACTAGAGCGTCCTCTATGACTTCGCCAACACACGTCGATGTTAAAGACGCTGGGATCCTCTTGTGGCGCCACTGGCATGTCAGCAGTGAAGGTACGTGAAGGTGCAGCACTAAAGCGTCCTCTATGACTTCGCCAACACACGTCGATGTTAAAGACGATGGGGTCCTCTTGTGGCGCCACTGGCATGTCAGCAGTGGAGGTACGTGAAGGTGCAGCACTAGAGCGTCCTCTATGACTTCGCCAACACACGTCGATGTTAAAGACGATGGGGTCCTCTTGTGGCGCCACTGGCATGTCAGCAGTGGAGGTACGTGAAGGTGCAGCACTAGAGCGTCCTCTATGACTTCGCCAACACACGTCGATGTTAAAGACGATGGGGTCCTCTTGTGGCGCCACTGGCATGTCAGCAGTGGAGGTACGTGAAGGTGCAGCACTAGAGCGTCCTCTATGACTTCGCCAACACACGTCGATGTTAAAGACGATGGGGTCCTCTTGTGGCGCCACTGGCATGTCAGCAGTGGAGGTGCGTGAAGGTGCAGCACTAGAGCGTACTCTACGACGTCGCCGACCGGCGAATGGAGTTCCAGCCTCAGGCCAGCTCGTCTGTGTCGTTGAACGGACCGGCGTGCAGGAGGCCCTCCGACGCCATCTCCAGGAACATCCACTTGCGGTACTTGGCGATGCTGGTGTAGACGCCGGGGGTGTCGACGTCGCCCATGCCCTCGCCCCACGAGATGACCCCCACCAGCAGGGGCTTCTCGTCGCGCAGAAGGAACAGCGGTCCTCCTGAGTCGCCCTGCAAAGTACACGCAGGTGCCAAGCCGTGCCAAGACTGGACACCCCAACAGGCCAGGGCCTGCACAACTCGATACAGATTTGTTAAAAGCCCATCCATCATTTGTTTGGATCTTCTTGTTTTTTAACCTTTCGTCAACTAAATATTTAATTGGAGTATCTGTCAGGGTGATGATCACATATAAGAACATTACACCAAAATATATCTTTAGATATCACACCCAGGAATTTGGAAACTGTACTATTGATAAAGAGGGCATAAAAGTACATGTTTAAACCTAATGTGCTATTATTTAACTATAAACTTTGCAACTTAAAAAATGTTAAAGCCCAACGTATTAAAATTTACGACTGTTTTCTATCCACTCCAAAGTCAATCTTTCCATAACACAAAACTGAAAAGAATTAATAGTAACAGAAAACTGAAAGAATTTTGACTGCATTGTTGGTTAGATTTAATATATTAATTTTACTTTAATAATGGGTTTTGAAGGAAAGGGTTCTGTCCCCACACGCAGCTCATTTTAGGGCCGATTTATCACGTAGTTTCGATGACCCAGAATACGCTACATCAAACTGCCCGGGCCTACTAGAGCCAACCTTACTCGCATCTTGATGACTACTATGCCCCCAAGAACTGGTCTGTGGAGGTCCCAAGTGCCCGCGAGTGGTGCCTCACCGGACGGCGGGGCTCACCGTGGTTGTGTCCTTGTGTCCTTGTTGGAGGAGGTGGGGCTCACCGTGGTGGTGTCCTTGTTGGAGGAGGCGGGGCTCACCGTGGTGGTGTCCTTGTTGGAGGAGGCGGGGCTCACCGTGGTTGTGTCCTTGTGTCCTTGTTGGAGGAGGCGGGGCTCACCGTGGTTGTGTCCTTGTGTCCTTGTTGGAGGAGGCGGGGCTCACCGTGGTGGTGTCCTTGTGTCCTTGTTGGAGGAGGCGGGGCTCACCGTGGTGGTGTCCTTGTTGGAGGAGGCGGGGCTCACCGTGGTTGTGTCCTTGTGTCCTTGTTGGAGGAGGCGGGGCTCACCGTGGTGGTGTCCTTGTTGGAGGAGGCGGGGCTCACCGTGGTGGTGTCCTTGTTGGAGGAGGCGGGGCTCACCGTGGTGGTGTCCTTGTTGGAGGAGGCGGGGCTCACCGTGGTGGTGTCCTTGTTGGAGGAGGCGGCGCAGAGCATGGTGTCAGTGACCCGCACCTGCGGACCCAGCTTCTCGCGCAGACTGGTGATCCCCCTGGAGGAGTCGCACCTCCTGTTGGACACCACCTGCAGCGTGGTCTGCAGCAGGAACTGGCTCACTCCGCCGTGGCGCCCCTGTGCCGGACAGCACCAGACCCTCGCACCACAAACCCCTCCCGAGTATTGCGGGGGATGCTGGCAGGCATATTTCCCTTGACATCTCGTGTTCTACAGTATCTAAGGTATAGTGAACAGTTTTTTTTTTGCGCCTGGTACAAGTCAGAAAGAGCGTGGTACAATATATATGGACCTTTTAAACATTTAGTACAATTTCGACTCACTGCTGGCAGCCAAATACTTGCACATATTTCTTTTAGACACCAACAATTTTGTTTTTCTCTCAGATAAGCGATAAAATAGCTGATCTCATAATCGTTGATCACGTGATTCAAAATACTTTACATAATTTTACCAATTCGGGATTAAAAATACAAAAGTAATATCCATAAATTCACAATATGCTCTGTTGGGACTGGCATATTATTGTGTAATATCTTCCAAAATAAAATACTGGCTCACGGCACTGCAGCAAGTCTCTTGCGACAACCCTACAAGCTGATAATATCATAGCTTGAATTACGGTTGCGAACACTGGGCCGAAATACCAAAAAAGTTAAACGTGAACAAGTTTGAAACATGCTTGATATAGCAAGCTTGCAGATACAGAAGAAAAAAAACTAGGTTTATTAACATAAAACTTAATTTTACTTTTGTCATTAGAAAAAAAAGTGGTGTGGACTGAAAAATTGTTACAAATTGATTTTAAAATGATCTATTTTATAACTACTATGGGACGCCCTTTCAGAATTATTTTGTATGGTGTATATTGATAGGGACCCGGAAACATTCGAGGGTTCACTGACCTGTAGGATGAACTCCATAGTTCTACGTACACACGGTCAAATGTCACCCACTCATTGGCTGCTGTCTTGTGAGACGTCCCAACGTAGCAGACTGTGATTCGATAAAGCTTTGGTTGGGTGTTTCTCATTGGCCCAGAGTCATCCAGGTGAGTTGTGGGCCAATAGCAGAGGCATCACTGAGGTATAACTATTTGTATTTTAGCCTATCGCGAAATGAATTAGCGAATTTTTCCGGTCTCTATATATTGACTTTGAAGTCACTGGAAAAAACAATTGTTCTTTTTCCGATGCAGTACCCTTGGTTGAAGTGTCGCTGCTAGCTTGCCACGGGCCGATGTGCTACACGGGACCTCCCACACGCTCTCTTGCAGCACGCTGTGGCTGGCAGGGCCTCTTGGAGTTCCGGGACATTTACTTTTGCGAAGCCGTAATATTTTGGAGAGGTTTCCCGAGGGTACTTCCGGGGGTCCTCACCAGGAAACTTCGAAATATATAACCTCTTCGAAATAACACTTTCGCGCCGACACGGAACTTAAATTTCAGCGATGGTCATGCTAGTTTATCACAAGAAATTTTGGAATTCCTCATTAAAATAGACCAAGGGTCTACAGTTTGATGAAAAGTAATTGGGCAGTAGAAGGACCGGCGCGGAGTGTGGTACATCCCTGGTCTGCAGACTAGTAGTTTCTGGTGAGTTGCGAAGTGTACGCAGCAAGGAGAACTCGAGTTTAGGGAAATTACGCCATTCTGCAGTATAAACGGACGACTCGCCTTGCCCCAGCCACAAGCCTTCACGGAAGTCCCAGGCGGCAGGGAGTCCACCAGGGTCGCCATCTTGATGGGCTTCACGTAGTTGTCGTGCGTGAACGAGGTCCTCACCTGGAAACGTAGCACGCCGCAAATTTTAACAAACTTCTCACTCTTAAGAGGCCAAATATGTTAGTATAATAATTTGGTAGAAGCTTTTAATCCTAGCCTACGTATTATTATTATTTTACTTCGGTTGGAGACCGAAAACTAGTCTATAACCCCCCAAAGTACCGGAGGGGATTACGAAATTTATCCTGGCCCAATACCTCAGCAAGGCAAAATCCGAACCTGCAACTCTACGGGATACGACCTCAGTACTTCTTACAAACATTGAATAACATAACTGAATATGTGCTGCGTGATACAAATACCTTCATATTTGTAGAGCGAAGAAGAGCATAAGCTCGTCATTGTGAAGATAATCTTTTCTTAATGGAGAAGAATCAGCAAGATTTTTTCAATGGCATGAGGATTGTGAAAGCAATGGGGAAACAATCAGAGCAATTACTAAAAACATTAATGGCGGTGTAAATTAGGGTGACATATCCTGCAGGAGAAACCAATTCAATTAGATTTCTAAGATGTAAATGTATGACCAAAGATCATGGTGTGGATAATCCTATATAAAACCAACTTTAAAGAAAGGCGAGGGGCAAATGTGCTATAGAATAGAGAGCGAGGAGAGACCTGGAGGAGAGAGAAGATACCTGGAGTAGCGAGAGAGACCTGGAGGAGGGAGGGGAGACCTGGATGGGAGAGGAGAGACCTGAAGGAGCGAGCAGATACCTGGAGGAGCGAGAAGAGACCTGGAGCAGCGAGGAGAGACCTGGAGCAGCGAGGAGAGACCTGGAGGAGCGAAAAGAGACCTGGAGGAGCGAGAGGAGAGACCTGGAGGAGCGAGAAGAGACCTGGAGGAGCGACAGGAGAGACCTGGAGGAGCGAGGGGAGAGACCTGGAGGAGCGAGAAGACACCTGGAGGAGCGAGGAGAGAACTGGAGGAGCTAGGAGAGAACTGGAGGAGCGAGAAGAGACCTGGAGGAGCTAGGAGAGAACTGGAGGAGCGAGGAGAGACCTGGAGGAGCGAGGGGAGAGACCTGGAGGAGCTAGGAGAGAACTGGAGGAGCGAGAAGAGACCTGGAGGAGCTAGGAGAGAACTGGAGGAGCGAGGAGAGACCTGGAGGAGCGAGGGGAGAGACCTGGAGGAGCTAGGAGAGAACTGGAGGAGCTAGAGAGAACTGGAGGAGCGAGAAGACACCTGGAGGAGCTAGGAGAGAACTGGAGGAGCTAGTGTCAGGCGGGAGGCTCGCACCTTGACGAGCGCGATGTCGTTCTCGTACATGTGCGGCTGGTCGTAGAGCGGGTGCGTGACCACCTTGGCGGTGTCGTGCAGCACGCCGCCTCGCCCTCGCTCCAGGGACCCCGCCCGCACCCGCACGCCGCTCCTGCGACCAGCGGCTCCCTGAGGCTTCTGCACACCTCTGCACACCACTGCACACCGCTGCACACCACTGCACACCGCTGCACTGACGGCCACAGGCGCGCACCAAACATTGTCCGCGACGGCATATAATTAGGGGCAGGAATTTACGCGAAAAAATATGGACTCCTAATAGACTGCAACAATGTATACCTGCACCAACAGTTTATTCCTTTTGATTGACGGCCGTCTGCGAGAGAAGTCGTTGCCTTTTTTGACCTTTGACCGAGCCACTCAGGACGCGTTTGCTCCCGCACTGAATTGCTGTGATTGGTGTTGTATCAGTAGATGTGACTCCTGAGAGAGACTCGCCCAATCACGAAACACATGCGATGCTACAGTGTTTTAAATTTGAGCTGGCCTCGGTATCTTTTCGCGAAATATGCATGGCCCTACATGTAATGCGTTGCCTAACATGTACGAGGGCTAATCGCAAGGTAAGCTCCGTTTGGTCATCAAAAATAAAGTAATGTGTGCATGGATTACATGCGTGACAGAATTGAAATATCTTGCTTATTGTACTAATTAGGTTTCGCTGAGGACGTAAATTAGAAAAGAAATACATGCACATGTATGCGAGCGCCAAATTATGATATTGCGCAAGTATGCAATTATGAAAGAAGACAAGTTAGCAAGTATGCAAGTTTGTAAGTGTTCAAGCATGCAAGAGTGAAAGTATGCTGCGCAATTTCTACCTATCCTCCTCTATCAGTACCCCACCACGTACGTAACTATTCCCCTCATGCGTTCGGATTCGTAACGCTCGAAAATTCTTCCCCCTCAGAAAATAAGCCATTTACTTCGTATCACTTCACATTTTTACATAATCGCCATTCAGTTCCAAACATATTTCTTAAAGCTGCACCAGTTCTTTGAACCCTCTGCATAGAAGTTCGCTGTCTGGAAATGGAACTGACGCCTTGGCCATAGGCATCATGGACTGCGAATACGCAATGCGTGTAGCCTATTTACATCTCTTGAAAATGTTTAAGCAATCTCTAGGGGCAGGCATTTTTCGCGAAAAGATTTGAACACATATTAGACTGCAACTAGGTATACCCACACCTGTGGTTTCTCCCTTGTGATTGGCGGCCGTCTGCGAGAGAAGTCATTGAATTATTTGACCGAGCCAATCAGGAAGCGTTAACTTCCTCATTGAATCACTGTGATTGGTGTTGTTACAATCGATAGGTACCTGGGAGAAACTCACCCAATCACGAAACACAGACGGTGCTATAGTGTTTTAACTTTCATATGGTCTCAAAATCTTTTCGCGAAATCTGCATGCCTCTAGAATCTCTGTACTCGAGTCGATTAAAGATGGCTACCATTTTTTTTGTGACGGAAATGGCGCCACTTTTGTTGTTTTAATGAAACTTGAGTCAACAATGACCGCAAAAATTACACAATTACGATTGTAAACGAATAGTTTAATTTTTCAGGCGGCGAACCTCTACGTTCAATAAACTGGCGCAGCGGTGTGAATAGTACATGGAACTGAATAGCTATCATTTAAAAAGGTAAATTAGGACTGTAGTAAACAAAAACTGTCAATGAAACCTTTTTATCACGAGTTTTTTAATGATCAAACGGAGCTTAATTTACGAACAGCCCTCGTATCTATGGGTCATGCATAATTGGTTTGACTACTTAAACGACATTACTGATCAGATGATGATGAGAATAACCATGGCTAAAATCGTTATGATACAAAAAAAATTGTTATAAATGATCGTCTAAAAAAATATTCACAGCAAAGAATCTTTATGGAAAATTATTTCTGAGTATACTAAACCAACGTTCAATAAACTGGTGCAGCGGTGTTAATAGTACTTGGAATGTACTTTAATGATCTCGTGTCTTATTTCCAATTAACGAAAGAATTCGTGACACGCTAAGCTTCAGGTGTTTGAATTTTTGCGCTTATTCTGCAATCCGAAAGGGTTTTTGGGGCATCCGCTTGTTTATGAGAAGAAACATGAGAATCTCGTGACTGAATCTGACAACAGGTTCAAACCATCAGTGAAGTAGCTTGGCTTCTTGGTTGTAGCCGTGTCCTTGGCGGATAATTCCACCGACGTTTCGGGTCGACATTGCAGTCACCATCATCAGAGAGCAGTTGACCTACTGTAGGTAACTGTGTAGACAACTGCTCTCCTGATTATGGCGACTGCAAATGTCGACCGAAACACGTCGGTTGAATCATCCGCCAAAGACACGGCTACAACCCAGAAGCCAAGCTATTCCAGACAGGGAAACCTAAGATGTACATCAAGCTCTGTCCCTGCCCGAACACGCCCGAATATTCACCTTCGGCCAACCTCGGGATATGTTTTATTTTTGCGCAGGAAAAATGAATTCAAATATTAAAAGTGGTCGGTTAGGTTACGGTTAGTTAGGTCAGTATAGCTACATTAAAATAAACAGAGAAATATAAATATATATATATAAACCCGAGGTTGGCCGAAAGTGAATATTCGGGCGTGTTCGGGCAGGGACAGAACTTGATGTACATCTTAGGCTTCCCTTGACAATGGCCGTGAAAGCCGGCGCACATTATCCAACTATCAGTACCAAATATTTCATGAAACACACAAGACAGTCTCAGTGGCAAGTGGAGTTGCCACAGCTCTTTAAAATGGTCAACGAAGGAGGGGGGGGGGTTCCACAGCGGCGCGCAGGAGATGAAATAGCAGACACGCGCACACGTCGTGAGTAGTGGGATACAGCCGTTCCGGGTACAGCCGGTGTGGACCCTGGGCCTCCGCGGCGTCACCTGTGTCGACGAACACACTCCAGCACGTGGGACCCACTCACACTCACACACACAGCAAGACAGTCTAAAAGCCACATACGCGTAACAGTGCACTATGTTCACATCACTGCGTCTGGAACAACAGAGACTTTCGTGGGTCATTTGACCTGCAGAGAAGTTGGACTAAACAATCCCCGTCTGTACATCGGCAATATATTTTATGGAAACAAGGTCGATTGTCATTCGCTTCGATTTTTTTTTTATCGTTTGCTACCCTCTAAAAGTCTGTTGTACATACCGTTTCGTTTGTCACGTAACAAACTACAATCTCACGTGTCATTGTTTAAACAAATTTTTTTTATTTGTCAGTTCTGTGGGCTAATAATGTAACCATGTGCAGAAGACAAGAATCTGTCTACGATAAAGAAGTCCAGCATTCTAGTGATTCCATGCTGTAGAGTTTACTTAAAATGTATCATCCAAGGCGAACATTTTTACTTAGCCCGTGAAGTGTGTGCGAACTTCCAAAACTATTCTTTTTTTTTTTTACTTTTTATATTTGACTTTAGTTCACTTTGTTATTTTTTTATACCTTGAGAAATTATTTCTTCAACTAAATATTGTGCATGTTACCAAATTTTATAGTCTGGTTAAAAAAAAAAGGAAATATCACGTAATGAAATAATTTAACTATCTATTTTTATTTTTGTTGGACTACTAAGTTTCGTCATCACTAGATCATCAGAGAAAGGTGGCACATGGAACACATCAGGAAAACAGGGGTAGGCAATTTTCGCATGTATCCGTATCAATGAATGTGTGTGATTTATTTCTTGTTGTTAGATTAAAGAGAGGCAATTTATAAAAGATTGAAAATAGGCCTAAAACATTATAAATGTATCAATGGTGGCTTCAGGATGACTTTTCTGGAGGGGCTATCGCACAAAAAAAAAAAAAAAAAGGTCGCAGTTGCAAAAAATGAAAGTGGTCAGATATTGGCCTTGGAATATTATTTACAAACTACAGGTTTCAAATACAGAACCTTGGTAGCTCCATGCAACTTTTGATGAGATAAAAGTTTAACATATGAAATCAAATATTTAAGTAAACATAAATATACACTGATCAATAAAATTGGTCTCGGGAAGGGGCTGTCGCCCCCTCCGCCCCCCTACTGGAGCCGCGCTTGACACGTATACTTCTCTATGCGCGAGTGCGACGGCGCGGCAGCGTGGAGCGGCGCAGATTCGGTCCGCCGCCTGAGGTAAGCGGGCGCCGCGCGCGCGGTCGGGCGGCGGACGGGGTGTACCTGACGGACTCGGCCACGGTGCCTATCATCTGCGCCGACGTCACGACCCAGAACTGCGACACGACGGAGCCCAGACACACGAACGTGTCAGTCCGCCTCTCCACGAACACCTGCACACACACACACACATCACTCTCTTTAATGCACACATCCCCGATAATTTTTTTAATTAAATAAATCTATCATTAAAACAATGGGGGTTGTCTCAAGCGCGGCTCCAGAGGAAGGGCGCAGGGGGCCGATAGCCCCTTCCGAGCCCAAATTTTACTTCTTATTTCTTTGTGGGGAATATTAATGTTAACTTAAATACTTTCGTTAATGTGCTAAACTCTTCTTTCAATCAAAATTTTGTACGAAAATACTAAATTTCAGTATTTCAGACCATATATTTGGTGAATATCCCAAGGGAAATGTCATGATTATTAACTGCATCCTCCTGTGTGTGAGAGCCCTGCCCGAGAGGTCTTCCTGGAACCGCCATTGGGTTGTCTGTAAAGTCGGTTTACGGACGATAATTTTACGTGATAACGTCATAAGAAAACATTGATGAAAAAATTGCGTACTTTTTTTAATTTTCAAATATTATTTACAGTTTTTTGCACATTTAATTTAAATAATTTGTTTAAAAATAATCACGAACAATTAGTTAAAAAGACCGCCTTAACCTGTTTGATGTTGTAGAAGATTTTCTCGCACGGTGGTTGGCCGGTTCTTGTACGCTCGGCTCAGGCGGAACGTGACAATGAGTCATGCTTTTTCGTGCGTGCAGCCGACGTTCATCGATTTATAAGACGTTATCACTTCAAAAGTATTTTAAGTGTGAATAGTAAAGTAAAAAGTTATTACGTCGCAGAATTTCAGATATGATGGCAAGAGAGAAGGAGGCGGAAGGAGTGGCACTAATCCACACACGTTCTCCCGGTCCACTCTCGTTGGCCCTCAGTTGGTGGCGCTGTGTACTCCCTCGAGTAGAACCTAGATAAGCACGTGCTGCTCTCTATGAGGTACGGTGCGAACCAGAAGCACGAGACAAGAGAACGTGGCACGCTCTGTCGGACGTGAGGCGCGGCCGCGCGAGCGGGGCAGGCGTGCCAACACGGGAGCAGGGGGCAGCACCGGCCGGGGGGTTGGTGGCGCTGTGTACTCACGACGAAGGGGAAGTCCCCGAAGCGCACTCTGCTCGGGTCCTGCAGGCGCCGAGACGAGCTGTTGTCTATGACGTAGTGCTCCTCGCGGGGCGCAGTGCGGCCGCCGGCTGCAACACGCACCAGGCCAGCATTACAACCCAGGGGCGCAGCTGTGCAGGCGGAATACGAGAAGCCTAAGGCTGGGTTCACAATTGAAAAAATAACAGTAACAGTAACAGTAGGTCGTGTGCATAGGATATGAACGCCATGTTTCCTAACCTAACGATTCACAATAGCAGAAAGTTGGTCGTGTGCATGGGAGCGAGGTCGTGCGCATATGAGTGAAATGAATATATTTTATTTCGGTCGCGTACGCATGGCACAACAGCCAATGGGAGAAGAGCAGGGTGCTTTTTTGGCGGGACTAGAAATATGTTTATATTTATTAACCATATTGTGGTAAGAAAATGTCAAGATAATAATAGTATTATCGTTATTTTGAAAGTTAATATGTTTATTTACTAACACTGCTAACAGATGTCGCATCATTCGCGAAATTTCTTTGGCTGAAATTAACAGTAAGAGTTCAATTGTGAACCGATTACGCAGTTCGCACAGGTCGTGTGCACAGGTCGTGTGCATGGCTTACTATGCACTCGCTTAATTTTTTTAATTGTGAACCCAGCCTAAGATGTACATCAAGCCCTGTCCCTGCCCGATCACGCCCGAATATTCACCTTCGGCCAACCTCGGGAATTGTTTTATTTTTGCGCAGGAAAAATTGAATTCAAAAAATTAAAAGTGGTCGGTTAGATTAGCTACATTAAAACACTTTAGAACACTATGGACGATTAGTTAGGTTAGTATAGCCATATTAAAACAAACAGAGAAATATATATATATATAAACCCGAGGTTGGCCGAAGGTGAATATTCGGGCGTGTTCGGGCAGGGACAGAACTTGATTTACATGTTAGGCTTCCCGCGGAATATGGCCACTAAAAAAAAAACTTCCCCTAAAAAATGCCAACATCAAAAATTAATTTTAAAATATAAATAAAACTGTAAATTTCTTAAACGTAATGATTTTAGTAAAAAAAAAGTATTTTTACAAACTTATTACTTCAGAATTTATGGAATAGTGTATTAATGGAGTGGCGTTTTGAGTATGATTGCAAACTAGTATAGCTACTTTGGAACAATTCTTGACAGTGTTGTATTATGTTGGTAGCAGTGAAATAAGCATGTCTGCCATGTGCACATGTGCAGACGTGTGTACGTGTTAACTTATATATATATTTTTTTGCAATTTAAACTGATGTTATGATTTTCAAAACTTTCATACTTTGCGGCTATGCAGTTTTTTTTTAATTTTGAAACAAACGATAAAGCACTTCAACATTGGAAAATAGATAAACTTTTATGGTGAACATTCCCCAACAACAAACTGTGGTACTACAACAGATCACAGAACTCTGAAACTTTAATTTAAATCATTTATTTATATTTTTCAGTGTTGGTTTACGTGTATGTAAGTATTTTTATTTATTTCAAATTTATATATATTTCGTGTTTAATAACCTCTGAAGTTTGTCTTGGTATTGTTAAGAGCATTGAACCATTTCTCTATGTTTGTAACTAAAATTTTATGTCTTTTAAAACTACGTGATTGAAGGCCGGTGATTGGCCCATAGATCGGCGGATCTTTTGAACTGCAAATTTGAGAAATTGTTGTAAGTAACGCTATAATTTTGTAAAATAGAAGAAAAAAGCTTCTGGGTGTGCCATCTTGTGGCTTGTGTGTGCTGCCGCGTCGGGCCATGCCGACGCGGTATTTTAAATAGTTTTTCGCAACGCTAAGTCACCAAATTGGTGAGTAATTACGCCCCGAGCTTTGGCGAAGCTCTGTTAATATTTGTTTTACTGGGGCCTTAGCTGAAAACCAGCTATCAGCGGAAATTCAGGTATGATTATAGGTTGTGTTAAATCCTGAACTGTCGCTATAAAAAGTTACCGCGAGTCATAGCACAAATCGTGTTGGTGACAATCTGCTGCTTCGGGACATAAACTGTCTTTAAAAATATTTTTAAAGCCTCTAAGTTCTTACATTTATGGCACGATTAATAATATACACAAATTCACTCAGAAGTCTTGATTTTTGAGATTTTCATGCGAACCGACTAATTTTGAGATAGTAAATTTTATTTTTGTTTCAAATTAATTGAATTCATGGTATCTGTTGTGCCCAACATAATTTTACAGTTAGTTAATATTTTTGTTTTACTTTTGATTTATAAGTGTAAGCAGCCTTGTTACAGATATCATTGCATATGCTTCAATTTCGTTTCATTTTAATTTTAAAATAAATAATTATTCCAGAGGGAGAACGTGGGGTACGTTAAAAAAACGACCAATAAAAAAAACAAGGTAGCCAATATTTTCTTTCGAAAAGTTGACGACTTTTTAAGGTCGTAATGTTGCCGATAAATACCGCACAGTTCTCTGACTTCCAAAGAAAATAAGAGCGTTAGTTACGGCATTGAATAACGACTCCTTATCTTTAGGGACCGGAAATTATTCGCGGGTTCAATGACCTGTAGGATGAACTCCATAGTTATACGTGCTCTCGGTCAAATGTCACCCACCCATTGGCTGCTGTCTTGTTAGACGTCCCAACGTAGCAGCCTGTGATTCGATACAGCTTTGGTTGGGTGTTTCTCATTGGCCCAGAGTCATCCAGGTGAGTTGTGAGCAAATAGCAGAGGCAGCACTGAGGTATAACTATTTGTATTTTAGCCTATCGCGAAATGAATAAGCGAATTTTTCCTGTCTCTAATCTTCCTTGCTTTAAGGACAAAGACGGGAGAGGTCCGTGGGTCCACCCCTCCCTTCCAGCGTTTAAAAGAATAAAAAAAATTATAAGACAGAATAACACAACTATACCAACCTAGCTATTTAAGGTTACTGAGATATTATTTTAATTTTAATAGGATACAATAATGTATATTCTCCCCAGTGTAGCCCGACATGCCTCACACACAAAAAATCGGCAGGAATTGTTTTCTCTAAACCAATATTTAATTCCGGTTTACACACATGTTTTTGTAAAAAAAAAAAAAAAAAAAAATTCCCTTACAAACGTGACATGAGTCTTTCATGTGATCGGCCTCGACACAGAAGCTAAACAAGTTGAAAGTTCCTCCTTGCTATTACACCTTACTTGTTTATCTGTATGTACTCCTCTCTGCACTCATGGGACTTCAACCTATGTGTATCGATGTACAAGCATGACGCCTTCGGATAGCCCAGTGCTATTTCTGTGTCATTCGCAGACCTGTCATCGTCAGTTCTGGTTGTTTGCTGACGCCGTTGACCAATATAATAAAAAGTGTGTTTCATGTATTTAATAACATTAATATATATATATATTTATGACTTATTTTAATGGATTAATCAAATAATTGACTTAAGGAAAAAGTATTGAAACAACTAAATAAAAACCAAAAACATAAAATATTCGGTTTTCTTTTCTCAATCCAAATAATTTTTTTAGAATTCTGTGTGTAGACATTGGGGTTCTTGAAGTCCACTATTCCCCGGGATTTTATTGTGACAAACAAATTTCTTTTAAAGTTTAATTATAAAGAAAACTTACTCAAAAAAATTATTTAATGTTAAATAGTTCAGTCACACTTTGTCAATTCCTAAGATATATTTAAAATAAAATGTTTTATTGTAACTATATTTGACGTGAGTACGTCTTTTAAATTGCTTCCATAGCGGGAGGCAATTCAAAAAACGAATGATAACAAAATCGGGGGATACAGCTACCTATCTATCATTACCACCCAATATTTAATTACACCACTGGATAGCTAAAGGATCAAAGAGTTCGTTACGCTAAGTGAGGACTGTGACGCATCGCGCGCGGAGGAGGGGGAAGCGCCGCCATTTTGCTACGTTTCGAGAATTCCATTTAGTATAACTTTTGACTCGGAGAAGCTACGACGTTCGTTTGAGTTTCAATCGTCAGCTCTCGTCAAAATCTATCGATATATTAACATCAATGTAAAATAGTAATATGGTGATCAAATAAAAAAAATAGCGTAGCCTATTTTATATTTCGTATAGAAAATATCACCTGTTACATACACGTATTCACGTACAACACACAGCCGTGTCCATGACACAGCTACACCCCATTTTTTTGTGGTAATAATTTTACGCTATAATTATTTTATAATTAATAAAAGTTTTTTTAAAAAAATGTATTAACTTCATAGCCATAAAGTATGATGGTTTCATAAACTCCACTTATCATTGAAGCAAGCCGTGGGGGGTGGTGGAGGCGATATCCCCTCCCGAGACCAATTTTATTGATTAGTGTATATTTATGTTTACTTAAATATTTAATTTCATATGTTAAACTTTTATCTCATCAAAAGTTGCATGGAGCTACTAAGGTTCTGCATTTGAAACCTGTAATTTGTAAATAATATTCCAAGGCCAATGTCTGACCACTTTCATTTTTTTTTGCAACTACGACCTTTCTTTGTGCGATAGCCCCTTCCGAAAAGTCATCCTGAACCCTGAAGCCGCCGTTGCATTGACGAGACGTGTAGTGGTGTAGTCAGGGCAACCACAATAGAGACTTCGGAAAAAAAAATTCTTTCAAATTCCGACAAGTAAACACTAGTAAACATCTTTTCCTTTGATATTCTTTTTTCGCTGTTTTACCTTTACCTACGGTACTTTGTACATACATGATTATATTATTGTTAAACATTAACATAAATATTCATTAACACTAACATTTAATTTCATATCATTCTTGTCTCCGATTATATTTATGTATTTTTTTTTTTTTATATTAAGAGAATCTACTTGATTTCACAATACGTTATTTATGGGAAAACTCGACTGAAAAAAAAAATTGTTCATTTTATTTGGAAAATAATTTTTGGCCAGGGGGCCTCCGCTCCAGGGGCGCAACAACTAAATTTCCAAAGGGGGGGGGGGGCAATATACCTTTTTATAAAGAATCATCGATCCCCCCTATTCCGGGAAAATGGTGCTATTTAAGCAGTCTTATTATCAAAAAATTGATTACACAGCACTGTTTTACCCGCTTGCCCCCACTTCAAGGTTTCAGAGGCGGGGGGGGGGGGGGCAAAATACCTTTTCCCCCCTGTTGTTGCGCCCCTGCTCCGCTCCTCTGTTGCCCCGAGGCCTCCGGACCTCTGAGTCCGGCCCTGGGTGCGGTGGTCGCGTGCACTCAGACTCACTCACCCGCCAGCAGCGCAGACACCAGCAGTGACCTGCACAGCCGCGCTCGCTCCATGGCGTCGCCGCGCTGCGTCGCGTGGGAACAGCGCCGGTCCGGCCGGCGGGGGGACGCCGTCTGCCCGGTCCTCGATAACCGCGCAATTAGTAGTACCGAGTTCAGCTTCCGGCCTTCCCCGGCGCAGCCGCAGATTAGACCACATCCTGTTGGCGGCCGCCGTGGAGGACGAAGGCCACGCCGGCTGGGTGCGCGAGTCCCGCACCACGCGCTTCTAGACTTCAGGACCCTGGGCCCATTTACTCTGAAGGTTCTGACCGCGGCATGGACGTCGGAACGTTTTCATGAGTGGGGGGGCGAAAAGATGTATCACCCTTACCTCAGACCTAGGCCCTCCCCCGGAAAAATTTGGAATTTTAGATGCAAAATTGTGCTATTTAATGAGTTTCCGAACCAAAATATTAAATATTGCATTCCAAGAATTTGATGACGTAGTATGTATTAAATACTACTCTAACAGTAGATATAGTACAATTTAAATAAAATACCATCTAATAATTTGCAATCATCTTACAGTGTATTGACAATCATAAATTTGATTTTCTAATCAATGTGATCACACAATGCAACGTTTGTAACTACTGGTTGAGAAAAATACTACTAGGACCAAACATTTATTCTGGGAAAAGGAGGGGAGCGAAATGCTACTCTCGCCCCCCCCCCCCCCCCAATGCATAACAGCACGGGGGCGACTCGCCCCTGCTGCCCCCCCCCCCCCCTGTTCCGACGTCTCTGAACCGGGGGCTGCGAAGGGAGAAGGAACAGCCCCCCAGAAAAAAAAAAGGGGGCGTTCAGGGGCTCCACCCTGCAAAATTTGAAAACAAAACTCTTAGAAAGTACATTTTTAAGGCCAACCTGGAACTTATATTTCACTTACCCACGGTTAGAGAACCGGAAAAAATTCGCGAATTCATTTCGCGATAGGCTAAAATACAAATAGTTATACCTCGGTGCTGCCTCTGCTATTGGCTCACAACTCATCTGGATGACTCTGGGCCAATGAGAAACGCCCGACCAAAGCTTTATCGAATCACAGGCTGCTACGTTGGGACGCCTCACAAGACAGCAGCCAATGAGTGCTTTACATTTGACCGAGTGTATGTAGAACTATGGAGTTCATCCTAGAGGTCATTTAATCCGCGAATTTTTACTGTCTCTACCCATGGTTATGCTAATTTGGCTTAAGAGTTTTAAATATTATTTCCTGATAAATATTACTTGGGTTTTAAAAATACTATCCATCAAAATGTTGAAATTGCATCATTACATGAGGAAGAGGAAATAATTTCTTTTTCTAATACGAAATTCAGAAAACCTAATTGAAATATAAAGATATTGACCGGCACTTAAAATTACAAGCTAGTTACAATTTAATTGTTCCTTTTCCCCATTTATTTTCCACAGAAAACTAGGCAAACCATAAAATAAAATTGGTCGGTGCAGGGCCCCTTGGAGTTGCCCTTGGATGAGTGAATGCCAATAACCTCTTAATTTTTCACATGCTAAAGAAAAACCATTTACCACCGTTTTGTTTTTTGTCATGAATCCTTGATATACTGATTAGTCTAAGGCTGTCTCACGTGGTCATAGGCACAGCAGCTATCTTCACTGTGAGGCCTTGCCCGCAGTCTACACGGGATGTGCAACCACAAAAGAGAAGTGTTGCCTGTTGGACCTGATTGGTGGTGCGTTGCATAGCCCGCACCTTCCTGTGGTAAACTCTCTTTCTCTACAAGCTTTTCATGGCAAGTTTGATTCACACAGTGTTTTGCTACCTGGGACACCTAACAATTTAAAAAATTATTGGTTGTCTGTAAAGTCGGTTTACGGACGATAGTTTAACGTGACGTCATAACAAAACATTGATGAAATTATTGCATACTTTTATAAATAAAATTGAATCATATTTATTGAATTATCACTATTTTGTATGGATACATAGGAGTGAAATGAAATGTACAATTTAATTGATACATTTACTTTTATTTCCACTCATTAATTCAAATATGTTTACTACTTTAACGAAGAGATTATTTTAACTATAACTTTTATACATGATTGCTATTTAACTTCTTCCAATCTGTGTTATTACTCTAAAGGATAGGACGATGATAGGAAAAGTAGGAAACGAATGGGAGTGTTTCAAGTTTAATGTGCCTCGAAAAAGTCAAATCGATGGTTGTTCCAATCGAGTGGGAGAGAGATAGATGCGGCGCAAGCGTACAATGAGCGTAACGGGACACTTTTTCGTGCGTGCAGCCGGCGTTCATCGATTTATTAGACGTCATGTCAAAAAGTCCCAAAATCATTAATAGGTCTACACATTATTTTCTTTTAGAGGAATTACTGATAAAATTAGGACTGTTCAAACTAGTATGAATGTATTATAACGCAAGGTGCAGTGATTAGGTAATAGTCACATTTTTTAAATTATTTTCCGATTTCATTATTCTAACTCAACAGTCTTGAGTGTTCATACTTCTAACATAGGTGTACAGCACTACACAGAACATTAGCTGAAATCTTTGAGAAAACCATGACTCACACATCAGAAGCTAAACAAATTATAAAGAAGCTAGCTGCTTGCAACTTACTGTTACTAAGTAATTTTGTAACCGGTTGGACTAGAAATTGTGTAGGCCTACATAAATATTGGATCATGAATATTTGACCAAACCCAAAAGGCCTAAAAACCACTGACAAAACATGTGCAACACCTTTCAGAAGGTTGAATGTAGCAAACTCCTAAAAGAACAAACGGAAATGATTTAGTTAATACCATCATTTTACAAACACACTATCCACATGCCAGAAAATTTTGTTATATTTGCTAGCATCCTTATTTTAAGTAAAAAATATTAAAACATAAGTAAAGGTTCACGTTGCATTGTTATTCACAGATAGGTGATCTAGACAGCAAATGCCTTGTGTAGGATTCATATAAGTTTTGAAAATTAAATTTTTAAGGCATACATTTCTAAATGAAAAAAATTAATGTTATCACTATACCAACATGAAAAATTGTTTGAAGTGAAATTTCTTAGGGCGTAATGGGAGTAAAATTTCAAGGTTGAATTTTAATGTGTTTTTGAGAAGCATTGTTGCGAAACGTTTCTCATGCTAGGACATAAAAATAGGTTGCGGACAGTGCAGAAACTTGTTGGGCCCTGATTTCCCGAACGGGCTCCATGTGGTGGCATGCGGCTCAGTTGAACCCCGCCATGCTGCAGGGATAGGCGGGTCACGGCGGTAGGGACCCACCTGTCTGATGCTACTTGAGTTGCTGGCATCTAGTAAGGGAATATCTGGGCAGAGGGAAACACAAGGCTTGAGCTTTTTGTCCACCGCGCCACAGGCCACATTCGCAATAATACGGGGTTCTTTCAAGTATTGTTTTAATTACTTGCGTAAATTAGCACTGTTAAACAGTGTTATACAAGCAATATTTTACTTGTGCAACTAAATATTTATGAAACAAAATTTTTTTTGAGTACAATGAGAGTAATTTCAAGGACAAATTTTAATGCAACGTGTTCGTGAAATGTTTTGGAAAATTTTCTGTCGCCAAAGAGATATAAAGAGATAACTTACAAGTCAAGGTTTGAATTGCCAAAGAAGTTTCACTTCTTTCAGACATACCAAGTTAAGTACACTTTTTTTTTTTTTTTTTTTAAATGTGTGTCATGTTTGCAAAAGAAGACTAGCAACCAAGCTGCAGTGAGGTGGCGTAGTGGCACGACAGACTCTATTGCAGAGGAGTCTATGCCGAGTCTTGGGCCAGCTGCCCTGATGTCTCCAGTTATCCCCCAGAAACCAGATTAGGATAGGTCCTTACTGTTGTTGAGCAACAACTACGACTGCATGGTACAGTGTCTTACGTGCAATCAAGCAAGCTGGCAGACCACAACAGAGGTGAGCTGATCACTGCTTTGTTGTTCTCATTGTTGGTAGTGGTGATGTTAACATTATGGATCTTGTATTAAATAGTTATTGTCTGTCATCACTACATTTAGTTAGAAACCATTTATCATGCTTTGATGGTTCAGACATAATATCTCAAAATGGATTAAGGGCTCAAACTTAAAATAATAGAACTTTTAAATCTATAGTAAACATAACTTGTTACAAAAACTCTAGCAATTAAGGATATTTTAAAAAATTTATAATCTATGTATTTTTTTATATACATCAGAAAAGTTTGATATTTATGAAAACTAAATTAAAAAATAATTTGTGTGTTTGTGAAACTACATCTGTGGTACGTGCATTGTTTTTTTTTTTTTTTTTTTCCCCCTTCATATTAATTCATTTGTATCAGAGTAAGTCTTGTAATTATTTTTTTTTGTGTGCGCGTGGGAAGGGGGCGTGTGCACATCATCCTATTATTGACGACTTCAGGCAAAAAAAAAACACCCACATAAATAATATGATTGCAGATTTTTGTAGTTATCCATGCCATTGTTGTAGTTCTCTCTGCAATTTTCCTCATCAGTCCCATTCACGTTGCCTTCTCTCGTCCTCTGCACCGCGGGTTTACCTACGCGATGGGACCTAGGGGAGTAACTCGGGGGAGGATGACCTCACACTCTGTTCAGTATAACAGCTCAATGCAGAGACAGATCCACGCAAGGGCTTGATAGGCCGAGCCTTCCTTTCTGGATAGAACTTACTTCATAGAAAATATAATTTTCTGTTTCCAACAAAAGCCTCCCCACAATCCACAAGCCTCTTGACCTGCCACTGCGAAAAATTATCAAGCCACCAAACTTTACAAAATATTTAAACTTCTACATCATCTTTCATTGATAGTAATATCAGAATGATGGTTAATCTAAAATGTATAGGATGTGTTCTCGATGGTCCAATCAAGAGCGGGACTACCATCTTTAATCTTTCAGAGCAGATGAGGAAATGAAAAAGGTTTCGGACGTGAACAAAGTGTGATGAAGCAAAAAGTCACTCTCTTGCAGTGAAGCCTGGGCTAAATTTGCCATAGCATGTAAACACCATGTAATCAGCACAGTTTCTCACGCACAGCACAGAAGTCAAAACTACCTACATTCGTACACAACATAGCAGTTTGAAACATTCAAAATGTTTCCTTCCCTTATTTACTTTTTTCAACATTTTCAGTTTCAAATGTTTGAATTTTGTCAGCTATTTATTACGGAAACTGTTTACTTAGATATAAACATTAAATTTACAGTTTTGTTTTCAAATTAAAGAAATAACTTTTTTTTTTTTAAGCATATAAACACTTACTCCTTAGTTTCACCCTTCATCATTGAAATGCAACATCAAAACAACTGACAGTTATATTAGGTCTCTGACGTTTACACTGATTGGCCACAGACAGACATTGGCACACAGCATTGAGAGGAGTTCGAAGACTTTTTGTGCATGTGCTATTTTACAGAGTGGCAACTGCTACCTCTTTGTGTGAATTCAAATTCTGTACGTCTGTACTGTGCACGTGCTTATACGACTGTAGCCCAGTCTCGATAAAGCACAATAAATAATAAGTAAATATGTTGTCTCAATTCTAGTCTCTGAAGAAATGAATATATTGTATTGTGTTCAGGTTGTTTCCCACTTTTGTTTCAATAAATAATTAACTAGGTATTTTGTCTTTTTTCCCTGTAGAAGAGGGGTCATGTTTTGTAGTTTGTAAAAGTTTTCCTGCAGATATGTTTGAAGAATACCAAATTGTTTCATTGTTTTTTAAATTTGTGATCTAGGTTTTTTTCCTGCTAAACATCTTGCAAAATCAAATTTCAATTTTCTATTTCCTAAATACACTTAGCATTCAGCATTGCTAACTATTGGAGTTCCAAAACTTTGTGCAGCAAGGAAAAAAGTAACAAAAAATATAACATTGGCATTGTTTGAATATTTGTCATAAAAATTTTTTTTTTTTTTTTTTTTTAAAATACCACAACCCCAAATATAAAATAATCTATCATTTACACCAACAAAAGGAAATAATTTGAAAGAGAAACAGCAGGCAAAGAGATTCTAGCCCACCAATTCCCACAAAATGAAATTGTGTGTATGCTCTTGCCTGATCCTAACTTGTATAATACCTACAAATGATAAGCAATGTTATTATGCAATCCTTATACAAAAATAATAAAAGTCTATACATAGTGTGCTTAAAAAAATAAGTAATATTACTAAAATAAACTATGCTTACTTAATTTCACAAACGTAACTACATGCCATTTATGTACCTATATAAAATATTCTTTGTAAAAAAAAAATTGGTTTCCATTGCAATAGGGTCTACTATCACAGAAACATTACTTCATATTTTAATCCTAACATTTAAAACTTGTGAAATTTCCATAACATACAGCCAAACAATTTCCATACCAGTGGACAAATTTATGTTAGCAATGCTTTTCACCAACTTAGGTTAGTGAAAATAGAAAAATTTTTCTTTGACACTAATAGTAAATCATATTTAACATCTAAGTTAAGTAAATTTTTTAAATTATGTTTTTAAATAAAGAATGAAGCATTTTGTGGAATTTGGAAGATTAGCTATAAAAGTTAAGAAATATAAATAGAATGCAATGACACTGACGACATAACTTCACTCAAAAGTTGTTTTAGATGTGACGGAAAACAGCTTGAAGAGGAATACAAGTTTCTTCAATGCTATCAAAATTTCAAATTAAACTGCTATTCCTGGACCTGGAAAAGTGTGTAAGATAAAATTTGTTGATAAACTTTTAAATGCAAGCTCAACAACACACACTAAATTTTCTGGAAAGTAACATTCTACATTGATCAACTATCACATTCATATCTTAATATCATCAATGTACTGCAGTTCGGAAATATTATACTGTCAGCATGCTAACTTCACACAGGATGTCTACAATTACAAATAAAACTAATTTAGAGACTTTTAAAGGATCTATAAATAAAGTTTTCTTACAACTTTTTATGTCACACATATATTAATAAGCAAAACTAAACATGATAAAATGCAATATGAAATAGATCTATTATCTGCACGAACACACCAATAGAAAGTTCAAAAAATCTTCAGAGATAATTTCCATGAGACTTAAGAGAACAACTACTTAAAATAAAGTGAGGCATCAAAAAAAAAAAGTTAAAAGCTGCTGAACACTATTTTCATGACTTCCAGTTTGTTTATTTTGGGACTTTTTGTACCAGTCCATTTTCATTACTTCTTTTGTAACTTTGAATTCTGTGACCTGTTGACACCTTTGATGGTGATTTTAATACGAAACCATTATCAAGGATTGGACAAAATAAATGCAATCTTTGCTCCTTACACTTTTTATCGCAATAAAGTAACCTGTGATGGGTCAAATCTATATTTTCTCGAATTTGAATCCCAAATAATACCTCGAACATACCCCTCGAATCCAAATCTAGATTTCAAGGTTCAAAAATTAAATAATGCACATGAAATAAAAATGTTAACTATGGTGTTGAAACATTTGAACCTTTAAATGTTTTACAAACCAAGTTTCCAGAAACAATACATCTTGGAATTTTATTTATATAACTACATGTTACATTACATTATCTTGGGGTATGATTAACATCATAAGGTATGAAGAAAAAATTTTTCTTGTTAACTTCAGAGGTTATCACTACTGATTTAATTTACTTTATTTCCTCTAATATTTTTATTCAGATCTTTTACCTCAAAATATCAAATCCTTTAAATACTAAGGATTTGGTTGGCCCGTCCCTAAAAATAACCAATAAACTTGCACAACAAAAGAACTAGTCAGAATTGGAACGGAAAAAACAATTCAGGATAAACATCATAAAAACATTATAACAATTCAAATTTCAAAACCCATCAAAAACTATCGGTGACCAGTTGTGCCGTTGTGACCTCGTAGGGCTATCGAGAGAAAGCAAGAACTCCGAGACTCGCGTCGTGTTTAGCATATTTTGGTTTGACGGATTAGCTGTCCAAAATTTGCGCCGTAAAAGCTGGGATTCCTCAACCAAATATTGTATGAATGCAAGTTCATTCAATTGTACAAAGTCAGGCTCATTTATTTTGGCTGAAATAATTTGATGCCCTCTGTCCTATCAAAGCATAAAATGACTGCAGTTGGCAGTCTGTTCTTAAGAGATGATAAAACTAATGTGGCCTATGCCTCATGAAATTGCACAACAGCATAAATAATGGATAGCAAGTTCTTTAATTTTTCAGATTGTGAGATATTTCTAATTGTTTATTTAATTTAAGAAAATTTGTTAGTCATAGTAAATAAAGATATTTACAAAAAAAGAAATGACATGGGGGAAACTAGATATATGGCCACGTATAAAATAAGACAACATTGCCAAAACAAACATTACCCATACCTTCAATCACATTTCCCATCAGAAGTTTTCACTAAAACCTGGTTTTGTCCTGCACATATACATATCGGATGATTAGAGACATGATTTTATGGTTTTATTCTTAGTCTAATTTAGTTTTTTAAACAGAGGATTTTGGTGTTACTGTTTTTATTTTTATAAAAGCTGTTTTGTAATGCTTACTCCACCATAATTCTAAAATTTACACATTATACAATTTAAGATTTCATTTAAGATTTAGTTACATGCTACTTAATTACATGATATAACTTGCATTTTGGTGCTATGCAGTTTAGACATACTTTTCTGTGTTATCTTGGGTTCATCGCGAGGGATGTGCAAGTACCCGACATTTTCGGGTACGGTTCGAATCCACAATTACCCGAACCCTAAATCGTTGTACGTACATGGATTCGAACAGTATTACGAATATTCACAAAAGTTATAAATTAATTTAATACGGCTCAAAACTGCTAGCAGTGAAAAATAAAATTAGGCTACTATTACGTAAGTATTTATAATATGATGTATCAAAGAAAGATATGTAAATTAAATAATTAACACAGTGACATTAAAAGAACTTCGAGATTTCGAGAGCTTAAACTATAATTACGAATTTCATCGTATAGCAAACTATAAACTAAAAACAATTATATACATGCAAGAAAAAACGTCTTGGCTATTTATTGGAGAAAAAATGGTTTCGTTTGCTGAAACGTTTATAAAACTGAGATTTCCCTGTGGTGTGCAGTTGATTACAATTGAGTTGGAGAATCGAATATGTTTTGGTTTTCATATTTTAAAGTGTTTATTATTAATTAAGTTTACATAATTATAAACATTTCAATCTCAGTGTAATAAATAATTGCAAGTAGTTACAGTTAGAAAAAAGAGAACACACATTATTTTTAAATTAATCTGTTTTTTTTAATTATTCTGTGCTTAATATTCGGAATCGGATTCATATCTCAAATGTTGCCAGGGATTCGAATCGGATTCGAACCGAACTAAAATCAAGGATTCGCACATCCCTATTTATCGCAATTCACCATTTAGTCTTGTCCCTGCAGACGATACATTCCAGAGCTACAGCACTAAAGAGTAGTGCAGACCTACACAAAGATGCATACGTACTTAGTATTCGTGAGTAAAGATTGCTAAACCTTTACCACTCATCTCCCAAACACACATGCACATGTACACTGCTTGTTATTGTCACAAGACTTGCAAGCCATTTTAAAGTTTTCAAAACAGCGACGGTGCATTTGCTAACCTTAGCTAACATGAAGTGTGACTAGAAACAGCAGATCCCACCCCAGGCACATTAACAAACCGACCATTCCCCAAACATTGCACGAAATAAAACAAACACCAAATCACAGTCCCATTTATCACTTGTACAAGGTGATTCTTTTGCAGCCTTCAGCAAACCAGAGCATGTACAAAAAAAGTTTGATTCCATTTAGCACCATCCACATTTTTGGTGTTGTTCAAAGAACAAAACTTAAAAAAGTTAAAATTACATATTTAAAAGTTCAACAAGTAAAACAATCTTAAACAAAATTAGCGAGCGGAAATATCCGCGTGCACGAGAGTACTAAAGCAGTGTATATTTTAGTCAATAAATAATTTTCAACATGAATGACAGAAAGATAGGAAAACAATTTCATATATGCAGAACAAAGAATTAAAAAAATCAGAATTAAATTCTACTTTAATGCGCTGTCAAAATGTGACGCCTCTTAAACCAACTATGTATTACCTTCAAATGACAACAAATGTCCACTGCTCACCAAGAAATTACTATCCCACAGACAACATATGTGCAAAGGCTTCATGTTGTAACACCTTATTAAATTCATAAAGTTGGCCTTAAAATTCATAACAATTAAAACCCACAATCTCACTTTCTTTTCAACAATTACACAATTAGCAGTACAGCACTGTATTGCACTACCTTATTAGGCGGCTAATGAATGTCAAATTTAATGAAGTATTAACAGTATGATTACAGCTGTTTATTAATCGCGTGATTAGACTCATTACATTTCCCTCCACAACAGATACAAAGCAGAAAGTCCAATAAGTTACTCTAAAAAAAGCAAGAGGCCCCAGTGAGGCAAGTTAGGAACAAGAATGCTTGTCTTGACACCCAGACTTCCACAAGCGTAACAAGGCCTGAGTTGCCACTGCGCTTCCATATGTAGCCTCATATTACCCCCCCCCCCCCCCCACCATCCTCCTCCTCCTGGATTTCACCACTTCTTAAGGTGGGTATCACATGCCATGATGAATTTTTAATTAAGTAAGGGCTATTTTTATAAATTTAACACTGTACCCAGTTTACATTTGTTTTTCTAATACATATATTTTCAACTGATATTGTTTAATATAATTTAGATATTATATATATATATATATATAAATATATATAATATACAAATATATTTAATGTATAACAGGTGTAAAAAAAATGTGCACATTCATAATTTTTATGATTTCCGCACCTTTACACAACCTACGGTAACGTCGGTGAAAAATATTTGTAACAGAAAAAAAATTCAAACTAGGTAGTGTTAAACTAACAGAACTAGCCCCTAACTAGTAGTAATGATTATAAAATAAAATAAAAAACCACATGGTGTGTGAGACCCCCACCTTGAAGGTCTACCTAGCATCACACCCGGGGAGTACGAGCGCTTTCAGATCCTGTCTCGAAAGCTAGTCAGTTTCGGGGGTGCTGCGTCCACCCATAGAGGGTACTCACCATGTAAAGTAGTCAAACCATTTTTAAGAAATTCATATGTAAAATGATATCCTGCTGGATAGTTTCAAATAATATTTCATTTGACTCATATGTTTTATTTTAATGTAATGAAATAATTTGAAGTAGTTTTCACGAATAATAAGCTAAAAGGTTTTACTGTAAATGTTGAGAGCTAAAAAAAAAAAATTGTCTTGTTTGCCTATTTTCGCATCATTCACATCAGTAGCAGTCCAGTGCACAGTCACGAGGCGGAGTGAGAGAACACGGGGTGGCGGCTGCACTTGTCCAGCCAGCGGCGCAGCTCGCGCGGCAGCGTGCCCGCCACGTCATCCTGCCGCAGCGCGGACCACAGGCAGACGTCCGCCAGCGACACGGCCGGCCCCAGCAGCCACTCCCGCGTGGAGAGCGTCGACCGCGCCAGCGCGACCACCTCCGCGCGCTCCCGCGGCCCCCCGTGCGTGACGTCGTAGGCGCGGTCCAGCCAGGCGTCCGCCTGCGCGGCCCACGCGGCGCCGCGGCCCTCGTACGGCGCGGCCGCCGGGCCCGGCCGCCGCTCCAGCAGCCGCGCCAGGTGCCGTGCCACGTTCACCTCGCCCACGACGTTGGTGTGGCCGACCGGAGCAACCACCAGCGTGGGGTCCACGCCCTCGTCCTTCCAGATGAACGCCACGTGGAGGCGGCCCGGCCCGTCGCGCGGCTCCACGCCGGGGAACCCCGCCGGCGCCGGCGCCGCGGCACGCAGGGACGAGTGGCGGTGCTCCGTGCACGCCACGGGTCCGGCGAGGGACAGCAGGCGCAGCAGCACGCGCAGGGAGAAGGGGGGGTGGGAGGGGTTGGCGGTGATGGCAAGGTGCAGGTCCTCGGGGCCCGGGGAGACGCGCAGGGCCGCCACGCGCGCGGCCAGTTCCTCCAGGGACGCGTGGATGTGGTCCCAGCGCCGCTCCAGCTCCCGGAGCGCGCCCGCCTCGCCGCCGTGCCTGCGGGCAGACACACGCAGCAGCTCAACAGCCTCCCAGCCCACGTCGCACGCTGCGCTCGGCCGGAACACGGGTCACAACAAATAAATAAATACAAGTAGATCATTCAACCAAGATTTTATTTTCAAACAAAATAAAGATGCAATTACAACACCAAAATAAATAAGGAATAACTTAAAACCACAACACAAAATACATAAGAACAATCTAAAATGAAAATAAAAGTGCAAAACAGTAAATAAAAATAACACACAGTATAAAGAAAAATGTTTTCACAAAAACCAATTTTTCACTAGTAAAACTCAAGGCCCAATACCAGGAATACTATATTATTATATTTATTAAAAGCTTAACTACTGTGTAGGGAAACTAAAATATAAATAATTAGGATGGAATATAAAAAATTTTTTTACAAAAAACGTTTTAACAGACAAAACAAAATGTAATAAATACCATTAAAAAAACACAGTAATAAAAACAAAAAAATCATACCACAACATTTATTGCAAATAATAATTATACCTAAAAGAAACATACAAGTGCAGATCAGTGAGAGCATATAATCATTTCATTAATTAAATTATAAATTTAGAATAAAACTAATAAATTATACTAGTCTAGTTACAAGTACACAAAAAAAACTTCAAAAAAATTATTTCCTTAATAAATTTTTACAAGCCCAATGCTCACGCCAAATGATGCCAAACTAATAATGGTAGTCCTACACTAACTCGCAGCCAATAGTAAGTCATCCCCAATGTTTTTGGTGGGGTTCTAAACTGACTTTTTTACCCCATAAAATCATGAAAACTAAAAGTGACCATGGAAGTAAAATGTTTAATATCTGAACTATACAAGGAATTTATATAAATTACATTAGTAGAATAAAGTTAACATCCCAGAAATAAAACATTCTATATAATGAATTGTAACTTTTAACAGCTAGGCAGAAATGCTAATCTCAAAGCGCGGTTATAATTAAACCATCACTGATGGTGCTGGAGTCTATTAGCAAGCAGACATTTGAAGTCCTAGTGAATAAAATAAATAACCATGGCCACAGTAAGCTAGGTCGTACTTTAATTTTTAATGATTACAATAAATGTTTGCAATTGTGTTTAAGGAACATAAAATATGTTGTACATAAAAATTGGGAAAATTTTAACATATAAACTCTAGGACAGACTACATGTTATTGATACTCCTTTGATAGGTATTTCAACTAGGTATGTATTGCAATACTCCTGTGATTGAGAATTTCTCATTTGCTCAGAGACCTACACATACCTACTTTGGGTCAATTGTACAAGCAGCTCACTAGTAATAGTGTTTAAATATAAATTTTACAGTATCATGGATTTAAGGTGAAATTGTTCTGACAGCTAGCTATGCATAATGTAATACTGGAAGCAGTAACAGTTGGGTGCATGCTATCATTATGTGGTAATGGTATTACTCAAAAATCCTGTAAAGGCACATTGCAAACAAACTGCAAGTCTATGCCTTCCTTAGCGATCCCACATTTTTGAACCTCGGCGTAAAGATTCAGGCAGACACCTTTACAGAAACTCCAGTATGAATAACCAGGATTACTCTTTACACAATAGTCTTGTTGTGAAATCTTGATAGAATAAGTCACAAAAGGTAAAACGTAAGATAGGAATATGTGCAGGTATTTTTATACCCAAATGCTGATGCACTTATTGAATTGTCTATCTGAAAAACGAGTTTAATGGTAATTTTTAACTGAAAGTGTCTAATTCTGATTAAGTTTGGTTTTAATATTAACTAAAAATGCATTTTATGATAAAGTAGGCTTGTGTGAAGCTTCGACAAATGAATCAATCAGAGCTCGTTTTAATATTAGACTTCAATTTACCAGGAATTTTGCTACTCGTATTTATTCAAATTCAGTTGTGATGCATAGCTTCGCGTCTGATTTGAATCTTCACATTTGTTGCAAAGGTTTAAAACGTTGGAAGCGTAAGATTTTCTCATTTAAATATTTAGTTTTTTTTTTTTTTGTTGTGTTGCCGTGGCTTTCCACAGGCAACGGAAGACTGTGTGCGCTGCCTAACCTCCCAACGAATTTGCACAAGAGTATCGTGAAGCGTGAGCAAGGCTGGGCAGTGGTGGGGGACATCATGTGACATGTCAGCTGATACCTCCACACCACCTTTCCCACCAGGACAGGGAGTAGAAAATGACTGACATGACTGTCCTAGAAGGTATGGAGGGGTGGGTGACGCGTGCGACTAGGTTGCGGCCCTTCACTGCGTTGCGCAAGTCTCCTGGGGGACTTCGTGTTCCTAACTGTGGGTCGCTGTCGAAGACAGTGTGGATTGTCAATCACGAGTAGTACGTGACTCTGCTGCCACAGCAGCGCCCTGGAGCGGACACCCAGACTTCGGATTCGGAGGCGAGTGCTCGACTTTGTGTTACCTCAACACACGAGGGGTATTTTATTGTATCTACTCGCAGACATATAAGGGAACCAACGAGTGTCTTGGAACAATCCCGCGCGCACACAGGACTTACGAACTGTAGCTGTTAATGTTAATACTTTTTGGGGTTATTAGTTGAGAGTTATGTTCTAGCAACAATAATCAGTATAAGATTTTTCATGGTTTTAATTCTAAGGAAGTATACCTACACAAAATATTTAAATATTGGATGATTAACGATTGATGAATTTTGGTTGCTGTTTGAAGTTGAACTATAGTGGCACTGTTTTCTATTGAGCTTACTGTATAGTTCTTTGTTGGCAGTGTATTACATAATTAGTTTTTTGAGGAGCTCCAACAATACATATTTTCTGTTATTGTACTTTCTGATTAATTTTCAGACAGCGAGTAGCCTGAATATTTCTCTGTTCATAGTTGTTCGAGGCGGTTTACTCACTGTGGATATCGCAAGAATCATAGTCTCTTAAGAATGCATGAGTGCACGTTTAGTTGAATTTGTACAAAGTTTAATAAAGATTTTTACAGTTGCTCACACAACAGTGTTTAACTGTCTCGTTCTAGCCTTTACCAGCACACACTTCCACTAAAGTTGTGTATGTTTTGCTTGGATAAAGTTGGTTACTTCAATTAGCAAAAGGTAGCACTCCATTTGTTTTTATGAATGCTCAATATTATATTATAATTTTTATTGAGTGATGTTATTCATAGGGAATAATTAGTAAATCATCTAATCAGTTCAAATATAAATACAAACGTTAAAAAATAATTTATTTTTTTACTTCCAATCCTGTATCTTATAAAATACATAAGTGTAATACAGAATCACCGAGAAAAATATTCACAATTCGTTTTGAGTTTGCGAATATTTGAAAAATACAATTTTACATTCAGTTTGCACCAAAAAACAAGTATTTGCAAAGGCTTATATGCAAGTTAAAACGCTATTAAATGCCTTACTCTGGAAATCTAAGGTTCGGCACATTCTGTGATCCGAAAATAATGGAGGGATTTCAGCTGTCGAACTTGGCCACCAGGTGGCATCAATGTGCTGCCGGTGTTTTTAGTTCGCTCAGAGTTTATCGTTACTGTTAGTTTCGATTTCAGTAAAACGTTTCCCGTTTTCTAAATGGGTTAAAATTCCCATTTTCATCCTTGATAAATCACATTAAAAACTATAAACGCTTGAACGTCTGGCGAAAATTGCTAAACCCGCATGACGGTGGTCCCAAACCTACTGGTTGCAGAACCTTCGCTGTGCTGATATCGTTGTGTGTGTGTGTGTGGACATGAAACTGTCAAGGCTTAAGTAATTACTTGTCAAGTCGGCAAATGGGGCTGTCATGCACCATCTGCAGGTCCACCTTGGGGCCCACCAGGTCTCGGATGTTGTTCAGCTTGTACTTGATCATGGTGGGCCTGCAACAACCATGCAAACAACTCAACAAAAACAACAACATTGCTATCTTCAAACCAGCAAACATTTACTTTATACCTATTGTGGCCCATGCCTAGGCCACAGAAAAACCTAGGGCTCATTTTAGAGGGCTTTTAAATATTTGTGCTCTATGCATTTTATTTTTATAGTTATTATATTGTAATTTTTTTAATATTTCTCAGGGGCAGCTCTTATAGGTTAAGTAATGGTAATTTAATAAATGTACATGGCAGCTCTTTAAATGTACATTTTTATTTATTTTATTGTATATTTTACTGGTAGTTCATCAGCAATGATAAATTGAACCTTGAGAGCGACCTGCAAAGGAACTATTGAGTGGGAGTTTTAAAACTATTACCAACAGAAAGTTATATCCTGGAAGTGCTACAACAAAATTTAACAACATGCCAGTTACAAGATATGTTATGGTACTTCAGCAATAATTATTTAAGTTATTAATTTTCAATAATAAAAACATTACTTTCCAGCAAAGGTAAATAAATTTTGCCATGTTCTGAAGTGTATATTACAACGTTTTCAAGCACGAAATTGCTACTCTACTACATAACCAACAACAGCAGTATATACTTACTACAAACACTTATTCAATTACACTGACATCAGTTAAAAACACAGAGTTTATTTAGTTATAAGAAAACTGTTGAGAGTTCCTGCACGTAGGGACATAACGTGGCTACTTGGCGACGGGCCACTTTGCACTGTTGACCCCCGACCAGGCACGCAAAGAAAACTTTCACCAGCTAATAATAGACTCCGCCGCAAGCTACGCAGCCGATACTTCAGCTAGAGACATCTCAAACCTGCCTCGCCCAACAGAACTACAGTCCCTTCACTGAAGTTATGTACTGATATCCTGGGGTTTCAGAAAATTTCTTCTACAAAAAATTACCTCAAAATCCACTGAAATGCTAATAAAAAAATTAACACATGTTACTTCCTAAATAATCCATTAATGAATAACAAAATTTAGTGAAGACTTTCCCAAAATAAAATTTCAGAAATCACAATATGTGAGAACTATGACATAGGTACATTAAAAGTAACATCAATTTTTTTTTAAATTTTGGTTTGTTTAAGTACTTGTTTAAAACAAATAGCAGCTACTTTATCACAAACAGTTACAATTATTAACATAAACAGTAAAAGACTAGGTAAAATATAACATGAAGAACACCAGTCTCATAACAACAACATAATTAATCTGTACTAAACAAACTGAAAAAATATGTATTATCACAAAAAATAGTCTTCAGGAATACTGAATGGATAAACTCACCGTTACACTATGAAAGAATTACTTAATATACTTTCAGCAGTTCAAGACTAATCCATTAGAAATTACCAGCAGAAAGTTTCTATTTTGGTGGTTGAAGTTGGGTTGACAGCTGTTTTCCAAGATGCACTTGACAGATAGCTCCAAAGTCATTGCTGATAAGATAATTACAAATGTCAAGGGTCAAGCAACATAAGTGTCTCCAACTGTGCGTGAATTTGGATCACATTAAAAGACCAAATTATCCAAATATATTTTTATTACACGAAGAAAGAATATGTATAGAATTGGAGGATTACACTAGCTGAAAATTCTCCCATTAATATTACCTTTATCAACACCAGTACTCATGATTAGTGAATGGTTTGTAGATCCAAATTAATTCCACACTACTAACTAAAGTTAATGTTGGTGATAACAATGCTTGAAAACTGACAAAAAATAAATAAAGAATATATATAGAATTGGTGGATTGCAATAGCTGCAAATTCTCCCATAAATATTATCTTTGTCAACACCAGTACTCATGATTAGTGAACAGTTTGTAGATCCAATTTAATTCCACACTACTTACTAAAGTTAATGTTTGGTGATACCAAGCTTAAAAACTGTCAAAAAAATATTAATAAGGCCTTTATCCAGTAGAAAAGAATGCTCTTAATGCTGCTAAAGAAGAAAAGCTTCATTTTGTAACAAAGCCTCTTCAGTAAGATTTAGCCCTACCAGCTCACATTAATTGAAGATATTTTTCTACAGGCGAGGAAAAGGTTTTAGGGTGAAATGTTGACGTTGTACCTCGTATGATAGTAAAGGCCGGTCTCCACCCCGCCAGTACCTGTCCCAGCTGACCGAACACACCCTAGCATCACGTCAGCATTAGGTAAGTTAGTGATTGTGTCTGCAACCAAGTGCTCCGTGCTGTGTGTTAGGAACCTGTATGAGTGCCAGTGTATGTAATATTCACAAAAGAAAGTGCGTCGTTAAGTATGTGCGTAACCCCTTAAGAGTATCTGGTCTGACAAACGCCTTAATATCTTTTGCGGTCCCAGGCCAGATTTAATACGCAGTGCTCACTGGGTGTATTTAATAATAAATAAATAGTCTGGCTCCAGGTAAAGGAGTAGCCTGAAAGTGACAAACAGTCTCTGGTTTGACTGGTGTTTTTCAAATGAAAAATTACCATATAAATAGTACATATATTTAGACCTTCTGTCAGTCGTTTCTCAAGTGGGGAATTTAACTAAGTAAATTGTTAGATGGTTAGACGTTAAATTTTACGTAAAGCATTTATTATGATTTATGGATGTGGCGCGCAAGGGCGCTGTCGCTCCCCTCTTCCGCAGTTCGCGGTACAAAGCGGACATGACCGTCACGTGTGGAAGCTGGTAAAGCTTACATCACCGAGTTCTGCGTGCCGGTAAATCTTATTAATCAATGAAACTTTAGGTACTTAATTCACCACGAACACATGTACCAGTTTGCGGTGCAGGGCGTGACTCTCCCGCCGTGACTTCTTTACAACTCTCGACCGCGCCGTGGAGTTTTGAAAAGAGTGCAGGGCCCGACAATTTCGGATCGCAATCTTTCTACAGTGGTACTGCCGCCAGAGGGCGTAGACGAGTAACGTGAAGTGCAACACGTGTTAACAGTGTGTCCAGTGTAATTTGTAGCATACCGACTCAGGCTTAGTACCTGCCCATCGGCTCGTGTGAATAACACCACGCCATGCCAAAACGTTTGATTCATTCAGTGGTTCTCCACCCAACCTACTTAGGAATCAACTACCTATGCGGAGTGGAGAGCGCTCAAAGGTGTTGTTAGATAGTAGTTTCTTCACCAACAGGTGCAGCCACCGAGCTTAGTGAGCTACACTGGGGCCGGCGACACACACCAACACTTGGGTTGGACGTCCGGGCTAACCTGGCGCCCTCCTGGACCAAGCTCATGTTTAAATTATTGTAAATTACTTCCTCGTCACTAAGTTCAACCCTGTTCTCAAGTCACTGAACCGCCGGGCGGTGGCAACGTGATAAAACCAAAATAACACTGACGTCAGCCGGGGCTACGCCCCATGAGCCTAGTCAGTCTCCGTTTCCTCAACATTCCTCTCCCCTTCCCCGGCATTTGTACCGCCATGTACGTAGTCGTGTGTTTGAATTGCGCGCCACGAACTACCACAAGAGGGCGCTTAGAAGCAGTGCGGCGATCCCTAAAATTGCTATGTTAATATTAATTGTAAGCCTTTTTGTTGTTTTCATCCATCTTCGCCACAGTGCTGTGTAGTTTACTTGTGTTTCTTTAATTTAAATAAGTTACCTTAAATAACTATAGACGTTGCCCGGGCGGACCCGAACAGGCACGGACTTGGACGAGGATAGGAATGCTTTTATATGAATTATCATTAAATAAGTAAATAGTAACAAACTTTCCATTGTCAGTAATTTTTATATATTTTTAATGTTTATCTGTAATTTACTCAACTTTCGCCGGGGCACGGAATCGTAGAATATAGTAACGGTAATTGTGTTGGCGCGAAGGGCGCCATGTTGCCACCTGCGAGCGATGAGCTCAGCCCAGTCCATCTTCATCACTGACCGAGAGCAGACGCGCCAGCACCCCGGGGACTTCAACCTTTGTTCTGCACTGACCAAGTAATTCTGTCTCGTTAAGTATTTCTGAATCTCTTTCGCTCGTCATCCTCGGGGCAGCTCTCGGCCAGCGGGCTGTTTAATTAATTAATTGTCTCAGTCGAGTTTTTTTCATCACCGTGTAATAAGTATACTTTGCAGCATGGCCACGTGTGTGGACCATGCCTTCACCTAAACCGATTCGTGCCTCAGGCTTTTTAACCGTGTAATGTGTAACGTGTAACGGGCGTGTAGAGAGACGTGTTAGTGAAATTAAATCTGGAAAATAAATATAAAGTGAGTATTTATTTAATCACGTGGTGAGTGAGTCTAGGAGTGTGGCGTGCCCGACGCCTAGAGCGGGCCAGGTCTGGGTAGCTAGGATAGAAAGGGCTGGTAACTCGTCCCCACTTGGGCTACGTCACGCCCTGAGTGAGAGACTCCGCCGGGTCCACGTGCCCTTCCACGTGGTGGCGCCCATAGTTAACATCTCGAAATCACCGGCAATGCGCGATCAGCCCTCAAATGGCGCCCAACGTGGGGCGAGTTACATCTTCCGCGAAAACCAGACCTGTACGAGCGTGTGAGGTAGGCGGTTGTTACGCGGAGCGCGCGGAACTAAAGTTCGCGCTGGAACTATTGTTCGCGCGGAGCGCATAGCGGGACTCTGGCGCGCCGGCCACGTGACCAGCCGGGCGCGCGCTTCCAGGAATTCGCTGCGAGCAGCCAGGTGGCCGCATTCCTCGCGACAACAGCAGCCGGGCCAGGTCAGTGTGTGTGTGTACCGCCATCCGCGTCGCGTCGCGTAGCGAAGGGAAGAGGGGCAATCGACCGGCCTCACCACCACACGACCATGTCGGACAACCACGGACTTGACAAAAATCCGGGCGCGATTAAGGCAAGTGAGTTGTTTCAAAAGAATAGCTTATATTGTGTTATGTGCGCGCGACCGCGCCAGGTGAGCGGGACGGCGATTTCTTCGTGGACGGACACGTGCGTGTGCGTAGGACAGTATGAAGCGCAGCCGAACCACGAGCAGGCAGAACGGGCGGATCAGTTTGAGGCGGGACACGGGAAGTGCACGGATGCGGAGTGTGAGGGCAAGACGCGGGAGGGAGGCTGGTGCCGGAACTGTCGCGCGTTCAAGCACACGGCGTGTTTCGCGAAGTCCGAAATAATCTCCTTTCAAGACGGGTGGTACACGTGCCAGTGGTGCCACCACGTGAGAATAGCGGGCCCGTCAGGCCGCAGCCCGGTGAAAGACGCCGCCGACACACCACGGAGCAGGGTACCTCTCGTAGGACACGTGGAGCTACCGGAATTTGCGGGCAGAACCAGCGACGATCCGCGGAGATTTGTACACGCGTGTCGGGAACGCCTGAATCGCTACGGAGTGCCGGAGTGTGAGTGGGCGAACAGGGTGAGCACCGCGCTCAAAGGCGACGCCAAGACGTGGTGGCAGATCGTCCAGGAGTATGACATGCCGTGGACCGAGTTCGCGAGATTGTTCGAGGCCAGATTCGCGGACGTGAAGACAGAGATGAGAGTGCGGACGGAGCTGTATTGTCTCGAGCAAGGCGCGACGGAGGCGGCGGAGGCGTTTATCATGAAAAAAATACGTCTGTACAAGCGGCTGTTTCCCGGAGAAGAACCTACCGGAGTGCTGGAGCGGGTAGTTGAGCTGATGCGCCCGGAATTTCGCCCGTATTTACGCCCGATGACGCGGCGTCCGGCAGAGGAGTTCGTCCAACAGGCGCGCGTCTTAGAGCAGGACCTACGAGCTGTCAGACCGACCAGGATCCACGCCACCCTGAGCACCAAGCAGGAAGACACGACGCCCGCCGACACCAAGGCGCTGGTGCCCTACACGGCGCCCACCCGAGACCAAGCTAGGCGCGACGAACCCGGACCGAGCGGCCACGCGCAGCTGACATGGCGGAGACGGACTACCGGCGGCAGCCCACCACCTCAGTGCCACACGTGTCCACCAGGCACGTTCCATTGGCACGAGAACTGCCCGGTGAGGAACAAGTTCCGGCCTGACTTCGCGGCGCAGCAGCCGTCGGGAAACGGACGGCAGGGGGCGGCGCGCTAAGACAGCCCACCTCCCCCGCCTCACCTAACAACAACAGACCTACGGCGGCGGGGCCTCTCCTGGGTCACGTGGGAGCGGCGGAGGCCGACCTGTTGCGCATTCCGGTGGTTGTCAACGGGCGCGCAGTCCACGCGCTTGTTGACACCGCCGCCAGCCACAACTGTGTGGCGGCACGCGTGATTGGCCGTGACAACTTCGAGTACCACCCGGGCCAACTCCAGCTGGCTACCACGGGGGACGCCTGCTACACCCAGGGCGTCGCGACGCTGGAGGTGGACGTGCGGGACCAACGGTCCGTCACGACGGCGCTGGTGGTGGAGCAGTTACGTGATGACGTCATTCTGGGGCTACCCTGGCTCTACGAGCAGCACGCAGCCATCGACATCCGGGCCGGCTGCGTCCACGTCGGCACCCAGGGGCGGCGGACCATCCACGGGCTGGGTAAGCCTACTCCACCAGCAGTAAACCAGGTCAGTCTCGACGAGCTCCAGCACGGAGTTCCCCCCGAGTTTCGTGCTACCATCCAGCAGGTCCTCGATCATCAGTGTAATGTGTTTGCGTCCGCGGACCCGCTGAAACGTACCACCATAGCTGAGCATGCCATCCCGACCCATCCTCACGAGCCAATGTTTATCCCACCCGGTAGCTACGGCCACGTTGGTAAACAGACCATCCTAGACCAGGTTCAGGACATGTTGCATGACGGGATAATTGAGCCTAGCGAAAGTCCGTATAATTTCCAGGTCGTGTTGGCAGAAAAAAAAGACGGGAAACTACGCTTCTGTGTCAATTTCAAACCTATCAATAGAGTGACAATTAATGCCCCACCCCCCCTGCTGAACATGGCCGACACACTTTCAGGCCTGGGTAACGCCAAGATATTTTCTTCCCTCGACCTAAAATCTGGGTATTGGCAGGTGCCGATACGTCCGGCGGACCGACCCAAGACGGCGTTCACAGCCCCAGACGGGCGGAGATTTCAGTTTTGCGCGATGCCATTCGGCCTACAGGACGCCCCCGCTACCTTCCAAGGGATGATGACACGGGTCTTAGACAACTACTCGGGCAAGTTTGCGGCCGCGTATCTGGACGACATAATTGTTTGGTCTCAGACGTGGGAAGAACATGCGCATCATTTAGCATTAGTCTTGGAACGCCTGGCGAGCCATGGTCTGACATGCAATCGCGAAAAATGCCACCTGGGGACCACAGAACTAGATTTCCTGGGCTTAGTGGTTAACGCGGACGGAAACCGACCCACGGAAAAACAGCTGAGTGTAATTATCAACAAGGAGCCCCCACGCACGCGCAAGCAACTGCAAAAGTTCTTGGGGCTAGCTAACTGGCTGCGAGCCTTCGTCCCAGAGTTCTCGGTAGTAGCGGCGCCGATGACAGAACAGCTGTCACCCAAACGTCCGTTCAGGTGGACCGTGGAAGCCCAGAACGCTTTTGACGAGCTAAAACGCAGATTTCAACAGTGCCACTTACTCGCGCGGCTGGACCCAGGCAGACCCCTGATCGTACAAACAGACGCGAGCGAGAAGGGCATCGGGGCCATCCTGTTACAACTCGGCGACGACGGCGAGCCTCGGGTGATTGAATATGCAAGCGCCAAGTTCGGCGACGTCGAGCAGCGGTATAGCGTGAACGAGCGTGAGTGTCTAGGCGTAGTTTGGGCCCTCAGACGCTACCGCCCACACCTGGAGGGGCAGAAATTCGTACTGAGAACTGACAGCCAATGTCTCAAATGGCTGGCCACGATGCAGGGGCGACGTTCGAAGCTGACGCGTTGGGCCATGCTTCTACAGGCCTTAGATTTCGAAGTCGAGCATGTACCGGGAAAACAGAACGAACTAGCGGACGAGCTGTCGCGAGATCCGGACGTCACCGTCACAGCCTGTGACGATGCGGAGTGGGAGGAGCTTTTGCCACCACCCAGCGGGCGCATACCCAGGACCCCGCGCACCCCGACAACCCAAGCCGCATTGTGTGCCCTAAACCTTAACGTCACACCGACATTACCGCCAGGCGCGGAGCTTGATGACTTAGACGCCTACGTGCGAGCGGCCCAACTCACGGACACAGACACACAGGAGATCGTGCGCCGTTGCGGGAGCGGAGAATGTGAAGGCTACCGTGTATTGGACGGGACACTGCAGGCGCGACCTAAGGGGACAGCTGGCCAATGGCGGACGTTCGCGCCAGCCGCCACCCGCCGGGAGGTGTTTGACATGTATCACGTGAACAGGCTAGCCGGACACCCCGGCGCAGACCAGACGCGACGCGATCTGCGGGAACAGTTCTACTGGCCAGGGGTAAACAAGTTTGTACGGGACTGCGTGAGGAGATGTAAACATTGCCAGAGGCACAAGGCGCGCCGCACCGACGGGACAGCCCAGCAGGTACCCAGGCAGCCCACCGAGCCATTCCATACAGTCGCCATAGACCTAATGGGACCATATCCCCGCACGCCCCGAGGGAAAAGATTTTTGTTGGTGGTGACAGACTGCTACACGCGTTGGGTGGAGGCCTACCCCCTGGCGAACATCCGCGCCGGCACCATTGCACGCAGCCTGGAAACGGAGTTTTTTCCTAGGTGGGGGTACCCCCGGGTCCTGTTGTCGGACAATGCCACCCAATTTGTCGGGCGCCGGTGGGCGCAGCTGGGGAGAAAATGGCGGGTAATCCTACACACCACCCCCGTGTACCACCCCCGCGCGAACCCCACGGAACGACGCAACCAAGAGGTGAAGGTTCAACTGCGGTTGAGGCTCGCGGATGACCACGCCCAATGGGACACGCACATCCCGGACGTTCTGTACTGCATCCGGCGACGGGTGAACGCGGCAACCGGCGAAACACCAGCCACCATGGTCCAGGGGCGGAACCTCACCCTCCCCGGGGAATATCACGTGCGGCAACAACAAACGGACCCGGACGTAGAGAGCCCCGAAGGACGCCTGAGGCGATTGGCCGAGACGCACGATAGGGCGCGACGTAACCAGGCAGCTTACCAAGCACAACGCACACCCGAGACGACCCGCCCGCCCCCTGAACTGAAACCAGGCCAGCTGGTTTACGCGAGGCTCCACCCCCTCTCCTCCGGCCGACGCAACTTCTGCGCCGGCCTGGCGCCAAAGTGGTTTGGCCCGGTGGCGGTGGTCAAGGCGGGGCCCACGGCGGTCGTGATAAAGTTACCCTCAGGCCGGGCCGCGAAATATCACCGGGACGATGTGCGCTTGGCACAGGAAGAGACGGAGGCGGCGGACGAGGCGGAGACGGGGCAGGAAGAGACGGAGGCGGCGGACGAGGCGGAGACGGGGCAGGAAGAGACGGAGGCGGCGGACGGGGCGGAAGAGACGGAAACGAGACGTGACGGAGCAGGGACGCGGCAGGAAGAGACGGAGGCGGCGGACGAGGCGGAGACGGGGCAGGAAGAGACGGAGGCGGCGGGCGGGGCGGAAGAGACGGGAACGAGACGTGACGGAGCAGGGACGCGGCAGAGAGAGACGGAGGCGGCGGACGAGACAGACGGGAGGGCGGCCGCACAGCTGGTCACGTCCACCCCAACAGACGGGGGCGGGTTCAGAGGCTTCCCGGACCTGGGGGCGGGACAGGCGACGCCCCTCGCAGTCACAGATGTCCGGCCGAGGCGGCTGTTCGAAGACTCGGGGAGTGACGTCTCGCCTTTCAGGGGATTTCTCAGGGACACGCCCGGAGTGACGGAGGGCCAGTCGACATCCCAACCACTGATAAGGTGGCCGGAGGAAGTAGAGAGTAGGCCGGGTTCGCCGGACGAGCCATTATGGCCGCTGCATTACTCGTTGGCAGACTCCACGTTCAGGGTGACAGTAACCGAACCGCAGGAAGACGAAACACCGCGGGAAGAGAGGGGAGACCGGGCGTCACAAGACCCAGTTCCGGCTCCGCGATACACGCTACGACCCCGAGGGATCGCGAGGAAGCACAGCTGTTGTTGATAAGGGGGCGACCACGCCCACAGGCGACCCAGCGGAAACGTCGACATGACCGGCTATTCGAGGGGGGGGCAATTGACGTCAGCCGGGGCTACGCCCCATGAGCCTAGTCAGTCTCCGTTTCCTCAACATTCCTCTCCCCTTCCCCGGCATTTGTACCGCCATGTACGTAGTCGTGTGTTTGAATTGCGCGCCACGAACTACCACAAGAGGGCGCTTAGAAGCAGTGCGGCGATCCCTAAAATTGCTATGTTAATATTAATTGTAAGCCTTTTTGTTGTTTTCATCCATCTTCGCCACAGTGCTGTGTAGTTTACTTGTGTTTCTTTAATTTAAATAAGTTACCTTAAATAACTATAGACGTTGCCCGGGCGGACCCGAACAGGCACGGACTTGGACGAGGATAGGAATGCTTTTATATGAATTATCATTAAATAAGTAAATAGTAACAAACTTTCCATTGTCAGTAATTTTTATATATTTTTAATGTTTATCTGTAATTTACTCAACTTTCGCCGGGGCACGGAATCGTAGAATATAGTAACGGTAATTGTGTTGGCGCGAAGGGCGCCATGTTGCCACCTGCGAGCGATGAGCTCAGCCCAGTCCATCTTCATCACTGACCGAGAGCAGACGCGCCAGCACCCCGGGGACTTCAACCTTTGTTCTGCACTGACCAAGTAATTCTGTCTCGTTAAGTATTTCTGAATCTCTTTCGCTCGTCATCCTCGGGGCAGCTCTCGGCCAGCGGGCTGTTTAATTAATTAATTGTCTCAGTCGAGTTTTTTTCATCACCGTGTAATAAGTATACTTTGCAGCATGGCCACGTGTGTGGACCATGCCTTCACCTAAACCGATTCGTGCCTCAGGCTTTTTAACCGTGTAATGTGTAACGTGTAACGGGCGTGTAGAGAGACGTGTTAGTGAAATTAAATCTGGAAAATAAATATAAAGTGAGTATTTATTTAATCACGTGGTGAGTGAGTCTAGGAGTGTGGCGTGCCCGACGCCTAGAGCGGGCCAGGTCTGGGTAGCTAGGATAGAAAGGGCTGGTAACTCGTCCCCACTTGGGCTACGTCACGCCCTGAGTGAGAGACTCCGCCGGGTCCACGTGCCCTTCCACGTGGTGGCGCCCATAGTTAACATCTCGAAATCACCGGCAATGCGCGATCAGCCCTCAACACCAAAAAACATTACATCATATACAACGAAACACACATTAATACAGTATACAACATGGAAATGAAATTAAAGTCATTAATTATAACCAATCTTAAGCAAAATTATACGTAACAAACTTTTATTGCCGTATTTACTCGCAAATGAGTCACCCCTATGAGTGGGTTGCATCCTTAATTTTGGGATGAAAAAAATCTAACTTGTTAACGGTAAAAGTTGACCTCGAATATGAGTCACGCCATAAATCTGTCACCAGTAGAATACAAGTGAAATCGTTATGGCCCGTGTCTCAGTTTATTGTCACGTAGACGCTCCCTTCCCCTATTACCACAAAGTACTATAAAAAAAAAAAAAAAAAAAAAGTTGTTTCCCTTCGCCTTCCCCAAGAGAGGAAAGACAGCTGTTCTTTAATAATAACAAGCACGCTCTCAACAGCAGTTTTGTCATGAATGAAATGATGCAATATAGAGCGTAGGAAATCTCACACAAAAAAACAATGTTTGGCCACAGTTGCGTCGCAAATCCTGTCGAGATAGAAACGTGATGAGTATGGTGCCAGCTCGCGAACATTATTAATGGCCACATACGCAAGCTCACACGGACGTAATCACTTCCCCTCTTTCCCGCTCTCCCCCTCTCAACGGACTGGTTTATTTTTAGATTCCCCCTCCAGCCCGGCGGCAGACTGCCACGTCACTTACCAGCGACGGCTGGATTGCCGCACAACAGGCGGCAGATGTAGCTTGAACGGCGTTGTTCATGATGCTTCACACTAATTGCTGAGATATTTCAATTAAAAATTATATTTACTCGTAACATACCTATCTATCAAAACCAAACACTGGCTAGTTATTTAAGCACATAGTTGGCCAAAACAGCGCTATGTTAATTTTTTTTAAAACCCAAAATGGAAAAATTGGCATATGGAGCACAGTACATTTTAATCACACAAATAATCGGCATGAAATTCTGTGACCCCCTACGTGGGTAAATACGGTATTGTTACGACCACGATGCGCGCCAGGTTCAGAGCTGGCTGGCGGCCACACACGGCCACTGACGTCACGCGCCGTCCGCTGACGTGAGGCGTGCCTGGCCGGATCACAAGGGTCCTCACTAGCATACCCCCACTCCCCCCCCCGGCACACGGCGGTTTATTTCGCCTCGGGCTATTGTCAGCTCTAGCGGCCTGGGAGTTCCCGGGTTACAGAGGCCGCCGCGTGGAGTAGCGCGAATAAGCGTCGCTATTCTCGATTCTTCGGGCGTCGGGTCGGCCCGGGAAAGACACGACTCGTCACTGCCGCTCTCGTCGATTCTGGAAAGACTACCCACTAGTACTTGAGCAGCGACGCCGGCCTCCGCGAGAGTTCCAAGTGAGTCCCACGAGTGAAGGGAAGTGCGACATCAGCAAAGAGGGTTTGAAGATCCCTTCGAGAGTGGTGGGACGTGGAGCGACAGGATTGGAAGAGTGCGACCGAGTGGTGCGGGACTGTGTGTGCGGACAGGCGCAAGGTAAGGGGTGAACCACTGTTGAGCATAGCTCCAGGGAGGAGTGCAAACTGTGGAAATTGACAGACATTGAGTGACTTGTGAATAAACATTTTAAGTGCCAGTGATTGTTGATTGAACATTTTTAAGTACCATTATTTATTATTAATGTAATATTAGTAGGGATGGGGCGACCGAATCCAATATCCGCCAAATTCGCCGAATCCTAGGGATTCGAAGCTTCGGCAGGTCTGATATAGGATTCGTCAAAGGATTCGGTTTTTTACTATTTACGGAAAAAATAATACAGTAAAACTCGCTTACGAGGTCCCGCATGGTAGGTTTTTCCGTATAAAGCGTTTAAATTGCCCGAGGTCTCATCATTTACGCCGTTAAATGTGTGATATAAAGACCGTTAAAAAATTTTCTGAAGCTTGCTGTCTCAAATAATGGTGCACGTAAATATGAAGAAAAAACAAATGAACAACAACATACGAAGAAATATGGATGATGTACCATAACTACAGTACAAACCCAATCGTTATTTTAAGATAATTACCATAAAAAGAACAAGATTATTTGTAGAATACCATAATTACTACAGAAGCATGATAGCTACCATATTTGCACTATAGTTACCGTAACAACCGAGATGTATATTTACCGTGATAGTAATGTATTATTTATTTATGACATATAAATTAAAGAACATTGTTAAAAAAAAAGAATGTTAAACTTTGATATGTACGGTTGGTATGTTGCTAAGAAATAATGCGATCTGAAAGAATGCAGTACTACTACGAAAAGTGAAAATGGTACTCGTGGATTTTTAGGTTATGGCAGTCTCTTTCGTTTTTCAGTAATATCGGCCGAAAATTAACAAGCGTACACTATATATCGGAAGTCGGCAGAAATGCCGATTCAACTAAATATTGGCAAAATCGGCTTCTTCAGTACAGCTCTACATTTAATGACATGAGTAAACATATTTCAGACTTCAGGATATTGAAAAAAACTTTAATTTCCATGTAGGTTTATTGTGTGTAGGTTTTTTTTTGCAAGTGTAAATTGAATTAAGTAAAATGCTTTTATTTTTATTACTTTCAATTTATTAAACTTTAATGACCAGTTACAGATATTTATGACACTAATTTTGAGGTTCAAGCAATTTTACTAAAGCATTCCAGCCACGCAGGTTGCCAGCGAGAGACGCTTCTCTTTTGCTGGAAACACTATCTCATCTCCAATCGTAGAGCTAATTTAACTCCTGAACGTGCAGAACAAATTATTGTTCTGCATTATAGATTAAAGAACATAATTTAATACTCTGTGACAATCTCTCTCAGAATTATTGTGAGGAAAAGTGGAAATGTTAAAACAATGTGAATGTACTTTTCAAACAACATGATTTTTGGTGCTAAGTTTGTTGTAGCTCAGTAAGGACTTCAGAAAAATTGACAAGGATGAAATTTTTCCAAATATATGTTACATTTACACAAACATATACTTGGTTATGTTAGTTGGATGATATCAGTTACTAATGAACCAATGGAAACAGGTAAGAGTCAATGTAAAAAATTTTTTTTTTCTAGCAGTGCAAAATGTAAACACACTCTGTGAATAGTTACGCAAAATTAATAAGCCCACTTCATTTTAATACTTTATTCAAACATTATACTAAGTTTAAGATAAAAATAATTTCCCAAAAGTGTAACTGTACCACAAAAGTTCGAGCTCGGCTTGAAGTAAAATTCTTAGGCTCACAGACCTCTAGTTATTTATAGAAAAAATCCTAACCACTAATCTCTACTAAAACTGAAATTTCTCAAGAAAATTTTTTTGTCTTTATATACACTTATACCAGAAATGTACCAAACTACATGTAATAAAGTCAAGGGACTTTTAGTACATGCAGAATACATCTCACTTACATTAGATATGTGGATATCATCTGTTAAAAGATTCGGGTTTGGGTTCGAGATTCGGCAAATCCAGTCTAGGATTTGAGTTAGGATTCGGATTCGAGGAAATCAGGATTCGCCCCATCCCTAAATATTAGTAATTAATAAAACCTAATTGGGCTATCCCTTAAAACCCAGTTCTCCCCAAATAGGTCGTAACAGTATTTAACATCCAAAATTCAATTAATAGAACCATTTTTGTAAAAACAAAATGTACAGTCAATAAATAACGCACCTCGTATACCTTATTTTATATTAAATATTCTGATGTGTACTTGGAATAAACAAATGTGTGCAGATTTTTTAGATGTTATTTTCTAATTTTGTTTAAAACATCTACAGAACCAATATTTTATATACAAATTTAAGCTTTTATTATAATCAAAATGTCAAAATGACAGTTTTCATAAAAACTTTGCGAACACATATTTTATCATACTATATGTAATATGTTTAATTCTGCAAAAAATTTAATGAATGAACAGGCATTGTAAAATAAAACCAAAATGTTAAGAAACAGAACTGAGTTAAAATTAATACCATAAAATCTTGTCACTAGCTAAAAGTTACAAAGTTTTAATTTTGGATTATTTATCCAAATTCTTGTCATGACACATATAATATAGAGCTGGATGGGATAGGGATTTTGATTTTTGGTTTGAGAAAATTTCTGGAGTAAAAAAAAATTCTAGGGATGTGCAAATCCTTGATTTTCAGTTCGGTTCGAATCAGATTCGAATCCCTGGCAATATTTGAATTATGAATCTGATTCCGAATACTAAGCACAGAATAATTAAAAATAACTGATTAATTTCAAAATACATAATGTGTGTGCTCTTTTTTCTAACTGTAACTACTGGCAATTATTTATTACACTGAGATTGAAATGTTTATAATTATGTAAACTTAATTAATAATATACACTTTAAAATATGAAAACCAAAACATATTCGATTCTCCAACTCAATCGTAATAAACTGCACGCCGCAGGGAAATCTCAGTTTAATAAACATTTCAGCAAACAAAACCATTTTTTCTCCAATAAATAGCCAAGACGTTTTTTTCTCGTAGGTATATAATTGCTTTTAGTTTATAGTTTGCTATAGGACGAAATTCGTAATTATAGTTTAAGCTCTCAAAATTCTTTCAATTTCACTGTGTTAATTATTTAATTTACATATCTTTCTTTGATACATCATATATAAATACTTACGTAATAGTAGTCTAATTTTATTTTTCACTGCTAGTATTTTTGAGCTGTATTAAATTAATTTATAACTTTTGTGAATATTCGTAATACTGTTCGAATCCATGTACGTACAACGATCCCGGGTTCGGGTAATTTTGGATTCGAACCGTACCCGAAAATATCGGGTACTCGCACATCCCTAAAAAATTCCCATGGGAAACAGGTTTGGATTGGGAAATATCTAAGATATTAATTCCATACTTGTATTACAAAGAAAAAATATTATCCTTTTTATTGGGAAGTCCCAAATCTAGTGATTATAAATAGATAGAGGCAAGAAATTTTCAAGGACCACAAAATACCATGAAATAAGGCTAACCCTTATTTTATTTTATTACAGTTGAATAATTAAAAAAAAGAAGTATAATTTGCAAAATAGGGATGAAATTAGCTCCTACTTAGAAAATAAACTCAAGTTATTCACTCATTTTAGTTATGTATGATGGCCATATTCCCATTCAACCCTATTACTAACACATTAACAGTGAATTCCCATTTGATTCTGGCACATCTATTTAATTTACATTTAAATTTGTATATGTTACTTTCAAGATGCAAGTTGCAACATGTTGTTACGTTATATGTTTTTGCCCGGCTAAGCACACAGAGAAACGTAACAAAACAAAACAAACAATGTTCCTGAGGTTCTGCGTTATTTGGAAATAAAAGAGTTTATTAAATTATCTTTGTTTATTTCTTTAAAAAAAAATGTTTTTTCTCATTGTTACATGGCCTCAGTACACAATTTTACAAATGAATTTTGTTAGAAAAAACTTCGTTACTTGCACAGTTTTTGTCTTTTCTTATACAAATTTTAACGATGTCTTTGAATTTTGATAGGATGAGGTCCAAATACATACCACAGCACCATACATCTTGCCGTTGATGGTCGAGGAGTCTTGTCACTCGCCAAAGAAAAAAAAACTTAGTAATGTCCCTTGGTTAATTACATAACTCAAGGTACCGTCGATCGCGGACCGAAATCACACGAAGTCGGGCCGATGCCGACGCCTAGGGCCTAAATTTCTAGTTAATTTGTCCGAAAAAAATGAACTTACGTTGAAAAATTACGGCCTGTCCCCAGTCCCTAGGCGTTAAATTATCTCTTAGTAATTCTCCATTTGTCTTGCGACTTGCCGACGACGCGACCGAGTTCGGCAACGATCGAGCAACAAGTGACTTGGTCGACGAGATTACCTTCCCTTGTAAAGGTGAAAACAAGGGAGGCAACCCCGTGGGCCAACTGACCAATCAGCGCACATAATTCCAAAACATGACCATATAAGGAAATTTGTACGGGCACATCTCTTGACGCCAGGGCTCGCCCTGATTGGCTGGCTAGTGGTAGCCTCCAGAGACCCTTCCAGACGGTCGCTACAGCTGTGCGTACAACGTGACGCGTAAATCCCAAACACGCATTTACAAAGTGAAAAATTACTTTCTGGCGCCAGTGTGTCGCGCCTGTCCGCTCTTCCTTCTGTACCTTCCAGACTATTCTCAAAATATTACACTAGCAATATCCAATAGAATATAAAATTACCCAAAAAATTCCAATACAATGTTCAAAATTTTAGTAAACAAAGTTGAAATTCATACCATATTAAAAACTTTTGTTTAAAAATGATGTCCTGTAAAATTATAATCTATACTGCTCTAAACAAAACAATTACTGACATTAATTATCAAATATCAAAATTAATTATTATGAACTGGAGTTAACCCTCAAATTAATAATTAAGTATCTCAAGGAAATAAGTATTTTAAGGCTTTCCATGAAATTTAACCAAAGTAATTAATAACAATTCTTAACAGCTCTGAACTATCCTTATCTACATGTTAAATAATTACTATCTTTCATATCAAAGTGATTCTTAATATTCTTATGACACCAAAAAAAATATACGTATATCACAAATCCTCATTGTGCAATGCTACAATCTATTCATAGATAATGCAGCAAGCATGCTATCACTAAGTGAAAATAATGGGAGATCGATCATAACTATAGATAAAACATTGTTTCAACTACATGTTCACATTTTGTCCATAACATTTGAGATATCAGTTCCAGTGTTTTTGTTAATGTAGTCCATGGCCAAAACGAAGTTTGTTTTTTCAGATGGTACCAGTATATGATACGTCTAATATGTGCAATTTCAAATGTAGACGAGATTCGTTCCGTTACCGTTTCGTGACGGTTTGATTATTTGGTGCACAATTCAAATACTGAACAAAGTGTTTGCTTACAATTGTGCATGTAAATGGTTTTTTATGCCACCATTAATAGTTTGAATAAGTACTGCTGCAAATAGTGCAATTTCAATTATGCACATACTGAATTAGTTGAAAGTGCAGTGCCTTCTTTTGAAAATAGTTTGTTCACAATAAAATTGACACACAGAAATGTATACGTATTACCAAAATAAAATAGGCAAAGCTCTAGCATAAGACCTTCAACCACTCCCCACCCCCACAATGTTTTTAACTCTACTCCAGATTAACAGTCTCCAGCAAGTTACTTGCTGGTAATTAATTCCCTAAGAAAGTAACTTTTCTACAATAATTTATTATTTTTTTTTTAAATTCAAATTCTAAAAGCTTTGATTTGGAAAGGGGAGGGAACAGGTTTTTTGGGTTATTATTATTTATCTGCTGTTAGATAATGACAGAGTGTAAATAATTGATTGCACCTGATGAAATTATCCTGCAGCTGTAAAGGCCCGGGCCTGAGATCACGCTGTTACACCTACAGGCCGTGTGGCCGAGACACATGTTACATTCCAGAGTTGGCCCGGCTCTGCAACCCGGAATAATAACAAATACAATTGTAAACACTAGTAAAGATTCATTTATATTTGAAAAAAAAATAAAAAAATTTCTTGTTACAAGTTACATTTTTTCTTACAAACTGCCGCCGGTGTGGCCGCAACTTGGGCCGACCGGACGACAACGAACACTACTGACCGACTCATGACTGCTACTGAACTCGCACCACGCAGTTACCGTCCCTTTGCAAGAAACAACAAAGGGTGGCAACCCCGTGGGCCAACCAACCAATCAACATTATTACATTAATTTCTAAAAAATATGTACTGGCATGGGGCGACACATCACGTCACCTCAAGGTTCGCCCCCTGATTGGCTGGCGAGACAGCGCCCAGCGAAAGTTCCGGTTTCTTGGTGCGCAGTTACACGTCCACGTGCTGGGATTTCCCAACGACGCACTATCTTCGAGGTGTGACAAATGAACTGCTGGCGACAGGGTGTCGCGCCCATGTCCTTTCTTTTCACTCTTTCTAGACAGTTCTCGAAAATTACCGGCCAACTATCCATACCATGCTTTAAAATACATACAAAATGTTAATAATACACGTGTTAATTTTAAATTATAATGTTTATAAATAATAAAACACTACTAAACATAACCTAAATTAATAATAATCATTAAAACACCAACAAAATACCTAAAATGATACATAATAAAAATAATTATAAAAACATTTAACATAAAATGGTGTTATTCAAACGAGAAAGATTGTAGGGGGCGGGAATCCTGCAATGTTGCACATTACACGCTCACCTCTCGAGGGACAGGCCCCAGGCGATGGCCGTCACCCCCTCGGGCAGCCCCATGGGGAGCAGCATCTCGGGCCGGAACATGCCCGAGTTGCCCACCTCCATCCACCTGCCCAGCCCATCGTGGTAGCTGAATATCTCCATGGAGGGCTCCGTGTACGGGTTGTAGGCCGGCTTGAAGTTCAGCCGCTCGATGCCCAGCTTGCCGAAGAACTCGTACAGCAGACCTGCAGGACGGACCACGTGTCGGCCTGGCTTCCCGCACACTCACTCACTCCAGACCATTTCCCTGCCCAGCCAAACATTGCAGGGCGTCTACCAAGTTACAACAGCAAAAATCAGTGACTTTTTGGTGTCTTTCGGGGACTTTTAAAATTCTTTATGAACTGAAATTTTAAGTATGTATTATGCTTCAACTTTTTTTAAACAGGACACACAAATAATTTACAAGGTTTTAACCGTCGTCTAGGTTAATTACTGACACTAAAAACAGGTTATAAACTTTTGTTAAGTTTTTTTTTCAATTACATATATATTTCTAATAATTCCCCTTTGTTCTCCTTCAGCAATTTTCTTTCCTTTTCATTTTGAGTAAATTGATTTTTTCATGTGCTGCTCTTTTTCTTGCATTCAACACCTCATCCTGTTCATTCTTTTTCATTCTTAGGTCTTCCTTCCTTCATGCTGAGGCATGTGAAATTCCAATATATATATCTGTATCTGTGTCTGTCTCAGTGTGCGTGCGTATGTGTACGTGTGGGTGTGTAATTTGATGAGTGAGAAGAGAAACACCCTCTGAAAAACCAAATTAACCAATATACAAAATTGTTGAGTAAAATTTATTAATGGTACTGCAATATAACACAATCTGAATTGTACGTACTCTCACTCTAGTCCAAAACACATCAGTCTTATGTTAAAAATACTCACTTGAAAGTGAAAAAAGTGCTCATGAACCAGTCTTTGAGCTACAAGAGATTTCTCTTGAAGATAATCAACACAACTGTCTTTGTTGAATGAGAAACGTCTTTCTACCGCTGCATTTCAATGGAAACTACTAATTAAGAAGAGCTGGAAGAATAGGATTAACTGTTCATGCATCTTGCATCACTGAGCTGATCAAATTAAAAATGAAATTGTAAAGATTTTTCTTTTTCCAATTAAAATATATTGTAGCTTTCAACACCTCAGGATTTTCACAAAACTTTGTGAACTTTCCGAGAATAATCTCTACATCAGCAGCTACCAACTGATTGTGTAAGATAAGTTCCTGAATGGCAACCTTAGCTGTAAGAGCTCTAACTGAGTTTCTAACCATTACTGAAGGCGACAAGCAAGTACATAGAGCCCAATACAATTCTCTTTCTCAGAGGACTCTTTTCATGAAGTTTGGCAAATAAGGATAACAGAAATTTTCTGCAGTCAGCCTTAAATTTCAGGCAGTCAAGTTTTTTTTTTTTTTTTAATTAGACAAAGTGACACCAAAACCAATCTCTAGGGAATCAGTATTTCTTAAGATATTCTCATTCTTGATATCCAGACTCTTCAACTGAGAAGCATTTAAATTGGCCATTAAATTTTTATTGTAATCCCTTCTTCCTATGTTTTCCATCAAAAGAAACAACTCTTGGTGAATGAAAGGAAGAAGATGACCATTTCTCTGGAAGTTTGTCACAAATTCTTCCAAATCTTCAGCAATCATAGAAGAAAAATGTAGTTCAGCTTCTAGAACTGAATCTTCCAACAAAGCCATTTTTTCACAATGCCAAAGGTTCTGGGTGTTGGGAGGGTTTTCTCAAGTTCTTTGTCTGCGAGGTATTTTTTTCAGAAATGGAATCGTTTCGAGGCATCTTTTGATTGCAGATGAGTTTTCAGTTCACCACACAGCACAGAACGTTTTTGGAAAAATTCTGGAACTAGTAATCTGAGAATAAATAGCATACAGAGATGGATAATTCTTCAAAAGTTGATACAATCCTCTAAGAAACTGATTAAGTTGCCAACCAACCTTTGTGTGTGCAGTTTTGTAGGCAAAATTAACTATGTGCAATGAACAAGTACAAATATCCATACAAACTCTTCATATAATTTTAAGATCAAAACTAAACTTCAGATTTACATTTGGTCCATCAGTAGATGTTGAATTAAACATTCTAGGGAAAGTTTGGCTTCAACAACACACACTAGCACTTTTTCAAGCAAATCTACATCATCAATATACCGTGGTTTATCGGCATCGCATAATCGTCGCACATTTTATACTAAAATCAAGTTTGAAAAGTAGGGGTGTTACAATTCGGCTAGCTCAAATTAGGTGATGAGAGGAACATACAGGTTAGTAGCAGGTCACGAAAAAATTCTTACTCAATGTCCTGTTTCTTTATTCATGTAAAAATAACACTATCTTCCGTACAACAGAACACACACAAAAAATTGAACTGTACCTCAAGAAAGGAGAAAAACACGTGGATTCTTAATACGAATTACGTACATTATATTGCCCGGATAAGTTCCGGGCAGGGACGGCTGGACAAAACCCTGTCGCCACGCTGTGGCCTTTGCCTACGACTATGATCAAAAAAATTCTAATTAATTAAAATGTCTGAAAGAAAAAAGGTTGTTAGGCGTCGCCCAGACCGTAGCCGCAAAGTTGTATTTTATTAGAAAATTACTATATTATGCGAGCCATCGCCCTACCAAGACCTCTCGTCCCGGTGCTCGGACAATGACTAACTTTACAGCCTTCCTTCCCTTTGTGCGGGCAGTGTCCTGGGCTCGCTGACGTAATTCTCTGCCAATCACGGCGCATGGCAACAGAAATTTCTACGAAATGCTTACTTCTGTTTCCACGACGCAGCAATTTTGTCTTTTTCTCACACTCCCGTGACCATGACTCACATGCCTAGCGTGTGAAACAAAGTCTCGGTCGTGGAAAAAAACGAAGGATAATTACGTCAGCATGCCTTCCCACACAAAGAAGCCAGCAAAAAAAAAATTACTTCAAAAATATACTTATGCATTTCAAAAATAAAAACAATAAACCCGGAAAATTACGTTCACAATAACTTTGAAAGGAAATTTTTTTACATCTAACCTGAGTTGAATATACAAGAGCACGCCAAACAATTTAAATTAATATGTCATTCAACAAACCTTTCTTCAACTTTAAATAGAAAAACAAAATCTGTGACCCGAATGTGACCCTGAACTAACGCATAACTCTCGTCGTAGTACACACTTGCCACGAAAGAGTGCGGGCCATCAAATGTAGTTAAATCGACAGAGCGCGCACGTTGCATGCAATCGGCGAGATGATAATATTCGACTAAGTGTGCACGCTCTAAACGGGAAGCAACATAACCAAACATGAATGATGCCAACTAAGTGGTAAATAGCAGCAACGCAAATGAACAGATAAAGGTTATAACATTTAAAAATGCCTTTAAAAGAAAATTTACGCATCAGACAACTTCGTATTTTCATTAATTAAATAAGTGGTAATGTTCGAATAATTATTCAATTTCTACTTTAAAATACATTGTTTTATACGGAAAAAATACCTACACAAAGCGCTCAGAATCTAATATCAGGACCAAAAACATCATGTGACGTTTACACAAGAGGTTTTTTTAATCCAAATTATGACGCCCTAAAATATTGGTGAGACAATTATGCGATAAAAGAGGGTATGTAGTTGTATTATTTAATTTTAAATATTTGAAATGTCCTACCACAAACTGTTGAAGCAGTTTACAAATGTGATTGTGCTTGGTATGTACTGATTATTACATGTATGTATTTTTTTTCTAATGACAATAAAGATGAAATCCAATATTTTTAATAATGAAATTTGGTTTTTTGCAACACCAGAAAATCTTGGCTCTACCAATAGGTTGTTTTTACCTTGGTTTGTTATTTATTTTTAACTTAAGAAATAATTTTTTTTTTACTCAAGAATTTCTCCAATTTTATTCAAGAATTTTGGTTTCTTGTCACCTAAAAGTTATAATAATAAATAAATAACTTGCAATTGCTTTGGTATGCAACTACTGCAGTATTGAGTTTTTAATATTCATTTTTTGTAATTTAAGTAATCTCTTGTGAACCAATATGTACATTTTTCTCAATAATTTTTTATTGCTGTGCCTAAATTAAACACTGACCAAACAAACAAAATTCTGAGTATGTGTTACCAGACAATGCTGTATCACAGGATGTTTGCGCAGTGCTGCTCCAGCATCTAGTGATATGTGAAGCAACTGTGGTGACTAGGGCTAAGGTGACTGTTTGCGGTCTCACATTATGGTAAAGTGGGGCACTGATAAAGTCATGTTACACAAACACACCATTTATTAGGGCATACTGTATCTTTGGTGTGACTTGAAATTGTGTGCAGGTTAACCTAAGACCGAAAACCGAGAACCCATTTTTAAGAACCAGGGGAAATAAAGTATAACAGACAAATCATTATTCAGAACAATGAAAATAAATTGACAAGCATTTGTGGTTTAAAAGTAATTTAATCAGAGATGCACAATAAAACCAATTAAATTAAATTTTCTGATCCAAGCTCTTTGGTAAATGTTTTGTCCGAAAATAAATACAGTCAAATTTCCAACATTAAAACTTTTTTTTTAGGTGATTTGAATTAAGTTTTGGTTAAAAAATTTTTTGGTGATTTGAATTAAGTTTTGGTTAAATGCCGCTTAATTTCATGATATACATAACTTGCATTTCAGTGTTATGCTGTATACTGACATGCTTTTCGGTGTAAGTTGGTTTTATCGCAATTCACTATATAATCTTGTCCCTAGATACAGCACACCCGCGAGCAGCAAGGCTGATGGCCTACTGGCGGAACAAGACCCTAGTCCACGGAGAACGCTCACCTATCAAGTCCCCAAGCGTGAGCTTGTAGTCGACGACCAAGCCTTCCACTTGGTGGAACTCTGCCAAGTGCGTGGCGTCCAGCGTCTCGTTACGGAACACTCTGTCGATGCTGAAGTACTTCACCGGGCGGAACTGCACAACAAGCAACCGTATCATAGGCTACAAAAAATCTAAACGTAAAATAAAAATTTAACACACTGAACATAGCAACAGATTATCTTGTTTCAGTGGATGTATTGGTCACACTATGTAGGTAAATAACGAAAAGCAAGGAATATAAAAAGGTACACCTATCCCTCACTTAGCACGTCTTCAGATTGCGTGGATTCAATTAGCGCAATGTGAATTTTACTGCCCCAGTCTTGAATAGCAGGTCTGTAAATTTCAGTTAGCACTAAATCTCGGCAGGCAAGTCGAGCACGACGCCACGAAGTCTGTTTCAACTTCTGTAAACAACAGGTGTGCCGTGGGATACAGTTAGCCAAACAAGGGAGGAAGAGATGCGCGCGCAGGTCTGTCTACGCTATTGGTTGTTGTACAAACATCAGTTATGGCAAGTTAAATTGTGGCTAAGGAGTGTAAAGAAACAAATGTTCTTTACGTCCGCGCGTATGCCGCCGTGCCGTACCGTTGTCGCCTGGCAACAAACCGGGCCGTGAACTTAGTCTAGCCAGTGGCAGGGAATTCACTCAGACAAAAGCAATGTCTGCCCATTCAGCTGCCAGTAACTGTACATGCTTGATCAGTGATCACTCATGTCATAATGCATCGTGTCCAAGTTTTGAGACAAAACTAGAAGTAATACGGCACGCAGATTGTCATGAAGGCCACGCTTACGTTAGTCGCACTTTAGTTTTAAGCAAGTCAACTGTGCGCACAATCTTACAAAATAAGGACTCTTACCAAAGGTATATATAAGTCTGATGCTGTTTGTTGTACTGGCGGGAATATATTTGACATTAGATACCGGAACAGAAATGAACAGATGATTCACGTGGAAAAGGTTGTTAAATGAATGTTGCAATGAAAAAAATAATCATTGGCCTGACAAGTTTGGTGTGAACCAGGTGGTGATACGCGAATAAGCACTTTAATTTTTGAAATTAAGTAATCATCCGGACAGTAATATCAGTTTCACTGTCAGTAAAGGATGGTTTGGAAAGGTACGCGACATGAGTTAAAGGTCACGCCCGGGCGGGCAAGTCAGCCAACCGACTGACGATGATGACTATCTCCCGTTAGGCTGTGTCGTATTTGTCATACAGAGTGCGATGGGAGGCATATAAAGACAAATTGTGACATATGTATTTATAATTGAGTGTTATTCAATGCATTTATATTACGTAAAGTATATTTTCCTACACAATTTTGGAACACATTAAATAAATTAGCCTTGCTATTTATGGAAACTAATGCTTCAGGATACAAGATTCCAAATAACACAAGCATTTTTATGAAAAAATTAGTCGTGCTAAGTGAGGGATAGGTGCATTAGAGAAAAAAAGCAACCAAATTTTTTTAAGGTGAAAATTTGGTCAGGATGATGTTGAACTCATGCAAGTAAATACAGTATGCATTGGTGCGTAAATAAACTGGAGGTTCAAAAATACAGCTAAACCAAAAATGTGAGATTTTTCCAACCAATTTCAGTAAATAATTCTCTTTACCAATCACTATCACTTTAGTTTCCTGTAAAAATTACTTAAGAGAGGGCATGTATAATTAAGACCTACAAAAGGGACCCAGATGCCAAGACTTTCCAGAATTAATAGTTAAACAATTACTACTTTTTAAGCTTTAATTTTTTTCTGTTAGTATCTTTTTACACGCTTTTTTTGATTAGACTCTAAACCATCTCAGTTGGTAAAGAGGTTGAATAACTGAATACGTGAATACCAAAACCTTTTACACATCTAGTGTTATTGAAGTTTGTTTGCAAATACAAATCAGACAAAAATTCAATTAATTTAAACCATTAACCTTTGTGATTAATTTGTGATTTTCTTTGAAATTTTATTCACTACCAACATGTTTTATTTACTATGATCCAATGCTCTCAGTCAAAGACAGGGGCAACATTTTATGGTGAATTGCAATAAAACCCAAACAACACGAAAAAGCATAGCAATACACTAGCTTACACTGAAATCGCAATTAATACACCACACAGCAACAAAATAAAACTAAAATCATTAAATAAATCAGAAAAATGTAAAATTTAAAAATTATGAAATTTAATTTAATATAATTTAACTAGCATAAAGTTTGTAAAAAAATAATACCACTTTGTTTGATTTTAGGAACATCTTTTCTTTTACCTTACTAACATCGGTACATTTTTCAATCACTACAGATACATTCCCATTTATTTTTTACTCCAATAATTTAGTCGTAAAACAGCTAATTACTAATTATTTTATGCTTAAAATGCATCATATACCTACCAGTCACAATTAATATGCTATTTTGATAAAATATGTATTATCATTTCAGTCACTATATTTATGAGGAAAAAAAATAAGATGAAGAGAAAACAGTAACAATGAACTTAACTGTTTTTAATACAAAACTTGCCAAAAATTATACCATAAAATTTTTGTCTAGTCAAGGTGGCTATAAATTGCTAAAACTGATTATCTTTGCAATGCTTTGTGCCGTTTCAGTGCCACTTTCAGGCACAAATGTACAAATTTAAATTTAATTTTTAATTTTTAAAGAAGAAAACCAAATAATAAATTTGTAGTTTTTATTTTATTAAATTTTGTTTCCATTACTGTACACTCCGACGTAATCTTGTGCAACCCAGTGCACCTGCGCTTGTTCGCAGGCTTCAAACAGATACTGTTTGCTGACGATTTGCGATCGCAGCATCCCGGCCGCGGTTTGCGTCACGCCTTCCCTATGTAACGGAACGACTTTCGCGTTAGCGAACGCTACCCCAACCCCACTGCTAGCAACTTTCATTTCTCGGAGGCAAGCATACGTAAGGGTTTTGCAAGCACGCCTCTGGACCAAGTTACAGCCAGCGGCGACGCCTCGAGACAGTCCACATGACGCCTTTCCCAGGCGACTTAGCAAATTTAAACCCCCCTTCCCTCATCACCCACCGGTGGCTTCACGGGAACTACAACCCGGAGCATCGACCCCCAGTGAACCCAGGCGGGGACATTGCCTCCCCAAGGACATTCCCACTTGTCAAACGGAGCCCTCAGCGAAGTCTAGCGGCGGGAAAAATCCCTAACCTTGCTCTGAGCGCTGGTCGCGAGCGCGCCCACTGCACTCTAGCGGACGTTTCTGTGACCCTCCAGACAGGTTCTCGTCTTGGCCACCAGAGTGCAATACTCATCCCTCCCATAAGAGACAGCTTGTCACAATCGACCTTGGCAGCAGTCGCAGTGCGATTGCGATTTTAGTTCGCCTACGACTCGCGTGAGAGCGCAGCGAACAGGTTGCAGTCTGCTTCGCCCCTTCAGGCATCTCCGGACACCTTCGGGCAATCACCACCACCCCCTTCTTTGGCTGGGGGCAGTTGCTTACTTTAATTAGGCGCCCCGACGCCATTTCAAAAAGATTCGGCAGGCAGCACGCGGTAAGGGCGGATCTCTCTTCGCAGCCCGAGACAACGCGCTTCTGAAAAGTCGTGAACGGCTTTCTCTAAAGCATGTAGTTGGTTATCGACAAGGCCATGTGCCTTAGCACTCAATTTTTAATTTTTTTGCTGCCCGAAATAGTTTTTTGTCTTTACTTAGGGGCCTATTATTCTTCATGGCGACAGAAATCTTCCGCATCGCGCATCACCTGGCCATCTCCAGGGACCGACCTGATCTACTCCACCCCGCAGCTTAGGTAAGTTATTTCGTCGCCCCACACACACCTTTCTTTTCCTGTTCTCGTGGGCTTAACTTCGCCCAACATCAGCCGCCTGTTAACCAACCTAATTTGATGGGAATACTGGTTGCAGGCGGGGATCAGAACTAGGATGAGAGATTCCGCTCCAAATTCAACTCCCATGCAGTTCATGAGTTAGTTCACCGAAATTCATCGCCTCCTGCAATCGGAGAATTTCTCAAGAGTTCCAGCTTTCAACATATTTTTCCCTGAGTGGAAAAACCACAAAATAATTTATAATTCTGAACAACCAGTTTCAGGACACTTTTATTCATTTAACGAGTAAATGTAATTTTTTTTATAATTTGTCTTATGAAGAGCCTGCGCGCTAAATATTCAATGGCCTGTAAAGTTAAGAAACCAAATGACCTTTGATTCAGTCAAATATAACCATTGTTACTTATTATAATATCTCGCCCCGGGGCCTCCCATTTGGTTTATTGTTTAACAAGATTTAATGTATTAAGTATAGCAAATAAGGTCAACAATTTTCTTGGTATTTTGTTTCGGCTGTAATGACATGGGTTATCTTCAGTGGAATAAGGTTTGTAAAGTAGAAATAACAGCAACGAAATCATTAAGTAAATGCCAATGTAAACCAAACCAGATCTTATTATTTTCTTATCCTTGATCACGATCCACATAACCTTACCAAGTTTTAAGGAGGTTAATCATAAATTTTGTTGTGCGTGCGCTGTGCCCCTATGGGTAATGTGTTTAGTACTGTTTCTGCCTGGCGCTTCCACGGCCAATCTATATTGGTTCTTTAGACGAAATTTCATATTGATCACAGCGGCACGTTACAGCTTGGAGGTACAGTAGTACGAACAAGATTTTAAGGTTTTATTCCTAGGACAATTTGGTTTTTTAAAACAGGAAATTTCAGCGTTGTTTTTATTTTTTATATAATGTCTTTCTTCATTTAAAAAAAGGGCATTACCATATTTAACCGCATAATGTCCGCACATTTCTTTTTAAATACTTGAAATGGAATTTTTTAAAATCCGCATAAAGTCAGCACCAGACAAAGCAACCTTGGCCACCCCTGAAAGGCACAGTAACGGGATGGAAAATTACCGACACTGTCAACAATGCTTTGACCTTGAGTTGTTCATTTCTCCAGAGTGGTCGCTGAGAGGGTTTTGTAGTGTGATGAAACCGTCCGGACTCAGAAACTCGCATTCCACTGCGCAGCTGCCTGCGACGTCACGCCAGTTGCAAGGGGATGGGCTATATATAGCACAAGCCAGTACACGTCAACTCACACTACGTCACAAAGTAGGGGAGGTAGCGGAGAAGTGGTGGGGGTACATGCGCACGGTTTTTTTTATACATACAGTGGGCAAGGGACAGGGAGGGAGGCTTGCCAGCGCTGGCTAATGCAGACATTACACATCTGCCTCGTGCCGTCAGTGGCCATCTCAACAAAAGATTAAAAAAATATCTTTTCACGCAAAGCATTTATTTTGTGTAGGCTGGCTGCGGCTTCTGAATGTAAGAGCACACACGCGAGTGAGAGAAGAAAAAAAAAATGAGTGGCGTCTTCCACTAATCGCCGGCACCCAATTATCTTGTCACCTGTCACATTTCTCACGTCCACTGCAGAGGGTCGCCAGCCACCAGCGCTAAGCTAGTAAACTAATTATGAGAGAACAATTTTTTTACTCTACACAAAACGTAAAATTTTGAGGAAAAATTTTTTTTTTTCAGACTTCACCTCATAATGTCCGCACCCATTTTTTTTTGTCAAAAATGTAGCCAAATTACTGCGGACATTATGCGAGTAAATACGGTATTCAACATATATGAAACTAAAATATTCTTAATGCTTATTTAATCAAAAAAGTCTTATTCAGAGTGGCACATACCTGATGCAATTTTGTACAGTAAAATCATTAGTAATAAGCATGCCTAGAACAGAATCAATCTAAAAAAAAATCACACATTTTTGTGGTTTCGAAACATGTGCCTCCATTAATATAAAAATATGTTACGACACGAAAGATTAAACAATATAATATTTATTTGTTTCCAATCCATTTAAGCCACACAGTTTAGTACAAAATTCACAGTAAATAAATTACTTTCAATGAATTGACCATGATAAAAAATTTAATTTTTGTAATTTGAATTAAGTTTTGTACATTTGCTGATTGATTTAATGTTTTTAGTTACATTTCAGTGCTAAATGCGGTATTAACTTGAATTTTCATGTATAGTATGTTGTATTGGCATGCTTTGCGTTGTTACTCCTGTTTTATCACAATTCACCATATACTGTGTTTTATCGCATAATTGTCACACCGTTATTTTAGGGTGTCAAAATTTGGAAGGAAAAATTTTCCTTGCATAAAAATTGCATGTTTTTGGTCCTGTTATCATATTCTGAGCACTTTGCGTCTGCAGTAAACATGACAGGATAAAGCACCATGCAACAGCAATAGGTTTTCAAGTTGCTGTCAGGCAATTTCGTAGTTATAATGGGAAAATACAGTAATTACAATTACTGTCTAACATTGTATAGGTACGATGTATAGCACAATACGATTTCCTGTCCAATATGGTCAAATATTTCAGTCCCGCCATTTTTTCAATTCATTATGATATTACGGCTTACTTATTTAATTAACAGAAATGAGAAGCTGTCAATGTGTAAATTTTCTTTTAAAGACTTTTTCAAACGTTATAACCTTTATCTGTTCATCTTTGTCGCTGCTGTGTACCGTGCATAAAAATGTAGCCAGCGCTAGGTGGCATCATTTATGTTTGGTTACGTTGATGCTCGTATAGTGCACACACGTAATCAAATTTCAATAAAAATATCGACAGGGCCAAGTAAATTACATTAAATAGGGATGTGTTTACTACAAAGATGATTACACGTTAGTTCTGGCTCACGTTCAGGTTACAGTTTTAGTTTTTTCTATTTAAAGTCAAACAAAAAAATTTTTTGTTGCATGAATTATTAATTTAAATTGTATGTTTTGTTCTTTTGTTAACACTACTTTTTAATTAAACATACTTTCCATGCAATAGTTTTTTGTTTTTATGAATAAGCTTTACCTCAACAAAAAATGCTTTTCTTGGATGAAAATCGCAAGCCCTACTCTTTAACCTTGATTTTAGTATAAAAAGTGCGACGATCACGCGATGAAACAGGGGCAGGCTCGAATGAATGCGCACCTGCGGCTGCTGCGCGAGCCGGTAGAGCATCCGCGCGCTGACGGCGGTCGTGTGCGTGCGCAGCAGGTTCTTCTGCGCCTCGGCCAGCTTCCAGTCGTAGCCGTAGCCGCGCGAGCCGTGGCCCCCCGTGCTGTGCACACGCCGCACGCGCTCCACGTAGTCCTCCGGCAGCCTGGTGCTCCGCGCCGGGTCTGGGGGCCCGCGCACAGACCCTCACCACACCACCCAGCGGCATACAGGGGCGTAGCCAGGGGGTTCAAACCCCCCCCCCCCCCCTTTAGCCCCAAATCTTTAATTAATTTCTTATTCATCACTCAAACAAATTTCATATTAAAATCAATAAAAATTTTTACCATTACAATATTTAAATTTAAGTACCGAAAACTGCTAAAATAGTAGACATCTGCGAGCAGGGTTTTTATAAGTCGAGTCGAGTTCGAGTCGAGTTCTAGGCAAAAACTCACGAGTCCGAGTCGAGTCGAGCGAGTAGCATTTTTCACATATTAATTCAAAATCAGTGTACATAAAAAAAAATTTATTTTTTTTTGTAACAGTAAAACTCTATTAAAAAAAATTCCTACTTAAGAATATTTTCTGCATAATGGTAATAAAATTAGAACTGGCACTGTAAACAAATACAATTTTAGAAATTTACACTTTTAATAAAAAATTTCCTGTTAATGAGTCTTAACTCTAAATTTCTTGGTAACCTTGAGAATTATATTAACAGGGTTTACAGTATGTTACAGAAATTTACCTGGTGAATTTGTGAAACTGCATTTAATTATAAATAACTTACAAACAAACTGTGGTTACAATAGAATTTTTACACAAGAAAAAATTTTCAATCAGTTTATTACAATTTAAAACGAGGGAATATTTTTACAAAATTATTTTAACAACTTTGGTTAGGTAAAAGTCTCTCATGCAAAAAAATTAGTTGTTCCACATGTTGTGGCAAGAGATTCTCTCTCTTTGAAGTAACTGTATTTCCTGCAGAAGAAAACAGTCTCTCGCTTGCTACTTGTGTAGCAGGAATCCCCAAGTACTTTTTTGCCACTGGTGCAAGTAAATGGAATTTTGATTCATTTTGGCACCACCATGCCAATGGATTTTCTGAGCGGGGAATAGTGCCCTCCCTGAAAAAAGTCCTTATCTGAAGATCTCTCTCAATGCTCTGCACTTCTACAAAAAAAAATCACAATAATTAGTTCAGTTTAAAAAAAAATAAAACTGAAAAAAAAAAATTAATAGAAATAACTCACCAGGTGTTGTAGATTGCTGTCCTTTCATTTCTTCAAAAACAGACCAGATATTGCTACTATCACTGCTGCTTGTAGGTACACTTGATTTACTTTCATTAGTAACACTTTGTGAGGAGGGCTGCATATTACAACTTTTCATTTCTAGGGCTTCTTTACTTATTTCATGCATTCCTAAGTCTTTTTCATACTTGTCAAGAAGAACGGCCTTGAATCTAGGATCAAGCATCATGGCGGTCCTATACACTTTATTCTTTTTGTATTCCGGGAATCTCGACCAAACACACTGCTTCAGTTGTTTTGCAAACAACACAGCTGAACCAGCTCCACTTGCATCAATGTGTTTCTTTAAAACACTATCGATTCCAATCAAAACTGGAATCACCATGGGTAATGTTGGAAGTCTGTCTACACACATTTCTTTAGTGGCTTCATAGATTGGCTGAAGCACTTGCACCATACCTTCTGCCATCTTCCAATCCTTGGCCGACAGTCCATCCCTACCATTTTCTACCAAATCAGCCATGACAGGTTGCTTTTGTTCTAGCAACCTTGAAAGCATCAGATATTCACTGTTCCATCTGGTGTCGACCATCTGAATCAGTTCATGAACTGGAAAACCTCCTTGTTTTTGTTTGGAGTGCAGCCTTTCCCTAGCCACATTGCTATGACTGTAATACGTCACTATATTTCTGGCAGAAGCAAGCAAATCAATGATACCGAGACCTTTCTTTGCATCACTGATGGCAAGTTGAAGCAAATGAGCAAAACACTGTATGTGTTCATATCCAGAAAGTGAAACAGCATTCACTATGTTTCTTGCATTATCAGAGACAACATATATAGGGACAGTCACCTCAGCAAGGCCCCACGTGTGAAGAAGTTCTGTCAGTTTTGAACTAATGGCCTCTCCAGTATGATTTCCCGGAAAATGTGAAATGCTTAACACATGTTTTTTGAGCTGAAAGTTGTTTGTTATGTAGTGAGAAGTCAGGGATATATATCCTTCTCCACTCCGAGAGGTCCACATATCAGTTGTGAAGGTCAAAGAAAATATGCTCCCTTCAATGTCAGTCACCAATTCATCTTTAAGGATCTTTGACTGCTCATCAAACAATGCTGGGATTACAGACCTTGAAAATGTAGTTGCTGATGGCAGGTTGTACCGCGGCTCCATGGTTTCACAGAGTTGTTTGAAACCGTAATCTTCAACTATTGTGTAGGGCTGGAAATCTGTTGCCATCATTTTTCCTATACACATTGTGATTTCTTTTGCTCGGGCATGATCCCGAGGTAACTTTGCTGGCTTCTGGAATGCTTCACCAAGGGTCGTTTGCTTGAAATTGTCATTTATTTTTCGTTTCTGTGAAGGTGTTCTTGTTGAATGTTCTTCCTTTAGTTTCTTGTAGAGGTTAAGTTCATTAGAATGCTTCTCTAAATGACGAATCAAACTTGTAGTGGAACCAGTTGGAGTCTTCAGAGATTTGAAACATGTTTTGCACACTGCATCACAACTGCCATGCTTGTTGTAAAAGTTCCAAATTACTGACTTTCCTGAAAACTGCGAAGAATGAGATGATGTGGCATCCATCTCAACACTCAAAACTTATTACTTTCACAACATAAAACCTGATTTTTGAAAACTACTTTATGATTCTGCTCGCAAAAATATCCACGCCTAATTGCATTTAATTACACACAAATCCCGGTAGTGATCAGTTTTCAACTGCTGAAAAATAAATATATATATATATTGATTGATCAGGTAGTAATGGAGATATTCCAAACAAAATTGACCAAAATGTAAAGTTTTTTAATTGTAATCATTGGAAAAAACTATCACAACGTCAATAATTATTATTAGGTTTGCTATTGTAGTACATTATTTTGGTTTTTACAAACAAAACGAAGAAATAGTTAGAAAGAAAATGTTGAATAAATCCGTACAAGTTGGTACATTGAAGTTTGTTACTCCTAGACACGTGGTCGATATATCGATGTATCAAACTTGTCAACAGAAACGTATCTGACTTGGCTTGGCCTATACTGAGTTAAGCATCACAAGATAAAATAATAAACATGTTTATCAAATAGTATTTTCAGAGTATCAATAATTAAAAAATAAAATTAAAATGTTTAGGATGCTGCTTGCCTAAAAATTTACAAACGTTTCCGTTTCAATATTTGCAAATTCACAGCCGCCAACTGCCTTTCCAAAATTTTCTATTGATGTAAACCGAGCATCTCCGAACATGCACGAAGACGGCACACTTTTACGGGAACTTGGTTATGATGCTTTAGAACTTATTTGACTATTTTATGTAAAAACAACATTTGCAACGCATTTCATGCAAGTTACATTAACGTTTTAAGGGGAGATATATTAAACTGAACGTAATTTTCGCATTCAAGTCACACACGTTTTGGTTCATGGCTGTATTGTTTACCGTGACACGTGGCTAACGAAAATAAAAGACTAGGTTGTTTACAATGCCAAATGAAGCATTGTAATAAATAAACATCACACTATTCACTTTAAACTTTTGTTTCGTTGAAACGTTTCTGATTGTACGTTATTAAATGCAGCTCTGTTACCGTAAAATGAGGAAAATGCTTCCGCATAAAGCGGGAAAGTGATACATTAATGCTATGCAGAAAATTACAGAAATAAAAAAAAATTAATCACGGAAATTCGTAAATCCCGGGTACGTAAAAATGAGGTGTTAATGTATACGGTAGATCATGTTACATTATAAAGTAAAGGATAATAGTGTTGTAAGACTTTTATTCCGATATAATGAGTTTTTTTTTCTTCTAAAGGTACAGTGCAAGAAAAGCTCGCTCGAATTTCGAGTTGTTGAAAAGCCACGAGCTCGAGTTCGAGTATTACTAAAAAACTCAACTCGAAACTCGAATTTCGAGTACTCGCAGGTGTCTATAAAATAGCGCTATTTTACACCTTAAAATCAAAATTTTCCGGACCCCCCGCCTTAATACGGGAGGAGGGGGGGGGGGGGCATGCTTCTTAACACCCCCCATACACAAATCATCCTGGCTACGCCACTGGTGGCATCTCACCACACACAAAACTGTGACAAATACAACCGGTTGAGGCAAAAGTTATTTGCGCGGATTTAGACGTGCTACAGTAACGACAAACTCCGAATGAACTAAAAAAAACCATAAACACAGTAATGCGACCTGCCGGCCAGGTCAACAGCTGGAATGCAACTGAAATAATCTGTTTGGAGCCGGATTACAGAATGAGCCAAATCATACATAGTTCAGGATTAAAGACATTCACTGTACCTTGAGAAGCTTCATATAGAGTGTTACAGTACTTCAATTCTCTTTAAAATAATTCCCATATTTAAATACATGTATATATTTTTAAACTACTAAAACATGTTCCTAATTTAATGACAGTTTAGTTTAAAGTAGTTTTACTAAGTACCAATAATTAACTGGATAGGAAAATTAACACCATTTTTGACTGTTATGTATGTTATGTAGACAATTATTACAGATTAACCTAAAAAATATTGAATGGATTCTATCACAACTGTACGTAAACATGCAAAATTCACTTTTTTTCACGTTACACTCCATGCCTGGTTTTACTAAAAGGTAAATCAACAAAATATTGTTATATTTCAAGCTCTGCCATTTTGGAGGTGCCTAGTCATTGCAAAAAAACATCAATTCCGTTTCTCTTCTGTTATCTCAAGAAAAATTTCCAGAAAATTTTATGAATTTATAGACTTTTCCCAGTATTCCCAGCCAATTTTCATTTCTCATACTTTTTTCTATTTTTTCTAAATATGTGGCAAGCCTGTACAAACCACAGCCAGCAACAGCCAATGGTATGACAAGGAATTACCGCACAGGAAGAAAGTGTCGTGGGCGTCTCGGGCCGGGTGCTGCTGCGGCTGGAACAAGGCGTCGAAGTTCCAGAACGAGTTCTCCACGAAGTTGTTGGTTGGCATTTCAGAGAAACTACAAAAAAAATTTAAAAAGTTGCATGTACACATGTATGCGCATTAGCAGTTATACTTACTTAGCATAATAAGGTAACTTAAAATTTGCATATAAATAAGAAATAGAAATATATTAAAAGAACTGAAGTAATATTATAACCCCCTTTGGTAAAGTATAAATTCAATCGATTAAAAAATTTAAATAAATGCATAATATAAACATGTGTACCTATAAAAAAAAATTTTTTTTGTAATATAATTGAGAGAAATTCTAATTAGTAATGAAAACCAAAACCTAAATATGCTGAATGTTCATAAATTATTAATTTTAATATAACTATTGTGCTGGGGAACTTTAAGGTTTCACAGTGTTATTAGAAATGAACAGAAACAAGGTGTGATTCCGTCTGAATATAATTACGTCAAATTAATTAAAAGAAAGTTTATAACAGTTATCAAGAAATATAAACATACAATATCAATTAAGTACTTAAACAGATCTCAGGTATATTCAAAAAAATAAGGGTCGACCCTGAATTCAATTATAAAATGTTTCATTTACTAAAAATACATAAACCAATAAAAAAAATACAAATATGTTTAAACTATCCCAGAATTCTCAAAGTCCAGATGTGACGTTTATCTGATGAACTTCGTCTGACGGTGTAATTTAGGAAAGTTCAAAAAAAGGTTGAAAGATACAGTAGCACTGGAGGTCGGGGCTTCGTTTCCCGGAGATCACTCGGGAACATGATGCCAGGGCGCCTGTGTGTTGTTGAGGAAGGGAGATGAAAATGCCAATTCGGCGTCCGGCTCTCGGACCCTGTCAGACAGGGAAGTTGGCTTCTATTTGCCGATTCGTCGCCAGCCAGGAACTGGATCCCGTGAATACGCGGCTGGGCGCGGTCGTTATCATTATTTCAAAAGAAATAAATTTAAAAGAAAAATAACTATTACTCGTTGTACTACGCAGACGGACTAAACTACTTAAAAAAGATTACAGGGATAGCATCCCTTATTTAAGCGACTACGTAGTCGGTTGCGGCCGGATGGAAGTCTTGCAGTGTCTCGTCGACTCGCCGATAATCAAACGATCCGTCTGCAGTCGCAACGCGAAGTGTCTCGCGAAGAACTGCGTCTCGTAATTAATAGTAAAGGTTCAATCAAAAGTGGAGGGGAGGGACTGGGACGTCCGGACCGAATGGTTCCGAAGTTCCCCGAGTGGGTATCATAAAAAACTCTGACTTTGATGTCTCGAAGTTGGTAGCACTGTCCGACTTTAGCGCTACCTGTTGAGGGGTGTCTGAAATAAAAAAGAATCGACTCGCCCAAGGCGTCTGCTCTAACAAGGGAATAAAGGGGCAGTCAGGTGCAGCTCTCTGGCGGCCTACAGGGGAAGTTGGCTGGGAGGTTAGCGAATTTGCTGCTAGATGTAGTGGGGTGGTCCATCTTGGCACACACATTTAGTCGTCCTTGGAGACGGTCGCTGTCTGCTGGGGATTATGACCAGTCATTGGTCTTAGGCGAATTCTTAGAACCGAAAGGGAAGGGGGGTGAACAAAAAGTGCAACGACGCTGGGAACAAGCGTCCATGACGTGACTCTCAAGGAGTGAACCTAAGACGTTTGCGTGACGGTAAAGGTTATGGTCAGCTCGTCTCTGAGAAATGGTAACAGCTCGTCCAGAGCTGCTGTATGCAGTTTTAGTCATGAAGTGAAGTAACGTTACAGGCCTGGGACGTGCCTGGAAGCGAGGGAAATGTTAAACGGGCCGCCAACGAGGTCTTAGATTTGCAAAAGCTCAGATAGGACTCTGGGAAAGGTGCTTCAGACTACTGGCACAAAGTTTAACTAAGGGGAGTACACCAGCCTAACAAAGAGTAAATCATCCAAAGTAACCAAATTATAAAAAATAAAAAAAATTCCAAAAAAAATTTAAAATTATAATAAAATTTTTAAAAAAACGTGTCGAAATTCCTAATTTCCGGCACACTATCACTGGAGAATTTCTAAGACTTTTCCAGAATTTCAAGTAAATTCCCTGATTGATTGCAGCTTCCCTGCCTTTCCAGAATAAGAACATACTGTACAAGATGATACTTTGTCCAACCACATCATTTACATTCCCTAACCTAACAAACAATATATTTCCCAAACCAGTTCCCGGCTTGTCCAGAGATGCAGCTGCCCTGCTCGGGCGGTGGCTCACCCCATCTCGAGGAAGATCTGGCGGAACTGGGCCCGCACCTTCAGCAGCGGGTGGAGGTGGCCCCCCTCCGGGGCCACGCCCATGGCGTCCAGGTTGTACGGCTTGAACACCTTCTGGCGCCACGAGCCCGTCGCTATCATCTCCGGCGTCAGCTCCGTCTCCGGCTTGGTCACGCTCGTGCTGAAGTTGGCGCCCCTGCCCAGCAGGTAGCTCTTCTTCACCCTGCGTCGCCGCCACAAACAACACCCGCTATCAAGTTTCCCAAACTTCCTAAACATTTAGACTCATTAACCACAAAAACTTACTTATTAAAAGGGTAAAATTGTTATGTATTAATAAATCACATGCCAAATATTTTAACTTACCACGCAGGAAATTTTCTTAAGATAGCTTAACATATCTTGAACATAACGGAAATATAATTTCTCAGATGCAGGAGGGGGGGATGGGGGTAAGAAATCCTATATCAGACTCTTGGGTTAAGCGTCAGAGCTGATAATTTATGAATTATGTACCTACCTGGAGATTCTGGAACTATCACCTGCCTGGCATTTTATCCACGCCATCAGAACTACGGATTTTGTTTCAGGGGTTTAATATTTTTTTCGATGAGAAATGTGACTTGTCGAAGAGGTATACACCAGCATCTGCCAGGAGAGAGGGCCAGGCCAGAATTCAACTCTGGTTCCCTGGAACGAGAGCCCAGTGCTTCACAACGTGCAACCTCACTCGGTCCTCGGCACGGTCACACCTGGATTTATGTATATAGGGTTTAAGTGATGGATGTTGGCAATATGTTTTCCAAGGGTAAGGTTTCTTCAGTCCCTTCCACTCCCCCTTTTTTTTTTTTTTAGAAACACTAACACACACACAGATATATATATTCTTTCAATCACTGCTTGAAAAGAATAAACTAAGCCATCAAAAATTTTCAACTGATTTCATACTTACCTCTTAAGCAAAAAAAAAACTATTATGTAATCCCCCTCCCCAATTCCAAATGTGCAGTAGTGCAGACACCCTCATTAAATCATCATATCAATGTTTAAAAAAAAGTCAATTTACTACGGTAATTGTGACTGGAATGTTTTATCTACATGTTTTGAGTAACATGAAAAAAAAACTACGTATTTGTGACCTTACTGTACGTTTTTACAGTTGTGACTTTCCGGAGTCACGCTTCACTACACACGAGGTAAAAAAACAATGATGCATCACTTTACTCACAGGATCGGGTTCTATAAGGAGCACTAGCCCCGTATAGGGCACGTAGGAAAGTTAAGTTGTTATTGCAAACTCAAACTTGACGACGTGTGTGGATAGTAGGTACGAGTGGCAAAGTTCGAGAGATTCTAAAGTGAAACCCATTAACACATTGCCACGAAGGTGATCCATAACCTTACCCACAGGATAGGGTTCTTTACTGAATGGAAAAAGGGGCTCGGGTAAGACACGAAGAGGGACATGGAATGAGGCATGAGGGAGAAGGGGGGGGGGGAGAGAGAGAGAGAGAGAGGGAGAGAGAGAGAGAGAGAGAGATATCCACTGACGTCTGCTGCAGCAGCCTCCTCCTCTTGTACTCCTGCTTGAAGTTCTCGGCGACCTGGCCCCCCAGGCCGTCGCGGATGTGCCGCAGGTCCTGGCCCACGGAGTCCTCGGCAGCGTCCACCTTGCGCAGCACGACGGGGCGGCCGCCTGTCTTGTCCACTCGCACCCAGCCAGACGACATGGCCTTGCTGAAGCCCACCTTGAAGTTGTCCACCGTCCTCTGAGAAAACACCACAACCATCCTGATACTCCTCCGACTCAAACCAATTTCTTTACAGTTTTGACGTGACAACGTCTAATAAATCAATGAACGCCGGCTGCACGCACGAAAAAGTGTCCCATTACGCACATTGTCCCATCACGCCGTGTCAAGTTATGCTCATTGTACGCTTGCGCCGCATCTATCTCTCTTCCGCTTGATTGGAACAACCATCGGTTTGACTTTTTCGAGGACATTAAACTTGAAACACTCCCGCTCGTTTCCTTACTTTTCCTATCATCGTCCTATCTCTTAACAGAATAACACGGATTGGAAGAAGTTAAATAGCAAACGTGTACAAAAGTTATAGTTAAAATAATCTCTCCGTTAAAGTAACAAACATATTTGAATTAATGAGTTAAAATGAAAATAAATTTATCAATTAAATTGTAGATTTCATTTCACTCCTCCTTTGTATCCATGCAAAATAGTGATAATTCAATAAAAATGATTCAATTTTATTCATAAAAGTACGCAATCATTTCATCAATGTTTTGTTATGACGTTGTCACGTTAAACTATCGTCCGTATACCGACTTTACAGACAACCAATTTTTTGTTATTTTTTTATTTTTGTTATTATTGTTAAAAAAATACCCATAAACGGGATAAATTATGCATTACAGACCAGACCTAACAAAATTACTTGTCACCTGCAGTTTATTACATCAAGAACAATTGAGAAAATGTTAAGAAAAATAAATAAAGCAATGAAAAATAAATATCTGCGTTACTTCCTAATATTACCGCAATAAAAACATAAGTATAATACTGATTCTTCAATGTCATAATACAAACTGTTTACACAGTAACAAAGAGCCAGTAAAACTACTATGCACCAAATATGTTTTTCTTCTTCTTAAAATGCACGTCAAACACCATCACAACCAGAATTCTCACACGCCGTAAAATACTCAGCACGCCAGCATTTCAACAAAGACTGAACGCAAATACAACATGCTCGGCACACTAAACACGTTAGCGATACAGACTGAACCTTTGTCTAATCAGTTCATTTAATTTTCCTGACATAAAATACATTTCCCCATTGCCTCTGATTTTTTTTTTTAAAAAAATTCATCATATCCTAAATATTCCAGGCTCACTGTTTTCCCTGATGCTGGACACACTAAAATACACTACAGCAGTGTGAGTAAATATTACACAAAATTTTATACAATGAACTAAAAATAAATGAAAAAAGGTTTGGTTACAATCTGCACTCATTTTAAAATCTAACAAACAAAAAGGGGAAAAAAAATTGTTACCCAGTCGACATCTTAAAAGTCTTGCTTACAAACAAACAAAAATCTGCAAAGTTTTGGAATAGACTATTTTAATGAAAAGTTGTCACTGTGCTTTTATACGCCATATAGGCACGATTCCTGAAAAAAATGACTGCTTAATATTTGATCCCAGCAAAAATATTTTAAAAATAACTGATTCTTTTAAGGCATATTTTTATAATGTAACCAATATATTTTTATACTCAAGCCAAATTTATTTATCAATCAAAATTTTATTTTAAAATATCAGAAGCACATAAACTTACTTATCCAAATAAAATAAAAATTTGTAAAATTCATATTTGTTTAGCTTTTGGGCTTTAGATAATAACCAGGAATATTTCTATATAAAATTACCAACATCATTTTTGCTCTACTTCCTAACACAGCTGCTTGTTAAATTGTTAGAACAATTGGTTTGGTTAAAGACTTGCCATACTGTCAAATATTTGACTCCAATATATTTGACAACAGAGTTGGAGGGGTAGTATTGTACAGAAAATGGCTTCCAATGTTCTCCATCAAATATATTTGGACAGATAACCTGAAATACATGTCGCACTATCAAAATTTATTTTGGGTCTGAGCTATCTCAGACCTTTTTTATCTCAATTTTGAAATATAACATTGCTGGATGGAATTTTTTAAACTTATTATATTTGTATATTTTTAACATTTTTTTCAAAATCCATAAAATTAAATCACAATAATACTCGTTATATAGTGAAATTAATTATCACTGATTTTTTTAAAGTTATAGAAACATAATTTCATCTTTATACATAAAATATTTTGGCATATGACATTCATATTAACATTACTTTAGTTATTTAACTTTTATAACCTCTTCAATTGTCTTTGTGCTATTCGCCAATTTAAAGAAGGTGACGGAAAAGGATGGCATTTTTATTTTCGCAAGGCATGATTTTGACTGGCCAACTGCATCCACATCACAATATATTTCTGAACCCATCCTATATAAAAAATATTTTATGGAAACTCGAGACATCCAACTTGTCAAACAAAAATGGCTGCACTAGTGACGTTTTCAGTGTTTCAGTGACGTCATAAGCCTCCAACTTTATGTAACACAACATATTGGAAGGTGTTGGAAGCGAAAATTTTTCAGTGACAGACAGGGCCTTTAGTAACATTTAAAATTTTGTCAATTGGTGAGAACAGTTGGTTAGGTTAGTAACATTAAAAATACTTAACTGTGTCTATCAGGACATGTAGTAACCAAAAATACCATTTTTTTTTAATTCACTGGAAAATTGCTACTCTAGTCAATTATAAATATTACGCATTACCATGAGCTCTTCCTGTGGGATGCCGCTGTCAGGTGGTATCGCACTGAAGACGTGAAACTCGTAACTTCCTTTGTCTGCTACGAGTCTCCCTTCGTCCGTGAGTTCCCATACCTTCCAGGATTGGGGCTCTGCAGTTATGAGCTGCAAAAAGGAACATGGAACAGAATAAAAACAAATTAAGTTATTTTCAAACTACGGCATGTAGAATAATATTAATGTGCATTATAGATATTTTATGATTATTTTTTCCTAACCTGCTTTTAATTTCACACTTTTTGTATTCTACGAAATATCTATCGGCCCAACCTGCACTCCCTTTAAAACGGCACCTGGGGCATGCTGCTTTTCCATCCATACTTCTCCTGAAGCGTGCTCCACCCCAGGTTCCTTACCATCAATGATGGCCTGTGGGCCTCCCCTCCCTCGTCTACACCATCTATCTCTCTGCCCACCTGTTTATTCCAGGATCGGCCTGAGATTTGTCATACATAACTTTACTTTCACAGACCTGCCTACTCCCTTTGGCTCTCTTCCTAGCAGACCCGGTGTCCCACTCTCTTTCTTCACCTCTTGGGCACATAACACCCCCATCCTAGATCTGCCCACAGTGACACCACTTCACCTCCCTTCTCTCCTGACCCTTCCACACACATGCTGAACTGTCACCCAGCAATCAGTGGCGCAAAATGGCATTTTATCGTCACAGAAACACAAATTCGAAATTTTAACGAAAAGTCAGTTAGGTTATAAAACACCATACTTACATCACCCAACGACTGAAGACTTTTCACAGCACCGACAACTGTCTGATGGTCCTCTTTGATATAATTCGCTAAATCTACCGTGCTTACGGAAGGTGTTTTGTCTAAATACTGCAGCACTTTCTCACACACATCAGACGCCATCCTATCCTCTCAAACCGCACACGTCCACATACAAATCTCAAAGAATATGTACAAAAAAAATCACACGTGCGTCGATCACGTCAACCCATACGGCAGACGTCGTGACGCCAGAGGTATTCTCATAGCAGAAACCTGAACAGCCAATCAGAACACAGTTTCTTTACAGCCAGCAGCTTAGAGAATGATAATAAATGGAACGGTATGGAGTGAAGCCAACTTAGGTATTGATCGTAAAGAAGACTTATTTTGGTATTTTGCAATTGTAGCTTTCAAGTTAATATTATTTATGCATTAAATTGTAGTTTCAATGCCAAAATTTAACTGCCAAATAAAGTCAAAAGAAAATATAAATACTAAAATTTAATGCAAATTCTAATTTATTGGACATCTAACTATTTGGCCTTTATTTAAGGCCAGTTCCCAATCTTGGCTATACTGTTAGATACTGTCAGAACGGGAAGCCATCTTTTCACAGACGAGAGAGCCAAAACCCGAAGTTCCCCGAAGTTCATGCTTTTTTTCCGTATCTTTAATGTAGCTATCCTAACCAAATCAACCATCCACAATGTTTTAAAGTATTTATAATGTAGCTAACCTAACCTAATTGACCATAAGTATCATTATCAACATCGCCATATTTAATTACAATGAAAAAAAAAAAAAACGAAGATGCACGATCGAAAGTTTGGCTCTCTCGTCTGTGAAAATAAGGGTTCCCCTGTCAGAACGCGCCTCTGATGTTCTGGTCAGCCGCTGCCATATTGTGTTTTGACAGTAATCAGCAAGATGGACGCCATATAAATCACATTGTTAAATGTGTGCATTTTATTGTGTATGCCAAGAAAGACTGACTTTTTATATTTAAAATTGCTTGTGTTGTTGATGCCAACTCTGCTTCCTTAGAATGGGGCACCCTTGTGGTTCCTCCAGGCAGTCCAGCTGGGGACACCATTTGGGTCTGACACTGTCACGTAGAGTTACAGCATCTTTGATTCCTCAGAGATATTTAATAGCAATAGTTTTATTTTTTCTTAAAGTAACATTTCTTAACCGAGTTCACCGTGCATCACAGTGGGTTATTTGAGTGGGAACCTAATCCCCTTTCTTCAGTATTTTCTGCACCTTGCACCATTCTACACACAGGCAGGCTTTGTGTGTGTAGGGTTGTCTGACTCGAGAATATTTTTAATTAAGTATTGGGCAAAGTCACATGCGAAACCCTTTATATTTCGGACTGCAAGTCAGTGCCAATTTAGTTCCAAATTCCTCTGTGTAGTGTTGTGTGTTGATGTTTTAGCAGGGCTGCCGAGTTCATGTGCTACAAAAATGGACTAGTAACATTGCTAATGAACTGTGAGTAATATTTTCTGACATGTAAAATCTATGCTGTCCTTCTCATGTGTTTGAGAGAGATATGGCCAGAATACATTAACCAACTAGGTATAGCAGCCCATTTCCCAATACTGGAGTCTCTTCCGATGCTGTCACATATTCAGTGGTCACAGTAGCCGAACGGTCCACAATCCACTTCCCTAGGGAGGCTGCTCTCTGAGAGCTGATGCCGGGCAAACCAGAACATATCAACCACTGAGCAATGTTCACCACATATTCCCACCCTCTGTGGAGATCGACCTGTGTCAACTGGAATATGGTTATGTGGTACTGCCCTAGTTGTAGCAACGCTGCTGAGTGTCCAGTGCCATAATAAAGGACCAGTTACATTGCCACTTAACTGTGAGTATTATTTTCCGACGTATTCAATTATCGCGGCCTCGTCTCTGGTGAAGCTGTGGAGATGGGGTGGACGTCGCTCGGTCGTTCAGTTGTTGTGTTGTTTGCCTGGCGCCAGCTCTTTGGTAGAGCAGCCTCACACTCTGAGGTGGGAGTGGACCGTTCGGCCCAGTGCAGCTGACCAAGGACGTGCTGACAAGGAGTAGCTAGCAGGAAGATTGGGTGTAGAAGAGAGGGATGCCCGCGGTCTCACGAAGAGTCGATAGCGGATGGGTGGGCAGAGAGAGGTAGAATGAGAGAGAGAGAGAGAGAAGGAAGCCCGCAGTCTCACTAAGAGTCGCTAGCTGAGGAAAGGAAAATGAGGAAGGCAAGCCGATAATACCACTTTTGCCTGTGTCAATATTTATTCTCCCATATTGGCTGGGAGAGAGGAGAGCTTGCTAAGGTATTTATTCTCCCAGATTGGCTGGGAGAGGAGAGCTTGCTAAGGTATTTATTCTCCCAGATTGGCTGGGAGAGGAGAGCTTACATTGGTGTTTCTTCTCCCAGATTGGCTCGGAGAGGAGAGATTATGATATTTATACTGCCAGATTGGCTGGGAGAGAAGAGCTGTCTAGGCTTGTTAGCCCGCACAATTTATACAGTTTCTTCTAGAACCATTTGTGTTAAAGTTTTACATATTTGATCTTTTGCATTTTACAATATTATTTACACGTCTACAAAACATACTTACAATATACACTTAATATTCTACCTAAATATTTACAATAATAACATATATAACATAACTATAATATATTGTCTCTTTATATTTACAACTGCCATCTGGTGACGAGTGGTGGCACTACCAGGGCCAGGGCTGGAGTGTTGCGCCGCGGACAGGACTGTGACCTGGGTTTTTTGTTTAATAAAGAGGAGGTACGACGTCACAATCTATCCTGTTTTCTTAGTCCTGTACATGTGTAAGCGAGAGATGTGTCCCGAACATGTGAACCAACTAGGTATAACAGCCAACTTCCTGATACTAAAGTCTCTCCTGACACGGTCATGTGTTATATGTGTAAGCATGTTATAGGTATAAGTTGTCACTAAGCTATAACTTTATCCCTGCCCCTCCTGTTTAGTCAGCAATTTACACCTGATGGTAGATCAATCTTCATACATCTGTGATTGTAAAATTGCCAGTTGTCTTTTCGCAAGGGATAAACCACTCTGACTTATTTCACATCATCATGTGTGGCTAGAAGTTGACAGCAGGTCTTCACACATGGCCGGAATGGAGTAGACTAGCCAGACTACGAATTACTCTTCAGGGCGGTTCTAGTTAGCGAAGCTCGTTGGAGCCAAGCGACTGTATATACCCCATTCGGGACTCCATCAGGCAGAGTACTCCACTCTCGCTACCAGAGTGTGTCACACCGCCCGAAGACCACTATGCCACGGCTTCCTTGACCACCGCCCGATAGAAGACATCATGTTTCCCGAGACCATCGTAGTCTACAAGTGCGGAAATAGCCTCGATGTGGTTAAGAGACATTTCTGAATTTTTCGGGAATTGACTTGGATCATGACCAGAGGAAGCAGCCTGTTGCGTGTGCTCCGCATACGCACATCAAGATATGTCGCGCGGCGCCTAACCGCGCGCCGATGCAACCAGCAAAAGCCAAGTGTTCGCGCGCTGCACGCATGACGATCGGAGCCGCTCGGGAGCCCTCGGGGAAGCTCGTTTTGGCGGGCTGCCAACCGGACATCGCCGAAGGCGCCGGTTCCGGTTGCCCCGACCGAGAACAATCTGCCATGTTTGACACTAGCAGTTCGCAGAGTATAAAAGGGGGCCCATTTTGCGCTGAAGGAGGAGACTCGTCGCGACCACCAGCGACACCAGCCGGAGGCCCTGCTGGCCTTTCCTGCCGAAGGAAGCTACACCGTCAACACGTCTCGCCGGTCTGCCGTCACGCTGCCCGTTGGAAGAAGCTACCACTTGGTAAAGTACTTTTTCGTCGTAGACACTTATAGACCGAGTGGGTAGAAAACTTAGAGTGAGAAGAGGGGCAGTGGTGACAGAGGCAAGGCTTGGAGACGGCGGTGTGAGCTTGTGAGTCCCGATGAAAGACTTGACAACTGACTGGACATACAACACTTAGGTGCGAAACCCGGCAGTGACACGTGAAGAATAATGCCAGTGCCCACACCGACGAGCGTTTCTCCCGCTATGATAGTTTGGGGAGATAGTCAATGGTAACCCCTGCATCGACTAATAAGAACTTGCCCGCAGAAATATGTGTCGACAAGAGTAATCGAAGTCCACGACCTGTTATATTAATTATTAGAGGTCTGCGTACCCTCGTAAAAACATGCTTTATGTATTAGTCATCTTGTGTATAAATAGTAGTATTTTAGTTAATGATGTTTGCTAACTTGTTCATTGACAGAGGTCAATAATATTCCATAAGTCGAGGGGTTTTGTTAGTTATTTTCATTTGCACTCTGGGAATTTATGTACGTTAATTGTTTGTAACTTAGCTTTTCTTTTGACGGTGTACACAGCGCCGAGCGGCGTGCCAAGTATGAGAGCATGGGCAATTGTGAAGTGGATTTGTTAAGCTGCATTCACATGTCTCATGTTGCAATAATTCTTAAACGTTTCTGTTCGCAGACTTTTGAATCAGAGCCACGCCGCAAATATCAACTGTTTACGTTTTGTCATTAATGAAGTTGTAATTAATAATTTCATGTATAATCAATAATAAATGTGTTGTTACCATACAGTTGTAATAGCTTTAGATGACATTTCGCCACACTCTGTTCCATTACTACTCCTTGTTCCCCTCGAGTGTTTAACATGAGAGGCTACAAGCCAACGGTGAACTTCGAAGACCAGTAAGAAAGTAACTGGCTCCACGAATAGTGAACTCGCTCAGGGAGTAATTTACCGAAATCTCACTCATATCCGCGAGTACTTGGGGAGTAGAGTACCCAGTTTTTATCAACTCTCCGACAACTGTAAGTGATTACTCGTCTAGCAAGTGAGGGGGAACGAGTTGGAGAACTGAGTGAGCTCAAGACAGTATAAGTAACACAGTTCGAAGCTTGAAGAAAGATGCTTGTTGGTCAAATACAGTGATGTGGGATGTGGAGTGTGTGTATAGACAGACACCGAAATCACATGTAAATGAGTAAACATGTTGTTGGGTCTTCCCGAGAGAAATCAAAGAGACAGTGTTAATAACTGTCATCGTGGTAAAAACTGGAAGTATTAGACACGAGTATGTCCAAGGCAGCAACGAGTAGCATGTACTTAGAGCTTACAAGTGCAGGTTCGCAGAAAATCCTCATCGTGAGTGTGGAGTCGTCTCTGGGCTTCGTGGTGAAGCTCAGTCAGCATCCGCCTCCAGTTCAGTCCATATGGAGTACCACGGGAAAGGAGGGTCTCACTCGGCGGGCAAGAGGAGACAATAGTCAACTTGCTGCATCTCCACATCGGGAACTGCGTTTACCTTAAGGCGAGTAATGAATAAAGGCCCTAGTTGTCGAATGGGCATACATTGGGACGAACCGTCCTCAACCAGAATATAAACAATAGAGCGAAATTTAAAGTCTGAATTTAAAGTTTTTGGTCTAGTAGTCATACATTTTGGTGGTTAGCCCTTTATTTATAATCTACATTTTGTAACTGAAGGTGGCAGATAGTTAAATTGTATACATGCAGAGAAGCCCTCTTGAAGTTTATAAATTTTCTGTAGTTCGTTAAAATGTTTATAGAGTTCTTATAAAACATTAATGTCTAGGAACGAGTGGCCAAATTCAGAGGCAAAAAATAAATTGTATGTTTTTAGTATATATGGCTGACCACATTAATATCATCGTTTGTTTCTTCAGGTCTTGTTAACAGTCGTAAGCTGATGTCGAGAGCAGCTCTGTTATTGAAGTATCCTTCAAGTTATTAATAAATAACAAGAAAACATGTGGAATGATGTCATTTATTTAGTGTGCCGTTTATGTTTGACACTATTGTGAATAAATTTGCTTGCTTCCTTAAATCTTGTTCTAAGTTCAAAAACTATTTCTTGTTGATCCACGAGAGGGGTAACAAGTAAAGCTGAGTCCCTGTAATGTCCACTACTGTAAGAGTGCATTCTGTGATGTCATGGCCACCACCGAGTGTTTTTAAAGATATTGTTTTAAGACTATAATCAGAAATATGGATGCGATTATTTATTCAAGTTTTATTTATGTATTATTTTACAGAGATACAGACACAAACTGGAATCATCTCAGATCTAAATTAGTGATATTGCGAGGTCAGATGTGAAATATTGCGCCTATTGTGGTCCCTGATTAGTTTTTAACTTATTTAATTAATTTAATCTCAATAATTTTAATCTCAATGAAAATCTTTATAAAATGACAAAAATTTTGAAGGGTTGATAAATAACTGTTTTGAAATTACGCGTAATATTGCAAAAAAAAAAAAAAAAAAAAACCTGTTCAGTGGTCAAAATATTATGTGATTTATATCATAAATTATAAATGTTATGTTTGCTAAAAATATTTGTACAACTTAATTGGTTCAAGTGAATTAATAAATAACATGTTATAATCGCTATACAAGAAACGAAAAAGTTTAAAGGGGGTTATAGATAATAGTTTAGAGTTAATGCGTAATATTTTCCATAGGTGGTCCCTTATTAGTGTTAGAATTATTTTTATGGCTTTTAGACATGCATAATCTATTGGTATTTTTAAATTAAAATAACTTTATTAAAAACAAAATAAGCTGATAAGTCACAGTTTAAAAAATGCGTATTATCTCATATTTGCGTTTCTTTATTATTGTTAAAATTATTTAGATAATTTTTTTTTCAATAAAATCGCTCTACTAGGAACAGAATTGTTTAAAGTGGATATTGCAAATATGTGGTCCTTTACTAATGTTAAACCTCTTTAGGTAGTTTTATCAATTATTTCCAAATGTGTTATTTTAAATAAAAATTACTATACACAGAACCAAAAAAAAATCTTCTTAGAGGTGATTGAAAATAACAGTTTAGATTTAATGCATATTTATACATGTATTCTTCATTTAGTATTAACTAATTTTGGAAATTTTAGCAAATATCTCGAAAGTCCTAATTCAACACAATTACAATTTAGGGACAAAAAAATTTTTAAAATGTTGGATAAAACAGCTTAATTTAATGCATTTTATTGCAATATGTGTTTGTTATGGTAGGAAATACCTACCTAACGAGAATTCCCTAAAAGGCAGGACAACAGCAATACACGGGAGTCTAAGAGGTTGCATAACTCCTAGGCCCCAGGAAACACGGGATTCACAGGCAGAGGCGACCCGAGGCTCACAGGCGTCCGAGCCCTTAGCAACAACGCAGTGAGCGCTCATTGGCTCTAGATGATGTCACTTCGGGACTGTGCTGATTGGCTCTTGATGACGTCACTTCGGGGTTGCGCTGATTGCCTCTTGATGATGTCACTCGGGGCTCGCCGGGTATAAATATGGGTTTGTTAACAAGCAGCAAGCAGGTCATATAATTAAATCTAAAATTTTTTCACTTACTTGGCTGGCTGGCAGCCAGGCGGGAAACGACTAAAGTCGCCCCCGAAACAACCAGTACTGCCCAAACAATGCGCACAACAATGTGCAAGCCCCCAACCCCCGCATGGTAGACTCTTTTCTACTCAGTCCAACTCTTCATCCTGAACCATCCTTCTGTTTCCCGTATACAACCTGCTTGCCAATAATGCATGAATTTTGCATCCCGCATGTAAGTGCCCAGGGTTTTCCCTGTGTCTATGCAGGTTTTACCTGGACCCAACTTATCTAGTTTAGTCTAGAATAGTCAGTGAGGGGAGTTAGTCATGGCGCCAATTGCTGCCATGGCTGGCCAATCCCCCTCCTAGCACACGATGCATGCTCCCTCTCCCGCATGGCTAACCCCTGCATGTATAGAGCGTATAGGCTTCGGCCTGAGACGCATTTAGAGTCTCTCCCTAACCCAGACCTCTCCCAAATACACATAGTTTTAACTTAGGTTAGGAAAAAAAAATTGCAGCAAGCAGAAGGTGCCTGGCTACTAGCCAGAGGCTTCGGCTTACACCACCGCTCGGAAGAAGATTACAAATCGTCACGCTGCCGCCATCGCCCACGTCGTCCGAAACTTCGCTGCACCACGATGCTGCCGACTTAGAAGAATCCGCACCCGGGGCAGAAGGGATCGCTGCTCCGCCACGAGAGACAGTCACTCTGCATCCAGAGGCAACAACCGGACTCTGCCTGCGGCGGCCGCGCCGTCACCTCCGGAGTCTATCACCTCCGTCCGAAGCCGAGGTGGGACTTAGCCGAATTCCAACAAGGCCGTAAGTGGAACTTTAACTTTTTCACTTTGGGTTCGGGACTTAGCCGCAGACGACATACCATGAAGAAACGGACTTAGCCTCAGACGCCACGACTCGCCACCAATACTCGCCAGGAGCGAGTAGGAACTCGCTCGGCGATTAATTTTGAGGAAAGCTGCTAATCGAATTTGACGTCCTCAGGGGTGGGCGAATACCCCCTGAAGGAAAATAGTGAAGGGAGCAGACTTTTGATTAGGGACACTCGCTCAGCGAGTGGTGAAGGAGCGAGTCGGCGCAACGAGAGTGGAGGTCGACATCTACGTCGTCCGCATACGGCGACGAGGGTTTATAGGCAGCGTTGGCGAACTTACCCGGAATTGACTTTGTACATAGAGTAGTTAACTAATAGAGACCGGACTGAGATGCCGGAACTAGGAATAAAGACTACGAGTTGGCCGCACCTCAATAGAGTGTAGGCGAAAACGCCACTAGGGGTCTAATTTAAATGTTTGTTATATAAATAGAGGGCGGACCCAAACTCGCGGCGTAGGTTAATAGTATAAGTCTAAGTCAAGTATATATTCTGAATTCTGTGCACGATAAAGTCCAGTTAATGATTTGAATTGCGTAAAGTTAATTTAATTTTGCAACGTAGTTTTTGGAAGTATCAGTAAAATAATTCAAAGAATATTTTAATACAAAAGTTACATTGTTTGTTCCCTCTACCCTCATAATCTCTAAACGTATCTGTCAGCGTTATTATTCGTTCTGTGTTGGTACTCGTTGCATGGAATTAAAAGTGTGTAATTTGTGATCACAGACACCGTCAGCCATTTGCTGTTAACCGACTTCTGCTACTGAAGCAAACGGTGACGTATAAATATCAAGTTTGCATGTTTCTCGTGTGTTATGTTATAACCAATAAAAGCGTCTTGTACACAAAACTGTTTAAGTTTTTTTCGCAAGATAAAAGCCCACCCTATCTCCCTTGGCAACTCTGTTCGAGTCGCTGCAGGAGATAACATGTTTTTCATTTAGGTTTTTACTTATTTGGAAAGTATGAGCAATTATCTTGAAATGTATACCAGAAATTGATATTTTAGGAACAACATAGTTTCCAGAAGGTTAAAAATATAATTTATATTTTATGCTAGAAGTTATCTATTTTAACACGCTTTTATTAGCTTCACTTGTAACTAACTATATGATGAAATCTTGAAAGTCGATTTTAAACCTTCTTCTAATCGTCGTATCGATTTGAAATAATCCGAATAACAATACAATAATTTCTTGACTATAACCTGTTGAGAACGTTGGGGAGGTCAAGGGGCAAAGAAACACTGCTTTCGAGCTATGGACAATAACTATGTTTTTTGTGTATCAATGAGACCGGGGCATTGTGAGAAATATCTGCCCGAGGTTGACTGACCTCCCCCCCCCCCTTAAGACAACCCCAAAATTTTAAAAAATCGATTCAATTTCGATGTTTCCGATTCAACAGGCTGGGCCATGGTGTATAATTTTCACGGGATACCTCCCCACCCTCCCCCCCGCTCGGAGGTGAGGTCATTTACCCCCGATTGTTCGAACATCAGGAAAATTGAAGTACGTTGATTTTGACGTGCTCCCGAGGTCTTCGGGCACCATCGGACCGCCTCGGGTGAGTCCCCGTTTTGTGGGAGAGGGGTCAATTGCCCCCAAAATTGCTGGGACTCTGATAATTGATTTTGTTGTGCATTCGAGGAGTATTAAGAAGCCGGACGTCGGTGGGTGTATTACCCCCTCCCCCTTTTCCCAATGAGGAATGGGTCCTGGCCCTTTTCAACTAAATGTCCATTTACTCAAAAAAAAAAAAGTTTACCGAGTCTAACATGTGCTTTCATTCACCGGACCACACAAATGGTTTCAGTGACTGTGTTGTGTTGACCATGCGTTTGTGTCTCATGCTATGTCTAAAATGTGCTATGTGGAGTATTGTGAACCCATCCTTTTTGTGTATCCATCAGAACGGGGCATGGTGGTAAATTTGCCCGAAGTCCCTCGGGGGAGGGGGCAGGGAAGGGGTGGTGTTTGTCAATACAACAAAATTTTGAAAATTTTGAAAATTGATTCTCTTTTGATCTGTAGTGTTACCGAGCAATTCGGGGACCTAAACTTCCTCCCCCCTCAGGGGAGAGGTAATTTGCCCCCGATTTATTTTTAAAGCCGGGAAAATTTAAGTAGCTAATTAACGTTAATTTTTTTACGTGATTCCTATGCCTTCGGTCACCATCAGACCCCTTCAGGGGGTTTGAGTCAAATGCCCCCGAAATTTTCGGGATTTGAAAAGTGATATTTTGGTGCATGTAGAGGAATTTATAAAAAAAATATAAACTAAAAAGTAAAAAAAATTAAAAACTACAAGACACTCTTTCTATGTTGTATGAACTAAAAAGTATAAAAAAAATATTTTAATGTAAATAATTTGTTCAACTGCGACAGAAAGAACCACAAATCTGTATAACATAATTTTTTTAATAAGCTTAAAATAAGAAAAAAAAATAGAAAAATTTATGGAAATGAAACCGTGGGTGCTCTTTTATATCATTTTCAAAGTGAATATGTCCTAAAGAATAGCTATTAGTGATAGAAAATTTAAGACATCTATCAAGCTTGCATTGTTCTCTTCTTTCATTTTCGTAATGACTCTATCCTAACGAATATATATTAGTGATAGAAAATTTAAAACAACTGATATCAAGCACCCTACAATTTTTTTATTAAAATTAATTGTCAAGTTAATTACTACCTTGGAATTTTAACTATTAAAAAAATTACATTAGACAGTGCTGTAGTTCATTCTGTAGCTGTTGAACAAATTACTTAAATTTAAAGATTACTTTATATTTTTTTTTGTTCGTACAACATAGAGAGCGTGTATTATTTTTTGTTTTGAAAATATATTGTTTTTTACTGTAAAATCTTTTATTGAAAAATTTGTCATCTTAGGAAAACAATAGTTTTCAGTGGACTGAAATTAATAGTTTAGCTTAAATGCATAATATTAAACGTATGTGTTCTTTAATTTTTATCTTATTTGAGAAATTTTAGTTATTATGTTGAAAATATTATTTTACGCACAATAGTTTCGAGAATGTTTGAAATGTAGTTTAAATCCAATATTATATATATATATATATATATATATATATATATATATTACATAGTAAGAGTTTAAAACCGTTCAGAATACTGGGAAAATTAACACATTTAATTCACGGGATATGTTTCCTGGAGAGAAGCGTTTGTTTTTCTGCACAAATAAAAATACTGATTAGTAGACCTATATTTATATATCTTGAAAGACAAGACAAGAAACCCGATTTCTTTCATCAGCGCGTGTTTCCCTCCACAGCGAACACTCAAGACACGCGCTGCTCAGCTGTTCACTCTCAGTCTCCATTCGGTCACAGAACATGACAGATAATTAACGTGGCGATGATGCCCCACGTGGACTGAGGGGAAATAACACTCGTGGAAGCGGGCGAAAAACACTTGACGGTCAAGTTCGGTAATTCCGCGGGAAGCCTACAACTCACACAGTTTCGGTTCCCTGCAGGAATTTCCGAAGATTTCCGAAGTTTTGCGTTTTGGTATTAACGCCACTTCAGCCGCTAAATCAGAAGTTTCCAATGAAAACAAGCATGTTGTGACTGACCTAACCTAACCTAATCCTTCGATTTTTTTTTTAATTTCAATTTTTGAGAGAAATCCGAAGTTGCACGAACGTGGTAGGGAACCGAAACTATGTGAGTTGTAGGCTTCCCTAATTCCGCACCCCCGCCTCGCTGGCTGCCCGGAAGTGGAGCAGGTGTGCGGAGAAGCTAGACACAGCTGCGACACGTGGACACACCAGGTGCAGGCGACCACTATCAGCCGCCGGCAAGCCTTCTTTTCACAGACGAGAGAGCCAAACGCCCGATCGTGCACCTTCGGTTGTTTTTTTTTGTTCATTGTAACACATGTTAACTAATGGTCAATTAGGTTAGGTTAGTTCTATTATAAATACTTTAAAACATTGTGGACGGTTGATTTGGTTAGGATAGCTACATTAAAGATACTGTGAAAACATGTAAACGGTTTCCCAGCCCTGGATAGCTACATATTAAAAAGTTATTTGCTAAGCAACCATAAAATGATTTTACAGTATTTTTAATGTAGCTATACTTACCTAATATAACCAATCATCCACAATGGTTTAAAGTATTGATAATGTAGCTAACCTATCCTAATTGACCGCAAAATTTAATGCCACACCGGTTTATACAATAACAATGAGATAGAACGAAAAAAAAAAAAGCGAGCATGAACTTCTGGGAACTTCGAATGTGGCTCTCTCGTCTGTGAAATGAAGGCTTCCCTCAGCTGCCTGGTGGTTTCTTTTTATCTATTTTATCCCCGTGCAAATATGTATGCTTTTATCGTGTCTTTATTGTCATGCATTCTATTTTATCCCCCCCCCCCTTTTTAAATATATTAACCCGTTCCATGTCTGCTAGAAGAGACAATACAGTCTGGAATTGCAGCTTATGTGTTTTTTAAAAAAGGTTTGTGGTGCATTATCCTGATTATTTTTGTAGTATTTTTGGCCTCTCCACCTCTGTAATCAAATATATTATTGAATAAAAAGTTGGTTGTCTGTAAAGTCGGTTTACGGACGATAGTTTAACGTGACAACGTCATAACAAAACATTGATGAAATGATTGCATACTTTTATGAATAAAATTGAATCATTTTTATTGAATTATCACTATTTTGTATGGATACAAAGAAGGAGTGAAATTAAATCTACAATTTAATTGATAAATTTACTTTTATTTGCACTCATTAATTCAAATATGTTTAATACTTTAACGAAGAAATTATTTTAACTATAACTTTTATACATGTTTGCTATTTAACTTCTTCCAATCTGTGTTATTATGTTAAGGATAGGACGATGATAGGAAAAGTAGGAAACGAATGGGAGTGTTTCAAGTTAAATGTGCCTCGAAAAAGTCAAATCGATGGTTGTTCTAATCGAGTGGAAGAGCGATATATGCGGCAAAGAGTACAATGAGCGTAACGGGACACAGCGTAACGGGATAATGGGCGTAACTGGACACTTTTTCGTGCGTGCAGCCGACGTTCATCGATTTATTAGACGTTGTCACGTCAAAAAGCATTTTTTTGAAAACAAAACTATCAGCCGCCTCTGTCGCCCATATCAGGGCGTATCTGCACGAGTCTCTCGTTCCGGCCTGTTTGTTGGACACATTAACTTGTCATTTGCTGCCCAAACCAAATGATAAGTCGTTGAAAACTTGTATACTAACAGGATTTACATTCATGGAGCACCCTCCTTTCCCATTCCCAGCTTTATGAATAAGATCCCCTTATCCCCCCCCCTCCTCACAAATTGCACTAAAAATCAACAAAGGACGTAAATTAAACCCCTCCTCTGCTTTTAAAAAAAGAGTTACATGTATATATATCATATTATATTAAACGTAATTATTATTCATTTCATTTTTTTTTTGCTAAATATTTTCGCAATAAGGAATAAGTTCAGTTAACTTAAAAAGTAACTGTGACGTAACCAGACCTCCAGCTAGACACTTTCTCGTACAAGCAGCAAGCACTGTATGGCACATACACACGAGGAATGATGATTGTGTGCGATTTGACTGACATCACTCATGCGTACATAAGTTTGCGCTTTAGAGTCAAATGCACGTGTAAAGTACAAATTTACATAAGTAGATACAAATTTGGCGTGTGTGTGTATGTTTATATATATACATATACACATACACACACATACATACACACACGCCAAATTTGTATATACTTATGTATGTATGTGTATAACCAATTCGTTAAACTGTGTTGCATGATAATTAGTAATAGTTTTTACCACTTAAACTGTCTTACAGAAAATTTAAATATTTTAAAATTAAAGCTACAGTCAGAAAATATATTTTTTTATATTTAAATCATTTTTATCGTTTGTCCTAAAAAATAACGTATTCTTTTAAATGTTTTAAAGCCTTGCAGCAGCACCGCACAGCACAATACAGCAGTTGCTATGAGAAAAAAGGCGTAAGCGCAATAAGGTCGTGAACTTAGAATTAGTATGAAATTTTCTTTATAAATCCACTCGTTGGAGGTGGAATTTCGGAAAATCGTGAAGGGAAGTTGCTTTGGACGTATGATTTGTACTGTAAACTCAAACATGCTCAGTAACTATAGAATGTTCGGTGATAATTTTTTTTTTAATTTGTTGACTATAAACGTACTTCATATACACCCACTTGTGGGTGGAATTTCACGAACTAGTACACAAAAGTTTGTAGTTTGTAGTTTCATATCGTAAATTTTTATGTACTATGAAACCAAACTTAACCGCTTATCTGCCTTTTAGCACTAGAATTTGGGAAAATTAAAAAAAAATCCCTACTAGGTATGTTATTATTGTTAAGTTTCTTATGTCCCTTTTTACCTGATTCAAAGATATAATTTTATATTACAAAAACAATACCCCAAATTTTCAACCCCAAATCTATAAAATGTCTTTAAAAAAATGGAAAAAGAAATACTCCACTTAAATCTTCATAGACATTCGTGCTCATTTTACTATCTCCCGCTCCAAGGATTCAAAAGTATATATTTTTTTTCATAAAACAAAACTTACCCCTTTTACTCTCTTACGAGTGGATTTCGGAAAACGATAAAAGATAAGTTGGATATATTTGTTTGATTACTATTCATGTACAATATTTTAGATTCCACTAAATTAACTTAGGAAATTTGACTTTTCAATTTAAAACCATATTCAGCGGTCTTCATCCCCCTTAATATTGATATACAACTTTGTGTTTAAGTTTGTCAAAGAACATTCAAACATAAAAGTTTCAATAAATTTCGTAATGAAAAACTATATAACCCTGTGTTTCAGGTAATCAAATAAAATTCTAACAAAAAACATTTCAATGAAATCCATTCAATTGTTTTTAAGTGATGGTAGAAAAAACAGGCACAAAATTGTGTAATAATGCAAATATTTCGTTCCCTATGGTTATATAGATATTTTTCATAGGAATACAACCCATTCATAAATCCACATAATGTCCTGAGTTTTTACACTGAAATAATTTATATTTATAGAAGTATAGATTGGTATAAAGTCCACTGAGAGCACCAATGCTTGCTCTTCGAGCTCTGAGACAAATGTATCCGAGAGAGAGAGAGCTCTAAGGCGAGAAAAAGAGCACAAAGCATACACTCATTCGAAACACAGTCTGAATCATCACTCACAAGGCACTTGAAGGATGTAACTTTTCTCTGTGCTGTAATCCATAGGTACTCCATGATGCATGTGCACCCAGCCAGTTAACAGAACCTGTACTGTGTCAGCATGCTTGTCAACTATTTTCAAAGAAAAAATAATAGAACTACAGCTAAACTACTTGGTCTAAGAAGGGTAGCAATACGACAGTTACGATATACGTAAATGTAGCTGGAATGATTTTAGGTAAGTGTTATGGACTGACAATACACACTCACTGCACCTAATTAAAATTGAAACGTAAACAGCACGGGATAATAAATCTGCGCGGTAATCAATAAGAAATATTTAGTTATGGTTATTTATATGGGAAAATACCTTCATGAATGAGGCTATAGCGAAGTAGTACCAGCCCTTTATCAAATCCAGATCTCACTTCTGGAACTCATAGGGCAGAAAAATCCCAAAGTGATAAGCAGCTGGGTTTTGCTCAAACCCATAGTCATAGCATAGTCAAAGTCATAGCAACGAAGTGCTTGTGAAGAACTGAGTATGGCTGCGAGTAATCACCGGACTGCATTTCTCCTTAGGTCGCATGGACACTGAAGGACCATTTCAACACTTCTAACAGTTCAAATGCACGTTCATTTGAACTGTTGGCCCGTGAAACTCCCGATTTCGCAATTATTGTTGCGCAAAGCTATTATGACACAAAGAGAAGAGGGGTCAATTCTTCCAGAAGTCCACTTTCCCCAAACTTCGACAATTGATAATGGAGATACTACACACTCGAGTGGTGAATATAAATACCCTATACCTCACAGAACTGCACCATACTGATATCTAACTTCGCAGCGAGACCTCAGCTGACCGATATCAACAATGAAAGGTATTAATTGTTGAACTAGTGTTTCGTTTTATATATTTGATGGTGAGGAGTTTCAGGTCACTATCCATGTTTTGAGGCTGATTTAGTGCTCAATTTTAAGTTTTATGTTGGCAAATCAGTACTCTAAAAAATTCAGATTTCATTTTTCTGAGTTTCACATGTTTAAAATTAAAACAAAATGTAATATAATTTAGATTTTACTTAAATATTGGTACATAATGTTTCTTAAGATGGATAATATATAATTGTGCAGTGACAAAAATACAAACCATTATAAAATTTTTTAATATAGTTGTATTTCTTTACAAAACATCTGATTACTTATTTTCGATCTTCAGACCTACTAAGGTGAAACCCGATAATATCATCATGAACCCATATTATACGTATTTTGATAAAAAAAATATCAGCTTTATTTTCCATTATCCGAGTTCTTACCGGGGCCATCTGGAGTTGGAGCAGTGGTGTTTGGGGTGGGATGATGGCGGGGAGGGGGCGGAGCCAAAATTCCTGAGGCCCAGAGATTTTTTTCTGCCTGAGTTGACCAGTCTAGATAATGGAATCGATTGAAAACCTTACAAGTAATGCGATGCACGAAGACCATGTTTTACAGTTATGGTCAACGTAAGTTTACAGTCTTGATACATAGAAGTGTGTGTGTGTAATTGAGGATGATGGGGGGTGGGGGGGGGGGGGTTCGGGTCTGTTTTGGAAAGTTGTACATTAATTAAAGAGGAGGTAGCCATACAAATTTATTTTACCTCATACGGTCCTGGTTACTACTTGAATTCTTCTTCCGCTTCAGTGACGCCTCCAGTAAGACCATCACTGAGAGAAAGGTTTGTTTGCCTCAACAAAATATTTGTTTACATATGGCGAAACAAATATATTTTGTTAATTCAAACAAATATTTTGTCGTAGAAAGATTCTGCTGACCCAACAAAATTAACTTGTCAACTCAAATGTATATTTTATGGTTAGGTGTGACAAATTATCTTCGTTACTTTACCGAGTTTGGTTTAAACTAACAAAATATTTTGTTCAACCGAGTAAATATTTGTTTCGCCATATGTAAACAGTATAGGTTAGTATTAACTGGGACAGGCTGCAGGCTGTGGTGCCTGTGGTGCCGACCGCCATCTTGGATTGTGACGTCACAGCGGCCATCTTGGAGGCGTGTAACGGGACACAGCGTAACGGGACAAGTTTGACCTTGACCTTTGACTCTCAAAATTCGCCAAAATTGGGCAAAAAATGCCCAAAATTCCTTAAAATTCACCAAAATTTACATTTCTGTGAAAAAAAATTCCGCCAAAAAATCTCAAACAATTCCACAATTCAAAAATCAGGATTTCGAAAATCCTCAAAAGTCGTTTTGCCCTAGAAAAAACCCAAATTCCTAAAAGCGGCTTAAAACTCCTAAGAGCTAGCCGCTCTAAGCCGCCGAGGTCATGACCTTGAAAACTAGGATGCCATGGCAGCCATATTGGATGATGACGTCACCGTTGCAATTTCCGTTACGGCCGCCATCTTTAACTTTTTAATTTATTATCCGATTTTAATGAAAAAAATTTTAAAATTTATTAAAAAATTTAAATAATAAAATTTTAATAAAATACTTATAAAAAAACAAACATGTACGACACGGAGTTCGGAGTCCTCGGTTCGAACCTGGTGAGGGCAAAAAAAAATTAAAAATGGCGACCGATCCTTCCCCCGTGGTGGGTGCTAGCAGACTGACTCCCACCACTTTTTTTCAAAGCATATATATCGTCATCTAGTATGACGTCATGTCCGCCATCTTGTCTTTGATGCTGGAAGCCATCATCAATGTATCGTCGGTGAGAGTGCGCTGACGCCATGTTAGTTAAGTTCTTATCCGCTAGAGTGCAGTAATCAATTATTACTGTGACACCCGCCATCTTGAAATTTGGACGCCATCTTGAAAATCCGTAATTATTTAGCTAGAAATTCGGGAAAAGTTCCAAAATTCATTAAATAAATAGCTCATTAATTTACATATTGATTTGATCCGCTCCTGTCCTTGGTTCGATACCCGATCGATGCAATAATGTTTAATTTTATGTAAAAAATAATAATTTCAATATACCATGTTCAACATTCGTAAAGAGTCTCTATATCCTCTATGACCATCATCCTATCAGACATCAAGACCACCATATTGGAAATTCGTAAATTTTATGCTAGAGATGCGGGAAAAAGTTCAAAATTCATTAAATAAATTGACAATAAATATACTGATTGAATAGATCGACAAAGGTTCTTGGTTTGATCCCTGGCCGATAAAAAAAACAACTTTAATATTTTAAAAAAGTACCACAAAAGTGACAGGTTTGAGAAAATAAAAACACCGCAAGTTCTTTTAAAAAAACTTTTAATACATACATACTACACTACTACAAGTACAAAAAAAATACACAGACAAATTACTAAAGTTTTGTGGATTTCTCGATTCAAACAGTCTTCTTGTTGTATGGTACTACAATTGTGTATTACATAATCCCATAATTTCAAGTTTTTGATCTTCTCACAGTACATGCAGTCGGATGATGGAACACCGCTGGATGCTCCTTCATCAATGCCACTGGAACTGTTGACAACCATTGTAACACTGCTGACATGTTAACTTCTGAAGCCTTTGAGGTCTGCTCTGCGGAAGATGTTGCACGCGTCGAAATCTCCTACTGTGCTGAGAGAGCAGGTGTATCTGTAGACGTCGTTGTCATCGTGCTCTGCACTGATGATGGTATACCTTCGATCCAGGTTGGTATATATAGTGGTAATGATGCCATCGAGTTCTCAAGAATAGCTAGATACCGGTCTATTATGTTATACAAGTCTAACTATCCGTTCCGTTCATTACCGCAGCCAGAGACGGACTGAAGTCCATATCACCAGGGTCTCACTTATATAGACTCATCAGTCGGTACAACACATGAGTCAAAACAAGAACCATGTTCATTATACTCACACTTAACTTTCTCGGAGCATTTTTTATAATGAAGATGTAAGCTATCAAGACGTGAAATTAGTTTTTTGCACTTATTGCACTGAAATTGTATTCTTTTAACATTATTAGAACAACTGCTTCTTTCATGTCTGCGAGCATTTGAGGTGATAGTAAATGATGCGTCACAGTATTTGCACTGACGCAATGTATGCTCTTCATTAGTTGAAGAATCCAATGCTGACGATGAAACTTCGAATGATGGTGGTATCACATCTGTTGAAATCTCCTCCAATGTTGACGCCGTCGTTGCCAACGGGATCTGCACCTTCTCCATCGTAGCTGTCGTCAAGGTTCCCGTAGACGATGGTTCAACCTCCGAGTTCGACGTTAAAGACGGTAAAGATGCCATCGAGGTCTCAAGAACAGCTAATTGACACGACTTATGCACCAGAAGAAACAAACTAGGTGATCCTTACACCGCCGACGTCAGTAACAAACTGAGCGTCCTGCTGCCTAGGACTCGCTTATATACATGCACCGTATGGAATAATACGCTAGTCAAATCAAGAATCATTTACAATAATACTAGAGTCAAATCTACAAATTAAAAAAAAGGATCATTTGATCGAAAAAAAATTCGATCTCTCCAATATACGCCAGGCTCCAAGAGCTACAATTCACGTCATCAGATCCATCTACATTTTGCTCCTATGCTTCAATTGACCATTAGCTGCAAGTGCTCCAACAGCTCCATCAGCTTCAACACGTAATGTACGCAATGTACGCGCAATACATGCAATTTACACGCAATAAATGTAATGATTACACAGTACACACAGGAAACGGAACGTACACACAGTACACACAGGAAACTAAACGGACACACAGTACACACAGGAAACTAAACGGACACACAGTACACACAGGGAACGGAACGTACACACAGTACAAACAGGAAACTGAACGTACACACAGTACACACAGGAAACTGAACGTACACACAGTACACACACAGGAAACTGAACGTACACACAGTACACACACAGGAAACGGAACGTACACACAGTACACACAGGAAACTAAACGTACACACAGTACACACAGGAAACTGAACGTACACACAGTACACACACAGGAAACGGAACGTACACACAGTACACACAGGAAACTAAACGTACACACAGTACACACAGGAAACGGAACGTACACACAGTACACACAGGAAACGGAACGCACACACAGTACACACAGGAAACTGAACGTACACACAGTACACACAGGAAACGGAACGTACACACAGTACACACAGGAAACGGAACGTACACACAGTACACACAGGAAACGGAACGTACACACAGTACACACAGAAAACGGAACGTACACACAGGAAACGGAACGTACACACAGTACACACAGGAAACGGAACGTACACACAGTAAACACAGGAAACGTAATGATCACACATACAGTAGCGGAAACACACACAGGCTTAGTTGGAAATCAGAATACAAGAAATAAAAACATTAAATTTTTACTTTCAATTTTTTATTACTTCTCAACATTACACAAATACAAGTAAAAGAAGCCATTATTGTATGTAGCCAGCTTTCCTCAGTTCTTTGAGTATGAAGGATATTTCTTTGATGCACGGATAGTTTCCTGCACAAAGCGAGCCATGTAGAAGTCTTAGCCGGTCAACCAATATGTTTGGATCTTTCCATGATGTGTAATCAATCTCTTCTACCACCATCTTACTTGCTTGTTTATTATAAATACTTTTAATATCACAATCATCCCAGTGATCATAATAAGCATTATCAGATTTATTTATTATAACACGGCGTTTCCATCGTTTCGGTCTCAGGACATCGCCACATTCTTCGATCTTGTCAGCTCTAGGTGCTTCATCACAGTCTATGCCTTTGTCAACAACCTCAGAGTCACTGTAACAATCACTGTAGAAGACATACTCTTCACCCAGATTACCGTATGAATTCGCTATCGATGATGTCGAAGTGTCTTCATCGTCTTCATGCTTCCTTTTTAGGAGTCCATCATTTTTACAAAGAATGGAGGATCTACTGAATATAGGCTTGAATGTATTCTCACTTTTCACGGTGTTGATACTTCCATTAGTTTCAGTCTTCCCGAAGCCATTAGCATCCTTCAATTTATGTTCTTCCTCACGATCGGGTGAGCTAATACCATCACGCTCAGGACAAGGAAAATTATTGTCATAATGCAGATCACTCTTCTTTAGTCTAGTGGATCCATCGGTGTCCTCTATGCCGTAAGTAGTCTTGAATTTACATGTTCTACCATGTCTTTTTAAGCTGTCAATTCGTGTTAACAACCTGCTACAACGATTACAGCTTAACATGTTGCGTAGTGGGTTTCTAGCACAATCATTCTTCTCATGACGTCTAGCATTCCTTCTCATGACAAAATCCTTGCCACAGTATCTACAGCGGCTTCCTTCCGATTCAGCTATAGATAACAAACCACGATCCATGGTAGCTTCTGTGACTAATGTTAGATACAAACTGGCAGTTTTCTCCAATTGGAACCATTTCTTAAATAGAGTTTTTGAAATATTTCATCAGCGAGAGTTAAGTTATCTAATGCAAAGCAAATTGATGCAAGTAGTTCTGGCTGTCGTCAACAGATGGCGCCACGTGTTTCTTGCAGGTAAATAATATATATTTCATTAATGTGGGATGCGGAACGCTCACTATCGATCGCAAAGGGAGGTTGGCTTCGATAGTATCCAAGGAGAAAAAAGTTCGTCCTTCCTGCTAGTGCTTCTCAGATTTCTCACAGTCCGCCATCTTGGATTACGACGTCACGGCGGCCATCTTGGATGGGTGTGACCTTGACCTTTGACCGAAACCGCAGGAATGATCGCAAGCACACGGATTAACCATCAAAATATTGATAAGAATAATCAGGAGCACACGGAGAAAACCATCATAATATTGGCAAGAATAATCAGGAGCACACGGAGAAAACCATCATAATATTGGCAAGAATAATCAGGAGCACACAGAGAAAACCACTACAAGTTTTCTTTGATATCATTAAAATACAAAAAAAAAAAAATAAAAAATTAAAAATAAAAACGAAAATAAATTCAAACATTCTGGCTTGTACTAGAACTCTATCTTTGATCAACAATGAGAAGTTCACAAGCTAGCAGAATGTTTGAATTTATTTTCGTTTTTATTTTTAATTTTTTATTTTATTTTTTTTTTGTATTTTAATGATATCAAAGAAAACTTGTAGCGGTTTTCTCCGTGTGCTCCTGATTATTCTTGCCAATATTATGATGGTTTACTCCGTGTGCTCCTGATTATTCTTGCCAATATTATGATGGTTTTCTCCGTGTGCTCCTGATTATTCTTGCCAATATTATGATGGTTTTCTCCGTGTGCTCCTGATTATTCTTATCAATATTTTGATGGTTAATCCGTGTGCTTGCGATCATTCCTGCGGTTTCGGTCAAAGGTCAAGGTCACACCCATCCAAGATGGCCGCCGTGACGTCGTAATCCAAGATGGCGGACTGTGAGAAATCTGAGAAGCACTAGCAGGAAGGACGAACTTTTTTCTCCTTGGATACTATCGAAGCCAACCTCCCTTTGCGATCGATAGTGAGCGTTCCGCATCCCACATTAATGAAATATATATTATTTACCTGCAAGAAACACGTGGCGCCATCTGTTGACGACAGCCAGAACTACTTGCATCAATTTGCTTTGCATTAGATAACTTAACTCTCGCTGATGAAATATTTCAAAAACTCTATTTAAGAAATGGTTCCAATTGGAGAAAACTGCCAGTTTGTATCTAACATTAGTCACAGAAGCTACCATGGATCGTGGTTTGTTATCTATAGCTGAATCGGAAGGAAGCCGCTGTAGATACTGTGGCAAGGATTTTGTCATGAGAAGGAATGCTAGACGTCATGAGAAGAATGATTGTGCTAGAAACCCACTACGCAACATGTTAAGCTGTAATCGTTGTAGCAGGTTGTTAACACGAATTGACAGCTTAAAAAGACATGGTAGAACATGTAAATTCAAGACTACTTACGGCATAGAGGACACCGATGGATCCACTAGACTAAAGAAGAGTGATCTGCATTATGACAATAATTTTCCTTGTCCTGAGCGTGATGGTATTAGCTCACCCGATCGTGAGGAAGAACATAAATTGAAGGATGCTAATGGCTTCGGGAAGACTGAAACTAATGGAAGTATCAACACCGTGAAAAGTGAGAATACATTCAAGCCTATATTCAGTAGATCCTCCATTCTTTGTAAAAATGATGGACTCCTAAAAAGGAAGCATGAAGACGATGAAGACACTTCGACATCATCGATAGCGAATTCATACGGTAATCTGGGTGAAGAGTATGTCTTCTACAGTGATTGTTACAGTGACTCTGAGGTTGTTGACAAAGGCATAGACTGTGATGAAGCACCTAGAGCTGACAAGATCGAAGAATGTGGCGATGTCCTGAGACCGAAACGATGGAAACGCCGTGTTATAATAAATAAATCTGATAATGCTTATTATGATCACTGGGATGATTGTGATATTAAAAGTATTTATAATAAACAAGCAAGTAAGATGGTGGTAGAAGAGATTGATTACACATCATGGAAAGATCCAAACATATTGGTTGACCGGCTAAGACTTCTACATGGCTCGCTTTGTGCAGGAAACTATCCGTGCATCAAAGAAATATACTTCATACTCAAAGAACTGAGGAAAGCTGGCTACATACAATAATGGCTTCTTTTACTTGTATTTGTGTAATGTTGAGAAGTAATAAAAAATTGAAAGTAAAAATTTAATGTTTTTATTTCTTGTATTCTGATTTCCAACTAAGCCTGTGTGTGTTTCCGCTACTGTATGTGTGATCATTACGTTTCCTGTGTTTACTGTGTGTACGTTCCGTTTCCTGTGTGTACTGTGTGTACGTTCCGTTTCCTGTGTGTACGTTCCGTTTTCTGTGTGTACTGTGTGTACGTTCCGTTTCCTGTGTGTACGTTCCGTTTCCTGTGTGTACTGTGTGTACGTTCAGTTTCCTGTGTGTACTGTGTGTGCGTTCCGTTTCCTGTGTGTACTGTGTGTACGTTCCGTTTCCTGTGTGTACTGTGTGTACGTTTAGTTTCCTGTGTGTACTGTGTGTACGTTCCGTTTCCTGTGTGTGTACTGTGTGTACGTTCAGTTTCCTGTGTGTACTGTGTGTACGTTTAGTTTCCTGTGTGTACTGTGTGTACGTTCCGTTTCCTGTGTGTGTACTGTGTGTACGTTCAGTTTCCTGTGTGTGTACTGTGTGTACGTTCAGTTTCCTGTGTGTACTGTGTGTACGTTCAGTTTCCTGTTTGTACTGTGTGTACGTTCCGTTTCCTGTGTGTACTGTGTGTCCGTTTAGTTTCCTGTGTGTACTGTGTGTCCGTTTAGTTTCCTGTGTGTACTGTGTGTACGTTCCGTTTCCTGTGTGTACTGTGTAATCATTACATTTATTGCGTGTAAATTGCATGTATTGCGCGTACATTGCGTACATTACGTGTTGAAGCTGATGGAGCTGTTGGAGCACTTGCAGCTAATGGTCAATTGAAGCATAGGAGCAAAATGTAGATGGATCTGATGACGTGAATTGTAGCTCTTTGAGCCTGGCGTATATTGGAGAGATCGAATTTTTTTTCGATCAAATGATCCTTTTTTTTAATTTGTAGATTTGACTCTAGTATTATTGTAAATGATTCTTGATTTGACTAGCGTATTATTCCATACGGTGCATGTATATAAGCGAGTCCTAGGCAGCAGGACGCTCAGTTTGTTACTGACGTCGGCGGTGTAAGGATCACCTAGTTTGTTTCTTCTGGTGCATAAGTCGTGTCAATTAGCTGTTCTTGAGACCTCGATGGCATCTTTACCGTCTTTAACGTCGAACTCGGAGGTTGAACCATCGTCTACAGGAACCTTGACGACAGCTACGATGGAGAAGGTGCAGATCCCGTTGGCAACGACGGCGTCAACATTGGAGGAGATTTCAACAGATGTGATACCACCATCATTCGAAGTTTCATCGTCAGCATTAGAGTCTTCAACTAATGAAGAGCATACATTGCGTCAGTGCAAATACTGTGACGCATCATTTACTATCACCTCAAATGCTCGCAGACATGAAAGAAGCAGTTGTTCTAATAATGTTAAAAGAATACAATTTCAGTGCAATAAGTGCAAAAAACTAATTTCACGTCTTGATAGCTTACATCTTCATTATAAAAAATGCTCCGAGAAAGTTAAGTGTGAGTATAATGAACATGGTTCTTGTCTTGACTCATGTGTTGTACCGACTGATGAGTCTATATAAGTGAGACCCTGGTGATATGGACTTCAGTCCGTCTCTGGCTGCGGTAATGAACGGATCGGATAGTTAGACTTGTATAACATAATAGACCGGTATCTAGCTATTCTTGAGAACTCGATGGCATCATTACCACTATATATACCAACCTGGATCGAAGGTCTACCATCATCAGTGCAGAGCACGATGACAACGACGTCTACAGATACACCTGCTCTCTCAGCACAGTAGGAGATTTCGACGCGTGCAACATCTTCCGCAGAGCAGACCTCAAAGGCTTCAGAAGTTAACATGTCAGCAGTGTTACAATGGTTGTCAACAGTTCCAGTGGCATTGATGAAGGAGCATCCAGCGGTGTTCCATCATCCGACTGCATGTACTGTGAGAAGATCAAAAACTTGAAATTACGGGATTATGTAATACACAATTGTAGTACCATACAACAAGAAGACTGTTTGAATCGAGAAATCCACAAAACTTTAGTAATTTGTCTGTGTATTTTTTTTGTACTTGTAGTAGTGTAGTATGTATGTATTAAAAGTTTTTTTAAAAGAACTTGCGGTGTTTTTATTTTCTCAAACCTGTCACTTTTGTGGTACTTTTTTAAAATATTAAAGTTGTTTTTTTTTATCGGCCAGGGATCGAACCAAGAACCTTTGTTGATCTATTCAATTAGTATATTTATTGTCAATTTATTTAATGAATTTTGAACTTTTTCCCGCATCTCTAGCATAAAATTTACGAATTTCCAATATGGTGGTCTTGATGTCTGATAGGATGATGGTCATAGAGGATATAGAGACTCTTTACGAATGTTGAACATGGTATATTGAAATTATTATTTTTTACATAAAATTAAACATTATTGCATCGATCGGGTATCGAACCAAGGACAGGAGCGGATCAAATCAATATGTAAATTAATGAGCTATTTATTTAATGAATTTTGGAACTTTTCCCGGATTTCTAGCTAAATAATTACGGATTTTCAAGATGGCGTCCAAATTTCAAGATGGCGGGTGTCACAGTAATAATTTATTACTGCACTCTAGCGGATAAGAACTTAACTAACATGGCGTCAGCGCACTCTCGCCGACGATACATTGATGATGGCTTCCAGCATCAAAGACAAGATGGCGGACATGACGTCATACTAGATGACGATATATATGCTTTGAAAAAAAGTGGCGGGAGTCAGTCTGCTAGCACCCACCACGGGGGAAGGATCGGTCGCCATTTTTAATTTTTTTTGCCCTCACCAGGTTCAAACCGAGGACTCCGAACTCCGTGTCGTACATGTTTGTTTTTTTTATAAGTATTTTATTAAAATTTTATTATTTAAATTTTTTAATAAATTTTATAATTTTTTTCATTAAAATCGGATAATAAATTAAAAAGTTAAAGATGGCGGCCGTAACGGAAATTGCAACGGTGACGTCATCATCCAATATGGCTGCCATGGCATCCTAGTTTTCAAGGTCATGACCTCGGCGGCTTAGAGCGGCTAGCTCTTAGGATTTTTAAGCCGCTTTTAGGAATTTGGGTTTTTTCTAGGGCAAAACGACTTTTGAGGATTTTCGAAATCCTGATTTTTGAATTGTAGAATTTTTTGAGATTTTTTGGCGGAATTTTTTTTCACAGAAATGTAAATTTTGGCGAATTTTAAGGAATTTTGGGCATTTTTTGCCCAATTTTGGCGAATTTTGAGAGTCAAAGGTCAAGGTCAAACTTGTCCCGTTACGCTGTGTCCCGTTACACTCCTCCAAGATGGCCGCCGTGACGTCACAATCCAAGATGGCGGTCGGCACCACAGGCACCACAGCCTGCAGCCTGTCCCAGTTAATACTAACCTATACTACTGTAAACAAATATTTGTTTGATTCAAACAAACTTTTTTTTTTCTTCTCTGGTGCAACGCGCAGACTGTAAGTGATGAATGATCGGGCGGTACCGCTTGCTTGCAGTCCTCGCCCTGCTCGCTGTTCTGGTGGCTCGCCTGGCCGCCGGGGGTCGCGCGGAGGTTCACGGGCATCCACGAGGCTGACCTCGGCAAGTGTTAAAGGCTGCTGCGACCCCGGGCTCCAGAGACTACAGCCCGGGCCTGTTCCCCCCGGCCGACCTGGACAGCAGCCGGTTCCACTTCGGGTGCGTGGACCACATGGCGGTGCTCTTCCACTGCGGGTCCAGCCAGGTCTTCGATGCCTCGGTGAGCAGCCACGCCAAGCCTTTCCACGTGACAACGTCTGATAAATCGATGAACGCCGGCTGCACGCACGAAAAAAAAGTGTCCCGTTACGCACATTGTCCCGTTACGCTCATTGTACGCTTGCGCCGCATCTATCTCTCTTCCACTCGATTAGAACAACCAATCGATTTGACTTTCTCGAGGCACGTTAAACTTGAAACACTCCCATTCGTTTCCTACTTTTCCTATCATCGTCCTGTCCTTAACAGAACGACACAGATTGGAAGAAGTTAAATAGCAATCATGTATAAAAGTTATAGTTTAAATAATCTGTTCGTTAAAGTAATAAACATACCTATTTGAATTAATGATTGCAAATAAAAGTAAATTTATCAATTAAATTGTAGATTTCATTTCACTCCTTCTTTGTGTCCATACAAAATAGTGATAATTCAATAAAAATGATTCAATTTTATTCATAAAAGTATGAAATCATTTCATCAATGTTTTGTAATGACGTTGTCACGTTAAACTATCGTCCGTAAACCGACTTTACAGACAACTAATTTTTTAATTAATTTATTAATTGGTGTGCTTTCCAAAATGTTGCGTACTTCAATAATAATAATAATAAATAATAATAATAATTTACACCTGCAATTGGGCATCCGCCCGGTGGCAAGGAGTTTCCACCCCCCCCCCCCCAACTACCCTCACTCCTCCCCCCTCTGGAGCCTCCTTCGCAAGTCCTTCCCTCCTCCCACATCCAGTGTCCTCCCCTCAAGCTCCACTCTCGCCCCGTCCTCACAAGGAATACCTGCCTTCCTCTCTCTGAATCTTCCACTCATGATCTCTCTTTCCTCGATACAGCCCTCTGTTCAACCTAGCTCTCAGCTATCCCCAGCCCCCCTCCCTCCCCCCACGAATTACTTTATGCATTCTCACTAGCCTTTCTACTTTCCTCCTTTCTTGCAGCGTGTCCCACCCCAGCTCCTTAACCCCTCACACTGGCGTGGGTACTAACACGTTGACAACATAAATATTTATGAATTAACCATTCATCTTTTATCTTAAAACTGGTTGTTTAGTATGACATGAACTTATTTTTTAAAGATTTAAGTTAATTTTAGGCCCACATTTTCAGTTTATAAATTGAATGTTTGACAAAAAAAAACCTACTTCTTCGTTCGTACACTCTTAATTTTTTTATTGGCTATTTTTCCGCCCTTTAATTTTCTTGCTGAAATGTATGGTGGAATTTCGGTTCGCTAGACTAAATTCATGCAGTTTTAAATCAATGTCCCTGAGGCTAAAGTAAACTTAGTTTCCATAAGTTATATTTTTTCACCCAGTAATGTTTTGTAAGTAACTTTTAACTTAACTGAGTTAGATTTTTAGCACACTAAGTCAAACTGAACTTAAGTTCGTTTTTGAAGCTAATTTACCAATATATTACGTATACACATGACTATACTTAACTTATAATAATGGAGTTGTCTTTAAACTGCTCGTATTTACCATGTTTTTATTAACTCGCTTTCTTTCGGTTTTTAGTCGAAAAAATGTGTCACCAAAAGCAACTAACTCCAGAGCTGCGATGTAGCTCGAATCCCGGTGTGTTCTCAAGATCTGTGACCCAAAATGGCTTGGCAATCTACGATTATGTGTTCTGTTGTAGTTAAACTAAAATAAACCACTTTTATCTTATCAATTGTGATTTTTATCTCCTACACTCACCCGATAAGAGAATGTCATCAACAACTCTAATGAAACTAGTGTCACAAGGGTACAATGTCAATAACAAGCAAGAACTAACTTAGTTTACACTTTTTTTTAGATGGATCTATAAGATAGTTCCTTAGTAACTTTCCAAGCAGGAGATAAAATAAGGTTCAGGTAAGAAAATAATATTTATGTTAGGCTAAGTGAGATCCACTGGCAAAGAAACCATGAAGGATTTCCACCAAAGAGCAATATTATTAAAAAAAAACATAAGTCAGTCACTTGAATAATTTAAACACTGTAGCAAATACACAACTTAAAATACATTTGTAGTGTCGGAACCACTTTATGTCAACTTTGAAAACAAATTTGTCCAGTAGTGATGAGTAGAGACTTTTTGTCAAACTATTCTGGAGCTGACAAGCACACAATCATCTCATGTTTAGCTACTCCCGAAGATATTTATTCTAACAGGAAAAAAGTATAAAAGCAGTTCCTCTTTGTATGTTAAAACTAATTAAAAATTATTCAAGAAAGGTCCACTGAAAAATCTATACAATCCATCAGGAATCCCGGACCAGCAAATATAAAATTAACTGTGAATAAGCATCAATCACTATCTACACTAACTAAAAATTTCTCTGATAAAAATAAAGTTCTGCACATACATTTGTCGATTTTGATTGCTTCGACTGTAGATTACATGCTGTCCGACTTTATTAAATTTTTGATTCTTTTCACTGAAGTTTATCTTAAACCTAAACCTATGTACATCCATTCCCAGCACATTTTATGTTCAGGAATCCTCATTGAAGTACCTACACTGTTTATATCATGTCATATCTCAAGAGTTTCACTTCGGAGTTGGTTGGATCGACCATCACTCGCATTCTGCTATGCAGTGGGCGGTGCAAAATCTCTTCCTGCAAAACCAAACTTGCATCGGCAATGAAATGTAACAATCTTTAAGTGGTATTTACTGTGAGTGTTCTGGATAAAGAGATTACTTTTGTTGCAGCACATGTGTGTGTTCCAAGTACGTATTTAGCTGCTGGCAAATATACCATGCCATTTCTCATTAAATTTTATCACTAGGCTTGTCCCTTGATTTCTGCACATTTTTACATTTAAATTATTGGACCATCATTAAATTGACACAACACATAAAATGTTTAACTGCTGGCAGGTCCACCACACACACACACACACACACTCTCTCTCTCTCTCTCTCTCTCTCTCTCTCTCTCTCACCTAGCAGCGATGAAGGGGAATTTAAAATCAGTGAAGTCAGACTGAGAAATGCTGAATAGCTCAGTGGGAGCCAGTTGAACGGTTCAAGAATTTGTTAAAACCTAGCATTGTCATAGAATAAAGTGAGTAATATTTGCTACATTAACTCCCAAAATTGAACCATATTAACCATGGAAAAAAAAAGTAATCTTGAAGTGAATTAAAATGTTCATTATGCCCTGTTTAGCTGCACTGTCAAAATATTGTTGAGGTCAGTTAGAGATAAACCTCTAGGTTACCAATATATTTTCACGATTAAAGCCTAAGTGTTATCAGTCAGCTATAAGTATATCTGAAATGTTGAACAGTGTTCATTATAAACTTAGATTTGACCATTCCCCTCCCTGGGCAGTCTTTGCCTTAGCTATAGTTCCCCTGATGAACCACATCCTCGTCAGAGTTCAGGGAGAAGTGGTCCTAGGCATACACGTGAGCGATCTCAAAGTTACTCTCCCAGATACACCCCGCTTGGTTCCCCCCTAGCTGACCTTGATGACAGGAGGGCCTAACTCAACTGCTATGGCTACACTGTGAAGACCTCCAAGTGCGTCCTCGAACCAGGTCTTCGATGAAGTGGCGAGTGACTACACATGTGTGAGTTTACCTTAGCATGCATCAGGTAATGAAGAGGTTAATGAATGATTTTCTTGGTTTCCAGTTGAAGAAGTGTGAAGCCAGTGGGAAATAACTATTTGATGCTGACTGGCCCTTTATCACTTCAGAAGAATACAAGAACTCTTAAATTAAATATGCCATTGTAAAATACATTAGGCTCAATTAAATCATTATAATTTTATTTTCTTTCAGTATAATTTTCTACCCCTTTAAAACATTTTAGAAGGTGTTGATATTCGGAGTTAACAATGGCCATTATAAGTTTAGCTACAGAAAGTCAGACAATGTCTTAATGTGTCTTGGTTTCTACATCCTAAATTGACTTGGTGATCATGGATATCAAGAAGGTACTTTTATTTTGGGTAAAAATAAAGGGGTGACCTACTTTTTTTTTATAGAAAATTGGGTGGTTAGTTACTATTATTGTGCTAACAAATGATGTAATTGAATTTTTGAAAATAAACCTTTTCCACCTGTAGTGAATAAGGTATAGCCAACTTGTAATAGTGAATTTTCACTTAACTGCGCATTTTCTAATAGACATTCTGTCAGTAATTCCTGTCAACAACAACCCAAAATTCAATTCGTACTTCCTTACCTATTTTCCAACCGACATGTCAGAATAAGGGGTACTACATTGAATGGACTGAAAACACTTAGCAAAAGAGTTAAAACTATCTTAAATGCACTATAAACATACTGGTATCACACTAGTACACATTGTGGCTGTGATCACTTCAAGCTAATGTGATGAGCATCGATGATTCGATGCCAGCCACCAGCGCCACTCGATTTACGATTGCCGATTCTGCACTCAGGTTGTTCGAAGCTCTATGTAACACTGAAGGACTCGTCGTCTTGATAACTGTGCCACATAAAACCCTACTCCATTCCTTTGTCTTTAATACATCATTGGCCATCCATCCCCAATATTCGAATTCGATCATTGGGACCTGAATATAGGTGTTTCCTCAAGCATAATGTAGTGGACTTCAACAACAATTTTATGTATTTATCGGAGCTATTTTATTTCTTACTGCACCACATTCGATAGCTTCTATAACTTAAATACGACTCTACACAAATGTGCCATGATTTTGGGGAATACTACTAGTGTCCTAAGATGTACATACATATTAAAATACATAAGTTAATAAAAATACGAGAGCATGCTGCATTAATACAAAAAGATAAAAGAAAGTGTTATATAATTTATTACAACATTTAAAACATTCAAAAATAGTTGGTAATATAAATATTTATGTTTGTAAAAACATTAAAATTTTTATCAAACAAATACAAATTTTTTTAAAATCATTTGCTGGATTCTGCCATACTTGTGGTTTCTATGTGAGTGGTGTCTGTAAGTCTTATTTCCTCACGTCTTGAAGACTTGTTGCGGTCGTTTCCTCTACAGCAGATCTGCTGTATGGTGCAGATGTAATACACGAGGAGGCCCAGGACGAATATACATGCGCACACGAGTAGTCCCATACTCACCTCGGCCCACATCCTGCTGGACTCTCTTTCACTTTTAAAGAATTTGCTTTGTTGATGTTTCTTGCAGTTTCTCAACACAGTATTTGCACTAACCTTACACTGGTGTACCCTTCACAGATCAGATTGCCATTCAAGCAAGAGGTCTAAGTAAATGGCTTCCTCTTAATGCTACCCGACTCCTCCGCAATCACACCGACAACTTGGCTGATGTTTCCCGTACTATATGTGACTTCGCCATGCTATCACTGCCCTCAAAAATGTTGTTACCTGATTAATTACCTAAACTCTATCCAACTACAGTGTCCATATGGGTGTTATTGTCTTAACTCGATATAATTGCATCAAGTACATGTTGTCCACTTTTGCCTTGTTGCCTTGTCTCGACCCAACTTCACAGTGCTCACGCTAACCATATGTTTTTGTTCCATAAAAATCAAGAGTGTTATAATTGTCCACGTGATCGGTCAGCACTAGGACCTAGCTGTTCGCCATATAACCTAAATAGTCTGGCTCACTCTGGAAGTGTCTCCTAGACCCGGTCCAACTCTAGGGTTTTATGCTGTCCACACGTCGCTTTGTCACCTAGACTATTTTGCTCAGCTCTGTCACCTAGACCCAGTCCGACTTCACGTTGTTGACCCTGTCTATGTGTCGCCGTGTCACCTAGACTATCTGTCAGCTCTGGAGTGTCTCCTAGACCCGGTCAGACTCCACAGCGTTGATGATGTCCACGCGTCACTGTGTGACCTAGATGATCTGGCTCAGCTTTGGAAGTGTCTCCTAGACCTGGTCCAACTCTAGGGTTTTATGCTGACCACACGTCGCCATGTCACCTAGACTATCTGGCTACAGCTCTGTCACCTAGACCCAGTCCGACTCCACAGCGTTGACGCTATATATGTGTCGTGTCACCTAGACTATCTCTCAACTCTGGAAGTGTCTCCTAGACCTGGTCCAACTCAGGGTTTTATGCTGTCCACACGTCGCCGTGTCACCTAGACTATCTGTCAGCTCTGTCACCTAGACCCAGTCCGACTCCACGGCGTTGACCCTATATATGTGTCGTGTCACCTAGACTATCTCTCAACTCTGGAAGTGTCTCCTAGACCTGGTCCAACTCCACGGTTTTTATGCTGTCCACACGTCGCCGTGTCACTTGTACTATTTTGCTCAGCTCTATCACCTATACCCAGTCCGACTCCACAGCGTTGACCCTGTCTATGTGTCGCCGTGTCACCTAGACTATCTGTCAGCTCAGCTCTGGAGCATCTCCTAGACCCGGTCCGACTCCACGGCGTTGATGCTGTCCACGCGTCACCGTGTGACCTAGATGATCTGGCTCAGCTCTGGAGCGTCTCCTAGACCCGGTCCGACTCCACGGCGTTGATGCTGTCCACGTGGGTGGTGTCGGTGAGGTGCATCTCGTCGCGCCTGGCCTGCTTGCCGGGCGCGCGCGCCTTGCCCCCGGCAGCGCCCTTGTCGCCCGTCAGGCGGCCGGCCTGGCAGCACAGCTGGCGGAACACGCAGGCGTAGCAGGACAGCAGCGCCACCACGAGCAGGCTGCCGGCGACCAGCGCGACGACCAGGGTCACGCTAATGCCGCCGTCCATCACTCGTCGGCATCGTCGGGCGCCGTGGGTCAGCCTCCTGCAACACGCCGTGTCTGCTGCAGGGACCTGTCGAAACATGGTTGTAGAGGAGGCCCAACCACATTGTCATTACCCTCTGACCTGCCCTCACTGATCATTGGTCAATTAAGAAATAAAGTGTTTCAAGAAGTATCTTATCCCAAAACATTTTCGCGACAACATGTGTCCCTATAGCTGTGCCATTTATTTGGGGGAAATGGCACTTGTCAGTTGCCACATTTGTCAGCGCAGTTTTCTGCACAGACTTTAACTTAAAAAATGATTTGTAACAAAAGATGTTATGTTAATTCATTTTTTTTGTTTAAAATAGATTTGTATTTATCATTTATATATAATGGAAGACATTGGTTTACTAACTGTTGATGTCGGGTAAAACATTAACCATCAGTAGAGCTCTAAAACTAAAAAATATATCTCCATCACTTATTTTTATAATATTTTCAGTGCTTACATGGAGGTAAATACTAAAACAATAACTTAATTTGAGCATGCACACGATATTCCATTGGCTCATAATCATATATGGTGCGTGTCAAATGACCCCTGATCCAACAACAGGCAAGGATGAACGCGGAGCCTTTTTTTTTTTTTTTAGCTTGGCCTTCTAGTCGAATATAACGCGGGAAGTTGAGGTCTGTGGTCGAGAGTAAATGCACCGAGAAGCGGGTCTTGTTCAGGGTATTCCTGGGAGCTGCAGAGTGTCTGAGCTGCACGTGCAGCATTGTCTCCGCGCCGCTCCAGAGACGCTGCCCCCCAGCTGGCAGGCGGCCGGGAGCCCGGTGATGCCCCACTGCCGAGTTGAAGCCGTCTCTCTTCGTCAACCACCGTCCACCCGTGCAGGGGACGTCTCTCCGTGCCAACTTCGGCACGTCGTTACCGCAAATTCCGTTGGGGGGTTATTCGGAGCATGAGCACCCAACACCCGCTAGTTTTAGAACAAAGCTACCCTAGCACAACCTTTTCTGCACTTGGTGAGAGATCATTCCAAAAGTCCAAATATATTCTCATACATCACCTAGGTCTAATCCCTGTTAGGATATACTAGGAGTTACATGTTCTAGTCTTCAAATTATCCGAGTTTCTTGCGTCCCTATTCATCCTTAAAGGTAGGATTTCTACATGGGTATTATTCTTATTGCTGATATTATTCCTGTTCTTGTGTCTTGATATCCATACTTTTCACGTCGAAATTTCATCCAATTTCTTTCATGCTTTTTTTTTTTTTCCTAATCATGTCCATTTCCATAGCCGTGTCGTCATCGTAAGTCACATTATTTTCATCGGACAGGAAGTTTGACTTTAGAAAGGATAAACCAACACAGACCACCTCATTCCCTACATTTTTTGTGTTAAATTTAAAAAAAAACTGTGAATTTCTTAGGTTCAATTGCCTGAGATAGCTGCCTCAGGGTGTGTAAAGTAACTCTCATTCAAACGTTCAAGCCATGATAACATACGAGAGTATCAGTTCGCATTATCTCAGTATCATATAAGGGTGAGCGCCCCCATTTTCTTGTGGTACATTACAGAGCCGATTTGAATTTTTAGAGAATTTTCGAAATTTGCGTTAATAGCTGGCACCAGGGTAGAATTCATAAGTATACGCACAATCAAGCCTGAGTCTTTATTGAGTTTATTGACAGCTTTAGTATTGTTTTGCATTCACTTCAATTATGAAATATTCTTATAGTGTTTCAAAATAAATGTTATAGTCCGTCGGGACAAATAAACTACCCGTGATCTCACGAACAATATTATTCTAATGCAAGCCGGTAAGCATTCTAGCTTGTCACAAAATAAAAAAGAAAATAAAAAATGGGAATTTATTATGGCCCTGTAAATATATGTTTTCTGGATAATTACTAGCTTTGATGTGAAAACAGTCCAAGTTTTCGTTCACAATACTGTTAGCCTATACTTCAGCCCTAAAAGCAAACACAGAATAATCGCCTTTGTAGTGTCCAGCACTATACCATTGATTGCCAGCTTATTCGACGCGCCTGAGCCCACAAACTTTAGACAATGGCCGTGCGCTTCTAATTGAGCAGGTCGTGAAGTAGCTTTAGATTCCTTCACTTTACCGCTGCTATGCTCGCGAGGATCAAACCATGACTGGGTTGTACTTGTATGTCATTCAACCTTTGTTTTCTATTGGTTAAACTGACTGGGTTGTACTTATATGTCATTATACAATTGTTTCCTATAGGTAGAGACCGGAAAAATTCGCGAATTCATTTCGCGATAGGCTCAAATACAAATAGTTATACCTCAGTGCTGCCTCTGCCATTGGCTCACAACTCACCTGGATGACTCTGAGCCAATGAGAAACGCCCGACCAAAGCTTTATCGAATCACAGGCTGCTACGTTGGGACGTTTTACAAGACAGCAGCCAATGAGTGGGTGGCATTGGACCGAGTGTACGTAGAACTATGGAGTTCATCCTGTAGGTCATTGAACTCACGAATTTTTCCTGTCCCTACCTATAGGTTACCCTGTTTGGATTGTACTTGCATGCCATTCAACCATTGTTTTATATTGGTTAAACTGACTGGGTTTTACTTGCATGTCATTCAACCATTGTTTTCTGTTGGTTACTTCCTGGTCTAGAGTGCCGTGGGTCGTGTCATCTGTGATTGGGTTGAATTTACATAGATTTAATGACAGGCATTCAGCTGAATGCTGCAAGAAGTTTAACGTGCTGGATTTTTTTGGCAAGTTCTCCATTTAAGGGCTGAGCACGACCTCCCTAGAGTCACGGGTAAATGGATACGTCAATTCATCGCTACTTGCGAGATGGTAGAGGAGGAGTTACAATAAGCTAAGGCAACCCGTCACAGCAACATAAATATTTTTGAATATGAAACCAAAAGTTAGAGACTGGAAAAATTCGCGATTTCGATGACCTCTAGGATAAACTCCACAATCCCCTACACACTCAGGAAAATGCATCCTGCACCTGTCAACTGGGACGCTTGCGATTCAATACTTTTTTGGTTGGAGGTTTTTCATTGGCTGAAAGTCCTTCAGATAAACTGTGAGTCAATCACAGAAGCAATATAAAGATACAGTTGTTTGGATTATAGCATATCATGAAATGAACCCGCGAATTTTTCCGGTCTCTATCAATAGGTAACATTCGTTGCTAAGTCTTTAATGATCCGAGGTTAATTTGTACATTTGTGTTGACTGTTGAATACAGCAACTAGTGGACAATCAACACTTGCTTAAGCAAGTAAAAAGTAGTTAACTGTACTATGATGCACTTGTTATAATATTACCTACAGGATATAGTTAATGCAACTCGTTTGTCCAAGTTTTAAATTACTAACAACCTGAAAAATATCTGGATCGAATTGTACATTTTTAATACGTAGGCTTCCTTTTAATATTATATATTTTTTTTTAGTTCAGAAAACTCTAAATTTAAAAACAATAGTCAACAAACTCGCAATGGCAGCGTGTATGCAAAGTGTGGCCCAATGTACGCAAAATGTGCAGAGTAAAAACATTCAGTGTACGTACTCCCTCATCTTTAGTTTGTGAGAAAATAATTATTTCATTCGCTGAAAACGAAGACGATTTATTCTTTAACGAATAACGCAAATATAAAGCAGATGACGCTTGTTTTCGCAAGCATTTTAAGCGCACTTGAGGTGATCCCACACTAGAACAATGCCTTTCAAGTGTTTACGGGGCAGAAAGGAATAAAGAGCAAAGGAGATCAAAGGGCAAGTAAGAGAGAGTGATTTAATAATTTTGTAAGTGAGTTGTAACGTGAAACACGATAGCGTGAATTTAAAAAAAGGAAAAATTCGTTCGTACAGTTACTGGACTCTTCCGAAGTTAAATTTGCCGCGCCTTTCATCGCATGTCACGTTACAGAATTCATCCAAGAGTATTTCCGGTTAAAATCACAGCACAAAGAGGTTCAACCCTTGGCTCGCTAACTTGTCGAGAGTACTTGTGTGCTTGGCCTGATCACCATAGTCAGCGATAGCCAACAATATATCTCATTTATGAATTCACATTTTATAGTCCTATGGCCACTTGAGACCACTAAATTTGTGAGGTCGAAGGTCCAGCATCTATTAAACTGTAGAATCGCGTTAAGCGCCCAAAAACCTTGAAGAAATCATCTGATATTGGTTTACTTTAATTTGACCGCCTACCTAGATTCGGATGATAATTTAATTGGATTAATTATACGTATTGCTATAAACGTAGCAGAGATTACCTGTTTAGCAAAAATAAAAGATCTACCGAAGAATAGGTGATTATTGTTGCTAAAGCATTTCACGTAGCGCTGTTACGGGGAAGTTTATAGTTGGTTCACTCCAAATCTCTTCATAAACAAATTCAAACATGACTTTGATTAACACTGGTATTAGTTCTGGTAAGGTTTTAAGAAATCCAAATTTATAATTTAAAAATATATTGATACATTCTAACTGTAGCTATGTGAAGACGATGTTCAGATACAAGAGTATTTGAAGCGCGACGCTTAGAGCAATGTGTTTGGCATTTAAAAAAATACTAGAAATTTAATAATTTCATTTATTATGACTTTTCTTTCTTAAAAATATATATTTTTAATGAGTAAATGCGTAGGCTTGCTCAAACTGTCGTTGCAGCTGAATATGGCAACAAATAACTCAAGAGATGATGGCCGTCTGGATTGTAAGATACTGAGCCAGGACCATAAGATATGTTTATTTAACCACGAAACCAATTTACGTTTAAATTAGTCCATATTTAGTGCAATATACAGTGTTTGTATGATTGTTCTCTGTGAATACAAAAACGACTTAAAGGACAACAATAAAACTTGGGTAATATATACAAACAAATTGCATACAAATTAGCCCACTATATATATATATATATTTTTTTTTTTTTTCATAATTTGAGTATTTGTCCCGATTACTGAAATATTTGTCACCCCAAGTTTCTATTGGTTTGTTTGACGTTCCAAGAAACTTATAATTTAACCTATTGGATGGGAAATAAGACAGCTATTGATTGAGTGCTAGTATCTTTTTATATACTACAGTCGCTCCGCCAAGTTTTTTTGTTAGAATTTGTTTACATCAGATAATTCTGAGCTCTTATAAATACATTGTGTTAATTACCTAATGTTTATTTCTTATTGAAAAAAATTTCAAGTAACCACTCCACTTAATGAGATTTAAAAATTTATTTATTTAATTAATTAATAGTTATCTGTGTTAACCACTGATGTATAATCAAATGACTAAAGTTATTAGAACATATTTGTTTTAAAAAATAACAAGTTAATTTGTTGTGTTTATGGCTTATCGTTGAAAATGTGTCCGAATGTAATTTATAAATAGCAAATATTTTGTCATTGGTGAAAAGGTACTCAAAATATATTTAAGAAATTCTGAGCTGTAAAGTTATATGTGATAGTCACTTATAATAAAAAAAATTCAAAGGATCTAGATGGAGAATTAGCCGTCAGACGTGAAGCCATTTTTTTCCCAATTTTGTTTTTGGATTTTTTTATTACATCAATATGGTGGACGTACGTTTACGTTTGTATCATATGTTCTAGCCATCCTTGACTAACGACTGTAATTATTAAGGTGTTCGGAAGAAATTTATATCAAAATATTAACGGTTAATATATTCGTATGCATACAAAAAGTCTGAAATGAACTTTAATTATAGTGAAATGAGTTGAAATTATCAATTTCACATAAATATTCAGCGTTTTAACCTCAAATGCAAGTTCAGCTGAATAAATTTTGTAAACAAACGGCCGCCATATTGGTATGTGTAGTCTAGTGATTTACCCCTCCCCTTTATGTTTCATCCCTCTCTCCCTGAAACGGATCTTATGCCACATTTGAATATTTTCCTAATCTCTGCCTGAACAGTTTTTTTTACGCTGACATTTTTAATCATTATTTTGCGACCTTGTGGAAGAGGGGATGTTAACTTTGTGTAATGGCCAAGCAAATATTCAGCGGACTGAAACACATTACGGAAGCGTCCGATTATATGTACACACAAACGCGCGCGCGTGCACACACACACACACACACACACACACACACACACACACACACACATATATATATATATATATATATATGTGTGTGTGTGTGTATATATATATATATATATAGTCTTTGCGCGGAAACAGTGGCTGTTTTCTGTATAACAAGGGAAGCCTTCTTTTCACAGACGATAGAGCCAAACGCCCGATCGTGCATCTTAGGTTTTTTTTGTTCATTGTAACTCATGATAACTAATGGTCAATTAGGTTAGGTTAGCTACATTATAAATACTTTAAAACATTCTGGACGGTTGATTTGGTTAGGATAGCTACATTAAAGATACTGTGAAATCATGTAAACGGTTTCCTAGGCCTGGATAGCTACGTATTAAAAAGTTATTTGCTAAGCAACCATAAAATGATTTTACAGTATTTTTAATGTAGCTATACTTACCTAACATAACCAACCATCCACAATGTTTTAAAGTATTTATAATGTAGCTAACCTATCCTAATCGACCGCAAAATTTAATGCCGCACCGGTTTATACAATGAGATAGAACGAAAAAAAAAAAGCGAGCATGAACTTCGGGGAACTTCGGGTGTGGCTCTCTCGTCTGTGAAATGAAGGCTTCCCGTATAACAAGGCTTGGCGGCGCAGCCGTACCAACTCTACCGCCCGGTAAATATTTACTCGCTGGTTGTATCCAGCCGGGATCGCCGCGCACGAGAGAAGCCTGCTATCTGCCGGCGGCGCTGCGAACTGTAACCCACGCCTCGAAGGAAGCTAGTTCAGTGCCGGACGCAACTGCCCTCGAACAGGACCAGCATGCTCAGCGGCGAGCCGTTAGGTCTTCTGAGTTTCGCGGTACGTCAGCGGTGTAGCGGTGTCTGTCTATCGATATATCGTTTGAGTGATATCGAGCCTAATAAAATATCTACTTGATAATACCGCTACATCATATTATCAATGTATCGAAACTTTCATCTTTGTTTTGCTTATTATGAAATTAATATTTATGCATATGTAACACTTAGTTATTTATACGTCTAAGCTTTAGTAATTACATTACCCAAAACAAGTTTAGTCCTACTAACAAAAGTCATATTGGTTTTTAATTGTAAATATTTATAAGATAAGAGTATAAACGTTTCAAGTATAAAACTGTGGGCTAGTTAACTAATTAAAAAAAAATTGTTTAACAATGCCATTGAGACTGAAAGTCAATTACAGTGTCGTTGACAAACATGGAGTATTTAAATTGTTCGTAGACTCTAAGTATGATTATACTTATATATAATTTAATTTTGGGGGAAAACAAGGATAATATTATTTTATTTCAGTTCAATACTATCGAGATAAAACATCTCCATGAATAAAGTATCGATAGCAAAATATAAATAATTTTTGCTGAAATATCGATTTTCTTCAATATATCGATATATTGTTGTCATCCCTAGTGCGGTGGTGCCAAGTCTACCACACAGGCAATACGGGCAACTGAGTCCAAGCTCCCCACCCATGCATGGCCCATCTCTTCTACAGGATCCTCCTCTTGTCCGTACTCGACTTCTGCGTGTGGCTGCACAGGTTTCACTTGGACCACACCTAACTAGTTACAGTCCAGAGTGCCATAGCTGGCCACGATGCGTGCTGCCCTTTCTGCGCGAGTGGAACCTCGCAGGCCGGCAACCCGCGCAACACGTGTGCGAGGCGGGAGAGTCTACCTGCCGGGCCTGCTTCACGCAGTCCGCAACCTGGCGTTGTTGCCACGTCATGTCAGTCCGATAGATTGCAGACGGTATGCCCAGTATGAACAATGCGTATTTTTAAAACATTATTTTATCTTAGAAAAACCAGTTTTTTTTAATAACCATACAGATTTAAATGGTAAAATAAATAAACTATGCTGCAATTTTTTTTTAAAAAAAAGTCAACCATGTTTGACACAAAATAAAATAAAATAATTTAAAAAATTGAGTCATATCATTTCGAAATTCGGTCGTAGCAGTCATGCTACCGAACTGCATACTGTTCTCAAGTCTCACAACTGATATCCGGAAGTACATTTCGCCACTTGGTCAAACAGTAGAAATTGCGAAAAACGAATTACTAGAGTACCGGCGAGTGGAGGCCTCGGATTCTCGAATTCACGACATGATCGAAGTATCCAACGCACAAATACGTGACGATTTTAGGACTTTCCAAAGTAGTCTGAATGCATCACTTACTCACCTGACCACAAAAACAGATCTTGCCAACTACTAGGAAGACGTTTCTGCGGACGAATAAAAAAAGTATAAAAGGAAGACTTGTAATATTTTTTTTCATCCAGTACAGTGTCGGACTTGGCTATTGACCTTCATCGAGCTATACAATTTGTTCGTGAAAAATATCTACTTGCTATGTGAAATGGAAGATGAAGAAATATTTAAACCAATCACTAGTCGTCTCGACGAACTTAAAAAATAAGGAAGAGCCACACATCTCGGTGAAAACAGAAGTTTATGACGAAATGCCAACTGTAAATAAGAGGAAGTATGAGCCAGATCGAGAATAAGAGGACTTTAAGAGTACAGAGTCTGTGCACAAGAAACAAATTACGGAAACGAGGACACCAAGTTAATGCAATGTTCAGGCCATGCTTGAGATCTCTCACGAGACGGAATAATGACACGACCTATGGAGTTTACAGAAAACATAATAAGTGGTCCCTCGGTGCTAAAGAAATATATTTTTTACCAGGAAATATCGTGCGCGTAGAAGAGTTCAAAACATACGGGACTTCGGGTCTATACGAATTGCTGTTTCGCAGGGAGCCTAAATTCTATTCCCAAGAAGATTTTCAAGAGTACAGAAAAGTGCGTGAACAAACTCATACACATTTTCGTGATAACGATCCGGAAAGCGGCCTATATAACGACGAAGATCATGAAAAAAAATTGACATTTTTGCTAATCTCTTCAGTGAACTATCAGTACACGACGAAGGTTTTAAAAAAAAGTTACAAAGTTGCTGGAACTTTGACTTTGTGTATTGGAACGACCCAAACGGATTAGTGGACAGATTAAGACTTCTACAAGTTTCGCTTAGTGCAGGAAACTATTCGCACGTCAACGAAATAGTCTCCATACTCGAAGAACTGAGGGAAACGGACTACATACAATGAGTCGAGTAGGAATCGCTCGCGAAATTCATGTTCCTGAAAGACGGAAATACCTTTGGCGCAAAGTCTTAGTGCATTGACTTTATGATGCATTCCAAGCGGACCTTGTTGAGATAATACCATATTCCCGATTAAATAAAGATTCGTAGCCATGGCCATGACCAATATTTTGTGTGATGGTCATGTACTGTCACACCTGCAAACGGATCTCGGTAAAGAATTCTACGATGCGACCTTCAAGAATTTAATGAAAAAGTAGGGCATAAGACACTACTCTACATTTATTAACATCAAAGCCTCCGTTGTCGGAAAGTTTATCAGAACTTTGCGCACCAAAATGTGGCGATAGTTCAACGCTAACGGAAAATACAAGTGGCTTGATATCTTGCCGAAACTAATAACCGAATACAATTTCCACAGTGCATTCTACCACGAAAATGAAGCCTGAAAACGTAAAGAATTATCACTTGCTTCGAACAGTGTTTTCCAACACAAAGAAGAAAGATCCGCGAAAGCGTAAAGCTAACGTCGGTGACATTGTGCAAATCTCCAAGCAGAAAGGCGTCTTCGAGAAATGTTTCACAGCGAATTGGAGTCCCGAACTTTTCTGTTTGGCACGTGTTCGTGAATCGGAGTCTAGGACCTACTACCTCGAAGATTTGGATCACAAGCTTAGTCGTGGTGGCTTCCCTATGCCGAGGAAATTCAGCCTACGAGGTACCCCGATACGTACTTGGTGGTGAAGATTATCAAACGAAGAAATGGTCCTACGTCAAGTGGTGGGGATTCCCACACTTGCTTTAATTCGTGGATAGCCAATGCAGGAATCGAGATATGCTAAAATATTTTAGTAATTTGCTTGTTTTTTTTTTTGTAGTAGAGTAGAATTTATGTATAATTTTTTTGTTGGTAATTTTGTTGTTTTATTTCTCGAACCCGTCACTTTAATGGTATTTTTTAATTAAATAATCTTTTTTAGGGTCAGACAAGGGTCGAACCTTTTAATTAATTAATAGGTGATTTTTTTTTGGTGATTTTCGGAATTTTTTCCCAAATTTCTAGCTAATTAATTCAAAATTTCCAAGATGTTGGTCAATATCTCATTATCAGTTTACTGGAGTTTGGTAGTAAAGTAAATTAGGCCTCTTTTAGGACTATCCACCATATTTTTGAAATGAATATTTTTTACGTAAAATTAATTTTATTTGCTTCCATCAAGTACCGAACCAATCACTGTAACCTGACCGAATCAATCAATATATTAATTGCAAATTTGTAAAAATAAATTTTGGAATTTTTTTTTTTTTTTTTTTTAGAATTTCTAGCTAAGTAAATACAGATTTCAAAGATGGCGTGCGCTACAGTAATAAATAATTACTGGACTCTAGCAGGTAAAAATTAAACTACCATGGCAGTAGCGATCTCCAGCAGACAAAAACAAAATGGTGGACGTGACATCATACTGCTGGTGATATATATACACCTTGGCTTTAGTGGTGGGATGTCAGTCTGTCGGTGGCTTCCGTGGAGGAAGGAGCTATCGCAATATTTTTTTCCCTTACCGAGTTTGAACTGAGGACTCCATTACTGAGAGCCTTTCTTTAATTAATTTATTATTAATTATTTTTTTCCATGTTTTTATAATAATTATGGAATAACGTGATGGCGGACAGTTTTCAAGATTACAGCTTGTTTTTAATTTTTTCCACTTTTAAAATTCTTCCCGATTTTCTAGCATAAAAAAATTATGGACTTTAAAGATAGCGGCCGTAACGAAAAATGCAATGATGATGTCATAATTAAAAATGGCGGCCATGACATCATAATTGTCAAGGTCATGACCTCAGTGGCTTAGAGCGGCTTGCCTATGGGGAATTTAAGCCGCTGTGGGGACATTTAGATTTTTCTAAGGCAAAAGTACTTTGAAGTTTTTCGAATTACAAATTGTAAAAAAAATTTTACTGACTATCCCTCTCAAAATAGCAAAATGTTTATTTATTTATTTATTTATTTATTTTTTTTTAGCTTTTTGACAGATTTTTTTTCCTCCGTAAAAAATGGAATTTTGAGGGTATTTGGCGAATTGTGAGTCATTTTCGGCAATTTTTGAAGGTCAAAGGTCAAGGTCGTCCAAGATGGCGGACTCCAGACCCAGAACCCAGGGCTCGGACCGACCAACACACACTACTCGCGCTGGCCTGACGAAGCATCGCCCAAACGACTGGGTGTCCCTCCTCGTGGCCTGTGTGCAGAGTGCGAGCGAGACGACAGTCGAGGGCTCGCTCTCGTCGGACTAATCGATCTCTCGACGGAGAGTCGCGGCGCCGCCAGTCACTTGTTCGCGCGGCCGCGAGCCGGTTACAACCGGCTGGCGCCCGGTCGTCGAGGCGTGCCGTAGTTACGGCACACGTGCGGCCGCGCGCGATCATTTACACTTCAAGGAAATTAAACCGTAAAAAAACTCAATAACAGAAAATAATGACTGAGCGAAGTATTTAGAATTGGGGAGGGGGGGGGGGGACATGTAACATGATTTATACAGCAGTGCCGGCGACGTACCTAATGTCGACATGACCTCAACTGCAACAGTTTGTTTGACCTTCTGGACTCATGATGTCAGGCCTGTCGAATGATCCCCGCGTGAGACGCAATACTGTCGGCAAGATTACGTCCGTGAGGGACACGGGCCGAGATACCTGGAAGATAAAGGCAATCCTCGCTGGAATTGGCAAGCAAACGGCAAACGTCTTTCTGGTCATTTCATTCAAGGGCATTTTATGGAAAACGATTCGCATCCAGATTAAATATCCGTATATTTATGTCGTTTTTTACTTTGCTTATGCAGTATTTTAATAGCATTTGTCATGATTCATTATAAATTTAAGGTTCGGTGTCACACGCCATGTTAATTTTTTTTGTCATTACTTTTATTTAAGGTCTACTTCTAGTATAATATCATTTGGGCAAAACGGCACGCAAGTCTTCGTAATTATCATATCTTTCTCGACTTTTTACAGCTATGTGAATACGAGGGTTGTCTGAAAAGTTTCCGATTTCAACAGGAAGATTGCAGCAGTCGTCAACAATAACTGGGGAATGTGTCTGCGCGTGCTTTAGAATGTACTCTCTGAAATTTCAGCAATTTTGGAAGCTCGGTTGTTCTTTTAACAATCGTTTTATTGTGTTTCTGCAAAATAGTTCTTTACAAAGTTGATGGCCTCCACATTCGACAAAAATCTCTGTCCTCGGAGTGAAATTTTTGCCCTAGGGAACATATGGGCTAATATCTGGTGAGAAATGAGGGTGTTCAATTTGAAACTACAATTTGTAGATTTTCATTATGCCGACCGCTGAGGTATGAAATGGTGCATTGTCTTGGTGAAACAAAACATTTTGTTTCTACAAATGTAACCTTTTTCTGCAGTTTCGTGTTCAGTTTGTCAAGTAATGATGTGTAGTATACGATTTTCTTTTTTAAAGATAATTGGTTAAGACAATTCCATGACTATCCTAGAAAGCAGTCATCAATTTCCCAGCCAAAGAAACAATGTTTGCCTTTCTTGGAGCTGATTCCCCCTTCGCAGATTTTGGTGTCGCAAGCGTTCATCAAAACCCAAGCTGGTATGGCCATGTTTGGATTTAGCTGCCCAAAATATCACTGCAGTAAACGAGTGTGCAGAGTCCAACTCGTCTTTAATTTGCGTAAGTGCGCTGTCTTTCAAATATATATATATATATATATATATATATATTCAATGACAGCTCGATACTCTATTTTCCATTTTCACAAAAAAAATCATGCGCATCGTCATAAGCAAACGATTGTTAAAAAAAACTGCATGTCCGAAATGGCTGAAATTTCAGAGAGTACATTCCAAATCATGCGCAAACACATTCCGCAATTTTTCTTGACGAGTGCTGCCATCTTCATCTTGATGTCATAAAACTTCTCAGACAACCCTCGTATATGTTGAAAACACGTGTAGCAGAACAACAATCGGCAAGGGGGGTATCGAGTTAGGTAATGACTAGAGACCGGAAAAATTCGCGGATTCATTCGGCGATAGGCTAGAAGTCAAACACATATACCTTTTAGATGATTTTGCTATTGGCTTACTGTTCATCTGTAGGAATCCGAACCAATTATAAACCCTCAACCAAAGGAGGATCGAATAACAGACAAACCAGCTGAGACGACTCACAAGTCAGCAGCCAATGAACTGGCGTTATTTGCCCAAGTGTACAGGAGAATGTGCAGTCCATCCTGAAAGCTATTGAAAACGCGAATTTTTCCGGTCCCTAGTAATGACTAGAGACTGGAAAAATTCTCGCTTTCGATGACCTCTAGGATAGACTCCACAACCCCCTACACACTCAGGCAAATGCCACCTGCTCATTGGCTATTGACTCGTGACACCTGTCAACTGGGACGCTTGCGATTCGATACTTTTTTGGTTGAAGGTTTTCCATTGGCTCAAAGTCCTTCAGATAAACTGTAAGCCAAACACAGAAGCAATATAAAGGTACAGTTGTTTGGATTCTAGCATATCGTGAAATGAATCCGCGAATTTTTCCGGTCTCTAGTAATGACAAACAAAAGAATGAACCAACATTGCGTGTGAGACCGAGCCTTGAATGTAAAGTATTTCTTCAATATTTGCGAAGTGTAAATAAGGAACTGTACATTGAGCCTTGACCGCGCCAATGAATAAAAGACCAGTTGAGCAAGCAAGCTGAGTGTCGCAAGTCGCTGGGTTCGCGGGCTCGGGAGTACCGGGGTGTCGCGACGGGCTGTTGACGCCCGACGGCGACCATCGATCGTCGAGGCCGCAGGTGTGGCGGCCAAGACGGGAGATGGGCGAGACAGCTTCACGAGGCCCGAGCAGCGCGCACCCTGTGTCCCGTAACTGCATCTGCAGCTTCGGCCCGGGGTGTGCCAATAGAACAGTTCAAAATTTCGGAGAATTCCTGAGAAACGTGAAACACAACTATCGCTCTATCTGAAAAAGTATTACTAGAGCCGGAAAAATTCGCAGATTCATTTTACAATATGAAGAATACAAACAACTGTACCTTTATATTGATTCTCTGATTGGCTCACAGTTTATCTGAAGGACTTTGAGCCAATGGAAAACCTTCAACCAAAAAAGTATCGAATCGCAAGCGTCCCAGTTGACGGGTGTCACGAGTCAGTAGCCAATGCGCAGGTGGCATTTTCCCGAGTGTGTAGGGGGTTGTGGAGTCTATCCTAGAGATCATCGAAAGAGCGAATTTTTCCAGTCTATAAGTATTACGTAGTAGACTCTGGAACTGTGACAAGCACTGGGCTGCAGCACAAGCTGTGTATGCCCCAAAACTACGTGTTATAAAAAGATTTGTATTTTATCAGCACTTTACTGGAAGCACCACGAAAAACTAATATCTTGGGAAATGGATGTTGTAGCGATGAACTCGGGAAACGCGACTTGTTGCACGCAGCGGAGTGGCCCGGCGACCACTTCACCAACTCGGCGCGAACTGGCGCGGCTTGTGGAGGGTGGTGGTGGGGGTGGAGTGTTCCCCTGGGGACCCTGGTCCCTGAGCGCGCCCCGCCGCAAGGGCAATAAGGTCGAGCCAAGGGCTCGGACCCACGGCATAAACACCCAACAAACCAGAGCAGTTAAGGCCAGCTGCTCAGCTAAATACTAGATCACCCCTCCCCTCCTCACCCTCATTTTTTTTTTTTTTTTAACCAATCGGAGGGATTTTACAACACACGATACTAACGTAAAAAAAAAAATAAGCTCATCTCCCACGAAATCAAAATTGAATTTAGTTGGCCATTTTAGTCATCGATGCTTCGCAGCAAAATTTCAAAGCCCGTTGTTCACAAATACGTCAAAACACTTCTCGTAGGTGCTGAACAGGAGGTTGGGGGTCGCATTCAGCGGCCTGGGACTCCTCGCGGTACCTCGGGGTTCGATGCCCAGTTCGGGTGCTGGGTCCCTGGGTCGGCTACTGGCGATGATGACATCCCTGTCAGTCAGCAATGGCTGCATGGGGGGTTGCTTGAGCCTCGGTGGCTGCTGACTCCAAGAGCGCTGCCGTCGTCACCTCCGACTCACCCCCAGATCATCACTGGGAACCTCCAAGTTACACTTCTTCAGGCGCGTTGTGAAACTAATGCGAGAGTCAATGTTCACGATGCGGCGCGCACCATTGCAACGACATTTTCAATTTTACGAGATAAAACCTACGGAGTATTTCTTACGAAAATTGGTTCACAATTTTATATTTTATATTATGTTTAATTCAAGCGTGGCTCCAGAAGGAGGGTGGTGGAGGCGATAGCCCCTCCCGAGACCAATTTTATTGATTAGTGTATATTTATGTTTACTTAAATATTTATTTTCATATGTTAAACTTTTATCTCATCAAAAGTTGCATGGAACTACTAAGGTTCTGTATTAATTTGAAACCTGTAATTTGTAAATAATATTCCAAGGCCAATATATGACCACTTTCATTTTTTGCAATTACGACCTTTCTTTGTGCGATAGCCCCTCCCGAAAAGTCATCCTGAAGCCGCCATTGGTTTAATTTATGTTTTTTTTTTTAAACCATGGAAAATAAAATTAAATATTCAATAATTTGAATTATTTTGTTTTCTTATGCTTAATAATGTGAGCAGTTAATAGTGGAAAGATATTCAGGGAACGGTTTACAAATAACTTTAACTATTGGAGGTAGTGAGACGACACAAGGTATAAATGCTCAGGTATAAATGCTCAGGTAAAAATCCGAACCTATGTATTACTGCGCACACCTTTTAGTAGTTATACGGTTGTTTTCATGTAAAAGTACAAATTTACAAATATTTGTCATTTTACATAAATTATTTTGTTCCATTTACAAAAAAAAAAATTGGGGCGAGAACGCGTGTTACAAGTTATACTTACTTTAATTTTGCATGCAAATAATTAATAGAAATAAAATAATAAAAGGATTGAAGTGGTATTATAAATACGGTTGGTAAAGGATAACATCGATCAAATTTAAATTTTATAATAAATACTCATTAATCAGTATTAACATTAACAGGTGTATAAAATTAATTATTTTATTTAGTAAAATAAACTAAATAAAATTTTATTCACAATGAAAATCAATAAAAATGCCGATTGTTTATTTTATTTATTAAATTGAATTGTTTATTATTCAAAAATGTAATAATTTATAATGCAAAAAATACATATATGCGTACGGAAACATAACTTCACTTATGTAAATACACTTGAGAAATTTATAACCACAATTTATATCACCAATAAAAATGTTTTTAATGATATGTACTAGTATTCAATATCAATCAATAAAGCATAATATTTGAAAGCACAAATTGAAATTATAATTTTTACGTGATAACGTCATATCAATTTTTTTTAAAAAGTGCTGCTTTTAAAAAAGCCCGCCTTAACCTGTTTGATATTGTAGAAGATTTTCTCGCACATGGTGGTTGGCCGGTTCTTGCACGCTCGGCTCAGGCGGAACGTGACGAATGAGTCATGCTTTTTCGTGCGTGCAGCCGGCGTTCATCGATTCATAAGACGTTACCACGTCAAAATGTTATTATTTTCTAATTTGTAAAAACATTATGATTGTTAAACATTTAAAACTAAACAGGGACTGGGTCCTGGAGCCAGGGGTCCACCCTGCCCCACCCTTGTGGGGGCCATGGGATGGAAGCGTTCATGAGCGACATCTTCGGACGGAAAAGTGGTCTGGACAGAACCAGCATCGCGACGGTTCACGCTAGTAAAAATGCTTCATCGTCGGCGAGATCGATCCGGCGAGCGAAGTGCCGCGCAGACGAGCTGAGCTCGGAGCTCGTCTCACAGGTGGTCGCAGAGAGAGAGAGAGAGAGAGAGAGAGAGAGAGAGAGAGAGAGAGAGAGGTCTTCGCGTGACACCCGCCCGTCACGGGTCGCTCAGGGATTGTGATTATTCGCGGTCGATAGGAGCGAGCAGCTGCGTCCGCGACTCTCAGCTGCAGCGCGCCTCGACAATCCCCCAAGGGCCGTCCCTCTGCTAGCGGCGGTGACGTGTGTGGTTCGTGTTGATGTCCCCGCACACCCGGGCACACACACACACACGCAACACACATACCCTTACACAACAACACACACAACACACAAAAACACAACACACATCACACAATAACACAACACACACACGGTGCGCAGAGCTTCACGAGAAACCACGCGATTTGAAAACTGTTCGAGATATCCAAGTGGAGCCCGTTTACGGAAAGCATAGCTGTTTCCGTAGTGAAAAATGGCTTTAAAAAACTCGTGTATTCAGATAGTTTTCCAGGCACGAAACGTCCGATACAGAGTTTATACAGCACTGAAGGATTTTATATAATAATCTTGTCTCGAATTCTCCGCCATATAATGTTATGGTTATCGCTAAAAATGTCACAGTTCCCTTGTGCACCACAGAAAGACTGCGCGCCAGTCCAGAGGAAACGCCTCGCTAGAAGCAGAAGTGAGCCTTACTGACACAGACACGCCGCTGACCAGGCCGGCCCCTGGTTCGTGTACTGTAAAGCAAGATACTTTTTGGAGTTTCGACAGTTTTTTTTTTGACGTGACAACGTCTAATAAATCGAAGAACGCCGGCTGCACGCACGAAAAAGTGCCCCGTAACGCACATTGTCCCGTTACGCTGTGTCCCGTTACGCTCATTGTACGCTTGCGCCGCATCTATCTCTCTTCCACTCGATTGGAACAACCATCGATTTGACTTTTTCGAGGCACATTCAACTTGAAACACTCCCATTCGTTTCCTACTTTTCCTATCATCGTCCTATCCTTAACAGAATAACACAGATTGGAACAAGTTAAATAGCAAACATGTATAAAAGTTATAGTTAAAATAATCTCTTCGTTAAAGTAATAAACATATTTGAATTAATGAGTGCAAATAAAAGTAAATTTATCAATTAAATTGTAGATTTCATTTCACTCCTTCTTTGTATCCATACAAAATAGTGATAATTCAATTAAAATGATTCAATTTTATTTATAAAAGTATGCAATCTTTTCATCAATGTTTGGTTATGACGTTGTCACGTTAAACTATCGTCCGTAAACCGACTTTACAGACAAACAATTTTTTTCTCTGTACAAGTGAAATAATGAATATTCCGCTTTACTTTTATTACTTGTTATGAATATATATATATAATTTTCTTCTGTCAATTGTTTTAAGCAAGCTGTATGAGTTAGTCCAGCGAGTTGCCGCTTGGAGCGCTAGACAACTCCGCGGTCGTCAGTATGTCAGATTCCCATCTGTGTTTGCGGCCGCAGGCGATGAAGACGTTTATCACATGTATATATCGAGTGCTGCGTATCAGAGTTAACGGACGCCAAAACAGCGTATTGGCGGCTGAATTCACGAGTAGATCTAAGACTTCGTGACTTGAGTCGCCTACTACTTTCTTGGCTTCTGGGTCCAGGCTACGTCTGCCTAAGTACTGATGTGCCAGGCGTTTCGGCATTCCACGCTGCTGCCATCTTCACGACGGTAAACTACTTAAAGTGTGATGTCATCTAGTAAAGTCAGACAAAAATATTTTCGTCGCCGATTACAACATTCCGATGCGTGCAGACCTGAAGTTTCACCTTCTTCATCCTCTCATAAGTTACTCTGTATATAAAGACTAAACTAGATATTTGAAGACACTATGTTTTTTTTTTCAGGATTCATACAAATTTTTCGGGCAGTAAATGACTAGTGAGATGGAGGGGTGTAACTCGCAAATGATCGTGATGAAACCTAACAGAAGAATCATCCCAGTCGCAGGACATTTGTAACTTGTTCAGGGAATCATTGCGAAGCCGAAACTCTGAGGTATTTTTTATTTGAGTGGGGGAGTAAAAGCACGCGCGTGTTTGGTGTGTGGGCCGCGGGATGCGGAGCGCAGTGCCATCGCGAGATGAAAGTGGACGTAAGCCGGCGCGGCGCCTCTGGGGAATAATCCCCGGCTTCCTCGCCTCTCGCGGCGCCGGGCTGTCCGCCCAGCTCCGCTGCCACAGGTCTCCAGCCCGCACTCTGGGGCTCGGCTTCGTCTGTCATCCGACACTGCGTGGTTCACTGTGGTGACCTAACTGCCAACAACACGACCTAACTCCCAACAACACGACCTAACTCCCAACTACGCGACTTGCATATTGCCGTCGGTGGCCATGGTTCGGGCACAGCGTCCAGAATGAGTCATAAATTTATGAGCCATAGTCATGAGTTATGAGTAGGGACACCTGTATTTCGGGGTTTACATTTCATGTCAAGGTATTTCACAAAACACTGTAGCTTTTTCTAAGAGTCGTGGCAAATTGTGAGGGTGCAGCAGTACGGTGACCACATTCTCATTGGCCCCGTCAAGAGCGGGACGACACCTCTCACCGACCTCAGCCAATAACCACAGGAGAAAAGCTACAGTGTTTTGTGAAATACCTTGACACGAAATGTATTCGCGAAATACAGGTGTCCCTAGTTATGAGTATGATCTGGAAACAATCGTGGGTCTAACTACCTCTAAGATAGACTCCAGTCCTCTGTACACTTGCGCTTGCGTGACATAATCTTCGGCCACCGGCTTTTTAGACCTTAAAGAGATGCCTGTAATCGTATACGTCTTTTGTTGAAGGTGTTTCATCGCCTCAGAGTCCTTCAGATAAACTGTGGCTCGATTCCAGAAATAGCACTAAGTTGAAAGTTATATAATTTGAGCTTTTTGCGTGTCACGCAGTTTGTCTGGAGTTCGCGTCTTTGGGAAACCCTCAACCAAAGAAGTATCGAATCACGGGGAACTCTGTTGAGACATATCTAGAGTGAGAAGCTAATGAAAAGATAACTTTTTTCCCGAGCATGCATAAGTAGAGACCGGAAAAATTCGCGTATTCATTTCACGATATGCTAGAATCCAAACAACTTTGCCTTTATATTTCTTCTGTGATTGGCTCACAGTTTATCTGAAGGATTTTGAGCCAATGGAAAATCTTCAACCAAAAAAGTATCGAATCGCAAGCGTCCCATTTGACAGGTGTCACGAGTCAGTAGCCAATGAGCAGGTGGCATTTGCCTGAGTTGGAGATTGTGGAGTCTATCCTAGAGGTCATCGAAAGCGCGAATTTTTCCGGTCTCTATGCATAAGGCTGTGGAGTCCATCCTGGCGGATTCTCCCAGTCCCCAGTCACGGACACCTGGGTCGCTACACAGCTCAACTTGACGAAGTCGCTGAAGAAGTCATAGAGCGGCTGTGTCGAGACACGGTCCCAGGACCTTCACCGGAAGCCATAGCGTGTCTCATCCTTAGTTTGCCGAGCGCATTTTAATAGACCTACGCTCTCTCCCTGCATTGCATGATTTCAGCCATTAACGCTATCCTTGTTTCAGTGTGCTCCGTTGCCAGATGTACGCCATAGAGCACATCAGTTTTATACACACCTTTATACTATATTTTTTGTGTCTGAAACATTGTATTTTTTAAAGGAAAATTTGAAAGAGAATTTAGGAAACACATTTTATTTTGTATTTCATCAAGAGCATTAACTGATAACATTCTATTTTTACTTCTAAAAAAGACGCCAGAATGTTTTTTAACAACATTTTAATATAATTTAATATAGCACAAAATTTTATGAAATTACTTGTTATTATACACTCTTAGAAATTACAGTAAAATTTCAGACTTTTCAAAGAAGAATTATACAGCTCAAATAAACTAAGAGGTTTTTCGTAATTATATATAACTGAATCTTCATATAAACTCAGACGCATTTCGTCTTCCGAGTTCTTTATGGTAAACTCACTCTTAAAAGAAATAAAAGTGTTTTTTTTTTTTTTTGGCGGGAGTAACTATGACTCTCTTTGAAACGGAAGGCAGTCGTTTAAGGTGTCGGGGCAAATGTCCTAGTATCCGAGACTATTCTCCATACATAGTACGGAAAGTCTCTTGATGCGTAATAGCTAGAGACCGGAATAATTCGCGGATTCATCTCGTGATATGCTAAAATTCAAACCTGTGAACAATTCTGCTGGTTCTGCTATTGGCTCGCAGTTTAACTGGAGCCCTTTGGGTCAATGGCAGACTATTAACCAAAGAAGCGTCGAATCACAAGCCACCCAGTGGAGACGCCTCACAAGTTAGCACCCAATGAACACGCGTGTTTGCTTGAGAAATGCAGAGGATAGTGGAGACTATTCTAGAGGTCATTTAATCCGCGAATTTTTCAGGTCTCTAGTAATAGTCTCTCAGGGACAAGGCGACCTCCACCACCTCGTGGTACCGCTGGTTTTCTCACGGGGGCTACGCCGACAACACGCGGTCCTTAAAGGTCGGCGCTTTAAGGACCCAGAAAAGGGCTGAGGGTCAGGTTGGGATCCATGAAGTACCCAGAGGTGCCCCCCCCCCCCGAAATTTTTTATGCCATTTTCTCAATGATTTACTCAATTATTTCATAATATTATACTTTTTTAGTATTATATTTTATCACATTTTGCATTAATTAAAACTGATTTTCTAATAATAATTTTGGTCATATCAGGTAATATTTCCATCCTGAACCGACAGATGCCAAACTGCTTTTGTTGAGAAAAGTGCGGGGTTGCCAATTTGATTTAAAAGATCCCTTTCAATTATCAAAGCACCAGAAACGTATTTTCACAATAGAAGCTATAATTATGTAATTAATATATAAATTTTTCTCGTCTTTTAACCACCCCCCCCCCTGAAATTTTAATGACGCAGTCTGCGTCGTTACCCCCCCCTTGTGGGCACCCCTGAAGTACCACTTCCCCGTCGCTGTAAACCCAGCCTAGCCTACCTCCTTGCGCAATTGTGCGTTGCCACCCGCCCCATTGCCGCATCCTTCTGGCATTGGGGCAAGGAGGGGGCTTTACTGGCAAGTATGCGGGCAAGTCAGGGGTAACTTCCCTGTCTTGCTGCCCATTATTAGTTCCTAATCCTGAAAGAAAGCCTCGGAGTGGATCCGTGTTAGTACCCGTTAATTTACGAGTATCCGTGGATGAAGTGTAATCAACGTTCGTCGTAATTTCGAGGTGAAAAATTGTTAACAGTGAAGAGACCGACTGCCACAAATACGTAGTTTCTCCTGTGAAAAAAACAATTGGTGTTTTGCATTTAATTTTATCTTTATTTCAGAATGACTGCATCGAACTGTCATAATACTGTCAACAGAAACATCAAAATGAAATTAAGTAACTAAATTTATAAAAAAATAAAAATTTATTATAATTAGCGATGGTATACAAAATAATATGTTTTAGTGTTAAGAAGCTGTGCATCAGTCTGGGAAAAACGGGGTACCAGTCATTATTGCAGCCCACTAAAGATTACAATAGTGCTTCCAAATAATCTCTCTTTAACCTTATGTGTTCAAGTTGCTTGTAATTTTCTTATTCTTTTTGCTCTTTTTGACGTGATAACGTCTTATAAATCGATGAACGCCGGCTGCATGCACGAAAAAAAATTGTCACGTTCCGCCTGAGCCGAGCGTGCAACAACCGGCCAACCACCGTGCGGGAAAAATCTTCTATAATATCAAACAGGATTAAGGCGGGTTTTTTAAAACTAATTGTTCGTGAGTATTTTTAAACATAATTATTTAAATTAAATTTGCGAAAACCGTAAATAATATTTGAAAATTAATAAAAGAATGCAAATTTTCATCAATGTTTTCTTATGACTAGAGACCCCTGGAAATTCGCGGGTTCATTTCGTGTTATGCTAAAATTCAAATAATTATACCTTAGTGCGGCTTCTGCCATTGGTTCACTGTTAATCTGGAGGACTGAGGGCCAATTAGAGACCCTCACTCATAGAAGTGTCGAATCTCAGGCCACCCAGTCGAGACGACTCACAAGTCAGCAGCCAATGAACAGTTGGCATTTGCCTGCGTGTGTAGAGGATATTGGAGTCTACCCTGGAGGTCATTGAACCCGCTGAATTTTCCGGGTCTCTACTTATGACGTTATCACGTAAAATTATCGTCCGTAAACCGACTTTACAGACAAACCTCCCCCCCCCCTTTTTTTTCGTCCTAGAAGGGGCGGGTTGGCAGGCCTTGGACCTCGCCTGCAGACAAGTGTTGCGTCGTCCGTGGAGGCGCGCGGGCGTGCGTCAGAGGCCGTCAGAGGCCGTCAGAGGCCGTCAGAGGCCGGCAGAGGCGGGCAGTGGCGCGGTGCGCCTGGCAGGTCGTTAGCCCCACAAAGCCCTCCCCCGCGACACGCGTCCGGCGCAGCTGACGTCTGGACGCCGAGCGCCGCGACGCACTGCGAGTAGGGGGGGGGGGCCTCGGAAACAATCACGTAACCGACCCACCGCCTCTCCCCAGTTCCCGATGTGCAGTCTCCACACTAACTGCTCGAGACAACCAAGTGGACTGTGCAAGACCTTTAAGAATCTCTACCGGGTTTTTCATGCCCAAAAACTATTGTTAAAACACAAGTGTTACCCGTTTTCACTCGTAACAAATCATTTTAAAAAACTAAATACGTAAACACAACTACTTAACTGCCCTCAGCGTAATAATAATTGAAGTTTTCAATTGAAGTTTTACCCATTTCCACTCGTAACAGTTCCGTTTAAAAACTAAATACGGAAACATAACTAATTATTAACTGCCTTCGGCGTATTAATAATTGAATAATTCAATTAATATTTCAATTATTAATACGCTGAGGGCAATTAAATAGTTATGATTCCGTATTTCGTTTTTAAACTGAATTATTAATACGCTGAACAGTTATGTTTCCGTACTTTTTATTTAAACTGAATTGTTACGAGTGAAAATGGGTAAAACTTGTGTTTTAATAATAATTTTTTAGGCATGAAAAACCCGGTAGATATTCTTAAAGAACTCGCAAAACAATGTCCTCTTCATTTCTCCGCCATGTAATGATGTGGTCACCGCTCAAATCTCATAATTGTCCTATGTTCAACGAGAAGACTGCGCGCCAGTCCACAGCATTGCGCTTAGAGGCGACACTGCGCTAGAAGCACCAGCGTAAGAAGCGCTTATCAACGTGGCTCACTGACACAGATACGTCACTGGCAAGCTGGCCTCTTAATAAGGGTTTGGAGTTTTATTAAATACTCCAAGAGGATTATAGTGAGTTTACCTTCAAAGCAAGTAAAAACAGTTTCTGTTAAAGTTACATAAGATACCTAATAGAAAATATGCGTAGATCACAGAACAATCACATTTTAACCACTGTTTTTCGTAAATATATTACAGTCGTTAGCAATGCAGCTGCGACCAGACTTCTGTTCCAGCAATAGAATAATTCGTATGCAGGGCATTCTGAATCTCAACAAAAGGCTTTCTTTTTTATTTTGAGAAAACGTTTGCAAAACAACTTGTTTCATATATAGTGACTTCATTAATTATGCGGAATCATCAGCTTGGTTACATTTATAGTAAAAATATAGTATCTGCTTTTTTTCTGTATGTATGTTTACATTTTTTATGTTGGTATTTTTTTCTGCGAGGCGTTAATTCTCTGTGATGCCGTACGTGTGTTTGTGTGTATACAATTATTATTTTATTTAGGAAGGATTTCAGGAGTGTTGCAGTATCTAAAAACGTATCTAAAACAGTTTCTTCTTTGGAAGTATGTTGGTTGTACTGAAAAATCAAGAATTCAAAAAAAAAAAAAAAAAAAAGAGAGAGAGAGAGACTTTTAACTCAGTGATAAACTAGACCATTTATAGAGTGAGGAATATTCTTGTAAATATGTAGCGATGCAGTTGAGATTAAAGTGGATTACATTTTCCTAAAACCGATATTCGGCTTGCAGCCAGGCGAAACATCGGTGGAGTTCAGATATTAGGAACCCATCTGAGAGTAATTTAATTTCCGGTAATTTCCCGTTAACTGTCGGAATTGAGTTACCTTTAAAAGCTGGTGGAAATCACGCAAGCGATAGCGAGGAAAACATTTACTCGCGTTTTCAACAGTCTTCAGGCGATGAAAACGTTAGCAAAGGATAACTAGCAAAACCATTTAGAAAACAACGTTGCTTCCATTTGTTTTGAGTGTCCTCCTAAAAAACATATTATTTTATCAATTGCTTAAAGACACAAGGAAGAGATAATTATATCTTATCAGAGTACGTAATAAAGCAGGAAGAATAATTTTCTCCAGAGTTTTAATGTCCGTTCGCTTACAATCCGAGAACTTCTGCATCAACTATATTAAAAAATATATATTTTATTTAACTTTCTGCGTTAAAATCTAATGTCCGCATAATTAAAATAAGGTCACATGAGCCTAACTAGCTTGAGCTTAGACGTCTAAGGTCTACCATACTCGCTGCATGTATTTCTATCGACGTGATGTGAGTCTAAAATGTTTCATTCTATGCCGTTTAGTTTATCTCCACGTGCCCAATGCAGATAAAAGTGATTCTTTAGTATGTTTATAAAAAAAAAATAATTACAATTAATTCAAATCATTTTTGGTAGATCAATTATCTGTATGTAGCCTTTTTTCTCGTTATTAATAGATTGTTAAATCAAATAAAAAGTTTTTACGGAAAATTTTGATGTGATTTCATTACAAGGAATAATTGCAAAGAACTACGAGGCTGAAGTCACGGCATGCTGTTCATTTTACATTAAGGGAGGAACATGAGAGAGAAAGAGAGAGAGAGAAAAAAAATTGTGTGCGTGGGTCCACTCACGACAGAAATGATACTTATTTCCTATTAGGCACAGTGTAGATAAAGATAAATTATTAGTTGCTTTTTTTTTATTTGAACAAGAGATGATAACTTAGAATAATGTGGAAGCGCGTATTATCTTAAATGAAAAAAAAAGTTGTTCTTTTCCCTTGCTCTGTACTCTCATTAGTTCTTTATGGCGCCTCCTTTGGTGGTTTATTCCACGTTTCCTTTGATAATGCCTTTTAATTTCCTTCTGCTTTTTTTATTATTTATATGAATGTAATTAAATCATAATCTCTCGCTGATCAAAATGAAAGAACAAAAGACACTCCAATCGAAGATAAATTGCAGTAGTATAGGAAAGTATATCCTGCGCTAGGCTTCAGGCTGTGGAGCGTGCCGCCGACCGCCATATTGGAATGTGACGTCACGGAGGGAATCTTGGTTGACCTTGAACTTGACACTGACATGACATCACAACCCATTATGGTCTCCGCGCCACTATCCACATCCTGAAGCCTGGCTCAGGAAATACTTTCCTACACTCATAATTACACTTATAAAATCTGTGTCACAAGTCTCTAAGTATTTTTTAAATTTCAAGTCAGTGTTCACATACCAAAAATAGATCACACTTATCAAGCTAATTTCTTAGGACCATGCATCTTTTAGTTTACATTTTTAATCACACTATTAACCTGAAAATGAATGCTACTTATAAAGGTAATTGCTCAATTCAATAACTCTTTTCCACGCGAATTAATAAATTGCACATACTTCAAAGCAAAAAAAAAAAAGAAGAAAACGAAATATGGTATCGTCGATCGTTAGCCGTTACGAAAACTGATGAATAGACAAATATAAGCAGCGTTACGAGAATTTCGTAGCATCACTGCTGCGTCATTTCTACCTCTCCCCTGCCATCTCCCCCTCCGGCCGTTACAACTGGCATACAGCATGCTCCGCTACGTACATATCCCTCCCACCCTGCCACCTTCCCATTCGACCGCTAGTGCATGCGTTGGAGTGGCGTCGCCACTGACGCATTCTCCTTCTCTACCAGTCCCCCCACCACATACCTAACTTCCCCCTCATTTGATCGGAATCTACGTAAGTAGATGGAAAATGCCGATTCAAGGACAGGCGCAGGATCCAGGATCCGGCGGCCATTTTGGATGACGTCATCTAATCCGTATGCTAATATATGCTAATCCATATGCTAATCTATGCTAATCCATGCCAATCCATGCTAATCCGTATGCCAATCTATGCTAATCCGTATGCCAATCTATGCTAATTCGTTTGCCAATCTATGCTAATCTGTATGCCAATCTATGCTAATCCATGCTAATCCATCCGCCATTTTGTATTTCTAAAAACTTCCACCAACTTCGAATCGTGACGTCACCGTTGCACTTTTCGTCACGGCCGCCATCTTGGATTCGAATTTTTTTTTTCGAACTTCAACTTTTCGAAATTCGATGTAAACATCAGCCGCCATCTTGTTTCGTCTGCTGGTGGCCACCATCTTGTTTTCGTCTGCTGGAGACAGCCATCTTGTGACGTCATATAGTTCTGTTGGTCGCCACCAGGTAGCAGCAGGGATTATTTAATTTTTTTCTTTAACTAAAATATTTTCAGTGCCGAGGCTGGGATTCGATCCATGGGACGTGAAAACGTCCAGGATGTCGAGGTTAGAAAGCAGGCACCTTACCAACCAGACCACGAGACCAGTTGGGATATAGTGGAATAAATAATCTATATATGCTACGTACTGATGGCAAGTTTATGATAAATGGGAGGGAGGGGGGATTTGCCTTCCTTAATGCATACCTAAGGCACCACATTTGAAATTAAAATTATTATACAGCCGCCATCTTTAATTCCAGCACAGACTACCAGATGGCGCCAAATTCAAAAATTAGTTGCCATAGGCGCCACCATCTTGGTTCTCAAGTTGGCTGGTAGATGTCGCTAGTATCGCGCGCCAAATTCAAAAATTAGTTGTCAGAGGCGCCGCCATCTTGGTTCTTAAGTTGGCTGGTAGATGTCGCTAGTATCGCGCGCCAAATTATCAAATGTCTAGGCTATGGACATTGTAGTGTGAATATGATGAGAGACGATACAGTTCTCCCTGCAACGCCTGAAGAGGCGTATCTTGAGGTCCTGGGTTTAAAACCTGTTTCACGTGAAACACAGCGTCACAACTCTCAGAAAAATGTTTTAAAACACCGTCGATCCACTCACTATAATCAACAGTGCCTAGCCCAGGTGTTACACTGGAGTATATCCTGTTCGGTTGAAAGTTAGACATCTTGGTTAACTACTTCTGCTGTAGGTCCTTACACCACCACAGTTTCAGCTCGACTGCCGTCGCACGAGTCGAGGGTCGTATCTAAAAATATATGTATCACTTGGATAAATATGTCTGATATGCAATTCCATAGAGTAGAGCATTTATCAGAACAGTCTATTGTTAAAATTATTTTCAGTTGTATGTTATACTCTATGAGATGTTAATTGACAATTCACCCTCGTTCATACAGTTAGACGTTAGATTCGCTCCTAGCATGAGATGCGATGTCCGTGCTGGTCTCCCCACAATTGATGGAGGTGATGGCCTCTCGGCACCTATGGCAACTAATTTTTGAATTTGGCGCCATCTGGTAGTCTGTGCTGGAATTAAAGATGGCGGCTGTATAATAATTTTAATTTCAAATGTGGTGCCTTAGGTATGCATTAAGGAAGGCAAATCCCCCCTCCCTCCCATTTATCATAAACTTGCCATCAGTACGTAGCATATATAGATTATTTATTCCACTATATCCCAACTGGTCTCGTGGTCTGGTTGGTAAGGTGCCTGCTTTCTAACCTCGACATCCTGGACGTTTTCACGTCCCATGGATCGAATCCCAGCCTCGGCACTGAAAATATTTTAGTTAAAGAAAAAAATTAAATAATCCCTGCTGCTACCTGGTGGCGACCAACAGAACTATATGACGTCACAAGATGGCTGCCTCCAGCAGACGAAAACAAGATGGTGGCCACCATCAGACGAAACAAGATGGCGGCTGATGTTTACATCGAATTTCGAAAAGTTTAAGTTCGAAACAAAAAATTTCGAATCCAAGATGGCGGCCGTGACGAAAAGTGCAACGGTGACATCACGATTCGAAGTTGGTGGAAGTTTCTAGAAATACAAAATGGCGGATGGATTAACATAGATTGGCATACAGATTAGCATATATTAGCATAGATTGGCATACAGATTAGCATATATTAGCATAGATTGGCATACAGATTAGCATAGATTGGCATACGAATAAAGCATAGATTAGCATACGGATTAGCATAGATTGGCATACGGATTAGATGACGTCATCCAAGATGGCCGCCGGATCCTGGATCCTGCGCCTGTCCTTGAATCGGCATTTTCCATCTACTTTCGTAACACTCGAAAATTGTAGCCCCCGCAGCAAAGAAGTTTCACTTAAAAAAAAAAAACACTTGTTCTGCACGGGGCTAAGAGCTTCAGGAGTTTGTAGTTCCACCGTCGAATACAACGGTTGGCAAATATTAATAATTGCGTGTTTTTCTCTGTCCAGGCTGCTTTGTTCTCATTGGCCCAAGGGAGAGTTTTTAATGACCGAGGGGAACCTTAAAGGGAAAACTATGGTTAGAGACCGGAAAAATTCGCGAATTCATTCCGCGGAAGGTGAAAATTCAAATACCTATACCTTTGGGTTGAACATGCTGTTGGCTCACAGTTTAACTAGAGGACTCTGGAACAATGAGGGACCATCAGCCAAAGAATCATCAAAACACAAGGCTACCCAGTCGAGAAGTATCACAAGTTAACAGCCAATGAACAGGTAGTAAGTATTTTCCCCAGCAAGCAGAGGATTTTGGAAGCTAGCCTAGAGGTCATTGATTCCGCGAATTTTTCCAGTCCCTAACTATGGTGCGGTCGCTTAGTGCAAGCTTACTGAAGCCCAGCAGTCCAAGTTTACGGCGATAAGTTATCACTAGAAACTAGAAAAATTCGCGGATTCATTTCGCGATAGGCTAGAATTTAAATACATCTACCTTTAAGCTGCTTCTGCTATTGGCTCACTGTTAATTTTGACTACTCCGGGTCAATGAGAAATCCTCAACCAAGGAAGTGCCGAATCACAGGCAAATCAGTTCAGACGACTCACAAGTCGGCAGCCAATGAACTGGCGTTATCTGCCCGAGTATGCAGAGGATTGTGCAGTCCATCCTGAAGGTCATCGAAACTGCGAAATTTTCCAGTCCCTAGTCATCCCTAGAGACCGGTAAAATTCTCGTATTCATTTCGCGATAGGATAGAGTCCAAATACTTTTGACATAATATTGCTTCAGTGATTGGGCCACAGTTTATCAGAAGAATTAGCGAATCACGATCATTCCAGTCAACAGGTGTTACGAGTCGGTGACCATCAGCAGATGTAATTTACACGAGTGCATAGAGGATCATGGAGTCTATCCTTTAGGGATTTGAAATCGCGAATTTTACAGGTTTCTAGCTCATCACGTGTTATCATAGTGGCAACCGCGCGACACAGACTGTAAAGTTTCGATCGCTGCTCTGGACCGCAATCTGTAGCTCGAGCGACGGAAGACGGACCGTGCCACATCGTGGTCGACGGTGGTCGAAGACACCAGTGCTGCGTGCCACTACACACATGCGGCGTGCACATCTCCGGCAGAAACTGCTCATTATTAAGGGACTGGAAAAATTCGCAGTTTCGACGACCTTCAGGATGGACTACACAGTCCTCTGCACACTCGGGCAGATAACGCCAGTTCATTGGCTGCCGACTTGTGAGTCGTCTGAACTGATATGCCTGTGATTCGGTATTTCCTTGGTTGAGAATTTCTCATTGGTCCGGAGTCGTCAAAATTAACAGTGAGCCAATTGCAAAAGCAGCTTAAATGTATGTGTATTTAAATTCTAGCCTATCGCGAAAAGAATCAGAGAATTATTCCAGTTTCTTCTCATTATACGAGTATCTGAGTGCAGTCTGTTCACGAAAAAAAAAATTGAGAAAACGCCGAGAGCGGATGAGTAGTTCGTATTTCGTTTATTATCTGAATTTTTTTTAGGAGTGTGAACTTGGCTAAAATGCGTGTTTTAAGTATGAATATTAATCATGAAACACCCGGTACAGATTCTTGAAAACACTCAAGGGAAATCGTCACACCTTTATCTTCATTTCTCCGGAAAAATTCGCGGGTTCATTTCATGATATGCTATAATCCAAACCACTGTATCTATATATTGCTTCTTGTGATTGACTCACAGTTTATCTGAAGGACTTTGAGCCAATGAAGTACCTTCAACCAAAAAAAAAAATGTATCGAATCGCAAGCGTCCCAGTTGACACGTGTCACGAGTCGGTAGCCAATGAGCAGGTGACATTTGCCTGAGTGTGTAGGGGATCGTGGAGTCTATCCTAGAGGTCATCGAAATCGCGAATTTTTCCAGTCTCTAGTAATGGTTGCCGCTCAAATCTCATGGTTGCCAGTCCAGAGGCGACACCAGCGACCGACCGCACTCACTGACACAGACGCGCCCCTGGCTGCGATCAGCACAGCCTGGTGACTGCTGCTGTGATGGAGCGACGCAGTCCCTCGTCTGTCCTCCGCGCGGAGAGACGCCGTCGGACGTCTCCGGGGGGGGGGGGGGGCTTGGCGCGAGCGGATCCACGTGGCGCCAGAACACACAAACACTGCGGGGCGTCGCGACGCCTCCCGTCCGCGTCCCTCACCGAGGAACATCACCCATCCCCACCACCACCCGACAGTTCCCTAACACGTTCTTCCAACGAGTCTCGCCAAGGGGATGTCTGATTTATTTTTGACGTGGCAACGTCTAATAAATCGATGAACGCAGGCTGCACGCACGAAAAAGGAAGACTCATTGTCCCGTTACGCTCATTGTACGCTTGCGCCGAATATATCTCTCTTCCACTCGATTGGAACAACCATCGATTTGACTTTTTCGAGGCACATTTAAACTTGAAACACTCCCATTCGTTTCCTACTTTTCCTATCATCGTCCTATCCTCAACAGAATAACACAGATTGGAAGAAGTTAAATGGCAAACATGTATAAAAGTTATAGTTAAAATAATATCTTCGTTAAAGTAATACACATATTTGAATTAATGAGTGCAAATAAAAGTAAATTTATCAATTAAATTGAGATTTAATTTCACTCATTCTTTGTATCCATACAAAATAGTGATAACTCAATCAAAATGATTCAATTTTATTCATAAAAATTGGCAATCATTTCATTAATGTTTTGTCATGACGTCACGTTAAACTATCGTCCGTAAACTGACTTTACAGACAACCAATTTTTTTGGATTAAATTACTTCCAAGGAATAAACTGGAGTTTCCCACAAAGATCACTGAACCAGCGAATATTCCTTTCCCAATTTCCTACAGTTCCATGTGTCGCAGGAGCAGCTGCGAAGTGGGATAATTCATTTTCCCCGACATTTTTATATAATAATAATTTAAACTATTTATCCCTATTTTTGGCATTTAAAGGCATAAATAGAGGCAGGCATTTTTCGCGAAAATATTTTAACTCTTATTAGACTGCAGCTAGGTATACCCGTACCTGTGGTTTCTTCCTTGTGATTGGCGGCCGTCTGCGAGAGAAGTCATTGACTTATTTGACTGAGCCAATCAGGACGCGTTAACTTCCTCATTGAATCACTGTGATCGATATGTACCTGGGAGAAACTCACTCAATCACGAAACACAGACGGTGCCATAGTGTTTTAACTTTGATATGGTCTTAAAATCTTTTCGCGAAATCTGCATGCCTCTAGGCCATAAATAATGACTCCCAGGGCTTCTAAGCAATGTTTCAACAACCTATTTGCTATCAGGCTCTAGTCTGTAAGCGCCGCGAGGATGTAACCTATTATTTAACGCGAGCGACTACAACTGTCATGATAATGACGCCAGTTCAAGAGAATCGACTTCAACAAGTAGCCATAGCTAAGTCCTATGCCATGTCAAACCGAAAAAAAAATGTCGTGCGGAAGCTTTATCGCAGGCGGTAACAAGATATATTAATTTGCAATGTCGAGAGGCCAATTCCCCCTTCTCCCTGGAAAAAAAACCCATTAGACTGAATGTCGCATGTGTCACGTCAGCAGTGGTTGTGGGTGCCTGAACAAGCATGCACGTACCTGGATGCAGCGGCTAAGAGGGGTGACCTCAGGGAAGGCCGGAAACTAGGAATCAAGATGGCCGCGGCCCAGCTGTAGCTAGAAACCGGAAAAATTCGCGGATTCATTCGGCGATAGGCTAAACTTCAACTACATATACCTTTAAGCAGCTCTTACTATTGGCTCACTGGTCATCTGGATAACTCTGGGCCAATGGGAAACCATCAACCATATATGTATCGAATCACAGACTGACACACACAAGACAGCAGCCAATGAGTGGGTGGCATTTGACCGAGTGTACGCAGAACCATGGAGTTCATCCTACAGGTCATTGAACCCGCGAATTTTTCCTCGAGACAGCCAACCAGAAGCCGGCGAGACGAGCAGCACAGGTCCACCCAAGGGCTCCCAGAGGCGCTAGGGGCGAGAACGACTGTCGCGGCGGTGCCCGGGTCGCCTCTACGCGCGAGGCACTCGACACGGCTCTCACCCACAGCGGTGACCTCATGTTGCGGCGTGGTAGTAAAGATAAAGGTTCTGGAGCATGCATGTAGGCTATATGCCTCTGCTGCTCCAGAACAATTGTGGGAAAGAACCTACTATAGCCTGCACCGTTCTTACTCTCCTACACGACCTAAACAACGAACAATGCTAACTTGCCGATAGCCACGCGTCGTTAAAAGCTATGCACAAACAACTACAACCTTGAACACCTTTCATTTTTTTTTTACGGCGTGAGGGAATCTAACGCCTGATGAACACCATCGCAATAATTAATCAACTAGCTTTTTTTTTTACCCGTAGACTGTGATGATAAAGCGTCGCGCTGCAGTGGCGATGGCTGGTGTTACAACCGCAGAGCATCCAACTTTTGTAGTTAAGTTATAACTAGTTGTGCCCGTCACTTCTTTGTCGTGAACAAAATTATAATCACGGGTTATTTTCATGCAAAATCTGGATAGCCATTGTAACCGCCCTGTTGCTTTACTCCAGCAACACCTCGGTTAACAATCCGTCCTCACACTCCTGCCCCAAGGAGAGTCAAACTTCGCGCGGGTGGCAGGATCCCACCGCACGTGACTGTACAACATATAGTTCCCCTTTTCATTCCACAAGTGTGAGATGCTTTAAATCTAAGCAATGTAAGAGCAGGATTCAAATTATTTTATTCCGTCATGGCTGTTACTGAGTAGCATGATTCAAACTAACTCCTAAGAACATTAAAATATAACTCCATATTTACATTTTACATTTAATTAACTTGATTGGCCAAACATAGTTAATTGTTTATTTTAATATGTACACTAAAGCAAAACAGTCATAACTCCGCGTTGTAGTGCTTTACTGAAATAAAGATGTGATAATTATCATATCTACAGAACCGTTTGAGATATCAAATGAAGATGAAATTAATCCTGAGGTTACTATCTAAAACTTGATCGGAATTAAAAAAATGAATAGCATAAGCAGTTTTTGACGAACGGTCAGACAAAAAAATGGTTTGGCATTAGATATGGTAGTGGTATTTTATTTGCTAACAGACGGACACTTCAATATTTTTATTTATTTACCTTTATAACCACATTGGTGGAGGAGCTACCCAAGTGCAATTCGGAGCCAATTCTATGTAAACAGGCAACTAGAGACGCTAAGAAGTGGTCTGTGTAAAGATATTTCTGAACACTAAGTAGCTTTTTCTAACTGTTACGTTTACAGAGGCGTGGCTGTTTTCAGGAAAATCGTAGATGTTCAGTGGTCCTGCAGTCGCGTCCTCATTGGTCCAGTCACGTGCGCGGAGGCATAGCTAAAAGAATAGTCAGAAGCAGAAGTATTTCTCGAGCATATCTGACAGCAGGTTAAACCACAAACATATTACGACGTCCGCTGTTAGACCACAGACACGTACCGCTGGGGTTTGAGCCACTGACAAACTAAATACAGAATCACTAGAGACCGGAAAAATTCGCAGATTCATTTCACGATATTCTAGAATCCAAACAACTGTACCTTTATATTGCTTCTGTGATTGACTCACAGTTTATCTGAAGGACTTTGAGCCAATTAAAAACCTTCAACCAAAAAAGTATCGAATCGAAAGCGTCCCAGTTGACAGGTGTCACGAGTCAATAGCCAATGAGCAGGTGGCATTTTCCTGAGTGTGCAGGGGATTGTGGAGTCTATCCTAGAGGTCATACAAAGCGCGAATTTGTCCAGTCTCTAAGAATCACACTTAAGCTATGTTACACCATCTTTATCACTAAGACAGCAACCAACGAACAAAGGACATCGTCAGGGGCATGAATTTTTTGGCGAAATAACCTGACAGCTCATTGCCCAGGTATGCCCACGCTAGCGATTGTTCCCTTGTGATTGGCGGCCGTCTGCAAGAGAAGCCATCGCCCTGTTCGGCCGGGCCATTCAGGACGAGTTTGCTTCCGCACTGGATGGCTGCGATTGGTGTGCTGACTGTAGACCACGAAACACAGGCAAGACTACAGAGTTTCAACACACAGCTGTTACGGAAATCTTTTCGTGAAGAGCACGCATGGCCCTAGACATAGGACCAGAGTGTGCTCAGGATAGGGACTGGAAAAATTCGCAGTTTGAATGACCTTCAGGATGAACTACACAGTCCTCTGTACACTCGGGCAGATAACGCCAGTTCATTGGCTGCTGACTTGTGAGTCGTCTGAACTGAGTTGCCTGGGATTCGGCACTTCCTTGGGTGAGGATTTCTCATCGGCCCGGAGTCTTCAAAATTAACAGTAAGTAGGGACACCTGTATTTCGCGATTTCATTTCATGTCAAGGGATTTCACAAAACACTGTAGCTTTTTCTAAGAGTCATGGCAAATTGTGAGGGTGCAGCAGTACGGTGACCACATTCTCATTGGCCCCGTCAAGAGCGGGACGACACCTCTCACCGACCTCAGCCAATAACCTCAAGAGAAAAGCTAGAGTATTTTTTTAAATACCTTGACACGAAATGTATTCGCGAAATACAGGCGTCCCTAACAGTAAGTCGATAGCAAAAGCAGCTTAAAGGTATATGTATTTAAATTATACCCTATCGCGAAATGAATCCGCTAATTTTTCCGGTCTCTAGCTCAGGACTGTTGGGTCCAGCGTGAGTCTCCAGGCCCTGTCACTGTCTGAACATCAGCACGTTCAATGCAGGTGTGTTTGTCTAAAGTGTTTGGCGGCGCCGTTCGCCCTGGGGCTTAATGTGCACGACCCTTGAAGTCAAGCCGCGAGTTAAGCCCTTTGCGCGCCGCGCCGGTAAACAAGCAAGGGAAGGAACACACTCCAGTCCCGCGTCCGTGGATCCAGGGCCGACACTTGACAGGCGCTACGGAGCTCCTATCTGCCGTTACAAACCTCCAAATGAAGCACCAACCGGTGTGATTTAAAGGTATGCTTTGTATTCGAGCGATATTAATATTTTTTCGATTGACTCAAGATCTTTCTTTTGCACGTTAAAATATTTAATGGTTATAAATAGAGACCGGAAAAATTCGCGGATTCATTTCGCGATAGGCTAGAATTTAAAAACACATACCTTTAAGCTGCTTTTACTATTGGCTTACTGTTAATTGTGACGACTCCAGGCCGATGAGAAATCCTCAACCAAGGAAGTGCCGAATCACAGGCAAATCAGTTCAGAGGACTCACAAGTCGGCAGCCAATGAACTGGCGTTATCTGCCCGAGTATGCAGAGGATTGTGCAGTCCATCCTGAAGGTCATCGAAACTGTGAATTTTTCGTCTCTAGTTATAAAGCTATTTATTTCTATGGTATCAAAATTATCACCTTTATTGTGAACACACACATAAAACTATTCGAAAGGGTGGTCACACTGTTACTCTTTTTGTGGCAAATTTTTATAGACACCTTTGTGGTTTCTGTTGAAAATTATAATTGAACTCGTTTCGAAAATTGGTAATGGGACTGTAAATATGGTGGGTGTGATTTACAGGTTAAACAAAAACATCTCCTAAACTAATAAATGTTAAGAAAAACAGTAGCTTACGTAAAAAAAACTAAAGAAAATTCTACCCTACTAGGCCGAAAAAAAATAGATATTTCGAGCATTAGGATATGAAATGGATTTCGACAAAACAAAGAGATTTAACATTTGAAACGAAAATATAAGCGTATAACTAATGAATTTTTCATAAAACTAATTTCGAGACTAGGTGAGATTTAAAACATTGTAGCATCGTCTTGTGTTTCGTGATTGGGAGAGTTCTTTCAGGTACTGTTAGAACACCAATCACAGTTATCCAGTGCGGAAGCAATCTCTTTCTGAGTGGCTCGGTCAAATAAGGCAATGGCTTCTCTTGCAAACGGTCGCCAATTACAAGAAAGAAAATTCTGATACAGTCCTACCATATTGCAGTCTATAGGTTTTTTTTTTTTTTTTTGCGAAAATTCCCTGCCCCTATTTATTGGTAGTGACCCAGAAATTTCGTCTGGCCCCAGGGTACAATTCAAAGTCATAGGTGCGCTCAACCCATGTTTGCTTTCTTAATGGTTGATTTATAAGCGAGAACATTTTTATCCTTGCTTAATTTTCACTACCTGGTTCGCTTACTTCTCTCCTAGGGGCAGGCATTTTTCGCGAATACATCTGAACGCCTATTAGACTGCAACAAGGTATACGCGCACCAGTGGTTTCTTCCTTGTGACTGGCGGCCGACTGCGAGAGAAGTCGTTGCCTTGTTTGACCGAGCCACTCAGGACGCGTTTGCTTCCACACTGAATTACTGTGATTGGTGTGCATACAGTAGACATGCGCCTGAAAGAAACTCGACCAATCAGGAAACACAGACGATGCTACAGTGTTTTAACTCTTATTTAGTCTCGAAATATTTTCACGAAAAATACATGCCCCTATTCTCTCCTAACTGGGCATCGTTGGCTCACGGTCGCAGAGGGGGCGTGTTTAAATAACTACGGTCCAATTATGGAGTGCGGGAGTGTGTTCTAGCTTGCGACTGAATGCGTGAAAACTCGGTATCTCTGGGTATAGGTATTAGTGCGCACGATATAGGAACTACTAATTACTAAAAATGCTTATTTTCTTACATAATTATTGATGGTTTCGTTTCCCGTCTTCATTGACTGAGGTTGGTGTGCATGCTTCCCGCCCGCACCAGCCCCTAAAAAGTTTCCAGTAAGGAAGTTTCTCACACAGGAAAGTGACGTCTCTTTCTCGACTATCTCTGTGCGTGTGTGCCTGTGGCACACTGACTGGGTGTGGGCGAGGCCACAGACTGGCACACTCGCCAGCACACGCCGGAGGTGCCTTCCTCGAGGACGGGGTTGGTTCACGAGAGAGAGAGAGAGAGAGAGAGAGAGAGAGGGTGTCTGCGAAACGTGAGCTTGCACCTTCCCAGCAAACCGGCTCTCTTCAGCGTTTGTTTGTCTTAGCTCATCGGGGGTCTGCAGGGCCCGTTAGCCGAGGAAACGCGAGTCCAAACACAAGCGTGCAGTTTACGGTCAGCAGTCAGAAGACGTAAAAAAAAATTGTAATAAGACTGTCGGCAATACCAGTTTACATCATATGTCACAACAAGGATAAATTCCGCTGTTTTATTCATAACCTTGATCCTGTTTGCCTAATTTTACTGTTGGAGGATTTTTTTTGTGGTCTGTCGCTGGAAAAAAAAATACGTGACAGTTTATAGACTCCGCTACACCTACAGCACAGGCAAAACTAATACAGTTTTACATCAACTATAAATTTTGGTTTAGTAAAATTTTCCAAAAAAAATTCCACCTTACGATTATTTGAGTAAATTATTGGATGTTTGGTCTGTATTGCTTGAAAGTCAAGTGACTTTTATGTCTAGCTGAACACCAGGCTAGAGTTCTTTTAGACGAATTTATCAAAATAATTGATTTTTTTGGGGGGGGGGGGGGCAAAACTAATTCAAGCACCATCGCCGTTATCCCTCAGTCGTTGAAAAGCCCCTTCTCTGCTGCCGCACTCGGACCAATCAGGCTCCTAGCAGCAGCTGGTGAGGGAGTGTGTCTCCAGGGGGTTGGAGAGGGGGAACAATAAAGCTGAGCCGGTGATGTTTTGTTCGGGGCGACTTGCGAGCCTCGCTCCTTCTCCGAGAGAGAGAGAGAGAGAGAGAGAGAGAGAGAGAGAGAGAGAGAGAGAGAGAGAACCAGGAACAGGGCCGAGACGACGAGCTGCGCCCTCTCGGGAGAACAATGCGCTCGCGCCACTCAGGGGGTCTCTGATAGACGCGAGAGATCTGCAGACACGCGGAGGTCGGAGGTGGGCACGGCGTGTTCCAGAGTTCGGCGCCGGGCTCCGAGACGCCCGCCCCAGACGGGAAGCCTTCTTTTCACAGACGAGAGATCCCAACTCCCGATCGTGCATCTTCGGTTGTTTTTTTTTTTTTTTTTTTGGTTCATTGTTAATAAATATGGCGGTGTTGATAAAAGGATACTAATGGTTAGAGACCGGAAAAATTCGCGGATTCATTCGGCGATAGGCTAGAAGTCAAATGCGTATACCTTTTAGATGATTTTGCTGTTGGCTTACTGTTCATCTGTACGAATCTCTACCAATTATAAATCTCCAAACCAAAGAAGGATCGAATCACAGACAAACCAGCTGAGACGACTTACAAGTCAGCAGCCAAATGAACTGGCGTTATTTGCCCGAGTCGCCTAAACCGCGAATTTTTCCGGTCCATACTAATGGTCAATTAGGTTAGGTTAGCTACATTATAAATACTTTAAAACATTGTGGGCGTTTGATTTGGTTAGGATACCTACATAAAAGATACGGGAAAAAAAAGCATGAACTTCGGGGAACTTCGGGTTTTGGATCTCTCGTCTGTGAAAAGGCTTCCCAAAGGGGCGGGGGTCCGCAGGATCTTGCGAGCCACACTGTATGTCCTGCTGTGAGACCTCTCACCAGTCGCCAGCCATGTTCCTGGCCGTCGCGATCATCACAGGAGCCACGACATCCTCCACGCCGGACTCAACTGCTGCACAGATGACCTCGACGTATCAGAGAGCGCATTGGTAGAGACCGGAAAAATTCGCGGATTCATTTCACGGTATGCTAGAATCCAAACAACTGTATCTTTATATTGCTTCTGTGATTGTCTCACAGTTAGAGACCTGAAAAATTCGCTGATCCATTTCGTGAAATGCTACATTTCAAATAATTATACCTTAGTGCTGCTTCTGCCATTGGTTCACTGCTAATCTGGAGTAATGAGGACCAATTAGAGACCCTCACTCGTAGAAGTTTCGAATCACAGGCTGCCCAGTCGAGACAACTCACAAGTCAACAGCCAATGAACAGTTGGCATTTGCTCGAGTGCGTAGAGGATAGTGGAGTCTACCCTGGAAGTCATTGAACCCGCGAATTTTTCCGGTCTCTACTCACAGTTTATCTGAAGGACTATGAGCCAATGGAAAACCTTCAACCAAAAAAGTATCGAATCGCAAGCGACCTAGTTGACGGGTGTCACGAGTCAATAGCCAATGAGCAGGTGGCATTTGCCTGAGTGCGTAGGGGATTGTGGAGTCTATCCTAGAGGTCGTCGAAAACGCGAATTTTTCCAGTCTCTACTCATTGGATGACACTGAAGTCAGAGAATTCCCACGACTTTAACTTTTAAACTTAAAGCTTTGAAATGTGCAAACATGTAACTCTTTAGTAGCTTGGCTTCTGGGTTTTAGCCGTGTCCTAGGCGAATAATTAACCGACGTTTCGGTCGACATTGCAGTCGCCATCATCAGGGAGCAGTTACCTACTGTAGGTACTGTAGCTACTAAATATGCAATGTCGACCGAAACGTCAGTGAATTATTCGCCTAGGACACGGCTACAACCCAGAAGCCAAGCTACTTCAGACAGTGGGCGTGAAAGCCTGCGAACATTATTTAACTCTTTAAACATAGGCGCACGTAACTAATTGTTTACGATAAAGCCACTTTGCTTAGTCTCCCGTTATAATAAAATCCCCTTACCACCTGATACTATTTTAAAATAAAATTGTTTCTCACACTTAATTCTATAGGACAACTCCAATGTCTACACATGTAGATTTAAGTAATGGTTTGCTATGAGAAAATGAAAAAACTGAACACTTTATGTTTTGGTTTTTCATTTAATTATTTTTAATACTTTGTTCTTGAGTCAGTTGTTATATTTTGTTTAAAAAAATCAAGTCATGAATAAATTTATATTAATGTCATTTAATACACAAAACACACATGTCAAGTTTGTGCGAATGATGTGCTTTCAGTAACACGTGTGTAAACTGGCATTTAATATAGAGTACTTGGAAACACAATTTCTTTATGCCGCTTCGGGCTATAATAAGGAGATAAATTATTGTAGCCTGATAAGTATTACAATAATAGTTCCAAAATAGTCTCCCTGTAGTCTTATGTAACTAAGTTGCTGTGATTTTCTAATTCTTTTTTCTCTTAGAAGGGAGAGATCCGGACCCACAGAAAAACACCCCCCTCCTCCCTTCCCCCGCGTAATTACACTCTGCACTGCAGTGTTTGAAATTCACATTTTAAACTTAAACCCACCGGGGACGGATTTTGTTATAAGTATATGTTTTTCGCATGATGACAAACGTATCATTATCTCAGTACGAACGCCAATTCAATATATTTTTTACATCGTGAAGCCTTCGACATGACCAGATACTGGCGGGTGTTTTCTGAGTGCTAGTCCATCATCTTAAAACCTTTCGAATGAGTATATGAACGTTTTAGGGCCAATGGAAAATTTTAAATAAAAATGGTAAATTTCGGTGAATAAACATTGTTTCGTTGCTAAGTAAGATTATTTATTTTGTATTACACATCATGTGCTAGTGATTTTGTTTTTAAATTTCGCATTTTTTTTAAATTTTTTTTTAAATTTCTGTCATCGAGGAAGTTTGACTACCCCTTGCGTAAGCTTAGATTCTCAAGTGATCCGCTTTAACCTTTGTTTCATGTCTGCGCCTAAGGGTGACCAGGCAAGTGTTGCGTGCGTCGATGTTGTCCTTACTGCGCCCTTGCTTCTGTTTGGGTAGCAATTATAGTAATAACTCGAGGTGGACTGGCCTTAGAAAGAATACCATCTCCGATTGTATAAAACCTACACTATTAAAAATGTTCACCTTATATTACGAAGAAAGATGGTTACAAATTTATCCAGGGATATTCATAAACTAACGGCTATCTTCGTAAATTTACGAAAACTAAGTTTACTTCCTTTGAACACGAATCTAAAAGAATGTTTTGGTATGTTAACAAAATATGTTAACAAAACATTCAAAAAATGATTAGATCTACAGCAAGAACAGTGTTATTTTGTCCACATTTGTTTGGAACAAAACATACAACTCGAAAGTCGAAAAACGGCGTAGTTCTACGAAGATTCAGTTATATGAAATTATGAAGAAGTCTTTCTTTTGAATCAGTTAAATTTTTTAGTTGAAAATTGTGTGTATACTTCTATGATTTTCTTTTCTTTGTTTTTCGATTATTTGAAAAAAATAAATAATTTGACTATAAGGAGCATAAGTATAAAATAGCATTAATGTGTTAGCCAGAAATGTCGAGGGTTTTAACATTCGCTAGGGAACCATAGAGCATCGTGATGTTGGGATATATGATCGCCGCGCTCTGTTTCGAGGAAACTGTGGTCCCAAAATGGCGGCGATCAGCTGTCGTTAAAACTATGAGCGCCATTTTGTTTAGCAGCTGGTGCCGTTAAGCTGTATCTCACGGCACGGGTGGTGCGACGCTGTCGGAAGTGGAAATAAAAAAAAGGGGGGTACTTTACCTCGAGAGAATGAGGCACTTCCTCCCCTCCACACCCCCTCTCTCTCTCTCTCTCTCTCTCTCTTCCCATCTCTCTCTTCCCATCCCTCTCTGTTTCTTCCTCACACACACACACATCACGTCCTACTTCGCTCTCCAATCTCATCCATAGAACCAGGATAAACACGCTGATGATGTGAGAGGATTTAGTTCCGACCCTTTTTTTTTTTATCTTTTTTTACCTTAGTGCTGCTTCTGCGATCAGGCTGAAGCTGTTCATCCGGAGGACTGCAGAGCCAATGGGGAACCCTCAACCAAAGAAGTGACAAACCAAGGGCGTTCCAGTCGAGATACAGTCACAAGTCAGCAGCCAATGAGCAGGCCGCATTTTCCCCAGTATTTAAGATGACTGGGGTGCCTATCTTACATAATTCACCGAACCCGCAAATAAATTACCCTTGTAATTAATAACGAGCAGGATTTTTTTCCAACCGGTTAATAAAATATAAAAAATACATATAAAAGATAAATCGCCGATACAAAACAACTGGACAAACTGAGAGTGCTTACTTCTGCCATATTAAGTGCACCAGCTTTTCAGGAACGATGCCAAGATCATGAAGCTTTACCTAAATTCACAAAAATCCATGAAAACTTCAAGACGTATAGGCTTCGGCCTGAGACGCACCTAGATCCCTCCCTAGCCCGGACCCCTCCAAAATACACTTAGTTTTTATTTAGGTTAAAAAAAATCGCGTGTTTGAAGTCCTGGAAATTCGTCCCCGAATTTATTTCCGCTCGGTAACAAAGTTATCGAACACCAAACGGTCTCGTCGAACAAGGATATTGCTTTTCACACGGACCGAATGCGAACTGCAGATGAAAAGGCTGCCCCTGGTGAATACCATATTGAATTCCAGCGTTGGAATTGTTTCAATTCACGTCCCTGTTTCATGCTGGAAGATTAAAATGAAGGAGGGGGGGGCCTTGTATGCATGTCTAATCAAAAGATTAATCTGTTGCAAAACAAAATGACATTTTAGAGATCTTGCCTATGGCGGGACCTCAAATATTTGCTTTATTTTCCGCGGCCAGTTTGAATACGTATTAAAAACGACATATATTTGGTTCTCGAGTATTTCGAAACGTCCCTTACACGCTCAGCCAATATCGTGCCAACGAGGTCACATGACTAGAGACTGGAAAAATTCGCGAGTACGATGACCTCTAGGATAGACTCCACAATCCCCTACGCACTCAGGCAAATGCCATCTGCTCATTGACTATTGACTCGTGACACCTGTCAACTGGGACGCTTGCGATTCGATACTGTTTTGGTTGAAGGTTTTTCATTGGCTCAAAGTCCTTCATATAAACGGTAAGCCAATCACAGAAGCAATATAAAAATACAGTTGTTTGGATTATAGCATATCGTGAAATGAACCAGCGAATTTTTCCGGTCTCTACACATGACCAATCTCGTGCTACCTGGTCGAAACGTAAGGCCCCCGCCTACCCGGTGTGCAGTGCTTCAGGAAGAACAACGAGATTTGAAAACTACTCCAGATACCCGAGTGGGGGTCTGATTACGATAAACTTTTAAGAATTCCCTGAGGGCCAGAAAAGTAGTTTTCGTTCCGGATTAAGTTTTTAAACTGTATTTTTAGAAGAGTTAAAATGGCTAAAAGGCTTGTTTTCAGAGTAATTTTTTTAGGCCTAAAAACAACCGGTACAGATTCTTGAAAGCACTTAAGGGACTTTCGTTACACCTTTATCTTCATTTCTCCGCCACATGATGTTACGGTCACCGCTCAAATCTCGTAGTTGGCACAATGCACGACGGGAAGAATGAGCTCTTATTATTAGAGACCTGCAAAATTCGCGGTTTCCATCGCCTTCAGGATAGACTGCACATACCCCTGTACACTCGGGAAAATAACGCAAGTTCATTGGCTGCCGACTTGTAAGTCGTCTCAGCTAGTTTGTCTCTGATTCGATCCTTCTTTGGTTGCGAGTTTATAACTGGTTGAGATTCGTCCAGATGAACAGTAAGCCAATAGAAAAATTATGTAAGAGGTATGTGGGTTTGAATTCTAGCCTATCACCGAATGAATCCGCGAATTTTGCAGGTCTCTACTTATTATCCCGTCTGACAAACACAGATAAAGCCCTGAGAAGGCGGGGCCCTTAAACGTCGAAGCCGCCAATGAGCGAACGACTTGACCGCGGGTGTGTACAATGCCGTGGTGTCAGTAACTAGCGCCGATTTTGTAAATGTCAGGCTATGCCGTGGCTGAACTGTTTCGTGGAAATCACCCGTCTCTACGCAGAATAATTACTGGAGAAATATCTCCAACTAGCATTAAATTCTGTAACTTTCCACCTAGGGTCTTCCAGCATTCCTTACTTTTTAATGTTTGTGTGACTGGACCGTCATTAATTTGGCTTGCCTTGTAAGATCTTCGATCATACGTAGAGACTGGAAAATTTCGCGCTTTTGATGACCTCTAGGATAGACTCCACAATCCCCTACGCACTCAGGCAAATGCCACTTTCTCATTGACTATTGACTCGGAACACCTGTCAACTAGGACGCTTGCGATTCGATACTTTTTTGGTAGAAGGTTTTCCATTGGCTCATAGTTAGAGACCTGCAAAATTCGCGGATTCATTCGGTGATAGGCTAGAATTAAAACACATATACCTCTTAGATAATTTTGCCATTGGCTTACTGTTCATCTGGACGAATCTCAACCAGCTATAAACCCTCAACCAAAGAAGGATCGAATCACAGACAAACCAGCTGAGACGACTTACAAGTCGGCAGCCAATGAACTTGCGTTATTTGCCCGAGTGTACAGGGGTATGTGCAGTCTATCCTGAAGGCCATCGAAACCGCGAATTTTGCAGGTCTCTACTCATAGTGCTTCAGATAAACTGTGAGTCAATCACAGAAGCAATATAAAGATACAGTTGTTTGGATTCTAGCATACTGTGAAATGAATCCGCGAATTGTTCCGGTCTCTAATCATACGGAGTACCCTGACTGATGAGGTCGAGTCAGAAGAGGACATGTCTTCTAGCAGATGCGGTGAATAGTGGACAAGTTGTCCGGCGCCCGAGTATTTTTTTCAGAACTGTGTGACGTCTCTAGCTGCGGGAAAAACATAACAGGTTGGCCCAGCGGATTGGCTAGGGGTGGGGGGGATTTATCCCCCTTTCCTCCGGAATCATTAAAATGATATTCCCAACCGCCCCCCCCCCCTCATGGAAAAGAAATTCTACGTACGCTCTAGGGAAATGTATATTTTTTTCTTACGAAAAGATTTCCAAACAAGTGTGTGTTAAAACATTATAATAATAATAATAATAATAATTTATTTCCCCTTTTTTTACACTTTGTTAACAATATTCACTTAATCAACCAGGAAATTTATCACTCACGAAAGCAAGCTTGTATGTGAGTGAATCTAGTCACTTAAAATTGCATGCTATATTATGACGATTGCAAACATTTGTAAATGTATTAATAACTGAGAAATAAATAATATATAAAATGTAACCTAAGAAACCTTACATTATTTTTATAAAGATGAAAGTTAAAAAGAGAAATTTATTACAATTCAAAACGTTGTAGCATCGTCTGAGTTTCGTGTTTGGCTGGGTTTATTTCAGGTACTCGTCGACTGTCAGCACTCCGCAGTCACAGCAAACGCCCGAAGAAGGCAATGGCTTCTCTTGCGAGCGGCAGCCAATCACAAGGAGGAAATCGCTGGTGCGGGTATACCTTGTTGCAGTCTAATAGGCGTTCAGATTTTCTTTTCGCTGAAAATGCCTGCCCCTAGTGATAAGCTGGTGAGGCGCTGTACTGATGTTCGTTTGTTTCATGTGTTATATATAGAGACCGGAAAAATTCGCGGTATTATTTCGCGATAGGCTAGAATTTAAATACGCATACCTTTAAGCTGCTTTTGCTATTGGCTTACTGTTAATTACTGTTAATTTTGAAGACTATGGGCCAATGGGAAATCCTCAACTAAGAAAGTGCCGAATCACAGGCAAATCAGTTCAGACGACTCACAAGTCGGCAGCCAATGAACTTGCGTTATCTGCCCGAGTATGCTGATGACTGTGTATTCTATCCTGAAGGTCATTGAAACTGCGAATTTTTCCATTCCCTAGTTACGTCACGACACTCGCCATCCCAAGTCTGCATGCTCGCTGCAGGGCACACGCGGAGCACAGAGTACTCGGGCTGAGCAGTGTTACCTGAGAGTGGACGACTCGGGCAAGTGGCGACGCCGGCGGAGTGCGAGCTACTGGCGCCTGGACCGCACTGGAGGGAGGGCGTCGCGACGCCGACCCCCCTCCACCCGGCGCATGCGCGCGGCGCGCCTCGCCTGTTGACTCCCGCCCGGGGCGCGGCCACTGACACGCCTGCCAACATCGAGAACTGCCTTTTAAATAAAAATAAAACGTTTGAAATTTCTTAAGCATAGTATCTTAAATGTTATCTTTGAAAGATTTGTGCAATGGGAGTGCATGACTTGATGTAAGCTTTTGGACATACGCCATTGCTAAGCACATGTATGTCTGTAGAAGAAAACTACAAAAAACCCAAAAGACAAAAATACAAATTATGCAAAAAAAAAATTGCTTTTGACAACAGCACAACAGAAATTTTTTTGCTTAATTTGTGTTTTTGTATTTTGGGTTTTTTGTAGTTTTCTTCTACAGACATACATGTGCTTAGCAATGGCGTATGTCCAAAAGCTTACATCAAGTCTGTAACTTAAATAAAAAATGTAATTTCACAAACATTCTTATTTCAGAATTTATTGAATGGTTGTATTAACGTAGTGGCATATTGAACTTGATTGTAAAATATTATACTTTAGAATGATTTTTAGCGATGTTGAATTATCTTGGTAGCAATAAAATAAGAATGTCTGCCATGTGTAAGTGTGATTATTTTTTGCTATATAAACTGAGATTATGGTTTTCAACATTCATACTTTATAGCTATGCAGTTTTTAATCTTTAAAACAAAATATATAAAACATTTAGGCATAATGTTTTGGTTTACTCCGTATTGCAAAATAGGTCATTTTAAAAATTATTTTAGTGAATATTCCCGTCAACAAACGACCACAAACAAAATCAAGGTTGCCAACATTTACTTTAGAAACGTTAACAACTTTTAAGTTGTTGGGTTGCCTATAAATACTGATTTACAAAGAAAATAAGAGCTTTAGTTAAAGCTTTGAGTCGCGACACTATCTTCCTTGCTTTGTTGTCTGGCTTCCACGCACTTTGCTCATGTCTACGAACATGTGTATTTCTCGCGAAATAATCTGATCGCTCATTTGACTGCAAAATATTTGCCGGGCCAATCAGGACGCGTTTTGCTTCAGCAGCTCGTCTTCGCACTTAAGCCATCTGCTAGCGTGGCGTAATTTATGTTTAAAAGATATCAATTTCTCGTTAAGTGTCCGGTGTTTTCAATGATTATATACACGCTAACACGTATTGCCCATAACTAGGGGCAGGCAATTATTGCGAAAAAAATATGAACTCTTATTAGACTGCAACAAGATATACCCGCACCACCTGCTTATTCCATGTGATTGGCGGCCGTTTGTGAGAGAAGTCGTTGCCTTGTTTGACCGAGCCACTCAGGACGCGTTTGCTTCCGCATTTACTCACGCTCATTGGTGTTTGTGACAGTCGACATGACTCCTGAAAGCAACTCACACAATCACGGAACACATACGATGCTGGAGTGTCTTAACTTTCAGCTGGCCTCGGTAATATTTTCGCGAAATATGCATGGCCCTACGCATCAGTCGTCTAGCTTCGACACTCACATGCCGGCAACAGAGGATCAGACTGTACTTGGCTGAACAAACGAGTCCTTGCCGACATGGAACTGAATAAAGTCTGCTGGGTCAATGACCTCTGGCACGGACTTCACAGCAAGTCTGTACTTGAGCGAATGACACCAGGTTATTTGCCGCTCACTTGAGAAGCAACTCAAGTTCGATCATTCTTTGATTGCATCACGTTGGCTCAGAGTAGCGGCGAAGTTAGCTTGGTTTTAATTATGACTAGAGACCGGAAAAATTCGTCGATTCATTCGGCGATAGGCTAGAAGTCAAATACATATACCTTTTAGATGATTTTGCTATTGGCTTACTGTTCATCTGTACGAATCTCAACCAATTATAAACCCTCAACCAAAGAAGGATCGAATCACAGACAAACCAGCTGAGACGACTCACAAGTCAGCAGCCAATGAACTGGCGTTATTTGCCCAAGTGTACAGGGGAATGTGCAGTCTATCCTGAAGGCTATTGAAACCGCAAATTTTTCGGTCCCTAATTATAACTAGGACCATGCATTTTTCGCGAAAATATTTCCAGACCAGCTGTGTGTTAAAACTTTGTAGCATTGTTTGTGATACGTGGTTGGCTGGGGTTATTTCTACTGTCAGCGCACCAATCACAGCCGTCCAGTGCGGAAGCAAACTCGTCCTGAATGGCCCGGCCGAACAGGGCGATGGCTTCTTTTGCAGACAACCGCCAATCATAAGGGAACAATCGCTAACACGGGTATACCTTATTGCAGTCTAATCAGCGATCAGATTATTTCACGAAAAGTACATGCCCCTTATTATAACCTATCGCTAGAGACCGGAAAAATTCGCGGTTTCAATGGTCTTCAGGATAGACTGCACATTCCCCTGTACACTCGGGCAAATAACGCCTGTTCATTGGCTGCTGACTTGTAAGTCGTCTCTGCTGGTTTGTCTGTGATTCGATCCTTCTTTGGTTGAGGGTTTATAATTGGTTGAGTTTCGTCTATATGAACAGTAAGCCAATAGCAAAATCATTTAAAAGGTATATGTATTTGACTTCTAGCCTATCGCCGAATTAATCAGCGAATTTTTACGGTCTCTACCTATCGCACAATGACTCTCCGGATGTTTCATCTCTTTACTTGCTGGCTCCAATTTGGCTAAACATAGTTTCGCTTTAACCTGAGAGAATAAGAATGTCACTATCCTGCATATAAATAACTTAGTCATTTAAAAAAATAATAATCCAAACCATAAATCTCGATAGACTTCAACACACTGGTTTCAGGTCTTCAACGTTTATTTCTTGACAGGCTGTTCCCGCTGCCCATGACCTAACCGCTGATACTGAGCTTTATGTGCTACTGAACATCCGTGATTCGCTTGAAAATAGCCACGATTACATTGGCGCCAACGCCTATTTTTAACTATGCCCTTCCGTGCCAGAAATGAGGATAAACAGTAAACAACACAGCTATTACTTCAGGATACTAATATCCTCACACTTCGCATCCAAGCACTGATTTAAACAACGAAAATGTATAAAATTGGTTTTTTTTTTAGAGTTATTTTCATGTAAGCTACATACAATTTCAAAATTATTTAGATACATGTAGCATGTGGTTATATGTATAACCGCGTCGTTAAATTGTTGGTTTGACGCGAGACTACAAATCCTAACATAAATAAGGCGCCCATAAATATAACTCCATTAAAAATGACCTTGATGAGTTCATGGCATTCAACTCTTCTTCAATGAGATATATTTGTTTTCCTTCTGAGGCATCACGCATCTGTTGGCGATCATCTCATGCTAGCTATTCACATGCGGTCCTTCATAAACACATACACACAACTGTCACAGCTCCCCCATACAGCACACAGAATGTTTCTGCAGCATCACAGAAGTGTGTATGGTTCGTCCATGTGTGGCTCAGAGTTGCATGAACCTAACGCACAAATGACATCCAGAATTTATCGTCTCTCTAATTGCTAGAGACCGGAAAAATTCGCGAATTCATTTCGCGGTAGGTGAAAATTCAAATACCTATATCTTTGGGTTGATTATGCTGTTGGCTCACAGTTTAACTAGAGGACTCTGGGCCAATGAAAGACCATCAGCCAAAGAATCATCAAAACACAAGGCTACCCAGTCGAGACGTATCACAAGTTAACAGCCAATGATCAGGTAGTATTTTCCCCAGCAAGCAGGGATTTTGGAAGCTAGCCTAGAGGTCATTGAATCCGCGAATTTTTCCAGTCCCTACTAATTTCTGGCTCCGACTGGCGTAAAATATTTTCACTTTAGTTTAACTGAACGATTTAAACTGAATGATTTATTTTTAAATGGGATGTGGCTGTGTAATGGACACGGCCGTGTGTTGTACGTGAATACGTGTACGTAACAGGTAATATGTAGGGACCGGAAAAATTCGCGGTTTCAATAGCCTTCAGGATAGACTGCACGTTCCCCTGTACACTTGGGCAAATAACGCCAGTTCATTGGCTGCTGACTTGTGAGTGGTCTCAGCTGGTTTGTCTGTGATTCGATCTTTTTTTGGTTTAGGGTTTATAATTGGTTGAGATTCGTACAGATGAACAGTAATCCAATAGCAAAATCATCTAAAAGGTATATGTATTTGACTTCTAGCCTATCGCCGAATGAATCCGCGAATTTTTCCGGACTCTAGTAATATGTTCTATACAATATATAAAATACGCTATTTTATGTAGGTTATATTCATGTTTGAACAATAAGAAGTCATTCGGGTTTCCATGTTTTGTTTATGATAGCAACTATTTTTTTTATTTTAACACCGTATATAGGTATTAACTGTAGCTATTTTACACTATTTTTTTATTAATTAAATCGATAGATTTTGACGAGAGCTGACGATTGAAACCAAAATGAACGTCGTAGCTTCTCCGAGTCAAAAGTTATACTAAACGGAAATCTCGAAACGCAGCAAAATGACCTCACAATGGCGGCGCTTCCCCCTCCACCGCGAGCGATGCGTCACAGTCCACACTTATCGTAACGAATTCTTTGATCCTTTAGCTATCCAGTGGTGCAATTAAATTCTGGATGGAGATTATAGATATGTAGCTGCAACACCAAACAGTATCCCTCAATTTTGTTATTGCCTCCCACTATGGAAGCAATTTTAAATACGTATTCACGTTAAAAATATTACCATCTAAACGATAAGCTTGTGGTTCGCGGAACAGTTCTGATTTCTCGATGGGACTGTACATAGATACTTGTAGAGTGGATTTGGGTGCGCCTCGGAAAGATCTTGCATGAGGTAAACCGTTCACAAAGGCGTTATTGTGTTTACGCTGGAGTCTTACAGCCACCACATTGAGTCGTAAAACATTCTTTGTCCGTGGAAGAAACACGCCCCGCGGCCATGTAAACAAAGGCGATAGCACTCTGCGCTAGAGTTACGACACGGCTAGGGGAGATACACGTGACATTCTACAGCGATGTTTTAAACTACTTTTTTTCCCAAACAATCTTAAAACGACTGAAGCAATAATTATTTTTTTTAAAAGATCCATTACGCATTATGTTAACTACTGTCTGACCTTTTGACGTGACAACATCTAATAAAACGATGAACGCCAGCTGCACGCACGAAAAAGTGTCCCGTTACGCACATTGTTCCGTTACTCTGTGTCCCGTTACGCTCATTGTTCCGTTACGCTGTGTCCCGCTACGCTCATTGCTCCGTTACGCTGTGTTCTGTTACGCTGTCGGCGAGTGCAGTAATAATAGGTTATGTTACAATTGACTAAAAAATTATGGTGATTCATATAATTGATGATAGATATTTGATTACAATTTATTTATATAAAAACTTGTTCAATTATATTTAAACTGTATAGCTAAACGCCAGTTTTTAAAATTAATTACAAGTCATCTACACGTGAACTGTTTCGTCGACTGTTTATAAAGTGAAGTGAAAAGTTAATGTTGTTTTCATTGCTTATTACAAGAACAATTTTGGCAATAAAGGTTAATTATTCTTGCATTTTAAAAATCTGATTACTAGTACAATTTCAAGTATTTATTATTTTATTATTAAAATGAAAATTATTCAATTTTATTCATAAAAGTATGCAATCATTTCATCAATGTGATGTTATGACGTCACGTTAAACTATCGTTCGTAAACCGACTTTACAGACTACCAACTTTTTTGAAAAGATCCATTACGCATTATGTTAACTACTGTCTGACCTGTTTATTTCACGTTCTGTTTTGGCCGTTCGTTGAACCCCAAATCCGTACTGTGCATTCAAATCATAAAATTGCATACATGCATAGCTGTCCACATATGGAGGTTTTTTGAAGTGCTCGGATAAGCTGGGATTCCATATATCGTAGAAGCATGCATTTTTCGCGAGGTGAATTTCTATAAGGCACATTGTCTTCTGTTACAACACCAATTACAACCATCCAGTGCGGGAGCAAACGCGTCCTAAGTGACTCGGTCGAATAAGGCAATTGTTTCTCACGCGGAAGCCGTCAATTGCAAAGTAAAAACCTCTGTCTGGTGCGGGTAAACATGCCGCTAAGTATATGTATACAGCGTACAATAACATGAAACTATCGGCATTCGTACAAGTACAGCCTATCTGATACAGAACAACTCTGAGTTGAATATCTCTGTCCAGCTGAAACTGATAGATACTTAATTAGAGAACGGACAAAAAAAAATTGCTAATTCATTTCACGATAGGCTGAAATTTAAATACGTGCACCATTCTGCTGATTCAGCCATTTTCCCGTAGTTTAAATGGAGGTCTCTGTGCCAATGAGAGACTGTCAACTAGGGAACTATCGAATCACAAGCTACCCAGTGGAAAAGCCTCACAAGTCAGCAGCCAATGAACACCAGCAGAGTTGGAGGAGACTAGAGTCCATAAAACCCGCAAATGTTTCCAATCTCTGCAGATAATGCATCTTGAGAGTGTGCTGAGGCAGAGTAGTGAGCTCTGTCTGAGCGGATATCACTACGCACCACTCCACCAGTCAGTGACAGAGTTCAGCAACAAGTAACAAAACTGTGTACTGCAGCACTTATTCCTAGGTTTATTTTCACGATAATTTAAACTCCAGTCACTTTCATGTTATAAAAAATATTTCAATTGGGACATATGTGTTTCCACAGCAACTGAAGGGTCCAATCACATTCAGGTCATGCTGGACAGAAGCCAATAAACAAGTGACTCAAGTTCGAGCGAACACAACGCTGTGAAGTCTAGTTTGCAGGTCATTGTACCCGCCATATCTACAAGTCTCTATTAATATATAGTCAAACAGATTGTCCACGAGTTAATGACTAAATAGACTGACTGTAAGTACTTGTTTGCTATGCGTTATAATGTTTGACGCGAATGTACGTCTGTCTGCGATAGGCCGGCCAGTATAGGTGGCCTGCGACAGAGTCGTAAAAATGGCGCGTTTTGGAATGGACATAACGACAGCAGAGCGAATCTTCGAAGTTGGGTTGGGCCACCGGTTATATTACACGTCCCTCGGGTCCGTGGGAGCAGTGATCTACTTCGCTCAGTAAACAGAGAGGAGAGTGTTCAGAGTGTTTGGAAAGGCCATCATGAATAAACCATGAGGCTGTGTTGAAGGAGTTGAAACAATCTGTCTGGAAGGAATATGATCTCACTGGGAAAAGCCTCCATCTAGAGAGAGTGAAAATTTTTTGGAATTTTTTTTGATTTAGTGTTGCGATAAACTTGAAGCATTTGGACCAAACCAATTATCTGACACGTCCACAAACATCTGTATGCATCCATATAAATTCAAAATCGCACGCAGCACATGTCACAACTTTGAGAAAGTCTTCAAAATTTAAAAACCGGTTGTTTTAGCCCAAGCGTGCAGTGCAATTCTATAAAAATTACAGACCTGGCAGAGTTCCAGCGGCCGCCTAGTGCTTCTCCGTGGTTAACTATCCGGCTTTGAAAGGACTTAACTTTTATTATTGAGTTCTACATATCGTCGACGAGCTCGTTGGAGATGGACACTCAGGAGTCACAAACCAAATATGTTTGAGGACGGCATAAACCATCCGGACAAAACCACGGAAAACTGATATCAATATGGCCGCACCTGGACTCAAACCTAGGACTCCGAAGTGCAAGTCCAGTGTCCTGCCATGCGCCATCTTGCTCCGTAGTTCTGTCGGCATGCCCTCGCGCAAAGCTGAGCAGTTTACTGATAGGTCTTTTCACAGATGACCCTGCCCCATACCACGGACATTTTAACTGATTGTTTGTAGGCCTACACATCCAGCTGTCAGCAGTTTATGTAAGCAGTTCCTGTCTGAGCGTCTTATTAAAAGTGAATGATTAAATTTGGCAGTCCCTAATAATAGATTTTGTATAGAGGGGGTATGCTCGTTACTCATTTCCGTAACGGTCTTTGAAGCACGCGGAGTATCGGCAGGTGGTGAGACTCGCTTAGTGTAACTGAGGCCGTAACGGGATATGGGGGCTCACAAAAAAAATTGGTTGCCTGTAAAGTCGGTTTACGGACAATAGTTTAACGTGACAACGTCATAACAAAACATTGATGATATGATTGCATGCTTTTATGAATAAAATTGAATCATTTTTATTGAATTATCACTATTTTGCATGGATACAAAGGAGGAGTGAAATGAAATCTACAATTGAATTGACAAATTTACTTTTATTTGCACTCATTAATTCAAATGTGTTTATTACTTAAACGAAGAGATTATTTTAACTATAACTTTTATACATGTTTGCTATTTAACTTCTTCCAATCTGTGTTATTCTGTTAAGGATAGGACGATGATAGGAAAAGTAGGAAACGAATGGGAGTGTTTCCAGTTTAACGTTCCTCGAAAAAGTCAAATCGATGGTTGTTCCAATCGAGTGGAAGAGAGATAGATGCGGCGCAAGCGTACAATGAGCGTAACGGGACACAGTGTAACGGGACAATATGCGTTACTGGACACTTTTTCGTGCGTGCAGCCGGCGTTCATCAATTTATTAGACGTTGTCACGTCAAAAATACTGTAAATAAAATTTTAAAAAACACAATAATAGAAATTTAAGCACTGCACACCCATGCCTCAGCTGGATGTACTGCGTATTTCGTAACTCTAGTTTTTTAAGATACTAATTTTTTTCTTCTTGATTTTCTAAATGCTGACTGGCGGCCGAGTGCGTCAGTGTAGCCACTCACTAAAAGGGGCACAAAATACAAAGCGGACCTCGAGTCTTAGTGCACAACCCCCCCGCAGGGTAGACTCTTTTCCACTCTGTCCGACCCTTCATCCAGACCATCCCCTGTCTCCTGTATTCTCCTGCACTTGATGCGCGCAGATTTCGCCCTGTATTCCCTGTGTCCGTGCAGGTTTTAGTGTTCAGAGTAAGTCATCGCTAGGGACCGGAAAAACTCGCGGTTTCAATAGCCTTCAGGATAGACTGCACATTCCCCTGTACACTCGGGCAAATAAACACCAGTTCATTGGCTGCTGACTTGTGAGTCGTCTCACAGCTGGTTTAGTCTGTGATTCGATCCTTCTTTGGTTGAGGGTTAACAATTGGTTGAGATTCGTACAGATGAACAGTAAACCAATAGCAAAATCATCTAAAAGGTATATGTATTTGACTTCTAGCCTATCGCCGAATGAATACGCGAATTTTTCCGGTCTCTAGTCATCGCTGCCGTGGGCTGGCCAATCCCCGCACAAAGGACACGACGCATGCGACCCTCTCCCGGCGCGGCTGGGCGTACAGACGCCCCTAGGTCCCTCCCCGGACCCTAACCGGACAAAACTACGGACGCGACCATGATGTAAAGAAGAGGAGGTGAAACCGTGCGCAGGTTTTCCCCCTCCACGCGCTCCCTCGCTACGTCACCTTGGTTGTAGCCAGCGCTCTTCTTCCAGGCGCTTCCCATCCATTTCATCTGCGTCTCGTGCGAACGTAGTTTTATGTGGTTGAAATACGAAATTGTGCAGTGTTCGGATGTCACAATCATTTCAAAAAGACTCGAGATTCTGGCATAAAATATTTTTCTTTTCCAAAAAATGAAGATGTTTGCAATAAGTGGGTGAACGTATGCAAAAGGAAGGACACATTCTTTGTTAGCAGAGGTAAGTTTAAAAAAACGTGATTTTAAGTAGAAATGTCACTTGTATTATAATACGAGTATTTATTTTTAATTTTTTATACGTTTAACTGTAGGTTAATATTAGGTCAAGGAATATATTTCGTGCAAAATACTGAGTTTTTATCTATAATAATAAAGTCTTTCGCGGTAAAAAAGTTATTTATTGAATTAATTTATTAAAAATGAAATTTCAATGAATTAATAAAAACTCAAATCAATTGTTTTTAAAATGTTTGTGTGTTCGGGCATCAGCGAGAACTACAAAATTTATTTCAATTTAACTTTTTTTCTTGTTTTTTATAGAACTAACCTAAACACTAGGTTGTGTAGTATTAATAAAGGGGGAAAATATTTTTTTATTATTATAATATATATTATATAAAAATTACTATCACATTATATAATATGTTGAGTTGATATTAGTCAGCTTAAAAACATTCGACTAATATACAGTATTTGTACCTAAAATTTTTGTAATGCCTGCAAACTGTTTTTTGGTTGAAGATTGTAGAGATATTTGGTTTAATAATATATTTTAAATATATTTTTTAAATATACTTTCTATCATTATTTATCCTTTTGTTTATTGTTTGTAACTAAATAAAATTAAAATTAGTAAATAAATCAAAAGCGCTTATGTTTATGTAAATTACAAATACGTATTCATAGAAACTTTGTTTTGTGTCAGATGCATTTTTTTGGTAATATGTTTGTATTATTCTTTGTCGCCTGCATCCTGAATGTTTATTATATCTATGTTATTAATATTCATAATAAATATTTTCGAAGTATATTCATTCCAATTCCCACTACCATTCTGTGTTTACAAGACCCAATCAACATTTTGAAATGATGAAACAGCAGAAAAATATTGCTTCGTTGATTTTATCATTAATATAAACCCCGTGTTTGGATGTTAATACATATATTTAAACTGTATGTTCTAAATGCATGCTATACAATGTACATAGCAAAGTAATTTTACGCTTCGTGGTAACTCTTACTATTCAAACGATTGTAAATGAACAGTCTGTGCGTGGTATTGCCGTAAGCGCGCTGCGTGTGGACCGGGCGGTGCGACCAAGGTGACGTAGTGCGCAGTGGAGGACGCGTTTGGGCGGCCGGATGGTTTCACCTCCTCTTCTTTACATCATGGACGCGACCATCGCAGAGCGCCGTGGCGCTGCAAGTGTACTCGGCCTCTGCGCTACACCCGGACACTCGCTCGCCTCTCTGTGCCAACCGAATCTGCTCTTGACGTGACAACGTCTAATAAATCGATGAACGCCGGCTGCACGCATGAAAAAGTGTCCCGTAACGCGCATTGTCCCGTAACGCTGTTTCCGTTACGCTCATTGTACGCTTGTGCCGCATCTATCTCTCTTCCACTCGATTGGAACAACCATCGATTTTATTTTTTCGAGGCACATTAAACTTGAAACACTCCCATTCGTTTCCTACTTTTCCTATCATCGTCCTATCCTTAACAGAATAACACAGATTGGAAGAAGTTAAATAGCAAACAATCTAAAAGTTATAGTTAAAATAATATCTCCGTTAAAGTAATAAACATATTTGAATTAATGAGTGCAAATAAAAGTAAATTTATCAATTAAATTGTAGATTTAATTTCACTCCTTCTTTGTATCCGTATAAAATATTGATAATTCAATAAAAATAATTCAATTTTATTCATAAAAGTATGCAATCATTTCATCAATGTTTTGTTATGACGTTGTCACGTTAAACTATCGTCCGTAAACTGACTTTACAGACAACCACTTTTTTTATTTATTATGCTTATTCAGGAAGCTATTCAGGTAACGGTTTACAAATAAACAACCAAACTTCAGTTGAATAGTCTACCGCCACATATCAATGTCATCATGAATAGCAAGTTAATTCAACTGTCTCTTGGCCCGTTTCTAAACGTGTTACAGACACAAATAACACTGGCACGGCCGCACTGATAAATCTTTTCTGCAGCAAGTTTACGAGGAAGCAGTACCCAAACTCCAGTGTTGGAATGGAGCAATTGTAATAAGTAGAGACCTGCAAAATTCGCGGTTTCCATCGCCTTCAGGATAGACTGCACATACCCCTGTACACTCGGGAAAATAACGCAAGTTCATTGGCTGCCGACTTGTAAGTCGTCTCAGCTAGTTTGTCTCTGATTCGATCCTTCTTTGGTTGCGAGTTTATAACTGGTTGAGATTCGTCCAGATGAACAGTAAGCCAATAGAAAAATTATGTAAGAGGTATGTGGGTTTGAATTCTAGCCTATCACCGAATGAATCCGCGAATTTTGCAGGTCTCTAGTAATAAGGTACCCATGTATCCGTTAACTTAGCTAATTGACAGTATTTATGTTCCTACAGTATAAATACCGGTGTAATTAAAATTAATGCTGCTGGATTTTTAAAAAATTGGTTGTCTGTAAAGTCGGATTACGGACGATAGTTTAACGTGACGTCATAACAAAACATTGATGAACTGATTGCATACTTTATGAATAAAATTGAATCATTTTTATTGTAATAATAAAAGAATAAATACTTGAAATTATACTAAGTAATCAGATTATTAAAACGCAAGAATAATGAACCTTTATTGCCGAAATTTTTGTTGTAATAAGCAATGAAAACCACATTATTTTTTCACTTCACTTTATAAACAGTCGAGTTGAAGAGAGATAGATGCGGCGCAAGCGTACAATGAGCGTAACGGGACACAGCGTAACGGAACAATGTGCGTAACGGGACACTTATTCGTGCGTGCAGCTGGCGTTCATTGATTTATTAGACGTTGTCACGTCAAAAATAATAATAGTTTGATATCAAACAAACAACCAATTGTTGTAGCATTACAATAACTTTTTGACGTGATAACGTCTTATAAATCGATGGACGCCGGCTGCACGCACGAAAAAGCAGGACTCATTGTCAAGTTCCGCCTGAGCCCTGCGTGCAAGAACCGGCCAACCACCGTGCGAGAAAATCTTCTATAATATCAAACAGGTTAAATGGGCCTTTTAAAAGCAGCAATTTAAAAAAATTGATTTAACTGTCCAATTTCTTCATTTCAAATTAACAATTTACTGACATTGATTTGATTTCCGTTTATTTCTATAACTAATTGTTCGTGATTATATTTCAACAAATTGTTTAAATTAAATTTGCAAAAACTGTGAATAATATTTGAAAATTAAAAAGTGTGCAATTCTTCATCAATGTTTTCTTATGACGTTATCACGTAAAATTATCGTCCGTAAACCGACTTTACAGACAAACCCCCCCCCCTTTTTTTTTCATTTTTAAAAATAAAAATAAATATGTTCGTGTGTAAACCCTGTGTTAGGATCGTCCGCGTGCAAGGCCCGGTCCAAACAGCACGCACAAGATGGCCGCCACGGGAGCCGGCGGTAAGTCTCGGCGGCTCAGCGCGCGCGGATTGGGACTGGAATTACAGCTAACGAGCCTGATGGAGCCGGGGGGGAAGGGAGGTCTGCCGCTCCGTGTTTGTGGCCGGCTGCGCGTCTCTCTCCTCCCTTTCTGCCTTTACCCCTCGCCCTGCCTCTCTGTGCCAACCGAACCTGCTTTTTTTTACTCTTTCTCGTTCGCCTGCAAACAAAACAAAGCACACTAGAAGCGTGTTTCCCTTTTCCCGAGTGCCTGGAATAGTGTAGGCTGAGCCTAGAGACGCAGTTATGCACTATACGCAGAGGTGCCCCCCCCCCCAACACTATGACTCACCCCCCCCCCTAACCTAATGTTGCCCCCCCCCCCCCCCCGAAAATTTTTATGCCATTTTCTCAATGATTTACTCAATTATTTTATATTATACTTTTTTAGTATTATATTTTATCACATTTTGCATTAATTAAAACTGATTTTCTAATAATAATTTTGGTCATATCAGGTAATATTTCCATCCTGAACCGACAGATGCCAAACTGCTTTTGTTGAGGAAAGTGCGGGGTTGCCAATTTGATTTACAAGATCCCTTTCAATTATCAAAGCACCAGAAACGTATTTTCACATTAGAAGCTATAATTATGTAAATAATATTTTTTTTCTCGTCTTTTAACCCCCCCCCCCCCTGAAATATTAATGACGCAGTCTGCGTCGTTACCCCCCCTTGTGGGCACCCCTGCTATACGTAAAATTCACTAGAATCATATAGCTACACGGTTAAAAAAACTGTATGATTGAAGTTCAGTTATTGAATATAGGTTAAAATAATTATAATACAACAAGAAGACTAGCTAAGTGCTACATTTCGTGTGTGTCATTGTACGAAGGTGGAGAAAAAAAGTTAAGAAATTTCTGGAACGATAAATAAACAATAATTTTTATAGTAAAAAAAAGGTTACTTATGAAACATGACGGAAAGGAAAGATGAACTGAATGAAATGTGAGATAAGTGATGATCGGATAAAGGGATAGAAAAAGGAAAAGATCCTGGTTGATGTTTGGCCAGACCATGAGACCCTTGCCAAGAGGAGAGTTTTATATTGTTGCATTGCTAAGAAAACTATTTTAGTTGGACTACAAATAAATTAGTTTAACTTACTTCGTTGTGGTATGATGAACAAAAATTATTCAATTTTTTATTTCGCCAGCGATTATAAATTTAATTTGTAACTCTTAAAACGTATCTAGTCTTTTGCTATTTAAGAACAACGTGGATACGGAATCACACTAAACTTGACAAATCTTCGTTACGACACAGAATTTCTCACCTCCGAGATCCGCCTGAAATGTAGCAACGTTGCAGGTATGAATGAAGTATCTGAACCTCCCCGGGGCATATCACCCACCCTAGCAAAGCCAACACAGCCTCTCAGCATCGATTACCACCCTGACTGGGCTACGCATGTGAAACCAGATTAAGAGACACCAGCCACAGTGCTCACCCGAATTGAATAGCCATGGACGCCCACCACAGTGCCATGAATGTATATAGTTTAATATTAGAGCCATGTTTATGTACAGTGAAAGACAATTAGTTACTATGAATGTGTGTATAATATATAGTGTAAATATGTTCTAGGTATAGACTCAATACAAAAACATTGAGCTAAAAGAGGCTCCAAAAACATTGCTAAAGTTTTTTTTAAAATTTCCTTTAATTTAAATATATTATTTACGATAACCATATCAGATATATATATATAATCTAAATTAGGTAAAAGAGCACTGAGTGCTGGAATGCCATGTTGTAATAACAATATCTGTAAAGTGTAAAAAGTGTGTCAATAAAAACCTATTTAATTGAAATTGATAGCCACAAAGGGAGTGATGCTGTTACTCTAGTTTCGAAGGTAGGGACTGGATAGTTGGTTTTTGAAATTATAGTTGTATGATCACAGTTTTAAAAAAAAAATTCCCGCCATATTTAAACCTAATGCAAACTAGATATTCTAAAATAAATTATCGCAAAGCTATATGTATTATTATTATTATTATTAAAATTACTGGAATCTTGTATATGACTGAAATCTCACGATCCCGTTTGAAAAGAACATTCTCAACATGAAAGTTTGTATTCACTGCGTCCATCACCTTCTCACTTTTACCGCTACAGCAGCAGAAAGTACCCTCATCAAACGTGACAGTATGTTGAATATCCAGCAATAGCCCTAACGATAAGCACTGTCTTAACTGGCCATGTGACATAAACAAGATTTTTTTTTTTTTTTTTTTTTTTTTTTTTTTTTTTTTTTTTTAAAGAAATCACAAGGCTAGTCGGGAAAGTTTGCTTGTTGCTGACTTGTGAGTCGTCTCGCCTCTTTCGGTGGTAGAGGTTTTCTCATTGGCCCAGTGTCGTCCAGATGAACAGCGATCGGCTTAAAGGTACCTACATATGAAGGGTCATTTCGCGATAGGCTGGAAGCAATGGCGGTTCCAGGAAGACCTCTCGGGCAGGGCTCTCACACACAGGAGGATGCAGTTAATAATCATGGCATTGCCCTTGGGATATTCACAAAATATATCGTCTCAAATACTGAAATTTAGTATTTTCGTACAAATTTTGATTGAAAGAAGAGTTTAGCACACTAACGAAAGTATTTAAGTTAACATTAATATTCCCCACAAAGATATAAGAAGTAAAATTTGGGCTCGGGCGTTCGCCCCCTACGCCCTTCCTCTGGAGCCGCGCTTGGCCGCCTACCTGGGCACACATACGGTGTGCAGAGCTTCAGGAAAAACAACGCGATTTCAAAACTACTCAAGATATCCGCGTGGGGCCTATTTACGAATAGCACTTAAGAGTTCGCTGAGGACCGAAAAGTACTTTTAATTTCGGATTAAGTTTTTAAACTGTATTTTTAGAAGCGTTAAAATGCCTAAAACGCGTGTTTTCAGAGTAATTTTTAGGCATAAAACAGTCAGTACAGATTCTTGAAAGCACTTAAGGGGATTGCATAACACCTTTATCTTCATTTCTCCGCCATATAATGTTACGGTCACCGCTCAAATTTCACAGTTATCCTGTGACGACGAGAAGACTGCGCGCCAGTTCAGAGGCGACACCGCGCTAGAAGCACCAGCGAGTGTCGCGCTTATCATCCCGCCTCACTAACACACGTACACCCCTGACGAGGCGGGCCCCTTAAGGCTGCTCTTGCTAACCAGTTGAGACGACTCACAAACCAGGAGGCTATGAACAGTGCATTATACAGAGGACTGTGTAGTCTGCCCATGATGGGGAAGCTGCAGCCTGAAGCAGGGTGGAGGGATTCGCAGTAACGCCGGCCTCTATGAGGGCTATTCCTGTCCTGGAGGGGGGAGGCGAGACGCCCGGCGCAAATAGCACAGCCCATTATCTGCGCCATTCCGCCTTCCAGCGACAGAGATTACCACAGCCATGCTTCCGGGGCGCCGACACAGCCTGTCGCCTCGCTGGCTCTCCTGATTTACCGCCGGGAAACTTGCAGCTGCAGTTGGTTTTATTTATTTATTTACTTATTCACTTTTTGATCTGTAGATCTCATATGGAGGTAAGAACTCCGGGACATAGAACAAGTCAATTAATACAAATATATACATATATACATATATAAGTACAAACATACTGTACAACCACAAAAATTTTCCATGACAAACAGTACAAAACTGCAATGGCGTGTGTCCAAAAAAAACTGCAACAAATCAAATTTTACAAACATTGTATAACCTTTAAAATTCATCAGGACTTTCAAGTATTCATTGGAATTGGATCACAGTGGCACTAAATATTAGTACACAGTTGTTGTGTACTAAATATTACAGAGTACTGTTACATTTCAAAAGTAAGAAACAGAAAAGTAAAAAAAAGCATGGGTACATAAGAAATGGTATAAACTCAAATCTAAGGCTAAGAGCGAACAGTTAGTTTACAAAACTCAATATTTTTTTCCTCTTTTTGTGAAAGATTTAAATAAGGTTTACCAGAGTTTAGTTTTCTTGTCTGTTATTAGATCAAATAATTCTATCAGAGAGTAGGAAGGATGTTCTAATAGAACTTGTTCCCTGATCGGCTCTCATGTTGCCAACACTTGAAATTCAACGTATATTATTACCGAGCGTGATAAACGAAACAAGAAGTTACATGTAGACATTAATATACAAATCAAGAAGTACAAAAATTCAGCTATATATGGGGGATTTTTTTTTTTGTAAATGTAGATGGTGATGCAAAAACATCATGAATTATGTACATGCTTATTTTGAATCAACACGTTTTGTAAGTCAAGCGTGCAAACTTCCATCCAGCTCGAAATAAAACTGTAGATTTGTATGAGTGATATTTGCTACTGTATAAAATAATGTGCTAAGCTATGTATTTAAAAGTAGTTCTAAAAAGTTCCGGTAGTGGGAATCGAACCCAATAATCAAACTAACGCGTGTAATCAAATATGTAACCCTAGGATTACAACGTATTTTTAAAGTAGATTTTATTTATATTCCGTGACTATGGCAAACATTTGTTTGGCTCGCCTATACGCTTGGTCTCCTATGTTCACAAAAAGCGACACACGGTAGGCTTGTACAGCAGAAACGCGCATGAGCATTAGACTCCAACCTGTTCACGCGCCAAACGAAAAAAAAATTAAAAAAAAAAAGGTTGTCTGTAAAGTCGGTTTACGGACGATAGTTTAACATGACGTCATAAAAAACATTAATGATATGATTGCATACTTTTATGAATAAAATTGAATCATTTTTATTGAATTATCACTATTTTGTATGGATACAAAGAAGGAGTGAAATTAAATTTACAATTTAATTGATAAATTTACTTTTATTTGCACTCATTAATTCAAAAATGTTTATTACGTTAACGAAGAGTTTATTTTAACTATAACTTTTATACATGTTTCTATTTAACTTCTTCCAATCTGTGTTATTCTGTTAAGGATATGACGATGATAGGAAAAGTAGGAAACGAATGGGAGTGTTCCAAGTTTAATGTGCCTCGAAAAAGTCAAATCGATGGTTGTTCCAATCGAGTGGAAGAGAGATAGATGCGGCGCAAGCGTACAATGAGCGTAACGGGACAATGTGCGTTACGGGACACTTTTTCGTTCGTGCAGCCGGCGTTCATCGATTTATTAGACGTTGTCACGTCAAAGAAATATCAAATTGTATATGTAGACATCTTCATGTGCGGTCCACTGACAGTTACATATAAATTTAAACTTGTGGTTTTAAATATTGTATGTACAAAAGAAAAAATTTATAAAATGGATGATGAAAAATAACAAATATTTTTGCAAAACCCCGCGCCCCCGGAGAAACCCCCGGAATGCCCACCGCATGGGGAGCCCTAGAAAAGAAACGGGCTCCCCATTTGGAAGCCACCCTAGAAGGTTTTTTGTTTCCACCCACCGTTTCTTTGGTAGCCTGACTTGTTGCAAGGGAGTGTATTCCTATCAGACAAATGCCACCATTTGCCTGAGACAATCCGCCTTGGAGGAGCCGGGGCGCGAACCCGGGTCCTACAAGTCACAAGGCAGGCGCTCTACCCCAGAGCCAGAGTGGTAGAGCGGTGACCTGCAGTCTTCTTAACAATAACACCGCGGTCACTGCAGTTTGGTTTATCATTCACACGCAGTGGCGTAGCCAGGATTTCTGTATGGGGGGTGTTAAGAAGCATGGCCCCCCGTATTAAAGCGGGTCCGGGGGTCCTCCGCCGGGAAAATTTGGGTTTTAAGGTGTAAAATAGTGTTATTTTAGCAGTTTCCGGTACTTAGATTTAAATATTGTAATGGTAAAATTTTTATTAATTTTAATATGAAATTTGTTTGAGTCATGAATAAGAAATGAATTAAAGATTTGGTTCTAAGGGGGGGGGGGTTGAACCCATAACCCCCCCCCCCCCCACCCTGGCTACGGCCCTGTTCACACGTGCTTACTTTTGGCAGTTGATTTGAGAAGCAATCATGAACCTGTGTGAGCGAGCGTTTTAGTATTCGCCAGTGATGTGTAACATCTAACCTCTGTAACGAGTGAATGTATGTGTCCTCATGTTGCAAATACACTTCTTATACGGAACTCTTGACACGAAATTTAACCTAGAATACTTTAAAATAATGTTGAGCGTGTTAATATATACGCAAAATGTGTTTCCAACTTTATTTCTGGATGCGAATCACATTTAGTTTCCACGCCCGCCGCTAGAATTCGCTGTCGGAGCAGCTACGTCGTACATCAAATCATTCCATTTGTAGAACTAAATTTTAAACCACATAATGTAATAATATATCAATAAAAAATATTACCCACATTGATAAAGATTACTAAGCAGTAAATTTTATGAAGTTTTCCTTACAATCCTCCATAGATGGCAGCACCTGGTTACATATTTCCGTTGAGTTCTCGAAGCTTCGCCTACCAAATGCCGTATGCCGAGAGCTAAGATGTAGACATAAAACAAGCATAGGCTACTTGCCGTTTCATGAGTACATTCTTTTAAAAAAGGAACTGTTTTGGCAGATCAAGATAAAGACAAATTGAAGGTGACGCGATTCTACTTAGGTGCCTGAAATAAATAGCCACATAGATATCCAACATTTTAGAAGCACAAGAAAATGGCAAATAAAAGAACGTTAAACGATTTGGTTTTTGTATAAATACGTGGTACGTGTTATCTCTTTAAATTAACTGTACATTTGATTCCTGTTATAAGTAACATGTACGAGATTATTATGACTATGACAATAAGGGGTTTTAAGCTGTGTAGTAAGCATTTAAATTAATTAAGCATTGGTCCTGAATTTGCAGAAAATGTTTTTATAAGCGTCTTAAAAATTAAGACTTACTTATTTTCTGTTGGAATCTTGGCTGTTTAGGTACTTATCATTTAAATATCTTAAAAATATGTGCGATATTTGTAAAGAAACCTTACTGTTCTCTTACAATAATTTACAATTAAGTGTTTATATTTTGAATGCATATACACAATAAAAAAACGTGTTTATAATCTAGTTCCTAATGTCTGTAATGCTTGAAAGTATTTTAATTTTTATAACACACTTCTGTAGAATATATAGAATTCAAGTTGCAAATTCTACAAAATAAATAGGATATTAGAGTTTTGCGATTTCTAAAAACGGAAATCTCATTATAAGTATAAATTAAACAAAATTATGCTTGTCTAGTTCCCAAATATATTAAATGAGTAAAATTACTTTGAGGTTGTAAGTTCTTGCAATTTTAAAATTTTGCGCATTGTGATACATTTTACACCACAAGAATCCCTCGTACTGAAACGTGTATTTTATACTTTTTACCACAAAAAAAGTATATTGGCATGGAAACAATTTAACAGTGTGTAATGTAAGCATCGTACTGAGCCAATCATGGAGCTGGGCGAAAGGTGCAAAATATACACTTATCCAAACATCAAGAATGTGAACATAGGATATACTCGAGGACATCAATTAATGTAATGATCTACAGGCTCTGCTACCAAGATGCTCCTTTCTAATTTCATAGGAACATAAGGAAGAATTTACAAATGCTATAAAACTTGGCGTCTGGCGCTTACAATAAAATATTTAAATAAAAATGCATGTATTAAGTCTCTTTAGAGCTAACAAACTCCTACAAAATTCAACAGCTAAAGATTAACAGCCAATCTTCAAAGACCAGTAGTGAATGGGAAATTATAATTACGTATACACTAAAAATCTTTATTGCTTGAGCCATAAACAAGCAACAGAAGAGGACACCGTCTCCCCTCCTTCTCTTTACTTTCCCTCCAATGCTCCTCTAGTGCTATGACGTCTTTATTTGTGTGTGTGTATGTGTGTGCCGCCCTCTCTTAGGAACAAGTACGGGTGTTACCCACCTCTTTGGCTCTTTCGTCGTCAGTCTCTGCAGTAATGCGTTTCAGTTAGTGTGATTAACGTAACGGTAAATGCATCTTTAGGGATCACGTCTTTGTCACATTTATGAATAAATATTTTATAGTGCAGCTTGAAAGCATTTGTTGCTCTGAATCTCAAACCTTATCAAAAAAAATTGGTTTTCTGTATAAGTCGGTTTACGGACGATAGTTTAACGTGACAACGTCATAACAAAACATTGATGAAATGATTGCATACATTTATGAATAAAATTGAATCATTTTTATTGAATTATCACTATTTTGTATGGATACACAGAAGGAGTGAAATGAAATCCACAATTTAATTGATAAATTTGCTTTTATTTGCACTCATTAATTCAAATATGTTTATTACTTTAACGAACAGATTATTTTAACTATAACTTTTATACATGTTTGCTATTTAACTTCTTCCAAACTGTGTTATTCTGTTAAGAATAGGACGATGATAGGAAAAGTAGGAAACGAATGGGAGTGTTTCCAGTTTAACGTGCCTCGAAAAAGTCAAATCGATGGTTATTCCAATCGAGTGGAAGAGAGATAGATGCGGCGCAAGCGTACAATGAGCGTAACGGGACACAGCGTAACGGGATAATGTGCGTAACGGGGCACTTTTTCGTGCGTGCAGCCGGTGTTCATCGATGTATTAGACGTTGTCACGTCAAAAATTAAAATTAAAAATCATTTACCGAATGATTTGAAACGTTTTATGTCTTCTTTTGATTTGCTTTAATTCACTGATTCTCCTCACACTGTGCTGTACAAGTAACCGAACTTGACGTTACATCATTGTCTCGTCGTTTGTCGCGGGGACTCCTCGAGTAGTAGCTTTGAATATATATTCAAAGGTAGTAGTGCCGGGACGCTACTCAACAACTATGTACTAATATTTAGTGCCACTATGATCCAATTGCAATGAATACTTGAGAGTCCTGATGAATTTTAAAAGTTAGTCTATGTTTGTCAAATTTGATTTATTGCAGTTTTTTGGACATACGCCATTGCAGTTTTGTACTGTTTGTCATGGAAAAATTCCGAAGATAAAAATAAAATAAAAATATGAAGATAAAAAAATCACAGATAACAAGACTTAATCAGCTGATGTCAGACAAACGGAACCAACGTTGAAACTAAAAAGTAGTATGGACAGCACAAGGACGACAGTACGGGCAAAAATTGTTGAACATATAAATATCATACAGCACATAAATCCGTTGAATTTTACCTTCGGAATTTTTCCTTAACAAACATATCAGATTCCTTTGTGTATGATTCCATAATTAGTCAATCATTAGCATAGCATCCCCAGTGGCTGCAACACATGGCCCCACAAGGGTGGGGCTGGGTGGACCCCTGGGTCCAGGACCCGTTTATTTTTATCTCAGCGTGTGAAAATATATACATACTCCCTGTGGTTATTTTAAAGTAAAATAATTTAATAAATAAAGCTTAGCTTGAACTCATAAAATAGTAACCATGATTTTACCCTGAATTTTCAGTTTAATTAACATTCTATGAAGAGTGTAGGTAAGAAATAACCATGCAATTATAATGTAGCACATGACTGTAAAATTGTAGGGATGGAGGGGGGGGGGGGTCGTTTCCGATCCTGGGTCCAGGACCCGTGATCGAATGTGGAGGCCATGCTGCAACAGCTGGGGGAGGCCACTACCTGGGAAGCATCTACTTCCTCCCAGCCATGTGGTGATGTCGTGTGAACTGTCTCACAGGGTTCATCACTTTAAGCTAGTTTGCCACCTCAGCAATCACTATCGACCATTTTCACATCAGAAAATGGCAGAACATCACATTAACGTGCCTGGACATGAGACAAGTCCCAGGCCCGGCCACTCATAATGGTTCAGTCCAAGTGACTTTAACAGTATCGCCCGCACTGAAGCACTATGCTAGTGAATCTTGAACTTTCCAAAAGGTCAAAAGACACTATTGTGGGCAGCCCGCTCATAACATTGACATTTTTAATTGTGCGATGTTCGCTTCAGTGCACTTTGTAATCACCCACACATAAACTGCACTTTAATGACATTTTTAATCTTGCAACATTTTCTTCAGTGCTCTTATTTAAAATAACCATCGCATCACCTGTGCTTCAGTGACATTTTTAATTACACTTGAGTGTGCTTTGTAACAATCCACTCATTACCTGCATTTAAGTTAAAATAGTTTTTGGTAACATGCACCTCAGTGACCTTTGTAATTACATACAATGTATACTTTCATAGATCTATGGACTCCACCCATTATGCAAGAATCTGTAAGGCTAGCAGGTGCCTTTTGCAGACGGATATTCGCGGAGCACCTGTATGCTATATAATGTGTATGGATCAGCTCCAAACATGCATGCAGAAATGTTCACATCACATAGGATTATTTACGAGTGTTACTGTATAATTAGTATTCTCATTATAGATACAACACTCTGGGGTAACGCTGTTTAGCCAGAACAGTTTTTCCCCAACCCCTGAGTTCACAAAATGTTTCATTGCTCTGGTGCCATTGAATTTCCACCTTAACTGACATCTACAGACAAGCAATGGGCGAAAAGACTACTTAATTATATTATCAAAAGTGCAGACAAACTGATCCCTTAGGCATTATTTTAAAATATAATTAGTGGTTCCACATATCTTTTGATTTCAAATACATTTATGGAACTGAAAGACATCATATTGGTTTCAACATTTTTTATACCTTGATGTCCTGTCATTTCCTACCATGATGTTGTTCCTGTGAATAGTTCCTGAGGGCGCGAACTAGCTTCAACTGATAGGTCCTGCTAGCTCGTTCGCAGGTTCTGGGTGTGACGTCGCCACGTAGGTGGCAGGAAGCAGGTGTATAATTTGCAGAGGTCTCCCCGGCTGTTGCAGCCACCAGGGAAGCGATATTAACTGGTTGTCTAAATACTGAATTATAGCAGCTGTGTTTCTGCTATGATTGTTTTTATTAGTACCTACGAAACATGTACACAACGTCACCTTAAACATGGCTTGTCTTACGACCGAAACCTAGATTCGGCACGACATGTATGCTTGATGTTTGTGACCGGGATAGCTCATTGTAACTAATATTTCTTAAGTGAGGGGCCTCTGGCCTTAAATCATAGTTAGTTGCACAGACACCAGTGATGCGCTGTCCTGAATTGAAAGTGTTTGAAAAAAAGTATTGGCACCAAGGTGACCCTTCTCATACGTGCTTTGACTGCTCACTTACACTACAAAGGAACTTATATACGATGGCTACTTCCACAGTAGCGCACATTGTGGACCAACAAAACTGTAAATAACATGACTGAATAATTAAAACCACCACTCGTAGAGTGGTTAACTAATTATGTAAAATAGAGTGACTAATTGGTGTAGCATTAAACCTAAGTTGGTTAAGATGCCATATGGGCTACAAAAAGATCGAGGCCCGAAATTCGTTGGGTCGTGTTAATTATAAACTTGAATTCATAAAAGGTTAATCTGTGTGTTTGGGAAGGGGGGGGGGGGGTTCTAGCCGTGGAGCCGATGAAAGGTGATGGTACACTCACTCTGTGATGATGAAGATTTATTATGATGATGATGACAGTGTTGCAATGTGAAGGGCTCAATTATGTGTTGACGTGGCCAGCTTCTGTGATCAAGGAAGTCGAACTGCCCAAGCTCATATTCGCAGCCCACCACTAGGAGATAGCTTCTCAAGCAAATATTCTGGATGAAAAAGGAAATGTCAAGCAATGATTTGGGTGTGACCATGCTTATCCAGAAAGTTGTTATATTTATGTACATAATTAATGTGGTAAAAAACTTATCTAAATTAAAATGATTATATAAAGTTACAATTTATTATCAAGTACAGTTATGTCACTGGTTGATTTCCGCTTGGGTGGCAGTCGATTCCTCAGTGGTATCGATCATATATGGTGCTGCACCACTCTACACCTGTGCTGCCCTGGACTCGTTCGCTTTCCCCTCCTTTCAAAAACCTCCATGCACACATGGGCAGCGAGATATTATAACAGCCTGTGCGACCGATGAGTGTCGTCAAAATTTACAATTATTCGATGTTTAGTGTCTTCATTAAGGAAGAGCTCAAACATTAAGAGTCTTTTCATTCACAGAAACAAAGTGTCTGTTGTCATTATTATGACAATTGTAGTTATTTGTGATGCAAGCAAGTCTCCTGCAGAGTGTGGATACATGGTAGACGTCTTTCGGTAGCATCTTTCTTATATATTGTTGTCCGGCGCCAGCTCTTTCGGCAAGAGAACCATCCTACAAAAAGGTGAGCCGTGGACCATTTGGCCCATGTAGCTTATCGAGGAATGTCACCCTGTCTGGTGAATGGTGCTACTAGGTGGAACCCTCACTGACCCATGGTTGCAAGCCCATGTGTACACCCTTAGCTAAATTAGACAATTAGTGGATACTCACTTGGACAGGATAACGATTGGGGGGTAAACAGATCTCACACATCATGAAGTAGTCACATTCAGCTTTAATGCAGCACCTACATGTACTGATGTCCTGTCGCCTTCTATTGCTGATGAAGTTGATGAGTTTTGCCATAGGCGCCAACTAGCAGTTTATACGAGCCTGCATATTGTTCGCTGGTGATTTACTTTAAAGAACTTGCCAAGATCTGCTGGTCACATAAGTGTGGTGCATGCTCGCATGCCTTACGGTGTAAGACAAAGTACTAAGGAGGGGGTTAGTCCCCTCCACCCCTGCTTGGTTCAAAAAGCACATGGCGATATGTGCGCATAGCTTCCGAAAAAAGAAAATAGGATAAAAACAATATTAAGAATTATTGCATTGTCTGGGGACTAGTCCCTAATGTTGTTGAATTAATTAAGAATAAGAGAATTAAAAATATACACCAGATCTCTCTTTGAAAATAAGAATAAGAATTATGACAGAATAACGCCCTGGAAACCTGTATAAGCAAGCTAAAAGGATATGAATTATTATATAATATAAACTGTATTATATTATATAATATATATATATATGTGTGTTAAAAATATAATCATGTGTGCAATAAATATAAATAAACTACTCTTGCAAACCTTATAAAAAGGATTATATCCAGAGTAGTCTTTAAGTAAACATACATAATCTATAATATGATTATTTTCTATAAAGCTACAAGATAATCTGTTGTTGCGGTGTTGCCGGCTACTCAGGGGTTCGATAGAGGGGGTTCGTGCCGCGTGGCCGAGGGATCTAGTCTCACCAGAAACAACAAGTCCAAATGAAGTTTCTGGGTCCTTTATACACATCAATGTATACACTTTACATAGGGCTACCGTGGACCCGCCTGTGGCAATCTCGATTAGGGCATTGCCCGGTTCTGCGCGCTTCTGTTTTGTTAAATACGGGGCATCCCGCCCGTGCCGATATAGACCCTTTCTTACTAGAGACGACGCTAAACACGGCTGATGTAGCCTGATGAAAAATGATGGGGAAAACATCACAAGATCTGTATGTCCCTATTACGGTAAAACTCCACTGACATAGTCTCTAGGATTAAACAAAGAAACAATAACTTGACATCGAACCAAGTGCCTACCTAGCTCCCTACAGGCCGTTATGACGAGGCAACGCCCCTCCTGCCAGTTATGCGTGAGCGGTGCAGTGTAGCTATGGCCGGGAGGGGGGGGGGTGTGTGTAGGGGCCAGTTAGGCGCAGTGGTACCAACGAGTACGACAGTACTTCCCGGCGACGAGGGTGATGTGTTTTCTTTTTCAGCAGACAATTTATGTATCGCAGAAGAGAGACTGAATTTGTATGGATATTTTTACTTTTATTTGAAGGGTCTTGTTCTGATTGTGCACTGGGCGACTTAGGTTCCGCCCCGCCTGCGACACGTCACGAGCTCCGTGGGGGACGGTGAGGGGAGGGGGAGACGTGTAAGGAAGGGTAGCGCCGCGTGCGGGCGGCGGCACGCGGCAATCGCGAGCGAGTCACGGGCCCGGTCGGTCACGGGAGTAAAGAGGTCGCGGTTTATTTCCCAGCGCGGGTAAGCATAGTCATTCAGCGTCGTTGGTCAGGACGAGGATAGGCCTGTTGCTAGATGCGCGGAACTGCGTGGCATCGCCAGTAAAATCTCGGCTGTCATAATTAATTTTGTATACAAATATAGGTTGTGAAAACCGCGATTGGCCCTCGTGGCGCGGGCGTCCTAACAGACAGTCACGAGTCAGACGCGAGAGACACGCCTCGCAACCCACAGAGATTTGGAGCATATCCTGAACATAGTGTAGCCAGTAGACTTCGTGTCAGAGCCAGTAGCGCATTGATTTGCAGTGCGGCACAGATCGGTGTGGCACAGCTCACGGAGCCGGGCTTCCCCCTAAGACGTGCACAGGCGGGGACGGGGTCAGGCCCATGAATCAGGGTCGGTGTGTTAATAAACCAGCAGTCGCCCATTGAACTTGGACGTTGTGATGTCGTGATTCGAGCTGATCCCCTTATTGGTTGTGTAGGTTCTTGGGCTAGCTCAGTTGGGGGTGGGTTTCGGGCCGCGTGTCAGTTAAGAGGATCTAGCCGGCTAATAATGAAACAACATAGGGTTTCGTGGCACTCACTCTTTTTATTGGCCACTATTTGCACTGGCACGGGGCTATCGCAGTTCCCGCCTACGACCGTTCTTAGGTGAGGCCTGACTACACGAGAATTTCCCCTTACACGGCCGCCTATGGGAAGTAGTAGGCGCCGGCGTCGCGGCGCTAACCAATGGCGTTTGTTCCAAACCGGCAGGGCTTTGATTTCTTGCCCTATAGCGACTACCGGCAAGCACTACCTGCGGACACAGTTTCTGAATTGTCCCATTAATATGGCGAGGTCTCGTCCATGACACAATGGTACTATTTTATCCTAGGCAATGCACGACTTTACAAGCGAATAAAGATATATATATACATACATACGAGAGGAAAGGAAAAAATTATGAAACGCTAATAAAAAAAACTAAACTATTTCCAATAAGGCGACCCCTTGGCAATAGTTGGCATACTAATCTCCATAGTTCCGAACTGCCTGACACAACTCGAAGACTGTTGCTGATCTATTCCCCGCGTCACTGTGGTTAAGCCCGGAGGCCTCTATGCTCACCCGTTTCACTCGTCTTGGCGAGAGCTCGCGGCCGTCACGTCTCTGCCCCGCGGTTCTCCAGACGCGACTCCCGACTCTCCTCGCGCCGACCCCCTCCCCGCGCGCATCTCGTCCAGCACCTCACGTCCTCGTGGACGGGAACCCGCGACTTGTTCACCCCGTGCATATTAAAATACATGTTATTTACCCTTCTAATTTAAATTATACATGATGGATGATATTATAGTTTTTACAATAAAAATTATGTCCTGCTGAAAGAAAAGAAAATATACATAAAAAACTACGTCGGAGGGACACTGGTTTATTGAAGGTGGCACCACTGGCTCCCGCACACGCCCGCGCACAGAAGAAGGCGGTGACGCGCCATAACGGCCTGTAGGAGCTAGGGTGGCCTCTGGGTCGACGTCAAATGCCCCCCCCTCCCACAAGGACATTATGCGCGTCAACGTCTCTTAGTCGCATCTGCCGTTGCACTCGTGATCGTGGAAACGGGAGGGTAGGGAGTGTCTTGGCCTCTGGTGTGTATCTTGTGCGGGTGTCTCGCGAAGGGTGGCAGTAAACTCATGACACTGAGTCGGGATCCTGTGTTCGTGTGGTGGCTTGCCTTTGGTAGGTTATTGCACTGAAATTCCCGTAAGTAGGTGGGTACCCGCCGTATCCTCCTAGGTCGGGAGTTTTCCCCAGATTCGCTTCTGGAAAGTGAGGGGCTGAGTGAACGGTTGGGGCCTAATGACCTGCCCTTTCCCCACATCGTTATGGTTGGGATGGCAGACCACCCCGAAGATCCTGGTTCACCTGTCGGGACCCCAATCAGTTCTTCCTCCATCCCCTCTGTGTCCCCCCGTTCGGTTTCTGAGTCTGGTGCGGTGACGGTCATAATGAACGACGAGTCCGCCAGACTCATATTGGGGGGCCAGAGAGGGGTGTCTGGGTCTTCCCCCTCCTCGTCCTCCCCGTCCGTGTCCGGTTCCGTGATGAACTGTATCACGTTTGTGTCGGCGGTCGTTTCGTCTGGTTCCCCAAATGTCCTGGCTGGTTCCATTACGCTCTCTTCTGCCCCTCCTGTCTCCGTTCCTTTCATGGCTGCCCCTGTGTCGGCTGCCGGTCGCGTCTCTGTGACGTCTCCTCGTTCTTTCTGTCCCGCCATGTCCTCGTCCCACCTTCCGTCCATGTCACGGCTGGCTTGGTTTGCGTCGGTGACTGGTGTAGAGGCAGGTCCCTCTCCCCTGTCCGTGTCCCTTGGAGCTTGTCTCTCTCCCGCGGCTAGGCGCAGTTGGTCTCTGTGAATTTTTGCGGGCCTCCCGCTTGGTGTACGTATCTGTGGCCCCCGCCTGTCGCAGAACGGTCCTGGGGCCCGCCCATTTCGGGGCTAGACCTGCACAAAAGTTCTTTGCCCTTGACGACAGAGGATGCTGTCGGACGTACACTTGGTCCCCGGGGTTCAGAGTAGGGGGAGGTCTAGTGGACAGTGGTGTCGTCTGCTGTAGATAGGCCTCCTGTCTCCGCCTAGCCCTCTCCTGCATTCTGGTCAGCTTGGTATTGAGACATTCGCCCCACCCGGCTTCTGTGGCTGCCGCCTCTACCCGGCATTCTCCTGGCAGCGCCAGGTTCCGCCCCATGACCAGCTCCGCCGGCGAGTAGCCCGTGGCGGCACTCGTACGACGCCTCAGACAGTATAAGAGGTTCGGCAAATGGGTATCCCATTTTGAATGGTCCTCTCCCAACCGGAGACAGAGCTGAGCCTTTATCTCTTGGTTCCGTCTCTCGGTTGGGTTGGCCCTCGGGTGATACGTCGGCGTCGTGTGGTGGCTCACCCCCCACCTTCTGCAGGCCTGTTTCCAGCGGGCTCCCGTGAACTGACTTCCGTTTTCCGATAGGAGCACCGCTGGGTACCCGAAACGAGGGGCTACCTCTCCGTCGATCAGCGCTATCAACGTTCCCGACCGGACGTTGGAGACCGGATAGGCCTCGACCCATCTGGTGAACAGGTCTGTTAGTACTACAAGGAAGCGCTTGCCTTTGCTGCTGCGGGGATAGGGCCCCATGATATCTAGAGCTAGTGTGTGGAATGGGTGCTGCGGGCGGCGAGGTCGCTGTTGCTCCTCGCCGTCTGTCCTCCGGGCCTTGCCCTGCTGGCAAGTGTGGCAGCGTCGGACGTATTCCCGGACATCGTGTCCCATGCCGGGCCAGTGGAAGGAGACCCTGATTGCCTCCGCGGTTTGTTCGGCCCCGGGGTGGCCTGCTAGCTGGTGGTCATGGAAATAACCCAGTATGGCCGCGCGGGCCCCCTTCGGGGCGTGAGTCCGCCAAGCGTCCCCACCTCCCGGCACCCACGTCTGCAGGACCCCATCCACGCAGCGCTGGTCCGGTACCACCTGATTCCCGCCTCCACGGCGGCCTTCGAGACGTCGTCCCCCCGCTGAACCCGCTGCACGGCGCTAATCAGCTGGGAGAGAGTGCCCACTGCCTCGGGTTCAGTGACTGGTTCCTCCTGTGTTACCGCGTACAATGCCGCGGGCCCCACATGGTCTCCCGTGACGGGTGCCCGCCCTGACGGAGGAAGCAGATCATCCCACGTGCCCTCGTCCTCAAAGATGATCTCTGGGTTAGGATGTCGTGACAGTTCATCGGCAAGTTGGTTAGTCCTCCCTGGCACGTGTTCCACTGTGAATGCAAATTTTTGGAGGGTCACAGCCCACCGGGTAAATTTACTCTTCCTCCCTTGCATCGAGTTCAACCATTTTAAGCACTGATTGTCCGTCCTAAGAGTAAACTCCCGCCCTTCCAGATGGTGTTGGTACCGCTTGACAGCCCACACCACTGCCAAGCACTCCTGTTCATTCACATCGTAGTTCCGGGCGGCCGGCCCGAATTTGGCGCTGGAATACTCCATCACGCATCGCTCGCCATTGGGTCCGACCTGGTACAACACGGCCCCCATACCTACTTGACTCGCGTCCGTTTGTAGGTACAGGGGTTCGCCCGGCACCAGCTGTGCGAGGGTGTGACTGTCCTTGAACAAGCGCTTGACAGCAGCCAGGGCACGGTCAGCCTCCGCGGTCCACCTGTATTTTGTTTTGGGGGATAGCAAGTCCATCATGGGGGCCATCACCGCTGCGAAGTCCGGTATGAAGGACCGCAGCCAGTTCAGGAGCCCCATGAGTCTTTGCAGCTGTTTTCTCGTCCGTGGAGCCGCCTTGGACGCGATCAGGTCCAGGTGCTCCGGGAGAGGGCGGCACCCCTTCTCACTGACGACATGTCCCAGGAATCTGATCTCCGTTGCCCCGATATGGCACTTGTGCGGGGCGCAGGTCAGCCCGTGTCTGGCCAGCCGTTCGAGGACCAATGGCAGGTGATGCGCATGGTCCTCCCACGTCCGTGACCAGATGATCACGTCGTCCAGATAGGCCATGACGAAGTCGCCCACGAACCCATCCAGGACGCAGACCATCATGGCCTGGAACGTCGAGGGGGCGTCCATCAGCCCAAACGGCATGGCTCGGAACTGAAACCTGCGTCCGTCCGGGGCCGTGAACGCGGTCTTAGGATGGTCTTCCTGCCTGACGGGGACTTGCCAATACCCGGACCTTAGATCGAGTGACGTAAATATTCGGGGGTACCCCAAGCCTGCCAATGCGTCTGCAATGTTTATCAGTGGTGGTGGGGCGGGTATGGTGACAGAGTTCACGGGTTTGAAGTTCACACAGAACCTCAAGGGCCCGTCCTTCTTCTTAGCCATGACGATTTGGCTATTGTACGGAGATTCACTAGCTTCTATTACTCCGTTCCGGAGCATTTCGGTTATCTGTTCCTGCACTACCTGACGGTCTTTGAGTCCAAACTCCCGCGGCTTTACGTATATATGGGACTGTGTGGCTTTGTAGGGATGGCATGTTCCGTCACCGTTGTCCGCCGCAGCATGTCTGTGGCCGCGAACACTAACGGCTGCTGTGACAACACGCCCTCGAACAACCCTGTGTAATTTGGTGGCACGTCGTGAGTGAGGTCTGCCAGCTGGACCTGTGGTGAGGGAGGAACAGGGCCCACCCGGCCCACGCCGTACAGCGTTCGGCGCCCCTGACGGCCCACGTGCAACTTACTGTCCTTGATGTCAATGGCGGCGTTCTCCTGGACCAGCCAAGGCAGGCCCAGGATCAACTCCTCCCGCAGTCCACGCATCACCAGGGCGCTAGTCCGACTGGATAAGTCACGAACACCAATGGTTACCTGTGCGCGTCCAGACGTGGACGCGCTTGTCCCCTCCGTTGCGAGTTGCACCTCGTCCTCGTGTGGCTCCAAGTCCTCGTCCGGCACCAGGTGGGCGGCGACAAAGGAGTGGGTCGCCGCCGTGTCCACCAACGCGTGGACGGGACGGCCGTTCAGGAGCACTGGCACCCGGAGCAGCGCCGCCTGGTCCGCGCCCAGCTGTCCCAGCTGTGCTGGAGGAGCCCCCTGCTCCTCTGGTGGTGACCTGTCCCCTGCTGTTGGACTGCTACTGGCTCCCCCGTCTGCTGTGGCGTCCGTGCTGCGGTTCCCGTGGTGCCTCGTGTCTCTTCCGAGCTGCCCAGTGGGGCTGTCACTTTTGGCGGGCGACGTCCCTGTCTTCCCCTCGTCCATGTGGCTGGTGTCATGGCGGGCGTCGTTGGGCTGACTCGTCCTCGGGCTCGGTGAGGTCTTTTCTGTCATGTTGTCCGGGTTCGTATCTAGGAGGCAGTGGCCGACTCTGTCCCTGCCCCCTATTGTCCGTTTCCCGGATGGCGTCCTTCCCTTTCCATCCTCCTCCACAACTCCGCCTTGGTTGGACACTCCGCGTGCCAGTGATACTCCGAGCTGCGGCAATACTGACACCTGGGTGGACGGTTGTCACTTGTCCGCTGATTCGTACTCCGCTCCTCTGACCGTGTTCTGGTCTCCCGCGTGTGTCCCCCTGTCGTCCTCTGCCCTTGTGGTGTGGTCCCGCCCCTGTATCGGACCAATGTCATTGCATCCTCGGGTGCCACAGTCTCTTGTGACATCACTGGTGTCATCCTCGGCTCCCATCGTGACTCTCTTGCCCAGAGTTCCCTCCTACTTGCTGCCAAGTCCATTTCAGTCTCCCGGGCCAGCTCCACGAACTCGGATACCTCTAGGTCCACGGCCCGTCGCAGAAAAGGGCGTAGCGACGGCAACAACTGTTCGCATATTACGGGCATGACCTCGCTCACTGTTCTCTCCGGCCCCACTCGCCGGTGCAACCGCACCTTCCTATAGATAAATGATTCGGCGCTCTCCCCTGCGGCCTGTGGTACACTGTAGAGTTGTCGCTGACACTCGGCTCGTGCCAGTGGTCCGTTGAACCGCCTCTCTAGTGCTCGCTCGAATTCTCCCCACTCGGATAGATAGTCCCCCGTGTCCGTCCACCATTTCGCCGCCCGGCCCCGTAACTGGCCACACACTCTCGTCACTCAGTCCCTTCGTGGCACTCCCCTAAGCCTGTCCACACACGTGGCTACAAACGCACTCGGATCTTCGTGCGGTTCTCCCGCAAACTCCGGTAATGGGCTAGCCACCTCGACCACTCGCATCACTGTAATCGGATGACCATGACCTATGGGCTCTCTAACGCCCTCGTCGCGGTGACCTGGTAAATGACTCCCCGGTTGTCTGTCATTACTCTCCCCGCTACTCTTCACGTCCGCTAGTCCCCATGGGCATTCGCACGAAAGGTCCTGTCCGTGTCTCCCCCTGAACGGAAGTCCACACCCTACACACGTGTCCATCCCCCTCGCCTTTGTCTCATCCGGTCCCTCCATTTTTCCGGTCGTCACACGGCTTCACTTGGTTATCCGATCCTTCTCGGCTCGGTCGGCGAACTCGCCTCTCGGCGCGCGATAAGCCTCAGCGTGATACCGCGCGAATTCGAGCCCGGCGTGGGTCGCGCCGCCTTATCTCTCTCCCGCGTGAACCTGATCCCGGCGTGGATGCGTCTCCTTTATCTCTTTCCCGCGCCGCTCCTTCCGCCTGCCTCCGCCGCTCCGCCGCGCCAGTCAGCTCCCGCGCCGTTCGCGTGACGTAACTCGCGCTACGTCGCACGTTACTCCAGTCCGTATAATGTCCGTGATGTCCTTTCCGCCCACTTTGTCCGTGTTCTTGGCAACCCGCACTTTGCCCAATTACGCCCTTTGAGACAAAATTTCGAAAGTTTGAAAGTTTTCGAAAAATTTGAAAGTTTTGAAAATTTGAAAGTTTGAAAATGCGTTGCCACCTAGTTGGGCGCCACTTGTCGTGATTCGGGCTGATCCCCTTATTGGTTGTGTAGGTTCTTGGGCTAGCTCAGTTGGGGGTGGGTTTCGGGCCGCGTGGCAGTTAAGAGGATCTAGCCTGCTAATAATGAAACTACATAGGGTTTCGTGGCACTCACTCTTTTTATTGGCCACTATTTGCACTGGCACGGGGCTATCGCAGTTCCCGCCTACGACCGTTCTTAGGTGAGGCCTGACTACACGAGAATTTCCCCTTACACGGCCGCCTATGGGAAGTAGTAGGCGCCGGCGTCGCGGCGCTAACCGATGGCGTTTGTTCCAAACCGGCAGGGCTTTGATTTCTTGCCCTATAGCGACTACCGGCAAGCACTACCTGCGGACACAGTTTCTGAATTGTCCCATTAATATGGCGAGGTCTCGTCCATGACACAATGGTACTATTTTATCCTAGGCAATGCACGACTATACAAGCGAATAAAGATATATATATACATACATACGAGAGGAAAGGAAAAAATTATGAAACGCTAATAAAAAAAAAACTAAACTATTTCCAATAAGGCGACCCCTTGGCAATAGTTGGCATACTAATCTCCATAGTTCCGAACTGCCTGACACAACTCGAAGACTGTTGCTGATCTATTCCCCGCGTCACTGTGGTTAAGCCCGGAGGCCTCTATGCTCACCCGTTTCACTCGTCTTGGCGAGAGCTCGCGGCCGTCACGTCTCTGCCCCGCGGTTCTCCAGACGCGACTCCCGACTCTCCTCGCGCCGACCCCCTCCCCGCGCGCGTCTCGTCCAGCACCTCACGTCCTCGTGGACGGGAACCCGCGACTTGTTCACCCCGTGCATATTAAAATACATGTTATTTACCCTTCTAATTTAAATTATACATGATGGATGATATTATAGTTTTTACAATAAAAATTATGTCCTGCTGAAAGAAAAGAAAATATACATAAAAAACTACGTCGGAGGGACACTGGTTTATTGAAGGTGGCACCACTGGCTCCCGCACACGCCCACGCACAGAAGAAGGCGGTGACGCGCCATAACAGCCTGTAGGAGCTAGGGTGGCCTCTGGGTTGACGTCAGTGATTACGAGCACCAGGTTAGCTTCCCCCGGAGGCCACGAGGCCGGAACCCCCCTCTACCTCGAGCAGTCGGGCAGCTGCACCTTTCCCGGGGAATAGCCTGGACGACGACAAACTTATGTACTGCCGTCGTCCGGGTTCTCGTGTTCGAGATCCGGCGTGGTTCCTAGCGGGAAGGCTGGTTTTTTAACGAAAGTGTGTCCGGGAGGACGCCAGTTTAGCTCTGTGTCTAACCACGAGTTGGGTCGTTGGGTGCGAATGCCCCTGCATGGCCTTCTAGGACCGGCGGCGGTGGACGTTGTTGTAGGAATCCCTGGCTATTGATACGTTATGGGCCCTACACAGCATAACACGTTGATTCCTGACTGGGTTAGGGAAGTTCACACAATAACATACACGTGTTCGGTTTTGCACTGTCGTATACATGTCACGCACAGAGTGTGTGGAGTGGACGTTTAATTAAACGAATAGTTACACTTGCAGTTTACAGTTACACGATGAACATTAAATTTCCCTACAAAAATTACACTAAATTAAACTGGGCGCTCTGATGCGCTGTCACTAATATTAAATCCTCATGCTAGTCGAGGTTAAGAGGGAGGTCGATTGGAGAAGGCCAATCCTGTAAATTGCGAAACGGCGATACCCGGGTCCACCTGTGTGGGCCGCAGCTCGCTATTAAATTTTTTATATAAGTCTTTACATCGTTGTTGCCGGTGCCTGTTCACTCGGCGATTATCCAAAAGTCTTTGGTGGCGGGAGTCGGCCCGTGCCGTATGTTGCACTGCCCCACATAATGCTTTGTGCAGGGAGTTTAAGTTTAAGCGGCGGGTTAGGCCCTACACCGTAAAAAGGACCGGGTGCGCACAGGGAGTATAAGCACAAAAAGGTTTTGAAGAATGACTATAATTAGCAGTAGGTAGTGAATTTCGGTGGAGACGAAAGATCAGGACTCCCCGTGGGACGCACGTCCGCCCCGGTCCGTGAGTCGCTCGGTACTGGCATTTGCCCTTGGCGTGAGGGGAGGCCTCAGCGTCCTCTCGCACCAAAGTTTCTAAAGTTCCATTATTCGTAAATTATTAAATTAACAAGAGATTGAAAGTGGCTCTAAATTCATGCATAAAATAATAAAGATTAACCAAATAACTGATACTCTCTAAGAATTGGATTTAACAAGTTGACATTAATTAAGTTTGAATAATGTGAGTCACACTGGAGACTGTTCGTCACTTGTTGACTGCTCCAGTGGCGAGTTATACACAAAAAATGGGGACGTCATTATTACGTAGCTGTCGCCCGGGTTCTCGTGTTCGAGACTCAGCGGTGTTCCTAGCGGGAAGGCTGTTTTCTTGCAGGGAAACATGTCCGGGAGGGCGCCAGGCTAACTCGGTGATTAGCCACTAGGTGGGTCGTGAGGTACGAACGCCCCTGCGTGGCCCACTATGAACGGCGGCGGTGCTCGTAATGTTAGTGGTCTCTAATGCCTGCTGTACCACTGGCCCTACACAGCATAGGACGCTGATCTCTGACTGGATTGGGGAGGTTCACAAATAACGTACACGGCTTTGCACTGTCGTATACACGTCGCGCACGGAGTGTGCGGAGTGGACGTTTAATTACGCTGGCATTTACACTTGCAATTACAGTCACATGATTTCCCTACATAATACATTATACACTGGGCGATCTGACGCACCGTCACTCAAGTTACGTCCTCACGCCATTCGAGGTTGAGGGAGAGAGTTTGATTGGAGTTGGCCAATCCCGTAATTTGTGAACGGCGACGCGCGGGCCCACCTGTGTAGACCGCGGCTCGCTATTAAATTAATTAAAGTCTTCGATTAGATGTGGCCAGAGCCTGTGCACTCGGCAGTTAACTGAAAGTCTGGTATGGCGGGAGACGGCCCGTGCCGTATATTGCACTGCCCCGCGTAATGCGTTGTGCGGGGCGTGTTATGTTGACGCGGCTGAGATGGGCCCTACACAGGAAAAGGACCGGGCGCACACGGGGAGTATTTAAAAAAGGTTTCGAAGTTTGACTATAGTTACCAGATGGAAGTTCAGTGAAGACAAGGATGCTGGCTCCCCGTGGGACGTGCGTCCGTCCTCGTCCGCGAGTCGCTCTGTACTGGCGTCTGGCCCTGGCGCGAGGGGAGGGGTGAGCAAACTGTCGCGCCAGAGTTTCTAAAGTTCCGTTATTCGTAAAAAATTATATTAATAACAAAATGTAAGTGGTTATAAATTCACACAATAAAACTTAATAATTAACTATATATATATATATATATATATATATATATATATATATATATATATATATATATATCTCTTATATATAAAATTCTCCTGTCACAGTTTTCGTTGCCATACTCCTCCGAAACGGCTTGACCGATTTTGATGAAATTTTTTGTGCTTATCCGGTATCTATGAGAATCGGCCAACATCTATTTTTCATCCCCCTAAATGTTAGGGGTAGTCCACCCCTAAATTTTTTTTTATTTCCAGTTTTTGGTAGGAAATCACCATGGCAACGGCTGTTGCTTTGTTGATGCTTCATTCGTCTCTATGGCAACGGCTATTTCATTGTTAGTGCAGTCCTCATCACCGTTGAAATTTTGCAAGTACTTTAAATATCAAAAATTGCCCTTTTTTTCAAGTATATATATTTTACAGACTTGAAACTTCACAGTAATGTTCCTTATGTTACGCAGGATGACATTTTCAGAAAATTAGATCCCATTGGATGTTAAAACCAGGCAACAGTGGGTACTTTGTCTGCATGAGAACAGGATTTTGCATGTTCATGCCTTCTGCGTCACCATGGCAACGGGCATCGCGCGGCAGTGGCGTACCCTCAAGGAGGGGCATGTATAATGAGCGGCGCAAGAGTGATCTGCATGTAGACTGCCGTAGCGAAGTACGGGTACATCAGTTGTACGTTGCGTGCACGAGTCGGGAAACCATCGGTACATTATACAGCATTGTAATAAATTTTCACTGAATTTTTTTTATTTACCATTACTGTAAATGGGAGATGTGGCTTTATTTTTTTCCATTAGTATAGCCGTGCGTAGCTAGTATATATATATATGACGTCGTCCGACCGACGACCATCCCTAAGCCCGACCTGCAACCGCCAGTATACTCTCCCGCTAACGGAACGCACCCCTGGCCGTGGCCCACCCGAGCCACCGAGCCGAACGGCCAAACCAGACATTATTATTATAAAGCACACTAAATCCGAGTGGACTAGAGACGAACCACACCCATTCCCCCTCAAACAATTAATTACGAATTTTGCGACCTTAAAGTCTCTTCCAGACGCAGTCATTTAGTTTTTAACGTAATGAGGTCAAGCTTGGCGCGGCAGGTGCCTTCGCGCTGACCACAAACCCGCAAGGGAAACTTCGCCAAGTTTAGTGGCGGTGCGTGTACCACCCCAGTGGGCACGGCACCCGCGTAGAAACAATCGCTTACGGGACTGGCCGACTCCAGTCACCCACAAACTCTGTGTGCCACGTCAATTGTGCGCGCCTAATTTTCATTAAGTGTACTTTGTTAACGTAACTTTGCGCCACGTCATTTGGGCGCGCCTAATTTTCATTAAGTGTACTTTGTTAACGTAACTTTGCGCCACGTCATTTGTGCGCGCCTAATTTTCATTAAGTGTACTTTGTTAATGTAACTTTGCGCCACGTCATCTGTGCGCGCCTCTCTTGCATCAAGTGTACTTGACCTGCATACTGTTACCCGAGAAACCAGTGCCACGAAACATTGAACATGTACCGTCCTGCACCCCGCAACGGACAAGTAGCCCTCAGGGGCATGTCTGTGCTCAGTAATTGTATGGTGTGACGTCAATCCCTTGAATAAAGGCACGTTGCTACTACGGCAATCCCACGCATTCTTCTTTAACGTAAATTCCCAAGCAATACCGCCGACGGTTCTAGCGGACCACGCTGGGGCAACGAACCACGAACCCCCATTGGTTAGACACCGAGCTAGCCTGGCGCCCTCCCGGAACATAAAACGTTAACCAGACCAGCCACCCCGCTAGAACTCGCGCCCGGACTCGAACACGAGACCGCAGCCGATGGCATATATATATATATATATATATATATATATATATATATATATATATATACATTAGAAATTAGATGTATCAAGTTTATATGAAATAAGTTTGAATAATCAGAGTCACACTGGAGACTGTTCGTCGCTTGATGACTACTCCAGTGGCGAATGATATATTATAATTTGGGGCGGTTTTAAATAAGTCACATTAAGTCACATACTACGCTATTGAAATCAGGCTGAAGGCCACAAGGGGAGCACTCACAGCTATTTGACTAAAAAACCACACGTTAGTGACCCGGGCACTCCTACGTCGCACTTGTGTTGCACGAGGTTGCTAATTTAAAGTGGCATATTCTTTAATGTGTATTGAATTTACCGTGTACGGGACTCGGTTTGTCTTGCTGATTAAATTAAGGGCGTTGATTATACCTATGTTCCGCGGCGCTCGCCTGACTCGGGTGGGCAATGGCTAGGGGCGCGTTCCGTTAGCGGGGTCGGATACTGGCGGTTGCAGGTCGGGCTTTAGGGTGGCCTTCGGTCGGACGACGTCAACGTCACACACTACTCTAATTAATTTAGGCTGAAGACCGCAATGGGAGCACTCACAAATGTATTACCATAAATTCACACGTGAGTAACCCGGGCACTTGTACATCGCACTTCCCTTGGACGGGGTTTTTAATTAAATGTGATGTTACCATTAAATTATGTTTAATTTAAAATGCACAGGGATCGCGGTGGCTGGTTAATTAGGGCATTGTCTCTGATTATACCTGATGTTCCGGTGCTCGCCTAACATGGGTGGGCCATGGCTAGGGGTGCGTTCCGTTAGCGGGGTCGGATACTGGCGGTTGCAGGTCGGGCTTTAGGGTGGCCTTCGGTCGGACGAGGTCAGTACAATGACTCACGTCCAACCCGATGACTGACAAACTATACGAAACAGAGACTGGGGAGACACATAGGCGTGCGCAAGGTAGGTGCCACAGGTGCCTTGGCACCACCATTAGGGTTAACGTTATTTTATTTTTTACAAGCAGAAATAATACATATTTACAAAAAAAACATATTATTTCCAAAAAAATATGTTTTCAAATCGTGTCGAGTTACAGATATGTGCTCATAACACTATCAGTATATCAATCGAACCAACTATACACACGGAAACAAGCCAGGTGCAATTACTTGTGTTGTACACGCGGGCCGCGGCTGCGAAACTTCTGAAATGTAATACTTCTCCTAGTTCACCTCGAATTACATAGAATGCGCGCTCGGTGTCCACTGTTCACTCCACTCGGCAGGCGCACGGAATAATAGCCGCCGTCCGCCAGGTAGCACTACTGTGCAGTGTTTACTCTAACTGTTTACTCATCAGTTTACTGTTCTAATGAGTACACGAGTACAGCCTGTGTTTGTTACGATGATCACTTTATCATTTATCATTTTATTTTCACTAGTTGACAGGTGTTATGGTTAGTTAATTGCTGTATATATATGTCTGTATGATGTATAAATGGGTGATTAAAATTGAAAAGCCTGATCCCGAAAAGGATTACTCGATGACTTATATGCAGTGGCCGACAAAACATTTTTGTTGTATTCCAAAAGTTAAACTTTTTGCCTACTCTTATTTGTGTATTTTTATTATTTTAATATTTTACATATTTGAGGTATGTTACAAAAACTCCCTTGATTTGTTGATTTTAAAACTTAACATTTGAGAATGTTTTTTCTAGCATTTATTTCGCGTCTTCAGAAAACATGTAAGTACGGTTTTTCAAAGCCACCAGCATGAATTCCGTGCAAACAATTAGTGCAATTTACTTTATGGCTCAACAAAGCTTAAAACTGTAAATAGTTTAATAGTTTTCCTGGCGATTATAACGTTCAAAGCCATAATTTGTCATAAAAAATGTTAAAATTTTTACATCTGTGTATTTAATGTTTTTGTTCGGAAACACCTTAAATAGCACCATTTTGCGCTTTCAAATCCAAATTTTTCCGGGGGAGGACCCCCGGACTTACCCGCTTTAGGCTCGGGTCCGTGAATGACAGGGCTGTTGTGTAATCTGGCACCACCACTACTGAAGTCCTGCACACGCCTATGGGGAGACACATATGAAAACTATGCTAGCGACGGCTAGCTTACAGCTCAATAGTTCACGATTCACAAGACTCGCATTGAAACTTGAACGAAAAATTTATATTTCTAAAACGCGACTGAAACTATGCCTATCTCCCGCACGACACAACTCACGACTACTATTGACGTCGCGCACGGTCAAGTCCTCTTTGAATTCGAACTCTCTCACCACCAGAGTGGAGCGACGCCTCTCCTGTGACCGTAGCCTCTCATGCCAGGAAGACGACTCACTCTCCCACCCCGCCCCGCGCGCCCGCGCGCCCGCGTCTCCCCCCTCCACCGCGAGCCCGCAGGACACGCGGATTGGCCACAGGTGGAGACTTCGGCCTAGGCACCCGGTCAACAATACAACTATAAAAATTAAGTAAAAATTTAAATGAAAATTATTTATAATTAATTAAAAACAAAATATATACAATAAAATAAAAATCAAATCCCTGAAAGAACCACACACACGTCGCACTGCACCACACTCTTGTAGCATCACTATGCAAGAGATGGCGCTGACGAGGCATAACGGCCTGAAGGAGCTGGGGAGACACTTGGGTCGACGTCATTATGATGTTTACTAGTCAGTTAAGGCAAGTCATTGATGGGAGCTCCATGAGCCTAGGTCTGACCTCGATAGTGGGTGGCACAGGACTGAAGCGAGGGTTACAAGGACGCAGCTTCCACTCTGTGGGAGTGTAAGTCGCATCAACACATATCACTAACTTAAATCTTAATATCTGTCAGTTTGTATCTGAGTGTCTGTAATAGAACATATTAATTAAATTTGAGTTTATACTGCAGTTCATATTGTTTAAAAGTTTTCAAGCAAAGTAATTAAATCAGAAGATGGGTGGCGGCTGGCAGTGACGTCACGGAGGCCACTGCAACAGTGGTGGACATTATTAAGACCCAGTCTTTTGCTTACTGCCCTGAGAAATACATCAATCACAAAAAAAAATCACAATATCTCTACAGGGAAAAAAATATTTGTAGCCACTAGCCCCTTTTGACAATTTACTTGTTTATAATTTTACATTATTTGCTTAAAATATACCAAATGTTTGAAACTTATCAAGAATCATAAATCTGAAATCAAGATGGCGTTTTCTGCATCCAGTACTTTTCTAATTTATTATATTGTAGTAATAGTGATTATTAAGTCTTTGTGCTTTCATTCTATGCTTGAATAACAATTATTTGGCGGGTAATCTGTCAGGTGTTTATTCGTAAACATATTTAGGAAGTTGGAAGACAATAAATTTTTAAGTCTGTCAAAATTTCAACTTTGTATAATGTCGTTACTTGAGTTATGTGAAAAATATTTTGGTAGTAAAGATTTATATGATGTACTTGGAATCTCAAAAAGTGCGAGTGCGAAGGAAGGTAAATTCTCACGTTATAATTCTGTTTTTAAAAATTTGAGAGTCTAAAGAAAATGTTCTTCCTGGACTTCATATTAGTGTCCATATTAATGTTCTAAAAGATAAATGTTATCTCTTAGGTTATGATGGATCAAAGTATATGTGCTATTATGTTATTGAATTCACAAAAAAAAAGTTTGTTTGGGATTGATAACGTTGCTTGAGTTTAATTCGTTGAAAAGCAATGTTTTTATTTTCTCTACTTCATATTACAAGTGTTTTTTTATCAAATACAATACAGCAGTGGGTCTTATAAAAAAATACAAAATCAGAAATACTTATATATACAATTTTTACTTGTATAGTTTCATCTAATCATTGTTTTAATCATAATTGTGGTATTTGAATTGCTTTACCGTTAATTTATCGTTTCCTTGGTTTTGTAGGTTAGGTTAACCACATTTAAAAACAAAAAGTTCATTTTCAAACGGTCGGTTAGGTTTGAATGGCTGCATTTCAAATAGGTATTGTATGTATGTCAGCTATAGTAATTATGTTTTAAATATTTAAATGTATTAAATATGTTTTAATGATGGGTAAGGTGCACTTCATCCTCAGGAACAAGTAGGATGGGCAAAACAGGTTCAGCGGCTGGTGAGTAAGGGTAGAAGGGTGCTGGGGCTGCTTGGCAGGACCATGCAGGGGGCAGGTGGGAGGGTAAGGGAGAAGGCATTTGCCACGTTTGTCAGGCCAGTGATGAAGTATGCGGCTGTGATCTGGGACCCTTACCTATAGCTGGAGAAGGTGCAGCGTATAGCAGCGAGGTGGGTGACGGGTATGTGGAAGAGAAGGGAAGGGCAAACGGGGGAAATGCATGGTCCGACTAAGATGATTAAGGAGTTGGGGTGGGAAGCATTACAAAGGAGGAGAAGAGTGGAAATGTTAGTTAGACTGTATAAGATGATAAAGTGAGAGGGGGTCTGGTTGGCAGCGGGGAGCTAGGATACACAGGTGGGTACAAAGGGCGGAAATATCGTGGGTGGAAGCTCCAGAGAGAACGGAGGCGAACGCTTTCCTTGGAAGGAGAAGGAGGGAGTGTAATGGGCTGAAAGAAGGAATGCTATGAGTGAGAGATGCAAAGGATCTTGAGAAGAAACACTAAAAAAAAAGGGGGGGGGGTAAGTGAGTAAAAGGTAGAGGACTTCTTGCTACCGTGTAACAGCCCAACTGCGAGCAGAACCTAACTAATCTAATAAAAATGTATCTGATACAACTCAAGAAAACTTTAATTTTTGCAAGAGTCAGAACCACATGCCAAAATCTAACCACGGTAACATAAGGATCACCAATACTACGGAGTAAGATGACCATGAATACTTTGCCTGGCTCACTAACATTTGTTGGGGAAAAAAATAAGTAATGCCTATACTGTAACTGGTGAAATATTTTTTAACTAGTATGCGATATAACAAATTAACACAGTAACTTATCCGTAAAATCATTTAATTGTGAACCATGAACATTATGTAGTAAAAGAAAAATATATTTTCCTCAAGAACGTGCAACTCTGACAACCATTTTAAAACTGAAATAATATGAAATATATAGTTATAAATTCCAATGGTACCATATTATATACATTAATGAATGTTCTAGTATAATTTTAAAGCTATTTGTTAAACCTACATTTAAAGAAAATTAAAATAATGGGGAAAAAAATTTTTGTATGATACTGTTCACTAAGAAAATGCCATAAAAGCCAGTAGAAAATTATTTTGTAAATTCCAATATGTCATATTAATACTTACTGAGGATAGTCCTTTCAAACCCCAGGATTTAGCTGACTGAAATTCTTTCTTGAGAGTCATCAACTTCCTCTGTCCCTCCACTATTTCTCCTCCTTCATTCTGTGCCTTTCTTCTCTCCTACACTCCTTTAACTATCAGTTCTTTCTACCTTCTCCTTGGTAGCTGTGAGTGTAATTAACTAACTTACTAATACCATTGAAGTCATCAAGCAAAAAAGATATTGAAGTAAGAAAGGCACTCTATTAATGTTTACCGTACTGTGAGTCATATATTTCTGGCTTTTACAAATAAAAAATTTTCAACACCATATATGACAACCAAAAGAAATCTCTAACATGAAGTATGTATTTATAAATACTTTACATAAAATACTGTTTAAAACAAGTCAATATCCACTCTGTCTGCAAACAAATTTAAATTGCATTCTTTATTTTTTATAGATCTAATGATAATGTTTCAGTTAATTTTCATTCTTGTTACTCCATATTCACCTGACTGTCGGGAGTTATCTAAACTGGGTGAGTTCACATTACGAGGGTTCGTAGGTCGTAGCTAAGAAACTTACTGGCACGGGTACTACTACCAGGTTACGACAGCCATTCTTCACACAGCGTAACCCGCCGTGAGGTGGAGGCCTGGTCTCGTACTCGCTTCATTCAGCTGTGAGTATCCGCACTCGCTCCCGCTTCTGCCCGCGATGCTCCCAGTTCCAGTGGGTCCGCCCACTCCAGAGGGGCCGTGTTGTCGCGGCCACCAGATAATTTTGGTTCCTAAGCACTGATGCCTCTTCTGGGTTTCAGTCCCCTGTCGGACTCTCTCGAACTTTACAAGACCATGCTGATTCATCAGCTTCTCACGGGGATGCCTCAACGCTGTTGCCACATGCACGTTGAGAGCGTTACCATCTTCATGTCGTCGTGCAAAACACGTACAGGCTCTACTCAAAGCGTGGTATTGAAGTGGTCGGTGAACTTCGCGCCGCGCAGCGAGCAATGGCGCTCCTTCCCTTCCTCCTTTTCTCCCTCCCTGCGTCTAATGCTGTGCTTGACTTCCCCTCCTGAGGTGTCCGCGCATGCGCGTGGCGCCTTCGGTTTTACTTAAAACTGCGTGTATTGCCTTGATGGCTCTTCTTGTTGGTTAGCAAATCATGTAGATAGGTTGTTATAGCCAGTCGGTGCTGGTATTTACTGAATTCAGTATGTAGGTCAGTTAGTTAATGTTAAAGTATGAGGATCTAACATGAGGCTTTTGCCCACAATTAAAACGAAATGTGTTAATTTAAATACTTGCTGATTTAACTTTTGCATCTTAACTATCCTTGGCTATTATTAATTGGATCACACTTTTGAACACTGTTTACTCAGCTCATAGTATTATATTATTTTTTAAGGATTGTGTTATACGCAGTTCAAGGTTCTCGTGAAATTACTTCACCTGCTGACACTTTCCTATGAAGCTCACGGAAGCCTTCAGTATCATGCGGAGAACTGTGTCACGGTTCCAATCCAGTCACTACTCCAATCTGCGTCTCGGCTCTTGTTTTGAAGACGGCCCTGTGAGCAGGCGTGTGTTGCAGTGCGGAAGGCGTACCACAGGATGTCCCTGCGGGTGCACCCGGACCGGGTGGACGAGGCCCAGAAGGCGGAGGCCACAGAGAAGTTCAAGGTGCTGGGCAAGCTGCACTCCATCCTCAGCGACAAGGAGAAGAGGAGACTGTACGACGACACGGGTGGGTGTTGGCCGCGGGGCTGCGGTCGGGGTTTGTGATGGCCGCGTGGCCAGGCCAGGTTGATCTTCCGCTTCTAGGAAGAGTGGCGCCTAGAAACATGTTCCTCCTTCAACTTAAGTATGGATATTGCGTTTTGTGTCATTACCTACTCGAGACCGAAAAAATTCGCAGATTCATTTCACGATACGATAGAATCCAAACAACTGTACCTTTATATTGCTTCTGTGATTGGCTCACAGTTTGTCTGAAGGACCTTGAGCCAATGGAAAACCCTTCAACAAAAAAAGTATCGTATCGCAAGCGTCCCAGTTGACAGGTGTCACGAGTCAATAGCCAATGAGCAGGCGGCATTTGCCCGAGTGTGTAGGGGATGGTGGAGTCTATCCTGGAGGTCATACAAAGTGCGAATTTTTCCAGTCTCTAGTCATTACTTATATTTTATGACAGTTCTTACAGATTTTGCACCACATAAAAGTTGCAAATTACTTTTTGTTGTTCATTTGTGCGACATGCATTGTAAATGATATCTGCTATTTATAAAAACTTAGACAAATATAACTATATTTTTAAAATTTTTGTTTCCACATTTTGATAATGTGTAATAGTAGTATTTTTTTTGAAATAGCCTATTTATAAAACATATCTGGAATGATAAAAGAAAAATAATCCAAATGGCGTGTTTGGAGCAAGTGCCTCAATTGCTGTCATTTGCCAAACTTAAGTTGACATTAATTTTACTTCGACAATAAAACAACTTAAGCATAAATTACATTAAAAAAATAAAGGTGGGATGTTGATGGCTATTTCATTTTCTGAAAGGTTTTTAAAAAATAATTTGTCAAAAGACTAGAAAACTGACGAACACTAGATCACAGCTTAAGGTGGGAACATAACCAAATTGTGAAACGCTGAAGCACCTTGAACCCGACAGCCAATTGGAAGAGGTTCGCTGCTGGAAGGACGACGTGGCTTTAATCATCTCTGGGAAAACATATACATGTATTTTAACAGATACATTAATATTGAAATAATGAATAATTCTAATGCTACATTTATAACTTTCCCTTAAATTATGAACATATCGCTGGACTGATTCATCACCTCAAACTATATTTTCACCATTCTCTTTTTAAATGACCCCATTTGCCACAGGTTTAGTAAAGAAACACGTACTCGACAAAGGTGTTGAAATTATTAACCATTATAACACTAGAGAAAATTTTTCTCAAGATTTTTGCCACTGCAAATTAATAATAATTATTATTATTAGGTTTTGGAGTAAGATATCATTACAACTTGTACAACAAAATTTAAACTTGGTTTCTCAGGAGATTTGTCGGAGTGTGACGAGACGCGGGACTGGAGCGAGTATTGGACCATCATCTTCCAGAAGATCACGATAGAAGACATCAACAACTACGAGAAGAAGTACAAAGGTATGTATTTTTTTATACACTGTTAAGATTTAATCTACATTTTTTTTTGTTGAAATTGCAGCTTTCTTGCCTTGTTCACAAGATGTGTATTTAGCTTTGCCTACTCCAAAATTATTGGGTTTCTTTTACAATTTTTTTAATAGTATATCATGTTTACATTTGTAAATAAATTATAATTTTTTTATAATTTTACTCACAATATACACAAATATTTTGTTTTCAATTGCAAACATTTATTACTAACTTGTGTATGAACTAAACATAAATGTCATGTTTATGATAACTTGATAACAGACATGCTCGGTTGCAGAGCTGACAGAAGTAATCTAGTCAGTAAGACAAAACTAAACAGGCAAACAACTTTAAACAACTTGACAAAAGCATAATTGGTGAACCCAGTGGGCTTTTGTGAAACGGGTGTAGCTTCTGTGACCCAAAGTCATTTTCTGTCTTCATGCACTCTCACTTTCTTATTGCACTTTACGACATCTAAAAACTACCTAAATGTACAGTGTTTTAGCTATGCTTGATGTGTAACCTACACTTCACAGTTATACATCTTCATTTCGAAGCTTGCTTCCTATCTATACCACTTTCATATTAGAATTTACATATGTGGAATCCATAACGAAATTGCTGCAGTTTGTCATTCTTTGAGACATTTGCTAATACAAGATAATCCTGTTATAGCGAGCACGGTAATAGCGAGAACACAGCTATAATGAGGTCTTTTTGAGGAATTTACAGCGTGATCGCGTGAAGCGCGCCTTGGTTATTTTTCTGCTTTAGCTTCACCCCTCTCGCTCGTCACTAGACATCTTGCCGTTGACACCTGTCACATTCTTCAGCCTTGCAGTCGCCACCTAAGTGCGTGGCTTTAAAAATAGAATCCTGTCCTTTCTTTCTTCCGTTCTTTCTTTCTTTTATCAAACTTCCGCTTGGCTTCATGGCCAAGGTATGCTCGACTCGAATAAACCAAGCCTTTGAATACTATACATATACTTGTACGCATTTCTTATTATTTAGAAAATAGACAAAATCTATTTTTTCTTGCCATTAAACAACAATGCACACTTTTTTTTATATAAATGCTCTTAATTAATTTGTTGGGACATTTTCATTAACGAATAATAACATTGTTTATAACTTTGTTAGGCCAAAAACGTCAGAGCCGTCTTTATGCTTGTTGCTAATTGATCGCGTTAATAATACACAAATATTTATAAACTTGTTTGTAATTATTTCAGTCGTGACACGTTTGCAAAAACGTAACGTTATTTATTTTACTATCGGACAAATAGTAGGCACTACCGTAGTTATTTCCGAATCGCTAGGACAGTTATCTTGTAACTTTTGTTTCAGTCAACTGTTGGGGTATCTGTCCGGGAAGGGGGTGGTGATGGTTTGAGTTTAATCCCAAATTTATTTTCTAAAAAAGTTTACAGGTTTCTTTAAATGAAAAAAGTATAGTTTTCCAGCAACTAATTCGTTTGGGGCGTACGTACGTTGCAGCACTCCTGCTTTTTTGTAAGGAATTAAATCGTCGCGCTATACTAGCGCCACCTGTTAACAACATCCCGAACCAACATGGCCGCCAGCAGACAGCCCGCATCGACAATAGATAGCAGGAAAATGCTGTGTCGGCCGCGGGCCAAGTCGAGTAATCGATTGCGGGCTGAGATGCTATACTTACGTGGCTTGGTAGGGTATTCTGGTTATTTTGACGTGATCGGTGATAGCATCCGTACTTGTGGGGTATCGTTTTAAAGAGAATTCACACATCTGCTCACAGAAATTAAGATTTCGTTAATATAACCTGTTATTTTCCAATTATACAGGTTTAAACACAATTTTTATGCTATTTTCTGTTAATTTTTATTTTTTGGGGGCCGAAATCTGTCCAATTCGGTTATAGCGAGGACACGGTTATAGCGAGGGTCAAACCCGGAACCGTGACACCTCGCTATAACGGGACTCTAGTGTATTATTGTCTTAAATATTGTCATGCCTAGTCCTTTTCATAAAAAAAGATTTTTCCAATACTGATGTTTGAAACTAGACTAGGGCAAAACCAATTCAGGAATACCTACGAATTACTGGAGTACATTGCAAATGCCATGCAAGTATTGAGAATGCCCTGCATGCATTAAACGCACATTAAATAGTAACTGTGATACAATCACCTATGTTCTATGTATTGTTCCACCATATCACACGTGCAATTTCTGAACAAAAGTGGCCCAGCGTAGTGCGCGTGGTGTCCGTTACGTGTGTGACGAACTGCGGTGTCGCGGGCGCAGGCTCGGAGGAGGAGCGGAGCGACCTGAAGAGGGCGTACCTGAACGGCAAGGGAGACATGGACTTCATCTACGAGGCGGTGCCGTTCTCCAGCACGGACGAGGAGCCGCGGCTGCGCGGCATCCTGCAAGAGCTGATCGACGCCGGCGAGGTGCCCGCGTACAGGGTGTTCACCCACGAGCCCGCCCGGAAGAAGGAGCGGCGCAAGAGGAAGGTGAGAGGTCAGGCGGCCTAACGTCACAATAGTCAGAGACCTGAGGCTGCTGAGCGGGTTGACGCGACTGTCTCGTGCAACTCTCTTGTTACGCCCGGATGTTTCGCGAGTGGGAAATGTGGCGGTCATCATTTCTGTTAGTCTGTGGGTTTTCCTCCTGGTACCCACACCGATTCATTCTGACAATACCACCCCGTTCTCATCTTGTCTCCTCTCTCTGTCCCATAGTGACCCGTAAGTCAAGAATATGTTAGGCTCACTTTCATTTTGCGTGTCTCTTGTGGTCTGTCCACTACTAGCATTATACTACATCCTCTGTGATTGGAGACAAGTTTGTTTTACTTTACTTTAAACAATACAACTCACGTTAACTAATTTGGCCTCAGACGGCGAAGAGCTTATTCAGCTCTTCACTGGCCAGATAACAATGTGGTTGTTATCCTGAAAAGCAAGGGGTTTTTTTTTTTACCCATGGGGAAAAAAAATGTACGCTCACTGTAATTTTATGTATTTTCGAATGAAAATTTTTTCTCTTAACACCACCGTGTCTATATTTGGTACTAAGTCTTATCACTTTTGAAGACCTTGTCTGTCGTCATAGTCGCTGCTAGGGCTGGGCCAGTACCAGTGTTTGCTGCTTCTCGATACCTGCATTGTGTAGCTGGTACTCTGTGCTAAACAAGGCCAGGTGCCGTGCCATGCAACAGAGAAGCCGTACTGCCGGCCGTGGTTAGTGTTTGATCCCTGGGCGTCACGTGGTGCGCGGTGTTGCGGCAGATGGAGAAGGAAGCGCGCGAGGCGGCGGAGATGTCACGCGACCTGGGGCTCGGCGAGCGAGACACGGACCTGCAGGCGATGATCCAGACGAGGCACTCGCAGCGCGCGGCCGAGATGGACTCCTTCCTGGACGCGCTCGCTGCCAAGTACGCCGCGCCCAAGGGCAAGGCCGCGCCCAGAGGCAAGGTGACGCCCGACAAGCGGGGCAGGAGGAGCAAGTAGTCTCTCGACACGGTGGCATGCCGGAGAGGCGCGGCCGCCACCCGCACGGACGCGGTCGTCATCACCGAGTGGATTGTTGAACTGCTCTCGTGGACAAGACATTTTTTGATGATGTTCAATATTTTTGTAGCATGTGTTTTGGTGTATTAAATAGGTTCACTGTGTATATAATACAGTGCTCATCTGTAATATAAACAAGGATGTGCCAATCAAATACTCATCAAATCATTAATATTCGATATTCGAGGAAAAAGATTTGAAGAAAGTTATTAGAGGAAATGAAGTAGATTAAAAAAATCAACCCTGATAACCTCTGAAGTTTACTAGTTCAATTTTTTGATATCTATCGTCTTACCACTCCTCAAGATATTGTACTTTTAACATGCAATTATATAAATAAAATTGTAATGTGTATTGTTTCTGGAAATCTGTTTATAAATGAAACATATAAAGCGTTGAATTTGTCACCACCAAAATTGATAATTTTTATTTTTTGTTTATTATTTTATTTGTAGCCCTTGAGTAGTAGATTCGGATTTGAGGGTCGTATACAATGTGCTCTTTGGGATTTGGATTTGAGATTCTGATTTAAGAAGATTGGGATTCAACCCTTCACAAATAAAAAACTTGCCTAATTTCAAAATAGTCATTGCCAGATATATGTGGGACTTCCAGGGTTGAGTTTTAGGTAAGCTGTGAATGTATTATTAGAGACCGGAATACAAATAGTTATACCTCAGTGCTGCCTCTGCTATTGGCTCACAACTCACCTGGATGACGCTGGGCCAATGAGAAACACCCGACCAAAGCTTTATCGAATCACAGGCTGCTACGTTGGGACGCCTCACAAGACAGCAGCCAATGAGTGGGTGACATTTGACCGAGTGTACGTAGAACTGTGGAGTTCATCCTGCAGGCCATTGAACCCGCGAATTTTTCCAGTCCCTATGTATTATATTTCATAAAAAAAATTAAGTTTGTTTAGTGTGTCACAGATAACCCTTTCTCATCAAATTCATGTGATTGCAAAAAGATAAAAATAGCATTTTTTTTAATATATAAATTTTCGAAGAATATTATGTCTAATGTTCTGTTTCTTTTGCAAATTGCTAACAGTCATTCACGTGAATGAACTTTGAACATTTAAAAAATATTTCAGCATTTGCAAATCCAGAAGCTTAGAAGCTTTTTATTTTTCCCCAAAGAATGCCATTTTAACCAGAGTAAGTCGTTATCAGGAAGCAAGGTGGGACTTCATCCATGAGATCCACCTCTGTGTATGGTGTACACTCTGTTTAGTTTGACAAAACTCGTGTGATTTTTATGTGGAAACTACTCATTCTGCGAGTCAGAAACCACAACTTCGGCACCACACTGGGAGCAGTAGTTAGATGTTTAAAAAACAATTTGAATTTTACTAACTTAACTCAAAACAACATATGTAATAATTACCTTGCTCTCCCACCAATGGGACATCCAAAAAGTAAATACCTGTGTCAAGTAAACAAATATGAAGATGACAGTCGAACTAGGGCTCAGCCGCAAATACCTCTAAATATTTTTGTATGCTTACTAAGGAAAGTTAATATTTACGGATCTTTTTATAAACGAAGTAGGCAGAGAAACAATTTCATAATTTTGTAAGCTATAATGATCTAACAATCCTACTAATCATTTTATAATCAAACTAAATCTATTACAAAGCATTAAATTGTGAAAGTCCACAAAATTACTTTTTAAAACTCAAAGATAAATTTTAAAAATAATATAGAACTGAATACAAAGCTAATGACTGGCATTCCTCTCAAAGAAATTACAAAAAAAAATTATTTTAAGTAAAAAAAAAGTTCCAGTTCTGTGTATAAGTACACCATGTGGATACTTCAACACATAGCCGGCATACTGTATGCGGAACCCACTGTTTCTCTTGGTAACGTAATCTCATTCCGAAGTAAGCATAATAGGCTTTTTTACAAAGCCCGTTATTTTTAATCTTTGCTTAAATATTGTATATTGTCCACAAATATACCAAAATACATTTGGATTGTTTTTGCAACTCCGAGGAGCCATAGTTACAGATTTAATAAAACAACCTTTTATTACACTTTTTTTTGCAGTTTAAACCACTATGATTAGTCATAGACTACATAAAACTTTTTTTATACTTATTTTCACAGGGGAAAGGTAGGTTAGTAACAATAGACTATAGGATGGGAATCCTTCATTTCACAGACGAGAGAGCCACACCTGATGTTCCCTGAAGTTCATGCTCGCTTTTTTCCCCCCCGTTCTATCTCATTGTATAAACCGGTGTGGCATTAAATTTTGTGGTCAATTAGGATAGGTTAGCTACATTATAAATACTTTTAAACATTGTGGATGGTTCGTTATATAAGGTAAGTATAGCTACATTAAAAATACTGTAAAATCATTTTATAGTTGCTTAGCAAATAACTTTTTAATGTAGCTATCCAGGGCTAGGAAACCGTTTACATGATTTCACAGTATCTTTAATGTAGCTATCCTAACCAAATCAACCGTCTACAATGTTTTGAAGTATTTATAATGTAGCTAACCTAACCTTTTACAATGAACAAAAAAAACCGAAGATGCACAATGGGGCGTTTGGCTCCCTCGTCTGTGAAAAGAAGGCTTGCCCTATAGGATGATTGGTCATAGAGTATAGAATAGAAATATAGATCATGGAATCAATTTTGAAAAAAAAAAATTGAATTTACCGATCTAACGAACTATTATATATTTATCTATATGCAAAAAGAATGTGACGTGATACGTTAAAACAAAGTTTATATTTGCTATATACATACCAACATCTACATGGTTGTGATAAATTTATTTAAAATCTTTTTCATCGCAGACCTGTGTAATTTATAGTGTTATTTAAATTTTTAATTTGATTGAATCTATACTTCAACTGTATATTTATAAAAAAAAACACTAGTCCTTTTATTATTTTATAACTATTAAATATTTGTATGTAAAATTAAAGTTAATTTTTTATTACCAGGAATCGACCAAAACAACTGAGAAGCGAGATGTTGAACACACAGTCGATAAATCGATATAAACTAAATTGCGATCTATCTTAGAAGTCTAACCTCGATGTTATCGAAAAAGAAAACAACTGTTTTGCAGACGGTAACATCCAACGAAAACAAAGCTACTTTGAAAAGTGCAGTTTCTCCGAAATGACAATAATTATAAGTAAATTACCGTGACTGCAGAAATGTTTAAAACTCATCTGCCGTGAGATACCTAGACTAATTTAAAGATACAGCACAAAAAATTCCAGGTGTTTTTTTAAAAAATCCCTGACTTTTCCCTGACATTTCTCTGACACTCAAAATTCCCTGACAATTCCCGGTTTTCCCGGTCGCTAGACACCCTGTAGGTATATATTAGTTACGCACAGGGCATTCAAGAGAAACTAAGAGCCTGGATGCAAATAATTTTGACTGATTCCTTCCCCATTGCTTAATGTACTAGCTACTGTTTATCAAACCCCACAATTAAAAAAAAATCTTAAGATTGTAAATGTTACTTTAGCTATAACTATAAATGTGATCTGCACATATTACATAACTTGTAAGCTTTCCAACGAACTCTCAGGGTAAACACACACATTAAAAAAATTCTGTACTCTCTGGGGGTTATTCCTCCCCCCCCCCCCCCCCCCCCTTCTGTTAGCTCTGGTTACACGGGAATGTTTAAGATGAAGTCAATTTTAATTTAATTTAATTTAATTTTAGTAACTTGAGAGGCAGCATGGTTTAATTAATGACAAAAATTTAGAAAATATATTTTGCCAACAATATGCATTGCCATAAGTTTTCCAACATCGGAGCTCTTTAAACCAGAGAAACCATTGAAAGTAGTTCAATGCAACAACTTTACACTTTTTTTTTTTATGAAACCAAATAAGGTTAATGGAAGATTCTGACAATTCACTCTCTGAGTTCTAGCGACTCTGGCAAGAATTTGTGTTCTGACATACTTGGAAAATTGTTACGAGACTGAATTTGTGTGAAAAAATGCAACAATCATCCTTACATAAATTTAACCATTTTTTTTCTATTTAACCAAAATCAGGAACAGGTGTAGGATGCCCTAAATATACACAATATTTTTACTAGATCAAGACATTAACAGGGATATTTTCCTCTCCATTAAGACGCCCTGACTATAGAGCAAAATAGTTGGGAGTGACTATACCAGACAACTTTTTTGCAGGCTCAATGACGTGGAAAATGTAGTGTTATCTAGGTTTGTTAAAGGCATGAAATAAAAACACTTTTCATTCACGGAATGGCATTTGTATTTACATTATATAGTTATGTAGAATTTACGTACATGTATTGCCATTTAATTATAATTTAAGACAGTAATTACATAACATTTTTGATTCATACAAAAATACAAACTTATCATCTGACATATTCTACAGACACCTATACATAAAATACAATTACAGGCATTAATGGCAGTGAGTGCCCGCTTGCAAACGTTTGCCTCACCACTTAAGGCACAATACAAAAAGCAAGCAAATACTGTACATTTTAAATTAAACACAAAATTACTATACAATACTGAAGCTTCGGATGGCACAGGTACACCCAAGACAAAGAGCGGGAGAAATAAAGAGCATAAACTAACCAGGCAATGCACAAAGTAATGTTTATTGTAAATGGAAATAAAAAAAATTCTCAATTACAATAGCTAAATAGCTAGCAAAGCTGACACATTCTGTCATAATAGTTTTACTATGTAAGTATACCTTAAAGTGTTTGTGGCTGTATAGTAGCAAATAAAAATCATAAATAAGATTCTATTAGAAATTTTTTTGTACAAGTTACCAGCGCTGATTCAAAGTGAGCAACCAAAAAGTAGTCCCTTGCTCCCTATCATGGTAATTTGTAGCAAATGTTTCAAAGAAAAACATAGAAAATTGGTTAAGCCTGTTTTTGATTTATCTTCAATAGTGTATGGCATTTCAGAATACATATTGTATAACACAGTTTTTTATTACTTTTCTTAAATTTAATGGGGCTACTTTTTTATGACTTATTCCATCTTATGTAAGACCATGTACGTATCTATTTTTACAAGCACAGACCACAAAATTTTGCAAAGTCCTTGGTTATTTTCATCGGACAACTGATTATTTCTAATGTTCTGGATGTATTTGCCCTACTAATGAAGCTAGCAGTATAGCAGCAACTCATTGAACTCAGCTTAACCACCAGGGCACCAACTCAGGTTTTTGAGACAGTCTAGGGGGTCTGGGGGCAAAACGAATTGTCAGGTCTCCTCCCCATTACTTAATATACAATTTTTCAAAACCCCAATTTAAAAAATCTAAACCCTAACAGTAGGTAAAGGTGATCTGCACATTTCACATGACGTATAAGGTTTCCAATGGATTCTATTAGCAATAGACTCATAATTTTTGACACATACATTTAAATAATATTTCAAAACTTGATTAGACTCCCTGGGGCCCTGGCACATCCGGGCCAATCTTTCTCTGTAGCCCTGGCTGAGAGTGTGCAGTAGCCCTGGCTGAGAGTGTGCAGTAGCCCTGGCTGAGAGTGTGCAGTAGCCCTGGCTGAGAGTGTGCAGTAGCCCTGGCTGAGAGTGTGCAGTAGCCCTGGCTGAGAGTGTGCAGTCTCTGGAAGTCAGCAGCTGCAGAAGGAATTCGCAACATTTTGCATACTCTATTTGTATCAATGGAATGTGTGTGGAATGATTCAACTGAGTCCGAGAATTCTAATTTGTGTAGTTTTTGCAAATGTAACTTAAATGCTAACAGGTCTGGAAGAATTCTTCAAGTACTTGACTAAAAAAACAAGTTTTCAAGACACTGAACTAGTAAAGCATTTGTTATGTGTCTACTTTTTCTAATATTTTAAGCAATTAAACTACGGCTCCTAAAGTAATTTCTGTGTAGACTCTTAGCTTTAATAAAAATTTTGTCGCACTTTGTAATAATCCACAATTAAATCACAGAAAAGTATTTTTCTAACAATTAAATGATTCATATTACCTATTACCTTCATATAAATACTCTACAAGATAGTTTACACTTTAAGGCACATTGAGGCATGTAAGGTACATAACTTTGCATCTTCACTTTTTTTTGTATTTTTGCAATTTCAGTTTTTATGCACTTTTCATAACATTTTTATACCTGATGTGTAGTTACAATTTATTGGTAAACAAATCTCACAATAACCACAGCATACAAAAAAAAAACTGCCAACAATTATTTTTCAATGGAAACCCTAATTTCAGTCTATTACGCAAAGCTGCTAAACTTATTTCAAGCCAAGTAACTTATTTTGGCCAAAGTAATTAAACATTTTGTGAATGCACCAAATTATAACTACATTTATAGATTATTTATGTGATTAAATAGGGGTTTAGAAAATTATCATTTTTGTTGGTAAACTGTCTGTTGTTGCATTTGTACAGAGCAGCAACACACGTTGTAAAATATTTTTATTAACAGTATTTATAGGTGTGTGCTTACATATACACAGAACTAACTGAAACATTTTACTTTATTTTACATTTTTATGCTCCAAAACAGTTGTTTATTTTCAGTAGTGCCATGGTTCAACTCCTACATATTGTGTTCTCTATGCAGCATCAAGATGGATATGTACATTTAAAACATATTTTCGAATCTTTATTATTGTTTGTTTAACTTTTGTTTAATGTTTTAAATAACACATTTTTTTTTTAAATGTCTAATTATTATTTAATTCCAAATTTATTGATATTTTTGTTTATTTGAAAAATGTTTGTTTTTTAGGTTACATAGCTACCATTGAAATAATGCCATGGTAACAAAACTTTTTTGAAGGCTTACCTATTGTTGCAATTTTTAAATTATTTAGAAGATTCCCATGATTCATAATGGCAAGTTGAAGTTTAAATTTGTTGCTTGTGAAATCAACTAGTTTATATAGTTTTTGTAGTACGTTCAGGTTGTACTGTAATATTAATTCTTTTCCTAGTAAGCTAAGTGTGTTATGGTAAGGTTAATATCCGATTATATTAACATCTAGGACTGAAACATTTAGAGTCAGTAAGTGATCTTGATTTTGACTAGTGAACTTAGCCATTTTGAACCAACTATTGGTGAGTCAAAAAAATCTGCATACCCAAGCTATCAAGTTTTAAACCATTTAAAGTATCAATACCTACTGTATTGGTTATTAAACTGAAAGTTTTTGAACTTAACTCACATTTAAGTATAATTTGGAAACAGTAATTTTCTTATATCTGGAAACTGATAGTTGGATAAATATGGACGAGGAAGTTAATGGGTGTGGAAAACTATAGGTCCTGAAGGCAGAACATTATGCTAAATCAGAGTTTAGTAAACAAACAAATTTTATTACAATATACGAACTCTGAGAAACTTATTAATTTGTATCACAACCAATTGCCTTATGTTTCCCTCGTGTACAAAACTTTTGTTTTTCAAATTTCCAATCTAACCTATTACAGCTAATTATTATTTTTGATCCACTATATTACCACAGATAGAGATTAAATTATTTCTAGGTAATGTGAATTAAGTGTCATTGTTTTGTTTATTGAGATTGATCTGATTGTATTTTGTATCAAATAGTTGTTATGTATGTCTAATGAATTAACATTTATAGTTTGGTATTATTAAATATTCTTGAGCCCATTATTTTGTTTTTATTTGACATTTATATAACATAATTTGTCTATCTAAAATCCCAATAAAATTTAAAGTTATAGTTTCACTAGAGATTTTTAATGTGGTTAGGGTAATATGTCTTTGTGTGTTGCATGCAATTAGTATGGATTATGCACAAACTGGCTTGTGAATAAATAAACTTATACTAATTTTGTGACATTTATGTCAATACACATAAAAGTTGGTCAAATGTGTGCATAAAAAGTAATGAAGCCTAATTATTTTACTGAATGTTTCACAAGAATATGACAACTTTTACAATGTCTCTTCATGAAAAATAAATTAATATAAATGTGTGTCATATTTGCAGTGGGTGTCTAGTTGTGCTTACAAGAACATGAGAAATTCAAAAAAACATTTTGAACTTCCGAAGGCAACTGTAAAGAATTCAGACAAAATTACCCTAGGACTACTTTTCATGAAGCACTTTCAAAAGTGCAAGTTAATGTTCATGTCAATTTTGCAGGTTGTATCTATGTTAAATTTTACAAAGTTGTGACCATAATATACATACAGAGCTTATTTATACCTGCATTTTATAATAATAGGGATACTGATAAAAACTCTGAAGTTTGGCAATACTAAACTGTATTTAGGTTAATTGTTTTCAAGAGATTTAACTGGTCTTCTGGGCAGCGAACTATCACAACATTAAATGGTTGTAACAAAACTATATGTCTATGCAGTTACAAGATGGCAACATAAACTTTTGTTTCTGTTTGTTTTAACCAACATTTTGAAAAATTTTGCACGGTGTCGATACAAATTTTTAGAATAACTCATAAATTTTCCATGATGGTAAACTGCCGTATTATGTTTTTAAAAATAATAATTGTATTTATATAAACACCTTTAAAATTGTATAAATACTAAATCAAACAAAAAAAGTTTAATTTTTTCCTCAAAAACAAAAAAAAAAACTAATAAAGTTTGAAAAACTATCTGCAAATTGGTTTACTGAAAAAATGCAAACATTATTTATATATTATATTAATTCTCTTTTTAACCAATTACTTGTATTATTGTTTAGAATCCATAAATTTTCTCACAGTTAGCAAGTAGACAATTGTACACCCATGCTGTTTAGAACTTCAACTTTTTAATATGTACACATTTATATAAAATGACTGAAACAAATTCAACAACTTTAGAGAATTTACCAAAATAATATACAACTTATAAGTTAAATTTAAACAAATTCAGTTAGTAATTTTGTTTCCAAAATAAGAAGTAAAAGACATATATTATTCTTTATATAAAGGAACACAAGGCAGTAAATATGAACTCTATATTAAGCTATACTTGGTAGGTACATGTTCTTGGCATCACCATGAATATGCTACAAATTTCAGACACTCATGTGTGTTCAAGCATGTGAAAAACACTTACGGCACGCAAATAGAAAGTATTTTTTAATAATTATTCAAAGTGAACATTTTAGTTATTTGCTTGTGGCAAACAAAATATGCAAATATTTGTCATTATGACATCAATGATGTAATCAAGAAAGTTTTGATATATTTACAAATATTTAATCTATTACAAAATGTTTAAATAACCCTAATAAATATTTTCTTTTTATCAATCTAGCATTGTTCCAAGACAAGAAGAAAAATTGACTTCTGCATTAGGAATTCCTGTGGACTGACATTTTGTAATTTATTTCATTAGCATAACTCTGTAAGTACTTGAGCAGAAGAAGAATATTGTCTTTTTTGGAAAATATTTTTTTAGCTTTTAGCTATGCCGCAAGGTATCAGTCTACTCTCATGTCGCATGTTAGTGATCGGTCCGGAGTCCAGGACTCAAAACTACCCTTTCTCGGAAGCATCACAAACAGTTCATACAAAGTGCAGGGCAACCGAAGGCTTGATGACCGTCGCACACGCTCTGCAGTAAGGCCAACGAAGACGAGCACTGTGGTTTTATATTTTCCTCCAAACAGCAAAAGACCTAAACAGATCTCAGAAGTTAATCATTGGACAGGCCTGAGCTATACTTGGGTTTCGTTAAAGGACGGGAAGAAGAAGTCACCAAGCCTCCTGCACAGCCTGTGCGCAGTGTACACCTGTTTGAAGTCCAAGTCGCTGGTCAGCAGCGAATGCAGGGTAAGTTTCCTGCGCCATTGTCCCGCGGGGGAAGGACCTTGAATATCACGTCAACTAGGTACGAATTATTCTTTAACAAGTAATAATTCAAGTGTTCGTGAACCAGAGTCACATCACTAGGAACGTCCGGCGGCACTACCGGTAGAACATGTCCGCGGGCAGCAGCAGCTGCGCCGTGCGGTAGAGCGCGCGCACGTACCAGTGCACGCCCACCGGGGAGGCGGCGGCGGCGGCGGCCGGGGGCGGGCCCGCGGGGTCACGCCAGCACGCCACGGGCGCCGCCACCACCCGCGCCAGCCTCAGCGCGGCGTCCCGCAGGTTGTAGGCGAGGCGCAGCGGCGCGAGCGCCAGGTGCGCCACGGCCTGGCTGCGCACGACGGCGTAGCACGACGCCAGCACGCCGTCCACGACGAGCGTGCCGTGGCGCGTGAGCGGCGCGTAGACGCCGCGCGCCAGCACGGGCTCCGCGGCCACCACGGCGTCGGGTCGCGGGTCTCCGCCCCCGGGCCCCAGCGCCAGCACCTCGTCGCCGGGCCGGAGCGCGCCGGCGAACACGTGGCAGCCCCCCGGCGCCGCCAGCAGGTGCGCCGGGGTCAGCGTCACGTTGCGGCCCGACGCCGTGGACAGGCGCACGAACTGGCGCCGCGGCGCCGGGTCGCGGTCCAGGAAGGCCAGCACCTCGCTGAACACCGGCTCGCCCGACGCCGCGTGGGCCGCCAGCACGAGCTGGCCCAGGCGCAGCTGGGACAGCGGCGAGGTGCGGCCGCCGGGCAGCGCCACCGTCGCGTCTCCCGGGAAGCAGCCGCCCGACTTGGCCGCCTGCGAGGACTCTGCAACACCGCGCACCCACACTCTGCACACTCTGCACACTCTGCACTCTCTGCACACTCTGCACTCTCTGCACTCTCTGCACACTCTGCACACTCTGCACACTCTGCACACTCTGCACTCTCTGCACACTCTGCCGTGTACTTCATCAGTGGCGGCCGGTTTCAGCTACTCTCTTCAGAATGTCAACATCAGTTACGTACTCAATTTTAATGGCCAGCTGTAAAATGTCACGAAAATAATCATATTTACGAACAAACCTGTGACTTTTCAACTGCTAGATGAAAAAAAGTAAATATCTACTGATTGAATTAGAAGCAAACTAATAACACGCAGGGAAGGTGTCGTGATAATTTGACTGGAATGTCCTTTAAGGAACAGCAATGGCAATATAATGAACCCACTAACCAGGGCCGGCGCGTCCCTATAGGCGAACTAGGCAACCGCCTAGGGGGCCAAGTAGCTGGGGGCGGCGCAGCACGACACATAAATAGATGAAAATGGATTTTTGTAACAGTTTGGAATGCTTATATTGATATAAGTAATTATTTAAAGTCCACGGTGACCTGTTTATGATTTGTATTAAGAAAAAAAGTAAAAAAAAAAACACAAGCCTGCTTACATTTGATTGTTGACAAAATCTTAGGCTTACGTGATGTATTTTGAGGCAAGGAAAAAAATTTTGGGGGGGTGTCCGGCCGGGGGGGTGGGGGGGGCATTAAGGTTTTTTCGCTTAGGGCGCCAATTTACCTTGCACCGGCCCAGCCACTAACATGTGTGACCGAACCTTGACCTGCGGTGGCAACAGGTCCTTCAAGCAGGACTGGAGAACCACTCTGAGCCCTCCAGGACACATCGCCAGGATGTTCCAATGAATGTCGCACCTTCAGTTTGCCTACTGAGCCAACACACTATGTACAATAGCCGCAAAAATACAATCTCTGAATGATTCTTGCAGCGAGGAACATTTCTTTAACGTATTTTTTGACATAATTTTTTTTAAATCTATGGCCGCTAAAAGTGCTATCAACTCAGTAATACTGGCGTTAAATTCGTTGAAATACTCACCTATCCTTATTCAGCTGCCTTAAGTCGTTCAAGCAGGGCTACATAAGGGTTTTCCGCAAGTTTTAATTTAAACCTATGATTTTAAAACTTATTAATAGCTGAAGTCAGGTTCTCGACGTATTACCGCTGGCATTGGCGCAAACTCGGCGGGTGGAATAGGGGGGAGGGGCTCCGAGAATGAAGAAGCCTCTCCCAGTGGAGACAATAGTCACTGTGAAGCACGTAATAATAATAATTGAAGGAAAACGTCTAGAATGTTATAAAGTGTTCCGCTCACTGTACGCATGTGGGCCTGGTGCGATGACACTTGTTGATCTCTAGGGCGCAGATGAGCAGGCTACCTGGTGGGCTGGCGGGCAGAGTGCAGTGACCTAGCTGACCCCGGGTGCCCTCTGGGGCACGAGGGCAGTGTCTCGGCAGCCTTGCTTGTTTCGCGGGAGCTCGGCTTTGTCCCGCCACTGTGTCAGTGTGACAATGGCGGGCCGGGACAACTCGGGGACAACGGGACCCCGGCAGCTAGGCGCGATGGGATTAAGGCGCGGGCCAGCCTCACTTGCCTGGACGGACAGCTGGCACGCCCCCGTTTCCCTTACCCCCCCCTACCACCCCCCCCCCCCCACACACACACACACCTGCACACCACCTCCCATCGACAGCTTGCAATCATCACGGATTTGGTACAAATACCTGTTTACAAAAATTTCGGTGCAATTTTTTGAAATAAATTTTTCACCACTGTAGCCATTAAACACGCATTTTCATAAATTTAAATGATTTAAATCGGTTCGTTAGCTAGCAAGTTATGACATTTTAATGATTTATAAAAATTAAAATTTTTGGTACATTTCATAATGTGGAAAAAGTTTACACGTTATATATTTTTTTTTGGTATCTCAGTGCTTTATTAATTTATTCAAGTTCCTCTGTATGTGAATTTTAAAAAACGAATAAAAATAATATAAAAAATAAATTTTTATTCATTTTTAAAATAAATTTGAAAGAAACTTTTTAAAATCACTTGCCTAAAATTTGCCAACATATATATATATATATATATATATATATATATATATATATATATATATATATATATATACATATTTTAACGTGTATTATATATAAAATTTATATTAGCCATAAAAAATTAGCCAGCAAAACGGGGTTTTCGGTGTTAATTATTCTCTTTTGTGCTCAAGAAAGTGCATCAAACCCGGTCTCACTGATTCTGTTAGTATGAAGAAAAATAGTTTTTCTTTTACTGTGGGCAAATTTTTCATAAACCAAATTTTTCATAAAAATGATTTTTATAACTTGTGCAAATTTATTTTTTAAATTTTTTTTAGAATAAATATCTAGAGGTACATTAAAAAATATACATAACACTGATATACCAGTAAAACTAAACTTTCTAAACTTTTCTAAAATCTATACAATTTTTATAACTTGCACACTAATAAACGGATTCCAATAATTTAACATGATGGAAAATGTGTATACGAATACAGCGTCGGGAAAATTTTAACTAAATAATGCATCAAATATAAGAGAACAGGAACATTTTTAACAATTTTCGTAATGGTCATGCATAGAGACCGGAAAAAATCGCGGATTCCTTTCGAGACAGGCTGGAATCCAAACTCGTTTAGCTTAATGCTGCGTCAGTGATTGGACCGCAATTTACCTGAAGGACTCTGAGCCAATGGCAAACACTCAACAAAAGAAGTATCGAATCATAAGAATCGCAGTAAACAGGTGTCCCGAGTCAATAGCCAATGACCAGGTGATGGTTGCCCGAGTACATAGAGAATCGTGGAGTCTATCCTAGTGGTCATTGAAACCGCGAGTTTTTCCAGTCCCTAATCATGCACCATGGACGGGTACTGTATCAATTGAAATATTTCTCGCCAGAACTTCACTACCAAGAATAAACTATCGTGCAGACGCTCTGTGACAGATGCAATGGACCCTGGTGGGGGGGAGGGGGGAGAATTGAGGGAATGAATACCACTTCTAACCCCTTCCTCCCCTCAAGACAAACCGTTCTCTTCGTAAGGTTACGTTTTCTTCTCTTCACGAGCTTCTGGTTCACCATTGAAACAGCGTGTTCTAGCCTTCCTCACAGTTGGTGACGGGCGAAGGGCACAAACCTTACACTGACGCCTGACAGCTGGCCACATCTCGGGCAGACAACACACGAGCTCCAGCCGGCTCGCACTGCAACCGTCCTGGACACAGCCTCTTTGCTGCTCACTGTCGAGCAACAGATTGTTCCGACCTTCGGCCGGAATTCTCACGGTCCGCTCCCACATAATGCGCCCTAACAGGGTAGGGTGGGAGAAACTTCCAGTTCGATTATTAGAGACCGGAAAACATTCGCGGATTCATTTCACGATATGCTAGAATCCAAACAACTGTACCTTTACATTGCTTATGTGATTGGCTTTCAGTTTATCTGAAGGACTTTGAGCCAATGGAAAACCTTCAACCAAAAAAGTATCGAATCGCAAGCGTCCCAGTCGACGGGTGCCACGAGTCAATAGCCAATGAGCAAGTGGCATTTGCCCGAGTGTGTAGGGGGTTGTGGAGTCTATCCTAGAGGTCATCGAAAGCGCGAATTTTTTCCAGTCTCTATCGATTATACAATCCAGAGCAATAATAATTTAAACAGAAGTGTGAGGGATCGCTCCCTGTTGTTTGATCGGGAAGGTGTTAGAGCTTGAGCCATGACCCCAGAGGATAGGGCTACCCAGCATAGTCGTCTCCTCAGCCCCTTTACCACACTCAGCTGACCAGACAGTTGGCTGTGTCCTGAGCCCTGAGACTTTATCAGCGCTGCCGGCGCCTTCCTTCATCTCCCACGTCGAGTAACAAGACGACTGCGTGTCCCAGGTAAGGTCGCGGGGGTGGCGAGGAGATACCGCAGTGGTTTACCACTGCCTCTCGCAGTGTGGAGGTCAGGAGACGACACAACACACCCTCCTGCACCCGGTAACCAGAGACTTCCCGGCCGAGAACTGAACTGGACCTCCGGCTCCGACGAATGTGCCGATAGCTCGGGCAAGAGGGCGAATTCAGGAACTTAAAAACTCTTGCTCGAACTTATTTATTCATTTAAGTCCTGATTTGTACAATGACGCATTCCTCACAAGCAAAAAAAAATACGTCATTACGTTAGTCTGTTGGTAAGTTTGCTTTCTCTTGTCACTTGCGATGTGAAACATGACGTGAATTAGTATGATCCTTGCATTACGGCACACATGGGCGAAAATGTGTAGGATCTCCGGATATGGAAAAATAAGAGGGGGGATAACGTATTTTATTCCTATTTAAAAAGTTACTGTTTTGAGAGCTCAACCGAGCCCCCTCAGTCATTAGTCGACGTGTGTGGTATTTGCATTGCGTGGACTGAATTGTATGGAGTTGGCTGTATCTAACGACGGAAATTAGAATTCTTACTTCTTAACCACCAAGAGGCGTGGCCAAGCAACACTTCCGCGATGTTTCACGTGTCGCAGTTTGAAGCGGAAAGTAACTTCAACGACCGCGTCACAACAGGCTTTGTCCCGGGATGCGGTGCCTCTTGGGCGGTTATTTACTACCGTTTATGGCACCGCGGCCGAGCGCATGGTTTTACGACACCTCCACCCGGGGGGAGGCCTCTCGGGTTAATTTATGGCGCTTGAGGTAGGTCCCGACTTAATTCATCACATTAGGGCGAGGTTAGAGTCGGTCTCGCGGCGCCCACTGCCCGGCTGGGAGTCCCCGCTGTGGCCGTGTGCCGAGCGGCGCGGCGCCGGCCTGTCCTGCGACACGCCTGCCGCTAGCTCTTCCTCGGGCAGCACCCGCCATGTTGGGAGTCCCCGCTGTGGCCGTGTGCCGAGCGGCGCGGCGCCGGCCTGTCCTGCGACACGCCTGCCGCTAGCTCTTCTTCGGGCCGCACCCGCCATGTTGGGAGTCCCCGCTGTGGCCGTGTGCCGAGCGGCGCGGCGCTGGCCTGTCCTGCGACACGCCTGCCGCTAGCTCTTCTTCGGGCCGCACCCGCCATGTTGGGAGTCCCCGCTGTGGCCGTGTGCCGAGCGGCGCGGCGCTGGCCTGTCCTGCGACACGCCTGCCGCTAGCTCTTCCTCGGGCCGCACCCGCCATGTTGGGAGTCCCCGCTGTGGCCGTGTGCCGAGCGGCGCGGCGCTGGCCTGTCCTGCGACACGCCTGCCGCTAGCTCTTCTTCGGGCCGCACCCGCCATGTTGGGAGTCCCCGCTGTGGCCGTGTGCCGAGCGGCGCAGTGCTGGCCTGTCCTGCGACACGCCTGCCGCTAGCTCTTCCTCGGGCCGCACCCGCCATGTTGGGAGTCCCCGCTGTGGCCGTGTGCCGAGCGGCGCGGCGCCGGCCTGTCCTGCGACACGCCTGCCGCTAGCTCTTCCTCGGGCCGCACCCGCCATGTTGGGAGTCCCCGCTGTGGCCGTGTGCCGAGCGGCGCGGCGCCGGCCTGTCCTGCGACACGCCTGCCGCTAGCTCTTCCTCGGGCCGCACCCGCCATGTTGGGAGTCCCCGCTGTGGCTGTGTGCCGAGCGGCGCAGCGCCGGCCTGTCCTGCGACACGCCTGCCGCTAGCTCTTCTTCGGGCCGCACCCGCCATGTTGGGAGTCCCCGCTGTGGCCGTGTGCCGAGCGGCGCGGCGCCGGCCTGTCCTGCGACACGCCTGCCGCTAGCTCTTCTTCGGGCCGCACCCGCCATGTTGGGAGTCCCCGCTGTGGCCGTGTGCCGAGCGGCGCGGCGCCGGCCTGTCCTGCGACACGCCTGCCGCTAGCTCTTCTTCGGGCCGCACCCGCCATGTTGGGAGTCCCCGCTGTGGCCGTGTGCCGAGCGGCGCGGCGCCGGCCTGTCCTGCGACACGCCTGCCGCTAGCTCTTCCTCGGGCCGCACCCGCAACGCTGGTTGCATGTCTTTGTAAGAAAAAGTACCGAAAATAACGCGAGCTACCAGAACAAATACAAAAAAAAAATATCTAACATTTCATACTCGCCAATGATGTGTAAACATCTAACTCTTGTGTTCTCATACTGCAAATAAACTTATAGTACCAAAATCGAACATTAAATTTAACGTATAATTCTTCAAATAATGCCTAGCATGATAAATATACAAATTTTTTTAACATTATTTCTTGACAATTATCACATGTAGTTTTCGCAACTGCCATATAATTCCCTTCCGCAGTTGCTACGGCGACTATTAAATCATTCGATTTTCAGAGCGAAATGTTAAACCAGATAATAAAACGACTACGATAAAGGTTTTTAAAAAAATTGAATAAAATTTTAAATCCCGGATACGTACCTGAATTTCGGCATGAAATTACAATACTGTCCATCTGGTTAACATTTATCAAACAGTTAACACTTTAAAGTTTCCTTACACGATGGATGACTTTAATTATTAAAGCATAGTTGTACTATTATACTTTTTTGAATACCTAGGTATTCATGGATATTCATTTCCTTATAAATTTAATTTATTTTATTTTAAGTTAAAATAAAGGCTATAGCCCTACATAATATGAAATAATGGATACAATTGACTGAAATAAGTATTTAATAATTTTAAATGAATAAGATAAACAAATAAAATGTATTCATATATATTTGCCTAAAGCACAATTTGAATAATTCAGTAATCTATTTTTTTTTAACTGTCATAAGAAAATATAGAAACTTAAAAAAAAAAAACCTTATAATTTATTAGCCAGGAAAATTGTGTTCGAACGAACATGGCGTCTTTCATTTTGTTGTTTCTCTAAATCATTATGAACGTTGCGCTATGTTTCAGGTATTTTACAAACTAAGTTGCAGTCAAATAGATTCCGGCTTTGGATTTGATTTTCGACAAGGACTTTTATTACAATTCTGTCCATCTTGTTGAAATGTATTAAACATTTAATTCTATAAAGTTTTCGCACACGTTATAAGTTATACTTAAATGGCATTACTAAAAAAAAAAGCGTTAATGCCTGAACATTTTAAAACACACACAATACTAAGCATATGTTTGTACATTTCATTTTGCTTAAACGACTGAAATCAGTCTTCAAATACTTCCTACAAACAAACATTAACCATACTGAGCTGATTCATAATTATTATGCTGTTATGCTGTAATGTTATCAAAAAAATAAAAACAGAAATCCCCAGTGGCGAGATTTGAACTGCGACCCTTTATGTTATCAAGTGCACGCTATACCAATAGGCCTAAGCTATCGGGAAATTTTGAGTTGTGGAAGAATAGTATGTATTATCAACAATGTAAGACCATTTTATAACGTATTGTCAAATATGGAAATACTTTTTTACTATGACTGTTTTATGTAGTTTACCAAATATATTCGAGAGTATTTTCACTATCATAAAGTTTCATTTGGCACAACAATACTTTTAGTATGTACCCTAATTATTTACAAAAGTGACCTTATACGGGTTTATGTTTCCTTACATGGATTCGCCATTTTCGTCCCACATTCCGTTCCATTGTCACGAAATTACTCCCACGATCCACGAAATGGCATACACTGGGAGCTGAGATGTTTTACACTTCAAAAACGTTTATATAAACCAGCTGCTTGAATCTGTGTAAGAATGTGCGAGTGACTGGTTTTAATGTACTAGCGCCTTTTTTTTTTCTGGTTTTCATACTATTTGCTGTATGTTTTATTACTTTCCTTTTTATGTATGTCTATGCTTAATTTTTAATTACTTTACATTAGTTATGGTTGAATCTTTTGTAGTAGTTAATATTTGAACATTAAGTTAAAATTTTAACTTGTTCTCTTAATATTTAGTCAACATCTGCTTATATCATGCTTAATTTTTAATATTCCACTATTTTATGTAATTGCAGAAAAGTGGTTAAGTGTAAGAAAAGGCGTAACGCCTTAACTTCGCCACCAATAAAGACGATAAATAAATAAATAAATAAATAAGAAAAAAAATTACCGTTAAGAATATTTGCTTGACTTTTTACAAACATCAGAGAACTCGTGAAATTATTCCAGTGCCCAAACTACAATACCCAACGTTATAGTAGTTAAGACTCAGTCTCACAATTCACGTTTTTTTTCATTGTTGATTTTTGTGGGGCTTTATCGAAAATATAAACACAATACCAAACTTGCATTTATTGTTCTGCAACAAATATTATAAACATAGATTAGCTAAGTGTAATATTATGTGTGTTAAAAGACACAAGTGTTGCTTGCTGTTTCACACCCGTGACATTGCACTAAGTGAATATCAGTTTAAACATTTTGGCAAAACAACAAATGCAAGGAAGGTATAGAATTAAAAATTTATAAATACGTCCTTAAATAAATAACTGGCGAAAAAAAAATCAACTAAGGGTGTAAGCTGAGCCTCAATGGTTGGTAGTGGGCCCATTTAATTTGTTTTATCTGTTATTGTAAAATAATATAAGATATCAGTGCATGAATCACAAATATTTAAACTAAACGATTCGTGTTATATAGTCAGTAGTAGAGACCGGAAAAATTCTCGGGTTCATTTCATGTATGCTATGATCCAAACAACTGTATCTTTATATTGCTTCTGTGATTGACTCACAGTTTATCTGAAGGACTTTCAGCCAATGAAAAACCTCCAACCAAAAAAGTATCGAATCGCAAGCGTCCCAGTTGACAGGTGTCACGAGTCAATAGCCATAATGAGCAGGAGATATTTTCCTGAGTGTGTAGGGGATTGTGGAGTTTATCCTAGAGGTCATCGAAATCGCGAATTTTTCCAGTCTCTAGTCAGTAGTTAAGACTCATCGCCACAGCTGGGCCGAACGGCACCCTTGTAAAGAGGCAGCGGCGGGATTAGTGTTCATTGTCACGGGACGTCCTACTGCTCTCCAGGAGCTAACTGTACCAGCCAGGGTGACTGACCCGCCTTTCTTTCCAACTGGCCAATAGGGATGCTGCAGTTCAAGGATGAGCGAATATTAATTAAAAAAAAAAATGGGGTGTCCCTGTGTCATGGACACGGCCGTGTGTTGTACGTGAACACGTGTACGTAACAGGTAATATTTTCTATACAAAATATAAAAAAGGTTTTTATTTTATTTTAACACCATATATATTCACTGTAACTATTTCACACTAATGTTTTATATATGCAATCGATAGGTTTTGAAGAAAGCTGACGATTGAAACTTACTTCTCAGAGTAAAAAAATTATACTAAATGGAAATCTCGGAACGCAGCAAAATGACCTCAAAATGAAGTGCGCTTCCCCCTCCACCGCGCGCGATGCGTCACAGTCCTCACTTAGCGTAACAAATTCTTTGATCCTTTAGCTATCCAGTGGTGTAATTAAATTTTGGATGGAGATGATAGATATGTAGCTGCAACACCAAACCTTTGAATATATATACTGTATAGAAGTCGCGAGTGGATAGGATTTACTCTACGTTTTTCAGAAGCGTATGATGAGCAGCTTGGGAACTTCACCGCTGCAGTGCGCTGCCGTAACGCCCTGTATAGTCTTAGTTGTTATTTACACGTTAGAGCGCAGCACTGTCGCCCGCTGTCATTCCCCGCACCCCTCATCCATCATTCACTGCAGCTCAAGGTCGTTCAACGGGAGGGGGAAGGGGTGTTTGAAGAGTTCGACACTTGTTCGCTAGGGACCACCACAAGTCGATGCCCTAGAGATGGTGGCGATTGCGGCGGTGAATTAACCAAGTACCTCAAAACCGTATTAGAAATTTTAACCTGGGCTGGCGACTTCTATACAGTATATATATTCAAAGACCAAACTGTATCCCCCAATTTTGTTATCATTCGTTTTTTGAATTTTCTCCCACCATGGAAGCAATTTTAAAGACGTATTCACGTCAAAACTATTATCCAAAATATTATACAACAATTAATTCTGATTTTAAAAATTCATGCTCATTATGTATGTGTGTAACAGATACAACAATTCATAGAGATGACAATAAAACTCTGCCTACAAATATGGATTTGGTTGCGGGGGCCCAGGAAGGGGGGGGGGGATTGTAGAGGCCCCTCAGGATTTTCGATGAGTGTTAATTGGTGGTCCGAGAGAACACCGGGTCACTGAGGGACAGAGTGCTAAGAAAAAAAAAGGTTGTCTCAATACAGCCACGAAGGCGTATCGACATGTCCCACCTACGAAGTGTCGGCACTGATTTGTATTTTATCATGCTCTGGGGCCATGCCATAAGTGTTAACGCCGACCTCTGTAACATCGGCCTTTGAGTGGACACGAGATGGTTTGGAACTGAATCATAAGCCCGTCTGTCATTTTCGCCAGAATCCAAATAATAATTAATAACTGATATGCTATATTATTCATAAATTGAACCTCCAGCAGCCAAGTTTAACGAGTGGCCTTTTTTTTTAAAAAAAAAATTCGATTGTTTTATTTGTGTCTGATAGCGCAACCACAGTCTTGTGATGTTACTCTGAGTCTGGCCGGGGCAAAGACAAGAACAGTTCGAAGGACGTAACAGCAGTTATACTTCGAGAAGAGCGGGGAACAGGTGACTTATAAGCAATAACACCAGTCGGGTCGGCCCGGGATGACGCGAAGTGTCACAACCACTCCAGTCGGTTCCAGAAAGACTATCAGGGGTATAAAAGCGGCGACGCCGGCCTCCGCGGGAGTTCCAAGAGTTCCAGCAACAGGCGAGTGGAGTGAAGTGCGAGTTAAGCATTTCAATATATATACTGTATAGAAGTCGCGAGTGGATAGGATTTACTCTACGTTTTTCAGGAGTGTATGATGAGCAGCTTGGGAACTTCACCGCTGCAGGGCGCTGCTGTAACGCCCTGTATAGTCTTAGGTTGTTATTTACACGTTAGAGCGCAGCACTGTCGCCCGCTGTCATTCCCCGCACCCCCCACCCATCATTCACTGCAGCTCAAGGTCGTTTAACGGGAGGGGGAAGGGGTGTTTGAAGAGTTCGACACTTGTCCGCTAGGGACCACCACAAGTCGATGCCCTAGAGATGGTGGCGATTGCGGCGGTGAATTAACCAACTACCACAAAACGTATTAGAAATTTTAACCTGGGCTGGCGACTTCTATACAGTATATATATTCAAAGGTTAAGCGAAGAGGGCGCGAGATGCCCCCCCCCCCCCTCCTTTTTGAAAGCGGAGCGTGTGTGTGTGGACAGGTGCGAGGTATGGGGCGAACCACTGTTGAGCCTGGCTCCAGAGAGGAGTGCGAACTGTGGACTAAACAGATATTTAGTGATTTATGAACATACATTACGTGTGGTGATTTAATCAGTAATGTAAAGATTAGTAGTAAATAAAATTGTATAAAAATTAATTGGGCTATCTTACGAACCCGTTTTCCCCACTCGTAACAATATTTTAAGACACTTCTCAGCATAATATAAGATATGTTGTTTACTAAAATATTAGTTGCTGGGATTGGATATCATCCGAATAAAATTAACTAATATGAAACAATTACTCTGAAAGAAAAAAAAAGGTTAAACACGAAGTGATGTACGAACACGATCGTGAGAAAGGTCACGGAAAATGGCAAGAGAATTTCAAACTTCGAAAAATAGAGGGAACCTGTAAAAATTTTAATGGTTACGTTGTACATCGATGGAGAAATATTTAGTGAGGCCCTTCTGGTGTACTACAAGGAAATGTTAGTTAGGTGTACACACCTGACCTCGAACATCATTATGAACTCTGAAAGCCGTACGAAATGCTACCGCCGTCTGGCCGGCGCTATTTATAGCCGATAGGTCGGGTCGCCTCGGGACGTGACCCAGTCACTTAACTTGCACCCTTATGGCAAGAGTTTTTAAGTACGTTACAATGTTTTCCAACTGTACATCTGCCCTCGGACATCGTAACGAATTCTGCCCGCTGTACGTCTGGCCGGCGCTATTTATAGCCGAGTGACCGGGTCGCCTCGGGACGTGACCCGGTCACTTAACTGCCTGCGTCCCCGATGGCAAGAGTTTTTAAGTACGTTACAATGTTTTCCAACTGTACATTTGCCCTCCTCGGACATCGTAATGAATTCTGCCAGCTGTAAGTCTGGCCGGCGCTATTTATAGACGAGTGACCGGGTCGCTTCGGGACGTGACCCGGTCACTTAACTGCCTGCGTCCCTGATGGCAAGAGTTTTTAAGTACGTTACAATGTTTTCCAACTGTACATATGCCCTCCTCGGACATCGTAATGAATTCTGCCAGCTGTACGTCTGGCCGGCGCTATTTATAGCCGAGTGACCGGGTCGCCTCGGGACGTGACCCTGTCACTTAACTGCCTGCGTCCCTGATGGCAAGAGTTTTTAAGTACGTTACAATGTTTTCCAACTGTACATATGCCCTCCACGGACATCGTAATGAATTCTGCCAGCTGTACGTCTGGCCGGCGCTATTTATAGACGAGTGACCGGGTCGCCTCGGGACTTGACCCGGTCACTTAACTGCCTGCGTCCCTGATGGCAAGAGTTTTTAAGTACGTTACAATGTTTTCCAACTGTACATCTGCCCTCCTCGGACATCGTAATGAATTCTGCCAGCTGTACGTCTGGCCGGCGCTATTTATAGCCGAGTGACCGGGTCGCCTCGGGACGTGACCCGGTCACTTAACTGCCTGCGTCCCTGATGGCAAGAGTTTTTAAGTACGTTACATGTTTTCCAACTGTACATCTGCCCTCCTCGGACATCGTAATGAATTCTGCCCGCTGTACGTCTGGCCGGCGCTATTTATAGCCGAGTGACCGGGTCGCCTCGGGACGTGACCCGGTCACCTGACTGCCTCTGTCTCTGATGGCAAGAGTTTTTAAGTACGTTACAAATTTTTCCAACTGTACATCTGCCCTCCTCGGACATCGTAATGAATTCTGCCAGCTGTACGTCTGGCCGGCGCTATTTATAGCCGAGTGACCGGGTCGCCTCGGGACGTGACCCGGTCACTTAACTGCCTGCGTCCCTGATGGCAAGAGTTTTTAAGTACGTTACAATGTTTTCCAACTGTACATCTGCCCTCCTCGGACATCGTAATGAATTCTGCCCGCTGTACGTCTGGCCGGCGCTATTTATAGCCGAGTGACCGGGTCGCCTCGGGACGTGACCCGGTCACCTGACTGCCTCTGTCTCTGATGGCAAGAGTTTTTAAGTACGTTACAAATTTTTCCAACTGTACATCTGCCCTCCTCGGACATCGTAATGAATTCTGCCAGCGATACGTCTGGCCGGCGCTATTTATAGCCGAGTGACCGGGTCGCCTCGGGACGTGACCCGGTCACCTGACTGCCTCTGTCTCTGATGGCAAGAGTTTTTAAGTACGTTACAAATTTTTCCAACTGTACATCTGCCCTCCTCGGACATCGTAATGAATTCTGCCAGCTGTACGTCTGGCCGGCGCTATTTATAGCCGAGTGACCGGGTCGCCTCGGGACGTGACCCGGTCACCTGACTGCCTCTGTCTCTGATGGCAAGAGTTTTTAAGTACGTTACAAATTTTTCCAACTGTACATCTGCCCTCCTCGGACATCGTAATGAATTCTGCCAGCTGTACGTCTGGCCGGCGCTATTTATAGCCGAGTGACCGGGTCGCCTCGGGACGTGACACGGTCACCTGACTGCCTCTATCTATGATGGCAAGAGTTTTTAAGTACGTTACAATGTTTTCCAACTGTTCATCTGCCCTCCTCGGACATCGGAATGAATTCTGCCCGCTGTACGTCTGGCCGGCGCTATTTATAGCCGAGTGACCGGGTCGCCTCGGGACGTGACCCGGTCACCTGACTGCCTCTGTCTCTGATGGCAAGAGTTTTTAAGTACGTTACAAATTTTTCCAACTGTACATCTGCCCTCCTCGGACATCGTAATGAATTCTGCCCGCTGTAGGTACGTCTGGCCGGCGCTATTTATAGCCGAGTGACCGGGTCGCCTCTGGACGTGACCCGGTCACCGGGCTAATTGTCCGCGGGCCTAATGGCTTGCTCGACGCGGCCGTGAGCGGGTGTTCCGCGGCGCGGCTGGTCGCGAGGTGACGCGCCGTGATTTACAGCGCACACAGAGTCCGCCCGGTCGCGGCCGGTCGCACGCTGTATTTATCATCCTCGCAATAAATCTCCGCGCCCCGTGTCACGCTCGCACCTTCGTCGGGACGCGTTTCGCTCGACGTGGGAAAACAATAAACTAAACACGTTAACTGCCGCTTTTCTTTTGAGGTTTCGGTCTTCAGGGCACAGAGGGAATTGAGGCATGTACCGTAACGTAATAAATCTCGGAAAGCACCGCGCAGACGTCAGGGTGGCGGGTCACAACAGCCATCAGCCTGGCTGGGACGTCCGACGCGGTCCCACGCTCATTTGCAGAAACTGTAGGCTGGAATTTAATTATTCGTCACTAACTTGCCATAAGCAAAGCCCACGGGACGTGTCACGTGACTTTGCATCTTTCCGCGGACGTCAAAACTGTTCAAGTTATACTAGTGGGATCAGTTTATGAAAAGCATTTAAGAATACGCTTAGGGAGGATGAATAGTTGTTTCAGTGTATGTATTTCGTTTTTGAACTGTATTTTTAGAAGAGAAAACAGCTAAAACGCGTGTTTTCAGAATAATTTTTTAACCACGAGACATCCGGTACATATTCTTGAAAGCACTTACGGATCTTGCATTAAAAATCTATCTTCATTTCTCTGGCATATGTTATGATTACCGCTCAGATATAATGCGCGCCAGGCCACAGCCTTGCGCTTAGAGGCTATACCGCGCTGTAAGCACCAGCGAGAGTCGCACTAACCATCCCGCCTCACTAACACAAATGCACCGCCCACTAGGCGGGACCCTTCAACAATGTCTTTACTTAGACGACCTCAGGCCAATTGAGAACATGTAGCCGGGGGTGCGGCAGGCAATGAACATTGTTACGAGACACTAGTGTAAAGTTCGTCAGCTAGCCCGCGCGCTTGCATGCGGGTGGGGCGCGGTCCATTACCACTACACGCCTAATCGTATTAGCAACGGCGCCTCTCTCCCCCCTCCTGCACCCCCAACAACGAGAGGGTTCGGCACGTTCCCAGAGCCCCACCTGCGTGTAGTGGCGTGACTAGTACGCCACTGATCTGGTAGCTTCGGGTGTCAAGTCGACCCTGATTTCGCGACACTTCTAAGGGGCGCGAGACCATTCCAGAAGAGGCCTGAGAGGTATGAAAATGGCGACGCCAGCCTCCGAGGCAGTGAGGTGAAGAGGGCGAGCAATAGCAGCCGACGAGAGACTGGCCTCGCGTGCGGAGACTCGTGCATCGGGACTGTGCTGAGTGCGACGGACCAGAGAGCAGTGCGAGGCGGTGTGTTGGGACACAGGTACTTTATGATTACTCGCTATGAGTAGGGACCGGAAAAATTCGCGGATTCATTCGGCGATAGGCTAGAAGACAAATACGTATACCTTTTAGATGATTTTGCTATTGGATTACTGTTCATCTGTACGATTCTCAACCAATTATATACCTCCAACCGAAGAAGGATCGAATCACAGACAAACCAGCTGAGACGACTTACAAGTCAGCAGCCAATGAACTGGCGTTACTTGCCCCAGTGTACAGGGGAATGTGCAGTCTATCCTGAAGGCCGTCGAAACCGCGAATTTTTCCGGTCCCTAGTTATAACTGGGGTGGTGCTTAACTAGGTGCTTCGATGCAGTTAGTTAATGTCTGCAACAAGTATTACTAGAGACCGAAAAAAATTGTAAAATTAAGTTACATAAACACTTGATCTGCTTGCGCTATTGGCTCACTGTTTATCTGGAGGGCCTCTATGCCTATAGTAGGGACATGCATTTTTCATAATAAAATATCATAGCGCCTATTAGACTGCAACAATATATACCAGCACCAACAATTTCTTCCTTGTGATTGGCGGCCGTCTGCGAGAGAGGTCTATGCTTTATTTGACCGACCCACTCAGGACGCGTTAGCTTCTACACTGACTCACTATGATTGGTGCTGTAACAGTAGACATGCACCTGAAAGAATCCCACCTAATCACGGAACACATACGATGCTACAGTGTTTTAACCTTCAACTGGCCTCGGTATCTTTATCGCGAAATTTGCATGGCCCTACCAATGAGGAAACTCTCAACCAAAGGAGTATTGAGTCGCAGGCAAACCAGGTGAGACGACAGCAGTTTCAATGACCTGCAGGATAGAATACACAGTCCTCAGCATACTCGGGCAGATAACGCCAGTTCATTGGCTGCTGACTTGTGAGTCGTCTGAACTGATTTGCCTGTAATTCGGCACTTCCTTGGTTGAGGATTTCTCATCGGCCCGGAGTCGTCAAAATTAACAGTAAGCCAATAGCAAAAGCACCTTAAAGGTATGTGTATTTAAATTCTAGCCTATCGCTATCGCGAAATGAATCCGGTCTCTATAAATTGCTAAGTCCTGTCAAAACTATTTGTTCCAACGAAGTGTTTAGTAGACTACGTTGATCCACGACATGGCTAGTTGTAACGAGCCAGTATTGATCCTAGACGGCGATAGGTGCCCTGGGACGCAAGCAGTGTTCCGCGGCGGACAGAGCGTCCATTGTTATCCGCCCAGGCACACAAAGGAGGAAGAGGTATACCGACGAGAGGGGAGGGGAATTCCCACAAACAACGCAACGCCCTGCACCGATCACGAAGGGGTTCTCCCTTCCCCCTCGCCCAGCAAGTGGACCCCGGGAGAAGACGCCAATAAATCTGACGGGCGCTGGCTCGAGTGCAGCGCAGCCATTGGTCGGCGGGCGCGAACCCGGCAATCTTAGCCTGAGTTATCTCCCGACCGCGCTGCGGGTGTGAGTGCTCTAATTGCCAATCCCGCCGCGCGGGGCAGGCCGGTCGCCGCGCCCTCCCCTCCCTTCCCCTCTCCCCCTTATATCACTCCCCCCCCCCCCCTCCTAGTACTGGCTGTGGTGTCCATGGAGGAAGGAGGCAAGGTCGTGCTTGGAGGACACACGCATGCTCCGGGGTCCGCGCGCCTTTTCGTCGCCATCCTTCCGTACCTGTCGCTGAGCGACACAACAAAGACACTTGCAGTTTTTTTTTTTCAAATCAATTAAGTGCGACGCTCACCTAGCGCACAGTCTTCTCGTCTCGTGCGCAGGGCAGCCTTTGGAAGCGATATCCATGACATCATGTGGCGGGGAAGTGAAGATAAAGGTGCAATGCAAGTCCCTCGAGTGCTTTCAAGTGTCTTTACCGGGCGTTTCGTGTCCAAAACTCATTATGAATGTCCTCGTTTGGGCAATGCTTCACGCTTACAAAAATACAGTTTTAAAACGTTTAAATGGATTTTCTTAAACATACAACGCTCGGATATCATGAGCAGTAATGGTGTGGTGCCCGGGTAGGCGGGGGCCTTAAGTATCTTCGTTACGTCACTTGATACCATTGTGTCCACGCTTTTAACCAGCGGGTTTCTCAACTTAACAAAAAAAAAGTATCTCCGTGTTGCACGAAGGCAGGTATTCAGGTGTGTATGACGAGAATTGTGACTCGTAGGATTACCCACGCATGACTATCCACACTGATTTATTGCAATTGTGTTCTTTTTTAATTAAATTAATTTTGTTCCGTAGAGCGTAGTTAGTGTCTCCTGCGACACAGAGGCCAGACGAGCTTCCCTCAGATGCCGTCACAAGGGAAGTGCAGTTGAAGTGAACATGATTCACCGGAGATTTTCTGTCAGATGCTGTCGCGTGCAAACTCCATCCTAGCAACAGGATGTTAGTGATTCACTTTAAATTTCCACACCACGTTTAAAATTTACATATACCCATACATAGGTATACAGAAGCCAGAATTCAAGCAACCAACTTCAGCTGTAGGTCCACCACGAAAAAAAAACCAGTAGAATGCATTACGACTTATATGTAGAGACCTAAAACTAATTCGCGCATTCATCTCGCGACAGGCTGGAACCCAAATAAGTTTGCCTTTTTACTGCTTCATTGATATGGGCTACAGTTTATAGGAAGTACTCTGTGCCAACGAAAAACCTCCAACAAAAGAAGTATCAAACCACGAGCATATCCCCAGTTGTCGCGCTCCAGCTGCCAGCCTGGTCGGTCGAGCTCCCTCTGCGATACAATCAAGATGCCGAACCCGCACCGAAGGACAGAGGGGGGGGGGGGGAAATACCGCGGCCACAAGCACCTCGAGCAACGCGACCCAAGTCTAGAGGCAGACTTCGGAGCCGATTCGTCGCCGAACCACATGCGGTGCAGCTCGCCTGTCGACTTCTTGGCGAGGAGGTACGAGGGCGACATGCCACAGCACTTCGGTTCTCTGGCGTTCTGCATCGGGCTCTCGTGGGACGGCGATCTGAAGCCGAAACAACTAACACCAGCTGATCGACGAGGAGTACCTCGATCGTCCTGACGAAGAATATCGGCATGAAGGAGTGGTATTCACGATACCTACTTCACCAGGCTCCACCGAAGCACTGACACACCTAACAGAGTCTGGCTACTTGAAGAAACTCTACGAGGTACACGACTCCAGGTACCGCATAGGGAAACTCATCCCGGCCGTCTTCATACCGACAGACCCGGAATTTGAGTACATCCCCTGGGAGATGTACAGCACTGTGGTGGCTTGCGAAGAGAGGGCCCGGGTGCAGCGCAACTTCAACGCTGACCAGTCGTCTCTCTCCAGCGAGACCACGCAGGCCAGCCAGTCCGCTCCAGAGCTGCAGCACTGCAGCACGCAGACGGACCAACCAGCAGGGCTCCGACACACCTCGTGTCAGACGCCCGCCCCAGCAGAGTGGAAACACTCTGGCACACAAACCGCCGTTCTCACGGCAATTAAAGGCACCATCACTGACGTCACAGCACCACAACAACAGCTGCAGACGCCTAGAGCCCGCCCAACGACTCAGGCTGCCCCTGCCAAGAAGAGGGAGGCGGCCACAGCTGCGCGGGAGACACGAGTTCCGCCTGCTGAAGATGGACGCCGGCAGCCTCCGCAACCGAAGAGAGTGCCCCTAGGTCCACACTGGCGATGATGAAATCCCTGTCAGTAGGACGAGAGTCTGCTTGGAATTGCTTCATTAAGCAAATATTCTGAGCCAGCATCCCCAGTTGACACGTGACACGAGTCAGTAGCCAATGGGCAGGTGTAATTCGTCCAGAAGAGACTAATGGAGGTCCTGACTGCCACAGATGCGCCTACTGGAGGTCCTGCCTCCCCCAGAGGCGCAAACTGGAAGTCCTGATTCCCCCTGAAGCGCCTACTGGAGGTCTTATCTCCCCCAGAGGTGCATACAGGAAATCCTGATTCCCCCTGAAGCGCCTACTGTAGGTCCTGACTCCCCCTGAGGCGCCTACTGGAGGTCCTGACTCCCCCAGAGGTGCCTACTGAAGGGCCTGACTCTCCTTGAAGCGCCTACTGGATGTCCTGACCCCCTGAAACGCCTACTGGAGGTCCTATCTCCCCCATAGGTGCCTACTGGAGGTCCTGACTCCCCCTGAAGTGCCTACTGAAAGTCCTGACCCCCTGAAGCGCCTACTGGAGGTCCTGACTCCCCCTGAAACGCCTACTGGAGGTCCTGACTCCCCCAGAGGTGCCTACTGAAGGGCCTGACTCTCCTTGAAGCGCCTACTGGAGGTCCTGACTCCCCCTGAAGCGCCTACTAGAGGTCCTGACTCCCCCAGAGGTGCCTACTGAAGGGCCTGACTCCCTTAAGCGCCTACTGGAGGTCCTCACTCCCCCTGAAGCGCCTACTGGAGGCCCTGACTCCCCCAGAGGTGCCTACTGAAGGGCCTGACTCTCCTTGAAGCGCCTAATGGAGGTCCTGACTCCCCCTGAAGCGCCTACTGGAGGTCCTGACTCCCCCAGAGGTGACTACTGAAGGGCCTGGCTCTCCCTGAAGCGCCTACTGGAGGTCCTCACTCCCCCTGAAGCGCCTACTGGAGGTCCTGACTCCCCCTGAAACGCCTACTGGAGGTCCTGACTCCCCCAGAGGTGCCTACTGAAGGGCCTGACTCTCCCTTAAGCGCCTACTGGAGGTCCTGACTCCCCCAGAGGTGCCTACTGAAGGGCCTGACTCTCCCTTAAGCGCCTACTGGAGGTCCTGACTCCCACTGAAGCGCCTACTGGAGGTCCTGACTCCCCCTGAAACGCCTACTGGAGGTCCTGACTCCCCAGAGGTGCCTACTGAAGGGCCTGACTCTCCTTGAAGCGCCTACTGGAGGTCCTGACTCCCCCTGAAGCGCCTACTGGAGGTCCTGACTCCCCCTGAGGCGCCTACTGGAGGTCCTGACTCCCCCAGAGGTGCCTACTGAAGGGCCTGACTCTCCTTGAAGCGCCTACTGGAGGTCATGACTCACCCTGAAGCGCCTACTGGAGGTCCTGACTCCCCCAGAGGTGCCTACTGAAGGGCCTGACTCTCCTTGAAGCGCCTACTGGAGGTCATGACTCACCCTGAAGCGCCTACTGGAGGTCCTGACTCCCCCTGAGGCGCCTACTGGAGGTCCTGACTCCCCCAGAGGTGCCTATTCGACGTACTAACCCCCCGAGGAGCCTACTGTAGGTCCTGACTCACCCAGTGGTACATAATGGAGGTCCTGACTCCCCCTGAAGCGCCTACTGGAGGTTCTGACTCCCCCTGGAGCGCCTTCTGTAGTTCCTGACTCCCCCAGAGACGTCTACTGAAGGGCCTGACTCCCCCAGAGGTGCCTACTGAAGGGCCTTACTACCCCAGATGTGCAGGGGTTCTGGACGCTTCTAGGGCGCTCCTCTTGTGTACTGGCCAAAGCTGGTTTCAGTGCTCAGGACGTCTATGCCATTCGATTTTAATGGTAACCATAACATTATTTGGCGAGAAATGATGTTAAAGGTGTATGCAAGTCCATTGAATGCTTTCAAGGTACTGCACCAAGCGTTTTATTTCTAATTTTTTTCCTCAAAGCACAACGTTTCAGCAATTTTCACTTTTCTAAAAATACGGTTTAAAACAAAATACGGAAACTGACCTATTCATCCACCCTCAGCGTTTTCTTAAAAGACACCACTCGGATACCCTGTTAGAAATGATAACCTTTAATTTACGAAGACCGTTGGTTAAAGTTATCCAGGGGACTTCTACAATTTGCGGTTATTTTGTAGATTTACGAGTACTAAGTTATTGATTTTGAATATAAATCCTTAAATCCTCAAAATTAATCTCGGTATGCTAGTAAAAAAATTCAACACTATTATTTTTTTTATGAGTGTGTTCACTCTAAATTACAGAACTCGAAAGGCGAAGCATGCCTAGTTTCTATAAAGATTCAACTGAACTGAATTACGAAGAATTCTTTGGTTTATTTGAGGTGAATACGCATGTTGAAGAGTCCTTAAATGTACTGTAACTTCTAAGAGTATATGTTAAACAGTTTTCAAATCGCGTGGTTTTTTTTTTCTGGAGCTCTACACACCCTATTCGCGCCCAGGTATACGTAGCTCTTGACTCGTCGAATGTGTTTGCAATTTGGTTTGTTATAACAGACTTGGCGTGAATGCGTGTGCGTCTTAAAAAACAAACCATGTGACCTAATCGCAGAGGCCACAACAAGAGGCTCGGAGTTTGACTTGTTAAATGTGTCCAAAGGAGTGTCTGAAGGGACTGTACCGCGCCGAGCGCAGGCGGCCGCAGGGCTCTTGGGCGGTTGTTGCCCCGCGAGCCCGCCCTGTGTCTGCATGCTAACTGTCCCGCCATTACCCGGCATTAAGAGCCGCCTATCTGCTGGTATCTGGCCGCCTATCGGCCCGCGAGATCCAGGGGGGTGGAGGGGGGACGAACAAGCTCTCCGCCGAGCGAGGAACCCGGCCGTGATTTACCGACGGCCGCACGGAGACCTCCCCCCCACCCCCTCCCCAGCTGCTGCAGGGACACTCGGGTCCTCCTACACGACAGAGCCCTTGCCCGGCCTGGTACAGTCCGCTCCGCTCGCAACCAGCAGCTCGGCTCCCGGGTTCCCTGGTTGGCCACACAACTTCAACCAAGCGAAGGGATTAATGGCCAAAACAAGAACGAAAGCACCGTCTAACGCCCTTCCTGATTCACATACAATCATAGTAAATGAGCCTCGAAGGACTCAAGCTACTTCACAGTTGCTTGTAAGGAAACAAAGAGGGTTCCATGCAAATAGCTTTATTTTTTCTGATAACAGGTCATAACGCATGCTGCAGCCACATAGATCACATCTGCACAGCAGACACAAAGTAAATCGTATGAACAATTGAAATCTTAAGCCCTCTTCTAAAGAACCTCGGTAGGTAAACTGCTACCCTTGAAGACGGTGACTGCTAGGTCAACCGAAACGTCGCTCTCGCATTTGAACGCGGACAGAACCCAGAAGCCAAGCACCTTCACACTGCGATCCTGATAAAAAAATTTTTGTACGTAGGAAAAAGCGTCGAACGGATGTTACAAACTGCCATATTGCAAAGAAAGATATTCCGGGTCGTTGTCTGGCAACGGCGCGGTTTGATTGGCCGCACTTTCACTGGCACGTGAACCGACTGGACATCTTTGGACGTATCACTAACATAGAAAACCCAGACCTACAAATAAAGTATGAATATATGTACAAGACACAGAAATTGTTAGATATTTTAAAAAAATACATTTCAAGCAAATATGAATTCAGAAAAACTATTTAAAAACTCGGAAAAGCAACTTAAAATAGAAAAAGAAAATGTAACAACTGCAAAATTACTGGTAGGGGACAAAATATTTTGGACGACACAAATAAAACAAAACACAGTACAGTTTGTAGTGGAAGACTTGGTATGAACAATGAGGACACGACAGTCGTAAGACTACTGTGTTCGCCTGTGTGGGTCGTACAGAGCTGTTCATCCATTGTCAGTAGTTTTTTCGTTATTTTATCATCGGTTATTTTATCATGTTTCATCGTCGGTTTATTATTTTGAGCCAATTTTTACTGGTGGTTTTGTAGGGTTTTACTGGCTTCATTCCTTCTTCGGAATCCCACGTGTTTTCACTTATGTAGCCTACTTTTGACATTTGCTACCCTTGGCTTGTCTCCCGTGTCCAGTACAGTCACGGACGGAAAAGGCGAGCGCACTCGTGGAGCAGGAAGACTCAAGTCCCGCACGGGAATGTTCGGCGGCGAGTGTACCTACTCCTGGAGCGCGGGGGCAGAGGGGCGGGGCTACCTGCTGCTCGAAGAAACGATCTTGTACGAAAAACTGCTCAAAGCACAACTCAAAATTAACCTGCACTAATTACTGTCGTTTGCATTTATTATACTAGCACGTTTTATAAACTTTAAGAATTTTTTTTATTTAAAGAACATCTGATGAATACATTTTATTAATAAATACTAAAAAAAAATATAGTACTTATTTTATTATTATTTTCGTTAATTTTATCCTGATATATCATTCTTCCACCCACACTGACAACTTTATGGTGTTTTGGGTTTTGCCATCCAACCAATAAAAAATGGCCAACCTGACTGTTGGTTACCATGGTCAAGAGTATACTCCACTTCAAGGACATTTTGGCGCAGCTCGTGTGTTTGCGTGTTGCCTGAGAGCTAAGGTTATATCCTTCTTTGCTTTATTTCAACCGCTCAATTGTTCTGACCATGTCTGTACATGTTTTTGGTCTCCGTTCAAATGCTGTGCGATATTTCTCGAAGACCTTCTCCTTAATGGCGCTCGCCGCTGGCGAAGACTGCTGTACGAACCTAACCTCGCTGGCAGCTCGCGCCTGACTTCTGGGTAGTTAGCGGGAGCCAACCAAAGAAACTCTACAAGCCTCTGATCGTACAGTTTCTGTTGGTAGGCCATTGGTTCAGAGAACCTTGGAGTGACCCCAACTAACAGAACCACAGTCATTTCGCGCCCTCCTATCACTCCAGGATTCAACTCACCTGTATCATAAATAATCAGTCCGGTTTAGTAAACAAATTCAGAAGAAGCTGTCCACTCTCGGGTCGAAATGCACAACATTGGATAGCTCCTTCTGGTACTTGTTTACTGCTGGCTTAGCTCATCCAGCCCGTGTCAAAACAACTGTAGGCAAGTCACATGGGTAAAGCATTGGTGTCATTGTTTTCAGTCTACTTTTCTGCCGTAAACAATCTGCTAAATCCTCGAGCTCCTACTAGTTTCAGACGTAACAAAAATAAGCGTTTGTAGTTTAAATTGTGAATTTGCTTGCCCGCGGAATTTCCAGGTCAATACGATCTGGGAGGGGGGAGGTATCCGTGTACCTACTTATTCAGTTACCTCTAGGATAGACTTTGCAATCTATGTGTACTCGGGTGAATGCCACCTGTTCATTGGATCCTGACTCGTGAGACGTCTTAACTTGGTTCATCCGTGATTCGGAACTGCCTTAGGCAAGAATTTCTCATAGCTCAGAGTCCCCAGGACGGCGCATAGAACAAGGAGGGATACAGAAGTGCGTCTCTTTAAACAGTGGAAACTGAAACCAATTTTTTTGCGCGACATATAACGCTGTCTGTTGGGTGGGCCCATAACGACTAAAAAAAAAAACTGTTTTATAATGAAAAATATCGTGTTCTTTATAAGTGAGTACGAGATGCAGTATTTCTGGTATGCCACACCACAAAATATGTGGCTACCAAAATTAAGTGAATTAATTTTCATTGGTTTGTTTGCCTGCTGCATTTTATCACAATCGATGTAGCTGTGTTGGTAACATGTTATAAATGCTACCATCTAGCGGGTCGGTCCAAAACTACTTCGCAAACCGAAGCTCGGCAGTTAGCGTGGAGGTGCGACCAGCCGCGAAGTGGCTCAGATCAATCGCTCAATGAAGCAACCCCCAGCAGCCATTGCTGACTGACCAACAGGGATATCATCATCGCCAGTAGCGGACCAGGGGCCGAGAACCCGAACTGGGCATCGAACCCCGAGGTCCCGCTGAATGCGGCCCCCTTACCTCCTGTTTAGTACCTATAAATAATAAGTTTCGACGGGGATTGTTAAACAACTGACTTTGAAAAATTCGCTGCGAAGCTTGGTGACACACAAACGGCCTGAGTTAAATTTAAATTTAGATTTCGAGGGAAATGAATTTATTTTTACGTTGAACTCGTGTGTTGTCCAGCGGGTCGTTACCACAACGCCGAAATACCACAACGCCGAACGTACAATAACGCCGAATGCCAAATTGACCGCAACGCCGACAGCTAGAAAACTGCTGTGTACCACAACGCCTAAATACAGTACCGCCGAAAAATGTTGCTGCGCCACAGGAGCAAAATGAAAAATAACTGAATGAATTTGTGTGTGTTTCTTAAATGTATCTTAACGCCGAAATACCACAACCTAACCTAACCTAGGCTAGCCTAACCTAACATAACCTTACCTAACCTAACCTTTGTGGCAGTCCTGCAATGACAATTTTCGGCATTAATGTATTTCGGCGTTGTGGTACACAACAGTTTTCTAGCTGTCGGCGTTGTAGTCAATTTGTAGAGAACGAAAAAATTCGCGAATTCATTTCGCGGTAGTTGAAAATTCAAATACCTATACCCTTGGGTTGATTATGCTGTTGGCTCACAGTTTAACTAGAGGACTCTGGGCCAATGAGGGACCATCAGCCAAAGAATCATCAAAACACAAGGCTACCCAGTCGAGACGTGTCACAAGTTAACAGCCAATGAACAGGTAGTAAGTATTTTCCCCAGCAAGCAGAGGATTTTGGAAGCTAGCCTAGAGGTCATTGAATCCGCGAATTTTTTCCAGTCCCTATCAATTTGGTATTCGGCGTTATGGATTTCGGCGTTATTGTACGTTCGGCGTTGTGGTATTTCGGCGTTGTGGTGCGTCCCCCTCTCTCGAACTACCGCCGAGCGCGGACCGCTGATTGCGTTCCTCCGGGTGCGCCGGTGGAGGAGGAGTAGGGGAGGAGGGGGCGCGAGATTAGCCTCGGCTCCGGCAAATTGAATTCCGGGCAAGATGGCGGCGCGGCGAGCTAACGACGGCGTCAAGCACAGGAGCCCGCGAACACGTGTTGCGGCGGTTACGATCTCGTCCCGATCAGGGGGGGGGGGGGACGGAGTGGCTCGCGGGGGAACTATAATTAGCCCCGAGCACGTCACGCCCTGGTATTCTCGACCAATCTCCTCCCGGCCCGGCGACACGCTCTCCAGCTTCAAAACTCGCTATCACGGAATTGGGCAGGGGAAAAAAAAATAAATAAACGACCACTGGAGCTGTTTCGCGTGATTTGAAACACGATTAGTTTGCGACCGGGCGCCCCGGGAACAGAGAGCTTTAATTACAAGCTGCCGATAATTTGAGACAGGCTGCAAGCGATTAAAACAAACTATGAAGTCGTACATCAGCGCTTGTTTGATCAGCAGCCTGTAAACTGCGCCGGTACTCGGTGTTTTATTATTAAGAGCCGAGGCTACGAAGCGATTAAGTGTTGAAAAAAAAGATTACGCTACATTTCTTTTTTCAAATTCAAAACTTATTTTTTTATTAGTTAAAGGCACGATAGGGCTATTTTAAACATAAAAATAAAGCGATATTATCTAAGGTTGTAATAATAATGATTAGAAGTGAACCCAAGGGAACGACATCCCTCACCTGAGACATAAGTAGAGACCCGAAAAATTCGCGGGTTCATTTCGTGTTACGCTAAAATAAAAATAATTATACCTTAGTGCTGCTTCTGTCATTGGTTCACTGTTAATCTGGAGGACTGAGGGCCAATTAGGGACCCTCACTCATAGAAGTGTCGAATCACAGGCCACCCAGTCGAGACGACTAACAAGTCAGCAGCCAACGAAACAGTTGGCATTTGCCCGAGTGTGTAGAGGATATTGGAGTCTATCCTGGAGGTCATTGAACCCGCGAATTTTTCGGGTCTCTAGACATAAGACACCTGAATGAACTAAAGGAAAATATAAAAGGATAAGGGTGGGCATGCCCAGACAGGGGGTAGCGTGCTTCTTGCACCGATCAGGGAAACACAAAGATGGGAACTTAAGTCGAGCAGTACAAGTATAACAGCACGGTGTAGTCCAATCATTGGACACTGTGCGAGTCACGTCCAGGTGATCAGGACTCTTGCCGATGACTCCCAAACGGTCGCAAACATGGCCACCGAGCACCCTACCTTAAAACGGTCAGAACCAAATTAAACTAAGCGTTGCACGTCTGAACAAGAGTGCATTAAGCTTAGCAAAAAAAAATGATCCACGAGAGAAAATTCCAAGACTTTAGCTGGGAATCGAACACTGGAGTTTCGAAATCCGATAGTCGTAAATCCTAAAAATTCGACCAAACGGCAGGAGTTTGCCTGTATCTGCGTCTGGCCCTTGGGTGTGTGCAACCTGGAGCCACGTGTCAGGTGGGATGAAGGTAAGGAGATGGTATGGTGAAGGTGAGGTGAAGGTGGGATGATGGTGGAGTGAAGGCATGGAGAAGGTGTGATGACGGTGGAGAGTGAAGGTAAGGAGATGGTATGGTGAAGGTGAGATGATGGCGGAGTGAAGGTACGGTAAAGGCGGTAGCAGGCGCTCACCGGACTTGACGGAGCAGTGAATGTGCGCGCGGCTCTCGTAGTACACCCAGTCGAAGCCCGCCTCGACGGCCAGGCGGGCCAGCATGCCGTACTTGGAGCGGTCGCGGTCCGACGTGGTGATGTCGACGGCGCGACCCTCGTAGTGCAGCGAGTCTGCGGCGTGGTGGGACTCCTCGTCCCAGCCCTCCGTCACCCTCAGTCGCACCCCCGGCCACTGGTTCATCACCGAGATGGCCAGCGTGTTGAGCTTCTCCTTGCACCGCTGCAACAGTCACCACGCATCCCTGTACCTGCGGCCGCCGTATCCACACATCCCTTTACCTGCGGCAGCTGTATCCACACATCCCTGTACCTGCGGCCACTGTATCCACACATCCCTGTACCTGCGGCCACTGTATCCACTCATCCCTGTACCTGCGGCCACTGTATTCACACATCCCTGTACCTGCGGCCACTGTATCCACTCATCCCTGTACCTGCGGCCGCCGTATCCACACATCCCTGTACCTGCGGCCACTGTATCCACACATCCCTGTACCTGCGGCCACTGTATCCACACATCCCTGTACCTGCGGCCACTGTATCCACACATTCCTGTACCTGCGGCCACTGTATCCACACATCCCTGTACCTGCAGCCACTGTATCCACTCATCCCTGTACCTGCGGCCACTGTATCCACACATCCCTGTACCTGCGGCCGCCGTATCCACACATCCCTGTACCTGCGGCCACCGTATCCACACATCCCTGTACCTGCGGCCACTGTATCCACACATCCCTGTACCTGCGGCCACTGTATCCACACATCCCTGTACCTGCGGCCGCCGTATCCACACATCCCTGTACCTGCGGCCACTGTATCCACACATCCCTGTACCTGCAGCCACCGTATCCACACATCCCTGTACCTGCGGCCACTGTATCCACACATCCCTGTACCTGCAGCCACTGTATCCACTCATCCCTGTACCTGCAGCCACTGTATCCACACATCCCTGTACCTGCGGCCGCCGTATCCACACATCCCTGTACCTGCGGCCACCGTATCCACACATCCCTGTACCTGCGGCCACCGTATCCACACATCCCTGTACCTGCGGCCACTGTATCCACACATCCCTGTACCTGCGGCCACTGTATCCACATCCCTGTACCTGCAGCCACTGTATCCACTCATCCCTGTACCTGCGGCCACTGTATCCACACATCCCTGTACCTGCGGCCGCCGTATCCACACATCCCTGTACCTGCGGCCACCGTATCCACACATCCCTGTACCTGCGGCCACTGTATCCACACATCCCTGTACCTGCGGCCACTGTATCCACACATCCCTGTACCTGCAGCCACTGTATCCACTCATCCCTGTACCTGCGGCCACTGTATCCACACATCCCTGTACCTGCGGCCGCCGTATCCACACATCCCTGTACCTGCGGCCACCGTATCCACACATCCCTGTACCTGCGGCCACTGTATCCACACATCCCTGTACCTGCAGCCACTGTATCCACTCATCCCTGTACCTGCGGCCACTGTATCCACACATCCCTGTACCTGCGGCCGCCGTATCCACACATCCCTGTACCTGCGGCCACCGTATCCACACATCCCTGTACCTGCGGCCACTGTATCCACACATCTCTGTACCTGCAGCCACTGTATCCACACATCCCTGTACCTGCGGCCACTGTATCCACACATCCCTGTACCTGCAGCCACTGTATCTACTTTTCCCTGAATCTACGGCCATTTTATCTATACATACCCGTACCTATAGCTATAGTTTCCATTCTTCCCTGTATCTACATCTACAGTAGCCACACTCACCCTATCTACAGCTACATTTGATACACTTCTTAAAGTCTCCATAACTTCACGGTTTTATTTGACTGCCATGACAGACTACAGTCTTTAAATGCTTTCAAGCTGTTTAAGTACCAGTAATTGCTTGGACGATGCATTTATGACGAAAAGCTTTCCAGATCAGCTATGTCTTTAAACCTAGTAGCATATTCCTTGTTTCGTGGTTGGTTGTTTTTAGTCCAGGTACGTCTCTACTGTCAGCACACCAATCACAGTCATCCAGTGCAGAAGCAAACTTGTCCTGAATGGCCCGGCGAACCTTATTGCTAGAGACCCGTAAATTTCGCGGATTCCTCTGGCCTCAGGATAGAATTCAAAGTTATAGGTGTGCTCGACCCAAGTTTACTTTCCCCTTGGTTGATTTCTTAGCGAGAACATTTTTATCCTTGTTATTTGGCACTACCTGATTCGCTTACTTCTCTCCTAGCTGGACATTGTTGGCTCACGGTCGTAGAGGGGCGTGTCCAGATAACTGCGGTCCAATCATGATCACAGTGCGACAGTGTGGAGGTTTGCATTCTAGCTTGCGACTAAATGAATGCGCGCAAATATCCGTGGCTCTACTTATTGCAGCCAAATGAGCGATCTGATAAATAATTTTTTTTCACTTAAAATACATGCAGTTATGAATGGAATCTCCTTCGATACAGGTGGGCGCAGATATAGCGCGGACTGGTTGTGGTTCGGCGAGCGACACAAGAATGCGCCGCTGTCGGCCCAGCATCACCTAGCAGGAGGCCACAAGTGCAGAGCCACGGAGGAAAACACGAGGGAGAGGAACGTGTGTGGCAGCCGCTGCGTCACACCGCGTAAACCCGTCAAGTCGGCAGGACGGCTCGTCTGCCCAGCTAACGAGGCCTGCCCGCGGCGACGTAACGCGGCGGTCGCCCGCTGTAATGGCTCCCCGACATGCATCCCGGCCGCGCGGGAGGCGAGCTCCGCGTATGCAGCGAGCGCTACAGGCGTGTCGTGCGAGTTGCCTGCACCACGGGCGTTTCCCTGGCGTCGTGGTTGAAGCGCGAGTGAATCTGAATCCGACCGACAGAACTCCGACCGCAGGATCACTACATGAAACTATACTATGCTGACTTTTCGGTGTAAAGTCCTTCTCGAAATTGGTATACCTCTTTGAAGTTTGGGGCTGATCAACTTTTTTAATGTAAAAAAAAATAAAGTATTTCGTATACAACACAGAGCTTCTGGAGAATGTTCAATTGAACAAAAGTAGTATACCAATGCCGGTTCTGGTGCAGTTTGTTTCTTATGGGTTAACAATTCGGTGGCTCGGTGGACGTAAGGGTTCGGCCATGTTCAGGCGCGTGCGACGCACGACGCCTATGATCGGGTAAGCTAGAGTGAGCTAGTGTCGCCTGTGAGGCTCACCACCGTCGTCGGCCGCCATGTTTTATATGCCTTGAAAGTTTTTAAATAAGTTTATATTATCTCTGAGGCAGGTGTATTCGAACCCACCACCTTTAGCGTCCCAGCGCGAAGCAGCGCCTTTTTTTTGTAAACCATCGTCAATCATGATAAGTTTTTATATAACTTCTCATTGTACTATTTCTCGATTTTTCTAACACCACAAAATATTGTATACTGGCAGAATTATTAAATTTGTAGTCATTCTGACAGATAAAAAACAAACAAAGCCTAATAACACTAATTATTACTTTACACGCGAAACTATTTGTAACAATCAGTCAGCATTAATAATATGACATTCCATAAATAGGGGCAGGAATTTTTCGCGAAAAAATCTGAACGCCTATCAGACTGCAACAAGGTATACCAGCACCAACAGTTTCTTCCTTGTGATTGGCGGCCGTCTGCGAGAGAAGTCGTTGCCTTGTTTGACCGAGCCACTCAGGACGCGTTTGCTTCCGCACTGACTCACTCTGATTGGTGTTGTAACAACCGACATGCACTTGAAAAAAACTCATCCAATCACGGAACACATACGATGCTACAGTGTTTTAACTTTCAGCTGGCCTCGGTATCCTTTCGCGAAATATGCATGGCCTTATCCATAAACGTATGTGCAATGCTGACAAGAGACTAACTTATTAAAATTAAATCATACAAACAAATGTAACACAAACGGTTGAAACCAAGGTGGCGTATTTTAATTAAATCTCCTTAGAAATTAAAAAAAACATATCAGATAAAGCTCTTGATGAACTACACCAGGAAAATTTATTTCCGCAATTCTCATCCCACATTTTTTCCTTACAAAATAAAATTTTCCCGATACATAAAACAAATTATCATTTAAATTAAAAAGTTGTGTCTGAAATTTTTGCGCTCAATGGCGTGCGACTGGCAACAGAGCACGCCCAAACAAGGAGAGAGCTAACAGCAGAAATCTTTCATTGGAAAGAGACAGTAAATTCCCATTTTAATGCACACTGCAGTCTAAGGATGAGATGCGCTACAGCGACCAATGTTTACACTGTGCATTGTCTTACAGTTCCTTCTCCGAGGTAGGCCTGCCTACACAAGCGATGCGTGCAAACCTCCAATGACTCACATCGTTATTCAAGATATCAAACATTTAAGGCGATATATTTCAGATGTAGACGTCGTATATAAGAAACGCGCCCGTATTGTTGTCGATAACATCGCAATAATCACACAATAGGCACCAACACTGACTTTGTAACAGCACATTTCGATAGTAAGGATATCGGAAAATCATCGATAATTTCACGTACAAAAATATCTATAACGCAAAACATGCTTGTAATACAATTTAATTAGCTTCTGCGAAAAGCAAAAAATATCGATTTCGCAAATACCACAACTACTGCGGTATGCAAAGTGGTTTTTGCCTAATCACGTTCCACCCATTCTGAAAGAGTGGAAAGCTCCTGAACTTTGGTAACGGCCAAGGAGCATGCCGAAGTGGGTTTATTGCGCATTATAAGATGAGTGCAGTCTAGCCTGAAGACGAAAAAAAAATCTCCAAAATTATCGCGGCTCCAGCGATGTGTCGCGAATATCACAACATCAATCCACATATTTCCACCAAGGCAGTACGTAATGAGTAGAGACCTGTAAAATTAGCGGATTTTTTTCGCGATAGGATGGAGTCCAAATACTTTTGACATTATTTTGCTTCAGTGATTGGGCCACAGAAGAATTAGCGAATCACGATCATTCCAGTCAACAGGTGTTACGAGTCGGTAACCAATCAGCAGATGTAATTTGCACGCGTGCATAGAGGATCATGGAGACTATCCTTTAGGGAGTTTAAATCGCGAATTTTACAGGTCTTAGTAATCAGGAATCATGGGGGGGGGGAGGGGAAAGGGAATGCATATCTTCCCTGAAATCTAAAAAAATATATATATCGATCCTACAAACAAAAGGAAAGGATTTTGAAAACAAAGAGCAGGTAAAGTGGTTATCCCCCACTTAAAAAAAAAAATCTGCCTACGCTCTACATTACATTTCCCACCGAGCCAAGAGTCTGAAGGGGGAGGGGTAATGACGGCCCTGGCTGGGAACATGCCGGCTTCAGGCGAGGCGCTGATGCTATCAGCGAGCGGGGCGCCTTGCAGGGGCGTGGTGGACGCGCCGACCTGTCACGTGTGGGTCGTGACTCCACCCCTCCACCCCTCCCCCAGAGCACACATGCACCACGCCTCCCGCACAGGACTCCACGCCCCTGGATTCCGTCACGTGTTCATTGGCCGCTGGCTCGTGGACGTCGCCAGCTGGGGTCGTCTGTCGTTCCGAGTCTTCTGTGCCTGGTCATACCAACTGCGAGATTACAGCTGTGCAGGTCGAGAAAGTTCCGCGGATTCGTTCCGTGATAGGCCGAATTTTCAAATACATACATTTGAGCTGCTTTCGCTATTTGGCCCACTGTCTGTCTGCGACGAATCCGGGCCAATGAGAAACCTTCAACCAAAGAAGTATCCAACTAATCACTAGCGACCGGAAAAAATTAGCGAATTCATTTCGCGGTAGGTGAAAATTCAAATACCTATACCTTTGGGTTGATTATAACTAGAGGACTCTGGGCCAATGAGGGACCATCAGCTAAAGAATCATCAAAACACAAGGCTACCCAGTCGATACGTATCATAAGTTAACAGCCAATGAACAGGTAGTATTTTCCCCAGCAAGCAGAGAATTTTGGAAGCTAGCCTAGAGATCATTAAATCCGCGAATTATTCCAGTCCCTACTAATTACTAAAGACCTGCAAAATTCGCGGATTCATTCGGTGATAGGCTAGAATTCAAACACATATACATCTTAGATAGTTTTGATATTGGCTTACTGTTCATCTGGACGAATCTCAACCAGTTATAAACCCTCAACCAAAGAAGGATCGAATCACAGACAAACCAGCTGAGACGACTTACAAGTCGGCAGCCAATTAACTTGTGTTATTTGCCCGAGTGTACAGGGGTATGTGCCGTCTATCCTGAAGGCCATCGAAACCGCGAATTTTGCAGGTCTCTATACTAATCACTAGAGACCGGAAAAATACGTGAATTAATTTCGCGACAAGCTAAAATACAAATAATTATATCTCAGTGCTGCCTCTGCTATTGGCCCACAACTCACCTGGATGACTCTGGGCCAGTGAGAAACACCCGACCAAAACTTTATCGAATCACAGGCTGCTACGTTGGGACGTCTTACAAGACAGCAGCCAATGAGTGGGTGGCATTTGACCGAGTGTACGCAGAACTATGGAGTTCATCCTGGAAGTCATTGAACCCGCGAATATTTCCGGTCCCTACTAATCACTAATCAATAGGGCCATGCATATTTCGCGAAACGTTACCGAGGCCAGCTGAAAGTTAAAACACTGTAGCATCTTATGTGTTCCGTGATTGGGTGAGCTTCTTTCAGGTACATGTCGATTGTCACACCACCAATCACAGTAATTCAGTGCGGAAGCAATCGCGTCCTGAGTGGCTCGGTCAAACAAGACGACTTCTCTCGCAGACGGCCGCCAATCACAAGGAAGAAACCGCAGGTGCGGGTATATCTTGTTGCAGTCTAACAGGCGTTCAGATTTTTTCGCGAAAAATGCCTGACCCTACTAATTACTAACAAACTTGTAAAGACCACTCGCACGTTGGCAACCTATTTGCCCGACTATACAGAGATCTGTTTATAGTCTACCCTGAAGATCATGGAACCCGGAAATTTTTTTATGTCCCTACTTACAGCAGTAACAGCACAATGGTATAAGAATTTTAATTTTTAACCTATCGTGAAAACGAAACCAACATGAGGAGTTGAAAATTACTGCTGAATATATGAATAGACCATTTATTTTGCGGAGAACTTTCAATACTTGTTAGGCTTCAAATCACTGTGGTCATTTTATTAGTTGTAACAAATTAATGAAACTCGTAGCACACTTGATAGAGACAATAAGAATGCAGTTGCTATACTGTGGACTGTGAAAGGCTTAAAAACAATAACGAAACGTTAAAATAATTAAATAATAATGGAGAAATAAAGACAGTAAAGCTATATTAATGGATAGAGACCGGAAAAATTCGCGGATTCATTCGGCGATAGGCTAAAATACAAATAGTTATACCTCAGTGCTGCCTCTGCCATTGGCTCACAACAAACCTGGATGACTCTGAGCCAATGAGAAACGCCCGACCAAAGCTTTATCGAATCACAGGCTGCTACGTTGGGACGTCTTACAAGACAGCAGCCAATGAGTTGGTGACATTTGACCGAGTTTACGTAGAACTATGGAGTTCATCCTGTAGGTCATTGAACCCGCGAATTTTTCCTGTCCCTATTAATGGATAAAAAAGGACGAAACTAAAACCAAATAAATTACACAAGAAAGATAATATATTATTTATTTAACTACTTTGCTCAGTAAATTATTGTAATATTACAAAAACACAACACATATAATTTGAAAAATTCTTTGTTAAATGATTTTTCTGGGATAGACACAGTCCTCTGTAAACTCGAGCAAAATGTCAACTTAGCTGTTGACTCGTGAGCTGCCCTCCCCCCCACCCCCCGCGTGCAGTAGACTGTGATTCGACACTGCTTTGGTTAAGGGTTTCTCATTGGCCAGAGGCCTACAGGTGAATTTTGTATAAGTACCAGAAACAACACAAAGGTATAATAACTATTTCAAAGTTAGCTTATCCTTCAATAAATCCGCAAATTTTTTCGTGTCTCCAACTTAGAGGTGTGGATAGGTGTATTGCTAGTGACCTGAAAAAAAAATATTTAGGATTCATTTCACGATAGACCGAAATTCAAATAACGTGAACCATTCTGCTGATTCAGCTATTGGCCCGCAGTTTAACTGGAGCTCTCTGAGCCAATGAGAAACTATCAGCCAAAGAAGCATCGCATCACAAGCTACCCAGCGGAGACGTCTCACAAGTCAGCAGCCAATGAACAAGAAAATAAGAGGCCAGAATGTCCTAGAGGTCCTTGAACCCGTGAGTGTTTTTTCGGTATCTATGCAAGTATAAAACGAAAATTATGCAGTCAATAATTACAAAAATCTTTTGCTCACTCCCTGGTTGACAAGAGCAACTGCTAAAAGAATGCAGCTAGCTATCGACAGCAACCACATTTTTACTGGCCAGTTACTGCCAGGCAGAGCTGCACACACTTATCCTATAGAAACGTTGCGAACATGAACAATGTGTGTTGAAGTATAGTTAGCTGCAAAATATCTTTACTTAGGTCGGCAAACCAGAAAATCAAAACGTGCAGAACTTAGTTAAAGGACTACAGCAACTGCCAGAATGGTCACATAATTACGAGTGGAATGTTTGTAAGATATAAGAGTTACGTTTTATTAAAAATATAGACTAGTAAAATACAATGCATATTCAATAATTATTAGAGACCGGAAAAATTCGCGGATTCATTTCACGATATGCTAGAATCCAAACAACTGTACCTTTATATTGCGTCTGTGATTGGCTTACAGTTTATCTGAAGGACTTTGAGCCAATGGAAAACCTTCAACCAAAAAAGTATCGAATCGCAAGCGTCCCAGTTGACGGGTGTCACGAGTCAATAGCCAATGAGCAGGTGGCATTTGCCTGAGTGTGTAGGGGGTTGTGGAGTCTATCCTAGAGGTCATCGAAAGCGCGAATTTTTCCAGTCTCTAATAATTAGGGACACCTGTATTTCGCGAATACATTTCGTGTCTAGGTACATCGCAAAACACCGTAGTTTTTTCTTGTAGTTATTGGCTGTGGTCGGCGAGAGGTGTTTTCCTGCACTTGGCGGGGCCAATGGGAATGTGGATACTGTTCTGCTGCACGCACACGAGTCGCCATTACTCTAAGAAAAAGCTACAGTGTTTTGTGACATACCTTGACACGAAATGTGTTCGCGAAATACAGGTGTCCCTACTAATAATTATACGTAGGGGCACGCTGATTTCGCGAAAAGATTTCGGGACTAGATGAAAGTCAAAACACTGTAGCATGATCTGTGTTTCGTGATTGGGTGAGTTTCTTCCAGGTACATATCGATTGTAACACCAATCACAGTGATTCAGTGCGGAAGCAAACGCGTCCTGAGTGGCTCGGTCAAACAAGGCAACGACTTCTCTCGCAGACGGCCGCCAATCACAAGGAAGAAACCACAGGTGCGGGTATACCTTGTTGCAGTCTAATAAGTGTTCAGATCTTTTCGAGAAATTTGCATGCCCCTAATTATACGATAATTTTTTTTAAAAAAAGCTAATCCAAGATTTGATTTCATGTCACAATCAAAGTACTGACAACAAGATTGACGTAAAATAAACAGTTTAACACATGCTCCTAATTACATTATTTGACAACAAAGATTAAATATTTTGTTATTTTAAAGCTCGAAAAAAATTTTTGTTCACGCAGTTCCCTTTATTTATTAATCGTAATATAAACCTAAATAACGCTTTAAAAAAATGAGTCTTCATATTGTATTGTTTTTTAAGCGTAAGATAAATATATCGTAAAGGTTTTATTTCAATATTACTAAATAAGTAGAGACTGGAAAAATTCCCGATTTCGATGACCTCTAGGATAAACTCCACAACCCCCTACATACTCAGGAAAATATCTCCTGCTCATTATGGCTATTGACTCGTGACACCTGTCAACTGGGACGCTTGCGATTCGATACTTTTTTGGTTGAAGGTTTTCCATTGGCTCAAAGTCCTTCAGATAAACTGTAAGCCAATCACAGACGCAATATAAAGGTACAGTTGTTTGGATTATAGCTAGAGACCGGAAAAATTCGCGGATTCATTCGGCGATAGGCTAGAAGTCAAATACATATACCTTTTAGATGATTTTGCTATTGGCTTACTGTTCATCTGTACGAATCTCAACCAGTTATAAACCCTCAACCAAAGAAGGATCGAATCACAGACAAACCAGCTGAGACGACTCACAAGTCAGCAGCCAGTGAACTGGCGTTATTTGCCCGAGTGTACAGGGGAATGTGCAGTCTATCCTGAAGGCTATTGAAACCGCGAATTTTTCCGGTCTCTATAAATAAGATAGAATTTCCCTGTTGAGCGAAATCACGGAAGAACTGACACAGCAGTTGAGTTGTGAGCATGTGCGGTATTCGAGGGAAGACACTCCACTTCGTCAGCCGCGCGGGAACCTGTTTGGGTTGCCGGGCTCCGCGTCTCCCGCCGTGACGGGCTCCTCTTGCCCGTAATGGCGACTACGACATGCCCTCGACCTGCTCGGCGAGACGCGTGGAGGCTGTTCGACACCGCGGCAACACCGCGGCAACACCGGCAACACGGCTCGCGTGAGACAGGAACGAATGAGCGCGCGTAAACGAGCGTGCCGTACATCCTCGGCGAAAAGGCGCGCACGACAAGGTAAGGGGAAAAAAGAAAAAAATGGGTGCGCGTTGGGAGTTACACTTACTTGTCGTAACAGAAACTTCACGTTAATTTGTCATGAAAACAATTAATACAAAAAATGGGTGCGTGTACTTAGGTACGCGCGTGAGAAGTTATACTTCTTTGGCATCATTAGAAAATAATTTTTAATTGCATGAAAAAATAGTGCGTGGAGTCCCTCCGCGCGGAAGAAGTGAAACTTCGTAATGTGGAAATGAAAATAGGAAGGGGTAGAAATTGATTTTTAGTGAAATCATATTGTATCAAATCAAACTAAAAAAAAAAAAAAAGAAATCAATGTGTAACGATTCATAGATTGATTTTCAGAGAGAGTGAGAGAGAGAGAGAGAGAGAGAGAGAGAGAGAGACATATTGAATGTCTATAAAACTAACTTTTTTTAGAGAGCAGATTTTCATGAAATAGGTAAATCATGAAATCATTCAACGATAAAAGCTGTTTATTTAATTAAGCGGACGGGTTCGCTCCAAGGAGAAAATTGACGCGGCGAGACCTCGTGGACATAGAGAAATGACACACACTCACTATTTATGTGTCTATGAAACATGATTTTTTTTTCTGCAATTTAAATTGTAATATAAAAAAAGGGTATTGAAAATTGAAACAAAAATGGCGACACTACAAACTGTCAGGATCTTTATTTTTTTCTTACTCTCTACTTAGTTCCTTACAATAGCAAAACGTAATGGCTTCTTATAATGATTATATTGTACGTATGACATAAAATTAAGATTTATTTTCTTTCCTTGAGCCGATTTTGATGAAATAAAGCTTTTATTTCTTTCTCTGCTACGCTCAAGTTAACTTGAAAACCCCATTAAAATTCGTATAGTAGTTTTGTATAACACCGCGTACAGACAGTGCTTTCATACCCCCTCCATGGTAGCGTTAAACGTTTAACGCAACCTTGTTGGAAGTCGCATTAGAAGTATAACTTCAATGAAATAAAACAACTTAAGTGAAATTATAAATGATATCGGTAAATTATAAATTCAATCAAAATAAAAACTTTAATTAAATACTCAGTAATCACAATTAATATTAACACATTTGTATAAAAGTTAAAAAAATTAGTAATTTAATAGAGATAAATTATAATCAATAATGAAATTTAAACTAAATTTAAAATGTTTATTCTAAATTATAAAGTTTAACTGTTTATTAAATAATAATGTAATCATTAAAAAAATTGTAAAGAAAATAAATTATACGTACGGTAACATATATCACTTATATAAATACACTTTAAAATGTTTATAAACACAAGTTCTATCACTAATATTCACAAAAAAACAAATTTTTCAATTACATGGAACAGTACTTATTCGGTATCAATCACTAAAATATAATATTTAAAAGCACATATATAATTTGTATTTGTATGTAGCCTTTTTTCTATCCTGTGAAAATTTCGTTGCATGGTACGCGTGCATCGTAAAAATTCAGTCTCATACTTTTTTTCATAATACGCCTAAATAGTAGGTATGTAAATATCGGTCTTGAAACAGGCTTCAAGGCAGAGGTGCCTGAGGTGCCAACCGCCATCTTAAATTGTAACTTCACAGAGGCCATCTTTGATGACCATGACCTTCTAGTTTTCACAACATTGCCAAAAATTACTCAATATTTGCTAAAATTCGTAAAAATTCGCCAAAACGTCCAGTTTTTAGGGGGGGGAAATCTGCTCAATAATCTCAAAAATCTCAAAAATCGGAAACCTTTTCCCTATTTCGGGGGACAATTTCTCGTTTTGAGGGAAAATTTCCCGATGATAAGTGTGACGCTCGCTGGTGTTTCTAGCGCGGCTTTGCCTCTAAGCGCAAGGCTATGAACTGTCTTCTCGACGTGCAGAGGACAACTATTCGATCATTTCTGAAATGTTTTTTTTTCTGAAAACACGCGTTTTAGCCATTTTCATACTTAAAAAAATACCGTTTAAAAACAAAATACGGAAACAGAACTACCATCCGCTCTCAGTGTATTCTTAAATGCTTTTTTGTGAACAGATGACACTCTGATATATTGAGCATTTTTGAAATCGAGTGGTTTCTTCCGTAGCTGTGCACACCTTATGTGCACGCGGGTAGGCCCAGCTCTTAATGACAATTATTATGCACGATGGTCAAATTACATTTTTTAATGAAATTATATATTTTTTAGTTTTGTAGCGAATACGGCTGAAAACAAGATGACGTCTTTCACTTAAATTTCCTTTGAAAGTAAGAACTGAATATTACTGGATGATTATCTTGAGGAAATACAAAATAATTAGCTACATGTACCTAAAAAAAAAAAAAAAAACTCGTTTAAATTTTCATTTTAAAAATTACAAATTTTCCTGTACAATTAAAAAAAAAAAAATTCTTCGTTGCATTATAAAGGTGTGCCCTATGCATGGTGTATAGCCGGCAACAAAGCCGCCGAGACAAGAGCAGCGCTAATGGCGGAACTCGAGCACTGAAAGGAGACAGTAGATGGCCGGCGGGACTTGCGGGGACTTGCGGGGACTTGCGGGGACTTGCGGGGACTTGCGGTGACCCGCCCGCCAATATCCTCCCTGGAAGGAATGCGCGCGGCCAGGCGAGGCCCGCGATGACGATGATGAAAAGCCAGCGGAAAGGGGCGGGTGGGTAGATAGATGGTCGAATAGAGGAGGAGGGGGGGGGGGCGGAGATACTCGTACAAATAAACGAGCAAAAAAAAAAAAAAGAGGCGCATCGCCGCCAGGGGGCGGGCCGAGAAAGAAGGTCGGGAGATGGCCCCGCCCCTCCCGGCGGCCGGGGCGACGTTGCCAAGTCAGCCGGTGACTCCACGTCGCTCTCCCGACTTGTGTACGGTGCCGGCAGGTGTGAGCCGGTCCGTGCAGGGTCTCCACAGTTAGTACTTTCGTACTAGATCTAGTACTTTTATAACTTTTTTAGTGGTTTAGTACAGATCTAGTACATTTTTCTTTAATATAATAATATTATTGTAATTCCAATATGTTTTTTTATTAAGCGTAATTATTTTTAAAAAACTATGGAATGTATGTGTGTGTGGTGTGAAATTTAAGTTTGAGCATTGCAATGTCATAATAACTTCCTAAATTGTTAAAAACCATAACAAATTATAATTTAGTACTTTTTTTTCTAATCTAGTACTTTTTTCTCGCCTAAGTTGGTACGAAATATTTTTTCCTTGTGGAGACCCTGGGTCCGTGTCGAAGCCACCTAGACGTCTTGCGGTTCTCGAGCAGAGCAGGTGATGCCCAGTTTCCGCGTGAACTGCAACTCCCTATAACTGGATACCGGAAAAATTCGCGGGTTCATTTAATGGTACGCTATAATCCAAACAACTGTATCTTTATATTGCTTCTGTGATTCACTCACAGTTTATCTGAAGGACTATGACCCAATGGAAAACCTTCAACCAAAAAAAGTATCGAATCGCAAGCGTCCTCAGTTGACGGGTGTCACGAGTCAATAGCCAATGAGAAAGTGGCATTTGCCTGAGTGTGTAGAGGGTTGTGGAGTCTATCCTAGAGGTCATTGAAATCGCCAATTTTTTTCATTTTCTACTTATAACAGCTCGCGGTGTAACCAGGGCACCCATCAAAATCCACAAACCAAAATGTCTCACTTTGTTCCTGATATGAAACAGGTTTTTTACGAATATCACTGACCAAAAAAAAAAGATATTCCAACAAAAAACAACCCAAACTACTGTCTTTGTCTCAAGGTGCTTACGAATACTTCAATGCCGTGAAAAAACTATTCATGGAGTACCAAAAAAAAAACCAGATGTGACTTACATCGCACTCGGAGGCACACAGATGGAACTGAGCCTCGCAAGTCATGAAATTTTTGTGACACCAGCTTTGCTGCAAACAAGTACAATACGCACATTCGAATTATTGTGTGCGCTATGCAAAAATGAGCCTTTGTCGGTTTCATTTTAATTCCCTGGCCTAATGCAGGTACCTACATTTTCATGACTATTCCCTGTCATAGAGATTCCCTGACGATATTTACAATTCTAGTCAATCCTTTCTACAGTGGATTTTTTTTGGAAGGTTTTGGAAATAATATAAATTTTCGTATAGTATTTAAACAAACCAGTATCTAGGCAATCTATAACCATCGTAAGAATATTGTTATTTGTTTGGAAAACCATATTTACTAAAGCAAGTTAACGTAAACGAATAGCAGTTCTCTGAAAAATTTTTATTGCCTTTATTTTTGTTTTTATAATAATTGCTAACAAGGCTTCCAAAGCAGTTTATTAGTAGTCTTTTTTTATATTGATTAATTGCATTTAAGAAGTATTTTGTATCAGAACATAAGAGCTAAAACCTATTACATTAATTTTTCTAATGTTCTTATACTTTTGGCGGGACATGTACAAACAATCATATGAGCCTATACCATAAGACCCTCTGTTTCCCCCACGGCTGGACACCAGTGTCCGTGCTACGTCTGGTCGAGTCCGTGCCACCTTTGAATATATATATACTGTATAGAAGTCGCGAGTGGATAGGATTTACTCTACGTTTTTCAAAAGCGTACGATGAGCAGCTTGGGAACTTCACCGCTGCAGTGCGCTGCCGTAACGCCCTGTATAGTCTTAGTTGTTATTTACACGTTAGAGCGCAGCACTGTCGCCCGCTGTCATTCCCCGCACCCCTCATCTATCATTCACTGCAGCTCAATGTCGTTCAGTGAGAGGGGGAAGGGGTGTTGGAAGAGTTCGACACTTCTCCGCTAGGGACCACCAGAAGTCGATGCCCTAGAGATGGTGGCGATTGCGGCGGTGAATTAAGCAACTACCTCAAAACCGTGTTAGAAATTTTAACCTGGGCTGGCGACTTCTATACAGTATATATATTCAAAGGTGCCACGGACGTATGGCCGTACGGCCGAGCGGCGGAGCGCAGACACTGCTCGCGAGCGTCGCTGCTGGTGGAAAAGCGGCTCAACGCACTCACGACACGTAACTTGGTCAAATGAAACCAACGTAGAATTCTTTAAAATAATGCCAAACTTGATAAATACACGCAGATTGTGTTTTCAACTAGTACCCACATTTATTGAAACTAATCACACGTAGTTTCCGCAAACTGCCGCTAGAAATCGCTGCCGGAGGAGCTACGTCGACTATTGAACCATTTGAGCAGCAGACTGAAATTTTAAACTATACAATATAACAGCGAAAAAAAGACTCGGGGAAAAAAATACTAAGCCCCGGCTTTTGACCTGATTTTCGACAAGGAAATTTATTAAAATACTGCCCATATTTTTACAAATTCATTAAACAGTTTATACTATAAAGTTTCCCTTTTGGCTTTGTGAACTTCTGTTAGCGCCATCCGCCACAGATGGCAGCACCGTGGTTACACATTTCCGTTCTATGCGACTTCCGTTGCTTTCATAAACTTACTCCTACTAAATGCCTCGTACCTTCCGAGCTAAGAGGTAACACATAAAATAAATTGTAATTTAAATTGAAATATTTTTTTGTAAAAGTACAAATGTTTGTAAAGCTGCAATTTTTTTTTAGTTAAACCCATGTTTTCTGTATGGTTACAATAATGGTATCAGTAGTATTTCCAAAACTTTTTTTTATTTGAAAATAACTTCTGTAAGAACTCATACCATGGTCAGTGGACTCGAGAAGTTGCGCCCACTACCGATAGATAGCACTTAATGTTTAATACGATCCAGACAATTGTATTGTAATTCTTTTGTACTTGTCGCGAGCCATAACCACGTATAACTATGTGTTAGCTACCTGGAATCACTAGTTGTAATAACCAAGTAATGTAAATTACATGATGTAATATTCCCCGGACCATGGTAATTAGATGAATGAAGGAAATTGTCAAAACCACGAGTCAAGGAAAACGAAAAGAGGGTTATATGGTATAGGTTCATATGATTAACGATGGATATAGATTTGCTAGATACTGGTTTGTCTAAATATTATACGATAATTTCTATTATATCCAAAATATTAAAAAAAACATTTGTAGAAAAGATTTACTTAAATTGTAAATATATTTTTTTTTTTAAAAAATAAATTACTTAATAATGTATACATTGGGAACTATAAGATATATTCAATGTAATAAGTGATTTCTACCAGGTGTATTTTGACGTGATAACGTCTTATAAATATATGAACGCCGGCTGCACGCACGAAAAATTGTCACGTTCCGCCTGAGCCGAGCGTGCAAGAACCGGCCAGCCACCGTGCGAGAAAATCTCCTGTAATATCAAACAGGTTGAGGCGGGCTTTTTAACTAATTGTTCGTGATTATATTTAAACAAATTATTTAAATTAAATTTGCAAAAACTGTAAATAATATTTGAAAATTAAAAAGGTATGAAATTTTTCATCAATGTTTTCTTATGACGTTATCGCGTAAAATTATCATCCGTAAACCGACTTTACAGACAACCTCCCCCCCCCCTTTTTTTACCAAGATTTTATCGTATTTAATCTACTGGTGGTTTTAAAATTTTGGTGGGCCCTGTATTTGCATTGCTCTTAATTTGTTACTTATAGGGAGTTGTCTTGAAGAATCGTGCAGTGTAAGCATCTCATGCAGTTCGACCTGTCGGCCCGGTGGCTGAGGTCCTGGCTTCGAGTCGCATCCTGGTCGGGATTCCTTCCTCGTGGAGCAAGTGTGAGCCGGTGAGACTTGCGCAGTTGAACCATGCCGGTTGCCAGTTTCTGGTCGGTGATTTATTCCAGATTATTTGTTGACGTGATAAAGTCTCATAAATCGATGAACGCCGGCTGCACGCACGAAAAAGCATGACTCGTTGTCACGTTCCGCCTGAGCCGAGCGTGCAAGCGAGAGCGCGGAACAAGCAATAGAGAGGCACCGATCGGCTTGTGAGGCATCCATCTCTCTCCCACTCCATCGATCGGCCGATGCGTCCGAGTAGAAGAGAGACAGCGGCAGCACACAACCTATGTACACGCGAACTGTTTTGTCAACTGTTTATGAAGTGAAGTGAAAAGTTAATGTGGTTTGTATGCAATTTTTCCAATGTTTTCTAATGATGTTTTCACGTAAAATTATCGTCCGTAAACCGACTTTACAGACAAACCCCACACCCCCCTCTTTTTTGACATGATTGATTTAAACAATTTACTTAGTAGTCTACATACATGCTTGAGAGACCTGCGTTGTGCACTCTTAAGATAAGAGGGCAAGTGGACATTCAGAACGCGAGAAGAAATGCATAGTGTGGCAACGGCCTTGCTGTAAAGATGGAAGTAGGCGCGCTGCTGTTCGGCTACACCTGCGGAAGGCAGGGACCAGCCATCGCGGCTTCACCTAGTCACGGTGTGACGCAAACACGAACAATCATCTCCCCGACTTTTGCACGACTTTACACACCGAAATTACAAATTTAAAAAAATGGGTGCGTGTACTTAGGTACGCGCGTGAGAAGTTATACTTCTTTGGCATCATTAAAAAATAGTTTTTAATTGCATGCAAAAATAGTGCGTGGAGTCCCTCCGCGCGGAAGAAGTGAAACTTCGTAATGTGGAAATGAAAATAGGAAGGGGTAGAAATTGATTTTTAGTGAAATCATATTGTATCAAATCAAACTAAAAAAATAAAGGAAATAAATTTGTAACGATTCATAGATTGATTTTCAGAGAGAGAGAGAGAGAGAGAGAGAGAGAGAGAGAGAGAGAGAGACCTATTTAATGTCTATAAAACTAACTTTTTTATGAGAGCAGATATTCATGAAATAAATCATGAAATTATTCAACGATAAAAGCTTTTTATTTAACTAAGCGGACGGGTTCGCCCCAAGGAGAAAATTGACGCGGCGAGACCTCGTGGACATAGAGAAATGACACACACTCACTATTTATGTGTCTATGAAACATGATTTTTTTCTGCAATTTAAATTGTAATATACAAAAAGGGTATTGAAAATTGAAACAAATATGGTGACACTACAAACTGTCAGGATCTTTATTTTTTTCTTACTCTGTACTTAGTTCCTTACAATAGCATTCATTATCTCTCTCTCTCTTTCTATTCCCCCTCCCCAGGAGCGTTAAACGTTTAACGTAACCTTGTTGTAAGTCACATTAGAAGTATAACTTCAAAAAAAAAAACAAGTTTGCAATTTTCTGAAAGAAATAAAGACTATCCAGCCTTCGCCATTCCTACAGCTGCACAGATCGGACGTGACCTTGCCATTTAATAGTGAGTTTGACTACACTGAAACACCATCTGTAAAAGAAGAAAATGTTTTTTCACGGTCTTTGTGATGGCAGACCGGAGCACTCACTGCATTCCCCCCGCTGAAACTTCTGTCGCTGGGAAACTTCCATGACTCCGTCATGACTCTCCAACACGTGGTGCAAGTAAGTTTACAAATCACTGCCACAGCGCATTTCATTCTTAGATTGCAGCGTGCATTTAAATGGGCATCTACCGTCTCTTTCCGATGCAAGATTTCTGCCGTTAGCGCTGTCCTTGTTACGGTGTGCTCTGCATTGAGCGCAGAGGTTTCATACAAGACTTTGTAATGTAATGAAAATTTGTTTAATGTATCGGAAAAAATTGTATTTTGTAACGAAAAATGTGGGACGAGAATCGTGGAAATACATTTTTTCAAGATCACCATCTGATAATTTCTATATTTTTTATTATTATTATTTATAATATGTAATTGAAAGAAGCCGACTTGGTTTCAACTTTTTAAGAAGTTTGTCTCTGTTCAACATTGCACATACCTATATTCATGGAATACCTTGTTTTGAATAGTGACTGAATGTTATAAATAGTTTCTCCTGTGAAATAATAATTGGTTTTTAGCATTCAGTTTTTTTTTCTGTCGGAATGACTACAACTGTAATAATACTGTCCGTATACCTATTTAATGGTCTTTAATTAACCAAGGAATAGTATACACGAAAAAAATCTGTTCGTGTACTTATGACGCGCGTTAGAAGTTATAATTACTTGGCGTGATTAAAAACAAACTTTAATTTTGGATGTAAATAATTAATAGAAATAAATCTTTAAAATAACTGGAGTTATGTTGTAAGAACGGTTAGTTAGGTATAATATCAAACCTATTAAAAAAATAATAATAATCTGTATTCAAAATTAATATAAACATATATGTAAAATTAATTATTTAATTTAGTGAAACAATCAAGATGAATTTTATTTGATGATGAAAATAAATTAATATGCTGAATGTTTATTCTAATTTATTAATTGTAACTATTTATTTAATAATATTATGATAATTAAAATGAAAACGAATTATACATGTAGGAACATAATCTATCTTAAATCAATACACTTGATAAAGTTTATAAACACAATTTCTATCACTAATATTCCCAATAAATATAATTTTTTTAATGACATGGACCAGTATTCATTATCAATCACAAAAGTTACAGATTTAAAAGGACATGGTATATACATTTTAAATTCAATCTAGCTTTTTTTTTATCCAGTGAAAATTTCGTTGCACGTTGCACGCGCCACATAAAAATTCACACTCGTCGTTATTTCGCAACGCTCCTGAAGAATTATAACTTGGAAGATATAATGAATGATTAACGATGGCTAGAGACCGGAAAAATTCGCGAATTCATTTCGCGACAAGCTAAAATACAAATAGTTATACCTCAGTGCTGCCTCTGCTATTGGCTCACAACTCACCTGGATGACTCTGGGCCAGTGAGAAACACCCGACCAAAGCTTTATCGAATCACAGGCTGCTACGTTGGGACGTCTCTCAAGACAGCAGCCAATGAGTGGGTGGCATTTGACCGAGTGTACGCAGAACTATGGAGTTCATCCTGGAGGTCATTGAACCCGAGAATTGTTCCGGTCCCTAACGATGGCATCGTGAAGGTAAGACTGGTGGTGTGAAGCCGGGTGGTACGAGCATGCCGCAGAGCTCTTTGCTCTGTGCTCTGTGCTCTGTGCTCTGTGCTGGGCCCAAGCCAGACCGCAGCGCCAGGACAGTGGCCGGGGGTTAGTGGGGGAGGGGGGGTAGGAGAGTTCCTCCCCCCTCCACCCAACAGCGATAACCCGACACCGCGGGCAGCGCGCCGTGAAGGTTAGGTTAGCTACATTATAAATACTTTAAAACATTGTGGACGGTTGATTTGGTTAGGATAGCTACATTAAAGATACTGTGAAATCATGTAAACGGTTTCCTAGCCCTGGACAGCTACATATTAAAGAGTTATTTGCTGAGCAACCATAAAATGATTATACAGTATTTTTAATGTAGCTATACTTACCTAATATAACCAACCGTCCACAATGTTCTAAAGTATTTATAATGTAGCTAACCTATCCTAATCGACCGCAAAATTTAATGCCACACCGGTTTATACAATGAGATAGAACGGAGAAAAAAAAAGCGAGCATGAACTTCGGGGAACTTCGGGTGTGGCTCTCTCGTCTGTGAAATGAAGGCTTCCCCCGAGCCCGGGAACGGCAAACACAACACACGTCGATACATCGCGGCTCTCGACGCATCGCCAAAATCGCGATGGTTCCGATCAACTATCGACCAGGAAATATCGATATTTCAAATACATCGCTCCACTACATTATAGAAACTTTCACCCACTCTTTACTTAATGTAAAATTAATATTTAGGTATAAGTCATATTAAGTTGTTGATGTGTATAAGCTAATATAAAGGAATTTTCCTAATGCAAGTTAGCTCTTTCTCGCAAAAAGTGCATACAGCTAATTTTTTTTTCAGTTTTTTTTTATTAGGTACTCAGTAATACCATTCAACAGTTATTTCTCCATCTTTTCTGTTTAATTTTTAAGTAATTTTTATGGATAGTTATTTTTACAGACTTCTGAAGAATTTAACTGAAAAATAAGCCAACAAACATGTAGAAAAGAGAATAATAAATAATAATAAAAATTGAAAAAATTACTTAAGTTGAATTTGATTTGGCTGGTAAGAGCAAAACCTGCTATGGGTAATTTAGTTATAGTTAAATGAAACTAGCATAAATATATCCCTATTTTTTTTCAAACTTAGAATCACTTCACCCGCCCTTGTGGCGTACTTGACGAATCCGGACGGGTTTAATGGTATCGCCCAAACAGGTTGTTTACATTATGTTTTTCAATAGAAAATTTGTATTGCAAATCCAATGTTTAGTTACAACTATTTTTAACTCTTCATTAGTGTCACACGAATTTACGGCAATTTACTTATGATACTACTTTTTTTTTTCGTTGTTAAAATCAGTAAGAAGGGTGGATGTAATTGTTAGAACTTCTTGATAAACATTAAAAAAAATAATAATAATCCTTTGAAATCAGTGTATAAAAAAATTAGTTACGTATAAGGTAAAAACTGTTGTACATGTATTCACATTTCTTAGCTGTTGTAACAAACATAACCTATAAAACTATTTCTTTCTTCTTCTCAAAATGGCGACGTTTGTTTCTAGCTGGAAGTATGTAGGTGATAACATACTGGTTTCGCATCGCGTGCTTCACTCGCAAGTTCTGGCGGGCCCCGGTGACGTGTCACTTCCGGGACAAGTACGTGCACGTGTGTTTGACGGAGTGTAAGAGTGGTGAGAGGGGGGGGGGAAGTGACGGACGGCGAAGCAGCCGTCAGCCGCGGCCAGCAACACGGGCCGCGCGGCAGATTTATCGCGCCGCAGTGGTCGACCACGGACAGGGCGGCGGGCCTGTGTGGAAGAGGAGGAAGGGGGGTGGCTTGTAGGGCGACAAAGGGCTCGCAGGCCGACTGCTGGGCCGCTACTATGTCACAGGGAACACCGCCGACATGGGTGGTCCCGCCGCGCCGACACAGGGCACTCTAGACGCCCGCGGCCGGTGTGGTGGCTGCACTGCGACTGTTGCGACCAATACCAACCCAGTAGGTGACCACGTCTGCCCTTAGTCACCGCCATGTTGCTCATACGCTCGGATCATCGGCTCAAGTGTCGCTGCATTGTGGAAACAGTATTTTAATAGAAGCGACTGTGTTTAACGACGGAAATTATTATCTACTAACCATCATGAGACGTGGTAAAGCACCATCTCCGCAAATGTTTCGGACGGGTCACAGCACGCCGTTCTCCTTGACGATTCCTAACTCCGTGCCGCTTGCAGTGTTTGTAAACAAACATGCATGATGAGTTGCTTCGGAAGTGACAGCTTGGAAATGGTACCACTGACACTACTTTCCAGAACTGTCACATTTCAGACACGCTGCACGACACAAACTTCCACGTCCTCGATCACTAAAAGAAAATTAACTTTGCAAACTATAATGGCGTTGTTTTCAATAGTTACTGTTAAGCAGTTTCTTTAAAAAATGTAGCACTAATCAAGAGTAAAATAAAACGCCAAAGTAAGGTTGCCTACCCGTTTCAAGGCTGAAAGGTTACAACAGATAAACAGGTAATATGAGTAATTTATCCTAATCAAGTTAACTTATATAATTAGATATAAAAATGTAGATAATTTTGCGAGCACGATGGTAGAGGGTTGCCTTAGCAAAATTAGGCAAATATTAGGGTAATCGTTGCGCTGTTTTAAGTTTCAATAATTCGATAAAAGATTGACCCAAATTGTGTGTGCTATGACTGGCAACACTAGTGCGCATGCTCATTTCTCCACGTACTAGAGTAAGACGCAGAATAACATTACGTTCTTGTAAGCATACCACGCTGATTCTAACCTTTACTTGTGTATTAGGGAGACTACAATACTTGCCAATTCAAATAAAGCATTAGGGTTATGTATTCCACAAGAATAATCTGTAAAGTGCTTCGCACTTTGATGTATGTTTATTTTCAAGGACAATCTGGAAACTAGTTAACGAACAATTTCAAAGTGCACTAAAGTAAATCAAGGGTGCCGCAGCAATAGGTTTTAAGTATCGTTGAACTGCCTTTACAGGAGAACATATGCAATGAGATATTTCATGTTTTGAGTGTTATTACTTAGTGCTGTTTTCATGTCATATGTTAAGTACTTTTTTGGTGTAAGAAAAACATGCATGTTTAAAAAGCAGAAGGAAAAAAACTTTTATTTCAAGAGATGACACTTAACAACGCTTCAAATAATTTTATTCCAAGTCCCCGACCCCAGCGAGGTTGCAACCCTTCTGTCCCTGACCGAATCTTCCTCCTGGACCATCCTGCTTGATTCTTGCACTGTTTAACCCCGCACGAATGAGCCCAAGGTTTTCCCTGTGTCTATGCAGGTTTTACCTGGGCCCAACTTAACTAGTTATAGTCTAGAGTTTAAGATACCAATCGTTGCCGTGGCTAGCCCAACACCCGAACACAGCACACGATGCATGCCTCCCTTCCTGCACGGCTGAAACCCAGCATGACTAATAGGCGCGTAGGCTTCGGCCTGGGACGCACCTAGAGTTGGAACCGGAAAAATTCGCGGATTCAATGACCTCTAGGATAGCCTCAATTATCCTCTGCACTTCTCAAGTAAACACGCGTGTTCATTGGTTACTAAATCGTGAGTCGTCTCCACTGGGTAGCTTGTGATTCGACGCTTCTTTGGTCGATGGTCTCTTAATTGGCCCAGAGAGCTCCAGTTAAACCGCGATCCAATAGCAGAACCAGCAGAATTGTACACATGTTTGAATTTCAGCCTGTCACGAAATGAACCCGCAAATTTTTCCGGTCTCTAAGCTAGAGTCTTCCCTGACCCAGAGACCCCCTCCCTTACAAATACACTGCATCTTAGTTAGGTTAGGCAGATACTACTACTAATGGCTTTGTTGTCGGCACGAACCCGGCGAGGTGAATATTGACAAAATATTTAGCGACGGCCGCGGGGTGGTCCCTCAGGGGTGGGTCAGCGACCCTGTGGTGGCGTGGCCCGGGGGCGGGGGGCGGATGAATGTCAGCGGCGGGGTCGTTCCCCCGGGACGAGCCCCGCTGCCCTTGTTCCGGCCGGCCATTGTGGGGCCGGCTCGTCAGCTCGTCAGCTCGTCAGCTCGTTATACGGCATTAGCGCGGCGGTGCGCGCTGGGGGGACAGCTGCCAGACTCCCGTCAGCCCACCAAGTGGGTGGGGGGGGGGGGGAGCGATTTGTTTTTTTTCCCTCCCCCCTCTAACCTAACTTAAACAAAGTGTATTTGTGTGGGAGGGACCTGGTTTCATAGCCCAGGAAACAAAGGTTTCAACCTGTGAAAAATTTGTCCAAAGCTGAATTTTTGCACAGTGGTAGAGTCGACTATGCTTAATAACATACCGAAAGTTTACCGCTGTAGACCTTGTGCGTATCACTGAAAATTTGCAGTTAAGTCCTAGATGACAGCGACTTGCAGCAGTTCATTAAAATGCTTCCCATTTTCGCACTTTTAACCGTAGACTCTCGATAGCTATATGAAAATAATCTTAAAGCACTACTACTCACATTTATAATGAATAAAGTTCTAAAAGTTAATATTAAAGGTAAGAAAAAAAAATGTTAAATTAATGAAATAAGTTTTTTTACATCAGTCAAGGCAATAAAAAGACAATTCACTTAAAAATAAAGGGTCTTACGCAAATATTTCTTAAACAAAAGTTGTTGTATAGTTCTTAAGCTTTACAGGGACATATCTATCAAAAGTCTAGCTTAATTTATAGGATCACTAGAGACTCCAGAGCTTATCAATGTCGTCTACGCACTACGACAGAGTCACAGCCGCAAGCGCTGTGGCCACTCTCACTCCCACGAAATAGAAGATTTTTAATCTTTGTAAAATTTGCTCCTAACTGAAATTTAAAACAGTGGTAACATTCAAGTTTTCTAGCAACATTTAAAATGTTTACCTCCGCAAACCTTGCGCGGAACACCGAAAACGAGAAGTTAAGTCCTAAATAATACTTTATTGACCACTCAACAATATGGCACTATAACGTAATTACTAAAGTATACTTTCAGAATAGCAAACCAAAACTTACTCAAAACATTATTCTCAATGATTAAATTTAAAAATCTTTCACTACGTTTGACTAAATATGATATTTATTCAATAATATTATAAGAGAGGTGTTCTGAAAAAGAGGGCACAAATGAAAATACGTATAACAAAAACACGTAGAGCCCGATGTGAAAACATTAAATAAAAGTAGTTGCAAAGTTCTTAAACTTTAAATTAGTTTATTTGTTGAGAGCTTGGTACAATGTTACTGACCGCTAAAGCGATCCGAGCCACGTAGTGTATACTACTGCGAGGTTATCGAAGTAGGCTCGGGTCGGGACGAATTTCGCTGTAAAGAAACAAAGGTTTTTAATACATGGAAAATTATCCCAAAGAAGAAACTTTGTGCAGTTGTAGAATGAACGTTTCTTAGTAACATATCAAAAGTTTACCGATGCAAACCTTGTGCGTCACGCCAAAAACGAGCAGTTAAGCCCAAAATGTCAATTTTTTGCAACGATCCACAATAATGGATATTGCAAATGCAGTTTATGGAGTAGACTGACAGTATGGAACCCAAAATAATCTAGAAACATTGCCCTATCTGAGGATAGTGATAAAAAGTACAAAGTTTAAACATCTTTCTATAAAATAGACAATTTAAATCATTAAAGTTAACGAATTCACTTTCGTTCAATTTTTAGGAAATATAAATACATTTTACATAAACTTAAAGAGCCCAAAATGGAAATCGCTTAGAGTAAACGTTGTTGCATATTTATTCATCTTTAAATTGGTATATTTTTTAAGTGTCTCATACAATTAGTCTGACCGCTGAAGCGATCCGAGCCGCGTAGTGTATACTACTGCGATGTTGTCGAAGTAGCCTCGGGTCGGGACGAATTTAGTTGTAAAGAAACAAAGGTTTTTAATACATGGAAAATTATCTTAAAGAAGAAACTTTGTACAGTTGTAGAATGAACGTTTCTTAGTAACATATCAAAAGTTTACCGATGCAAACCTTGTGCGTCACGCCAAAAACGAGCAGTTAAGCCCAAAATGTCAATTTTTTGCAACAATCCACAATAATGGATATTGCAAATGCAGTTTATGGAGTAGACTGACAGTATGTAACCCAAAATAATCTAGAAACATTTCCCTGTCTGAGGATAGTGATAAAAAGTACAAAGTTTAAACATCTTTCTATAAAATAGACAATTTAAATCATTAAAGTTAACGAATTCACTTTCATTCAATTTTTAGGAAATATAAATACATTTTACAGAAACTTAAAGAGCCCAAAATGGAAATCGCTTAGAGTAAACGTTGTTGCATATTTATTCATCTTTAAATTGGTATATTTTTTAAGTGTCTCATACAATTTGTCTGACCGCTGAAGCGATCCGAGCCGCGTAGTGTATACTATTGCGATGTTGTCGAAGTAGGCTCGGGTCGGGACGAATTTCGCTGTAAAGAAACAAAGGTTTTTAATACATGGAAAATTATCTTAAAGAAGAAACTTTGTACAGTTGTAGAATGAACGTTTCTCAATAACATATCAAAAGTTTACCGATGCAAACCTTGTGCGTCACGCCAAAAACGAGCAGTTAAGCCCAAAATGTCAATTTTTTGCAACGATCCACAATAATGGATATTGCAAATGCAGTTTATGGAGTAGACTGACAGTATGGAACCCAAAATAATCTAGAAACATTGCCCTATCTGAGGATAGTAATAAAAAGTACACAATTTTAACATCTTTATATAAAATAGACAATTTAAATCATTAAAGTTGATAAATTCATTTTCATTAAATTTTACGGAAAAGTTAATACATCTTGCATAAATATAAAGAGCCCTACGTGAAAATCGCTTTCAATAAACGTTGTTGCATATTTATTCTTCTTTATATGGGTATATTTGTTAAGGGATTCATACAATTTGTTTGACCCCTGAAGCTATCCGAGCCGTGTAGTGTGTACTACTGTGAGGTTGCCGAAGTCGGCTTGTGGTCGGGACGAATTTCGCTGTTAAGAAACATGGAAAATTATCCCAAAGCAGAAACTTTGTACAGTTGTAGAATAAACGTTTCTTAGTAATATACAAAAAATTAGCGATGATCCCTTGTGATCACACCAATAACGAGCAGTTAAGTCCTAAATGATAATTTCCCAAACGATCCACAAAATTGTGTTTCGTAAATAATTTAATAACTCTATAAATACTTTTTTTAAGTAGGCTCCCAGTATACAGCAAACTTGGTTTGTCCTCAAACGCCATACTACTACGGTAATAGGAATATGAAATCACTACAGACAAGATTTTGTTCCGTTTACTATGGCGAAACCAGAGCTAACCGAGAAATGACCGAACGACCCGGAAAGTTGTGATATTTGACGATATTGCGCGAGTAGCACACCCGTACGTGACTACAGAGAATGGATAGTTTCCTTAACCGTTAGAATTTCTGGTACGAACACCCTCTCACAGGTAGGGTCATAAAATATGGTCAAACTCTTGCAAAAATATCCACCACCGCTCTTTGCCACTAGCAATCCAACGACGTCAGCTAGGCGCAGCACTCAAATACATTAACTTATTTAAAAAAAACTGAATATGTAATGCTACCTATACGTTTTACAACACAACTCGTGTTTTATATATTTTCTGGAAAAAAACCCTATTATTATAGGAATTATGTTGTAAAAGTGAAAAAAAAAAACTTAGAGTACATTTACGATGTATCGTTTTATTCAATTTTTATGTAGTAAACAGATTTTAAAGAAGTAAATATATAATTTTTCATTTTGTCGAATACAGGCTACATTAAAATTTTGCATTGTTCTGATCGAAAATAAAACGATGTATCAGAAATAAAAAAAATTTGTTGCTAAAAAAATAATTTTTAATAATAAAATTTTTGAAACAGAATAAATCCATGCAGATATAAAACCAGAGGTCCTCTAGAGTTTTTCATTTACAAGTTCCAAGCATAAATCGTTTATTGTATCTAAAAACATTCATATAAGAAAAAAATGCATATCTCATTACATGTAACATACACCCTCTCATATGAATTAGCTATGTTTTAAGTAATCCCTAAATAAGACCCAGTTGAATGAGTGTCGCAGTACGCAGTGTGTCGCAATGCCGCGCTGGAACGGCGGTGGCCGTGACAGATCAGTACGGCCGCAGTACACTGCAACGCACGGGCCGCTTTAATGAGCCAACTAATTACGTTAGACTATTTATAAATATACTGTCTTAAAGCTAAAGGTATAACCAAAAACATTTATTTAGACATTTTTCGCATTGGATTCTTCAAATTGGTGTAAATAGTATTTTTATCTGAGTGGCAAAGATAAAAAATTATATGTCATGAATTAATCGCTTAATATCACATCTTTAATATTAACAATTTATGTTTTTTACAACATTAATAGCTGTATTAGAGTCTCAAGATTATTTTGATAGTTTTATGGACAGTCTAAATTAAAAACTGTACAAATGGGTAGCATTTTAATGGACTGATGTAAGTCACTGTCATATAGGACTTAAATGCAAATTTTCGGTGATACGCACAAGGTCTACAGCAGTAAACTTTCGGTATGTTATTAAGCATAGTCAAATCTACAACTGTGCAAAAATTCAGCTTTGGACAAATTTTTCACAGGTTTGTGGCTTTTTAAGTCTTGGTTTCCTGGACTATCAGGGAAGACTCTAGGTGCGTCCCCAGGCCGTAGACCTATACTCCTAGTCCCGCTGGGTGTCAGCCGTGCATAAATGGTAGGATGCATCGTGTGCTTTTGTTCGCGGGATTGGCCATCCATGTCAAACAATTGATGCCATGATCAACTCCCCTACCTAAAAACCCTAGACTGTGACTAGTTAAGTTGGGCCCATGTAAAACCTGCATGCATAGACACGGGGAAAAAACAAACCTTGACTCATCCATGCACGGCATACACACACCCCCATCCCTCCTTCCCATTTGGATAGCTAAACTTTCCTTTCCCATGATTCTTGCATGGGCAAAATATCCGTTATAATCAATTTCGTGGACATAACCCATTGCTGGAACCATGTACTTTACGCGGAAAGATTTCCACGCCAGATGTGCGCTAAAACTTCGTAGCATATTGTCTGTGTTCCGTGTGGTTGGCTGGGTTTATTTCAGGTTCGTATCTTCTGTCAGCGCACCAATCACAGATATCCAGAGCGGAACAGGTGGGGGGGGGGGGGGGGGGGGGACAGGACAACGACTTCTCTTGCATACGGCCGCCAATTACACAGAAACACTCGCTAGCGTGGAGATACCTTATTGCAGTCCAGTGAGCTATCAGATTATTTAGCGAAAAAAAGGGGGGGGGGGTTTGTCTGTAAAGTCGGTTTACGGACGATAATTTAAGTGATAACGTCATAAGAAAACATTGATAAAAAATTGCATACTTTTTAATTTTCAAATATTATTTACAGTTTTTGCAAATTTAATTTAAATAATTTGTTTAAATATAATCACGAAAAATTAGTTAAAAAACCCGCCTTAACCTGTTTTATATTATAGAAGATTTTCTCGCACGGTGGTTGACCGGTTCTTGCACGCTCGGCTCAGGCGAAACGTGACACTTTTTCCGTGCGTGCAGCCCGGCGTTCATCGATTTATAAGACGTTATCACGTCAAAATGTTTGCCCGTGACCATTGCTGGCATGCACTGGTTGCCCTTGAAAAAATAACCACTCAGAATAGAACAAATTTTGACCGACCGCTTTGAAACTCGCTGACTTGCCCGTGCGCTCCGTGCTTGTTGGAGCTCGGAGCGACACGGCAGTGACAGCTGGGTCCTCGGAGTGACAGCGCGGCAAGGAGGCTGGACGGCCCGTCACACCGCGCGTGACAGCTGTACGCCCCGCAGACGGCGAGTGACGCCCCCCCCCCCCTCCTGACCCCAACCATGGAACACGCAGCCGCTACGCGCTCCTAGTGACATGTTCCCACACTCGTCCGGCACCTACTGTCCGCCAGGGTTGCCAACCCGACGGTAATTTTTACATTTGATACACACCTACATTGTTTAGCATAAACAAATATATTTCATTCTTGCGCCTTTTAAAACTAAAGTTGTATTCGTTATTGTTCTCAACTTAGTAGTCTTCCCACTCTTTAGATCTTGTGTAGGTACCATTGCAGATAGGTATGTGGCATTCACAGGTTGGCAAGGCGTAAGTACAAAAATTAGAACTGTCAGTTCGTGAATTGGTAAAATAATCTTTAAATAAATCACGAGATCTTCAAATTCTTAATCACGTGCAGTCATATATTTTGTATTACGATTTAAAATATTTCTACCAATTACTGTATAGTTGAATTCTCAGCAATATCATACAGATTTTAATGTATCATATTTTTTATCCACAGAAGGAGAGATAAATTTAATATGTATCGTATTTGTTAATTATCACTCTTTTAAGCCCAAGTAAACTGGAACTCTAAAATGTTTATGTAAGTTTTTTACTGTGTATATTCAATTAATTCCATTGTTTTATAAAAAAATATTATTGTTGTATGAAACATATTTCTTATGTGGACTAAGATGTTTTACTTTTATAAGAAAACATGTAACTTGATTGGTCACAGACTAATGGCACATTTTTAAGGATGGAGGAAGTGTATGGTAATTGTATGGTAATTTTGTTATTACGGCTCCACAGTCTTCACCAAAAATGTTGTCAACCTTGCTGTCTAATCGCATTCACACAGTCCTGGAGTAGATGTTTTATGTCGCAAAAACGCAAGACTAAATAAACAATTTTTTTGGTTAACAGTTTGTATACCCGTTCTTTCATTGTAACACACTCTTCGCTCAGGCATGTGGCGAAACTGTACTGTTAATACAGGTATTCCCATGAGTAAACGTCAAACCAACAACAGTTGATAGGTAATTTTGTTTTCGAAAGTCTCTATAAATTTATTAAATAATGTGACTACAAGTTTCCATATCGCATTATAATTTTTCTTAAGCAATCCTGAATAACCATAATATTATTAACACACTATATAAATAAAAATGTAAATGTTTCTTTCAAAATCTTAAATCTCCGAAAGTTCTTCATCGATTGCTTTGAAATTTTGAACAACGCTGCATTCGAATACCCGCCTGTTTTCATATGCAGGGGTGGCCATGTCTGCATGCGGGTGAAGCATTTTTTTTTTTTCCTTCGGCTAATTGTTGCGCCATATTGGTTATATGTACGCTCAAAATATTGACCGAAGTGTAGTATTTGCAGTGTGGAAACAGTTTTAAATGACTTTGTTAAAGTCGTTGCGGTTGCTATTCGCAGCTCACTGGACTTTGTTTTGCCCCTGGGTGGGTCTACTCTCGTCCAACATCCACGTGTTACGAGTGGCCTGTCCCCCCGGCAAGACTTCTCAACAAGTTCCGCGCGCCTCGGCCGGGACAATGGAGGGGCGGGGGGTGGTCACGTGACATGGTCATGCGATTACCGCCCCCCTTATTTCTTCTCCTCCGCGGAAGCAGATGCAACTCGAACATTCTGGTCCGTTCTGGGACGAATGGAAAGCGCGATTCAAATTAAATTCAGAGTTCGAACCTTCCTACAGGTTTAACCAGAGGATCTTATAGCCCTAGAATATGTGATTTTTCATGGCACCTGTCACCAAATTGTATTTTTTTTAAACCAAATTTGAGATATTTCTCTAATATAGCAATTACGTAGCGTCGTTCATTCATGTCTTTTCTATAGATAAAAAATAAATTAAAATTTTTAAATAATTTTAAATTCGGGGGTATATATACCCCCGACCTGGGCACAGCAAGCAGAAGCAAGGTAACCAGGGGCCAGTAAGGGGACACAATTGCTCTTCACAACGACTGCTGGCGATGCGCTGAGCATGCCAGAAAGATAAATTAAAGACAAGAGAGAGAAGAGGGGCCTATCTCATTCAACCCTCAACCTCTTTATGATTACCCAAAGAATGGGACGAGAGCCCCTGAAAAGGTTTGTACCTCCCCCGCGCTGAGGGACGAACAAGTGGCGGCGGCAAGAAGAAGCCACGGCGAAGGAGCGGGAGCTCCACGCCTTCAAGAACGTCCTGCCAGACCGCCCGAAGAACGTCACCATGCCCGCGACCACGCGCCGATCACCGGAGTTTTGACTCCGAGTCTCTGTCGACTCTGGAATCTGACAGCCCAGTCGTCGACGGGAGATCCTGGAGTGTTTAGCTGTGGAGACTGGCAAGAGTGGAGAAGGTACTCGTCAGCGACTTGAAGTGTCAACTCGTGTTGAGAGTTGGGGACTCGTTGGGCGAGTTGTTTTTTTTTTTTTAATGAAAAGTTCAGTTTTGGGCCCTTCGGCAGGGTGTCGGTAGCACCGGAAGTTGTAAAATACTCCACGTCCACGTGTCAAATTTTACTCGCTGGGCGAGTAGGAAGTAGCGAGTAAAACGTATGAAGGGACTGCAGAGGGCATACGAGCGTGGGTGCGTGACGAGAAAATCAGTGGTGGTTGGTTTGTGGCAGGCCTGATATGTCAGTGTGTGTATGTGCAAACCGACTGTGACTTTTTGTTCCCCCCTACTACTGACTTTAGACCTTCGAGCATCTGTCGTGTTTCGCTGGTTCTTGGGTGAGAACGCTACGGGATACTTGTTCACGCCAACTGGACTGGGTGTGACAGGGGCGGACATGCTGGCAGATTCTGCAGGACTGCAGGCCCGCGCGCATATAACTCCCTCGGTCTCTAATCCCGTTAGGGCACACCCGAGTTGGAGATAGGATGAATCTTTTACATACACGTCCAAATTCGGAGAACCAAATATTGGGCATAGGTAGGGACACCTGTATTCCGCGAATACATTTCGTGTCAAGGTATTTCACAAAATACTGTAGCTTTTCTCCTGTGGTTATTGACTGAGGTCGGCGAGAGGTGTCGTCCCGCTCTTGACGGGGCCAATGAGAATGTGGTCACCGTACTGCTGCACCTTCACAATTTGCCATGACTCTTAGAGAAAGCTACAGTGTTTTGTGAAATACCTTGACATGAAATGAAATCGCGAAATACAGGTGGCCCTAACTATAAGGCGAGTGTTCGGCTGGCATCGACCCGCTGACACGAGGGGTCTATTTGAAAATGGTTGGGCGTTGATGATTTTGGCCCGCGAAAACATGTTCAACCTTGAGGCGTTTTATACGCATTATAAATATAAGAGTCAATTTTAATATTGTAGATAATTTGTTGGTTTACATATATTTTCTTTATGAGCGAGTTATGTCAATATCAATTTCTTGCAGGTAAATCCTCTTATTGTATTACTCGCTCACCATAGGTATTCTTAATTTTCAATGTGTATTCAGTATTTATTGAGGCTTATGCATAGGCATTTTTCGTGAAAAATAAACCTTAACGCCTATTAGACTGCAACAAGGTATACCAGCACCAACAGTTTCTTCCTTGTGACTGGTGGCCGTCTGCGAGAGAAGTCGTCGCCTTGTTTGACCGAACCACTCGGGACGCGTTTGCTTTCGCACTGAATTACTGCGATTGGTCTTGTAACAATCTACGTGTACCTGAAAGAAAATCACCCAATTACGGAATGCAGACTATGCTATAATGTTTTAGCTTTCAGCTGGCCTCGGGTTCTTTTCGCGAAATATGCATGGTCCTACTCATGCATTGTGAATTTAAGAGATATTAATTATTTTTAACATTACATATTCCCTTTGTAATTCACACTAGAAAATAATGTGTTTCAAGCGCCTTGCATGTGTTGTGTTTAGGGTTAGTTTACAAGTTGTTAATCTTTGTAATTCATTGGTTGATAGCTTCAGACTGTAGGCGACGTTTGATATTTCAAAAAAGAATGACCATGCGTGCAAGACCATTTCAGTGCGCGAGTTTTACATGGTTGCAATAGTTCAATATTTATTTTTTGTTAACAAATTGTGTGACTCTTACAACACAGTGTTTTTTTTTTTTGTGTTCGCTCTAACTCAATCCCTTGTTTCACCTTTTGGGGGGCAACAAAGTTACTGTTTTCAAAAACGGAGTTTCTGTTCGATACTTACTAACCATTGATAGACTTGGTCAAGCACAATTTCTTCGATGTTTTGGGCGGTACCATACGGCGATGGCGAGGTTAAATAGTTACGTCACCTACGTCACAGAGTGCCGTCTCTTGACAATTCCTAACTCCATGTTTATATGCCTGTATCACACCTGTGACAAATGAAAATACAGATAAAAATATAGATATGTTAAAATATATATTTTAATGAATGTTTGTGTGTTCATCTTCTGTTTTGTAAAGATAACTATTAAATATATTGTTATGGTTTTGATCGGGGAGAACTGGGTTCGTAAGGGATAGCCCAATTAAATTTTATTACAGTTTTATTAATTACTAAATTTTACATTAACAATAAATAATTGTACTTTAAAATGTCCGATCACAAATCACTGGAACTTAAAATTGTTTATCCTCAAGTCACTCGATGTCTGTCAAGTTCCGCAGTCCGCACTCCTCACTGGAGCTAGGCTCAACAGTGGTTCGCCCCTTGCCTCGCGCCTGTCCACACACACAGTCTCGCGCCACTCAGTCGCCGCACTCTCACGATCCCGTCGAACTCCGCGTCGCACCACTCTTAGGGGGGGGGGAGGAGGGGTCTCGCGTCTCGACATCCCGGGCCGACACGACATCCGAACAGTCCAGAAGGTTGACGTTCATTCTCGCTACTCCGCGCGGCGGCCCGCGGAATTCCGAAGGCCGTTCAGATAACAGCGTCGAGGCAGGAAGAAGCGCAGGGTGCGGAGGAGGCGGGGGGGGGGTGGTAGCGACGACCCTTGCAATCCGGCCAGTTACGAGTGGCATTCCTTACGTCAGTGTACGACACGTGACACGCAGCGTGGCTTCAGTGGTTGTGCAGGGCCGCCAGCCAGCTCCGCGGTCCTGCGTTCATAACAATATAGTTAGGATGATATCAACGAACATAGATAGAGAAGTAGGCTATAGAGAGATAAATAGTGAGTTATGAAGATATAGATATATAACGAGATAGAGAGCGGGATATGTAGGTACAGAGATTTAGAGAGATATATATTCAATGTATATAGGGAGATATAATGAGGTCTAGATAGAAACATAAATGCACAGAGATAGGGTGATATGGAGAGATTTGGATAGAGGTATATAGATACCTATAGAGAAAAAGAGAGGTATAAATATTCATGTATAGAAATATATAGTGAGATTTATAGAGGGACATATTAAGAGAGATAGCGAGATTATTTGTATATGTGTACCTACCTACTTCAAAAAATTACAAAAAAAAATTGAAAGAGGCATTAGCTAGTTCAAAATACAATCAGAAAGTGTATACTTTCTTTAATATCTGATAATTTGGGACGGGGAAGGGGACTTCTAAAAACTTTTGAAAAATGCATAATATAACTTTAAAATCACAAACCTTTTTTTTATTTTTTAATCTTTTTGATTCATAACATTCGTTATAATTGGCGTATCAATTATTATCAGCTTGGCTTGAGTGCTGGGACCATCTGCATATCACATAATCTGAATGTTGTGTTCTCAGTGGCTAAGGATCTGAAAGCTATTCAGTCGTTCGGTTGCTCTTGGTTTCTGGTTGGTTCAGACTTCTTTGTGACGTTTCAAAACAATTGATAAAATACGTCGCCAAAACACGAGTGCAACTTTTCCGGGTATGGAATTATAGCTACTTACTGTAAATTATAACAAGACATTTAGTCAGGGACATGTATTATTCACGAAAAAATTTCCAGACAAGCTGTGTGTTAAAACTTTGTAGCATCGTTGTGTGTTTCGAGGTTGGCTGGGTTAATTCCAGGTACATGTATAGTGTCAGCACACCAATCACAGTCATTCAGTGCGGAAGCAAGCGCACCCTGAATGGCTCGTCCAAATAAGGCAACGGCTTCTCTTGAAGACGGCCGCCAGTCACAAGGGAACAATCGCTGAAGCCAACACACCTGGAAGTAAACCAGACAACGATCACGTCTAGTTTCTAATAGTGTTAAAACATGCTACAGAATAATGTGTTTAGCCGTGCAACTGACGAATCCACAGCCACAAGACCTCGTTACACCCAATTTCTCGATGTCACCCTGAAATATGTGTATGTATGTATGTATGTGTGTATATATAAATAATTCTCACCAAAAACGGGAAAGAAATTGAAAGATAAATAACGGGCAAAGTGGTTCTTCCCCCCTTTTTTTTCTTCAACTAGCCACCAGAGAAGTGCAAGTGGAACTAACATGGCGCCCAATGTTATCTTTAAAAGATTTGTGCAATGGGAGTGCATGACTTGATGTAAGTTTTTGGACATACGCCATTGCTAAGAACTTTTTCTGTTGAAGAAAAACTAGTAAATAATATTTTTTTTTCGTTCTCTTAGTACATTTTTCTTTGTTTTTCTTTGTTTGTTGACCATATTCCTGTTTCGGAATATTTTGTGGTGTTCATATCCTTGTTGACAACAGCAATTGTTTACTTAATTTTGTGTGTTTTTTTTGTCTTTTTTGGGTATTTTTATTTATTTATTTTATTTATTAGTTTTTCTTCAACAGAAAAAGTTCTTAGCAATGGCGTATGTCCAAAAACTTACATCAAGTCATGGCGCCCAATAGTAACGCAGTTACACCACTCTCTTCCTGATCTTTACAGTTTTCGTTAACTACAATTTTTCGTTACCACTTTTCATTACCCTATGATGAAAGTCGTCGTTAGACTTACCCTGCAGGCTCTAAAGCAGTTTCATTTCAAAAGATCTTGACGGAATACGCCGAAGAATTGCTGTTGGTTCTAAGAAAGAAAGTCGTTGAAGAAGAAAAAAAAAGGTACCTACAAAATTGAACAGCGCGATAATTTTCTCCTCGATTACCTTTTTACAGAATTTTTAAATTACCTTCCAGTTGACAGCAACACACGCGGCCACGCCGACCGCACGGCAGGAAAGATCAAAGACGGAATAAATAAGCGTGTCGGTCGGAAGAACGGGAGGCATGCGCCTAACAAAACAGTTTTTAAGTGGCTGCCTCATGAGACAGGCTTCGGAATCAGCCGAGAATGTAAAGCGAGCCGGGCTCGTATTGACAGTGGGAAAGTGGCGGGATGACTATCGCTTTATCTCGTTATAATATTTACCCTCGGGTGTGTCAAAACCGCTTCCCCCGGAGTACGAAAATAGGTTAAGCACACACAAAGAATATTTTCGCCTTTGGAGAAGGGGGGCAGGGGAAGTTTTTCTTCTTTTTTTTTTTTGTGAGGGCTCTTCCTTATGCCTTTCCCCCCCCCCCCCCCCCTTTTTCCTCGTGGGAGCGCGGTGGGGCGGGACAAGAATGCGTGTTGTACCTTTTACAAGTTGGTAACCCTGGCAGAAAGGTAAATGGTGGAGGGGGCGTCAGGTTTCCGGTGCGACGGTTCACACAGGGCAGGCGGTTGTGTAAACACCGACTCCTCTCAGGCCGGGAGAGAGAGGCTACAACCCCCTCCCCCCCTGCCCGACCCTTTACAACAACTCGACTGACCGCCGACAATCGCCTCTTCAGCGTCGGTGGGGGATGCGCGCGGCACAAAGACCAGCGCCCACGCTGCCTTTTTCAAACGGCTTAACTCATTGTCGGTTTGTTGTTCGCGACAAGCCCTGCTAACCGACCCCCCGCACTCGCCCCCTCCTCCACCGCTACCCGGCTGCAGGCAGAACCACGCGAGGGATCGGCGGAAAAGGCTTTAACGATTTGCACGGATTCATCATTGCCGGCCAATCACAGGTCACGGCGCTCATGGAATATAGAAGCTGTAATCATGTACTTAACACTTACCCTTAATGTACCGTCTCGTTGGTCTAGTCTATTGATACCTGTTTGCACCTGCAGCCAAAGTGGTGTCGTACAAAGCATGTAGTAGCATCCAATACAGAAAGTTTAAAAATTTTTAAAAATATATTCCATTATTATTTTTTTTTTACTCCATTTGGAAGATATTGTCAATTAAAAGCAACATGGGACCTTGAAATAAACTTTATTATTATATAAATTTCTGTTGAAATTTATTCTGACTTTCTTTTGCAAGGCTGCAACCATAATTTTACTTTTAGCCATAACGTTTAGAAGTGAGTAAGTTTGTTTGTCTTACAGATAACATTGCCGTGTTGCAATAGAATGCCTAACAAAAGTTTCAGACCACAGGTTTTTAATATAAAATTATGCTGTTTTTTTTTTTTAGTTATCATTTCATGCAATATTTTGCGAATAGTGCAGACCATGGGACATCTATCTACCCAAAAAAATATTGCGATACAATTAGTTGACAAGATACTTTTATTTTTAATTTTTCGATACTTATTATAAAAACCTACATTTTTAAGTATCGAAACTTTTGTAAACACTAAACCATTTGGTTGATTTCAGTATCAACCGTTTCTCAGTATTTTAAGATTTGTAAAATAATTTTGAAAAATAAAACATAAAAAAATTGTTTACAATAGAAATTATTATTTTTAATTTTGAAAAATATAGGAAAAAAACCTTGAAGTGTATTTGCATGTTTAAATATCAATATAAATGTTGTCGAGTAAGCTAGCGAGACCGTATAGGCATAGCTCATTGTCCAAGCAATCAATTGATTGATTCAAATACAAGTCATTGTATTTTTCTTATATTTTTCCAAATGATATTACACATCTTAAAATACTGGGGAAAATTTGATAATGAAATCAACTAAATGGTTTAGTATTAAAATTTTTTTGATACTTAAAAATGTAGGTTTTTATAATAAGTATCTAAAATTTAAAAAAAAAAATTATATTGTGCCTTGAAAACTAAATGTCGTGTCGCAATGTTTTTTTTTTATGGATAGAAGTCTCGTGGTCTGCACTATTCACAAAAGTACAGTATTTACATCGTTTTACAAATGTGATTTGGACTAAGGCATACTAATAGAACTACCTCAACCAAATACAGTCTATAAGATGTTAAAATATCAATAGTCATGTTGACTTGATGTAAGCTTTTGGACATACGCCATTGCTAAGCACATGTAGGCTATGTCTGTAGAAGAAAACTACAAAAAAACCAAAAGACAAAAACACAAATTAAGCAACAAATTTCTGTTGTCAACAGGATATAAACACCACATAATATTCCATTATAGGAATATGGTCAACAAACAAAGAAAAACAAAGAAAAATGGACTAACAGAACAAAAAACACCCACAAATGATGACAGCACAAAAATATTGAACCCAAAAAAATTCAGCACAACAGTTGAAACGAGACAAAAACACGACAAAACGAAAAGACGAAACAAACAATAGTTTTCCAAAACAGAAACAAGCTACGTTTCGGGAACTGCTATCTGCTCCCGTCCTGAGGCAGAGACGCACATGGTACGAAAACACAGGTGCGACACAATTTATATCTCTAATATTATAATTAAATAAATGGTTTTAATGATATGGACCAGTATTCTATATCAATCACTAAATTATAATTTTTAAAAGCACATGTATAATACTTATTTGTATGCATTCTTTTTTCCACCCTGCGCAAATTTTGTTACGTGATGCGCGTACATAGTACAAATTCACTCTCAAAAAATTTTTCATAACGCGCCTAAATAAGTACATATAACTTCAAAAATGTATAAAATCAAACGCGGCTCCAGGAAAGGAAAAAAATGGGGGATAGGGTGAGCAAAAGCACCTCCCGAGCTCGAATGGTACATATATATTTTTTTTGAGTTTATAATAATGCGTACTTAAATGCTTGCATCTTGCATCAAAAGTTGTATGAAACTATTCAAGTTCAGTATTTGAGAGCATACCTCTGTAAATATTTTTACTCGGCTAATCTCTCACGTGCATCCTTTCATTTTACTATAGACCCTCTCCGAAACAGTCACTGGAGCCCGCCCTGATTGGGCCATTCAAAAAAACGGAACGGAAAATCAACTATACTTAGGGACTGGAAAAATTCGCGGGTTCAATGACCTCCAGGCTAGACTCCACGATCCTGTGCACACTCGGGCAAACGTCGCCTGTTCATTGGCTGCCGACATGTGAGGCGTCTCAATTGGGAGACTCGTGATTCGATACTGCTTTGACTGAGGGTCTATAATTGGCCCACAGTCCTCCAGGTTAACAGCGAACCAATGGCAGAAATTTCATAAAAATACAATTATTTGCTTTCTAGCATATCGCGAAATGAATCCGCGATTTTTTCCGGTCTCTAAATACTGTAGAATGTAAGGGTTGTGATGTTAAGGGCCCCGCCTACCTGGGCACACATACGGTGTGCAGAGCTTCAGGAAAAACAACGCGATTTCAAAACTACTCAAGATATCCGAGTGGGGCCTATTTTCGAATAGCATTTAAGAGTTCGCTGAGGGCCGAAAAGTACTTTTAATTTCGGATTAAGTTTTTAAACTGTATTTTTAGAAGCGTTAAAATGGCTAAAACGCTTGTTTTCAGAGTAACTTTTAGGCATAAAACAATCAGTACAGATTCTTGAAAGCACTTAAGGGACTTGCATAACACCTTTATATTCATTTCTCGGCCATATAATGTTACGGTCACAGCTCAAATCTCACAGTTGTCCTGTGACGACGAGAAGACTGCGCGCCAGTCCAGAGGAGACACCGCGCTAGAAGCACCAGCGAGCGTCGCGCTTACCATCCCGCCTCACTAACACACATGCACCCCTGACGAGGCGGGCCCCTCAACAAGCTGGCGACAGTTACTGCCGCGCGGGTCTCTCCAAGGGAATCACGCCGGCTTGCAACCCTTTGCGGGACTGGACTGTACTGGACTGTACAGTTTCCCCGGCCCGCGACTGTCCCGGTTGTCGATACGTCCTGCCGCGACACGGCGGCGGGCTATCACTCATGCCCAGATGACACAGATAGACGCACGGTAGCCGCTGAGCCTACAAATAGCTGGGCCGTCGGCTCGGCGCAACAGCGGCGCAAGCGACGCTTCTCCGCCCCTCACCGCATTCACACTCGTCACAGTTCACGCCTGCAAACAAGCGCGGTTATATTAGAGTGTATAAGCATTAATGTTTACTTTCGTAGTAATTAACTCACGAAATTAATTAGACTAAACCAATCTAAAAGCAGGTCAAAAGATTTCCCCCCGCCAGGAGTAAAACTATATACACCGGGGCAAGATGGGGAGATGATATGTCCCACCTCCCTTTATATCATTCCCAACAACAAAAGGAAATAATTTTTAATTTTAAATCAAACAGCGGGCAAAGTAGGTCATTTACAACCCCCCCCCCCCTCCCCCAAAAGAACGATATTCAGCGTATACTACTGAATATACAGGATTTATTCTCATACAAACTCACATACAAGCTTGTTTTCGTGTGAGTGCTAAATTTCCTGGTTAATTAAGTGAATGTTGTTAACAAAGTGTAACAGGAAGGGGAAATAAAGTATTATTCTGAGAACTTTTTTTTTTAATGAACACTTCTGTAAGCTGCCCTTGGCCCGTGATGGATAACTGTCTTACTTTCGAATACGGAACAAGCCTGGAGCGGACTGGTCTCGTGAGTCTGTAGTTCTATCAGCCGGTAGACCTGGGGTCGGGGTTTCTTGTCTTTGCCTCGTATCAAGAAATTCCGTGGAAGGAATCTTCTCTGTGCTGTCCGCGTGTTTAACATTCGTCATCCGCTGATTTCGGCTTGATTTCTGCGTTTTTTTTTTTGCGTATATATAATTCTAGTGGTTTCTCTACGGCATGCAGCGAAAAAACCAGCAATGGCGTACGTACGTCCAGGGAAATGCTATTAAAACCAATCATTCCCCCCTCTGCAAGGATCACGTCTGTAGGGGTGTTGGGAGAGAGTGACTTGATGTAAGCTTTTGGACATACGCCATTGCTAAGCACATGTATGTCTGTAGAAGAAAACTACAAAAAACACAAATGACAAAAACACAAATAAAGAAAAAAAATGCTGTTGTCAGGATATAAACACCACACAATACTCCACAACAGGAATATGGTCAACAAAACAAATAAAAAAAACAAAGAAAAATGAACTAACAGAACGAAAAAAAACCCACAAATTATGACAGCACAAAATTACCGAAACCAAAAAATTCAGCACAACAGTTGAAACGAGACAAAGACACAGCAAAACGAAAATACGAAACATCATTTGTGGGTTTTTTTTCGTTCTGTTAGTCCATTTTTCTTTGTTTTTTCTTTGTTTTGTTGACCATATTCCTGTTGTGGAGTATTGTGTGGTGTTTATATCTTGACAACAGCAATTTTTTTGCTTTATTTGTGTTTTTGTCATTTGGTTTTTGTAGTTTTCTTCTACAGACATACATGTGCTTAGCAATGGCGTACGTCCGAAAGCTTACATCAAGTCATGCACTCCCATTGCACAAATCTTTCAGAGATAATGTCGGGAGAGAGTGTTCCGGCGCTTGGTCGCTTCTCCCGCCGAGCCGCCGCGGGTGAATGATGAGCGCGAGGCAACAAACTGCTCTTCCCTCTCGGCGTCCGCAGCCGGCCAGTTGCGGGGTTAGTCGTCTTCCCTGCGTTAATGTCTCCCGCCGCGCACACGTGTCCGCGCGCTGCCTTGCTGCACAGGGGGTGCCGGGTCCTCGACAACAATATTCCTGTCGACCTACTGTCAAAATACTTTCTTACGTGTAATATATTAGTAATATTAGTAATAGAATTTGGACAGGAAAAATTCGCGAGTTCAATGACCTACAGGATGAACTCCATAGTTCTACGTCCACTCGGTCAAATGTCACCAACTCATTGGCTGCTGTCTTGTAAGACGTTCCAACGTAGCAGCCTGTGATTCGATAAAGCTTTGGTCGGGCGTTTCTCATTGGCTCAGAGTCATCCAGGTGAGTTGTGAGCCAATGGCAGAGGCAGCACTGAGGTATAACTATTTGTATTTTAGCCTATCGCGAAATGAATTCGCGAATTTTTCCGGTCTCTATATATTACCTATCGCTATACGGCATTTGGTGGGAGTAATCTAGCGAATGAAACGGAAATGTGTAACCACGGATCTGCCACCTGTGACGGATGGGGCTAACCACTGTTCACAAAGCCAAAGGGAAATGTTTTTTTTTCAGGCTTTCACGGCCATTGTCTGAAGTAGCTTGGCTTCTGGGTTGTAGCCGTGTCCTTGGAGATAAATTCAACCGACGTTTCGGTCGACATTGCAGTCGCCATAATCAGGGAGTAGTTACCTACTGACTGCTCCCTGATGATGGCGACTCCAATGTCGACCGAAACGTTGGTTGAATTTATCGCCAAGGACACGGCTACGACCCAGAAGCCCAGCTACTTAAGCCAAAGGGAAATTTTATAGTATCTATTAGTTGTTTAATGAATTTTCCTAAAAAATGGGCAGTATTTTAGTAACCTTCTTTGCCGAAAATCAGGTCCAAATCCGGGGTTTATTACTTTATCAAGTCTGTTTCGCTTTCATATTGTAGGTAGTTTAAAATTTCAGCCTGCCAATCAAATGATTCAATGGTCGAAGTAGCTGCTGCGGCAGCGAATTCTAGTGGTGGATGCGGATTTACGTGCGATGCGCGTCCGGAAATGAAGTTAAAAACACAATTTGCGTAGATTTATCACGCTCGGCGTTATTTTAAAAGAATTTCTACGTTAAATTTCGTGTCCAAGTTTCGTATTATAAGTAAGTGTATTTGCAACATGAGAACACATGATTTTTCTCGTTACCAAATTTAGATGTTACACGTCTCTGGCGAGTAATGAAAGACTCGCTCACATGTTTTTTATCTCAAAAAATTTTTCAAAAATATCCTTACAAAAATACCTATAAATAAAGTTCTCAATTCTGCATTAAAAATATCTTGTATTGCGTGATACAGTGCTTTACTTGAATACTTCTGCTTTGAAGATTTCCTTTGAATTGCTTTAACAATTTTTTTTCCGCCATAAAATTATGTTTACTGGCTGCTTATTTGTGAGACGTCTCCAACGGTTTTTTTTTTTTGTTTTTTTTTTTTTAAGTGTTTCTCGTACGTCTAGTGTTCTCCAGGTAAACTTTAAGTCAATATCAGCGCGCAAAGGTGTAAGTACCTACTTGAATTATAGCGTTCGCGAATTGAAGCAGAGGATGTTTCCGGTCTGTACCTACAGGTAGGGGAGACCTAAGATACACATAAAGTTCTGCCATTCCCGATTACACCCAAACAATTCACCTTCGGCCAACTTCGGGATTTGATTTATTTTTGTGCAGGAAAAATGAATTCAAATATTAAAAGTGGTCGGTTAGGTTAGCTACATTAAAACACTTTAAAACACTATGGACGGTTAGTTAGGTTAGTATAGCTACATTAAAATAAACAGAGAAATATAAATATATATATAAATAAACCCGAGGTTGGCCGAAGGTGAATTGTTCGGGTGTAATCGGGAATGGCATAACTTTATGTGCATCTTAGGCTTCCCTACAGGTAGAGGTACAGTGGTTGACAACTGGCGGCCCGCGGGCCACATCCGACCGCAGCCTCTTTTCGCACGGCGCGCCCACAGAAACACTTTTAAACCAAGAAATGTTACCACATACACCTGCTGTCGTGCGTTACCCGTCTTTGTTTGCATGATTGTAGAAAATAAAATTGTCAGCTGACAGTGTTTATAAGTCACACAGCATTCTGACAGAAATATAATATATATTTTCAATATTTATAAAATCTATATTGTTCATAATAATTATTTTTTATATATTAAATGTTTTTTTGTGACAATATTTTCTTGAAATACTGTCATTTCGTTACTTTATCACATTCCACATGTAAAGATGCAATGTTAATTTACATCAGATTAGTTGCAAAAGGATATTATTTGGCCCTGAAAAGTGTGAAGTTGGCCAGCACTGCTACGGATCACTGGACCCCACGACATCGACGCAAGGAGACCTGTGCCTACACACTGCAACTAAACAAACCTAGTAATAAATTAAATAACCAGAAGACTAGAGCATTTAAGGCCAGCTGCCTAGTTAAAACTTAAATCACCCCCTTTTTTTTCCTCATTGACAACACGGAGGGCTGGACAACACGTAAAATTAAAGTAAAGTTAAATTCAAACAGGCCAATTTTAAAGTCACCAAGCTTTCGCAGCTTTTATGAGAAACATTCAATTGCGATCTCCGACAAAAAAAAACGTTCTTTGTAGACTCAGAACAGGAGGTTGGGTGGGGCCCGCAGTCCGCGGGCTGGTACTCCTCGCGGGCCTCGGGGTACAATGCCGAGTCAAGGGTACTCATCCCTTGGGTCCGCCGTGGCCAGTCAGCAATGACCGCTCCGTGAAGCATCCGAGGACAGACAGTCCCGCCTCGCGCGAGCACAGGAAGTGTGGACTGATGGCTGGTAGCCGCAGACATGTAACTTAATGTTCACACCTCATAAAATTCATCAATACTCCCCCAGGCATATGATCCCGCTAGGGCGTTATCCTGGTCAGGAGAAAGATGGATCTTTTACATGCCTGACACTGTTACCAGTGCCAAAACATGGGTTCCGAGAACCGGGAAGTGGATTCGGCGTTTCCAATCGCTGCATGTTACTGGAGAGCGCACGGCTAGGTCAAGAGGTTGAGGAGAACCGTCCCGATAGCCGCAGACAGCCGGCCGGCAAAGGGCGGCCTTGCCCGCCGAGGAATGCCAAGGTCGAGGCGGCCTGCTCCCGGCGTGGTACCTTTGAATATATATATGTATACTGTATAGAAGTCGCGAGTGGATAGGATTTACTCTACGTTTTTCAGAAGCGTATGATGAGCAGCTTGGGAACTTCACCGCTGCAGTGCGCTGCCGTAACGCCCTGTATCGTCTTAGTTGTTATTTACACGTTAGAGCGCAGCACTGTCGCCCGCTGTCATTCCCCGCACCCCCCATCAATCATTCACTGCAGCTCAAGGTCGTTCAACGGGAGGGGGAAGGGGTGTTTGAAGAGTTCGACACTTGTTCGCTAGGGACCACCACAAGTCGATGCCCTAGAGATGGTGGCGATTGCGGGGGTGAATTAACCAACTACCTCAAAAACCGTATTAGAAATTTTAACCTGGGCTGGCGACTTCTATGCAGTATATATATTCAAAGGTGGTACGCCGTCGACCTCCGGGGCTGCAGTCAGTCGCGGGCGAGAGAGCAAGAGAGAGAGAGAGAGAGCTAGAGCGATCACGGACTGCAGCGGCGACGACGGCCGGAGTGTCACCGGCTCTCGAGGCAAAGTCGACCCGGTTTAACTCCGCGCAGACCCGCGCAGACCTAGGGACAGGCTGGCATCATCTGACACCCAACCACCGTGAGCCTCCTGGCCTCACTGTTTTTGTTCCTTCATCTGGCCTAGGGGCGGATCCAAATTGATGACAATGGGTCAGGGAAGGGCCAAAATTAAATATTCTAATAAAATTCTAGTACAATTAGAATTGAAATTATTTATTACATTTTTCGTGAGGTTAAAAATCGTCCTGTTATCTATAGCACTGCAGTAAAATTATACTTTAGTAAGTTTGGAAAACTATATATCATTAGTATTAGAAGAAAATCTGAAAAATATAAACGTTCCCCTCCCCCTCTTCCTGGATCCACCAACGTATCTGACAGATGAATAAGCCAATGGGCTGCTCTGTGTAAGATCGGTTTTTAACCTCAAATCCCGAGACCATCTAGCCCTTGCCGTTAACAAATAAAGAGGTTCAACTCACAGCCTCTTCTCGCTTAAAAGCTCATTCACACTCTGCATTCTGACTTTTTTTTCTATTTTATCGTGGTTAGTTTTATTTAAGGACACTTTATGAAATTTAAACACGATACCCCTCTTACATTTGTAATCTCACTTGCGCAAAGATTTACATCCATTTTTATGAACTTGGTGAACATGTGTTGAACATACTGATGACAAAAAAAACTACATGGGAGGTGTAGGTCAAAATGCCAGGAAGAGCCCTTAAATAACTGTGATGATCAAAAATAAAAATTACATCGCGTGTGAACCTTAGCCTTATCGCACTGCAGCAGGGATCCGCAGTTATCTGTCAGTATAAATTACCTACACAGTTGCCAGCACTGCGACGACACACGGTCCACAGGTAACTCAACGCTACCAATCCCCGAACATTCCATTCGTCTCAGTGTCTATCAGGGCATCTTGCAAACTCGAGGTGAGGGCTCTGGGACCAACTGGACCAGGCGTGGCGATCTGAAGCTCGTAGCTGCCTTCAGTCACACTCGCAGACAACAGATACACTTCGTGACTACCTATACTGCGTGAGTGACTGTGCGAATGTGCGAGCGACTGGTATTTAAGTAACGCCATTTCTTTTTTCTTCTTCTGTTATGTTGGTGACGTGGGATGGTTTGAGGAATTGCCTTTATTAATAATTTTTTGGTGGGATTTAGTATCGTTTAACCTTTTTTTTAATGTTCATCAGTGCTCAAGTTTTTTCAACACAACACATTATTAATCGTAAACACAATTATTTTTACGTAATATTCCTTGCCTGGTTTTTTTTAAATATCTAATGTGAACGCCTTACATCTGCCGCCTATAAAGACGTTGAATGAATAGATACAAAAATAAAAAGGAATGTTTTGAGACACACGGCCTAAGCTCACTGAAACCCGACAGAAAGGCGGATTTACCCGCGATAAAAAAAATCCAGCGCCTGTAATCTCGGAGCACGAACAAACGCTGACGTGTTTTCCCAAACACAGCCAGTGCCGGAGTGTCGGTGATGGACCGCGATGGAAGCCTCAGCAGCCAGCGGGGCGCGAGTCACATTCCAGTTGCGGGCCTCTGCTCGTAATCTCCTAATAAAGATGGCATCAGTCGAGCCTCAAGTGAGCGATGGGGTTCGAGTTGGGGTGAGGCCATAAACACCCCTCCAGCGCACACAATGCGCGTAGCAGCGGGTTGTCTTTAAGGCATATTAACTCGTAAAGCCCATGGGTCGGGCAGCTATCGCGGCCGGGCCATCGGCTGATACCACGGGGACCCCTCCAGAGGGGGGGATTAGGTTACCGCGGGTCGTTAGGCAAATACGGCGCGTCACAACACTGTGGGAGGCTGCCCCTACCTGGGTACAGCCCGCCTCGCAACTGAGGACTACAGTGCCGGCTCGCTGTCGCCGGAACAACGTCTTCGACATCTTCAAACCACGTGGAACAACACGCTTAGTGGCGGATCCAGGATTTTGGTTTGGGAGGGGCTTCACCCAGCTGAGGCTAGGCTTTATCAAGGCAAACTCTAAAACAATAGTGAACCCAGATGCTTTTGGAGGGGGCTTGAGCCCCTTAGCCCCCCCCCCCCCCCCCTCTCTCTGGATCCGCTACTGAACACACTGACGGTGTTCCGGGGTCGTTCGTCATTTTTTGGAAGACAACTCAGGAAAATAAACTGTTAAAACTACCGTGAATCAGTGGAATTTCACTGGAAACGCTGAAGCCGCTACACTAATTTACAGTATTTTAAGTGTATTTTACTGTCTTCGAAGATTTTCAAGAAAATCTTTTTTTGTATCTAGTTGTTTTTAAGAATATCTTAGAAAACAAATGTAAAACAATATTAGTATTACCTAATACTTAAATAAAGTTGCCAAAGTTTTTTTTAAATTTTTTTTCCTGATTGTTATAAAGTTCATATTTAACATACAACCGTACGTACACCAAAACGATTTCACATCGTTATATGATAAAAAGTAATCATTTCAGGAAGGATTTCTTTTGAGGCCATGGGAGTGCAAGAATCATGTTAATTACAAATGTGTTGCATCTCTCGACCGTTTTTAGAGTTTAATTTCGTTCAAGCTATAAGCATTCAAATTCTAATCCGTAATTAAAATTCACAATAATTCAGTTTAATCTTATAAAAATTTAAAATCTTTAAACTTGCATGGTTTATATCTCAACAAGAGACGTGAGAAGAATATTGCAGAAATCTTAGGGAATTTCCTGACACGCCCAATTATAAAGCCTGTGTCATTTTCCAGCTTTAGCATGTGTGGCCACTCCGTTAGTGGTTCTCCATATCAAGTTATGCTGTTGTGTTCTGTATCGCCTGCTAAGCTTTTATTTCTTCAGGTAGATCGTTCAGCTACTGAAAAGTGTTTCGTGGTTGGAGACGGCTACTCATAACTGCCTGTGTCCTCATGCTACCCTTTACTGATGGACCAATCCAGAGCGCGCTTGCGTCTGGAAAATACTACGGCACATCAAAAGCACATCTCTTCCTCACAAAACGGTAAGAAATAAAATTGTGTTCTCGGCGTTAGAAATGTTCGCCTGAGAGTGAAGCGAAGACGGAGTATCGTGTAAGTCGCGCGCAGTTCTGACAGATGTTATCCATCCTTATGTTGGCAATATTTAATTCAGCAATTTGCCTCTTCAAGATAGAAGCCCCCTTGGGGGTATGCTTGAAGAATTAATTCTGTAATTCATTTATTCATACATACATATATACAATTCTTCTTGGATTCTAAAATGATTATGATTTTCCGGGGCTATTGCTTGGTCTTCTTAGTTCCCATTTTTTAATAAGTATATTTTATATTTTATATAATAAATATATATACCTAATTAGATTATGTATATTTCAATAAATCTTCTAGGGAGTGGAATATAGAGCTCCCCAGGATTAATCCATGTTATATAGGTATACATAGATTAGAACTAAATGATTATACAATATAAATTGATAGAAAAATTCCACAATGAATGATGTATACAGAGTCAATATTCCTCGTCTTCCTCATCCTCTTCAACTTCATCTGACAGTGAGGCCGGGCGCAAGCCGACAGTTCGGCGAGGTTGAGGTGACTCGCCGAGTACCTGTGAGGCACAGACAAGCCCACAGCTGCAGCCAATCAGGAAAGCGCACCTTCCCCCTTTAGGCGAGAGCGCATAAAGGCAGGATAACATTTTAAGAACCTCAGTAGGTTACTGCTCCCTGATATACGCGGTGACTGCAATGTCGACCGAAACGTCGGTGAATTATTCGTCTTGGGACGCGGCTACAATCCCAGAAGCCAAACAGCTTCAGACAGTAGCCGTGAAAGCCTGCGGACATTATTACTTTACAACTGCGAGAGTTCGCGCGCGAGTGAAGTGGCTCAGTTTCAGCGCGACAGTCCTTTTAACAGTGGGACAGTCGAAACGACTCCATGCGCTCATTTTGCACTGAATTCCATGACCATACCTTCATTGATTCCGAATGAATTCTACAGTTCCGTCAGTCAGCAGGAGCAAGTTTTAAGGAAGTCTTGGTGAGAATAATCTAACAATTCATATTGCTTCTTCGGATTTTGTGGTCTGTGCGCTACCACAGCCAACAAACACCATGGGCGGCGGTGAAGTGACTTGCGCTACAACCTTTATCTTCATTTCTCCGTCATATGTTGTCTTGGTTACCGCTCAGATGTAATAGTTGTCCTATGCACGGTTGCGCGCCAGTCCAGAGGAGACGCCGCGCTAAAAGCACCAGTGAGCGTCGCGCTGACACAACCACAACCATCACTATACTTATACTTATACTTATAATACTTAAAATTGTTTGTTTTGTTTTTGTTTCCAGAAGTGCCGACAGAAGGACCAGACGAAAATGGTACTGCAGTGAACTTAAAAACTTAGTTGTTTTTGTTTTCAAACAGAAAAATTGATAATTTATTAGTGTTAACCTTTTTTTTTGTATTATTTTAATTTGCTCTTATTTTTAATCATGTATAAAATTCAATATATTTTTTCCTGTTTTTAAAATTTTATCTAATTTATAAAAAATGAAACCATCTCTTACCTTAACAATAAAACTTGTTTTTCTTCAGTTCCAACAGGCATTGATGCACTGCAACCTACATCATTTATTGACTCCTTACTGAATCCATGCAATTCATAAAACTGTTCAGGTGTTACGGGGCAATAGTTCTTATATTTTTCATTAGAAAATCTGTTTTTAAGGATGAATTCTCCGTGGCTCACATTTCGTTAAGTAACACCATTTTGGAAGCTTTTCATGACATAATTTTGTAATTATTTCGTCTTATAGATAATCGTAATCAGATTCTGAACTTAGTAAATATTCAGTATACATTGGAGTTATGGCGCTCGTCACTGACACGCAGACGCAGAAGAGCCGCCAAGACTTCCGCTCTCTCTCCATGCACGCAGATGCTGCTTCCCTGTGGCACCCTTAGTCACCCCGATTCACCCTGCGTCGTCCTGTGTCACCCTGCGTTACCCTGTGTCACCCTGCCACCCTATCGCTCTGCGTCACCCTGTTACTCTGCATCACACTACGCCACCCTGATTTGCCCTGCATCACCCTGTGTCACCTTGCGTCATCCTGTGTCACCCTGCGTCACCCTGTGTCACCCTGATTCACCCTACGGGCTCAAATTGCGCCTAGCGTACACAAAAGTGATTACAGAGCCAAGTGTTACGAAAGACGCACATTGCCAATCAAGGCAATCATTTAGTCAAGAGTGAAAATAAAATGTTTATTTTTTTTTTGTTATCGAATGGTTAAGAATTGCTGCAAAAGAAAAGATAAAATTGGTTGTCTGTAAAGTCGGTTTACGAACGATAGTTTAACGTGACAACGTCATAACAAAACATTGATGAAATGATTGCATACTTTTATGAATAAAATTGAATCTTTTTTATTAAATTATCACTATTTTGTATGGATACAAAGAAGCAGTGAAATTAAATCTACAATTTAATTGATAAATTTACTTTTATTTGCACTCATTAATTCAAATATGTTTATTACTTTAACGAAGAGGTTATTTTAACTATAACGTTTATACATGTTTGCTATTTAACTTCTTCCAATCTGTGTTATTCTGTTAAGGATAGGACTATGATAGGAAAAGTAGGAAACGAATGGGAGTGTTTCAAGTTTAATGTGCCTCGAAAAAGTCAAATTGATGGTTGTTCCAATCGAGTGGAAGAGAGATAGATGCGGCGCAAGCGTACAAAAAGCGTAACGGGACACGGCGTAACGGGACAATGTGCGTAACGGGACACCGCGTAACGGGACATGAGCGCAACGGGACACTTTTTCGTGCGTGCAGCCGGCATTCATCGATTTATTAGACGTTGTCACGTCAAAAATAAAAGAAATCGTACACGAATCATTAACTCTGCCTCGGAAGGAACGCAGTACTGTTGTCCATAGGAAAACTAGTCCATGTCACCAGTCGTTCCCGCGGGAAGTACTGAGTTCGTCACTGGAGACACAACACTGCGCGCATGTGCATTGTAGGCGCTCTTAGAGTTGCAGTGTGCTCTATGAGGTAGCATACAGCAATTAGATTTTGATACCTTTTTGAGATTGTGTAGGTGGTTAGTAAGGGGGAGGGGGGAAGTAAGCCGTGTCGCACGCGCGCCGAGTAAAGAATCAAACAGAAACCGTTCTGTGTCATCTCAAATATTTTTAAAAATTTTTTCACTAAGTTAAAACTATGTCCGACGTAGTCACACGCTTCTTACACAAACTGCACGATCAGCAGCCATCTGGCGGTCGCTTACGTGGAAAAAATTTTAAGTCAAAATTGAGGTTACTGTACCATTTGTAAGTATAATAATAGATTTGAAAATAATTTAAAGTGTATATATTTTAAAATATAGTTTTGAATTTAAAAGAGTATTTTCTACTCTGTTAGGGGTGTATGTGTGTCAGTGAGGCGGGATGATAAGCGCGACGCTCGCTGGTGCTTCTAGCGCGGTGTCTCCTCTGGACTGGCGCGCAGTCTTCTCGTCGCCACAGGACAACTACAAAATTTTAGCCGTAATCATACCATTTTATGGTGGAGAAATTAAGAAAGCACCGGAAAGTTATTATGAAGAGAAAAAAAAGGTTGGGGGGGGGGGGGGGGTAGAAATTTTCACTTAATTTACAAAAAAAAAATGCTGGAACAGAACTTCTCATCCGGCCTCAGCGTATTCTTAAATTTATTTATTTATTTAATTTATTTATCGTCTTTATTGGTGGCGAAGTTGAGGCGGTACGCCTTTTCTTACACTTAACCACTTTTCTGCAATTACATCAAATAGTGGAATTTTAAAAATTAAACATGATATAAGCAGATGTTAACTAAATATCAAGAGAACAAATTAAAATTTTAACTTAAAGTTCAAAATTTAACTATAACAAAAAAAAATTCAACCATAACTAATTTTAAAGTAATTTAAAAAGTTAATGTGTTTTCCTTTAACGAGGCGCTACCCAGATATAGCTCTGAGCAGGTCGGAAATGGCGTGGTTGTTTCTTGAAGCCCTGCGCGCCGTGTGTGTGTGTGTGCCCAGGTGCGGGGCGGGGGGCGGCCTTGACGGGACCAGCGAGTGTTTGCAGAAGAAGACTCGAGGATGTCGAGAGCCAGTCCCCGGGGGACTGAATGAAGGCCTTGGGGCCGGGTCCCCCCGGGTGGACACGCCGCGACACCCTGTAGCGGCGAGACGCGATCCTCCTCCTCCCCACGTGTCACGTGACACGGGCATCTGTAACCGGACGCTGGATGTTGATCCATCGGGGGTGTCAGAGGACCAGAAGTGTGTGAGGACCCGCGAACAGGATCTCCCCCCCCCCCCCCCACCTCCTCCGGCATCGAGGGCTTCGTCACGGCGAGTTGGAGGTGTGTGAGATCGGAGCCCCGACCTGTGTGCAGGGGCGTAGCCAGGGGGGGGGGGGGGTTTAGGGGTTCAAACCCCCCCCCCCCTAGCACCAAATATTTAATTAATTTTTTATTCATCACTCAAACAAATTTCATATTAAAATTAATAAAATTTTTACTATTACAATATTTCAATTTAAGAACCGAAAACTGCTAAAATAGCACTATTTTACACCTTAAAATCCAAATTTTCCCGGGGGAGAACCCACGGACCCCCCGCTTTCATACAGGGGGGGGGGGGTCATGCTTCTTAACACCCCCCATACACAAATCCTGGCTACGCCACTGCCTGTGTGTCAACTGCAGGGCCGCCTCGCAACGTAACCGTACTGCTGACGAACAATTATAACTTCATACCATCATCCGACCTAGTCAAGGGTGTAGGCCCTACTTGTTTTAAGTGCGGTGTCTCCTCTGAACTAACTGGCACCGCAGTCTTCTCGTCGTGCACAAGGCCCGAGTATGAACATCTGAACGGGAAACCATATGTCGGAGAAATGAAGATAAAGGTGTATGTAGAGCAAGTCACAACCGCCCGGCGGGAGGGCAACGAGCCAACCAATCGCAGCCACACCTCGCGTGTCCGCCATGGTGTTCGGCGTATTTTGTTAATCTCATAATTTTTATCTAAAACTTTTGTCTGGAACAATTTTTGATTAGACCAACCATTGTTGCGGGGGGTTTGAAAAAAAAAATAAAGGGATAGAATATAAAAACAAATTCATAATTTACTTACCATATACACTATTAAATACGTTTATGTTTTATTGTAACACATAACTCGTAAAAATATATTTTTCCAAACATCCTAAGGAGCAACATGAATAACTAAAATATTCTCACCAAAACTTCAGATCAGTAGGATTCACAAGGGAATCAATAAAGATTGTTATGAAATTGAACGCAAAAATGAGTAGATGGGAATAGTTTCAACTGACTTGCAATCGCAATTAAGTGATTCCAATACTAGGTAGGTATTTTAAAATATTAGTGTGCGCGTGAATTATGACAGAAGGGTATAGCTTCGTCATAAACCGATGTATTCAGTGACTCACACTCCCGTGTGGCGTATGTGGAGACGAAGCCACGGAGTAGAGCGGCGGCGAGGTCGAGGGCTGCAAGACCTCGCACCACGAGGCCCGCCGCGACCCGACACTCGCTGTCTGCGCGCGCCACTCGCTGTCTGCGCGCGACACTCGCTGTCTGCGCGCGCCACTCGCTGTCTGCGCGCGCCACTCGCTGTCTGCGCGCGCCACTCGCTGTCTGCGCGCGCCACTCGCTGTCTGCGCGCGCCACTCGCTGTCTGCGCGCGCCACTCGCTGTCTGCGCGCGCCACTCGCTGTCTGCGCGCGCCACTCGCTGTCTGCGCGCGCCACTCGCTGTCTGCGCGCGACACTCGCTGTCTGCGCGCGACACTCGCTGTCTGCGCGCGACACTCGCTGTCTGCGCGCGCCACTCGCTGTCTGCGCGCGACACTGGCCGTCTGCGCGCGACACTCGCCGTCTGCGCGCGACACTCGCCGTCTGCGCGCGACACTCGCCGTCTGCGCGCGCCACTCGCCGTCTGCGCGCGACACTCGCCGTCTGCGCGCGACACTCGCCGTCTGCGCGCGACACTCGCCGTCTGCGCGCGACACTCGCCGTCTGCGCGCGCCACTCGCCGTCTGCGCGCGACACTCGCCGTCTGCGCGCGCCACTCGCCGTCTGCGCGCGACACTCGCCGTCTGCGCGCGCCACTCGCCGTCTGCGCGCGACACTCGCCGTCTGCGCGCGCCACTCGCCGTCTGCGCGCGCCACTCGCCGTCTGCGCGCGACACTGGCCGTCTGCGCGCGACACTCGCCGTCTGCGCGCGACACTCGCCGTCTGCGCGCGACACTCGCCGTCTGCGCGCGCCACTCGCCGTCTGCGCGCGACACTCGCCGTCTGCGCGCGCCACTCGCCGTCTGCGCGCGCCACTCGCCGTCTGCGCGCGCCACTCGCCGTCTGCGCGCGCCACTCGCCGTCTGCGCGCGACACTCGCCGTCTGCGCGCGACACTCGCCGTCTGCGCGCGCCACTCGCCGTCTGCGCGCGACACTCGCCGTCTGCGCGCGACACTCGCCGTCTGCGCGCGACACTCGCCGTCTGCGCGCGCCACTCGCCGTCTGCGCGCGACACTCGCCGTCTGCGCGCGACACTCGCCGTCTGCGCGCGACACTCGCCGTCTGCGCGCGACACTCGCCGTCTGCGCGCGACACTCGCCGTCTGCGCGCGACACTCGCCGTCTGCGCGCGACACTCGCCGTCTGCGCGCGACACTCGCCGTCTGCGCGCGACACTCGCCGTCTGCGCGCGCCACTCGCCGTCTGCGCGCGACACTCGCCGTCTGCGCGCGACACTCGCCGTCTGCGCGCGCCACTCGCCGTCTGCGCGCGACACTCGCCGTCTGCGCGCGACACTCGCCGTCTGCGCGCGTCTTCCCGGCAAGCGCGGCTCCAGAGGAAGGGAGCATGGGGGCGACAGCCTCTTCCGAGCCCAAATTTTACTTCTTATTTCTTTGTATGGAACGTTAATGTTAACTTAAATACTTTCGTTAATGTGCTAAACTCTTCTTTCAATCAAAATTTGTACGAAAATACTAAATTTCAGTGTTTGAGACGATATATTTAGTGAATATCCCAAGGGAAATGTCATGATTATTAACTGCATCCTCCTGTGTGTGAGAGCCCTGCCCGAGAGGTCTTCCTGGAACCGCCATTGCTTCCTGGAGGCCCGACACCGCGACACTTCCTCCGGCGGGGACGGTCCATTCGGCCACGGGCCGTGCTCCGTGGATGCCGAGAAGGCATTTCATGAAAGTACGGCACGATGGGAGCTCATTTCCAAACTAATCACTCTCCCGTTTTCCACCCACGCTGTATACAGTCTCCTGCTGTCTACAGAAGGACATTCCGAGCGCATCACTCCCTACTCCACCACGTTCATCCACGTAACCAGACACCAGCATTACACCGCAGCCGAAAGGCCAAACAGCCACCCCCTAACACAGACTCCAGAATCATTCACACCCAGTGGCGTAGCCAGGATTTGTGTATGGCGGGTGTTAAGAATATTGCCCCCCCCCCCCCCCTATTAAAGCGGGGGGTCCGGGAAAATTTGGATTTTAAGGTGTAAGATAGTGCTATTTTAGCAGTTTTCGGTACTTAAATTTAAATAGTGTAATGGTAAAATTTTTATTAATTTTAATATTAAATTTGTTTAAGTGATGAATAAGAAATTAATTAAAGATTTGGTGCTAGGGGGGGGGGGGGTTGAACCCCTAAACCCCCCCCCCCCTGGCTACGCCCCTGTTCACATCCAAACACGTCAAACACGAACTCACAGACACAAGACAAGAGGTGATGGGCGGCACCCAGTGAGCCCGCTGGTTCGATGCCACAGGCAGGCACAGACAGGCACAGACAGGCACAGACAGGCACAGACAGGCGGGCGGACCGGGCAGTGGTGACGGTGTTAGTTCCGCGACGCACTGGTCGCCGTCTGTGCTGTCCGCATCAGCAACTGATCCGAGCCGAGTGAAGGCGGAGGGCCAGCTGTCTCAGCCGAGGCCTGTCGCCGGCGGCGGTGCGCCTCTGTGTCAGCGCCAGCTCTTCGCAGGCGACATGTTTTCCGGAACATGTCCGGCTTTCCGCGCCTCCTCCCTCCCTGCATCCGCACCACAAATCAGGGAACAGCTGACAGACGTGTTAGAACAGGCCTATCAAAGCTTCGACACAAGCTTGTCGCCTATCTCAAGGATCCGTGTTGCTTGAAAGCACGCCCCTCCGCCTGCCCGGCTGACGCCAGGCGGGTTTCTCAGGTACACGGGGACAATCCTGGTTGTCCGCGTGCGCTTGCAGACTGTTCAGGCTGATGTACTAGCCTTCTAAGTAACCCGCGTATGGACCGGGGTGCCACCCGTACCTTTGAATATATATACTGTATAGAAGTCGCGAGTGGATAGGATTTACTCTACGTTTTTCAGAAGCGTATGATGAGCAGCTTGGGAACTTCACCGCTGCAGTGCGCTGCCGTAACGCCCATGTATCGTCTTAGTTGTTATTTACACGTTAGAGCGCAGCGCTGTCGCCCGCTGTCATTCCCCGCACCCCCCATCAATCATTCACTGCAGCTCAAGGTCGTTCAACGGGAGGGGGAAGGGGTGTTTGAAGAGTTCGACACTTGTCCGCCAGGGACCACCACAAGTCGATGCCCTAGAGATGGTGGCGATTGCGGCGGTGAATTAACCAAGTACCTCAAAACCGTGTTAGAAATTTTAACCTGGGCGGGCGACTTCTATACAGTATGTATATATTCAAAGCCCGTACTAACCCGGTTAGGGACGGTGAACTACGTCGTCGCAGGTCGTGAGCACCCACCACCGGCTGAGGCTCAATTCGATCGGCGCAGACCTGCGAGCGCCTCCCGCGATACCGCCTCGTGTGCTGGCCCCGCCGTCACGCCACCAGAGGGGCGTCACCCGGGTTCACCCAGAGGCTGCCCCCGACGACCAGGCTGTGCTCGAGGGAGCAACTGGGTTCGCGGTGCGTCAACCCATCGGGACCCCACAACCCCGAGCGACGACGGCAGGGGGAGGTTGGGTCAGACACGCCGACAACTCCCGCGTGAACGGGAGACATCGCGCGATTGGTCCGTGCGCACAGGCAACACGGCCGACAGACATGTCCCTCGTCTACCCATTCACTGCAGACACGTTGTTACAAACATCACAGTCATCATCAATATTCGTACACTCGTAGAACTTTCTCATCAGCTCAGTTGACAGTCTGTATGCAACCGTTAACAAACCTAAAGCCAGCAATCAACCCACAATTAGGGTTACCAGACGTCCGGCAAAAGGAGGACATGTACTCCTTTTTATGTATTTTTTTGCGTCCGGCCGGATTTTCCTTAATGCTCCAAAATGTCCGGCTTTTTTTATAAAGTGAGATAATTCCTGCAGTTACACTCTGAGTAAAGCGCGCGGTGCGCGCTAATGCGCTGTCCGCAGAGTCACCCCACTAGTAAGTAGTTCTATGACAGCTGACAGGTAGCAGCACATGCAGAAGCACGTGTTTTTAATATGCTGTATATGCGTAGTTTGTTTGATTCTTTATACTGAAACTGTATTAAATGCCAAATCATTGTAAAATATCGTATTCCATTGTAATTAATTCATGGCTTTTTAAAATATATATATATATTGTCCTCCTTTTTAGTGAAATGTCCTCCTTTTGCGAGGTGAATGTCCTCCTTTTTTGTTATCAGTGTCTGGTAACCCTACCCACAATCCCGACATACACAGCTCCTCCGCTGCGGTTCACTGGGATCCGAACCCAGGGAACCCGAGTCCCAGTCATGTATTTCCTCCCTGCAATGCTTTTGGAATTTGCCCTCCGCACGGCGCGGGGTTCGAGTCCCGACTGTGACTCCTCAGGGTTCCCCGAACCTCCTGTGAAACCTGACTGCTATCCCCGAGACTAAGAGGTGGTGGGTGCCATTCCCGGCCCGTTGGTTTGAGCCCCTGAGGGCTGTGTTGCCTGATCGAGCAAGTCTGAGCTCTTTAGTAGAGCTGTAGCAAACCGTATGTATTCGGTACTGAGTAACGGGTGCGCCGTCTAGTACCGAGCAACGAAACGTTACACACGGCTGCATTTCGTTACTCGCATATTTCGTATGTTTTACGCATGCGCGCGCATATTCTATGAGTTTACGTTACAAAAAAAAACGTTTGTTTATTAAGTAAAGTATAATTTGGAAATTCGTCGTCCAAGTTTTTTACTGTTTATTAAAGGTATTGTGTGTGTAGACAAAGTTTGAGATTGGCACAGAACCAACGTAAGAAAGCATTTTTTACAAATTAGAAATATGTATGTTTTTGTTTTTTATTAACGCGTATTTTCACGTTGTTTTTTTTTTTGGTTCTTATCTTAAGAGATAAAATAATAAAGCCGCTCTAATGAGATTAAATTGTTTCTTGGTTAACAAAAACTGTTAATCATCAAATATTATTAATTGTTTATATTCTATTTATTATTATTTACGCGGCGTCATACTGTACGCGTACGCAATACGGCTCGATTCGTTGCTGCAACATAACATAGCATGTTATGCGGTATCAGAAGAAAGGAGTAACGTAACGATACGATAGTAACGAGTACTTAATTATTGTTATAGTAACGAATACATACGGGTACGCTTTTTTTTTCGTTACTTTTACACATCTACCTATTAGAGGTCAACAGATAGGGCGCTCCCCTGGCTACAAGGTCAGCGAGACAGGGCCTCCAAGGGAGGGGGGGGAAGTCGCTATCAGGTCGTCGCGCACTTCCTGTCGGCCAGGGCCTTATCGGCGCCCCCCCCCCCTCCCCCCACACCTCAGAGTCACGACCTGGCGGGAGTTCCAGAGGTAGATACGTATATGTTTATTCCTGGGCTCGCCTTCTCTACCTCTGGAACCCAGCTTACCACGCCGTGTACCCAGTAGGGGCGTGGGGTTTACGATCGGGCGCCTCGGAGTCACTATGCGGACACATTGAACATGTGCTGTTAACTTAAACGTTTTACAAGTCAGGTATATTCGTTTAGGAAGACAGTTTTGGTTTGCCGTAACTCGTGTGAAGTTCTTCAGTCACAATCGTGGCTTAAGATCACCAATATATATCTTTCTTATCATTAGAATAAATTTAAAAAGTTTGTGCATTGATTCAACGTGCGACAGAAGTGAAACGTATTGCTTTTAAGTATAGACATAGATAAATTACATATTAGTTTTTTTTAATGACAAGAGATAATAATTGAGAATAGTAAGGATGCGGGTATGATCTCAAAAAAAAAAAAACAGGAATAGACATACACAAGCAGCGTTACGAGAATTCCGTAGCATCACTGCTGCGTCATTTCTACCTCTCCCTTGCCATCTCCCCTTCCGGCCGTTACAACTAGCATACAGCATGCTCCGCTACGTGCCTATCCCCTCCCTTCATTTCCCTTTTTCCTATTCGACCGCTAGGCGCATGCGTTGGAGTGGCGTCGCCGCTGACGCACTCTCCTACTCTACCGGTTCCCCCACCACGTACCTAACTATTACCCTCATCCCATCGGAATTTTCGTAACGCTCGAAAATTGTAGCGCCCTTAGCAAAGAAGTTTCAATTTTTTAAAAAAATGTGAGCTAGTGTTTCAGTACTCGCGAGTGATGTGTAAACATCTGAGGAGATTAATACTTTCTCATATTGCAAATAAAGTTATAGGCTAATACGAAACTTGAACCCGAAATTTAACGTAGAATTCTTAAAAATAATGACAAACGTGATAATATACGATAAGTATTCTTTTTAAGGGGAGGGGGGGGGGAACATTTTCTCCTTTCGGAACCTAACTGTTGTTAGGCTAATTTTTTTATTTATTTCCTACCAATTTTTCTCAAAGTCGGTGCATTTGATGCGCTTCGGGTAGTTTCGGAATTGTTGTGATGCAGTTCGTGAGCTGGTGTAAGCAAGGTGGCTTAAAAGAAGAAAAAAAGGAATGTTAAAGGACTCGTAAAAAATTTATTTTATTTTATTTTCTGATATATTCTTACTTTATATATAGTTTGTAAGACTATTGTATTTCGTGATGTCATGGTGGCCAAGCGGGTAAATGCGTATGTATAAATTTGGACCATTATAAAAGTTAAGCACCATCAAGCATGGATAGTACTTTATTCGGTGACCGCGCTTGCGTTTTCTATAAAACTATTAACATACTCAAACACACACACAAACATACTACTCATGCAAACACACAATAAAAAAACACAAAACAGAAACACCTACACACACAAACTCACACATTCACACGCAGCGCCGTGGATACGCATTTCCCTATACCGAGAACTCAGATGTTTACACTTTAAAAAAGCTGCAGATGTTTGTAGACCATGCCGGCGTGTAAATAGCTGACTCCTCCCACAAAGCCGCATTGATGCGTCAAGGCTTCGCTCCGTCATCAGAGGGTGTTTATGGCGATGAAAAGGTTACCTGCGCCGGTCATCAGGGTTTATTGGACGGCGAGTGTTTGTTTATGACAGGAAGGGACAGCCCGGGGCCTTATTGGCTTGGGGGGGGGGGGGGGGGTGGCTGCCAAACCCTCGCACAACAAACGCCAAACTTTCACACCGCGGCACCTTCATTTACTACAGCTTTCCTGGTGTGTCCCCCCCCCCCCCTACACCCTAGAGCGGGTGATAACCCCGCATCGACACAACTACTACTATCCGCGCTGGGAACGTGACAATCCTTCAGCATAACAACAGTCTGGTTGCCTGTTCATAAGAAATTGCGTTCATCTTGCCAATCATTGTCCGGCAGCAAAATCATTAATTTTTTTTAAAGTGAACACGAATATATGTTAATTATAAAAAAAAATTACCAAGCAGTAATAATTTCGATGAGACGTGTGTTCACGTTGCTATTATAGTTTTACATGTATTTGCATCATGGGATTGGGCCACGGAGGGCCCACCTGGGGCGGAATTTGGGGGGGGGGATAAGAAGCCCCTCACTGAGGATGCTGACTCGCGCTTGCGAAAGCGTGACTGCGAAATGGGTCTCATGTCAAAACTATGTGCTATGGAAAACTTTCTCTCTCTCTCTCTCTCTCTCTCTCTCTCTCTCTCTCTCTCTATATATATATATATATATATATATATATATATAATTTAAGGATTTCTGCTTATTGCATTCATATAGGCCAAATTATGGGGAGTATACAACATACAAGCACCCTATCCAGAGATGAAAATAAAACGGGATAAAATTAGGCCTACAGCCAAATAGACAGGAATATTCTTGAAATAGTTTCATATAAATATTCTTCATGCGTATTAGTTCAAAATATTTTTTTTACGTTGTCAGACATGGAGCATGAATTGGTGTTCCCTGGAAGAGCTTGCGGCGCGCTGCCAACGGAGGGAGTTGCTGCTGATGACGTCACTTCCTCGAAACTCGCAGCTCGATAACGAGCAAAAAAAATTTTTTGCGTGATAACTGCGGGGGAGGGGGGGGGCCTTGCAACCTAAACTACAAACTACAATACAAAACACGGCCAGTGGACAGTTCCCCGACCTCGTCATAACCCCGACCGTTTCCCCTGCACTGCTTTGACCTCCCTCCACGAGACATCCTGCCAGCCCTTGGTCCGCCCCGCAGAAGGGGTGGGACCCCCCCCCCCCCCCCGCACCACCATCCACGAGACATCCTGTCAGCCCTTTGTCTGCCCAGCTTATGGGGTGGGACCCCCCGCGCGGCGGCAAAGACTCGTAAAATGGCGGGTAGCGAAATGTTTAAGCCAATAGAAAAACTTAAGGAAACTTTTATGTTTTCTTAACTGTAAATAATAGAAATAATGCTCATTTTCTTAATAAACGTATCCGGGAACCACAAGGCAGATGGCGGTAGCAGGAACGTTTGCTTGCCTTGATCGTTCCCGCAAGACCTTTTTTTTTTCCAGCAGAGGAGCCGAACCAACAGAAATATCCGGCGCTTAGAAATTGCATGGACGTATACTGCTTGATCGTGCCTACGAGACTTCATTTTGTGAAACAATTTACGTTTGATATATTTTAAAATTAAAATATCAATCAACCACACTAGCAGTTTATATATATATACACACACATACATACACACACACACACACATTATATATATATAACGGTTGTGTATGTAAAAAAGGCTAAGGGCCAATTGAACCACAGTCGTTAAACAATGTTTTATTAACGACTGTTAAATGTTACCTCTCCGTTTTAAACAACGATTAATCTTTTTCATTTCACCACACTTTTCTTGTGTATAACTTTCCTCAGTAAGATAAAATGGTTTATCGTTATTAAGGTTCGTTAGAAACTCAATTACAAGGTACTGGCCATTCTTTTTTGTTTGTATTGAGTTCATAAAAATCTTTAATTTGCAAATAAAATGTTATAGTTGAGAACAAAACTAGATTATTTTAATTTTGTAAACTTACGTTTTATTATGTGCAATTATTTATGTTCATAATAACTTAAGTTTGACAATATCATTGGAGCTGAGATTAGTGACGACTTAGCTGACTATTGTTTGTTACAATAATATCCACTGGAAATGTTCGGCATGGACAGTAAATTTAAGCATAACTTATTTCGTCTAAAAATTACATGAACAAGACTTCAAAATGTTATAACAACTGGAAGTAAATAAATTTGTAACATTCGAGGTGTCAAGCGTGACCTAAATTTTCCTTACAATATCTGGATGACCAAGCTTCGCTCAGAAGAATCTTATTAAATGAATAGCTAATAACTTGCGTCTTCGCTCTAGCAATTATAAGAGGGTTGCTAAAATCTTACAATTTAAAATAGTGTATTATGATTAATTCCCAATATTTGGACTAAATAAACAGACACAATAAATTGTAAGGTGCATAAAAATATATTTTGTAAAATACCTAACCATTTTCGAAGTAGTTATGGGTATGCTATTTTTAATTTTTAGTAAAGATTAGGTATCGGATTTGAGAACATATTTTTTAGACTGATCGAGGATATAGTTTACCTTGATGAAATTACACTTCCTGCCATTTCATGAGGTAGTTAATTAAAAAATATATTTATTAAACTTACATCTATACTATTTCAATTACGATTACGAATCTTTTTCAATGTCACATTCATTTTCTATGGTTGGACCTAAGCTTAGAATAATCAAAGGATATGACATTTAGACAAATACATCCCGTTTTTAAGAATATTTGATGCAATCGCATCTTTCTTTTAAATGTATACATGTATAAAGTTTATTATCGAACTTATTAGTTGAATCTTAGTTTTTTTGTTATTAACTAAGCAGTAGGCCTATATCAAAATGTTTACCAATCTCTTCTTTCCCACTAGGATAGGTACTGATGTAAATATTAAGAATTAAGTAAATATAGCAATATTGGTTAACCAGAAAAAAACCAAACCCAGCTTATGTATTAGATTAAATAAATTTATTACTTTTTAAAAATAATATTAACCTCTGTTAAGACTGACAAGTGATAATTCGGAGAATGTTGAATAACTTAGGTAGCGTAGGTATGGTCATTTATCATTTCCTTAGGCACAAATTTGTGGGATTTGTTCATAGTATATTTTTTTAATATTAAAACGGTAATTGAAATATTTAACCTCTTAAAAAGTTAACTTCTGTAATTTGTAGAAAAGAGTTGATAGTTTTTGCATGCTTGTAAATCCTACCACATAACTTACATTCCGCTTCATTAGCTTTAGGGATACGACTTTTATAAAAAACACAAATTCAAATGGTTTTTCACCCCTTTTGTGGTAGAATGTGGAAAAATGATAAACGTTAAAACCGATATAAAATCATAATAACTCATTTGAAAGTTATTCTTTCTCAGTTTTTAACATCTTAATTTGCTTGAATATATGATTTAGTAGACTACTATTAAAACTAACGTGCCCCGTTTCACGCACTGCCTTTGAGGTCGAATATCTAAAAATGTTTAAAGTATTCCAGATAATAATTTAATAAAGTAATTCATGTGAAGTTGCTTACAGCCAGCTGTATTTGCTAAGGAGATATGAATTTTTCTATATAATAAACATAACTTACTCCCTATTCGCACCAGTAAAAATGAAGGCAAAAAAAACTAAAGAAAAAATCATATGCTTAGTGCTTACCTTTATGTGCTTTTTGTTGATTCTTAATTTCTAATTCTTTTATTTATTAATTTCGAAAGTATTAATTTTTGTCTTTACATGAAACGTCGCCCCTTCCACGTAAGGACGGAATCATACAAATAAGTAAAATAACAATTTTTAATTTATTATCTTACCATTTTATTTACATCTTACTTAGTTACCGAAATTTGATGTTTAAAAACATACTACCTCATTTTCCACGTCATTACAAGATGTATTTTAATAAACGACAAAAAGTAATACGTAAATTCAGATGCAAATTTTTTAGTATCTTACTTCTATTACTTATTCATTTGGAAGCTTTTGTTTTTTATTTAAAAACAACCCTATCCTTTTATCAAACCTAGGGTTTGAATTGCGCAAAATGGTAATGTTGAGTTTGGTGGTTTTTGTATGATTATTATTCGTTCCCAATTTTTTTATTGTGCTTGATTAAGTTTTAAGTTAAAATCATTTTATCCAGCAGATAGACATTCCACTTCTAATGCCAGAACAGACTGGTCAGCCAGTATGATTTCATGGCAGCCATCTTGAATCTACCAACTTGTTATCGTCTGCAAGAGGTTGCAGCCACCATATAAATTAAAATTTTACCCATATCATTGCTTGAATAAACTTTCATCACAAGTAAAACCATTTCAGCGATGGTACGAGTTCAGCTATGTTTGGGCGTGTGCGCTATCGGAATTATTTATAAATGACTCAAAATTCCAAACAATTTCCATATTTCGAGGGAAATATTTCCGTTTCAAGAGAAAATTTCATGTTTATTAATAAATAAAAAAAATAAAAATTCTAAAATCTAAAAAGAAAAAAGGTTTTTCTATTTGAAAGAACCTTATGTCCTAAAAATGGCTTAAAACTCCTGAAAGCAAGCCACTCTGAGCTGCCTCGACATGGACTGTAAGATTGAAATTCTTTAATTTTGACCAAAAATTTGGGGGAAAGACCAAAAATCATCAAAAAATTCGCTTGTTATTTTACTGATTAATTCGAGTGATTCCTGCACGTATTCGATCCTTGCCTTATTCGCAAATGGTAATATCAGGGGAAAAAAGATGTAATAAATTACAAAAAAAAAAAAAAATCCTAAGATATATATTCATCATACACCAACCACCAGTAATGCGCAGATAATTTTAGGTTAAAATATATTTCTCTATTTAAACTTAATATTGAATTACAATGTTAAAGGGAAAATGCAACAAAATTACAAATAAGAAAATGTATTATATTATTTCCACCAGTACAAACAAGGATTACTAGCATTTCTCGAACTCTTCAGTCTTCTTGGAAGGTGGATCGAGTTCTTTGCATGGACTGACATGTATTTTCAAGGCAGTTATATATGACAGTCGATTAAGAAGCAACGTACAATCAGTGGCCAGCAACATACATTTGGTTGTTTATGAACGTCAGATAGGTTTGCCAGACACGTGCATTTAGTCGGGGTTTGGGGTTGGAGGAGCTTTGCATTCTCAGTAATGTTGGAACAACCAGGTATCTTTCCCATTCCCAACAAAGCTGGTCAAAATATGTAAGGAATGGGGATGGGGTGAAAGGCATCGTCTTGTCCCGGCAGGGTACTTAGCAGCGATAACGGATTGAAGGCGCACCTGCATCTGGCTGAGGTTTTTGTCTTCTGCGACAAGCTGCTTCCGGCTCAACTTCTTACACACAAGACATAGTGGCAGCAAATAATCCTGTCTGACTGGAAGCTACAACAATGCTGTCTGGAGTATAGAAGTTATCAGAGATTTCACTCCCAGGCTAAATATAATTTCTTCTCTTTTCCTGAAATAGGGCACCAATGAGCACAAAGAAATGTAGTTTTGTCTGGAACGATATCAGGATCTAAAGTATTTAGAATTATTCGGGTCCAGTTTTTATGTTTCGTTAGTAAATTTCATACTTTTCAATAAAATATCATCTACTTTGTATTTCCGTATCTTGATAAACATGAAATAAATATGAAGTATTTTTTAAAGATTATTTTAGAGACGGGAGGTGGCGTTCGTTGGTGGTATAAAACTATATTAGCTCGTAAAATCGCGATATCAATTTACACAAATGGCCACATTACAGTGCCTTCTTTCACTTGCGTATGTAAATAATACTTTCTAGTATGAACGATTGAATAAAGTCACGTAGAACTGTTAGAACTATAAATATGATCAATTTATTCTTACTTCTCTCCTAATAAGACATGGAACTGGCTGAAAATATAATTACCTACTTTTAATAATGACCAATTATAACTGAATATCTGCAAAGATCACTATGAGTACAAAAAATTTTTTTCATAAAATAAATGAATTTCTTGTAAATTTGAAAAGTGTTCATATAACAGCAGACGAACAATATAACAATAATTCAACATGAATTTGGGCTTGGTTTGATGTTTTTCTAGTTTGTATGTAGCCAATATTTTGATAGCGCATATACATATCGATGCAAAACGCCCACAAAAAATAGTACTGTATGCTAAAAGTTGAAGTGAACGGTTCCTTCTCATAGTTGTAATTTTATAGTTAAGTATAACCTTATAGCCTAGTCGCTTTTATAACGTCGCCCAAAATCTTCCAAGAGGATTGAAGGCGATTACAAAGCACATTAAATGACTTATAACTATAATATTTTGTAAGAGAAAAACGGGACTTTATATGTTTTAAGTTGTGATATGGTATGGTATTCGCTGTTCGTGGTAAAATCGCAATATAAAGTGGTTTTACTTAAACCTATATTATTTATTATTATTTTAATTGTATACAGAAATGAACACTAATTACAAACACGGTTATAGGGTAGCTCACGCAGCTCTCTACCAAAATATTTAAAAACACAAAAATTTAAGTGTGGCTGAGCACCAGAGAAACATCGAAATAATATTTATTTTAATAGAAAAACATTTTTAATATAACATGCAGCTTCTATTCCAACAAGTTGCGTTTAATATTATGTAGAGAAAATGTTATTTTGAAAAGCTAATTCACCATCTTTTTTGTGTGTTGTATGACCTAAATATACAATTAATCGTAATCTTCTAAATAAAAACTGTTCACTAATTTGTTACTTAAATTTACAATTTTAGGTGAAAATAATAAATAAACTAGTATGTATTTTGGATAGTGAAAATGTAGAGAAGGCATTTTTACAAAAATTATCTAATTTTTTTAAATATCCTACGGTTATCAAGAATATTGTTTTTTTATAACGACAGTAATCTACAGTAATTTAGAGGTATTTTTTATAAGTGTAAACATTGTAGTCATGCCGTATTAATTCGATGTATGACATGCTTTGTACGTTTCCATGGTACACAATCTTAATACAAAACAGTTCTTTGTGGATCTCATCAATAATTTTGCACTGAATCTAAGCCAAGCTACACATTTCATTCGAACATGCTAGTATACATACACCGGCCGGTGTTGCCAGTGAAGCTGCACTGCATTTTGCTACGCTGGCTAAGAGTCTAATGTTTGAAAGAAACATAGCTGAAATTAACGTATTTGTACAAAATAAAATCTGTTGCGATCGTGCGTTTTTTAAACTAAGTTTCAGTTTAATGTTCAGCAATAACCATAAAGTATTATCCTAAGAAAGAACAGCAGCGGAAGACTTGCACAACACTGAAAATAAAGTGTCGGTGGGGCGTTGCGGAGTGAAACTGTGGTTTTAGGTACCAAGTAATAGTTCTACTAGAAACCAAATTACTATAACTATATAATAAGTAAAAAAACAAAAAACAAATTTCCATCATGAATATTTTTTCATTTGGAAAGAGTTCAAAACAAAAACTATAGCTGAATACATAGAGGAATTAGTTATAATTTTTTTTTTCTTGTTTTGTATTATGAATATTTAAAATATTTAACATCCTATGAATACTATGATTTTTTATCCACAGTATTCAATATAATATAATGATTGCAAAAAAATATTTATCATTGACATAATCTATTTAAAAAGCACTTGCACATGTTGCACTTTGCCCGACATGCGGGGCATATTGCACCATTGGAAGGGCCACATTTAAACATTATCTAATTCGGAATTTCCAGATTCTAAATCTTCTGTGTCATTATCTGCACAGTCAATACACACAAAAAAAGGATTGTTTTTAGCACAGGACCAATGTGACCACATTTTTCACCTTACATTGTACTCATTCTTCATTATTCTTATATATTTCTCCACAGTTCAGACAGTGAGTGTGTTGTGATGATTCTCCGAAGAATCATCACTGAATTCAAGTTTCCTTTTGATTCTTGTTTTCTTCTTAGATATTTTGATGGGCAGGTTTTACTTTTTTGTTTGTTTTTCTTCTTACTCTCTCTTGCGGCTTTTTTCATTTCCAGCAATGTTTTCTCTGGTGTAGATATCTGTGAGAATTCCACATTTCATTTTTTTCCTATTTCGACTGCATACTTGCCGTGGCCCTGCTTCAGGATACGGGCAAACAGCTTGAGGTGAAAATGTTTGCGTTAAATCTCCATAGTCTGATATTTGGACACCGCTGGGCCCAGGGACGATATCTAGTTGGTGATCACTGCCCGAAAACACTTCATTCACTTCCCTTATTTGACTTATATTTTTTGTATGCCTTCCTCGGGCAGAGTACGATCTGTTACAAAAGAAGCTGCAAAATCACTGTCTTGAAACTTATCAACATTCAGTGGGAAAATGCCTGCAGCTGAAAATCCTGAAGTAATATTACAAGGTGTGAATGATGTCATGAATTCTTCTTTAATCATACTTGGCAAGTCGTAGATATTAAGAGTTTTTCCTGGATTTATTTTTATCCAGGAATCGACTCCCCTGCTATAGAGTTTCTCGAATGGTCTGTAAACACGAATGTCAAGGGGCTGGAGCCGGTGTGAACAGTGTGGTGGAAATGACAAGAGTACTACACCATTGTCTTTACACAAATCCAAAACTGTAACACTAAGGTGAGAGGAATGGTTGTCTAGTAACAACAATAGAAGTGGATCGTCTTTGTTCGGTTTGGTTTAGGCAATAAAATGTTTCATAAATTGCACAAAACTGTCCTCTGTCATCCATCCAGATCCTGTAGCAGCACCAATGCAACCAGCTGGTCCATCTTGTATGAAGTGGTCTTTGAATTTATTTCTTGGCAAGATAATCATAGGAGGAATAAAGGTTCCCTGTGCAATCACCGCTGCAGCAACAGTTACGAGTTCACCACGTTCTGCTGATGTGACTGTTCCCACTTGTTTGACTCCTTTTCCTGCGACAATTTTATTTGGTTTCAGCACAGTAGTTGCTCCAGATTCATAACAGTTCCAAATTTTTGAAGGAAGTAGCCCTGATGGGTGACGTGAGTAAACATCAGAGAGTTTCTTGTAAAATTCATTCATATTATGCTTTTTAAAACTTGTCATCCTGGCTTAGCTAGTTTCTTCCGGTTGTCTTATTGATAGCTCTGGATGTCTTTTCAAAAATCCACACAACCAGTTCACTCCTGCTGTTTCTTTTTCTGCCCAAGATGGGGGCATTTTTAGTCCATATTTTTTATCACAAAGGTACGCAAGTTGTCTCACTTCCTTAGGGGTCAATCCAAACATGATGTCACTGCATCCGACTCGGAAGTGTTGTTCGTTAATACCGCCAAAAAACTGTGTTTTAAGAGATAACAAACTCGGGAAATGTACTAAAGTAGTAAGAAATGGTATTCTATGTGAAAACTGTGACAAATGGTATCACTTCAATAAGTGTCGCAATATAGAGGAAAGAAATATTTCAGAAAATGAGTGGGCCTGTGCCATGTGTGCCACTTGTGTAATACAAATTAATGGATGATGAAGAAAACTACACGGCATCACTGTAGAGGGAGTACAACACAACGCATAACATTTGTGCAACTGTCTCAGACGATAGTGCTACGAAAACGCAGGTGGTCCTTGTCATCCAACTTCTGGAAGAGGTGAGTTCACTACGAGAAGTCATAAATGTACTGCAAATTGAGCTTAAATCTGTCTGACAAAGGTAAAGAAACTGCAGTGAGTCTTCCTTCTCCGTGATTGTGGTCGCAAGTGGTGCGTAAGCGGAAGTTCAGCAAGACAACTTTACCGTGTGATTTTTCCATTCGTGTATCAAATAAGTTTGATGCTCTGAAAAACAGGGCAGAAGAGGCTACCAAACAAGACCACACAATCAAACGCGATTCAGTGAAACACAAAAAGTCAGGTAACATAGTTATCCTTGCTGCCAGTCATGGCAGAGGCATAGCTGGTATGTTGAGTAATGTAATGCCTGAAAAATGTGTATTTGGTATGATTAAACCAGGTGCAAGTATACAAACCGTCCTGGTAAAAAGTGAAAAACTTGGTCATAACGATTCAGCTGTAATCATTGGTGGATCCAATGATGTTTCAAAAATGAAGGTGATAAAGTGATTAATGTGCTGAAACAAAAACAGAAACTTTTTAGTGAAACAAATGTGATATTGTTACAGAACGACCCCCCCCCCCCCTCCCGTCCCGTCCCGATCAACCAACTTGGTCGTGTGTTAATGTAGTAGTAAAGGACATAAATAGGAGTATCAACAATGTTTGTAATTTGTTTAAAAATGTTCAAGTTATAGAAACTAGTACATAAGCTAGGAAATTATTTACCAGGCATGGATTGCACTTGAGCCGCGAAGGTAAACAGAAACTGACTACTCTAATCCATAGCTCTACCAAAACAATGTCAGGTGGGGAGTGCATATCCGAGATTATTCCTTTAAGCTTTACTGTACAGGGGAACTAGAGAATGGAACTGAACTAATAAATAATAAATACAGTAAAGCTCGGTTCTCAAACTCAAACACAAGTACTTTTAAAGTTGATTTTGGTGAGAATGTATTCACACTACCTATAAGTACTGACAATGGTAATAAGTTTTTTTCCGAATAACAGAAGTATTATATTTGAAAGATTTGTGCAATTGGAGTGCATGACTTTATGTAGGCTTGATGTAGCCTACATCAAGTCAACAGAAGTATTAATGTAAAGTCCCGGAATTTAATATCTAGGAATAGCAATACATATGGTACACAAACTAAAGATAATATTCTCAATAAACAAGACAAACACAATGCTTCTAACAAACCTATGCGTCTCATATTGCACCAGAATATGCAGTCACTGAGAAACAAACTCACTGATCTCGATTTGTTATTTAACACTACACTGTTAAAAAGTGAAGCAACTACTCCAAATATTACATGCTTTATTAAACATTGGTTAAATAATGAAGAAATTGCGTTTTACTCAATACCAAATTACACTATGATTTCCAATTATTGTCGAACTGAACCTATAAATGGAGGTAGTTGTATCTATATTCAAATCAAACTTGTATTTGACAGATGAATTATATTATGTATTTATAGGCCACCTGACAGAGACATTGATTCATTTTTTAAACAACTCGATAAAATAATAAACAAAGCATGGAAAACACATTAATACTCTGTGGTGACCTAAACATTGACTTCTTAAAAGAGACTAATGCAAAAAGAAAATAGTGCACATCCTTAATTCATATAACTTAAATAACATGATTAATAAGCACACCAGAATCACTAAACAATCCAGTTCTGCAATAGACTATTTCATTACCAACCTTGACCCAAAATACCTTACAAATAATGTAATGGACTATGGACTCTCAGATCATATGGCTCAGATAGTTAAAGTGCATCAATGACATGTACCTGATAGGAAAAATAAAATAAAATATAGGCGCATTTATAGGCACAATAAAACAATTTTCTTAAATATTTTGGATAAGGAAACTCGATGGATATCGATGAAATGATAACCATTGAACAAAAATTTAAATGCATAACAGAAAAATTAACAATCATCATAAATGCCACATTTCCGTTAAAACACGTTACAACTGACCAAAAACCCAAACCATGGCTAACCAAGGGAATAATTTCATCCAGTAAAAAGCTAAAGAAGACCACACATTTTCAGCAGTATTACAAGGACTACAAAAAAAAATTATAGGAGTGTAATACGACAGGGTAAGAGGATGTATTTACAGAACAGGATAAATCTAAGTGAAAATAAAATGACCACAACATGGAAAATAATCAATTCTGAACTAGGTAGGGACACTAAACTGGCAAAATAAATCAATAAACTAGAAATAAATGGCAAAGTAATACAGGACAGTGAGCAGATTGCTTCAGAATTCAATATGTTTTTCACTAATATTGCTGTACACTAAATTCAACACAAAACAGACAAATAACAGAATCTATTCAAAGTCTGATTCATCATTGTCCCTTTAACAATAAGACCATTTACTTATACCCAACATCAGAAAAAGAAATAATAAAATTTATAAAACAATTAAAAAACTCAAATTCTTCAGATATCTATGGCATATCAAACAAAATGATAAAAGTTTCTGGACATCACATTGCTAAGCAAATATCAAAACTAATGAATGAAGTTTTTCTGGAAGGTATTATACCATACTGTTAGAAAAAAACAAAAAATACTCCCTGTCTATAAAAAAGGAATTACAACAGATGCAGCAAACTATAGGCCTATTAGTTTACTACCAATTTTTGCCAAAATCTTTTAAAAAGTACTTTACAATAGACTATCACTTTTCTTCAGAGACTGCAATATTTTGAACAATAATCAATATGGTTTTCAATAACATAAATCAACATTAAATGCTATACATAATTTCACTAGTAAAGTTATTAACATTTTGGTCTATATTAATGACCTGCCTCTAAACATTCCACAGGCCAACACAGCCGTAACTTATACTGAGAGCTAACATGTTACACATCAGAACATCCAACATCAATTAATGCAAATGAGTCATTGAAGAGAGAAAAAAATTTGCGCTGCGAGGTGAGGTAGAAATCGACAGTGGCAGCCCCAAGTAGCCGAACAATGAAGGCAAGGATGGGATTAGCCTAACTCTCGGCAAGGGAACGAATATCTGAACAAAAATACACGGACAGGTCATGGTCACTAATGTCATGTTTAGATTTACAGGGAATCCAAGAAATAAACCATCCAGCGCTGCGCCTATTTCCTGCCGCTCAAAACAGCTATTAGCCCAGGAAACAAAGAAATAAAAAGGACATATCTGTGAAAAATTTGTGCAAATACGAAATTTTATACATTGGTACAGTTGACTATGCTTAATAACATACCGTTAGTTACTGTTATAGACCTTGTGCGTATCACCGAAAACATGCAATTAAGTTCTATATAACAGCGACTTAAAGCAGTCCCTTAAAATGCTTCCCAATTATGCAGTTTTAAAAGAATTTTTCCAATAACCAATCGGAATAATGTATAAACGCTATTTAACATATTTATGTTAAAAATATTTCGTGTGTTTAGATTAAGGATAGGATTTAATTCAAATTATTTATAAAGTAAGTTTTATATTTAATCTCTACCACCCGAACAGCTAAAAATAAGATTTGCAACGAACTGAAGAGCCCAATGTGAAAAATTTCGGTATAAATATTTTTGCGTATTCTTTAAGCTCTAAGACAGTGTATTGATTGAGAGTCTATCTAAACAGGTTGGTTCACTAGAGTGGACCGAGTTTCGCAGGGGGTTTACACTGCAACGGTTCTAAGCTCTCACGGCCAGCGCGACATTGCGAGACTCATTATTATTCATGGTATTATTCAGGGTCTAGCTAATAACCCGCGTCTTCGCTAGCACATTTTCTGAGTATTAATAAAATCATACTATTAAAAAGCTTACATCCAGCATTATTTTTATAGAGATACTAGCTGACCCGGCGAACTTCGTACCGCCTTAGCGTAGCAATGATGCACTACTTTATTTTGTATAGCTGACCTATCTTAGGTATGAGTACCTATTCAATTTGAACTGGAATCTATAATATCCTCCATATAAAAATGAATCCATAATTCCCTGGTATCACTATAACTGAAAAGGACCTTACTAATTTAATTAAATAAAAAACAAAATATATATTGTCAAAATAGTGTTTATTCCATAGGATTCAATAATTCCACTAATGTTTTTACAAATTGCTATTGAACAACTTGGCATTTTTAAGTAAACAATGAGCTCAATACCACGCGCGCTCTATAAATCAACTAATAGTCTCTGTACACCTCACTGCTTCTCTCTACTCTAATGCTTTTTGATAAACTATATTTTTAGTTTTATGTTCTGGCGCGTAAATAAATAATGTTGATGGTTTTCCGACACGGGAACAGGCGACATATAATTGGCCATGTGAAAAACATGGATTTTCTAGGTTGATGCCACATACACTTAGCGACTGCCCTTGCGATTTATTTATTGACATTGCAAATGCAAGCCGCACTGGAAACTGTAAACGCTTAAAGCTGAATGGCATGTCGTTCGGTATCATAGCGATGCGTGGGATTAAAACATCTTCGCCTTTGTACTTCCCTTTCAAAATTGTGGCTTCGATGACATTGTTCAATAATTTCTTCACCGCAAGCCGGGTGCCATTACACAGACGTGGCTGGTTTATGTTCCGTAACATAATAATTACTGATCCGATTTTTAATTGCAGATTATGAGGTGGTAAGCCGGGTAATTCAAGCGAATTTAAAAATTCTGTTGGATAATTGACAACTTCATCTTCATTAGTAACGGAATCAACTGATTTGTAATTCTTCAATTCGCCAGCTATTTTCTCTTGAATCAGAAAATTCATTTCGTTCACATCAACATTTTTTGCAGCCAATATAATACGTTCGCTTAACCAAACGTGATTTACGTAATTTTGAGCAATGTTTGGGAAAACCATCTCCATGAGTTCGGTCTTTGATTCACAAAAGTTACAAAAATTGGTAGGGAATGTAATGTATCCAGATGATGTATCAACAGCAATATTACCATTACCAATATCGAGCAGCTGTTTGGAAAAAAGTTCTCCAGACTGGTCTCCTTGCAATTCGACTCTTATGTTTATACTCAATTTAAGTGTTTTAATGTATTTCCATAAAATGGACGACTTCAAACATGCATTTAGTTCATCAGCTGGCGTTGAGCGTGGAACAACTGGCAATATTTGTCGAAAATCACCTGCCAATAGTATCATTGCACCACCAAACCGGTTTTTGTTATTTCGTAAATCTTGCATTGAGCGATCTAATGCCTCCAAAGATTTTTTGTGTGCCATCGTGCATTCATCCCAAATGATCAATCTGGTTTGCTGCAGCACTTTGGCCATGGCAGAATTCCTCGAAAGGTTGCAAGTTGGAGTTTCATTTATTTGAAGGTTTAACGGCAACTTGAGAGCTGAATGAACTGTTCGACCGCCTTCCAACAACGTAGCTGCAATACCTGATGAAGCTAGGGCTAGTGCAATTCCATTTTGCGATCGAATCGTGGCCAAAATCAATGATAACAAAAACGTTTTTCCAGTTCCACCAGGAGCATCTAAAAAATAAAATCCACCAGTTCCATCGTTCACTACTTTCATGAGCGTATCGTAGGCATATTTTTGTTGTTGATTTAAAAGGGGAACTGTTATATCAACCATTTCTCGTAATGTTTCAGAATCGTAATGAGCTTCGCGTCTCAATTCTTGATCAAATGAGTCGTGCATTGGGCGATTGGGTGCTATCATTCCTATTTGTGTTAATACTTTGTTGGTAAGCATCAAGCACATGTCCTCAATTAAAATTTATGCTTCATTGTGAATTTCTTCGTTCATTTGTAAATCTGCATTCGATGTTCTAAGACGCATCTGATGCAATATATCTTCCGCCATATGATCTTTGTATTTATGCCATAAATCAGTCGGTGTTGATGGGAAGCATGTAGACAAAATTATAGAAAATAATGTTCGTATTTGTTTAGCATTTGACAAAATCACAGCATCTTCGAGAGTGTGGTCCCAATGAGTGTCATTTTCTAACAATCCCAAATGTTGACAGGCTTCTCTGTATGTGCCACACAATAGACCATTAACAGTTCGCAGATGTTGGAATGATGTTGGACCATGAACATTTACTAACAGTAAACGCAAATAAAAACACTCGTCTTGACTGGGATGGACTGCATAAAGACGGCCTAGTGCATCGGTGGAAAATACTTGTGGATAACCTGGAACTAACTGGCTGTCCTCGTTTACGTCGTTGGAATTTTTTTGATGATTGATTCCAGGTATAATATCTTGGCATTTCGGAGTAAAGTAGCGTTCTGGCAAAATCATCATTCTGGCACATTTCAATGAAGCTGGTTAATGTTGTCGATGGTGGCCTGTCAACTCGTTGTAATACGTTTGCATCTGTAAAATACACCCGTTGACCATTTTCCAAATTTACGGCCAAGTGAACAACAGTAGGGTGTCGTTCATGTATAGGAAACGAAAATATACGCCACATGCCTTCGTTACTACTAACATAGCGACCCATTTGATATTGAGTGACTTCATCATTTGAATTTTCGGCAGCAACTCCGAAGACAGCCATATCACTACCTTTGTTCACACACTTGCAAATGTATTTAATAGATTTTACGGAATGGCAAAATTCGACGTTTATGTGTGCTTTATATGCCTTGCAGAGTAATAGCGAAAACGGAACAACCCAACGATTATCAACTTCAATGTCCTGTCGATTTAATTTGACTATTGTTGACTTTCCATTGTCATCAATGGATCGGCGGCGATAAAGTGGATATCCATCATTTCCAGTAATAGTTTCTGCTACTAATTGTCTTGGGTAGCGTTTTGAACATTTACCTTCAACCATACATGGAGAGTTGGGATTTAATATTCCACATGGACCATGTATCATATTTTTTGTAATAACCTCATGTAACAGTGGGTCTTCATTATAATCGGGAATTTCTGCTGATATCACATGATCAATTTCATTCGGTCTTATCCTCTCAACCAACCAAATGAGGATATGTGCATGTGGTAATCCGCGTTTTTGCCACTCAACTGAGTACATCCAACAGCGCGTCTCGCCGAACACGCAATGCTTAACAATAAAATCCATGAGTGATTTTAATTTCATTTTTAACACCCTTGCAGTGATATCGTGGCGATCAATGGGTGATTGGCTAGTAAATAATTCTTGTTGAATTTCTGTCCACTTTGGATTGCATGTGAATGTGATAAACAAATCTGGTGTGCCATAATGTCGTACATAGCACATAGCATCTTGAGCATATTCATGCATATGACGCGGACTTCCGACGTATGTTGCTGGGAGAATAGTTGTTCTGCCAACATTCTGTGCATTTCCATCAGCATTAATGGCATCCCGAAGATGAATGTATTCCTCGGAACGGAGTTTTGCCTGGTTCAACCTGATAAATGTCAATCGTTCAGTTTCAACTTTCACATACATATCCATAGCGTATTGGTGAAATAGACGCCGACATTTTAAGATGTGATTGTCCTCATTTTCCCGAACCATCATTCTGTATGAATAATAATTCATTGAACTAACTTTTTTGTTCGTGTCAGCACCTGTAAACAATTTTTTGTGTTAATAATATAAATTTTAAGTTAGTAAACATATATTTTAATGTAGTAAACATATTGTTAACAATTTACCTGTAACTGGATTTATCATCTTCATTGAAAAATGATAGCCGTCTTCACCTTGCCAAAATAAGATAGGATATTGTAAGGCATCATATGATCGATGTGTTTCAGACACACGCTGAAGCTGATTGTTCCGCCGATGTAAAACAATGTCTCGGTTTTCTAAATTTTCACCCACGACAACAATAGCCACTTCATCAATTGTTGGCGCATTAAAACGTCCAGCATGTTGTCCTGCAGGCGCCTTATCGGCTCTGATGACAATTTTGTGATTATCTGATGGCATGCGGTCTAATGCAGTTGTGAATAATGCAACTAATTCATTGTGTTGATGGAAAAATGTTTGAAGTTGTTCCACAATGGATCTTTTCACTGAGTTGTTGTGTGCGCAACGCTGATCGACTTCTCTAGCTGAATTGCCCATAAAATATATTTGCAAAAATGTATAGTCTTCATCAGGCATTGGCAATAAGGAACCTGTTCGATGATATATTTGACCCTGAATCTGCAAAAATATAAATATGTATATAGGTTATTGTATAGCAAATTGTAACACCATGTGGCTGGAAAAATATTGCCACAATACTTTACATCATTTTTTCAAATTAAAACTACTTTAAACCTCGACATTGAACAGCCTTCAATGGCAGCTTTAGGTAATAGTCTTTACCAAGTATTGGAACACCTTGCTCATGCCACTATGAAATACAACATGTTATAAAATGTTGCTGATTAAGTCATTTGATTATAGACTATTATTAAGTATTTGACTTATTGCTTACAAAATAAACACATCACTGGCTCAACATATTTTGCACCAGCTACATGGTTGTAAAACTAAAAAAATTGTTTACCATTATACTTACTTACTTTGAAAGTAGGCATAAAATTGTCTCGAATAACTTTTGTTGCTCCAAATGATGTCATTTGAAAGCAATTATTGTACTGCTGGATATGAGACAAAAAATGATAAGAATCTTGGCCAATTCCAGAAACCAATGAATGTAGTGGCTCTGGAGGCGGTACAAATGGCGTGAATTTGACTTGGCCGCTGGCGCAACACAATCCAGGGGCTTCATTTTAAAATTTCAATGCCTTGCAATGTGGACACACAATATTCATTAGTCCAATAGCAACAATTTGCTCTGAACTGTAATCAATTGCCACATTATAACTGAATGCAGCTCTGTGGGGATTAAACACAACATTCCTATCTTGATATCGATTCCGTTCAAGTTCATTTCGCGCTTCGCGTTGCTCATCACTTTGATTTGCTCGTATATTTCTTTGACTTGCCGTATTTCGAGTTCTGCGGCCTAAGCTTGTATGTCTGGTTTGTGGCATTGTTAAAAACGAAAATCCAACTGAAAATAAAAAGCTCTCATACATTTTCTGTATAACCATGTATACCAAATTATAGTATTGTGTAGTCACCAAAAAGTTCTAAAAATCAATATGAAGCTGTGAACTTACCATGATTAACAAACACTTATTAGCAAACAAAAATCTTCTTAGTCTTTAAAACAATTATATGTCAAACGACATAAATTTACATTAAAAAAGTTCAAAAATGAAAATTCAACTGTAAATTAAAGAAAACGGTTGTATTCTTCTTTATAAGTAAGTATATCACACAAAAACAAACATAGAAAATGTTTACATAATGTATTGATTTGTTTTTCTATTTTTAAACTGCAACACAGTAATAACGAATTATGGCATGACAATGGCCTAGGCAGAATGTACACAGCCAGAATAGCCTGCGCCAGCAGCTCTGTACCGAATGTACCGGTACAATATGTAGTAAAACGTTAATGTTGATAAATATTTCCTAAACGATACAGTTTCTTTACATCCTCTTTGAAGATATTTGCAGCAAACATTCTGTCAATTCTATGTCAAACGTCATAAGGTTACTTTAAAAATATTTATATTGTACAAAGTGTTGGGTTAGTTTGGAAATAATTTTATGTATGGTGGTTCAGTATTCTTAAATTTTCTAATTTTCCGTTAAATTTTTTCTTTCATAAGAACCTTCTCGTGACAATAACAAACACAACAAAAAAAGAATTAGTGAAATCGGTTCAGTCATTTACGCGTGATGGCGTGACCAAGGGAAATAGGAATTCATTATTCTTAAATTTTCTAATTTTCCGCACAATTTTCTTAATTTTTTCTTTCATAAGAACCTTCTCCTGACCATAGCAAACACAACAAAAAAAAATTAGTGAAATCGGTCCAGCTGTTCACGCGTGATGCCGTGACCAAGGAAAACGAGTTTCATTTTTATATATATAGATAACGTTTTATGATTAAACATAACTGAACCCTTTTCCCCACGCTTAAAAGACGAAATAAGAAAAAAATTAAATAATAAAATTTGTAACTCAAATTGCTGGTTTTCATTCTTAATTTTTTTCTCTGAGATCCAGAAGATTCTCTCCACATTATTTAGTAATAATACTGTAGGTAGTGATTTTATTTTCTTTTTGGCGTAGCAGTATGACGTTTGAAGAACCAAAAAAAAAAAAAACTAAGTTTGCAGTACATTTCGCTAATAAAAGTGCCGTCGTTTCGAAAAAAAATTTTATATTCATTAATACTTTCCATGAAAATTTTGCCGAAGGCTCGTTGTGAAATTATATGGGGTTTTAAATATTTTATTGTATGTGAGTAAATTATAAGCAATGACTTGGGTAAACAATTAATTTATATGGTGGCAACAACAGTCGACGGACAAATAAAAGAAAAACTACATAAACATTTTTCGAAAGAAGTACAGTGATAACGGCTACAATAGCTAGTCTTTATTCAATATCTACATAAATCTGTATTCAATTAATTGGATTATCCTTTCAGACCTCTTTCACACCCATCACATTTCATTGGGTTTTTTACCGTTTCTATTTTTAATCCCTTTTTATGTCCATATCCTCTTTATATATGACTTAAAATGCGAATATTGTGACTTACCGATTACAGTTTTAATAAAATTAATATTCCAATTACTAAAAAACAAATTTCGTTGAACTTCTATTTTTATATAGGCCAACTAAATGTTTAATCTGGGTGGGTAACGTTTCGTCAAAATGAGGTCATACGAGACGGAAAAACTCATCAATAACAATCAGGTGGGTTAAAAGATATGTCATGACCTGCAAGTGAAAACAACCTTTTGTTTTGCCTATAGTGACTTATAAAACTATCCAGATTTTTTAAACTGCGACAATTTGCTTCATTGGCTGTGATTTATATATCTATATAAATATATATATACATATATATATATATATATATATATATATATATATATATATATAAAAGCCTAGTTGTTTGAACAAGGTTGACACATAACACATGAAAAAAATCCCTTTCGGCGCAGCCTACAAGAGCAGGTAGATTTCAACGTTTATATTTCTTTATGCTGGAAGAAAAGTGACTTATATTCATTTAAACAACATTACCAGAAAAATCATAAATATCCGCTTAGAGACATTTTAAATATTAACAATGGTTTATTAATTAAAATTTTTTTAGAGGTATCTTGTATCTAATATTTACTGTATTTAAATGAATAAGAACAGTTTGAATAGTGATTATAGTACAGAAATTATTAATTTGTTTTTAATCGCACAACATTTTTTATCCCATTGCACCGAGTTCATCTTATAAAAAAATTATTTTCGACCAAAGGTTTTAGATAAAATATAAGGATTTATACACAATTCTAACGGAATTGATAGTGTGCCTACTGAGTAAGATATGGAATTTTTGGTTTTTCAACCCCCCAATTTTTTCCACCCCTTGCAATAATGGTTCGTCGTATAAAAAATTATTTCAGACAAAAATTGTAAATAAAATTAATACTCTTTCAATAAAAAAGATAAGGAATCAATAACGTACATAGTACGGAAATTATTATTATCTTTAAATATTCAAACCCTGTTTTTTCCACACCTTTTACCAATGGTTCGTCTCATCAATAATTGTTTTTGACAAAAGTTTTAGATAAAAATTAAAGGATTTATACACAATTTGAATGGAATTGATATTATTCCTACTGTGGGAGTTATGATTTCTTTTGACAACCCAGATTTTTTCACTTCTTGCAGTTATGATTGGTTGTACAAAAAGTTATCTAAGATAAAATTTTTTGGCATTACTCATAACATTTATTAAACGTTCAAACGGATGTGATACTAATCATACTTTGGGAGTTATTTCGATTTTTCTGTATTTCTTAAAACCTTAGCCATCTCTGCCCATTTGGTCGGATATCGCCCATTAACGAACTCGACCGAGATTTCATTTATCAGTTTGAAAGTTATTTGTGCAAAATTACGACAGTTAGTCTATCGTGACTATAAAAGTTTGAATTGTATATATATAGTAGATATAGATATATAAATATAAAGGCTATATCACTTTTTGAGATGACTATTGTTTTGGGGTCTATGGACCCTAAAACGAAAAGCATTACAAAAATTTTCCGGAAGTCGCACCATGCTAACGGCTACAATAGGTAGTATTTCTTTGAGATCTACCTAACAAGGCAACAAAAAAAAACACGTAGGCCTACCACAAAAAGACGCCAATCATTACTTAAAATAAACATATATTTCATTAAATGTTAAAATAATGCAAACAGTTTTTTTTTTCTTTTTGTAACTATGACTTCATATTTTAATGGTTCAGTTTTGTTCAGTTGGAAAGAATCGATGTCACAAACATAATTTTCATTGTCAATACAGCAGCTTATTAATTGTCCAGTTCTGAGTGTTGTGTAATACTTCTAAATTTGTGGTTTCAAATCTTTAGGGGAATTTGTTAAAAATTTCTTAATAGTAGAGCAAACAGAGAAAACTTTAAAAAGGAATCATGTATTTAAATCTTAGCGCTTTACTTTAAATAATTTTTATCGTCGTGATCATACACGAAATAAATTTGAAAACTGATAAATTTGAAAAAAATATTTCATAAACACTAATACAAAGTTTAATTATTTTAGCTAATACATTTCCAAAACGTGTTGAGCTCTTTTCCTAAATAGAATGATCAACCACAGAGTAGATTTCCAATTTTTATGAAACTAATTCATGCAGTAAACAAAATAGTTGCCTTCATTAGAATTTTTGATCATATTAGAGATGTTTATTTGGATTTAGAAGATATTGATATGATACAAATAGAGCTTGTTGACAAGTAAAAGAATGATTTGTATTTAATTGTTACAAAATATAACCAAAACAATTTCACGCAAAAAAAATTGCGGGGAATAAATAACCTGAACACTTTTAAGTATGTATGTTACTGTATTATCTCGTAACTTATTTACCCGTTAGTTTTCACCAATAGTTGCGGCACTTAAAAAATAATAATTTTCATGAAAAATCAAGCACGTAAGCACATATATAATTGAATGGTGAGAGAACACTAGTATTTGATACAAAAAAATGCGAATTACGCAGATATTATGTTTCATACAGCATTATAATTTAAGTGGAATGCAGTAAATATTTCAAATAAAAGACCAATGATCAAAGACCATAGGAATGCATTTGTAATGTCGCAGGAAGTTTCCTTCACCTCCCACACAGTTATGAGCGCCTAATACCCAGTTCGCCCGAGCACTCCGCATTCGAGTCCCAACCACCGTGCGGGTCCCACCCACCCCTTGGGTCCCCCCCCCCCCCTTCGGGTCCACCACCACCCCTCAGCCAATGGGAGAGTATTTGGCCACTGCCAATGGGAACAGTGATATTTCTGCGGGGCGGACCAAGGGCTGCCAGGAGGTATCGTGGAGGGAGGTCGAAGCAGTGCAGGGGAAACGGTCGGGGTTATGACGAGGTCGGGGAACTGACATAGAGCCCAAAACACGTCACGCAGCCATGCCTCGCTCTGAACTTGGGCCCCGCATCGAGCATTAGGTCGGCCGCACAGCCAAATTCCGTGTCCGCTGATACGAACTGAGCCTTCGTGCGGGAGGACGCAGGAGAGAGAGAGAGAGAGAGAGAGAGAGAGAGAGAGAGAAAGGGGAAAATCCCCGGTGCCGTGTTGAGTTCCCAGAATTTTTGATTTGTAAACATTTCAGCTCTGGGTATATTATACGGCTTTTGGAAAGGAGTAATCTCGTGACAATGCAACGGAAGACCATGCACGGAAATGTCGGACCGAAGTGTAGCAACATAAACCCGTACACAGGGGCGTAGCCGGGGGGGGGGGGGGGGGGAATTTAGGGATTAAACCCCCCCCCCCCTTTAGCACCAAATCATTAATTAATTTCTTATTCATCACTCAAACAAATTTCATATTAAAATTAATAAAAATTTTACCATTACAATATTTAAATTTAAGTACCGAAAACTGCTAAAATAGCACTATTTTACACCTTAAAATCCAAATTTTCCCGGGGGAGGACCCCGGACCCCCCGCTGTAATACGAAGGGGCATGCTTCTTAACACCCCCCATACACAAATCCTGGCTACGCCACTGCCCGTACATGGTCACTTTCGTAGACATCAGGGTACAATCAATACGTATTGGTGTGCCAAATAAAACTTTTTGATAGTGAAACTACCCTGAATATATATGGTAAACAAATAGTTATAGTAAAAAGCAATCTCAAGTTTTAAAATACCTGAGAAAACTGACATTACAATGATTATAATAGATGTCTTTCTAAATTCCCAATTGGTTCAATTGTACAGCGCTAGAGCGCGCGCTTCTTAACTTTAAGAGACGTTCGAATCTCATCACTGGATAATTAATTTATTTTTCTAAATTTTTAGTATCATAATATAATAAATAATATATAATATTGCTGAATCAATTCAATACGGTTAAAGTTTGAGTGTAGGAAGTATTTACAGACTTATTTCAGTCGTTTAAGCAAAAACAAATATACTAATTTATAGGCATACTTAGTGTTAGTATTCTAAAATGTTTCAGGTTTATATTATAAAAATATCATAGGAGTATAACTTCTAACGTGTAAGGAAAATTTATAGTATTGACTGTTTAGTGAATTCTAACAAGATAGTCAGTATTTTTCTAATAGTCTATGGCGTCTGCACGTCAAAGTTAAGCCGAACATGAGATAAATTATATAAAATATGTCATTCAGTCGGTAGAAATAATTTTGTAATTATGAATATAAATTACGTGATTAGATTAAATTATTCATAGCTAATTGCATCTGCAACGGTGACAAAATATTATTTTCTTTTGAGTAAAAAAAAATTACACAATGGCAATGTGCCAATTACGCCGTATTTTTTATATCTGTAATTATATTTAATCGCTCTTTGCAATTGGAATAATGAATGATGAAAACAGGCCTTCATGCACAATAAATGTTAACGTTAACCATCTAACAACCAGTTATTCAATCGGAACCATAACTGCCATGACTGGTATTGGGAAATAACTATTTCAAGTTTATTCGCAACATGAATGTGTGAACACATTAATTTGCTCGTTGCCGAGGTTAGATGTTGACACATCACTAGCGAGTACTAAAAGACTCATTCTTTTTTTACGCATTGAGTGTACCCTGATAGTAGAGTAAAAAATACGAGTATATTGCTAGTAGAATTCATTGGAAACCTGACAAATTCTGTGATACGTGCAGATCGCATATACAGTTATAGCCGGAAACATATACAGGCTTTAGAATTTTTGAGGTTATACTTGTTTAGTCGCGTTATGTAAAAACAAAAAAACGTTGCGCGCACTCCATGCAAAAAATTTTTCACAGCATAAGGAAGGCTACATACAAATAAAAATGATATAGGCCTACATGATTTTAAATCTTATACTAATCCATATCATTAAAAACATATTTTTATTGTGAATATTCGTGATAAATTGTGTTTATAAACTTTTTCACGTGTATTTTTAAGTGTATTTATATAAGCGAGGTTAGGTTATATTTCTTTGTGTGCGTTATGAAAATATTATGAGAATCAATTTTTGCGATGCGCGTGCAGCATGCAACAAATATTCACAGGAAGAAAAAAAATATACATACAAATAAAAATTATATATGTTCTTTTAAATCATATACTTTAGTGATTGATATTGAATACTATTATAATTAATTTAAAAATATATATATTGATTGTGAATATTAGTGATAGAAATAGTGTTTATAACCTTTAACAAGTGTATTTATATTAATTGAGGTTATGTTCCTTTATGTACAATTTATTCGCATTATAAATTATATATAATTAAATTTTTATTACATAATAAAAAACTACAATTAATAAATTAGAATAAATTTTAAGTATTCATGTTTTTTTGTTTTTAAGTAATAGTTATCTTTATAATTACACAAAATTAATTAATTTTATACACACGTTTATAATATTGAAAACTAAGTATTTATTTTAAAATATTAATTGATTTAATTTATACTTTACCAACCGTATTTATAAATATCACTCCAGTCCTTTTATTCTTTTATTTCTATTAACTATTTGCATGTAAAATTAGAGTTAGTTTTTTTTTTAATTTCGTCAAGTAAGTATAACTTATAGCGCGCGTACATAAGCACACGCACCCATTATTATTTTTTTAAATAAGCGTTTTGAAAATATATAACTTACATTAATTAATGGGGAGAGGAGGGCCCGACAAAATTAATTCCCCCGGGCTGTTAGTTTCTCTCGACGGCCCTGGATGCAACTAATGATCTGACGTGCAGTGTAGGTACATCTGCACATCTCGGCATCTTCCATCTGCGTCTATAACAAGATGCGGCGCTGGTCCTCGCGTGTGCTCGCTTGTATTAAAAACAAAATTTTGAATGTAAATTATTCTTTTTTTTTCATTTAACGTCTGAAAAGCGCTTTTAAGAGGTCTTCCAGGCAGGGGGAGTATCCGTGTTGATGAGGCGGGTTGGTACATAAGTGCGACGCTCGCTGGTTCTTCTGGCACGATGTCGCCTCTAAGCGCGAGGCTGTGGACTGGCGCGCAGTCTTCTCGTCGTGCACAGTGCAACTGTGAAATTTGAGCGGTAGCCATGATGATGAAGGTGTTAATGCAAGCAATCCCGTGAGTGGTTCCAAAAATCTGTACCGGGCGTTTCATGTCCCTAACAGGTATTCTGTAATTACGCGTTTGAAGCATTGTCACTCTCCTGATAATACAGAACTACCCATCTGCCCTCTGGTGAGTTCGTAACCGCTTTTCGTTAATAGACAGTGCTCGGATATCTTGCGCAGTTTTCAAATCGCGTGCTCCCAGGTAGATGGGGAACCTTGAGGACTCCGCCTACCCGGGCACACACACGGTGCGCAGAGCTTCAGGAAAAACAACGCGATATTAAAACTGCCTCAAGATATCCGAGTGGGATCTGCTTACGAAAAGCATTTAAGAGTTGGCTGAGGGCCTAAAAGTAATTTTGATTTTGGATTAATTTTTTTAACTGCATTTTTAGAAGAGTTAAAATGGCTAGAACGCATGTTTTCCCAAGTAATTTTTTTAGGCGTAAAACAACCAGTACAGATTCTTGAAAGCACTTAAGAAGCATGCATTACACCTTTATCTTTATATCTCGGCCGTTTAATATTACGGTCACCGCTCAAATTTCACAGTTATCCTGTGACGACGAGAAGACTGCGCGCCAGTCCAGAGGAGACACCGCGCTAGAAGCACCAGCGAGCGTCGCGCTTACCATCCCGCCTCACTAACACACATACACCCCTGACGAGGCGGGCCTCTTAAGGGTGTACGTGTGTTAGTGAGGCAGGATGATTAGCGCGACGCTGGCTGGTATTTCCAGCGCGGTATAGCCTCTAAGCGCAAGGCTCCGAACTGACGCGCAGTCTTCTCGTCGTCACAGGACAACTGTGAAATTTGAGCGGCGAGAGTAACATTATATGGCCGAGAAATGAAGATAAAGGTGTAATGCAAGCCCCTTAAGTGCTTTAAAGAATCTGTACCGGTTGTTTTACGCCGAAAAAATTACTCTGAAAAAAAAATGTGTTTCAGCCATTTTAACTCTTCTAAAAATACGGTTTAAAAACTTGATCCGAATTCAAAAGTACTTTTCGGTCCTAGACGAACTCTTAAATGCTTTTCGCGAGCAGACCCCGCTCGGATATCTTGAGGCAGTTTTAATATCGCGTTGTTTTTCCCTGAAGCTCTGCGCACCGTGTGTGTGTCCGGGTAGGTGGTGACCTGGAAGCATAACCGCATTCTCTCCTGCTGGCCGTATTGCACTGCTGTCGGTACTACTCGAGGGATGAAGAGGCCTGGGGCCGCAGCCAAGGCCACGAGCGTCCAGCGGACTGCAGTGTCGAGGACCGCCGCCCGGCGCGTGACCGATGTCCCCCGCGCGACAACAGCGCCCCGGGTGGGGGGCGGCCCGTGGGAACACCTGCGCGCGGGGCCTGTCCCGGGTGGGGGAAGCCTTCATTTCACCGACGAGAGAGCCGCACCCGAAGTTCCCCGAAGTTCATGCTCGCTTTTTTTTTACGTTCTATCTCATTGTATAAACCGGTGTGGCGTTAAATTTTGCGGTCGATTAGGATAGGTTGGCTACATTATAAATACTTTAAAACATTGTGGATGGTTGGTTAAATTAGGTAAGTATAGAAACATTAAAAATACTGTAAAATCATTTTATGGTTGCTTAGCAAATAACTATTTTAATATGTAGCTATCCAGGGCTAGGAAACCGTTTACATGATTTCACAGTATCTTTAATGTAGCTATCCTAACCGAATCATCCGTCCACAATGTTTTAAAGTATTTATAATGTAGCTAACCTAACATTTTACAATGAACACAAAAAAAAACCGAAGATGCACGATCGGGAGTTTGGCTCTCTCGGCTGTGAAGAGAAGGCTTCCCGGCCCGGTGTGGCTCCGGGCAAGCCGGCAGGCCCTTCGACGGAACCGACAATTACACCTACGTTCGGAACTAGCTAGGTTTTTTTTTCCCTATTATTAACAGCGCAGCATTCGGTGATTGAAGTGGTAATAGTTAGTTTTTGAACGATTAAACAAGTTTTGGTGACGAAAAGTTAAAATATAAAAATTTGTGTTACAAAAAAAAGTGTCTTCTAATTTTATTCTCATTCTTACTCTCAATCTTTATCTTCGCAAAAAAAAATTAAACAAATAATCGTATTGGCGCATGCAAAATCCCAGTATTATTAACTTAAAATACGTTTTATTATTTTCATAACAAACTGAAAGGAATCACGATGGTTATTTAAAGAATATTGGCTCGACAGCCACAGGAACGCAGCAGTCCGGACACAGACTGCGACAATAGATTTCAAATTCCCGGTTCTTTTACTATATCAAAAGTACCGAGAAATTCCCGTTACTTTCGGGACCGGCATTTCCCGGTTCTAAACCCTAGTCCTGGGCAAAGCTAGCAGGTTCAAAGTCCCAGTAACAAATTCTCCTGACGTGACCCACATAAGACAGCAATGGAGCAGTTGCGGGATTGATGGGCGAGGGGATAAAACAGGAGCACCCAGAGACAACCCACCAGCTCCCGTCAACGTCCGCCACGTTTCCAAATTGCCTTGTTTGTACGGCAGGTTCCGGATTGAGATTCCTCTTGAAGAGCCCCGTACACTCTCAGTTCATCTGTCAGGGTTTCCAAGCGCGACGTCTTGTCTGAACGATCAATTGTGTAGCAACAGCGCAGTTCTGTCTCTTCGGTTGCGTGGGACGTTTCAGTATGGCCGCACAGGAAAGAGAAAGAGACTCCTTTCATTTACTCAAACGTACAAATCCCTTCCCGGGTTAAGGGACTATACAGGAGAATACAAACTATAGCAATAACTAGGTACAGGGAAAATTCGCGGGTACAATGACCTACAGGATGAACTCCATAGTTCTACGTACACTCGGTCAAATGTCACCAACTCATTGGCTGCTGTCTTGTAAGACGTCCCAACGTAGCAGCCTGTGATTCGATAAAGCTTTGGTCGGGCGTTTCTCATTGGCTCAGTCATCCAGGTGAGTTTTGAGTCAATAGCAGAGGCAGCACTGAGGTATAACTATTTGTATTTGAGCCTATCGCGAAATGAATTCGCGAATTTTTCCGGTCTCTAGCAATAACTTTATAAAAATGCCTGCCACGTACGATGTAGCCTACTCGTGGAGAAACTAAAATTTAATTGAACCACGTCCTAATCATTTAGTGGAAACAAAAAAAATCAACAATCTTCTTTCATTTTTCCGATGGGAAAACTGGAGAGACCGGATGAAAAACCAAACTCAGTTTAGTCGATAATTCGGTTTATTATCCCGGTAAGGATTCTGGTAAACTGGTGAACAAACTGAGCATGCATATGTGTGGGAACATGACATTCATTTACAGATAGAAAACAGCGCTGCAAGGAGAGCCATGACGTCGGCTGTGTGTAGGGGCGAGAGTCGCGTGTCCCGCCGAGCCCATGTGCACACATGTCGCTCCTACAGCCGCCAGCGCTGCATCACAGAGATGTTGCTCCTGCTAACAGTTGACAGTTCGTGGCTTGCTAACATTCAAGTTTTTATTTTATATATAATCATTAATTATAATAAGTTTGTCTATATTTTTTAAATTTAATGCTGATATTTTTAAGACTATAAATTAGTGTATATTGCAGGGCTGGCTTATTTAAACCCCAATGGTTAAAACCACGGTTTAAATCTGTGGTTTCTTTAAATATAATTACATTTTAATGGAAGGTCTATTTCCACTCTAATGACAACAAATAGTCTGTTCATTAATATTTCTTGTTATTTACGGGAACAAATAATTATATACTAATGAAGATCTTATAATTACACTTACATTGGAGCTGAATAATAAATTGTTTTTATCTTACACGTTTATTACGTTCCAAAGCTCGTATGTAACGGGGGGAAAAAATACAGCACGGGTTAGCTACTCACTCCACAGTCCTCTACACACTCGGGTGAATGCCATCTGCACACTGACTGCTGAGTAGTGAGACGTCCGCAGTGGACTGCGATTTGACTGCGGATCCAGACTCCCCAAGGTTGTATTGTCCCATACTGAAGAGATAGCTTACAACTAGAGACACGGAGGTATCGCGGATTCACTTAAAGACAAGCTGAACCCAAAACACGGGTGTGTTTCTGCGAAGAGTTTTCGCTTGGCAGTGTCCAAACAATTACCAAACACACCGCAACCGAACGGTCGAACCACATTCAAGACCAAAATGTATTCTCTCTACGACAGCCGCCGATGAACCGATGATTAATGATTATACCGTGAAAATTCGCGAATTAATTTCGTGAATGGGCTAAAATGCAAACACACACGCATATACCTTTAAGCTGTTTTTGCTACTGTTCATCTGTATGACTCTGGACCGATGGAAACCCTCGACCGAAGACATATCAAAATCACAGGGAAACCGGTTGAGACGTCAACAGGTCAGCAGCTCTTAAAAGATGACTGTGTAATCTGTCATGTAGGCAGGGCCGGATTTAGGGGTGGTCAACCGGGGTGAAAGCCATGGGGCCTCCACAAACGGAGGGCCCCCACAAATACTTTGATATTCTTTTTTCGCTGTTTTACCTTTACCTACAGTACTTTTTTACACATTGTACATATTATTGTTAAAAATTAACAGAAATATTCATTAACACTAAAATTTAATTTCACATAATTCTTGTCTCCGATTATTTTTATGTATGTTTTTTTTAATACTAAGAGAATCTACTTGATTTCACCATAAATTATTTATTGGAAAACTCGAATAAAAAAAATTGTTCATTTTATTTGGAAAATAATTTCGGGGCCTCCGCTCCTCTGTTGCCCCGAGGCCTCCAGACCTCTAAATCCGGCCCTGCATGTAGGTCATACAAAAAAAAGAAACGAATTTTTCCGGGTCCCTGGTGATTGAAACTCTCCAAAACACAGCGACGTGAAGTCTAGCCTGCAGGTCGTCGGGCTGTTGCGCGGACACAGTTGTGACGGGGAGGGGGTTGTCAGCAGACACTCCCGAGCACCGGCCGTTCCCACGGGTCGCCTGAGTTACGGCGCGAGTCCGCGTCGCGCGTTAGCCACGGTGCCGCGTCTGCCTGCCTCCCCCCCGGGGAGACAATGGACCGCCCCCCGCGGCCGTCGCAACAACCCCGGTCCCGGCCGTCAACTGCCGTCCAGTTGCTTTCAAAACAAACCAACGTGGGAAATACCCATGCGTCTGTGATGTAACTGTAAAACTTTATTCACAAGATTTTACGAGAAAAAAAAAAACATTTACGCGCGTTAGAAGTTATATTTATTTGTAGGGACCGGAAAAATTCGCGGTTTCAATAGCCTTCAGCATAGACTGCACATTCCCCTGTAAACTTGGACAAATAACGCCAGTTCATTTGGCTGCTGACTTGTGAGTCGTCTCAGCTGGTTTGTCTGTGATTCGATCCTTCTTTGGTGGAGGGTTTATAATTGGTTGAGATTCGTACAGATGAACAGTAAGCCAATAGCAAAATCATCTAAAAGGTATATGTATTTGACTTCTAGCCTATCACCGAATGAATCCGCGAATTTTTTCCGGTCTCTACTTATTTGGCTAGTGATTTTTTTTTTTAAATTTCTCACGCTAGTAATTAATAGAATAAAATAATAAAATGACTGGATACAGACTGGATAAATACAATTGTGAGCATAAATTCAATCAAATTAAAAAAAAATTAATAAAACTCAGTATTCAATATTAATATAAACACGTGTATAAAATGAATTAATGAAGTAAAAAGATCTCGATAAATTTAAATTAAAAACGAAATCATCACATTTGCTGAATGTTTATTCTATTTTATTTTATTTTAATTATTTATTAAATAATAACGTTATAATTTATAATGCAATTAATTATACATACCGGAACATAGCCTCACTTATATAATTACACTTGAATAAGTGTTTAGAAACATTTATATCACTAATATTCACAATAAATAAATGATTTTGATGATTTAGACCAATATTCAAAATCAGTCACTAAAGTATAAGATTTAAAAGCGCACATATTATTTTTATTTGTATGTAACCTTTTTTCCATCCTGTGAAAATTTCGTTGCATGGAGTGCGAGCATCGTTTAACTTCACCGTTTTCATTATTTTTCATGACGAGCATAACTACAGACTGAAAACAGACTGGATATGAAGGTTACTTTTTATTATTCTTAGTTTGAAGGGAAATATATAATTTGTTAACATTTTACGCAATATTTTGTACTATAACTCAACGTAAGGTAATATTTGCAGATTATGCTAATAGGCTACATAGAATTACAGCAATGCAATATAGGCAACTAAAAACAAATTGACGCTAGTAGGTTGCGGACGGTGCAGAGAACTCGTTCCCTTGAGCGGGCTCCACGTGGCGGCGTGCGGCTCAGGTTGAACCCCGCCATGCTGCAGGGATAGGCGGGTCATAGTAGTAGGGACCCGCCTGCGCCTGACGCCACCACGAATTGCTGGCGTCTAGTAAGGGTGTATCTGGACAGAGGGCAACACAGCGGGGTTTGAGTTTTATTGTTGTGCACCACGCCACGGGTCATATTCGCAATAAAACTGTGTTATTTATAGTAGTATCATTTTAATTGTGTAAACCAGCATTGTTAAAAACAGTGTTATATGAGTATTGTTTAGCTGTGTAACTAATTTTTTTCCTGGTATAATGCGTTTCGTGATTTAATTTGACAAGGTAATTATTTGTCACGAATTATTTATGAATAACTAAATCACACATTTTATTATAATTATGATCCCACGAGCGTGTAAATATGTTATGCCCAACTAGGAATATGCTAGTTGCAAAGGTCTAAACAAATCCGGTGCGTGGAATGGTAATTGCTTTTATTTTCATTTTTTGGCAATATGGTTATAATGTAAATAATTACCGTGATGAAGGTACGTGCCGTTTAGCTATCACGTCCCGGAGCGGCGGACATGTTATTGTTCATTCATTCGACGGCAGTACATTATCAATGCAGTAATTCAATGTAGCCTATTAACAGAATATGTTGTATTATAACTCAACGTCATAACTACAAAATCAGTCTATTACATTACTCGATCACATATAACCTATACATAATATAAAATTAAACTAACACAAGTTTATTATACTCAATCCTAGCTTTGATATATTTATTAAACTTTTTTTTCTTTAGTAATAATTGTCGTGCGAACTCAGGAATAAAAGCGTTAGAATACTTAAACAAAATATAGGGAATAATACCATTACAAAATATAATTTAAGCACCTGCTTTAAAATTTTGAAGACATGACTCTCATTAAGTTGCGTTAAATATAAATTTTTGTGAGACTCCCGGAAAATGAGTTCCACTATTAAAGCTCCTGTCGTCCTTGGGAGAAGAAAAAAAAAACGTTTTTTTTTTTCAACATCTCTAATCATGCCACTAAAATATGCGACCACCATCTACTCCAAACAGCCTTCTTCCCCGGACAGCAATAAACCGTACACGGAACGGCGAGGGCCCAAGACGCGGACGGAAAAGACGTTTACGCGGGAGTGACTTTAACGAACGATCAGCAGAGTAACACGACGATGCTCGCGCTCACTGCACGGGAATGAATCGGGCGCATAGGCGTGCCTACAGGGGGGGGGGGGGGGGGGCAGGTGGGCCATGCCCCCCCCCCCCCCTAATGTTATCACTCAGATCGACATTTTCTCTAATGCGTTCGTTAATATTCGTATATTCCTGGCACTGTGACATTCAAACTGTTTTTCAGTGTTGCAGCGTGCTAGTTTAACAATATTTTTAAACATGTCATCGTTCTGGAAAAAACAGCCGCCTTAGTTTATTTAAAACACGAGGTCCCTTAAAATGGCCAAGCAAAAAAAAAATTAAGAGATTTGTTAATGTTCTGTTGTCTGAATTGCTGTGTTTACATTCACTAAAAATAAATTCATTTCAAGGTAGATCTGGAACAAGCTATTGGAAAATTCGAGAGGGGAAAATGTGTAAGTACCCTTTAAACATTGTCTATGGAAAAAAAAAACATATTTTCAAGATTGTTAAAATTATACGGATATAAATATTAACTAGTAAACATATCTCGTTGATACTGCACAGAAATATAAACACGGCAATGAGTGGATGTATTTGGGCTATTTAACATTCTAAATTCAGCTTCTGATTTAAGAATTTAGCAGGGCCCCCCTTCCCTAATGGAAATGTCTGGGCACGCCTATGCTGGGGCGGGGCGTGTCCTAGCAGGGTCCACGGACAGGGGGAGGGGTTTGTGGGCAGGTCGCGCCGCCGGCGACAAAGGCACACGTGTCGGGGGAAGTCCGTGCCACGGTGCGGCATTCCATGCGCGCCGGGAACCAAGAGCGCCTGTCGGCAGGTATGAGCGGTGTCACGGCTGCAGTCGATGGTTTTTTGTAAAGGAGATCCATTATTTGGGGCATACCATTGATATAGAGAGGGCACACGCAAAGACCCCAGAAAAGTGGAAGCAGTTTCGGAGGTGCCACGCCCTGCGAACGTCGAGGAGGTAAGGGCGTTTGTGGGCATGGTCAATTATCATCAGAAGTTTATTCCTGGGTCGGCGAGCATGCTGTGTCCTCTATATGCGTTGCAAAAAAAAAAGGGTAAGGTGTTTGGGTGGTCAGTGGCTTGTGAGAAGGCATTTGTAAGGGCAAAGGAAGCGGTACTTTCTCCACAGGACGACACTGGCTCGCACATCGCACGCCTCTACGCCTCTACGCCTCTACGCCACTACACCTCTACGCCACTACGCCTCTACGCCACTACGCCTCTACGCCACTACACCTCTACGCCACTACGCCTCTACGCCACTACGCCTCTACGCCACTACGCCTCTACGCCACTACGCCTCTACGCCACTACGCCTCTACGCCACTACGCCTCTACGCCACTACACCTCTACGCCACTACGCCTCTACGCCACTACGCCTCTACGCCTCTACGCCACTACGCCTCTACGTCTCCCCGTCGGTAACTCTCCCTCTACGGGACTTCAAGCGGCGACCAAATTATAATTAGGTAGATTTCGAAGGAAGACTACGTATTTGTATCTGTTACCGTGGTGCGACTTCCGGAATTTTTTATTCAGTTTTTCGTTCCATGGTACATAGACCCCAAAAACCAACGTCAACTCTAAATTTTATACATGTTTATAGATCAAAATTTTATGGACACGATAACTGCCGCAATGTTTCACAAATCACTTCCAAACCGATACATGAATTCAAGTAGTGGAAAATCTCAGTTGAGTTCGTTAATGGGCAATATCCGACCAAAGGGGAGAAATGGAGAAGGTTTTTTGAAAAACTGAAAAACAAATTACTGTGACTGCCATAATATGACAAATATCACACCCGTTTGAACGTATTATAACTCGTAGGAGTAATACAAAAAACTTTTGTCTAAAATAATATATTTAATATACAACCAACCATAACTGCAAGGGGAAAAAAAACAAGGGTTCGAAGACAAAAATATTCATAACTCCCTTAGTAGGCACACAGTTGAATCCGTTAAAAGTATTAGCAAATGGTATAATTTTTATCTCAAACTTTTGTCTGAATTTTTTTTTGATAGAACAAACCATTGCAGAAAAGGAATAAAAATAGGGTAGAACTAAAAATAAAAAAAAACATAATTTCCTTATCACGTACACTATCCAAGCCATTATTATTTATTGTAAAACCTTAAAATAATATATACCTACAACTTTCGTTCGAAATAAATATTTATACGACCAACCATTATAGCAAGGGGTGAAAAAAAATAAGGACTGAATGACTAAAATATTCATTGTTCCCTGAGTAGACACATTATCAAATCATTTTAAAATAGTTGTAAATTGTATTTTTTTTATCTGAAATTTTTTTTTGATAAAACCAACCATTACAAAAAATGGATGAAAAGAAGGGGTAGAATTAAACAAATTCATAATTTCCGTACCACATGCACTATTAAATCCGTTCTTATTTATTGTAAAACATTAAAATTGTATCTACAATATTCATCCGAAATAATTTTTTAAGCTACCAAAAATTATAGCAAAGGGTGGGGGGAAAAAAGTGTTGAAGGATTTAAAATGTTATAACTCCCTTAGCAGGTACACTATCGAATAAGTTTAAATTATTTGTAAATCTTCTAATTTTTGTGTACAACTGTTGTCTGAAACAATTTATGATAAAACGAACTATTGTAGCAAAGAGATTTAAAAAATCATAATTTACGTATACCTACACTATTAAATCGGTTCTTATTTCCTGTAAAACCTTTAAAAATGATCTAGGCCCTACATCATTGGTTTGAAATAATTTTTATAAGGCCAACAATTATAGCAAGGGGTGGAAAAAAAACAAGGGATGAAGGACAACAAAATTCTTAGCTCCCTTAGTAGGCATGCTATTAAATCCGTTCAAATTGTTTGTAAAACTTAAAAATATATTTAAAAACTTTTACCTAAAACATTTTTTGATACAACCAACCATTGCTGCCAAGGGAAGAATAAACAGGGGTTAAAGAACAAAAAAAATTCATTACATCCTTAGTAAGCACACCATAAAATCTGTTCAGTTTGGTTGTAAATATTATAATTTTAATCTAAAACTTTTGTATGAAACAATTTTTAAAAGACTAGCCCTTTCTGAAAGAGGTTGGATAAAACAGGTGTGAAAATAAAAAAAAATTATGTACCTTGTACACTATTTCATCCGATTTTATTTAATAATTATATTATCTACATCTCGTCTGAAATAATTTTTAAACGACTAATCATTATTGCATGGGGTGGCGGGGTTCGAGTGAGTAACAAATTCATAACTTCCTTAGTAGGCAAAGAATCAAATACTTTCACATTGTTTGTAAACTTTAAAAGCTTGTCTGAGACAATTTTGAATTATTCAACCCTTGTTGCAAAGGATGGGGAAAAAAAGGTTAAAGGCAAAAACAAATACATGACTCCCTTATTACGTAAACTATGGAATATATAAAAATTATTTTAAATTTTCTAAATATATATATACTTTAGTCTGAAACAATTTTTGATAAGACGAACCATTACTGGAAGGGGGTGAAAAAAACAGGATTTGGAACAAAAATAAGAATAAAACTTCCGTACCATATACACTATTGAATCCCTTATCATTTATTTTAACTTCCTTAATTTGGTCTAAGACTTTTGTATAAAATAAATTTTTGTGTAGCCAACCATTACTGCAAGAGGTGAAAATAACAATAGTTGAAAGAAAAAAATCATAACTTTTTTATCATGAATACTATCAAATACGTTATAATTTATTGTAAAAATCCTAATATTATCTTAAACTATTGGGCAGTATAATTATTGATGAGACGAACTAATACAGGAAAATAGGGGGAATTGAAAATAAAAAATATTTAAATTTCCTTACTATCAAATTTTCTTCGAATTTATTTGTTACTTTAGACTTGGTTCAAATAAAAATTTTATGCTCCAACGTTTTAGTACAAGAGATAAAAAATAGTGTTTGATGATCAAAAAAATTCACTACTACCTTAGTAGGCATAATATGAAAACTCTTCCTAAGCTATTGGATGCTAGATGGATTGGGTTAAAAACATTCGAAATGTTTTTTCACTGTATGTAATATGAAAAATTGTACAAAGAGTTTTTGTTTAATGTTCCTGTAATTTATAGATTTCCAGACCAGCTGTGTGCTAAAACTTGTCTTATTTATTTCAGGTACAGTACATATCTACAGTCGGTACACCAATCACAGCCGTCCGGTGCGGAAGCAAACTCGTCCTGAATGGCCCGGCCGAACAGGGCGATGGATTCTCTTGCAGACGGCCGCCAATCACAAGGAAGCAATCGCTAACACAGATATAGCCTACCTTATTGCAGTCTAATCAGCGATAAGATATTTTTCACATAAAATTCATTTCCCTGCCAATAATGCAATAAAGGGAGAAGTTTCGTAAATACGTTCAAATAAAAAAATATATTCAAATTGTCTTTAAAAAAAATTTCCACTTGTCTAGCGATGGTCTGCTAGCCAAGGGTGGTTGCTCGATGAGTAGAGACCTGCAAAATTCGCGGATTCATATCGTGATATGCTACAATTCAAATAATTATACCTTAGCGCTGTTTCTACCACTGGTTCACTACTAATCTGGAGGACTGATTGCCAATTAGAGACCCTCGCTCAAAGAAGTGTCGAATCACAGACACTCGGTCGAGACGACTCACAAGTCAGCAGCCAATGAACAGGTGGCATTTGCCCGAGTGTGTAGAGTGTGATAGAGTCTTTCCTGGAGGTCACTGAATCCGCGAATTTTTCCGGTCTCTATCGATGAGACAGCGGCAGTTCAGGGTGTGCTGCAAACAGCAGTGTAGTCAGCCATCGCAAGGGGCTCGCGGCGAGAACACTGAAGTTGAAAGCTGTACTCTGAGAGCAGTGAGCAAGCCAGTGATGTCTGTGCCGAGCGAGGAGCTAGAACCATGCCCCAGAGGCGAGGCATGGCCTTGCATGCATCACACGGATACGGCGTTTGAAGCCGCATCTCGGTCCAGCCGTTCCTTCGAAGACACACGCAAAACACTTGACTGAAGTGCACTTGCGTCGTCTGCATTGTGGGAACTGTTTTTGATAAAGTTCCGAAGTGACAAGTGTTCGCAGGACACGAAGTACGCTAACCCTTCATTGCATGGCTTAGACCCAGCACGACTTCGGCCTGGGACGCACCTAGAGTCTTCCCTGACCCAGATCCCTCCCACACAAATGCACTTCATCTTAGTTAGGTTAGGAAACAAAAACTCAGACGACCCCGGGGTCCGGACATAACATGCGTCATCGGCGGGCGACGGAGGTACCTGCGCAGCAATGGTCGCCGCTGCACCCGGGTCCAGAGGTGGGTATGAGAAAGGGTGGGGGGGGGGGGGGGGGGGACTTCGTGACTGCAGACCGGCCCGCGGCCCGGCACAAAGAGAAAACAACACCGCAGAGAGAACAACCACTCTCCCCCCCCCCATGCCCCCCCACCACCGCCTGCTCCAAACCACACTCCACAAAATAAAAAAATAAAAAAAAAGGTATCTGGCCCCCTCCAGGCATAAATGACGCCTTGTTGAGATGAAAGTTGCCATGGCGAGGTGAGGCGTACAGTCCCTGGCAAGATGGTGAGCACTCACCTGCCAACACTCTTACATTTCGGGTTTTCCCCCTCCTTCTTCTCCCCCCCCCCCCCCCTCCACCACGGGGGCCCGCCCCCCTCTCCAAGAGGCCCCGGAACACAGGGTGTAGCGCAAGCGCGGTGCCGGCCTCTGGTGGCCTCGCGGGGAACAGCCGCTGGCGCGGGTGCAGCGTGCAGCGGGGTGCAGCGGGGTGCAGCGGGGTGCAGCGGGGTGCAGCAGCTTGCAGCACACTCTGCTGCGCGTTCGGCGAGGCGCCTTGCGTGTTACTACTCAGGTAGTACTTGCCGAACACCGTTCATACAGGTCAGCTGTGGTGTCGGCAATGTGACTGAATTATGCGTGAACGTGTGTGAATTATTATAATAACACGTACTTGTTTTTTTTAAAATTGTTATTGTCATAGCATATTTTTAAACCGTTAAAACTATAGATTGCATTAGATTGATTTAAAAAAAAAATCAATCTCTAATATCTTCATACTTAGGTAAATCGTGTTTATTTTTTGTCATTTTATATTTGCTAGTGGTTTTTATTAAGCTTATCTTTTCGCATGTACCTAGTTAGTAAAGATGTAAAGTGGTTAAGTGTAAGGCAGGGCAGCACGCCTTAACTTCGCCACTTAAAATATGACGATAAATTAAAAATAATAAGTGTCGACATGACCACGTGTCCAACAGATTATTACAATACATTGCCCTTTTTTTTTTAAACGCCACCACCTGGACTGATCCATGTTGAGGTTGTATTAGGGTTTTTTAATTGGGCAGCTCTTTATCTTCATTTCTGTAATCCTTGCATATCATTTATCCTTACTCTACTTGGTTTTCATTCCGGTGGCTGAGAGGGGGCGCACTTCATGTTTCAGTTATATATTATCTTTATCTTTTTCTTGAATATTTTTTTATCGTATATGTATTTATTTCTCCTAAATATATATTCTTTTTTCTTTCTTTGTTCGGACAGACATCGTGCATGAATTTGTCGCGGGTTTTACTAAGGGCATAGGAAAACCCTAACAAGGAGGAAAAAGGGACGTTTGCGGGTGGTTATGAAACTAGTTGCTATGTTAAATTCAATCCAATAACAATTTATTGACAAACTTAATAACACCAAAAGGAATTGCATTGATTCTCAAACTGACATAACCCTTAAACAAGTCGGGTTCTCGTGGAGACGAACTGCTGTGGTAAGTTCCCACTAGAACACAAAACGCACGTCTCGTCTATTCGGGGGAAGCCTGCCCAGCTCACTGTGTTGCAGGTGGTATGCCGTGAAAAGTCAGGGGTACAATACTTTGCAAGTGTACGCAGGTACACACGTTACAAATTCTTCATTCGAAATTTACAGATTTCGTACCATCCCGTTCTCCGACTGATTTCTTGCCTAACCGATATTACACCTTTGAAACTTGCTGATACGTCGTAACTTTCACTTTAAACTTGACTTCTTTAGAGGCAGAGCCAATGTTACCCGTTAAATTACTCAACAGAGCAAATTTATCAACAAAACAATTTTATAACTGTATAATTTTCATTGATTTTAAGGACAATGCCTAAGCTGACTTGGGAAATACTTCAATCGTTTGAGTGTAATGGAAACACTCTCAAGTTACATTTTAACATAGTACATGTTTGTACAGATAATTCAAAGCGTTTTTGGCCATACATACATTTCTACCGTGAAGATTACATATGATTCTAAAGATTACCAGGAAGATTAAAGTCTATAAAAGGTGGCCACCTATTAAATTAAAAATATAATCGATGCTAAATGATAAATTAAACATTAGCTTAAAGTCTTCTTACAAGAAATATAACATCCAAACCTTAGCCGACGTAACACTGTCTAAAATCTGTCCTAGCCCAATCCAAATGTGAAGAGCACGCTTGTCAGTTAGTGCACACCAGCGCGCACGCAGCCGTCAAGATGGCAGAACACATCAGAGGTCATCATCACGTCTACCCTCGGCGAACAGCTGCAATCACCGCCTCGTGCGTCAGCCGGTCCTCGAAGTCAACCCGCCGGTCCTCGAAGTCAACCCGCTGAGCCTATAAGTCAACCCGCCGGTCCTCGAAGTCAACCCGCCGGTCCTCGAAGTCAACCCGCCGGTCCTCGAAGTCAACCCGCTGAGCCTATAAGTCAACCCGCCGGTCCTCGAAGTCAACCCGCCGGTCCTCGAAGTCAACCCGCTGAGCCTATAAGTTAAACCACCGATCCTCGAAGTCAACCCGCCGGTCCTCGAAGTCAACCCACCGGTCCTCGAAGTCGACCCACCGATCCGCGAAGTCAACCCGCTGAGCCTATAATTTAACCCACCGATCCTCGAAGTCAACCCGCCGGTCCTCGAAGTCAACCCACCGGTCCTCGAAGTCAACCCGCCGGTCCTCGAAGTCAACCCGCTGAGCCTATAAGTCAACCCGCCGGTCCTCGAAGTCAACCCGCTGAGCCTATAAGTTAACCCACCGATCCTCGAAGTCAACCCGCCGGTCCTCGAAGTCAACCCGCTGAGCCTATAATTTAACCCACCGATCCTCGAAGTCAACCCGCCGGTCCTCGAAGTCAACCCACCGGTCCTCGAAGTCAACCCGCTGAGCCTATAAGTCAACCCGCCGGTCCTCGAAGTCAACCCGCCGGTCCTCGAAGTCAACCCGCCGGTCCTCGAAGTCAACCCGCTGAGCCTATAAGTTAACCCACCGATCCTCGAAGTCAACCCGCCGGTCCTCGAAGTCAACCCGCTGAGCCTATAATTTAACCCACCGATCCTCGAAGTCAACCCGCCGGTCCTCGAAGTCAACCCGCTGAGCCTATAAGTCAACCCGCCGGTCCTCGAAGTCAACCAACCGGTCCTCGAAGTCAACCCGCCGGTCCTCGAAGTCAACCCGCTGAGCCTATAAGTCAACCCGCTGAGCCTATAAGTCAACCCGCGGTCCTCGAAGTCAACCCGCTGAGCCTATAAGTCAACCCGCCGGTCCTCGAAGTCAACCCGCTGAGCCTATAAGTCAACCCGCCGGTCCTCGAAGTCAACCCGCCGGTCCTCGAAGTCAACCCGCTGAGCCTATAAGTTAACCCACCGATCCTCGAAGTCAACCCGCCGGTCCTCGAAGTCAACCCACCGGTCCTCGAAGTCAACCCGCCGGTCCTCGAAGTCAACCCACCGGTCCTCGAAGTCAACCCGCCGGTCCTCGAAGTCAACCCGCTGAGCCTATAAGTCAACCCGCTGAGCCTATAAGTTAACCCGCGGTCCTCGAAGTCAACCCGCTGAGCCTATAAGTCAACCCGCCGGTCCTCGAAGTCAACCCGCTGAGCCTATAAGTCAACCCGCCGGTCCTCGAAGTCAACCCGCCGGTCCTCGAAGTCAACCCGCTGAGCCTATAAGTTAACCCACCGATCCTCGAAGTCAACCCGCCGGTCCTCGAAGTCAACCCACCGGTCCTCGAAGTCAACCCGCCGGTCCTCGAAGTCAACCCGCTGAGCCTATAAGTCAACCCGCTGAGCCTATAAGTCAACCCGCTGAGCCTATAAGTCAACCCGCCGGTCCTCGAAGTCAACCCGCCGGTCCTCGAAGTCAACCCGCTGAGTCTATAAGTTAACCCGCCGGTCCTCGAAGTCAACCCGCTGAGCCTATAATTTAACCCACCGATCTTCGAAGTCAACCCACCGGTCCTCGAAGTCAACCCACCGGTCCTCGAAGTCAACCCACCGGTCCTCGAAGTCAACCCGCTGAGCATATAAGTTAACCCACCGGTCCTCGGAGTCAACCCGCTGAGCCTATAAGTTAACCCACCGATCCTCGAAGTCAACCCACCGGTCCTCGAAGTCAACCCACTGGTCCTCGAAGTCAACCCGCAAGTCCTCGAAGTCAACCTGCTGAGCCTATAAGTCAACCCACCGGTCCTCGAAGTCAACCCACCGGTCCTCGAAGTCAACCCGCCGGTCCTCGAAGTCAACCCGCCGGTCCTCGAAGTCAACCCGCTGAGCCTATAAGTTAACCCACCGATCCTCGAAGTCAACCCACCGATCCTCGAAGTCAACCCGCCGGTCCTCGAAGTCAACCCGCCGGTCCTCGAAGTCAACCCGCTGAGCCTATAAGTTAACCCACCGATCCTCGAAGTCAACCCACCGATCCTCGAAGTAAACCCGCCGGTCCTCGAAGTCAACCCACCGGTCCTCGAAGTCAACCCACCGGTCCTCGATGTCAACCCACCGGTCCTCGAAGTCAACCCGCCGGTCCTCGAAGTCAACCTGCTGAGCCTATAAGTCAACCCACCGGTCCTCGAAGTCAACCCACCGGTCCTCGAAGTCAACCCGCCGGTCCTCGAAGTCAACCCGCCGGTCCTCGAAGTCAACCCGCTGAGCCTATAAGTTAACCCACCGATCCTCGAAGTCAACCCACCGATCCTCGAAGTCAACCCGCCGGTCCTCGAAGTCAACCCGCCGGTCCTCGAAGTCAACCCGCTGAGCCTATAAGTTAACCCACCGATCCTCGAAGTCAACCCACCGATCCTCGAAGTAAACCCGCCGGTCCTCGAAGTCAACCCACCGGTCCTCGAAGTCAACCCACCGGTCCTCGATGTCAACCCACCGGTCCTCGAAGTCAACCCGCCGGTCCTCGAAGTCAACCCGCTGAGCCTATAAGTCAACCCGCTGGTCCTCGAAGTCAACTTGCCGGTCCTCGAAGTCAACCCGCTGAGCCTATAAGTTAACCCACCGATCTTCGAAGTCAACCCGCCGGTCCTCGAAGTCAACCCGCCGGTCCTCGAAATCAACCCACTGGTCCTCGAAGTCAACCCGCAAGTCCTCGAAGTCAACCCGCTGAGCCTATAAGTCAACCCGCCGGTCCTCGAAGTCAACCCACCGGTCCTCGAAGTCAACCCACCGGTCCTCGAAGTCAACCCACCGGTCCTCGAAGTCAACCCGCTGGTCCTCGAATTCAACCCACCGGTCCTCGAAGTCAACCCGCAAGTCCTCGAAGTCAACCCGCTGAGTCTATTAGTCAACCCGCCGGTCCTCGAAGTCAACCCGCTGAGCCTATAAGTTAACCCACCGATCATCGAAGTCAACCCGCCGGTCCTCGAAGTCAACCCGCCGGTCCTCGAAATCAACCCACCGGTCCTCGAAGTCAACCCGCAAGTCCTCGAAGTCAACCCGCTGAGCCTATAAGTCAACCCGCCGGTCCTCGAAGTCAACCCACCGGTCCTCGAAGTCAACCCACCGGTCCTCGAAGTCAACCCGCCGGTCCTCGAAGTCAACCCGCCGGTCCTCGATGTCAACCCGCCGGTCCTCGAAGTCAACCCGCTGAGCCTATAAGTTAACCCACCGATCCTCGAAGTCAACCCGCCGGTCCTCGAAATCAACCCACCGGCCCTCGAAGTCAACCCGCAAGTCCTTTAAGTCAACCCGCTGAGCCTATAAGTCAACCCGCCGGTCCTCGAAGTCAACCCACCGGTCCTCGAAGTCAACCCGCCGGTCCTCGAAGTCAACCCGCTGGTCCTCGAAATCAACCCACCGGTCCTCGAAGTCAACCCGCAAGTCCTCGAAGTCAACACGCTGAGCCTATTAGTCAACCCGCCGGTCCTCGAAGTTAACCCGCTGAGCCTATAAGTTAACCCACCGATCCTCGAAGTCAACCCGCCGGTCCTCGAAGTCAACCCGCCGGTCCTCGAAGTCCACCCGCCGGTCCTCGAAGTCAACCTCTCGAGCCAGCTCCCCACACGCCGCACACGCCACAGCGACAAGTTCGTGGAACTAGTCTCCACCGAGTTACTTCATTCGCCAATAGGGGTCCAAGGACTAAACGCTTTAAGTTCATAGGCCAAGCCACGTCAATACACACAGATAAATACATAACACACAGAAAATAAGATACACTAAGCAAAAATCCAGAGTATGACAATCAAACAAAGTACGAACCAAAACGGACAATAAAATAACACTGGAGGGTGACGTCATCACTTGTCTTCTTAAATTTTCTTGTTTCAGTTATTCTCACTCTTTACATGTTCAGAGTTTTGTCTGCAAGCAGCTCCTTCTCTTAACAGTAAAAAGAAATTGAAAGCCTGTGACCTTGCTGGCACAGTATAATTGCTCGATAAGAAATATTGGAACAGTTGTCTAGCCGGGAGCGCAAAGAATCCGCGAATAGATTATAAAAAAAATTTATTGGAACTCTAAGCCCGTCAATAAGGCATGCAGAATCCTCTAACAGGTTTCTTGTTCCATCACTAGCACCTTCGAGATCCGTTTGTTACTTCTCGTACGAGATTAAACAAAGATGAAATAGTCTTAACTATGGTTTTAAATGTAACAACGATCACATGCAGCTAAATGAACAGTCGCAATTTCATTTTTTGTGTCGCGATGGGGTCAGGTTTTTAGAACAAAGAAGAAACAACAGACGATCCAACATGGAAGGCAGCAATCCACCGTAAGTGAGCTTGATGCCCAAAGTAAAACACTTTTTCCTATACAGAAAGCCAACCAGAAGAAAGGAAGGCTCTGATAGGCCTACAGCTGCAGCCAATCACGGCTACAACGCAGAAGCCAAACTACTAATTTTTTTCTACATTTGAAAATAGTTCTTTGGCAATAAATATTCTCCAGATAGCTTTTATTCTTGCGTACAAGCGAACAGCTCGCTCTGTAGCCGGGATCGCTGCGGCGCCTTGCTCATGAGGCGAGGGTCGCCAGCAGCCCCAGGCATGAGCAAATTTATGAGCACTGCCCCTCCTGTCCATGTGGCTTGCCACGCTGGTGCTGTGCCAGACATGTTTGTCGCAGAGCGCGTGGCGATAGTGACGGAGTCCTGGTGCTCGCGTCGCAGTGCTGCTACGTACTTGAGGTCTTATGGTGGAATCACAATGCCCCGACGGCCCCGACACGACAGGCCCGACAAGTTCAACAGCCAATGAAATACAAGCTCGCCGTGACGTTAGCCCGACAAAACACGCACCCCGACGGCCCGCAAGGAATAGATTCTATTTCTAATTTCGTCGTGTCGGGCTGCCCGACAGAAAAGAAAACTGCAACGGAAAGGAAACAGTACAGAACTAAATTTCAAAAATATTTACCTACTTGGTAAATATTTTTGCTGAAAAGTGAAATTCCGTTTTACGTGTGGGTGAATTGAAAATTTTGTAGCTTGCCTTAGTCTGTTTGTATAAACATAAACAGATATCATCGTATTTATGGTTAAAGACGTTATTTTAGAATCGTGAAGATTGGATTTAAGAATGGACGAGTTCAGCGAAGATCTTCTAATTAATAAAGTCCAAGCTCATTTCGTTTCTTTTTAATTCTTCGTACAGCTAACATCAGGAGTATTTTTCTGTCCCTCACTGACATATCTTTATCTTGTTTCATTGTAACTATAATAAACTACTCTTTGTTTTACGAATCGCAGACGACTAAATGTTTTTTTTTTCACATCAACTGCCAATAATAAATACATGAGCCTACTTTGTTTTTAGCGCATTCTATAATGCATTTCAATTGAAGTATTTTGCTTGGCACGATTTGCCGAAGGCCAAATTGGAAATCGTCGGGTTATTTTTGTCGTGGTATTGTGACCCTACGCTTTTAAATCTGTCGTGCTGAGATGCTGCACGACAGTTTGTCGGGCCTGTCGTGTCGGACCCGTCGGGACATTGTGATTACAGCTTAAGTGGCTAGGTGATCTCCGGCGGCTCACCAGAGCTGGTTGTGAAAGCCGGGAATCGAACCCGATACCTCCTATACTCAGGGCTGCCGGATGGTATAATTGGATACAAAATGTGTATAATATGATAAGAGAATGTAGTGGATAATAATGTTATGCAGAATCAAATTTGGAAAAGAAATTTCTTTCTTGCATACCCATCGGGGTTTATAAGAAGAAGATAAAAGTTTAAATTAAATAATTCCTATTAAAAATACGATTAGTGTGTGTGTATAATATGGGTATCCCATGTAACCTGTTTGTGTAGCCCATGTCTGTATAATTGGATACAATGAGAAAGGACATATAATGTCTATAATTGTTGTAACAATTCTTAATTTTCATTTTCATTCTTGACTCGTGATACACCTACTATATAGCCTATTGTCTATGTGTGTAAATTTGGGTGTATGACACGAATTTTAGCAAATATAAAAATTTTCATTTCTTCTCTAGATTCAAATTTTACCTGCCAAAGTAATATTTTTTTCCCCCGTCAGGCAAGACTTAGGACTTAAAATTGATAAATCAACGGATATTGAATATTTAATCTTCTCCCTACTCATCGTAAGTCACAGCAATGGAAAATTATCAACTATACTTGTTGCAAACTATTTTTTTTTAACGGTTTTTGGTTGGCTTGTATAATGATATCCGATCATGTGTAATTTCAGAGACCAAGCGGTATGACGCAGGTTGGCTCTACTGGCAGCCCTGCTCCTACTAATCAACCACCCATCCGCGAGACAGCGCGGAGATGCAAGTAGCCGCGAGGGAAGCAAAGCACCGGCAGGCAGGAGGCTTTGAATATATATACTGTATAGAAGTCGCGAGTGGATAGGATTTACTCTACGTTTTTTCAGAAGCGTATGATGAACAGCTTGGGAACTTCACCGCTGCAGTGCGCTGCCGTAACGCCCTGCAACGTCTTAGTTGTTATTTACACGTTTAAAGCGCAGCATTGTCGCCCGCTGTCATTCCCCGCACCCCCCATCAATCATTCACTGCAGCTCAAGGTCGTTCAACGGGAGGGGGAAGAGGTGTTTGAATAGTTCGACACTTGTCCGCTAGGGACCACCACAAGTCGATGCCCTAGAGATGTGTGGCGATTGCGGCGGTGAATTAACCAACTACCTCAAAACCGTATTAGAAATGTTAACCTGGGCTGGCGACTTCTATACAGTATATATATTCAAAGCAGGAGGCGACCCCGGACGCCCGGACGGCTGCGCCTCTGCAGCGACGCCTGTTCTGTGCCTCGCCCACGCGTCGGCCAGGAAGCAGCGGAGGACAGCCGCTGCGGCCTTGAGGGGTCTCCGTGGACCCACGCACAGAGCGCGTCGTAAACTCCATTCCTTGTAAGGGAAAGGGGGGGTAGGGGGGAGGGAAATTCTTTACGGTGTAATTTTATGCACTATTGAACACTCGGGCGTTCGTTTCATCTCCCTTCCTGCTGACTACAAGGCTGGAGGGGGCCCCCTTTACACACTTGTGCAGCTAATTTCAGTGACGCCTGCGACAACTTTACGAGACGATAAATTATGATCTGCCGTAGCGGACGCGCGCGCACGGACTGGAGACAAACCTCTGTGGCTGAACGTAACTAGCGTGAGTCAGGCACGAGACAGCTGGCGAGGAAATAGTTTCAGCGACTCGTTTGGATCTCGTAAAAACACGGGACTACATATGTTTTACAAAAATTAATATTTTTAAATTATAGTTACACATTTATAGTTACACATTTGTGCGAAACATTTATATTATGATAAAAATTGCGAATAACTTAAAGTACTTGCTTGTTCAAATAAAGCGTTAGTTTTACAACTCCTGCAGCTACAGATTGTAAACTTTGCACTTGTAACGGTACAAATTTTTTTTTTCAATATCTAGTTTCAATTTTTTTTTAAATAATATAATATTTATTTTTGTGCCAAACCAACAACGTTAACTATCCTCCCTAACAAATAGCAAGCAAATGAGAAATAGCACAAACGCCCCTACTGATTGTCTACCATAGTCACAGAGGCATTGCAAGACCCTTAATTAAAAAAAAAAAAGGTTTTCTCAAGATTAGCAAAAACAAAAGGACCGAAAAGATTAATCAAATAAAAAGATCAATGTCAAGCAGCCATGGCGTGATCCTGGATCTAAAACGCCAAATTTATCACAAAATAAATTTAAAATTAAAGTAAATTAAACTACATATATCGGCCATCATGTTCTTATAAGATTAACACAAGTCTGGGCGGATTACTCGCTGCACACTCGTAAACTATACTAGTACATAGTTTAAAAAAAAGTAAACCGGAGTCACGAGTCCATTCACTGTGTGCACAACGTAGTTCAGTTAAAACAAAATGACCTCACGTATGCAGCGAACAGTATCCCCACGACTATGAGCTGAGCTGAGCTGAGCACTCGTCAACTCCGGTAAAAACTGATTTCAAATACTTTGGGCTAGTTCATAAGTTCGATGCTTTCAAAATTACAACAAAAAAAATTGGTTGTCTGTAAAGTCGGTTTACGGACGATAGTTGAACGTGACAACGTCATAACAAAACATTGATGAAATGATTGCATACTTTTATGAATAAAATTGAATCATTTTTTTATTTCAATAATAAAAGAATAAATACTTGATATTATACTAGTAATAATATTTTTAAAATGCAAGAATAATTAACCTTTAGTGTCGAAATTGTTGTTGTAATAAGCAATGAAAACCACATTAACTTTTCACTTCACTTTATAAACAGTCGACGAAACAGTTCACGTGTGGATGTAAGTTGTGTGCTGCCGCTGTCTCTCTTCTCCTCGGACGCATAGGCCAATCGAGTGGAAGAGAGATAGATGCGGCGCAAGCGTACAATGAGCGTAACGGGACACAGCGTAACGGAACAATGTGCGTAACGGGACACTTTTTCGTGCGTGCAGCCGGCGTTAATCGATTTATTAGACGTTGTCACGTTAAAAAGTTAATGCACGTGAAATGTTTCAAATAAAGCGCGTCACATAAAAATTTACCAAAATTGCTCAAAAGGCAAACGTCTCAGACTGTACGTTGCACAAAGTCATTTTAAAAATGCCTGCGCAAAATGAGTATAGGCTCATCATTACTGCGCAGTTGCCAGTAATAAGAAGACAAGGGCTGCACAATTGTCGTGGGCCGTAGTTCATACGTTTCCAATCTGCGGCAACAGGCGGCAGCAGTGCCGAAGGAATGTCAGGTGCAATTCTATTGGTGGCCTGGAACGATACGAAGTCGCCACAATCGATTGTGCCATGGCAAGAATGTGTATTATTGGGGTCGCCACACGATAACACCACTTGAGGGCGCTGCCTCATCTCTGTTGATTTTTGATAACGACTAAAACACATATTGGTATTATAAATCTTACTACGAAACGAAGTAATCTAAAATATGAATATATTTTGTTACAAAAAAAAACACTCTATTAAGTATGGAAAGTAAATTCCATAAAATAAAATGCGTTATTTAAAGCAGTGAAATAAAATAATTTGCATTAAAACCCTTTTTGATATAGGTATTTCATGAAGTTTTTGGTCGTAACTTTTAACATAAATGTACCATATTTCATCTGAAATTTCGCAAATAATTCTCTAAGATTTACGCCTGATAAAAATAATATCAAGTATGAAGCCCGTTTAAATTGCGGACATGTCCTCTCGCACTGTGTCGATTCGAGATCATTGTCATGAACACCACTACCACCAGGAATGTCAGTTACCGATGATCTTCTTTCAGCGCCTTAACACAGGATGACACAGAAGATTTGAGTGAACCAGTTGTGAAACGAGATCACGCCTGCACTATAACGGAACAACTGTCCATAAGAGAGGTCCCATAACACGTTCATTATAAAAAAACACTCATTTTTTTAAAAATATTATCCAGGTAGCAAGACGGCATGATATCCATTGAGTGCATTTAAAATTCTTGCCGTTTCATTAAGTCAATAAGAAGTTGAAAAAGTAAGCTGCTTGTCTGGTGTGTCTTCAGCTGAAATAAGACGTTAAGTCCCGTTGTGTTTGACGTTAGTTAGGTATAATCGTGCCGATTCTTGTTTTTCATCGCCCGGGGCAGAAAATGTTATTAGCGCCCCCCCCCCCCCCCCCCTACGTTTTCCCCCACAAACAACAATATACATACCAGGCATAATTTGTTTCGCATCCATTACCTATATTATATGTTAATTTTTAAATTAATTAATGTAGGACAACTTACCAGTGTTTAAGTGAACGTTTTATTTCACGCACTGTATTTAAAGAAACAATATAGTGTTCAAAGTTCAGTAACCAAGAAAAGAAAGATAAAAAAATAAAACACAAAGTTTTTAACTGTGTTAAATTTTTAAATTACAATATTGACAAATTACTTGACAAAGTACAGAAACTAAACTTACTTTTAATGTTGGTTTTCGTAAATCCTATACAAGGTCCATCAAAAAAGGTCATGTATACAGATTAAATTAGGTAATTAGTACATGTAGGTAAACCGCACCGTTTCATTCACTTAGTAAAAAATGTAAATGTTTGTTCGTTCAAAATCTTAAATCTCAGAAAGTTCTTCTTCGATTGCTTTGAAATTTTGAAACAAAGTTGCGTTCAAATACGCACGTGTTTTTATATACCTATGTCAATCTCTAACAGGTAAAAATATATATAAAAATAGATATAGGTAAAAACATAGATTTTTTAATATTTTCGTTGCTATAGAGCGACGTACAGAGGGAGATAGATGAATATGGATATATATAGAGATAGAGAAAGATAAAGAGAGATAAAAAGCGAAAGACAGAGGTAGATACAATTGTAGATAGAGGTCTATAAATAAATGTATACATAGAAAATGACAATTAGAGAGAGACAGAGTGCTTTGTAGATGTGTACCTACTTAAAAACAAATTACAAAAAAAAAAAAAATGATTGAGACATTGCAACGCATACCGAGCTAGTTGTATAGTGTTTTTTTATACTCGCCTTTATTATCAACATTTTCTGTAGTCCACAAATATGTCGGGCCATCCTGCCCGGGGACTGGAATGTTTTTCCTCGTGAGCTGATCCCAGATCACCGGCGAGGCGTCTGTACGAGGGCACTCCCTGTGCCGGTCCCAGAGACGGGTGGTTGTTCTCGTCGACACCAGATTACAGCACCGAGGCGTCAAAGCCCGTGTCCCCCCCCCCCCGTCGTCCTCCTTCCCCTCACGACCTATCCGGCACACACTTCCCCCCTTCTCTCCCACGAAATGAGCTTGTTACCGGGACGATTATACCATCCACTAACTTAACCAGATTTTCCTGGAATCTTCAACGATGCGAGGTCTTTTTTTTTTTTTGTTATTAAAAGTGGTCGTGCGCTGTCAATTTTTTTTTTTTTTTAATGCCCGCTCCTCCATCCCCGCCGCGGTAAGAAGAGAGAGAGAGAGAGAGACAGCGAGCGGCTCCAGTGTATTCCCCCCTCTCTAGACCTCCCCTCCCCCCCTATCTTACCCCGGGATGCCGACTTCACCTGAACGAGTTGCCCAGTCACTCAGCTGTAACGAGCAGGTCGCTGCACGCCGATCCGGGACTCCAGTGGCCTGGCGGTTCACACGTGAGGGAGGCCTCTTCAGCCACGCCGGGCCCCCTGGGCAGCTGTTCCCTCCATGGGCGGATCCAGTCGGACGGGGGCGGGGGGGGGGGGGGGGGGAGGAGTGGCATAGCGGCATTTCCCCCCATCCCCATTGAACTCTGAATAATTTCTGATTTTCCTAAGCATAGTTTCCCAAAATTACTAAAGTATCATTTTACTGCAGTGCTATATATATAATAGGACTTTTTTTTTTTTTAAACCGAAAATCAAATTGCACGCGACTAAATAAGAACCACAAAATTATTATTCAGGTTACAACCCACTGTTAAATACTGAACTTGCTGTTCGGTATTTCAATTCTAAATGAACTAAAATTTATTATTCAAAAAAAGGGGGTTGTCTGTAAGTCGGTTGACGGTAGATAATTTTACGTGATAACGTCATAAGAAAACTTTGCATACTTTTTAATTTTTAAATATTATTTACGATTTTTGCAAATTTAATTTAAATAATTTGTTTAAATATAATCACGAACAATTAGTTAAAAAGGCCGCCTTAACTTGTTTTATATTAAGTGTAGAAGAGATTCCCGCACGGTGGTTGGCCGGTTCTTGCACGCTCGGCTCAGGCGGAACGTGACAATTTTTCGTGCGTGCAGCCGGCGTTCATCGTCAAAAAATATTCTGGATCCGCCCTTGCCTCGAACACTCTACAAGTGTGAAGACGAGAACTATAGGCGACGCGGTCTTCTCGTCGTGTGCACGACAACCAACAGATTTCCAGCGGTGACAGTAACATTATACGGCAGAAGAAATGAAGATAGAAGTGTTGATGCAAGTTCCTTTAGGTGCTTTCAAGAATTTGTACCGAGCGTTTAATGCCTTACGAATTATCCTGAAAACACGCGTTTTAGTCACTTTCACTCTCCTGAAGATATAGTTTAAAAAGCAAAATGCTGAAACAGACACAACTCAGATATCTTGAGCAGCTTTAAAACCTCGTGGATTTTCCTAAACCGCTGCACACAGAGGCCAGGTGTCTTTAAAACAAAAAATGGAAGTACGAAGCCTACAGTATTACTGCGTCGTTTATGTTCGTCGTGTGTGACTTTGATGCATTCGTCTTTGAAGCAAATACACGTATGCATTTGCTGTACTTAGTCTCGCTTTGACTTAATTTCAAAGTTTGCCACACACCGTACGTATGTTCGTAAGAAGTTGATTCGAATGTGCCACGTGAGATGAGGGATTAGCTTAAATTTTTTCCTGAGTCCGTCAGCTTAGCTGTGTACTATCCAACGAGTACTTTCAGCATGAAGCCAGTCAGTGTTTTTGAAAGAATCATTCGTGAATCATTCGCAAGGGCTTCGCCACGGTATTAGATGAATCGAGGGGGGTCGGCGTGTGTGTTCTGGAAATAAGGACCATGCATTACCAGACCTCCAGCCACGCCTATATAGACATTTGTAAAGTTAAAACTATATAGCATATTAAGTTTCTTGCCTCAACAATGGTCGTATTTATATTTTAATTCTCATGCTGTTGGTGAAATAGTAGTTGAAACTGAGACACTAAGAATGATAAGGGCTTTTATAACATCGATAATGTGTAGCTGTGATCCCAATGATACTTTTATTTTTACAGCACAACAGCGATGACTCGAAATTTCCACGTCAGTTTCTTTGTTTCTCGCTGAAGTACCTATATTCACGCAAGTAATGAAATCGCTAAAACCTTTATTTTCCAAATACATATGTACATAAGAATAGTTTTAAAACGTTAAAATATTTAAGGCAGTTGTTAATTGACTTGACATCTCGTCGACACGAAGACAAAGAACAGGAACTCTGAAGAACAGGACCGGCCAGGGCCTGCAGCCAGGATGGCTCGACTGGGACTCGAAGCCGGTCCGCTCGTAGGGGCGACGGAGCAACCTGGAGCGCGTGCAGGTGTCGCCCTTATCGCGAGGGGCCCGCGGCGATTGGTCAGCGCGTTGGAGGTGAAGCCGCCCGCCCATTGGCCCGAGCCTGCGCATCCTGCTGTCCTGCGGCATTCCACGCGCGGGTAAGATGGCCGCCCGCACCCCTCCCCTACCCTCTCCCCCCTTCTTCACCCGTCCTGGTGACGTCACGGCTGCCGGGAGACTCGAGGCTCTTCTGGGACTCGATAAAAAAAAAAATACCCCAATTTCTTAGCTGACAATCCAAATCAGATCCATGTATCACGAACAGGGCCGGCGCGTCCACACAGGCGAACTAGGCAACCGCCCAGGGCGCCAAGTAGCTGGGGGCGGCGCAGCACGACACATAACAGCTGATATAATATGTTTAACGATTATTGAAACTAGATGAAAATGGGTTTTTGTAACAGTTTGGAAAGTTTATATTGATATAAGCAATTATTTAAAGTCCACGGTGACCTGTTTATAATTTGTAATAAGTAAAAAAGTTAAAAAAAAACACAAGCCTGCTTACATTTGATTGTTGACAAAATCTTAGGCTTATGTGATGTATTTTGAGGCAAGGAAAAAAAATTTTTTTGGGGTGTGCAGCTAGGGGGGGGGGGGGCGGACATTAAGGTTTTTCGCCTAGGGCGCCATTTACCTTGCACCGGCCCTGATCACGAAAATGTTTTTTTGTCAAGATAGTCTCAAATAACTACGTAGCTCATTGGTCGGATGAAATATTTCTGGGAGGACGCAGTTACATTTCGCATTTCACGGGTACATTTTCCGTAATGAAAAGGAACCGCGTGCTTATCTGTATTTCTTTCTTTGATTAGAGCAGCGTAACTTATTTGAAACACCACTGTAATTCATTTTAGCGTTCTTTCGTATTCCCGGTTAAACAAACGGTGCAAATTGACGTTCGATAAATCCGGAATAGCTAATCTGAAGATGTCCGTTCCCCGAGGGTTTTGGTTTTGAATATCATTCACCGTAACATGCGGCTGTCTGGAAGAGAAGACACTTCCTTATTTGGCCGAGCCACTCACTAGATACGAGTTTACCTCCGCACAGATTGCCAGTGGCTCGTGTGCAGACAGTCAACGGTAATCCCAAAGAAATCCAGCCAGACGATGTTGTGTTTCAACAGCGAGTATAATTAGTCTCCTCCCCCCCCCCCCCCCCCCCCCCCATGACGACAGTTCCAGTCGTGATCCCTGACAAGGCGTTACGTGATGATAACCTTCTCTGCTCACAGGCGCATATTGGCGACCATAGGCGTACCCAAGGGGAGGGGAGGGGGGGGGGTGTTTTTTGGGGGTTCAAACCCCCTCCGAAATAAAGGCAAGAATATTATGATCACTCGTGTCATTCGAAACTCATTTTCTGAAGTTTCACACCGAGCGACGAGAGGGAACGTCACCAAGCAGTTAACGTAAACAAATTTGAACTGCAGTGGTTGGTTCATGAATGTCCACTGCAACATCCACATCGACCCGGAGAATGTGGTTACTGAATTTGCAAAAAAAAAAAAAAATTGAATTCTTCTGTAAAAAGTTTGTAAGCTTAAAAAAAGTTTATTATAAACAATTATTTTTGGTGTTTATGCAGTTTTTCTTAAAAATCAGAACCCCCCCCCCCCCCAAAAAAAAATTTCTGGAAGAATCACCCCCCCCCCCCCCCCCCCGAAAAATAATCCTGGGTACGCCTATGATGGCGACGCTGCGTGACGTATGCGTGATTCTCGACGTCCCCACCTGAACGATCGCGGATCACTTCATAGTCGCCGCTGGATACGGCATGCCACACGACCTAACATCGAGCAGCCGAGCAGAAGTAAAGGTTTTGACACAACCTAGGGCGTACATCCCTCGTGTGGAAGGGGGGAGGGAGGCATGGCCCCCACAAGGGGTTGTGGGGGGGGGGGGGGGCTGGGTGGAGCCCCGGGTCTGGAGGGGGGTCCGGGCCCAGCCTGATTTTATTTTCATCTCAATGCGTGAAATAAATATACATACTAGCTGTGGTTACTTTAAAGTAAAATAATCTTATCAATAAATCTTATTTTGGACTTATAAAATAGTTACCATATTTATACCCTGCATTTTCTGTTTAAATAAAATTATAAAAAGAGTGTAGGTAAGAAATAACCGTGTAATTATAATGTAGCACGTGACTGTAAAATTGTGGGGGGGGGGGGGATCTCCGATCCTGGGTCCAGGACCCGTGATCGAATGTGGGGGGGGGGGGGGGGAGGGGGGGAGATCTCCCTAAAAGCAAGGAGCCCCTCACTGAAGGAGCCCTCTTGCGCTTGCCAAATTGTAACTGTGAAACGGGGTGGATGAATGTAAACGTCAAAAATAAGTTTTATGGGAAATTTTACTCTATATCATAGAGTTAAAAATATGGGCAGTATACAACAGTAAGACTTGTGTCGGTGAACTTTCAGCAAACGCGGCCTCCCTGTGAATTTCCCCCCCCCCCCCCCCCCCCCCCAAATCCTTGAGAATCCTACGTATTTGCGCCCTTTGGACGCAACCAAACGACGAAGTGGCCTGAGGTGCCAGAGAATAGCTCGAAAGTTACGTCCCTACACTCGCTGTTCCACGGTTTCATAATTAGCGCGCGCGCCGCCAACTATTCCTTGTTCCTCCAAGCTGCCGCATGCGGCTGTGTGCGCTTCTGGCGGCTATGCTGCTCTGCGCGCGACCAGACAAGTTATGCCTCCTCGGCAGAAACCTCCCCCCCCCCCTAGCAAACCACGAGTGCACACACGGTGTGCAGAGCTTCAAGGAAAAACACGCGAATTGAAGACAGCTCATCATATCCGAGTGGCGTCATATTCATAAAAAGCATACAAGAGTGCGCTGAAGGCATGTGAGTAGTACCACTGTTAACGCAGTCGTGTATAAAACAGGGAGGAAGTTTAGATCCTATGCGATCTTCTGAGCTATCTGTACTTACAAGGGCCCTAACTACTCTCTGGACGATCAAGCTGTATATCGCTTATACTTCAAGCTGTTTGGCCGCAACGCATCCAGGTAAGTATTTATGCTGCACGGTGTTTCGCTATTCTATTTCACTTGGGAGCTCGGACCACCTCGACAATGTGTTTTGAGGTTATGTAAGTCTACCTTCGAAACAAGCTCTTTTCCCGGACATGACACTCCTACGCTATTTCATTACACAACGTAACAGTGCACACCAAAACAAAACGGCTAAATTTGCGTGTTTTCAGAATAGTAGTTTCGTGAAATGTCCCGGTACAGATTCTTGAACGTATCAACGGACTTGCATCACACCTCTATCTTCATTTCTCCGCCGTGTTGAGTTGTGTTTGCCGCTGTAGGACGCGCGCTAGAAGCAGCACGACCCGGGAGTGTGTTTGCCCGGCGGGGCTAATGACGCGGCCGAGGGCAACCCGACACCCGGAGGACTGCGCCCGGACTGCACCAATATTGACGAGGACCTAACCCGGGGCGCGGGCCACGGCAAACAAGGCCCACTTCGGCCACCCTCCGCCTCGCCCCTGCGGCCCTAGCGAGCCCCCAGCCACGGCGCGGCCAGCGGACAGAAATAGACTCGACGGTGATCATCAATCAATACGAAATAAAAGCTGGCATTGAGAAATATAGTCACCGTCTTTGTACAAACTCAGCAACTACTACCCATGAAATACTTCCGATAAGGATTTAACAACGCTACGTGAATCGTTGAGAGTAAAATATGAATATATATAAATATTTTTTTACAAAAAAGCCTCTATTTAGCATGGAAAGTACATTATATAAAATAAAAAACATTATTTAAAGTAGTGAGTTCTAGAATTGCGCCGGGGCCTTTATATATTCCCGAGGGCGTCAGGGCAGTGAGTCATGTTCGGAGTGTTCAGTAGGGAGTTCTCCCGCGGCGGAGTTTCCGGGCGATAGTGCCGCGGGTGCGGCAGAATGGCTAAGTCCTTGGACGAAGGTTCCATAGGGCAGGGAGTGAGTGAGTTCAGTGGAGTCGGGGGTTTTCCCGCGGCGGAGTTTCCGGGCGATAAAGTCGCTGGCGCGGCGGAGTCCCAAGCGAAGTTGCGAGCGACGAGTCGAGCAGATCCTCGGCGAAGGGGAAGTGCGTCGGCGGCGGAGTGTGGCGACGGAGTCCCGTGGCGGAGACCCACGAGGGGTGCTACGGCGAGAGTTGCGCCAGAAGTGCGGCCTAGCGAGGTGTGTGGAACGAGTGACTGGGGAATAGACCCCTATAGACAACGGGGTCGTTACAGACGGACACATTCAACAACAGTCTCAAGCAAACTGCTTACGAAATAGAAATATTGGACCAGGTTTAGAACCGGCACAAGAGCACGGTGAGATTTATAGACCTCGTACTCATGAGAGAATGAGGCGTTAATCGCTTGTTTGCCCAAGCGATGTCGGACTGCTGAGAGTTGGAGTGCTGAGCGATGTCGGATTGCTGAGCGATGTCGGAGTGCTGAGAGTTGTCGGAGTGCTGAGCCGTGTCGGATTGCTCATCGATGTCGGAGTGCTGAGCGATGTCGGAGTGCTGAGCGATGTCGGAGTGCTGAGCGATGTCGGGGTGCTGAGCGATGTCGGGGTGCTGAGCGATGTCGGGGTGCTGAGCGATGTCGGAGTGCTGAGCGATGTCCGAGTGCTGAGCGATGTCGGGGTGCTGAGCGATGTCGGAGTGCTGAGCGATGTCGGGGTGCTGAGCGATGTCGGAGTGCTGAGCGATGTCGGAGTGCTGAGCGATGTCGGAGTGCTGAGCGATGTCGGAGTGCTGAGCGATGTCGGGGTGCTGAGCGATGTCGGAGTGCTGAGCGATGTCGGAGTGCTGAGCGATGTCGGGGTGGTGAGCGATGTCGGAGTGCTGAGCGATGTCGGAGTGCTGAGCGATGTCGGAGTGCTGAGCGATGTCGGGGTGCTGAGCGATGTCGGGGTGCTGAGCGATGTCGGGGGTGCTGAGCGATGTCGGGGTGCTGAGCGATGTCGGGGTGCTGAGCGATGTCGGGGTGCTGAGCGATGTCGGAGTGCTGAACGATGTCGGAGTGCTGAACGATGTCGGGGTGCTGAGCGATGTCGGGGTGGTGAGCGATGTCGGAGTGCTGAGCGATGTCGGGGTGCTGAGCGATGTCGGGGTGGTGAGCGATGTCGGGGTGCTGAGCGATGTCGGTGTGCTGAGCGATGTCGGAGTGCTGAGCGATGTCGGGGTGCTGAGCGATGTCGGGGTGCTGAGCGATGTCGGGGTGCTGAGCGATGTCGGGGTGCTGAGCGATGTCGGGGTGCTGAGCGATGTCGGAGTGCTGAACGATGTCGGAGTGCTGAACGATGTCGGGGTGCTGAGCGATGTCGGGGTGGTGAACGATGTCGGGGTGCTGAGCGATGTCGGGGTGGTGAGCGATGTCGGAGTGCTGAGCGATGTCGGGGTGCTGAGCGATGTCGGAGTGCTGAGCGATGTCGGGGTGCTGAGCGATGTCGGAGTGCTGAACGATGTCGGAGTGCTGAACGATGTCGGGGTGCTGAGCGATGTCGGGGTGGTGAGCGATGTCGGAGTGCTGAGCGATGTCGGGGTGGTGAGCGATGTCGGAGTGCTGAGCGATGTCGGGGTGCTGAGCGATGTCGGAGTGCTGAGCGATGTCGGAGTGCTGAGCGATGTCGGGGTGCTGAGCGATGTCGGAGTGCTGAGCGATGTCGGGGTGCTGAGCGATGTCGGGGTGCTGAGCGATGTCGGAGTGCTGAGCGATGTCGGGGTGCTGAGCGATGTCGGGGTGCTGAGCGATGTCGGAGTGCTGAGCGATGTCGGGGTGCTGAGAGCGGCCTTGAGGACTCGGCCCAAGAGCGCACTCCTCCAGATGCTCTCTCCGCACTCACCGTGGAGCCGGAGCGCCTGTCATCGCGCCACCACCTCGCGACGTGACCCCGCCATCAATCCACACTCCACACAGCTCGTTGTTTGCACTTGCACGACCTCGCGCGAGGACTGCCGCCGTGTGTTGCGCCACCTCCTCCTCTGACGTGGGCGCGCGGCGAGGGACAGTTGCGCAACTGCATAGCGCAGTATAGTTTTCATCACCAGGGAAAACATGATTTAGTAACCGCAAGGAAAGTGATTGACATACAGCCCATTACCATTTCGCGTTATGATCCACCGCAAGGCTGCACTTGACAGAAGCATGCGTGGCTGTTTGCTGGCTGTCGCTTCTGCTAAGATAATCAAATGCCTCAGAAAGACGTCTTGTCCAAAAGGATTTCAGTCACTCGAGAATGACAAAGCATAAAGTCTCCAGAGGTAAGTGTTATAGGACCGTGTGTGGGAAACAGCAACCTACTTCAGTTATCTTGGTCTGGGCCCCTTCTAGGCCGGGCAAGCCTCGTCAGCAACGTCCATTTGAGCCGAAGACTGGCCTCGCGTACCTACCTCCACGTGGCGACTGGCGGAAACCTTCTGTCCAGGATGGAGATCGTGAAGATCGAGCAACCAACCTCGGAGTAGGTTTGGGCTGCCCGTGTAGGGGGGGGGGGGGGGGGGGGGTAGGGAGGTGTATAGTCGTCCTAAAAGGGGAGTAGTGCATAAGGGTAACACTCCAACCCTGGAATAACCAACCCGGTTACGAAACCCCTCAAACAATACATTATTGACACTTTGGCTTAAACAATACAAACAATGTTCTGATTGTCGAGGGATAATGGAGAAGGCCAAGGCTATCTGCAAAGTTTCGTAATGCCAGTGGGCAAGGTGAGTCGAGGTCTGTCTAGTCTGTCATGCGTTCATGTTGAGAGAACTGTTCAGGCAAGAGATACGACCAACCTGTCTGGAAGGATTCTTCTGTAGTCATCATAAAATGTAGCTAGCGCCTCTAGAGCATGAGGTTGTTCTACAGGCAAGGTCGTCGTTAAAAGGGTTGGGGCAGGGGTACAGGACGGGGGAAAAAAATCCCCGGGGCCCAAGCTTGGTTGAGGTCCGAAATATTTTTTTAACGGGCGTTTGCCGTGATAAGTAGCATAAAAATTGAAATTATATTGCTAGTAACATTCATTGGTAACCTTACAAGTTATGCAATTTTTTTTTTCTGGATCGTGTTGACAGTTATGGCCACGTTAAATGTATGCCTCCAGTAAACATGTACCGGAAAGGCACGGACCGCTTATAAAATATAGCAGCTTCAAGTCTAGCCAGTACTACTAGACTTATGACAACGATCGTCACGAACTACGCGGAATCTGCCGAAGGTTTCCGAGTCCTTTGTGCCGTGGTTGCTCGGGGATGCCTGCATGTCAGCGAGATCTATAGAGCGTCCCACTCTTACATCGCAGTTTTGAAGTAAATGGGCGATTTGCGGATTGCTCTCTCTTTCTAACAAACGCTATCGTTTCTGCACGCTCTGTTGCCGAATATCATACGTATTTGAAATCGAAGTGATGATATTAATTAATTTATTTACGAAGCTGAAATTACAATTTTATAATGGGTTCGTATCAGGGGATGTGTATTATGTCTTGTTTTAAGTTTAAAAGAAGTGATTTATAACAGATTTATAAGCGTGATTGTTAAAAAAAAAATATAAATTACTAAACGAATTTTAAAAATTCTTCTCGTGCTCTCGGAATTCCAAAGAAGCACATATTCTGTACTTGTTCGTAAAGCGCTAGAGACCTGGCAACAGCGCGCGCCATAAGCCGTGTACTGCAACATAAGCGCGAGACGCAGCAAGCCACACATTCGCCACCACTGTTGGAGAGCACGTGTCTTCTCCGGCGGTCACAGTTCGTTTCCCGTCGGGCTTCTTCGCGCGTTTTCTTCTCCGCATTCGACCCACTGCCGGCGGGACTTTAAGCCCCAGTAGCAACTGTACCTTCACACAGGTGAGCAAACAAATATAACAAATAATCTCACGGAAACGAAATGGCGTGACAGAGCATTTCACGGTGTATCCTAAATTATTTTGCCGTTAAAATTTTTTCGTGATTTGGCACATTATTTTAAAACATAGCTATACCTATAATTGTTGACAAAAGTACAAGTACTCACTTAATGATTTTTATGAACTTAAATATTTAGTTTTCCCAAAACCATAGTGCCATGAGTTTTCCAGGGTTTTAGGAAAACCCAATAATTGTTTTAATAAATAATGTACTAAAAATAAAGAGTTTCAAGACCTAGGCTACATACGAACGGTTCATCTGAAACCACATGGTTTCATTCTTTCAGTATTTGCTACGAAAGACATAAAAATTTGCCTTTAAGTTCATAAAAACCATGAAATAAGGACATGTTTAGAAAAAAAATACCTTTTATAAAAAATGAAATGTGGTTATATCAAGTATTTATTTAAATTATCTTTGAAAGATTTGTGCAATGGGAGTGCATGACTTGATGTAGGCTTTTGGACATACGCCATTGCTAGAGACCCGTGAATTTCGCGGATTCAATGACCTCCAGGATAGACTCCAATATCCTCTACACACTCGGGCAAATGCCAACTGTTCATTGGCTGTTGACTTGTGAGTCGTCTCGACTGGGTGGCCTGTGATTCGACATTTCTATGAGTGAGGGTCTCTAATTGGCAATCAGTCCTCCAAATTAACAGAGAACCAATGACAGAATCAGCACTAAGGTATAATTATTTGATTTTTAGCATAACACGAAATGAATCCGCGAAATTCACGGGTCTCTAGCCATTGCTAAGCACATGTATGTATGTAGAAGAAAACTACAAAAAAAAAAAAAATGACAATTAAGCAAAAAAATCGCTGTTGTCAAGATATAAACACCACACAATACTCCTAACAGGAATATGGTCAACAAACAAAGAAAAAACAAAGAGAAATGGACTAACAGAACAAAAAAACCCACAAATGATGACAGCACAAAAATACCTAACCCAAAAACTTCAGCACAACAGTTGAAACGAGACAAAAACACAGCAAAACGAAAAGATTTTATTTAATTTTTATTTATTTAAAATCATGTGCAAAACATGAATTATTAAAGGCAAAATTGCTTCAGGATAGCACCTCCCTAATAGCTTGACGTGCGAATGGCCACTCCGCGCCGCGGTATCTCGTACTGGCCGGTCCTGCCGCCCGCCAGGTCTCCCCTGGCCAATGAGGGGGCTTAGTTTGTGCCGCCATGATGCACGTCAGAGCGGCCATCTTGTCTGGAGCTTCTGGGTACTTAACGTATTCTGTGGAACAAAGTCCAACTCTACATTACTCATGTTCCGTACTCTTTGCAACGCCTCACCATACTACCTCGCTGGATCAAAGTTAAAAAAAAAAAAAAACACAACACGCCTACCTTTACTTTTGCCGCGTTGTTCAAAGATGGCGCGCGGCACAAAGCCCCGTTCACCAGGACGCGACACGGCGGAAGAGTCGGCGCTACCATAAAGTGTATTTAATTGAGATTAATCAATGCTTGCTGTGGATGCAGCATAGAGTGGGGGGGGGGGGGGGGTCAGGCTAGGCAAGCTCGACACAGCTGTCCCTATTAATCAATCATGCCGGCGTCCTAACCACAGGCCGCAGGTAATTCGACGGCCGTCCATAGTCAGCGACCGGTGCTGCTAGGTACAGCCTGGCCCGAAACACGCTGCACGATCGGTGGACGCCGCTGGCTAAACGACTTCTCGGGTCGACCAACCCTTCAAAGAAAATATATGCGCGGCGACAAGTGGAGATTTCACGGAACCACCCGAAATATACGCTAGATTGCAACATGTCATGCCCACTCCAGCGGGTTCTCTCCCTTGTGATTGGCGGCCGTGGTCAAGAGATGCCATTTCCCTATTCGACCGGGCCACTTCAGGTTGCGGTTTGATTGCGCACTGAAAGGCTGTGATTGGTGTGCCGACAGTAGACGTGCATCTGAGAGAAACTCAACCAATCACGATACTCAGGCAATGCTACAGTGTTTTGACACACAGCTATTTTCTCAAACATTTTCGCGAAAAAAAAAACCACCGTACCTTATTGGTGGAGACCGGAAATAAATTGGCGGATTCATTTCGTGATACGTTGGATTTAAAATACATATAGTTTTAATTTGCTTTTGCTAGGGACCGGAAAAATTCGCTGGTTCAATGACCTGCAGGATGAACTCCATAGTTCTACATACACTCGATCATATATCACTCACTAATTAGCTGCTGTCTTGTGAGGCGTCCCAACGTAGCAGCCTGTGATTCGTATAAAGCTTTGGTCGGGCGTTTCTCATTGGCTCAGAGTCATCCAGGTGAGTTGTGAGCCAATAGCAGAGGCAGCACTGAGGTGTAACTATTTGTATTTTAACATATCGCGAAATTAATTCGCGAATTTTTCCGGTCTCTAGCTTTTGCTATTGGTGCAGTGTTCATCTGAATGACTCTGGGCCAATGAGAAACTTTCGATCAAAGAAGTGTCAAATTACAGAAAACCCAGTTGATACGACTCACAAGTAAGCAGCCAAATGAACTGACGTTGTTTGCCCGAGTATACAGAGGACTGTGTAGTCCAACCTGAAGGTCATCTAAACCGCGAATTTTCCCTAATTATTGGGCTTTATTTGGTAAACGCTAAATTTTTTACAGCAAAAAGAAATATTATACTCAGATGATCATTAAATGATTATAAACAGTGATTTATAATGGTGAAATATATAGATACGGGAAAGATTAGGGTGATTATTTTCGCCATAGGCTGGAATTCGTATGCTTATAAGTTTTTTCTGCATCTGGTTTAGGTTCACGGTTTATATGGAGGACTATGGGATAGGGACCGGAAAAATTAGCCTTTTCAATAGCCTTCAGGATAGACTGCACATTCCCCTGTACACTTGGGCAAATAACGCCAGTTCATTGGCTGCTGACTTGTGAGTCGTTTCAGCTGGTGTGTCTGTTTTCGATCCTTCTTTGGTTGTTAGTTTATAATTGGTTGAGATTAGTACAGATAAACAGTAAGCCAATAGCAAAATCATCTAAAAGGTAGGCTATATGTATTTGACTTCTAGCCTATCGCCGAATGAATCCGCGAATTATTCCGGTCTCTACTATGGGCCAGTGATATAAGCTCAGTCAAAGCAGTATCGAATCACAGGCTACCGCGTTGGGATGTCTAACTAGCCAGCAGACGTTGAAAACGTGACATTTACTTCAGTATACAGATAAATGTGGAGTCTATCTTAGAAGGCATTGAACGTTCGAATCGTTACAGTTCATATATGCACAGATATTGTTAGACTCCAGTACGTGTATATGCGAGCTATTGCTACCTGGTCATTGGGCTGACTGGGTCATCAAAGGCCATGACTTCTTCATGAGCAAGTTCATTACCGACGCACAACAATTTGAATGAACGAATAGGACCAATAAGAATTCAGCAGCTGTGAATTTACTGGTTTATGACTCGCTTCAATGTTATTCTACGAATTGAAGGAGAAATAAAGAGCTACAGTGTTTTGAGATCCAGCCTTGCACGAAAAACTTTCGTGGAATAAAGATAAGATGTGATTTATGACTGTATACTAGGAGGAGTGGGCACATTTGATAATGTAGCTCTGGTATAAGTACACTGTTAAATATCTTCACCGTACGAAGAGTAGGTACTAGTTACAAATTAATTGGATATATTATTTTTAAATTTAAGGATATATATATAATTTACTGGCAGAATATACATACTTTGTTTATAAACTCACAAGAATATTTTTGGTATATTAAAATAACGCTCAAAAACGGTTTCATCTACATGAGACACAACAATTTTCCCGTACACGTACTTGTTTACCTTGTTTAAAACGAAACGCAGAAATCAGAGGCCGGAAGCTGGCGTAGTGTCTATAAAGATCCATAAAATACAAATAGTTATACCTCAGTGCTGCCTCTGCTATTGGCTCACAACTCACCTGCACATTCCCCTGTACTCTTGGGCAAATAACGCCAGTTCATTGGCTGCCGACTTGTAAGTCGTCTCAGCTGGTTTGTCTGTGATTCGACCCTTCTTTGGTTGTGGGTTTATAATTGTTTGAGATTCGTACAGATGAACAGTAAGCCAATAGCAAAATCATCTAAGAGGTATATGTGTTTGAATTCTAGCCTATCACCGAATGAATCCGCAAGTTTTGCAGGTCTCTACCAATCACAAATAATCCATCGTGGAAGCAAAAAAAAAAAAGACAACGACTTCTCTCGCAGACGGCCGCCAATCACAAGGAAGAAACTGTTGGTGCGGCTATACCTTGTTGCAGTCTAATGGGCGTCCAGATTATTTTGCGAAAAATGCCTAAGTTATTCCCTAAGCTTCACTCAGAGTCGCAGACGTGGGACGCCGAGGCGCCTCTTGTCAATATTTTTTCAAAGAAGCTGGAACGTGCGCCATTACTAGAGACCGGAAAAATTCGCGAATTCATTTCGCGACAGGCTAAAATACAAATCGTTATACCTCGGTGCTGCCTCTGCTATTGGTTCACAACTCACCTGGATGACTCTGGGCCAATGAGAAACGCCCGACCAAAGCTTTATCGAATCACAGGCTGCTATAGTCGCCGCACGGTAAGTTCGTTCTTTTGGGAAGAACTGTTGAAAAATGGAACTAAGAATATTTGGTTTACTATTGTGCAATTTGTTTGACAAATAAATAAACAAAATAGGACGACATAATTTATCAAGCTATTACGTTTCCGTACGTGTGTATGAATACTGAAATAATTTGTATTTGTTAATTTTATATGTAAGTTTTTAAACACGCGTGGCAACGATATTTATCGGTATGTTGGCTACACACTTGAAGAAATAGTTCCTTAGTATGTAATTTTGAACAGCTGAAATAACGATAAATATTGCTGAAAATGTTTCACATATGTTTACTTCCAGATCCTGGAGTAATATTGTTTAATATATACGAAAGTTAAGTTATTTTGTTTACAGATGACGTTGCAAGCTGTTGCGGATGAATCATCTACGTAACTGTGTGTCGGCCCGAGCCATGTTGAACGCTTGTTTTTGTTTGCTCAAAACGACTTCTGATTTTCCGAAAACATCCAGTGTATTTGTGTACTAATTAATTTTCTAATTTTAAAGGGTTGTCTTAATTGTAACTTGTAGTGAACTATTGCTTTTACAGTGTAACTTTGTGTTAGTTATTAAGGTTTGTTAGGTTATTAAAATGAATGTAAAGAAGAAGGAGACAGCACGATATTGTCGACGTGGCACGAAGAGTTACGATGTTAATAAATACAGGTCAACTGGAACAGGGTGATGTCGCAGAAATGACAGCATTTCTTCTAGATCTGGGCGTCACGACCGTGAAAAAGTTAGTTACTAATTAACACGTTATGAAAGTATGTGCGTGAAAACGTTCCGTTAGTGTGGGGCGTGTTTGTAAAATAGTGTAAAAGTACCTTCCTCGCAGCTTTCTTGTTTTGAATTTCGGGCAAATTACAAACAGACACGTTCTTATATTTTCGTTTATATATTAGGTAATGTCCCACAAGCAAAACATATTAAATGTAAGGGCATGTACACAGATACTAACCTAACATAACCTATCCTCAACCAACATAATGTAACCTAACCCAACCCAAATGAGGTTTATTTACATGAAATTAGGTTTGGTAAATTTGGGTTAGGTTAGGAAACATAATTGTCAATAATTAGAATGCATTTTAAAAAACTTTAGTAGAAATTCAACTCTACGTAGGTTGTTGTCATGACTTTTTGTTAACACCTGTAACCATAAAAAATACAGCATTTGAATATATGCTCAGGGTAAATGTGCTAATGTATGCTTTTTAATTACAGGTGTTCTGGATAACGTGTTTAGTGATATGTAATTTCTCTGCTGTGTTTATATGTGATTCTTAAACATTAGTTTCATTACAGGATATAAGATAATATTGATGGTAGTGATAATTTATTGCTGAGTTTCGATTTATTTAATATATTTATTTTATTACAGATTCTTAAGTTAATTTTTTTATGGCAACAATTTCTTTTCTGCATTGTACATACTTAAGTGATATAGTTTTTATATGAGACAAACCACATAGACACATAAAAATACACACTTACAGAAATGTTTAATGTATAACTTAGAATTAGAATTTAAAATTTATTCTGCTTGATAGAAAATAATGCCTCTAATTACAAAACACATGTTGGTTAGCCATAACCTTTAACCGATACTTGACTCGGTTCGTAGTGCCAGAAAAGTGTTACTAACTTGGGTAAATATGTAGTTGGGCGGTATTTGCGAAAACAAATGTTAAAAATCCGAAAATACCTTTATTTTATGCTCTTCAACGTCCTCTTTTCATTAAAAGCGGCGGAGATAAGAAATTCCAAATACTTTAGGAGATATAGAAATTTTAATTTTGCAATACAAGACCTGTGGAACCATTCGAGCGACACCATTTTTGTTATTTTGCTGTGTGTTCGTGAATACGCGAATCGTCAATGCGTAATTAATAAAATGGTTGATTAGGTCAGGTCAGTTACATTATTAATACTTTCAAACTAAGCCGACATTAAAAATAATGTGAATTAATTTTAATTATTCTTTAGTTTTAAATTATTTATAATGTAACTGACCTTACCTAACAAACCCGTAACAAAGGATGCACAGTAATAACTCACGTATTTTTTTTGTTACTTATTACTTGCGCAACAATATCAAAATAACAAATAAGACTTTAAAATTAGAAACGTTAAAAACTCACCTAAGTTGGAGGCGGTAATTAAACACCGTTTTAAACAATAAATGAACTAAATAATCACGTATTGGTTCGTTTGAATTCTGGCCTATCACGAACAATCACGTGACATCATTATCCAATAAAAAAAAAGTAGATACTCGTACGTAAACAAGAAACAATGATAATCGCCACATTAATGCACTGGTATTGTGATGAAATTTAAAAATTCGATATCTTCTAAAGTATTTGGAATTTCTTACCTCCGCCGCTTTTAATGAAAAGAGGAAGTTGAAGAGCATACAATAAAGGTATTTTAGGATTTTTAACATTTTTTTTCGCAAATACCGCCCAACTACATATTTACCCTAACTTGTTATTTTCTATTCACAAATGACCTCTCGATGTAATGGCAGTGATGTGCCTGGCACTCACGGCTTTAGGAAACTAACAGTTTACATAGCTACCTCATACTGAATAATTTCTTAAAGTTAAATTCTTCATAAATGATACTGACATAATTTCCATGCTTTCAACCATAGCACTTTGTGATATAGTAATCTCGAAGCAGCAAAATTTCTTTTGTAAAACTTAACATCAATTGTTATAGATATTATGTGAAGACACAGCACCACGCTGGGTTTAAACTCTAAACTATAAAAATTTGCTTAGATTTTTTTATATTTAATATTTGAATTATTAAACATGGTGTTATGACATTTTCTACTGACATTTAACCAATTATAAAAATTGCAGTGTAATTTTATTATCCATTAATTACATCCCTATTTGACAGTTACCCAACCAAAACATTGCCATGTGGTAGTCACATGGTTTTCCACATGGCAATGTTATTGTTGATATTTGGCGGAAGGATACATAGTCACCTTGAAAATAGATCCCAGCTTGAAGCAGGGCTTCCTAAAAGTATGAACTTACCGTGCGGCGACTATACGCTGGGACGTCTCACAAGACAGCAGCCAATGAGTGGGTGACATTTGACCGAGTGTACGTAGAACTATGGAGTTCATCCTGCAGGTCATTGAACCCGCGAATTTTTCCGGTCACTAGCCATTACACACAAAAACCAGGAGCCAATAACAACATTATACAATTTTAAGTGTCCAATCACGTGCGATCCATCCGGAAGGTAAATTTTGGCTGCAGCCAATGTACGATAAGCAGGGACCGAAAACATTCGCGGGTTCAGTGACATCTAGGGATAGACTCCACCGTCCTCTACATATGTAGGAAAATGTATCCCGCTCATGATTCATTGGTAGAGACAGGAAAAATTCGCGGATTCATTTCACGATATGCTATAATCCAAAATAATTGTACCTTTATATTGCTTCTGTGATTGGCTTACAGTTTATCTGAAGGACTTTGAGCCAATGGAAAACTTTCAACCAAAAAAGTATCGAATCGCAAGCGTCCCAGTTGACAGGTGTCACGAGTCAATTGCCAATGAGCAAGTGGCATTTGCCTGAGTGTGTAGGGGGTTGTGGAGTCTATCCTAGAGGTCATCGAAGCGCGAATTTTTCAAGTCTCTATTCATTGGTCGCTTACTGACTTGAGTTTGGTCTTAGGGTTCAGGACACAGCCAACTGTCTGGTTAGCTGAGCGAGGTACGGGGCTGAGGCGGTGACTATGCTGGGATGGTGGCCCCAGCCGCTGGTCATAGCTGTAGCTCTTAATATCCTCCCGATAAAAAAAGAGGGAGTGATCCCTAGCAATTCTAATTAATTTATATTGCTCTGGAATGTAAAAAAAGACCTGGAATTTTTCCCACCCTACCCTGAGAGGGCTCACACGTGGGAGGGAACCGTGAGAATGCCGGCAGTAGGTCGGAACAATCTGACTTGAACCTGATTCGATACTTGTTTTTTTCAGGGTCTCTCTACCAAGACAATTTGCTTCGCGGACCGCAGCTGTCTTTATGGACATCGCTTTTCGCCACTGGATTCTCACAACATTGTAATTATGAGAGTGGAGTAAAACACGAAAATTGTTAACTTTCAGCCGTGTACCATGACAGGGTATATTTTTTACCATGATATCCTACCTATCCTATATGTTGGAATCAAAACACTATTTAGATACTCAAAAACCATTCGACTCTTAGCTGGCTCTAGATGGCAATGGAAAGACCTATACAATTAATGGGAAATTGAAAGTACAAATCTGGTGTATTTCCTAAGCGTTGAACGTTTTCCTAAACAAATCTAGAAGAGACAACATTGACACATTGGAAATACCTTCAGCCAATATAAATTAAAGGCATGGAGGGGAACAATTCACATTATAATGACCTATACAGCCTGCTCAAGTCAGTGAAACGTCTCGCGAGCTCATGTGACGCAAGATACGGACTCAGGAACAGTATTTCTAATAGTTTTCTTGGATGTATTAGAATGTTCTCGGTCTAAGCGACCTTGCTGCCAGGGAGTATACAAGGCCGCCGAGCAGGACGACCGGACACTCAGTACTTCGGGCGTCACCAGGAGACGTTCATAGGCGATCAGCGATGCCAGAAGTCAACCAAGAACAGCTCGATGCCACCACTTGGTTTTGGATTTTATAACAATAACGTACATTTTAACTGTAGACTGTTTTTGATCTGAGCCTAGATAAACTTTACGTATAGTCAATGTTACTTTAGTTTTGAGAAACGATTTAATAATAATTTTTTTTTGGACAATTGCTGCTCAGAAACAATGGCGGCTGTCATCTAACATTAAATTAAATCTTTTAAATAAGTATTTAACGGGTTGTAAAAAATGTTTAAATGTTTCTGACATTAATAAGGAATATATATATTTTTTAAAGTTTATTAACAACATACTCTTGTTTACAACTATGTAGGAGCATCGCAACTTAGGAAGCGACCACAATATCTGGCTTTACTAGTTGTTTTGTGAATTTTGTATGTTATAAAATTGCCGTACATGAATGAATACGACCTTTGTGTTTCTGATTTAAGACCCTGCGTGCCCTAACACCCCAGTAGTTGTGTTCATGGAACACTTGACCATAAACGGGACTCGAACACACGCTCGCCATCGGGTCGTTACCACGACGCCGAAATACCACAACGCTGAACGTACAATAACGCCGAATATCATAACGCCGAATGCCAAATTGACCTCAACGCCGACAGCTAGAAAACTGATGTGTACCACAACGCCGAAATACAGTAACGCCGAAAAATGTTTCTGCGGGGAGGGGGGGGGGGGCACAGGAGCAAAATGAAAAACAACTGAATGAATTTGTGTGCTAACCTTACCTAACCTAACCTAACCTTTGTGGCAGTCCTGCAATGACATTTTTCGGCGTTAATGTATTTCGGCGTTGTGGTAATTCGGCGTTGTGGTACAAAGCAGTTTTCTAGCTGTCGGCGTTGCGGTCAATTTGGCATTCCGTAGGGACACCGGTATTTCGCGAATACATTTCGTGTCAAGGTATTTCACAAAATACTGTAGCTTTTCTCCTGTGGTTATTGGCTGAGGTCGGCGAGAGGTGTCGTCCCGCTCTTGACGGGGCCAATGAGAATGTGGTCACCGTACTGCTGCACCCTCACAATTTGCCCATGACTCTTAGAAAAAGCTACAGTGTTTTGTGAAATACCTTGACATGAAATTAAATCGCGAAATACAGGTGTCCCTAGCGCATTCGGCGTTATGGTTTTCGGCGTTATTGTACGTTCGGCGTTGTGGTGCGTCCCCCTCGCCATCCACGGCGTGTCGCTCTGGACTTGCACACTGCATCTCCCGCGACTGCAGAAGTTCCCCCGGGCGAGCAGAGGACAAGGAGGTGCATTGACGGGCCTCCCGCCACTGGCAGATACCTCGCCTGTCGAGTCAACAGCTCGAGGCGACATGCGCCCGCGCAGCTGCTACCGGCTGCCTCGCCGCTGCGTTCACGCTCGCACCTCCCCAGGCGTACCATCATCACGGTACTCGTGCCACTATTGAGCCAAGTGTGCACAATTGTGGGACTTCAATGGCACGGGAAAGTTAACTGTTTATTTTTTTGGACTAAGTTAATACTAAGATGTTTATATATCGTATATAGAATAGCGTTCCATGTAAATAGCGTTCCAAATGATTCATAATGCATTAAGGCTGAAATATTTTTATTATATTTCATGATTATTTGATTTTAATAATATAAATTTTGACTATTATTTAAGAATTTATATAATTTAAATATCACTGTGTTCTATGACTGATATATAGGCTAACTACTTTTTTGAAAGTTCTTACCATGATAAGTCGACTACTCAAGTCAACAAACAAGGAGCAAGGAGGCAAGGACGTAGAATAAATACTCCAGAAGTGGCCAAATGGAGTGGCTTGAGTTCATTTGATAGGACTTTACGACACACGATCATGCACGGAGGCTTAAGGGTCTTGACCAACCCAATATTCACAGATTTGAACTTTGTCTTATTGATAGGGACCGGAAAAATTCGCGGATTCAATGACCTCTAGGATAGCCTCCATTATCCTCTGCATTTCTCAAGTAAACACGCGTGTTCATTGGGTACTAAATTTGTGAGGCGTCTCCACTTGGTAGCTTGTGATTCGACGCTTCTTTGGTCGATGGTCTCTCATTGGCCCAGAGAGCTCCCGTTAAACCTCGAGCCAATAGCAAAACCAGCAGAATTGTACACATGTTTGAGTTTCAGCCTATCAGGAAATGAATCCGCGAATTTTTCCGGTCTCTACTTATTGTTGTAAAGGGAACTCATGCAACCAACCCTCCACTAGATGTCTCCGTCAGCGGTCACAGAGATGGAGCGGCGATAGTCCTGACGCGCCGTGCTCGGTCGCCTATTGGCCCAGGTCGGGCTGCGGGATCGACCAATCCCCCGCACTGGCCGGGCCCGCGGCGGCGACGAACCAGGCGAGTTTGTGTTCCGAGTCTCCGGGGCCCGGCGGGGAAACCCCACGACGGAGGACAGGATGTGCGCCCGGGGCCCCGCGCACCTGCATTGCTCTGCTGTCTTCACCGGCCCGCTGTTGGCAAGCATGCTTGTCTGCAGGGTCCTCAAGCGGGGCCCCGCGGGGTGGAGTCTGGACACGTTGCTTCTATGTCTTATACTTAGAGACCGGAAAAATTCGCGGATTCATTTCACGACAGCCTGAAATACAAATAGTTATACCTTAGTGCTGTCTCTGCTATTGGCTCACAACTCACCTGGATGACTCCGGGACAGTGAGAAACACTCAACCGTAGCTGTATCGAATCACAGGCCGCTACGTTGGGATACTTTCACAAGACAGCAGCCAATGAGAGGGTGGCATTTGACCGAGTGTACGTAGAACTATGGAGTTCATCCTAGAGGTCATGGAACCCGCGAATTTTTCCGGGCCCTAGAAATCTAGAAACGCAGCAAAATGACCTCAAAATGGCGACGCTTCCCCCTCCACCGCGCGCCATGCGTCACAGTCCTCACATAGCGTAACGAATTATTTGATCCTTCAGCTATCGAGTGGTGTAATTAAATTTTGGATGAAGATGGGTAGCTGCAAGACCAAACTGTATCCCCCAATTTTGTTATCATTCGTTTTTTTTTTGACGTGACAACGTCTTATAAATCGATGAACGCCGGCTGCACGCACGAAAGTGTCCCGTTACGCTGTGTCCCGTTACGCTCATTGTACGCTTGCGCCGCATCTGTCTCTCTTCCACTCGACTGTTCATAAAGTGAAGTGAAAAGTTAATGTGGTTTTCATTGTTTATTACAACAACAAATTCGGCAATAAAGGTTAATTATTCTTACATTTTAAAAATATGATTACTAGTATAATATCAAGTATTTATTCTTTTATTATTGAAATAAAAAAAATTCAATTTTATTCATAAAAGTATGCAATCATTTCATCAATGTTTTGTTATGACGTCAAGTTAAACTATCGTCCGTAAACCGACTTTACAGACAACCAATTTTTTTTTTTAATTGCCTCCCACCATGGAAGCTATTTTAAAGACGTATGCACGTCAGAAATTTCTTGCTGTGCGTAAAATCTACAGGCACTCCTCGTTTCCCGGCGGTGAGTGGCGTGCGGGCGAAGTTAATCGACCACTCAGCAGAGCAAACAGATCCGAGATGCCACTCCGGATCTCTGTCGGCTCCGATCAGATATCGGGTCCGAGCGCGCGGAAGATAAACCCACCGGAAGCCAAATATTGACTCAGATGCGAGAACTTACAGCCCAGGTAAAGAGCACCTTCTCTCACGGGAATGTGGTGATGGTGATAAATAAAAGTGAGACGCAGGCTCGGAAACGCGATCGCTAGAGCCACGGAAATTTCGCGGATTCATTTAGTCGCAAGCTAGAATGCAAACCTCCACACTGTCGCACTGTGTTCATGATTGGACCGCAGTTATCTGGACACGCCCCTCTACGACCGTGAGCCAACGATGTCCAGCTAGGAGAGAAGTAAGCGAATCAGGTAGTGCCAAATAACAAGGATAAAAATGTTCTCGCTAAGAAATCAACCAATGGGAAAGTAAACATGGGTCGAGCACACCTATAACTTTGAATTCTATCCTGAGGCCAGATGAATCCGCGAAATTTCCGTGACTCTAGCGATTGTGTTCATTCGGTGTGTTGTTCGCTGGAGGCAGAAACCAACTAAGTAAATATCACATCAAAGACACGGCCTTCTCTATGCTGAAAACACTGTCACTTGAGGTCAAAATCTAACCGCTGCAAGTGATTCGTCCAGATAATTTATTGAGCTTCTTCAGTATATCTTTTAAATTTGAAGGGTCTGGAGATCTATCACATCTCTTCAGGTATAGGTATCAGCCACAAGGCTTATCAGAGTTGTGGATATTTCTTATTCCATTTATTTAACTTTTAATAAGAAATCATTTGTTGCACCTCGGAAGGAATAACAAGGAGGTTTTTTTTATCAACTTAAGAATGAGTCCAAGAAAACAAATTTATAAAAAAGTCCAAGTCAGACAAACCACCAAACATGAAACCCAGACATTGCATATGCCCTTCTCTTGTTACTCGCGAAAACAGGCAACTGTTAAAAATAATAGAAAATATAAAATTAATGTTTATGCTTATCAGCACTAGCTCAAATACAACTGCTATCTCTTATCTCACAAAAATTATTGGCTGTTGTGATGTGACGCGGTAACAAACATAAAACACATTCCTATCTTACAAAAAATTAATGAAGATAAACAATATATGTCCCTGCGACAGGATGTTTCAATATTTAGATTGAAACTGAGGGAAATATTTCACTGGTGAAGTATTTCAATAAAATAAATAATTATTCCACTTCACGAAAAACGGTTACAACTTTCCAAAATAGTGATTTCAAAGATACTTAACTGTTTCAGCAACACTCTTCTAATCTACGTTTTGATAGTAAATAAATTTGGCTCTAAAATTGCTGATCGCCAAAATATGTATTTTTGGACATTATGAGTGTAGAACGGTGACGGATACGTAGAGAACTGCAAAATTCGCGGATTCAGTGACCTCCAGGATAGACTCTACTACACTCTACACACTCGGGCAAATGCCACCTGTTCATTGGCTGCTGACTTGTGAGTCGTCTCGACCGAGTGTCTGTGATTCGACACTTCTATGAGTGAGGATCTCTAATTGGCCCTCAGTCCTCCAGATTAACAGTGAACCAAAATGGTATAAGCAGCGCTAAGGTATAATTATTTGAATTGTAGCATATCACGAAATGAATCCGCGAATTTGGCATGTCTCTACGGATAAGTATTACCGCTAATAGCCCCCCACTGTACGATACTGTTGCCACGCTCGCCCTGGTTTCACGCACCGACTCTTCTCCCGCGGTGAAGAGCACCAAGACGTCCTCACTGAAGAACTCGGCGGCCAGAGTCCGTCCTCCTGCCCTTCTCGGCGGACGTCTGGACTTCGATGTCGAAGACCCGGGACGCACCACGGAGCCCTGGGTGACGACGGGCGACCTCCACTCGAGACTGGCGTGCAGTCGGTCCAAACATCTTCAGACCTTCAATTCCGGTTTCACCTTCTTCGCCCTCCAGCGACCTGGCGGGTGTCGTTAACAGTCCAAGAACTAGTTTTCTTACTCGGTTGAGACACCACTACTTGTCTTGGGTGTTCGATTTTATAATTGAATAGTTACCCCGAACAGAGATCTAACCGACAAAAATGTGAAAATTGTCTTTTTTTTTTTGTTGAATAGTGATCTATGTATGCAACTAATGTAAAAAGCCCAAATCCTACGTGTGAAATTTTTGTTTCTCTTGAAAAGTTGGCATATCCCAGTGAAAACAATCTAACTGTAGCAAGGGGTTTTTTTTTTTTACAATGTGAATGTGTGGATTAGATCCATATTTTAGGTAACTATTTAATTGTTGACACACTGGTACTTGGGTCACTGTTGCTCGCCGCGCCGTGAACTAGCTCGCCCCTCTTCTCGCTGGTCACTTACTCGCCCAGCGAGTGAAATATGTGTCCACCAACGACGGGTGGTTTTGACATACCTTCCAGCTGTTCTACGGTACTTAAACCCTTCAGATTCCAAAGAGCGAGTTTCCAGATTTCACTCGTTCAGTTTTTACTCGACCATAACAGCGAGTGCGATCTTCTCTTTCCTCGCCGATGAGTTAGCCTTGTCTTGACGACTATCTCTGACTGCTTCGCTCTGGCAACAGAGACCCGGGTGCACAGCTCGCCAGATGTCCGCGAACCGGAGTGAAGCTAGCGAACACCCGGTCACCACGATCGGTGCCTCGTGTTGTTCCTTCGTGCGGTGCCGCACTGCCTGATGGGCTAGGTGCGCCCTCTCGCAACCACTCGACCACGTGTAGCCCGGAAGATGACAGCGCGCCATTTCATTGTGTCACCCATGCAAGGGCTTACCCAGCTCGGAGCGAAAGGGCGACATTTTTCGTAACTCTACCCTTTCATGGTGATGGAGGGTCTAATTGCTTCTTACAGATGACTTGAAGTCTCTGTTTCGTAATTATTTTCCTTCAAGATTTTTAAATACCAACAACCAACCTGCAAAAAAAAAATTATCAGACATTTATTGTTTTTTATATTGTTTCCCTGTGTTTATTTTCCACCTCGGAATAGAAAGGGGTGGTTCTCCCCCACCTTGGATAAGCCCTTGACATCCTGAGTCACGGATAAATGTCAGTGAGGAGGGATTGATAGAGGACGCTCGCTGATGCTTCTACCGCCAAGCGTAAGGGAGTATTTTCAACTCACCTACAGTTTAAAAAACGCAATGCGGAACCGTAACTTCTCATCCGCTTTTCCGTGAACAGAAAGCACTCTGGTGGCGGAAGCGGCAATGGCGTGGGTTTTTTTCTGAAGCTGTGCGCAACGGAGTGCTGTCACAACTTAGAAACACACAAGATAGAATCTTCTAAGTTATGCCTGTTCTAAAGTTGTGTGTTTCTAAGTTATGTGGTTCGGCGTTGCGTGTTCTTAAGTTACGTGTTTCTAAGTTATGACAGTTCTACGTTGTGTGTTTCCAAGTTGTGATATTCTAATTCATGAATATCCACGTTACGACGTTTCTAAGTTGTGTGGGTTTGCGTTGCGCGTTTCTAAGTTATGATTGTTCTAAGTTCTTACTGTTCTAAGTTATGATTGTTCTAAGTTCTTATGGTTCTAAGTTATGTATTTCTACGTTACGACGTTTCTAAGTTATGTGGTTCGGCGTTTGTGTTTCTAAGTTACGTGTTTCTAAGTTATGACAGTTCCACGTTGTGTGTTTATAAGTTGTGATATTTATTAGTTATGACTTTCTACGTTACGACGTTTCTAAGTTGTGTGGTTCTGCATTCAAGTTTATAAGTTGCGTGTTTATAAGTTATGACAGTTCTAAGTTCTGATGGTTCTAAGTTATGACTTTCTACGTTACGACGTTTCTAAGTTGTGTGGATCTGCACTTCAAGTTTATAAGTTATGAAAGTTCTAAGTTCTGATGGTTCTAAGTCATGACTTTCTACGTGACGGCGTTTCTAAGTTGCGTGGTTCCCGTGCGCGCGGGCAGACGCCATCGCGCTGTGTCCCGCGCACGGCGCCTCGGGGGTCCCTCATTGGTATGCATGCCCTGCGCGGACTCCAATTCAGTTTCGGGAAAACACCCCGGTCGTTCGGGCGAACGAGCCTTCCTCCTCGCTCCGCATTTCAAATTTAAAGTGAAAATTGTTTCGCCTCCCCGTGGCCGCAGCTGTTTTGGGGGGGCGGTGGAAGAGAGGGTGAAGGGGGGAAGGGGGGTTGTCCTCCCGCTGCAGACTCCTTGTTAAAGGATTTTTTTTAATGGCGGCCACAGGATGACTCTCTGCCCTCGGGGGCCTGTTCTCCGGGCCGAGCCGCGGCGTTGCCAACCTTCCGAACTGTGTCCAGCACGGCTCTTCTCCCGGACAAGTCCTTCATTGTCCCGCGCACATGCAACCCCGCCCGACCGAGTCCGCGTCTTTCCTCTGCGCTCGTGGACGTTTACCTATGGGCGCAAGTTGCCATGGCTGGCCGGTACCCGCACAAAGCACCCGATGCATGGTTGAAACCCCACACATGATGAGGCACACAGGCTTCTGTCTGAGACGCACTTAGAGGCTTACCTAACCGCTACCTAATAACTAGGGCCCGGAAAAATTCGCGGGTTCCATGACCTTCTAGGATGAACTTTATAGTTCTACGTACACACGGTCAAATGCCACCCTCTCGTTGGCTGCTGCCTTGTGAAGGTGTCCCAACGTAGCGGCCTGTGATTCGATACAGCTACGGTTGAGTGTTTCTCACACTGGCCCGGAGTCATCCAGGTGAGTTGTGAGCCAATAGCAGAGGCAGCACTGAGGTATAACTATTTGAATTTCAGGCTGTCGTGAAATGAATCCGCGAATTTTTCCGGTCTCTACTAATAACAGTCCAAATACATTTAGTTTAAGTTACGTTAGGATACAATATATCGGGGCCGCAGGGTTGAAATTATCACGAGTCGCAACTTTTTTTTTTTTTTTTATAAGTTAGAAATAGTTATTATTTCGCGAACATTTTTCGTGCCGAAAATTTCTTAAAAACACTGCAACTTCTTCTTGGGTGTACAGTTAGGGACGTGTATTGTATTTGCGAAATTATCTGACAACTCACTAGACTGAAACAAGTTATGCCCGTGCTAGCGAGTATTTCCCTGTGATTGGCCGCCGTTAGCAAGGCCCTGTTCGGCCGGGCCATTCAGGATGCGTTTGCTTCCGCACCGGACGGCTGTGATTGGTGTACCGACTGTAGACATGTACCCTGAAATAAACCCAGCCGACCACGGAACACAGACAATGCCACAAAGTTTTAACACACAGCTGGTCTGAACTGAAAATATGTTCGCAGAAAGCGCACACATCTCTACGTATAGTTTACGGAACTTTGTTGACGTGGCGTGGTTATTTTCAAGCACAACACTTCTACAAAAGTACTGCTTTCTGGACTGTCCAGTTAAAAACAGATCGAGTTTCTCCACTATCGTAGACGGTAAAGGTAAACTTGATTAATTTTAATACAGAGTTGTGAAGCCTAACCTGCCCTCTAAATGTCGATAGGCTTACTTCCAGGTTAGACTCCACATAATCTGGCAATTGTCACCAGACTTGTAAAACATTTAGACACTATTCGGTGGAATATTTCTCGTTGGCCTAGAGTCCTCCAGATGGAAGACTCGCAGAGCGGCAGTAAGGTAAGCGTGTTTAAATTTCGTATCTTACAGAAGATTGCGATATTTGGCTATAGATCGGAACTAATCGTGGATTTTATTTCACGATAGGCTAAAATTTAATTAATTATATATATATATATATATATATATATATATATATATTCCGTTAAGATGGTTTTCATTTTGGTCCACAGTTAATTTGGACGACTCTGGGTTAATGAGGAACCCTCAACCAGAAGAATCGAATCGCAGGAAAACCAGGCGAGACGACTCACATGTCAGTAGCCAATGAAACAGGCGTTATTTTGCTGACAGTAAAATGTTGGTCTACTTCGTAGTCTACTTTGAAGGTCATCGAAACCGCAGAATTTTTTTAGTTCCTAGCTATGTATTATGTATTGTGAAACAACTCGGTTAGCCAAAAATTCTTTTTTTTTTTATTTTTTTTTATAGATCAACAACGAACATAATATTCCGTCTATAGTGAAATCTTATGAAAATCCTTTAATTTTTATGTCATGAATATCAAGACACGAAAATACAAATTCGACGATATTTTATTAGAACGTACAAATAAACAAAAATGCCCTAGATCCTGAACCCGAAGACATGGGTAAACAAACCTGGATCCTGATGTCGTCCGGGACAAAACTGAATTTCTTTGGTTTGATGCTGTGTGGTTGGTAGCGTCAAAATCGTTAAGGCCCCCGCCTACCCGGGCACACACACGGTGCGCAGAACATCAGGAAAAACAACGCGATTTTAAAAACCACTCACGATATCCGAGTGGGGGTCTGCTCACGAAAAGCATTTTAAGAGTTCGCTGAGGGCCGAAAAGTACTTTTTTGATTTCGGATTAAGTTTTTGAACTGTATTTTCAGAAGAGTTAAAAATGGCTAAAACGCATGTTTTCAGAGTAATTTTTAGACGTAAAACAACCAGTACAGATTCTTGAAAGCACTTAAGGGACTTGCATTACACCTTTATCTTCATCTCTCCACAATATAATGTTACGGTCACCGCTCAGATCTCACAGTTATCCTGTGACGACGAGAAGACTGCGCGCCAGTCCAGAGGGGACACCGCGCTAGAAGCACCAGCCAGCGTCGCGCTCAAAATCCCGCCTCACTGACACACGTAGTACACCCCCTGACGAGGCGGAGCCCTTAATGGCCGGATTCAAAGAAGGAAGGAAGGGGAGAAATGAGGAACCGTGTTCAAGGCGGGAGTGTGACCTCCGCTCGCTCGAGGTATCCTTGCGCGGGCTGGCAGCGTCTGGTGGGAACCACCTGGTAACCAGGTCCCCGGTACCCTCGGCGGAGGAGGAGGTGGAGGGGAGGGGCCAGAGCAAGATGGAAGCCGCCCTCTCGGGCCGGGCCATAAAACCACCGCAGGTGAACTGGCCGATTACCGCCGGCTCGTCGGCGCGGCCATTGTGGCGACATTCCTCCCCGCGTGGGAAACATTCCCTCATAGCCCGCCGAAACTAACCACGGTACGTATTCACGTTCCTCTCTTGTTTTATTGTTCTCCGTCAAGTAGACATGATGGCAAGGGGCGTGTACTTATCGCAAAATAATCTGATCGCTGATCAGTAGAGACCGGAAAAATTCGCGAATTCATTTCGCGACAGGCTAAAATACAAATAGTTATACCTCGGTGTGCTGCCTCTGCCATTGGCTCACAAATCACCTGGATGACTCTGGGCCAATGAGGAACGCCCGACCAAAGCTTTATCGAATCACAGGCTGCTACGTTGGGACGTCTCACAAGACAGCAGCCAATGAGTGGGTGACATTTGACCGAGTGTACGTAGAAACGTAGAACTATGGAGTTCATCCTGGAGGTCATTTAACCCGCGAATTTTTCCGGTCTCTAGTTATGAGTAGAGACTGGAAAAATTCGCGATTTCGATTACCTCTAGCATAAACTCCACAATCCCCTACACACACTCAGGAAAATGCCTCCTGCTCATTGGCTATTGACTCGTGACACCTGTCAACTGGGACGCTTGCGATTCAATACTTTTTTTTTGGTTGGAGGTTTTTCATTGGCTGAAAGTCCTTCAGATAAACTGTGAGTCAATCACAGAAACCATATAAAGATACAGTTTGGATTACATCATATCATGAAATGAACACGCGAATTTTTCCGGTCTCTAGTTATGCGAGTGGAGTAGGTACTGACAGTAGAAATAAACCGAGCCAACCACGAAACAAAGACAAAGCTACAAAGTTTGAACACACAGCTGGTCTGGAAATCTTTTTCGCGAAAAAATGCACGGCCCTAATGATGGTTCATTCATTACTAGAGACCTGATAATTTTTTTGCGGATTCGCTTCGTGATAGGCTAAAATTCAAATACATATACCTTTCAACTGCTTCCGCTGGTGGCTCGCTGTTTACCTGAGAGGGCTCTGGGCCAATGATAAACCCTCAATCAGAGAAGTTCCTATCACAGACAACCTAAATCAAACGACTCACAAGTAGGTAAGCAACCAGCGTACTGGCATTATTTGCCCGATTACAAAGATAATTGTGTACGTCATTAAACCCACAAATTTTTACAGTCCCAATTTATTGCGAAAATATTTTGCGACAAGACAGTCACTGTAGCTATTTGTACTTTAGATCGAAATAGATATTTTTAAAATGAACTGCAGTGTTTCCTCATTGGCTGAGTTAAAAATTCGGAACGTTCTCATTTCGCCTTTGTAGGAGCCAATCAGGAAGTACATGAAACATGTATGGACTAAGTTTATCAAAGTCTGTAACAGTCAAATCGTCATCTCTAATGACGACATGTAGGGACTGGAAATAATCGCGGTTTCGATTACTTTCAGGATAGACTTCACCGTATTTTCCACTATGTACACTGACTCCTAATCTTTAAAGGTGTTTCAAATAACATGTGGGATCCATTGACAAGGGTCATTCACTTATTCAGTGTAACAATATTTGCAATTTCGACTGTCGGCCAATAATAACGCGAATAACGGAGGTCTTTGTCAATAAGGACTGGAAAAAAAAAACACATGTCCACAGTGCGTGACATACTCAACAATGCGTGACCTGTTCATTGTATACTGACATGTGAGAGTATGTCTTAACTGGAATGCCTGTGATTGGGCACTTATTCGGTTTACGTTTTCTCACAGGCTCACATTCCGTTAGACGCTGCAGGAAAGTAAAAGGTGTTAAGCTGAACTCATGATTAGTAGAGACTGGAAAAATTCGCGCTTTCGATGACCCTTAGGATAGACTCCACAATCCCCTACACACTCGGGCAAATGCCACTTGCTCATTGGCTATTGACTCGTGACACCTGTCAACTGGAACGCTTGCGATTCGATACTTTTTTGGTTGAAGGTTTTCCATTGGCTCAAAGTCCTTCAGATAAATTGTAAGCCAATCACAGAAGCAATATAAAGGTACAGTTGTTTGGATTCTAGCATATCGTGAAATGAATCCGCGAATTTTTCCGGTCTCTAATGATTAGGGACTGGAAAAATTCACAGTTTCGTTTACCTTCAGGATAGACTACACATTCGTCTGTGTACATACTTGGGCAAATAACGCCAGTTCATTGGCTGCTGACTTGTGAGTTGTCTCAACGTGTTTGCCTGTGATTCGGTACTTCCTTGGTTGAGGATTTCTCATTGGCCCAGAGTCGTCCAAATTAACAGTAAGCTAATAGCAAAAACAGCTTGAAGGTATAAGTATTTAAATTCTAGCCTATCGTGAAATGAATCCGCGAATTTTTCCGGTCTCTACTCATGATCCGTCACCTCCCTCCGTTTCCCATCCGTCAGCCAACCACGTGACCTCAAGCCAATCAGAAAGCCAGAAAGGTATTGCCGACAACATGTACTATCTTAAAAGGTTTTAATGTTTGTTTGTTTGTTTAGCTGCTTTCATTAAATGATTTCAACTTCGCTTGAACACATTTTAAAGTTTGATGTTTGATCTACCGAGGTACAAAGTGTAATTAATTACGCGCGGAAAACTTTATATATATATATATCTGAGTGGAAAAAAAGGCGTTTAATAATTTATAAGTAGGGCTACGCATATTTCGCGTAAAGATTCCGAGAGTACCTGGGAGTTTAAACACTGTAGCATCGCCTGTGTTCCGTGATTGAGTGGGTTTCTTTCAGGAACATGTCTACTGTTACACCAATCACAGTAATTCAGTGCGGAAGTAAACGCGTCCTGAGTGGCTCGGTCAAACAAGGGCAACGCCTTCTCTCGCAGACGGCCGCCAATCACGCGGAAGAAACCGCTGGTGCGGGTAAACCTTGTTGCAGTCTAATTAGGATAATAATAATGCTTGTCCCTATTTATAAGTAGCTACCGGAAAAATTCGCGGTTACATTTCGAGATAGGCTAAAATTCAAATACGTATGCATTGGCTTAATTTTTATCTGGACGAATTTGGGCCAATGAGAAGTATCGAATCACAGGCAAACCCGTTTAAAAATAATACTCTCAAGTCAGTAGCCAATAAACTGGCGTCATTTTCTTGAAAATAAAGAGTAACAGGTAGTCCACTCTGAAGGTCATCGAAACAGCGAATTTCTCCAGTCCCAAATTGTAAGTGCTTGATCGTTAGGGACTGGAAAAATTCGCGCTTTCGATGACCTCTAGGATAGACTCCACAACCCCTTTACATACTCAGGCAAATGCCACCTGCTCATTGGCTATTGACTCGTGACACCTGTCCACTGGGACGCTTGCGATTCGATACTTTTTTTGGTTGAAGGTTTTCCATTGGCTCAAAGTCCTTCAGATAAACTGTAAGCCAATCACAGAAGCAATATAAAGGTACAGTTGTTTGGATTCTAGCATAACGTGAAATGAATCCGCGAGTTTTTCCGGTCTCTACTGATCGTCGACCTGATCTACCTGTGCAAGAGAAATTGCCGCCATTGTCCAAGCCTTCTAGTTTAGGGGCGCCGTCGAAACGGGAGAGTGCCCGAGGCCGCGGGGCCCGAGTGCGTCGCGATGTCTCCCTGCGGCCGGCTGCGCCGCGACCTTGACCGCACAGCCGCACGTGCGAGCGCGCTGTTGTCGCGCAGCGCGGTGTAACTCCACACCGCGACCCGAACACCTGGTGGCGCGCAGGGGGACTTGCGGTGGCGGAGAAACCCGAGCCTCGGCGGACACTCGCACCGCTCTTCCGGTCTCTTCGGCCGTGGGGAGGGGGGAGCGTCCGCCCGATATCGCGTTACTGAGTACACGCGGTTTTACCCGAGCGACCTCTGAAAACAAAACAATTGGCTAGAGACCCGAAAAAATTCGCGGGTTCAATGACCTCCAGGATAGACTCCAATATCCTCTACACACTCTGGCAAATGCCAACTGTTCATTGGCTGCTGACTTGTGAGTCGTCTCGACTGGGTGGCCTGTGATTCGAAACTTCTATGAGTGAGGGTCTCTAATTGGCCCCCAGTCCTCCAGATTAACAGTGAACCAATGACAGAAGCCGCACTAAGGTATAATTATTTGAATTTTAGCATAACACGAAATGAACCCCGCGAATTTTTCAGGTCTCTAACCATTGCATATAACATGTTTCCTTGCATTTACGCACGCACCAAACATACGGCAGCCATATTATAATAGTTCTTCCTGCGGCTGGGTGCCGGTTTCGGGAGCCGGGTATCCGCCATCTTGGATTGTGACGTCACGGCCGCCATCTTAGATGACTTCAACATTGAACCCAGCCGCCATTTTGAAATCGAAAGCCTCAATCCTAAACGTTTCATTCCTCGTTATTGTGGAATCGTGAAGTTCCTCACTCCTGAATGTTGCAATTTTCGTTACTGTGACATCACCATCAAGTGCTCACTCCCGAACGTTGAACGTTTCGTTACGGTGGCATCACCATGGAGTCCCCGCTCCTCAGTTACAATTTTCTATTGTTTGTGGGACGCCATTTTGTTTTCGAGAACTTACCGTCATATCTAATTCCACCATGTTGAATAAAAACATCAAGTCCAATTTTTTTTTAGAATTCGTGATTATTATCCAACAAAACCGGGAAAAAAATTAAATTTATAAAAAAAAAGATTTCACTTAAATTAAATTTTTTCTCGCTCTGATATTTATTAATATACATTCAGTTTTACCATACTTTATTAATTACACTTCTATGTCTCGGTAAATTTTTGTATTTAACATCAAACGCTAAAATACAACGACCCGTAGGATGAATTTTGAAGCACTATGCACCCTGATGCCGATATCTGCTTATAACTTAGAGACCGGAAAAAAAATACTCGCGGGAATAGGTACCTACCTCCATGACAGCCTCCACAATCATCTGCTCTTCTCAAGCACATCCGTGTGTTCAATGGTAAAAACCATTTGGCGAATTAGTTTTGCATCGGGCTAGAATTCAAAATCCCTATGTTTGCCCTACCAAAGTTTGTTTTTTCAGTGGCTGATTTCTAAGTGGGGACCTTTTTGCTGTCATTAACACTACCTGATTCACTTACTTCTCTCCTTGCTGGATATCACTGGCTCACGGTCGTAGAGGGGCGTATCAAAGTAACTGCGGTACAATCATGAACAATGTGCAAGTGTATGAAGGTTTGCATTCTAGCTTGCCACCAACTAAATGCGCGAAATTTCCGTACCTCTGTCCGTCGGCTATAGTGACCTGTGAGGCGTCTCGACTGGGTAGCCTCCGATTCGATGTTTCTTTGGTTGATGGTCTCTCATTGGCCAGGATTATTCCATATTAAAAGTGAAGACAGTAGCATAATCAGCTGAATGGTACACGCATTGGAATTTCAGCCTATTGCTAAATGAACGCGTAAATTTTTTTCCGGTCTCTGCTTGTTCGCTACTACGAAACACACCTGGGTTGCGAGTGATTCGGTACATTCATCATTTGTGAAAAAAAATTCGCGAAGTCATTTGACGATAGGCTTAAATTAAAATATGTGTGACATTCTGCTGATTCTCCTATTGGCTCGCAGTTTAACTGGAGCTCTCTGGGACGATTAGAGACTTCATCCAAATAATAAACCAATCACAAGCTACCCAGTAGGGACGCCTCACAAGTTAGCACCAATTGAACGTGTATGTTTGCTTGGCTCTAGGTGAGTACGTGTGTGTGTGTAAACGTGGAGAATTTTTGTTTCTTAACCTAACTTAAACTAAGTGTATTTATTTGGGAGGGATCTGGGTCAGCGAAGGACTCTTAGTGCGTCCCAGGCCGAAGCCTATAAGCCTGGTCATGCTGGGTTTAAGCCGTGCAGGAAGGGTATCACGCATCGTGTGCTTTGTTCGAGGTAGAGACCGGAAAAATTCGCGAATTCATTTCGCGATAGGCTAAAATATAAATAGTTATACCTCAGTGCTGCCTCTGCCATTGGCTCACAACTCATCTGGATGACTCTGGGCCAATGAGAAACACCCAACCAAGGCTTTATACGAATCACAGGCTGCTACGTTGGGCCGTCTCACAAGACAGCAGCCAATGAGTGGGTGACATTTGACCGAGTGTTCGTAGAACTACGGAGTTCATCCTGCAGGTCATTGAACCCGCGAATTTTTCCGGTCCCTAGTTCGAGGATTGGCCAGCCTTGTCAACAATTGATGCCATGATCAACTCCCCTATCTTAAACTCTAGACTGTAACTAGTTAAGTTGGGCCCAGGTGAAACCTGCACAGACACAGGGAAAACCCTGGGCTCATTCATGACGGGTTAAACAGTGCAAGCATTAAGCTTCAGGCGGGTTCAGCACAGGGCGAGAAGGATGGTCCAGGAAGGAAGAGTTGGTCAGGGACAGAAGGGCCGGGGTAGCTTGGGACCTTGCTACTGCTGGTCAGGATTGGTACCACTGGCGCCCCTTCAGGCTGACAGAGCGCGTGTGCTCGCGACTGGATGAGGGGGGGGGGGGGGTAGCGACTCCCAGCCCTTCGAGGGACGCCAGGGCTGGCGGCGGACGGGCGATAACCGCTGACAAAGGGCTGGCGGCTGATTTACGCCGCCGCCGGGGACGGCGCGCCTAGCTCACGGCCCCGAGGCGCCCGCCCCGCCAGGGGTGTGTCTGTGTGTGTATGTCGGCGAGGCGGGACGCTCGCTGGTGCTTCCAGTCTCCTCTGTACCGGCGCGTGGTCTTCTCGTCCGTGCGCGAGACAACTATGGCTCCTGTCATTTTTTTTTTTAAGTTACGAACTATTTTACTCGGGCGTGTGCGCGTTTTTTTTTTTTTTTTTTTTTTTTTTTTTTTTGCGCACAGGTACATCTACGGCTGTGCGGTGCGGGTTCCATATCCGTTGGTGGAACCTGGCGTTCCTCGTTTCCCATTGCCAAGTTTCTAAACCTCTGGATTTTCTTGAATTTCTTTCGCACAGTTCCCTTGTATCCCATTACCAGTTTCTTAACGTCTGGCATTACTTAACTTTACTTCGTCAGTCTCCTTGTCTTTCCTCAGCATTATATATATATAATTTATGTGTGTGTGTGTGTCTTACTCTTTATATTAAAATTCCCTTGCCCCTTGCCATTTTTCAAATCATGATCTGTTACAGAATTCTTCTAGTATATTTTTAAAGTTGTAAATTGTTTCCCTGGTGTATTTCTGAGTTGGGCGTGTGTAAGATTAGTCTGAATTCGACCGACCAACCTCTGCTTCAGGTTCATCACAACAAACACATGGAAACATATATATACGACTGGCGGTAAAAAGTGCTTCCTTGGTATGTTTTATATGTCTTCAAATTTGGAGCTGAAAACCTGTTTATTTTAAATAATAAAGAGAATATTGAAAAAAAACGACCGTCGATAATCTGAATTATGTTTAATTTGTTGAGGTTATGCAACCTCGGCAATTTTTGTCACCGCAGCCAAATAATTTAATGGAAATAATTGGGATTAACGCCTTTATTTTCTACATATAGTTGTGACGTTTTTACTATCTCCAATCATTTCAAAAGAAATAATTTTGCTAAAGCAACAAAAATCGCGGTGATTGTAGAACTTTATTCGAAAGAAGAAAAAAACATTTTGAACATTCAGGATTCCATTTTAAATACTTTCTCTAGTAATTAAAATACAAATGTTGTTTGGCTCCAACTGTAAAAAAAACATCCAGGGTTAGACAAAGTAGGCTAAAAAACGACGAGACAGTTAAAACAATAACAGTAAAGACAGGCAAACAACAAAACCTGGACAACGCAGCAAATATACAAAAACAACGATGAAGATAAACGTATATATTATGGACGCAGTAGCTTGGCTTCTGGGTTGTAGCCGTGTCCTTGGCGAATAATTCACCGACGTTTCGGTCGACATCGCAACTCGCCATCATCAGGGAGCAGTTACTGCAACGTCGATCGAAACGTCGGTGAATTATTCGCCAAGGACACGGATACAACCCAGAGGCCAAGCTACTTTCAGACAACGGCCGTGAAAGCCTGCGAACATTATGTATTATGGACACCGCAAAGACGACAACCCCGGCGAACACAATAGGTTTCATATGGACAGTGGCGTAGCCAGGATTAGTATATGGGGGGGGGGGGGGGTGTTAAGAAGCATGCCCCCCCCCCCCCGTATTAAAACCGGGGGTCCGGGGTCCTCCCCCGGGAAAATTTGGATTTTAAGGTGTAAAATAGTGCTATTATAGCAGTTTTCGGTACTTAAATTTAAATATTGTAATGGTAAAATTTTTATTAATTTTAATATGAAATTTGTTTGAGTGATGAATAAGAAATTAATTAAAGATTTGGTGCTTGGGGGGGGGGGGGGGGTTTGAACCCCTAAACACCCCCCCCCCCCCCTGGCTACGCCCCTGCATATGGGACGTTACAGTGGCGACTTTTCGGGATCCGGCATCTGTTTCCTTCATCAGGTCACATCGCAGGCTGATTTATGCTTGTTATCTGTGGGTTCGCTTTTTTAAATTGCATTCATGGATTCTTCCCCCGACAAGGCAACGGCGGCCTCAGGATGACTTTTCGGGAGGCAGGGCCGGTGCAAGGTAAATTGGCACCCTAGGCGAAAAACACCTTAATGCCCCCCCCCCTCTCCCCCGCCGGACACCCTAAAAAAATTTTCCTTGCCTCAAAATACATCACGTAAGCCGAAGATTTTGTCAAAAATCAAATGTAAGCAGGCTTGTGTTTTTTTTTTTAACTTTTTTACTTATTTAAATCATAAACAGGTCGCCGTGGACTTTTAATAATTACTTATGTCAATATAAACATTCCAAACTGTTAGAAAAATCCATTTTCATCTAGTTTCAATAATCGTTAAACATGTTATATGAGCTGTTGTGTGTCGTGCTGCGCCGCCCCCAGCTACTTGGCGCCCTGGGCGGTTGCCTAGTTAGCCTGTGTGGACGCGCAGGCCCTGTCGGGAGGGGCTATCGCACAAAGAAAGATCGTAGTTGCAAAAAAAAAATGAAAGTGGTCAGATATTGGCCTCGGAATATTATTTACAAATTGCTGGTTTCAAGTACAGAACCTCAGTAGCTCCGTGCAACTTTTGATGAGTTAAAAGTTCAACGTATGATATTAAATATTTAGGTAATCATGAATACACACTAATCAATAAAATCGGTCTCGGGAGGGGCTATCGCCCAAGAGCCGCGCTTGCCGACGAGGAGTGTGAAACTGCAACCAGGGTCTCCACAAGGAAAAATATTTCGTACCAACTTAGGCGAGAAAAAGTACTAGATTAAAAAAAAAAAGTACTAAATTATAATTTGTTATTGTTTTTAACAATTTAGGAAGTTATTATGACATTGCAATGCTCAAACTTTAATATCACACCACACACACATACATTCCATAGTTTTTAAAAAATAATTACGCTTAATAATTAGAGTCCTTGAAATTTCGCGGATTCATCTGGCCTCAGGATAGAATTCAAAGTTATAGGTGTGCTCGACCCATGTTTACTTTCCCATTGGTTGATTTCTTAGCGAGAACATTTTTATCCTTGTTATTTGGCACCACCTGATTCGCTTACTTCTCTCCTAGCTGTACATCGTCGGCTCACGGTCGTAGAGGGGCGTGTCCAGATAACTGCGGTCCGATCATGAAAACAGTGCGACAGTGTGGAGGTTTTGCATTCTAGCTTGCGACTAAATGAATCCGCGATATTTCCGTGGCTCTATTAATAATAAGTAGGGACCGGAAAAATTCGCGGGTTCAATGACCCGCAGGATGAACTCCATAGTTCTACGTACACTCGGTTCAATGCCACGCACTCATTGGCTGCTGTCTTGTGAGACGTCCCAACGTAGCAGCCTGTGATTCGATAAAGCTTTGGTCGGGTGTTTCTCATTGGCCCAGAGTCATCCAGGTGAGTTGTGAGCCAATAGCAGAGGCAGCACTGAGGTATAACTATTTGTATTTTAGCCTATCGCGAAATGAATTCGCGAATTTTTCCGGTCTCTAATAATAAGACATATTAGAGTTACAATAATATTATTATATTAAAGAAAAATGTACTAGATCTGTACTAGACCACTAATAAAGTTATAGAAGTACTAGATCTAGTACCAAAGTTCTAGCTGTGGAGACCCTGACTGCAACGGGCGCATGTCCGAGAAGCGGTGTGCAGTCAGCCGGCCATGCCGTGAAGACACGACGCCGGCTGCCGGGTATCGACACTAGGCGCTGCCTCGGCACACACACGCGCGATAAGGCCTCGCCTCGCCTTGTTTGACTGGGCCCCCGTCAACACCGCGCGCAGCCCGCGAGAGGAACTGATCCGTCGCATCTCTCTCTCCTCGCTGCCTCCGGACCCGCCAACCAGTACACGGCATGCCCTTTCAGTCATTATTTCCTCCAACCGTAACGCAGGGACCGGAAAAAAATTCGCGGGTTCAATGACCCGCAGGATGAAATCCATAGTTCTACGTACACTCGGTCAAATGCCATCCAATCATTGGCCGCTGTCTCGTGAGACGTCCCAACGTAGCAGCCTGTGATTCGTATAAAGCTTTGGTCGAATGTTTCTCATTGGCCCGGAGGTATCCAGGTGAGTTGTGAGCCAATAGCAGAGGCAGCACTGAGGTATAACTATTTGTATTTTAGCCTATCGCGAAATGAATTCGCGAATTTTTCCGGTCTCTAACCATAAGCGATGAAGAAGATAACAAACGGGCGTTTGCCTTCTCTGGAGGGTTTTTTTTTTGACGTGATAACGTCTTATAAATCGATGAACGCCGGCTGCACGCACGAAAAAAGTGTCACTTTCCGCCTGAGCCGAGCGTGCAAGAACCGGCCAACCACCGTGCGAGAAAATCTTCTATAATATCAAATAGGTTAAGGCGGGCTTTTTAACTAATTGTTCGTGATTATATTTAAACAAATCATTAAAATTAAATTTGCAAAAACTGTAAATAATATTTGAAAATTAAAAAGTATGCAATTTTTCATCAATGACTTTACAGACAACCCCCTTTTTTGTGATAAATAAGAACCCCATAAACATTTTCGCGAATTAAAATCACCTCTGGGCTATAGATTCCACAGGCATCTGAAACACTCGTGCAAATGTCGCCAACTCATTAGCTACTGACTTGTGTGGCGTCCCAGCGTAGACGCCTCTGATTCGATACTGCTTTGGTTAGGAGTTTCTCATTGGCCCAGAGTCATTCAGGTACTTACTGAGAGCAAAGTCGTCGATAGGCTAAAAAACTGAGTCTCAGGGAAACTAAGAAACTAAGGTCGGAAAATAAGAAACTAAGGTATAATAAAATATTGGCTCAGGGAAATAAAGGTCTAAGAAACTAAGGTTTCAGGGAAACAAAGAAACTAAGTTCTAACAAACTACGGTCTCAGGGAAACAGAAACTATAGTTTCAGGAAAACTAAGGTCTCGGGTAAACTAGGATCTAAGAAAGTAAGGTTTCAGGGAAACAAAGAAACTAAGTTCTAACAAACTACGGTCTCAGGGAAACAGAAACTATAGTTTCAGGAAAACTAAGGTCTCGGGTAAACTAGGATCTAAGAAAGTAAGGACTCAGGGAAACTAATATATCGGGGGAAATAAGAAACTAAGGTCTAAAAAAACTAAGGTCTCAGGGAACTAAGAAAATAAGGTCTAAGTAACTAATAATTTAGGGAAACTAAGAAAATAAGGTCTAAAAAACTAAGGTAGAAAGGGAAACTAAAGTTTCAGCAATAAAGGACTTAGGTAAACTAAGACTGTCTCAGCTGGTAAAAAAATGTCATGACCCCTCCCCAATACTGGATGTAGCTTAGAACTTTTCCACCCCCACATGCCATAACTGTAAACATCATCTGCGCGAAACGCGTAAATTGTTTAAGTTTTCCGATGAATTTTAGAAGCAAAATAATTGTCTTTTTTTCGTCCTACTATTAAGACCAACACAGAATTATCCCCCTGCCCTCCTTCAGCCAAGTCGTAGGCCCTGATCGTGAGCGCAATAGCAGAAGCAGAAAAAAATATAATAATATTGTACTTTAAGCCCTAGGCGAAATGGGGTACACGTAACTTTTCTAGCATTACACAACCTACATACCAGCGCACACACAGGCCCGTGTGCCAAACCTATCCAACAAGACACGCACCCCAGCCGTCGATTCGAATGATTCTTCACCAGTGTGGGGTGCACCTGAATTACTATGCACTTAGCGAGTTGTGGAAACTTCGGGTTCTGGCCTCGCCCACGCTTACTGCCCCGGATGGCAATGTGATGAATCGGCGGCGGTGACGAAATGGATATCTGGGACTTCCCCGTAGTGTAGCTGTGACGGTGCCGTTCAGCCAATGGAGGGACTGCTATCCATCCGTCAGGCTCCCTGCCGGGTCGAGAGGAGCTGGCGACACCCGTGACGACCTGGTGACGACCTGGTGACGACCTGGTGACGACCTGGTGACGCGCGCCCTCAGCGCCGGCGGTGGGTGACGGATGCCCCGTGTCGGCCCGGCGCGGACTAATGGCCGCCGCGCGACCCCTGCCCTCCAGATCACAGAAGACTTCATCGCCGCGCCGGGAGTCGCCGCTGTAGCAGCACGGCTGTCACCCGGACGACACACCAGTAGGGACCGGAAAAATTCGCGGGTTCGTTGTTTCGCGACAGGCTAAAATACAAATAGTTATACCTCGGTGCTGCCTCTGCCATTGGCTCACAACTCACCTGGATGACTCTGGGCCAATGAGAAACACCCGACCAAAGCTTTATCGAATCACAGGCTGCTACGTTGGGACGTCTCGCGAGACAGCAGCCAATGAGAGGGTGGCATTTGACCGAGTGTACGTAGAACTATGGAGTTCATCCTGCAGGTCATTGAACCCGCTGAATTTTTCCGGTCCCTATTCATAGGGCTATCAAATTATTAGGCTAGATTTCAGACCCTACGTTATTATGTTAACTGTATTGGAATTAGCATTTATTGTTTTTCCGCTCCACTTAATGGGCCATCGGTAATTAAATTTATTATTTTTTTATGTTAATGAATGGGTGGTATCTAGTATCAGGTCAACGTGAAGGAATATCATACGGGATTATAAATTTACCACATTTAAATTCATCATAGTTTATTAAGAAGTATTATAGAAAATAAGAAGAAAAAAATGATAACTTTGATAACTAAAAATTTTATACAAATTTTCCTAGCACGCGACGACCCATTGATACCGATATCTAATTCCAGTAATGTTCAGGGTTAAATTCAATTGCATGAGCCTCTAGCTAATAAATAAGTTATTAGTAAGGAAATAATCCGGCTTAGTTCAGGGGAGGGCAGTTGAAACTCCGTTCTCTTGGACCACTGATCTCGTCCTCAGCTTTCCAGGATATACGAGCAGTCTTGCTGTGAAAGAAAGTCTAAACTACGATCCAGTAGCAATACTGATGACGGCAGCTACTGTTGACGCCATTCCAGGTGTGCTGAAAAATCTTTAGATTGGGCAGGTCTCACCAGTGCACACAGGAACTGCAGCATGAAGATGATCGGAAGTCTTGCAAGGACGGATATTCGCCCGACGCGGTAGTAAAAGTAATTGCGAAATGCGACTCCCTATAGTCTGTATGATGAATAATCAGATTTCCTTCACTTAAGACTTGCAAAAATAACTAATTACGCGGTAGCCACGTATTTTCTTGTCCTCTGCGCGCAATTCCCGAACCCAGGAACTGTCACACGCACAGAGAACGTCCATTCGCTCCGCAGTTCAAAACTTAAGTCCCCCGTTCCTCCTGAAAATGCCGACCAGCGAGCATCTCAGCTAGGAAGAATAATTAAACAACCTCTTTTCTTACCTGGCGAGAATTCAATACTCGAAGACCATAGCTAACAGTATCTACATGATGCGAAGTCAGTAATAAACGGAACAATACATCTCAAATAAATGTTCAACAAAGAAGAATAACATCCCAAATATCTATGTCAACTGATGAACTATGGAATATCTCTGGGTCGTCGCACCATGTACAATTTAGCATTTACATACATTACATAAAAATGTATAGTTACTTTTACTTAGATCATAAAATACAAAGCTAAGATACAACAATAATTATAAACATGTAAACATGTCCAAATGTTTACAGAGCCGCTTCAAGAAAATTTTGATATTTATGACATAACATTATTGTAAATTTTCTTAACTCATACCTTCTTGAAAGAAAGAAAAACATTTGATTACTCTTAAAATTGATAATTGACAAACATAGACAATATTATGCAATTTGTTGGATGTCAGTCTCTTTCATTTTTGAATGTTTTCTAAGCAATCGTGCTTGATTGTAATGTTTGTGGTATTACACATAAAATTACAATTGACATTATCACATATATTACTACCCTTATAACATAACATAACTTATGTTTATGGAGATGATAAACAAAGATGCAAATTTTTTTTTTCAACATCAATTGACAACATGAATCATACATAATACTTTTGTATACAACTGTACCAAGAATAAAATTGATTTGTTACTTAATACTGTTATAGTCTGTTCGGACGTACTTGTTCGCTGACAAAATCACATAATTTACAAAAAGTCGATAAATCTTAACAGATGAAGTTTGTACTTATATGAGTGTAGATCGAAGCACTGTGACCTTAATCACTCGCTAGCGAATTACCATCGAAGTAGCATATCGTATACCAACGATCGTTTTCGCGCACTTCACTCCCTAATGAGGCTGTATTAATTAATGTTAATGTTCACCTATTTCAATGGGTGTCGGTGTAGGTTAATTTGACAATTCCCTATCATTAACAGTTTCTCTTGTCATCTAAGTTTTAAAATTTCATAACATTGCGTCTACAATAAAGTTTGCATCACTAATTCATGTAATATGAATAAAACAACAAATTCATTAAGAACTATGCTCTCTTATATTTACAGTCCTACTATATATATAGGTTGTTTCTAAACAAATTGAAACCGCATTTCTTTTTATTATTTTAAGTATCCCTTATGACTGCATATTAGATAAAGAAAATCAGTTAGTAATTATTTTACCAATAACAATTTCCTATTTTTGTATGACAAGGCGTGCGAAAAATGAAAATCACACTTAAATACCAATAAATGCAACAGCATTCAAGTTCTTGATTTGTAGGTAATATGTCGTGTTGTGTAATGAAAACATGAATAAGGTAAGAAGAAGAGAAAAAGAACGCGATAGAATAAACAGGAGCATGGAGAAGGACATCATACAGATTAGGATAATCTCTTTCAACAATAGAAGTAAACAAATAGAAATCAATATTTTCGCTTTCATTGTTTTGGAGTATATGTTAGAACGAGTGTATAAGGACAACTCTAACAAGTATAAATGAGAGAATAGCGACTAACTCATGGACAAGCAATATACGAGGAGTGCTAGTGGGAAATAATCTCGAGGTACTCATTCCATTGACAGCTAGCAGTTGTTCTTCGTTTGTGGGCCAGCTCTTTAGTTAAATTAGACTTGCAGCAATATCAGTTTCATGGTAGATATCTTGTCCGCTGTGAATTAGGCAATTGGCAGAAAAAAACAAAATTTCGAATCTTCCATAAAATTCTTCATGAAAAAAAAATGTGGCATCGCTCAATACTTAACATTGAAGCTAATCACGTCACACTACCACATTTAGGTGTGGGCAACTAAAATCGACGTAATGCAATCACTGCACGAGATGTCCGCACTGGACTACATTGCTCAGTGGACAAAAATAATAACGTCGACAGCGCGGTGCGCCAAGATGTCCTCACTGGTTTCTATTATCCAGTGAACACAACAAAATAGCCGCTTCCAATGTTTAATCACTTCAGAGATGCAACATACATTTATCCATTCGAAATGCAAATATAATTATTGATCAAATAAACAATTCTGCTTCACCCCTTTCTTCACTTAAAACATAACTACCACCTTGAAACAAACATTCAACGATGTTATAAGTTACTGCAATTCATACTGTTTGTAGCGTCTCAGCTGTGTTAAATTGTAATTTCCAATCACTTCCTCGCTGTCCAAAGCCTTCAAAGTGTAACAGTTCTCGTTGATTATGTCGCTCACTCTAAATGGTCCTTCATACAGGAGAAACAGTTTCTTGGTAACTTGTTGCCATAAATTACTAATAGGATTTGACTTTTTCAGAACGAGATCTCCAATATTAAGTTTGTCATTGCGTGTTCTCTTCTGTCCCCTTCTACGACGTTCCGCGGCGAGGTGAAGGCGCGCTCTGACGAACTCCTCCAACTGCTCTCGCGTTTCTTCTTGCTTATTTGCGTCCTCTTCATTGTCTTCCTTATTCTTGTCAATTATAGGTAATAAAAGTGTGGGTAAGGCCTCCGAACGTTCGTGTGACAAAATTTCATGGGGGGTTAATCCAGTTGCGATCGGAGAAGGGACTACCATCACCGATGCTTACTGGTTTAAAGATGTCTCAGGATTCGTCGCAACAAAATTAGTGTTCTGCTGTGCGACGTTGCTGCGTATTGGTTCAATACCTTGACTATTCGAATAGAAAAAAGTTGGGTTGACAGGTTCTTGTCTCTGGAAGTACCCGGGTTGCTGTAACGATGACGATGGATGATTTTTGCGGAATGAAGGCAATGATGTTGAACTGGCAACGTTGTAAGCTGCGGTGCTTTGTAGTTGGGTAACTTGCAACTGACCAGAGGGATTTGTTTCAGGTGGCAGTCGGTTCCGCGGACTTTGAGAATTCTTACCATAATGTGACTCGCCATGATCATCATAATACTGCGGTGTTTGCAGCTTAGACCGAATGTAGTCTTGCTTAAAATTCCTTGGCGCGCGTCTGCATTCTCCTTGTCGCGGCGACCTGGGAGGCCGTTGAGGCGAAGATGACGGAGTCCTATCGGGTCCCCTAACATCTTCTTCCCGACGTGGTGTAGTCTGATCCCTATTACTGTTATACCTGTTTTGCCAAGCATTCGGATACGGTTGTTTATCAGCACCTTTACGTCGCCAATTACTACGATAGTTACCATTGGTTCCGTTGTCGTGGTACCACTGCTTTTGCCTGTGATTTGTTTTGTTTTGACGCCAAATTAATGTGTTTGCCTGTGGTGTACGATGTATATTCGTAGTGTTCGTGTTGTCATTTCGTCGTACCCACGGTTGGTACAATGGCGGCTGCTTGTTTGGCGGCTGTCGCTCTCCTTCCTCTCGAACATTCGTGTTGGCACGGCTTTGCCTGTCCAAACGATCGTAGGCTAGAAGTTGCTCACGAAAATCAGATATATTTTCAAAGCTTCTGCCGGAAAGATGCAGCTGATAACGCATTGGCAACTGTCCCAAAATCAAAGCTATAAATTCTTCGTCATTCATAACAATGTCCAAGTAACGCGTTCGCTCGAACATGTCACTGAGATGCGCCTCTAATGACCGGCCACGCTTTGGATCGAATTTTTCGCTATGCAGCTGCGCGCGTAGGTTTCCTTGTATTTTCATACTCCAGTGTTGGCGTAGGAATAGTTGGCAAAACTCATTGTACGTTTCTGTGCTGCCTTGGTGAACCTCCCACCAGTAGTACGCAGTACTTTTCAAGCACGAACTCAAACAACGCATTTTCTCTGATTCTGTAAGGTTAAATCGGTTAGCATATTCGTATAATGATTTTAGAAATTTACGAGGGTTTTCATTCGTTTTTGCAGAAAAAGTGGGCATTTCTTCGGCCCAATGACGCGCAGGATGATTAATCGTAGTGGCGGCATCTAAAACTAATATCCCTTGCCCGTTTGCCGTGGTTTGTGTGACGTTTGCCGTGCTTGCCGACTGGTTGTCTGTACGCAACGTCGAAGCCGGAATGTGACGATCGGGTTGTTGTGTTGACGGCGATTCCAATACACATGCGTTAGTATCATGTAAAGATATCCTGTGTGCGAAACTCTCCAAACGTTCGATTTTATTAATTACCGTCTTAAATTCTTGCGTAGTGTCAGTCTCGTGTTGCTGTAGCATTTGCTGTACGTGAGCGAAACGTATTTCCATGCCAGTTGTGGTTTGCGTAATTGTTTCCTCTGCTACCCGCCTAGCTGTGTCCTGGCACACGGTTTCAGCATTCTCTATGGATTGCTGCATGCATTGCATCTGAACTTCGACAGAAGTAAATTTCGCGGTGACTGAATCGCGAAAATTTTGTGCTTCTTCGCGTACATTATGTATTTGTGCAGTGACGTGTTGCGTGAATTCAGAGATCTTATAGTCTACTCTCGCTAATACCTCCGTTTGCATTTTATTTAGGTTTTCGGTTATTTTTGCGCTTTGTTCCGCCGCTTCAGCTCTTTGACGTGTTAATTCCTCTGAAATACTGTTTGTCTGCAATGTTAGTGACGTGTTTAGCTGATTAGAAAGTGTGTTAAATGCACGCATGAAATCATCCATCGTGGTTAAATTCGTTCCCGTCTGTGATGTGTTTTCTACTGCACTAACCGGGTTTTCTTTCTCTTTGGAAAATGGAATTTGTTCTGGGGAATCGATGGCGCTTGCTTGCCCAGTTACTTTATTACTTTGATTATTAGCCAAGTAACACCTAACGGGCGATAAAACCTCGCTGTATGAACTATCACGATTTTCTGTTGAATTATGCTCACATTCCTCGGTGTCGTTTGCGGCTTTGCTTCTGTGGCGTAGAAAGTACGTACCTTCGTCACCTGACATAGCTCCTTCCTCGATGTAGGGACAAGGTAAATGGGAGAAGGAGGACGTTATTAAACAAAATGGCTACCAACTATCCTGAAAATGGCTTAGGACAATCGAGGCCCCGTAGTTGTGCGCCATCTATCAAATTATTAGGCTAGATTTCAGACCCTACGTTATTATGTTAACTGTATTGGAATTAGCATTTATTGTTTTTCCGCTCCACTTAATGGGCCATCGGTAATTAAATTTATTATTTTTTTATGTTAATGAATGGGTGGTATCTAGTATCAGGTCAACGTGAAGGAATATCATACGGGATTATAAATTTACCACATTTAAATTCATCATAGTTTATTAAGAAGTATTATAGAAAATAAGAAGAAAAAAATGATAACTTTGATAACTAAAAATTTTATACAAATTTTCCTAGCACGCGACGACCCATTGATACCGATATCTAATTCCAGTAATGTTCAGGGTTAAATTCAATTGCATGAGCCTCTAGCTAATAAATAAGTTATTAGTAAGGAAATAATCCGGCTTAGTTCAGGGGAGGGCAGTTGAAACTCCGTTCTCTTGGACCACTGATCTCGTCCTCAGCTTTCCAGGATATACGAGCAGTCTTGCTGTGAAAGAAAGTCTAAACTACGATCCAGTAGCAATACTGATGACGGCAGCTACTGTTGACGCCATTCCAGGTGTGCTGAAAAATCTTTAGATTGGGCAGGTCTCACCAGCGCAGACAGGAACTGCAGCATGAAGATGATCGGAAGTCTTGCAAGGACGGATATTCGCCCGACGCGGTAGTAAAAGTAATTGCGAAATGCGACTCCCTATAGTCTGTATGATGAATAATCAGATTTCCTTCACTTAAGACTTGCAAAAATAACTAATTACGCGGTAGCCACGTATCTTCTTGTCCTCTGCGCGCAATTCCCGAACCCAGGAACTGTCACACGCACAGAGAACGTCCATTCGCTCCGCAGTTCAAAACTTAAGTCCCCCGTTCCTCCTGAAAATGCCGACCAGCGAGCATCTCAGCTAGGAAGAATAATTAAACAACCTCTTTTCTTACCTGGCGAGAATTCAATACTCGAAGACCATAGCTAACAGTATCTACATGATGCGAAGTCAGTAATAAACGGAACAATACATCTCAAATAAATGTTCAACAAAGAAGAATAACATCCCAAATATCTATGTCAACTGATGAACTATGGAATATCTCTGGGTCGTCGCACCATGTACAATTTAGCATTTACATACATTACATAAAAATGTATAGTTACTTTTACTTAGATCATAAAATACAAAGCTAAGATACAACAATAATTATAAACATGTAAACATGTCCAAATGTTTACAAGGCATTGAACAAACTGATCAAAAGACATTACTTGAGCACGTCGCATTAAAATGTTAACGTGCTGGGTCCACCGAGTGTTCGGAAGGATACACACACCACGCCTCGAGACGCGAGACGCGGACAGCTAGTCGCCGGCGACTGCTGGCCGTTCAAGCGGCGGCCATCTCGTTTTACGGCGCAGTAACAAAGGCAAAGTTGTGTGGCTCGCGTCCGCGCCGAACGTAAAACATTCCGCGCCGCGACTCTTAATAAATTGTTCAACTCTCGTGCTAGTCACTTTCACCTTCGTTTTAAGTGCGCATGAATAAGGATACATGGGAAAACAAAACAATCACTTGGACGTATAACACTTTCTTAAACGTTGTTCGTAGAGAAGCTTGTTTTGCACGGGAACATTTGACTGTTAGTCAAGAGTTTCTACACAGATTTTTGCGAATACATATCTGTCTACATATTACAATATAAATATATTACAAAAAACAAAGACTATGTGGGTTTTTCATGCAAATGAATAAAAAGTAAGTAGGTATTAATTATACGTTTTATTCAGGAAAATAAGACTTACATAACTGTTTTAGCAGTCGCCCAATAAGGGGGAAAAAAGGGGGGGGGGGGAAATTAAATTGTTTTCGGGGATTACATTTCTTTCTGGTGCTAACATAGTTTCGACTTTGAACTTCACCTTTTATCATCGTCTTATTATATTACAATATTATTAATAAAACATCAATATAGGCAACAATGTAAGAAGCCAAATTTCTTTATGTAGGCTATTTACTTAACTATTAAATAAGTTTTTATTTTTTTTTAATTTTATACTGCTGCAGTATTGTTAGAAAAAACACCATACACTAAACAGATTTTATGTATTTTAAATAAGTGATTAAATTAAATGATAGTTAAAGTTTGCGTTATATTACATAAGATGAGATTTTTCAGAAGAATCTGGTGTATATACTCTGTGCTTCGGCGTGGCTCGCCATAACACGTAGCCTGTGGGTGTTAACGTTCACACGCTGTGGCTATGAACAGTTGCAGGAGTGGAGACAGTGCTTCGCTCTGGTGGGGTCGACCCGCGACACACTCGACTGAAGTCGCCCCCCGCCACCGGTTTATGACGTCATTACGCGCCCCAGAAGCAGGGTGCGTGACGAACTAGGCGCCCGCCGAAGGCAGGATATCTCTCCAACTAGCGTCCAGAGATAAGAACTGGGCAGCGTTCCGATACGTAAACACACACCACTGCAGTTCCTTCGCTCGCTCTATCGTTCCTCTTTGTTAACGAGCCGTGCGGCGTGAATACCGCATGTCTGACGTCTTCACCTCGACAGTTCCGTGTGCTCAACACTGGCTGTGTTTATCATGCGGAGAGTCTTTGAACCTTCGCAATCATTTCCTTCTTCTTTTCTTTCTTTCTAACAACACTGCAATCACGGTTACATTAACGACCTTACAGAATAATTATAAGGACAGTGTTTGCATGCAAGCCAATACTAGGTACATTCAATATTCCGACCCGAGAACAAAAAAAAATCTATGTTTATGTATACAAGTGTACAACTAATACGTAACTAAACAATTTGGAAATATTTTATAAAATAACAGCATTTAGGTTAAGGACGTATTATGTACTAATTATATCATATTTGTTTTGAAACTTATTTATTTCCTTTGCCTTACAATACATGAAAGTCTTCTGGCATTTACGCTAATACACAAATTCACAAAAAAAAAATTTAAAAACATTTTACAGTATTTTAAAAAAAAAATTTGTTGATAAAATTAAAATAATAAAAGTTAGTAGGCCTATTGTTGAAAACTTTTTGGTATCTATAGCTTCAAAAATATTATCAGAGAGAATTTTAAACGTGTTTAATATTTCCTTCTTACACTGAAGAAGTTTGTCATGAATGTGTCCTTTACATAGCAGGAGAGACATCTGGGAATTCCGTTCAGTGTTACGTTTGTCTGTTAGATAACCATCAATAGGAGCAGGTACCGGGTTTTACCGTCAAAACAGCGGGAATATCGAAGCAACATTGCGAGCACACACACATAACCACCGCTATAACGAGAAGGCAAATGTTTGCGAACAACGACTTACATCACCGTCACCTCTGGGTTTAACCGGCACAGGTTAGACACACCATCGTCTTGCGCTCCGAGAGTGATGCCATGTAAACAATGTCTCTATGGATCTGCGGCCGCTCCACGCATAGACCAATGGGAAGCCTAAGATTCAAACCAGTTCATTCCGGGCTGCGTTCGATCATGTTCGGTTTTTTTTCCCCCTTCGGTTTTTTCTCCAACTGTTAGCCTAAAATCAACACGTTGAGGATTTGAATTTTAAATTTCACTTATAGCGTATAATGTGCTGTATTTGGTTAAAAAAAATTGTAAATCTGAAGAAAGGTGTTTAATAAAAAAAAAATATTCCAAAATGTTAGTAGTTAACTAGTAGTATACCATTTTTACAAGTTGTTAGGTTAGGTGTATATATAATAAATTTGTGATAAGTTGAGAATGATAAGTTAGGCTAGGTTAATTACAATTAAAATACTTTTTATTGTAGGCAGTTGATTAGGTTACGTTAGCTACATTAAAAATACTGTAAAATAGTTTTAATGGTTTGTTAGGTATTACTAATTTAAAATGTAGCCAACTTAACGTAACCAATTTCCCTTGTTATTTTAATCCTATAATATTTGTAATTTGGCTAACCTAACTTAACCAACCGTTCACACGATTTCACAGTATTTTTATGTAGCTAATTTAACCAACCGTATACACTATTTTAAGTTATTTTTATGTAGCTTGACAATTCTCTAATTGCGCTGTCATTAAGTCTATGAAGGATGACCTCGACATCCTTCCCACGCGTTTTTTTTTAAACCTAGATAAAACTAAGTGTATTTGGTTGGGGTAGGGTTAGGGAGGGACCTAGGTGTGTCTCAGGCCGAAGCCTATACGCCTAGTCATGCTGGGATTGGCCATGCAGGGAAGGGTCGTATGCATCGTGTACTTTTGTGTGGGGACTGGCCAGCCATGGCTACCGAAGTTGCACGAAATAGTGGCAAACTTCGGTCAACTTCGGAACTGTTCGGGCCTCGGAATGGACAGGTATGAACCTTGGGCTTCCTTAGACCAATGATGACGTTGACAAGGACCGGCCAACCTTCGGAAAAAATTCAAAATCATCCTGGCCAATCTGTATCTTTATTCGTGTTGTTAGTAGGTATCCACAACATACCCCTTCACAACTTCCCCTCCTGTTTAGACGGTTCGGTTTGAGATAGGATCAGAGATTTCCTAACCAGAAATTCGAAATGGGAAGTATAATTTAAAAGTGGCAATTTTTCAACAATGTTATTTGTGGTTGATTTATATTTATTTAGCAGTCGAGTAGTTATCACGCGGGTAAGACGCCGCTGGTGTGTGTGTGTGTGTGTGTGTGTGTATACACATACATATATTTATACTACAGATAAGATATAGACCTATTACGGACTTCTGAGCGTGAGACCAACAAGTCCTCAGAAATAACTGTCAGAATCATTAGATGTTAACAAGGTCATTGGCGTGTGTTAAAAAATGGCATTGACACAAAGACGGTATATTAGGTTAAAGCTGTTAGGTACAAGCAAAGTGGTAATTTATTGCATAGCATAGTTAAATCCACCAGTAAAGAAACATAGCACCAACTGCATTGAAACTATAACATACAAAAGTGATAAGAGAATGTTATTACTCCAACAATGGGATAACTTTGTCCGCTATGACAGCCTCATTGAAAAATTATACGTTTTTTTTTCTTCATTACATTGAATTTATTGGAGGATGCTACTCAGAATAATCTCAAGTTTGTTTTCTAAAACTGAGAGCGTACATTCAATACAGTTTCCTATACAAACGCGTATCTCAAACACTTTGTTAGGTTTAGCGGAGGACATCTTGAAAATAAAAATGTAAAATTTATTACATAATCTATCAAGGAAGCCCATGTAACAAGTTTCTTTTTATCTTTTTTGGGTGTTCAATAACTTATTTTGATGTAAGAATTTTTTTTTAATGTCACTCAGCCTATTATAGCTATAACATCTGTCACGAATAATTTAATTGAAACTCAGTTTTGATCAACATTTATTCATTACAACGGCGCCAGGGAACGCGTCGGTTTTAAGTTCAAACAACAACATAAAAAGGATAAAAAAATGAATAGTTACTCCAAACAAAAAAGTAACTTACGAAAGAAAAGACCTTGGAGGATCTCAGTTTGAAAAATAAACAGGAATAGCTTACACCAACATTATTTATTCATGGTATTGCTTGAGACCACTGTGTTACGTGGGAAGATTATTCGACTGTTTGTTAGAGTTCTATATACTTGGCCAGGTTCGGAACTGACTGGCGGCCCTGCTAGACCACTGGCGTCATGCGCGCATCACGTGGTCTCCACTGACGTAAGGCATGCCACGCGCGCCTGGCCGGATTACAAGGGTCCTCGATAACCCCCCCCCCCCCCCTCCGCTACCTACGCATCGTCCTGCCTCGGCGCCGTTATCTATCGCTGAGCGGCCTTGGGAATTCCGCGGGCCGCCGCGTGAGCAAAGCGACGCTATTCTCGACGCTTCGGGCGCCGATTCGGCTCGTAATGACGCGACTCGTCACAGCTGCTCTCGTCGGTTCGAGAAGGGCTCCACACCCACTAACTAAGCAGCGACGCCGGGCTCTGCGGCAGTTTCGAGCAGATTCCGAGCGAAGGGAAGTGCGACATCGGTGATGAAGGGTGAGAGACCTCTCTAAGAGTGGCGCGAAGTGCGGAGTTCGACTGGATCGTGAGAGAGCGGCGACTGAGTGGCGCGAGACTGTGTGTGTGGACAGGCGCGAGGTAAGCGGCGAACACCTGTTGAGCCTAGCTCCAGTGAGGAGTGCGAACTGCAGAACTTTACAGTCATTGAGTGACTTGAGGATAAACAATTTTAAGTGCCAGTGATTTGAGATCGGATTTTTTTTAAGTACAATTATTAATTATTAATGTAAATATTAGTAATTGGTAAAACTGTAATAAAACTTAATTGGGCTATCACTTACGAACCCAGTTCTCCCCACATTATAAATCGTAACAATACTTTGCACGATTTGTTACATCATTGGTTTTTGTCGTTGTGAACGCTTCTCCGCACTGAACTGGCCAATGAGGATGCTGTTACTGCGCTACTGAACATGCATGATTGGCCATTTGACACTGTTTTTACGAAATACACGTGTGCCTAGTTATCACTGAGAACTGCAAGACAGAAACTCATCATTTAAAATTAAACAGCTCTAATAAGGCTAGTTAATAATTAGGCCTAAATATATATTATTACATGCATGACTGAATCTGAGTAAACAGGCCAGCCAAAGCAATTCTATGTAGTCCACAAAAAAAATTTCATTATTTCATTACACTTATAAACATATAGGTACACACATATATGCATATACACATAAATATTTATTTATTTTTATACTTCAGTTTGGTGCAGTTAAGGTGTGTACGCCTTCTCTTACACATAAACAACGTATAAGTTATAGCTAGAAATCAAATATAAAATTACAAACTAAGAAATTACAAATTACAACAATTACTGATGAATCATCTTCGAATTTAACACGCCATGAACACGCAATACACACACTTGTTCGGCGTGTAGGTATATTTCGTTTCAATTGCGTGTTCGGTGTGTAAATTGCGTGTTTATTGCGTGTTCATTTCATGTCAAGTGTGTGTATTGCGTGTTCATTGAATGTATTGTGTGAGCTTTTCTTTGGTTAAATGCGTGCCGTTTCGTTAAATGGGCGCAGTCAAGACTGCAGCCAAGTCATGATTGGCATTGTGGTTCGGAGATGCCTGGATTTTACGCCTGATATTGAACATCGTGAACTGTTTAAAATGTTTGTTGCTTATCGGCGAATATCACCTCTTGGTCCGGAGACGTTTGGCCTGTGCGCATGATTATGTACTTGAACTAATTAAAATGTTCGCCGAGTATCGACGAAAAATACCTCTTAGCTACTACTGCCTGGATGTTTCTGAACACCTACTGGGCGCCTGGCCGCCAACTGGATATGGCTGTCCACCTACTGGACATGCGTTACTGGCCACTGAAAATACGTGTCTTGCCACCGACTGGGCGTACCTTGCCGCCAATTGGACGTGATAGCCTTTCCATCCGACTGGTCGTGAGTGTCTGGCCAACCGGCTGATGTGTATGGTCACCAACTGGACGTAGCTGTTAATCCACTTGCATTTTGAAATGCGCTGAAAACACATGTCAAGGCATGCGAAGGACTCGCTTTGCCTACTAAGAAGACTGTAGGACATCTAGAAACGTTAGTACTTTGTTTTCTGTGCTTGTAGAATTTCTGTAATGAAAATTTTGTTTGTAATTTTTTTTTTCTCGAACCGGGCTTTTATTGCAATTTTAATCAAACAATCGTTTCTTCATCAGTCAAGGATCGAACCAAGGCTAATTCAGTAAATAAATTGCTGAATTTTTTGATGAAATTCGGAAATTTGTTTTTAAACTTAAAGCTTAAAAATTAAGTTTTCCAAGATGGCCGGGTGCCCTGGCAATAAATGAATACTGCACTCTAGCGGGTAAAATATAAACTATTATGGTGCCAGTGCTATCTAGGAGACGTAAACAATATGTCGGCGGCGGCCTCCAGCAGACGAAAACAAGATGGCCGCCATGACGTCATAATCCAAGATGGTGGAGGTTCTTTTAAGTAAAATTTTATAAATTCATTTTTTTACCAATATTAATTTTTTTTCCTGTTAAAATCGGATAATATCTACATATTTTTAAGATGGCGGACGTAACGAAACGGGCAACGATGACGCTCAAGGTCAAGGTCCTGATATCAGGGGCTTATGGCGGTTTGCGTTTAGGAGTATTAAGCCACATTGGAATTTTCAAGCTCTTGGCATTTTTCACGAATAAAATGGGAAGGTTTCCCTTAAGGGGCCCGCCTCGTCAGGGGTGTATGTGTGTTAGTGAGGCGGAATGATAAGCGCGACGCTCGATGGTATTTCTAGCGCGGTGTCGCCTCTAAGCGCAAGTCTCTGAATTGGCGCGCAGTCTTCTCGTCGTCACAGGATAACTGTGAAATTTGAGCGGTGACCGTAACATTATATTGCGGAGAAATGAAGATAAAGGTGTAATGCAAGTCCCTTAAGTGCTTTTAATAATCTGTACTGGTTGTTTTACGCCAAAAAATTACTCTGAAAACATGCGTTTTAGCCATTTTAACTCTTCTAGAAATACAGTTTAAAAACATTATCCAAAATTAAAAGTACTTTTCGGGCCTCAGCGAACTCTTAAATGCTTTTCGTAAACATGCCCCACTAGGATATCTTGAATAGTTTTGAAATCGCGTTGGTTTTCCTGAAGCTCTGCGCGCCGTCTGTGTGACCAGGTAGGCGGGCCCCTTAAACTGGGAATTTCCCCTCGAAACAGGGAAAATACTAGGAATTTTGAGGAAAATTGACACAAAGATGGCCGTCGTGACGTTACAACCCAAGATGGCTGTTGTCTCCTCCGTCAGAAGCCATTTTCCGGATCGGCTAGTATATAATACTAATCGATACTACATTCCTCCGAGAACCAGGAGATTAACTCGCACCTTGCCCTGACGAAACCTGTCAAGGCACTGATAAAAATAATCCCAGCTAAATATGTTTATTTATTTTAAGCGTTCCACATATGAAGATATAGAGCAGTCAAGATCACGCCCAGGCAGCAAGATTCTTTCAACGAAAACAACAGAAAAGAGAAAATAATAGACATTTGGTTTCGTCAAATGTTTTTCCCATTCTAAAAAAAAAAATTATAAAATTTTAAAGCTTAAAAATAACTGACTTATATTGCAAAATTTAAGGGGGAAAAACATACCTAAGTCATAAAATAGGTTGTCTTTTCCGATGTTATTCGATATAGGTAGGGACCGGAAAAATTCGCGGTTTCAATAGCCTTCAGGATAGACTGCACAGTCCCCTGTACACTTGTGCAAATAACGCCAGTTCATTGGCTGCTGACTTGTGAGTCGTCTCAGCTGGTTTGTCTGTGATTCGATCCTTCTTTGGTGGAGGGTTTATAATTGGTTGAGATTCATCCAGATGAACAGTAAGCCAATAGCAAAATCATCTAAAAGGTATATGTATTTGACTTCTAGCCTATCGCCGAATGATTCCGCGAATTTTTCCGGTCTCTAGATATAGGTCATTAAACACTAACATATATATACTATGTAGGGGCATGTATTTTTCGCGAAATAATCTAATCACTCATTAGACTGCAACAAGGTATGCCCGTGCTAGCGATTGTTCCCTTGTGATTGGCGGCCGTCTGCAAGAGAAGCCATTCCCCTGTTCGGCCGGGCCATTCAGGACGCTTTTGCTTCCGCACCGGATGGCTGTGATTCACGTGCCTGCAGTACACGTGGCACTGAAAGATACCCAACCAATCACAAAACACAGATGTTGCTACAAGAGTTGTCGCGATGAACACGTGGCCCTACTAAATTGGTTTAAAAAGTTTTGACGTACAGCAAATCTCCAACTCTCTTTCCGGCGCCCAAATAGCGTGACGTCAGAAACGGTATAACGGCCAATGCCACCGAGGACTAGACCATGTTCCTGGCAGCAGGGGAGCAACAACTAAATTTCCAAGGGGGGGGGGGCAATATACATTTTTATAAAGAATCATCGATCCCCCTATTGAAGTGGGGGTCCGGGGGGGCTCCCCCGGGAAAATTTGTATTTCAAGGTGGAAAATGGTGCTATTTAAGCAGTTTTATAATCTAAAAATTGATTACACTGCACTTTCTTTTCCTCCGTTTGCCCCCATTTGAAGGTTTCAGAAGGGGGGGGGGGGGCAAAATACTCTTGCCCCCCCCCCTGTTGTTGCGCCCCTGCCTGGCAGTCACATGACAAATGTCGCTCCAACGTGTCTTGTGCGCATGCGCTCACTGCGCTAACACTGCCTTACGTGGCAAACTGCTAATGATTACTAACTAAACTACTAAGCTTGTGGCTAAATCAATCAGGTGATTTTGACCATTTACATTAGGTCATAATTATAGCCAGTCTCTCTCGATTAACTCAGGGCGACAAAAAATATTGATCTGTGATTTTGTTTTTGCCTTAGATACGTCATTTTTGGTTACACTGTATTTCATAAGAAACCTCGGTAAAGGACAATAAATATGAATTTTCATACACAGAACATTACTAAAATCAGACGATGTCAAAAAATAATAATAAAAATATACAGCACAGAAAATTCCATGAAAGAAATTAGTCAAATCTGAAATAAATCTAACCCATTTCAAGAAACATTCAAAGAACGTGAGAAAAGTATTGTCAAGAGTAAATTACCTAATAATTGATTTAAATAAAGCTGTGTTAAAAATTAACACTATATTGAACATAAATATTACAATAGATTTGCCTCAAATGTTACCTAAGGTAACCGTCGCACTAATAGTTTTAAAGATAATGATAATAACTTCACTGGACATAGGCTAGAAAGTAAAGAAAATAAGACATTAAAATTTTACAATTTCGTTTTAAAATAATAAGTAATGCAATGACGTAAATTACTCGCATTCGTTTAAAATCATCAAAGGATACATTTAAAATCCTTGAAGACACTTGTTGAACCCCAACTACATAGCTATAATTTAATAATTAAAATAAATAAAAATTAATATCATACTTTAATATAAAATAATTCAGTTAATTATTTCTGAGATTAAAATGAAATTGGACATGAAATAAATTTCAATATTTATGACATTCCTATAACAGGAGCGAAATGTAAACAAGAACGAAGCGCAATGATAAAAGTTAAGAAGCTGTGTCGGCTGTGGAACAACATTGAACAAATATCTTGCGATGTAGCTACAACAATTTTTCTAGTTATTGTTTTACGATAACATTTACGATCAACTTCCTTCCCCGCAGTAAATATTTTATTACTGTCTTCGACATTTCAAAGTCATTTCTCACCTACAAACAGATGTATTAGAGACAGTGACAGGTACAGGGATTTATCTTAGCAGAGAAAAGTAAAACATGAATAAAATAACTTTTTTTTGTATTACTTACGTCAACAGCAATGGGTTTGGACCGATACATTATCATTCTCAACATGCATCACTCACAGTAACATAGGTACTCCTTTCAGCGAAATCTCGCATTTTTTAAAAATTACGTCAGAGGAGCCACTGATAAAAGAACTACAGACGTTTAAACATGGCCGTAATTTATACGATTCGATTTTATTCAAGTCAGATGCTGGAATAAACACTCACTCCTGTTTTTCACTCCATAGTTCACAGATAAATCAAAACTAGGCAGGCCTACTTTTATCTGATTCAGTTCTGCCCGAACGTAGGTATTTTACCGCCGAACATAATCACAACATTACGTTACTCTGCACGTTTGTAGGTCTAAATTATTTAAAACATTGAAGTTAGATACTAAAATATTACAAAGAGTGATAAATTACAATTGGATACCTAACATTTTTATTAACACAAATCATATTAAATATTTTTAATAAAAAATAAAAAGAATTTGATATTACAAACACTTCATGCTAATATACGTTTACTTTTTTCACTATCTTGGGTGTACTGACAATAGGCTATTAGACGGTCTAATAGCCTATTGTTAGAGACCGAAAAAATTCGCGGATTCATTCGGCGATAGGCTAGAAGTCAAATACATATACTTTTTAGATGATTTTGCTATTGGCTTACTGCTCATCTGGACGAATATCAACCAATTATAAACCTTCCACCAAAGAAGGATCGAATTACAGACAAACCAGCTGAGACGACTCACAAATCAGAGTGTACAGGGGAATGTGCAGTCTATCCTGAAGGCTATTGAAACCGCGAATTTTTCCGGTCCCTACGTATTGTCAGTACACCCAAGAAAGTGAGAAAAGTAAACGTATATTAGCATGAAGTAATTCTTTTTATTTTTTATTAAAAATACTTAATATTATTTGTGTAAATAAAAATGATATGTAGCCAATTGTAATTTATCACTAGTTGTAATATTTTAGTATCTAACTTCGTGTTTGAAATTATTTGGGGTTGTTTACATATCACGTTAGAGAGTGGTTCAATGCAAGAAAAGGCGTAGATACATTAACTGCGTTAAACGAAGCCGAAATAAGAAGTTAACATATATAAGTTTATATGTAACATGTGTATTGGTATATATCCCCCAAAACTATGGATTTAAAAATCTATCATTACTATATTGTTTGTCAAACTGTAGTTCGCTAATGTCACAAACAGTGCTTCTACGGAATAAAAAAAAGCAGTAATTTAGGTTTTTTACGAGCAGAGCATACGTATGACTGTTATTTGTGTCGTAGGGGTAAGACATGACCTTTAAAAACTATTTAGAAATATTCTTTGTATATTAGACATTTATAAAATGGTGCTTATTAATAGTTTGAGTTTATCCAATTATATATTTTAATTGGTTATTATTTAGGTGCGTTCAATATGTTTTATATAAATAGTTGGTTATAGTTTAAGTATTGTTAGTTGATTTTTGCTATCGAAATTAATATTTTAGTAATTTAATCGTGTGTATTTCAATAGTGCGTGCATAGGAGGTACCTATTTGCTTCCAAATTCGAACTGTGGTAGCAATTTTAAATTTTATTTTCGTTTGAATGGTTATTTGTCATGTCTGCACGTTTTATGATGGACTTGATAGAGCCTACGGAAAAAGTGCAATTCTATGCATTTTCTTGTATTTCTATGGTGTTATATTTTAACGTGTTTTAATTTTTCACGAAGGCTTTAGTGCTTTAGATAGATTTCGAAGAAATACTACCTAATGTAGCTGTTACCATGGTGCGATTTCCGGAAAAGAATTTATATGGTTTTTCGTTTCATGATCCATAGACCCCAAAACTAAAGTTTATATCTATTTAGGGCCTATATTTATACATATAAATAACATTTTATGGACACAATAACTGCCGTAATTTTTTCCAAAAATCCCTTCCAAACTAATACAACAAATAAACTCATGGAAAAACTCGGTCGTGTTCGTTAGTGGGTAATATCTGACCAAAGGGGTAGAAATTTGGAAGGTTTTTTGATAAACAGAAAAATCGCTATAACTCCCATAATATGACGAATATCACATCCATTTGAACGTATTATAACTCGTAGGAGTAATAAATACTTTTGTCTAAAAACATTTTTGATACGACCAACCACAACTTCAAATTGTGGAAAAAGAAGGGTTGGAGGACGAAAAAATTCATAACCTATTAGTAGGCACACTATTAAATCTGTTCAAATTGTTCGTGAATGGCATAATTTTTATTTAAAACAAAAATATTTTTTTTTACATTTATTTACATTTATATACATTTATTTATTTACATTTATATAAATTTATTAACATTTATATATATTTATACTATGTAAAATATGTTCAAATTGTTTGTAAACCTTATATATATAATAACAATTATCCTGAAACAATTATTGATTTAACTCACCATTACTGCCAAGGGTGAATAGAGATGGATTAAAATACAAAATAAAAATCTACGTTAGTAATCACACCATTAAACCCGTTGAAATTGTTTGCAAATCTTATAACTTTTATCTTAAATTTATGCCTGAAATATTTTTTGATAAAATGAGCCATTTCTTCTGGATGTTAAAAAAATTGCCAGATTAAAAAATAAATTAATAGAACTTCCGTATCATGTAACTATCAAATTCGTTTTAATATATTGTAAAACCATGAATAATTATCTACAACTTTCGTCTGAAATAATTTTTTATACGAACAACCATTACTGCAAGGGGTGGAATAAACAGGGGTTGAATAACAAAACATTTCATAACACCCTAAGGTAAGCACACTATCAAATCGTTTCAAATTGTTGGGAAACCCTGCAAATATTACCTAAAACCTTTGTCTGAATCAATTTCTGCTACAACCAACTATTGCAAAGGGTGGATAGAGAGAAATTAAAATACAAAAATAAATTCATAATTCCCTTCGTAGGCCCACCATCAAATCCGTTCAAATTGTTTGTGAATCATATAATTTTTATCTAAAAATTTTGTCTGAAACAGTTTTTGATCATACAATCCGTTATTGCAAAGGTTTGGTAAAACATGGAGTTGGAATAAGGAATTAAATATAACTTCCCTATCATGTACGCTATCGAATCCATTCTTATTTTTGTTTAATTTTCTAAATATTATTTAAAACCTTTGTTAGGATAAATTTTTATCTAACCAACCATTACTGCAAGGTGTGGAAATAATAAGGTTTGAAAGTATACTATCAAATCCGTTATAATTTATTGTATAGATCCTAAACTTTATTTAAAACTATGGCTGAAACAATTTTCGATGAATCGTATTATTACCTCAAAATCAGTGGTTGAAGTAAAAAAAAAAAAAAAAAAAAACATCTTATTCTAATCGTGAAAAGGTGTGTATTCTGATTTCTCGTAAAAAGCTCCCCCCCCCCCCCCCCCCCTTTTTTTTTCGAATAAATTCTAGAAAAGTAAGATAGTTCTGGAATTGAGGGAAATTGTGTTGTTTAAAGGTTTCATAGCGAGCTAACTATTAGCAAGAACTTATTAAAATCATGGTAATTTATATATTTCAGATAGGTACGCTAAAACTTTTCGTACTAATACTGTTTAATGTTTTTTTTTCTTCTTTTTTTAATCCCTCAATGTTCTTAACCTTCATTGCCCCTCTCTACTAAAAAAATATTTCAGATTCAGGTAGAAATTAATAACTCTATTTCTCGTGGTAGCCACGAAGCATAAGTAGTAAAAAATAACATTTTCGAACCAATGGTACGTAACAGAATTAAATATAATTAATTTTCCGCCGCCACTGGCATCCAAGTACACGAAATCAAGGCGGTGAAATCCAAATCTGGTGCACACGGCTCTTTTTCAGTGTTATTGTTATTTTTCCACTTTAAGCCGTTAAATATCGGGGACCGCATATTAGGTGGTGCGCAATTTTCGTGCGTATCCTACTTCAATATTCACTCAACAGACTTAAGTCAGAGGGATACACCGTGAATTATTTACGTGTTTATTTCCAAAATTTAAATTTCTTGTATTAAATGAAACGAATTGAAAGCCAACACGTGTAAAATAATAAAATAAAATGAAAAATGATTGTAACTAGTTCCAAATAACAAAACAACTGTAAAATTATTATTTTTAACGTGAACTTTGTTAATAACCGCTAATTAATGAGCAACACAACGCACAATGCCAGCAAATAATATTGTAAAGATGTCTTTTTTGCAGCGTTTACGTGCAGAATGATTTATACTTTGGTGGGGGCTGTATTTAATACTACTTACTGTAGCCTTTAACTTAAGAAATTAAGATTATATTATGTTAGCGTCTCTATCGCGTGCACTCTATTCTGGGAAATTTGGAAATCAATTTTTTGGAAATAACAAAGACCTGAGTGCGCACACAATACAAAAAAAATCCACTAAGGAAAAACTTGCACGTGAATTGATGATCATTTAAAGGTTCAATAATCTTTTTCAATGCACATATTAGCGAACAATGTTGCTGTATTGGAACATTATCCTGTTTGTGATATGAAAATCTCACTGTTAAAAAAAGATGACGCATTTATATAAATATTTTGCCTTTCCGGCATTTAGGCGGGAAATATACACAACTGGTGAAAGAACCTATTTCGAGCCGGGGCTAAGAAGCGTTATGAAAACGTGTTGCATGGCATGATGGGAGTGGGAGAGAGCATAACAATGCCGTATTTTACAACAAATCTACAGACGTCACTTCGCGATTCAAAACTTTATTTGTCTGAGAAACATCACTTACTTCACACATGTTTTGAGGAACATATTTGGGAATGTTTCGGAAAAGTTACATCAATGTCACGTGACATAATTATATACGTCCTTGAAGTATATTTTGCTGAAATGAATCCGCGAAATATTTTTGCCTACAAAATTTTCACTACAAAATTATCAGAATTTAGTTTTAAAAGATCGGCGATAAAATTGTGACTGATTCAAATTAGTTGCAAAAGTTTCACCTTAAGCCTGCTTGCTTCGTGACTTCACGCAAAGTAAGCTTAGCTCTATTTGATTAACTTGCGATATATTTGTTTAGATGTTCAAGCTGGCCTTGAAAGTAAAGTGTTAAAAAGAAACGCACGAAGTAAACCAATTTGAGAAATGCACCTGAAACAATGTCTGCAGTATGGGGATATGGCACTTGGGCCCCTTTGCTCGTACGGATGTTTCCCGCTAGCAACGGAGTGCGATGTGGTGGTAAGACGCTGGGACTCACAATCCGTGGGATCCAGGTTCAAACCCCGTGTCCCAACTTCCTGTGATCTTCTGACAAATGTTTGAAGTGAATGGACTGCAGACAGAAATGCCGCAATGTTTGCCCGAACAGCAAGCTAAAGCCCAGTCTCCTTGAATGAAGTAATAACTGTATCTATAAAGTCCTCGCTCTCAACGAGATGTAGGCTGCAGCCAAAACAAATCAATAATCTATGATTGCCACAGGTTTTTTTTTTCAAAATTTTCCAGCTGAAAGTTATTCGGGTGCGAAGTATATGTTTAGCACCGGCTCAGGATCTTAGTGGACGCGACGAATATGGTTCAGTCGCGCAACACGGTCGACTACGCAGGTGTATAGTTGTTTGAAGACTAGCTTAGTGGTAAAAATATGAGGTGGAATAAACAAATAAATAGGGACCGGAAAAATTCGCGGGTTCAATGACCTGTAGGATGAACTCCATAGTTCTGCATGCAATCGGTCAAATGTCACCCACTCATTGGCTGCTGTCTTGTGAGGCGTCCCAACGTAGCAGCCTGTGATTCGATAAAGCTTTGGTCGGGCGTTCCTCATTGGCCCAGAGTCCTCCAGGTGAGTTGTGAGCCAATAGCAGAGGCAGCACCGAGGTATAACTATTTGTATTTTAGCCTATCGCGAAATGAATTCGCGAATTTTTCCGGTCTCGACAAATAAACCCTTCTGTAGGGGCCAGAAAATTTATAACGCGAGGACGGCAACACCCGGTTGCCGAGTCAGTGCTGCCAACCCCCAGGGGCTGTCCCAGGCTGGGTGGCCAGGGTGACTGCCCCCCGCGCCGGCACTTCCGTCTTAAAGACATGGACGTTATTGGGAAAAAGGAAATTTCGATTTTTTCTTTCCAGCATGCAGTTCAATTATTTTCAATTCATGATTTCGTACAAGTAAATCTTTCTTAGATTATATTGCCTCACATGATATCGCGATTTTACCGGGGGGGGGGGGGGGGGGGGGTTGATCGCAAGTAATTATGAAACCAACCCTGAATAATTTATCAGGAAAGAATAGAAAATTATCTCGGGGATAAATGAGCAAAATCATTGCTGGAATTTTTAAGTTCAAGACTGGCTTGAATAAAACCTTTCTGGAGGGCTGTATGGGGGGGTGGGGAGGGTAAAAACATACATACACCTCTCAGCCAGCCCGGTAACGACCCTCTTCAAAATACTGTGTCCTCTCCCCCTCCACCCCCAGGTAAGAGCAAACCGCCAGGTCCCCGAGAAGACTAAGGTCGCCACTGCCGACCGTCATGACGGGAGGAGTTCGCGCCGGAGCAGCGGAGATCGGTCCCGTCGACGGCTCGTCTCCTCTCGCGAAGAGTTCAAGAACCGAGCGCTGGCGCGAGATGGCGCAGTGGATAGTGCCTTGTCTGGGAGACTCACCTCAGCCTCAGAGGCCCGTGTAAGCTCCTGGAGTGACCTCGGGCAGATGCCACTGGCAGCGGCTGGCTCCAACCCCCCAGTCCCCCACAACCCCCGCTCCAGGGTGCAGAGTAGACTCTGGCAACCCTCCTCCTCTTAACAAGGACCCCCTCCCTCAAAAACAGACCAATAATTGACATAATTCGGCGCCCACGCCCGTCTTTCGTATCGAAACCTAGACACTTAACCCCAAATAAGAAACAAAAAATCTTTTAAAAAAAATTATAAATAAAAAAATAGGCTCAATGCGTTGAAACACGAAGGGAGAGAAGAAGGGTGACCTCACACCGCACAGACCTGGGATCGAACCGACGATCTTCCTCGCCAGAGTATCGAAGAACGAACAAGGTGAAGTCACGAGTCTTTAATTAAAGGACCGTTGAAAATCGAATTACAAAAAATTGTTTCGTAACGAATATTTGTGTTGATCCTGTTGTTACGGAATGCGCGGTCCGGCGGGGACCTACCTGCGTCATGAGGCGGTCGGCGCCCGTGCCCTCCTCGTCCTTGAACACGATGTCCGGGTTGTAGTTGGGCACCAGGTCCCTGAAGCGCGGGTCGGAGCGCTCCACGCGGCCCTCGGCCAGTCCGCTGGCTCCCAGCGTGTTCTCCGACACGTTGGGCACGTGCTGCTTGAACACGAGCGGCGTCAGCTTGCGGGGCCGGCGCGCCCTCCTGGAGCCGCGGCCCGGCCCGCACGCGCCCGCCGCCGCCACTAGCGCCGCCACCAGCAGCCACAGCGCCGGCCTCATCGCCGCCCCCGGGGCATGCCTGCGCCCGCACTCGCTCTCGCTGCCAGGGGGGTCGCGCGTCGACTGGCCCGGCCGGGCTCCCGCGGGCTGTCTCCCCCCTCCATCTCCCCACTCCATCACCCCGTGACGTGGCGGCCGCCCGTTGGCCCGGGGGCGGGGCCTCCCCTCCGCGCACCTGGCCCGGCCTTCCGGCATGCCTTTCCTTCCAAACTATTACCTTTTGTTGTTCGCTGGGATTTGGGGGAGATATTGTACCCCCTTCACCCTCTACCACTGAAGTCATTTGACCGAAATTTTGAAGAAATTACTTTCTGTCTAGTATCTGTTTGGTCTAGTGTCTGTTCGGTCAGTGCCTTTTGGTCTAGTGCCTGTTCGGCCCAGTGCCTCACGGCCTACTGAGTGGTCTCGGGGCTCGGGCGACCACGCAAGGACAGGCCTCGCTGGACCCCGGCTGCACGCTGGCTCAAGGGCAAGAGGTGAGGAGGGAGGGTCGCAGGACACCAAGAGGAAGCGACCAGGACCACCGGGGCTGGAGGAACCGGAACTCTGGAGGCCCGGAAGCCGCGAGGAATGCTCGCTATGCCGCGGAGATTCTACCTGGGGATGACGACGGAAGGTGAGGGTAGAGTTTGTGACCCCGTAAGTTTTGTCACAGATTTGTCAGTACTGAAAAGCAGTACCAATGATTTACGTATCCTTCTGCCTAGCCTAGAGACTCTGACATTTCTTAATCCGTCTGATGTAAGGCTGCAAATTCAAAGCCTTATGCTCGCCCTATTAACGTCTGCTTTTCCACTGGCAGATTTCTAAGTGTGAACCGTTGTGTTCTCACTAATCGGCATTTCCCAATTCGCTTACTTCACTGCTAGCTGGCGTGCTCCTAGAGAGGCGTGTCTAAATAACTTCGGTCCGATCATGAGCACTGAGCAATTGTGTGAAGGTTTTCATTCCGCGAAATTTGGCTCACCTCTACTTCTGCCATTGTTAGGGCCAACTGTGTTTGCAACCAACTTCGTGCAAAGCTTTGTAAGTGACAGTTGGGGGATCGGATAGGTTCCACTGGTAGCCACGCAGCCTACCGCTTTTGAGCACTGTCAAACTGAAACAAGTTACAGCCACAGAATACGTTGCTCATGAATGTGCTCAAGTCCTGAACAATAGACACATGAGCGTTACTATAGATGATTACAGTCACCAAGCGAAATAACAAATTCTCAACCGGTATTATCTTTGTATGTTGAGTATCCGACCAACGAGTGCAATATTCATCAAACAGTATAGTTAGACTGCTAAGCTGAAAATTCCTCCATAATTTCTGAGAAAATTTCTTGTAGGTACATGGTTGTCTAGCCTTGGAAAGCAAAGTATGTCCAATATTTTGTTAATTGGAATATTTATGTGGAATGTGTCAAGATTTTGCAATCTTTCACAGTGGCGGATGTAGGAATTGTTTTCTCGAGAGCGGATTTAAAAATAATTCAGAAAAATTAATTACAAATCAAATTTTAAAACAAGTATGTTAACAACAAGATACTCAACATTCTCAACAGTTTGAAGTTCCAGGTGTTGAAACAGCACAACTTGATTACTCAAATAACATACTGCCTTCTCATAAATCTTTCAACATTTCGGGAAGGGGGGGAGGGGAGGTGATATCCCCCGCTATTTACCCCCACCTTGCGTTCGCCGCTGCTCGTTCGTTTGATTGCCTGCACTCGAACCGGCCGGTCTTTGTTCCTTCGAAACGGGTTGTTCGCAATTTGCTCACACGTCTTCCCTTCTTCTCTCGTGCGAATCCTGAGCTCTCTCGCCACCTGTGATAACTGCTTCACATCCTAGCCTATCGACTGGAAGTAAAACCTCAATAGAGCTATTAGAATGCTCATTTATTGGTGATAGACACAGCACTCATATTCTATTCAAAAGCATTCAACACACGAACATTACGGTGGACTTTTGTTAAATATTCGAAACCGAAGTTGAGGCCGCCTTTATTATTTAAACGTTTCACGCAGCGCGGCTCAGCGGTAGAACATTGCACTCACAATGTGAGAATCCGAGTTTGAACCCCGGTTCTAACCGCCCTTGTTTCGGTTTCCAATGTTTTTTCCGGAATCACTCCAGGCTAGTTCCGGAATGGTTATTTACCACAGGCTTCTTTTTGACGTTATCTTTAAAAGATTTGTGCAATGGGAGTGCATGACTTGATGTAAGTTTTTGGACATACGCCATTGCTAAGAACTTTTTCTGTTGAAGAAAAACTAATAAATAAATAAAAAAATACACAAGAAAGACAAAAAACACACAAAATTAAGCAAACAATTGCTGTTGTCAACAAGAATATAAACACCACAAAATATTCCGAAACAGAAATATGGTCAACAAACAAAGAAAAAACAAAGAAAAAAGTGATAAGTAAACAAAAAACACACAAATGATGACAACACAAAAATATTGAAACCAAAATAATTCAGCACAACAGTTGAAACGAGACAAAAACACGGCAAAACGAAAAGACAAAAAAATACAATAGTTTTACCAAAACAGAAACAAGCGACGTTTCGGGAACTGCTATCTGCTCCCGTCCTCAGGCAGAGACGCACATGGTACGGAAACACAGGTGCGACTCTTCTTCTTTTTTACGTGATAACGTCTTATAAATCGATGAACGCCGGCTGCACGCACGAAAAAGCATGACTCATTGTCACGTTCCGCCTGAACCGAGCGTGCAAGAACCGGCCAACCACCGTGCGAGAAAATCGTCTATAATATCAAACAGGTTAAGGCGGGCTTTTTAACTAATTGTTCGTGATTATATTTAAAAAAATTATTTAAATTAAATTTGCAAAAACTGTAAATAATAGGATGAAAATTAAAAAGTATGCAATTTTTCATCAATATTTTCTTATGATGTCATCACGCATAATTATCGTCCGTAAACCGACTATACAGACAACCCCCTTCTTTTTTTTCCTGCATTAGTTGTGTGTTATCGTCTGTAATGAACTTTCTGTCCTTGATGAGGCCATATTTTCCAAACACCTGGTTTGTAAACTTAACTTATGAAGAAATACGTGTATGAAAGTATAATATATGGTGGGGTCCCGTCTTTCCGACCTGCAGCATGAACTATACTGTATACCTATAGGCCCGCGCGCGCAAGATCAGTAGAACACACTGTGTCCGACATTAAGCTGTCATGGAGTTAGCTATCGCCGGGAGACGGAAGACTCGTAGTTTTAGTCTATATTTTTACCTAGCCGTCGCCGTATTGTCCCATACCTGTTCACGTCCCGATGTCAGTGAGCGAGTGTGAACTAGAATCTCCGTTGCTAAACACGAGTCACTTCCATAAAAGAAAAAAAATACAGTAATTTAAAACGGCTTCCGCAATGCAAATGCAACGCGTCAGCCTGTGTTCTGGGCGTCCAACCAGGAGATGCCACGTCATCACACAAACTTGTGGCCCCTGGCGGCAGTACAGCTGCGGAGGTTGCGCCGCATCTGCAGCTGGCACGCCGAGAGGAACGTTCGTCTGCCTCAATAAAATATTCGTTTGTACATGGGCGAAATAAATATATTTTGTTGATCCAAACAAAAATATTGCAGTATGAAAGATTTTGTTGACCCAAAGAAATGATTTTGACAACTTAACAATAAATACCGTTTGTTGTGTTTTAACAAATGTATTTTTTTCTCCTTAAAATTCGTTTGGCATAATTTTTTTTTTTTTTTGCGGTAAGTAAATATTTGTTTCGCAATATATAAACAAATATATATTTTTGGATTCAAACAAACCTTGGGCAAGTTCTCATATCACTTTGTAAAGCAGAATTTCATTTAAGTAAGAGTTTGATATTTCTTCACTAGCAGTGGCTTACGCAAGGGATTTGGGGGGGGGGGGAGATATATCTACCCCCAACCCCACCGAAAAGAAATTCTGTGTACGCTCTTGTTTACTAATATGTTCTGCATCAGCTATGCTCTAAGCACCTTTCGTATATAATCCCTCAAGCCGTATTTACATCAGCTGATTTCGACAGTTCCGTAGGAAAAATCTTTTTCCAAAATTGGAGTCATGCATGGAAACCAAGAATCTGTCTGTATTCAGCCAGTGTTATCTTCCATCTTATTTGTTTTCCAACTAAATCTTTGTTGTTTCGAATAATGGCTTGGTTGTGGAAATAACCATATTGTTGATAGTGAGAAATGTAGACCTTTAAAATAGTTGTCCAGTTGGACTGCAGTGATTTTTTTGTTTCATAATAAATCATGGGTCTAGTAGTTGTTCCTTTGTGAATTTCGTTGTGGGTAGGTTTTCAAGAGAAATGTGCAGATCTATAAAGATATAGGTAAATAGTGAGTGAATTATTTATTTGCATGAAAAAGAGAGATATAGTCAAGTACGGAGCAGATGGTAACAGCCAAGGACGTTGACTAAATTTATAGGTAAACGATTTATCTTAAAATAAATCATTTCAACATTTTATTATTATAAACATTATCATGCAGACCTTTGTTTATCATTTGAATGTATTTTTTTTCTCTTGCCTTAGTTTTTCTTTGGCCTGTAGTGACAGTGTTGTCTTTCTACAGTGTCTGCATGTGTGAGTGCTCTCCTTTACGCGGACCTACTGCTTGTAGTGCCTTCGTCCACTGTGCGCTTGTGTTGTCTCTATCCTATCTGTAAGTGCATTTGTTTGTTAGTCTTTCTATCGTGCCCACCTTAACAGATTTTTTTTTTAAAACTGTTCTTGGGCATTGTACGAATTCCTACTTAACATTATAAATGCGACACTGGTTTGAAGATGTGCTGGCGGCCGCACACGCTCTCGCTGAAGCCGCCGTCGCCGTCCAGGGTGATGGTGGTGTCGGCCAGCAGTCTCAGCACCAGCCCCACGGTGGTGCGCTCGTTGCAGTCGATGCCCAGCAGACAGCTCTCCTCCACGTCGCGCCGCCCCACGTAGGACACCACCACCAGGTACCTGGTGCGCGCCGCGTGCGCGCTCTCCAGCCGCACCGCCATCTTGAGAGTCTCCTCGGGCCGCAGCAGGTGGTGCTGGATGTCGCCGCCAGGGGCGCTCACCCGCCTACCCGGGCTCACCGAGTCCCTGGAGCTGGCAGGCAGCGCCACTGCCGCGCCCTACCCGCGAAGTAGCATTCGCTCAGGCTCCTGCCAGTCCTGGACGCCTGGTCGCCCTCCTCTGCCGCGGTTCCGCTGGGGGGACGTGGCGGACAGCCCGCAGAGGATGGCGACCCAGGGCGAGGGCGGCGCGGGGGCGGCGGGCGGGGGCAGCACGCATCATGTCTGTTTGTCCTTCTTTCACGCAGCAACGAAGCAACGGATCAACATGAATTTTTTTTTGCACACAGATAGTTTATGGGCCGAAGAGTTACATAGGCTACATATAATTATGAAATTCCATCCCTAAGGTAGTGAAAAAAAAAATTAAATTCAGTTTTATAATGGAAAATCATAGAAGGTCAGTCATATACAAATATAGAGTGAATTTTTGACATTTCTCTATGTTCGCCTCACGGTCATATAGTAAGGTCTGGCAAATTCCCATCATATACTTTTCCGCGAAACCCATCCGCTTAGTGAAGCTCGCGGCGGCTAGCGAACTAAAAGGCGTTAATAACAGTTTTAGTTTTAAAATTTCGTCAATAGACGGCGTTGACCTTGGATTTTTAAAAGCGCTGTCGTTTGGTATGCGTCCGCCACGTCTTGCCTAGGGGTCGCCTGCCTTCCCACAAAGTGAAGCTGAAGATTGGCGTCCCGGTTCTGCTGATGCGTAGCCTCGATGCGCCGAGGTTGTGCAATCGTTGGATCATTAAAATCAAAATTTCCCGGTTTTCAAGTGTATGCCTTACAGACTTGAAACTCGGTAGTGATGTTCCTTATTATTATTATTATTATTATTATTATTATTATTATGTGTTCAGCCCGGGCAGCGCCGGGTACAAGCAAGTAAATATATGTAATGCTAATTATTTGTACGAATGTTAGGCAGGGGTGCCCACAAGGGGGGGTAACGACGCAGACTGCGTCATTAAAATTTCAGGGGGGGGGGGGTGGTTAAAAGACGAGAAAAATGTATATATTATTTACATAATTATAGCTTATAATGTGAAAATACGTTTCTGGTGCTTTGATAATTGAAAGGGATCTTGTAAATCAAATTGGCAACCCCGCACTTTCCTCAACAAAAGCAGTTTGGCATCTGTCGGTTCAGGATGGAAATATTACCTGATATGACCAAAATTATTAATTAGAAAATCAGTTTTAATTAATGCAAAATGTGATAAAATATAATACTAAAAAAGTATAATATTATAAAATAATTGAATAAATCATTGAAAAAATGGCATAAAAAATTTCGGGAGGGGGGGGGCACCTCATTAGGTTAGGAAGGGGGTGGGGGTGAGTCATAGTGTTTGGGGGGGGGGGCACCTCTGTGTTAGGGCAGACGTGAAACGTACATATTTGTTCCCTGGTTCAGACGTAGGCAGATGTTCGGTTGCGACGGCAGGCGGGTCGGTTGGCAGCACTGCGCAGCGGCGGCCGGTGCTGCAGAGGGCTCGGGACAGACGGCGTGGGTGAGGCGTATCGCCGAGGGCAGATAGCGAGGCCCGAGACAGCGCTGTCAGCACCTCCCGCCGCCGCAGAGTTGCCAACCTCTGGGCCTTCGAGCGCGCCACTCGCCCGACCACATCCCGGATCCTCTCACAATACGTTATTTTTAGATTTTTCCTTCAGTGCGTACTTTTATCCCCCCGATATTTTCCTCGGTACTTTTTGATCTCGGTGTTCGGCATTTGGCAGGAGTGATTTCGTGGAAATTGTACGGAAGTCGACGAACGGAAATGTGTCACAAAGATGGCGGACCCCGCACGCGTTTGAACATAAACCCGTACATAGTCACTTTCGTAAAAATCGGGGTTCACATCAAACATATTGGTGTGCAAAACGAAACTTGTTATGATGGTGAAACTATAGGTACCCTGGAATATATTTGGTAAACTAAAATAGTCACAGTACAATGAAATATCAAAATCTAAAATTTCAAAAAAAAATAAAATAAAATGGCATTACAATGATTGTAATGCACATTCTATTTCCGAATTTATAACTGTCATAATAGAAGAGTGATAGAGTGCGTGCTTGTTAACATCAAGAAACGTGGTTCAATGTTCATTGAGAGTTTTTTTTTTAATAACAGATTACTGGATTATGCAATTTGTGCTTTAAGCAAATATATATTAATACGTTTCATATGTTTATTTATTGCTATAATATTATTAAATACATAGCTCTGTCCATTGGATTGAATATGTCATACTAGGTAGGCATATAATACTTTATTTTTACTTAAAATAAAATAAATTACGTTTATTAGGAAATGAATGCCCTTGAATTCACATATGTGTTAAAATATGAAACCTTATAATAGTACAACTAACCTTTAAAACTCTTGCTATATTTTTTAATCATCTAACGAGTGTAGCTATATTCTTTAAAGTATTAACTGTTTGATGAATTTTAACAAGATGTGCAGTATTTTAATAAAATTCATTATCGAAAATCAGGTCTAAAACTGGGGTTTCAATTTTTTCAAGTATTTTTCGCTTTTATGCTAGCAGTTTCTATTGTTTTGTGCTGTTATCTGAGTGGCGATGGTAACAAGCAACGTTTACGATTCAGACAAATAATTCTAGCGATGGGCGCAGGAAGTAAGCGGAGATTAACGTCCAGAAATTTCGTTAGTTGAAAAGCGAACATTTTATTTATCAATAGGTTATATTTATCACGTTCGGCACTATTTTAAAGAATTTTGCGTCAAATTTCGTGTCAAAGTTTCATATTATAAGTTTATTTTCAACCTGAGAGCACATGAATGTGCAATGTTACCGAAGTTGGGAGATCACACATCATTGGCAATTAATGGAAGACTAGCTCACAGTTTATTTAGAAAGGCTATTTATAAAATTCAAACTTGATCTTTCTTGCATTTGTTATAATGCCACAAATATTTCGAAAACATATTCACTTGGTGTAATATCATGGGTATAAAAATAGGTACAAGTCTTCGTAAATATCATCACTTGCGTGACTTTTTACATCCATGATATTATGCACTGTGAGTAATATAGAAACTATTTGTGCAGCAACACTAATGCAAGAGAGGTATCGAGTTAAAAATGTATAAGTAACCATTAAAAAAAGTAACGACGAAAAAAAAAACGAAAAAAAATATGGCGTGTGAGTCCGAGCCGTTTAAAAACATTTCCCATCTCGCTTTTCATCACCGGAAACAATGTCTATTAACAACCAACATAAACTTTATTACTCATACTTTTGACTCGACTCTTTCCAGTACCACGGTACGGTGCACAAGCAATATAAACTCTCTCTTATATGCCTATTAATATATTAACTCCACGATGCAGACTCGTGTTGCCAACCTTAGCGAAAACCCACTAGTTTAAGTGAATTTGAATACTGTATAGCGCGTATTTGTTTCTTTCGGAGATGTCATTGGCGACATATTTTAATAAGAAAAAAATTATGCTTCAATGAAATATCAATTAAATAATAAAATATGCGCCAGTTTTCGTAATATTAACTCTGTATTATCCCCGCAAAAAAATTGGTTGTCTGTAAAGTCGGTTTACGGACGATAGTTTAACGTGACGTCATAACAAAACATTGATGAAATGATTGCATACTTTTATGAATAAAATTGAATCATTTTTATTGAATTACCACTATTTTGTATGGATACAAAGAAGGAGTGAAATGAAATCTACAATTTAATTGATAAATTTACTTTTATTTGCACTCATTAATTCAAATATGTTTATTACTTTAACGAACAGATTATTTTAACTATAACTTTTATACATGTTTGCTATTCAACTTCTTCCAATCTGTGTTATTCTGTTAAGGATAGGACGATGATAGGAAAAGTAGGAAACGATTGGGAGTGTTTCAAGTTTAATATGCCTCGAAAAAGTCAAATCGATGGTTGTTCCAATCGAGTGGAAGAGAGATAGATGCGGCGCAAGCGTACAATGAGCATAACGGGACACAACGTAACGGGACAATGTGCGTTTCGGGACACTTTTTCGTGCGTGCAGCCGGCTTTCATCGATTTATTAGACGTTGTCACGTCAATAATTGATATAACCAGCCTAAAATGTTTAGTTTACTATTAAGTTTTAATAGTTTATATTGTAAATTATATTCTTAGATCACCAATATTAATATATTATTATCTTTATTTTTTTATCCATACTAGGCGCCTCACGCAATTGTTTTATCACTGGTATAGTGTTTAATTCAATTCTGGTGGATTTGTAGGCCTAATCATCATTCAGTAGAGTTTCAGTTTGGAATTGGCAACAGACAAACAAACCACCCCTCCCCCACTCCAACACACACACACATACACACAATTCCACTTGTATTCTTCATCAGGCTGGTCTTCAAACACCTGTGCGTTTTCTGTGCTTCCGTATACTAACCAGTAGACCATACTTGTAAACGTCTTGTGATTCCTAAAGCCTGTAGAAAACAGCTGTAGTTTGGTATAATTTCTGCTTGGGACTTTCATAGCAGACCTTACAAGGGCAACAGTATTGACAATATCAGTACTGGCAGTAAGTCCTCGCACCAACCAGTCTCAAACATTCCCTGCATACACGACCAATATTACTGATAAAACTTTTTTTTTTCCAGAAGAATTCGCTCAGTACCTCGCTTTCTGCCTAGCGACCAGGGCGAATCTCTGCAGGTTTTTTTTCCTGGGTTAGCTCTGGGGCGAGTACTTCCAAAACAATGGAATAAAACGTTGGCCTACAGGTTCCGTAGCTGTTATTTTGATTTTTGTAACTATTCATCAAGCAACACGCGAACGCTGGATGAAGAGATGGTTGAAGAAGAAAAGAAGAAAAATTCTCACCTAGTGCAGCATCACCGTCGTACCGAAGGTCATAGCCGTCGGTCACTTGTTCGCTGGAGACACTGACTCTCGCCTCTACACGGTCATCAACATTAACACGGCCTCCTACCAACCCCCCCCCCCCTTTTTTTCCCCTTTTTTTTACACTTACTAGTATCGATGCCCGGTAAAAAACAACAGAAAACCAGGATTTACTTGACCACTCCGTCAACATCTACCGTCAGTCCAGTTTTTTTTTTTACCTCACACGTCAGTGTTATTCTCAGTATAATAACAAGGTAGATATTGTTAATAATATGGAGCTTGTAAGGCCTGCTTGTAACTTTTAGAGATTGAGAGGTTCTAGTGTTTTGTTTTTTTTTTTTTTTTTTTTTTTAACTCGGCGGGCGCAGTTGTCTCTTGTTTCTTGTCTGATTGGACGGGCGACAGCCCTCGCCTGCACCGGGTGCCGCGAACTGACGACGTAGTGGTGCCTCGATCGCTTGGAGCATACTCCAACGGTTCCCTAGCCTGATGCGGAGTCGACGTGGTGAGCGACGACACAGCTCCGGTGCTAGTTTGGACAGCTAACAGAGGTTTGGATAGGCCTCCACCGAACTACGGGTTCACTGGGTGTTTTGAGGGGTCCAAGCGTGATGTGGGAGATTGGGGAAGGCGCCAGCAGTGCTGATAAAGTCTCAGGGCTCAGGACACAGCCGACTGTCTGGTCAGCTGAGCGAGTTACGGGGCTGAGGCGGTGACTATGCTGGGTTGATGGCCCTAGCCGCTGGTCATTGCCGAAGCTCTAACACCTTCCCGATCAAAAGAAGTGAGAAATCCCTTGACATCTCATGTCTTAATTTTACTTGCTCTGGAATGTTAAAAATTGATCTGCAAGCCGACTCCCGACCTACCCTTGAAGGGCGCATGTTTGGGAGGACAGGTGGAGGGAGCGACCTTAGGTTGGAACACAGATGGCGACCCGGAGACACTCCAGCTGCTCTCACGGCTTCACCGCTTCACTGTCAACACGTTTCTGTGATCGTCACACTGAACACCTTTGCACTTCCGCGATTATATTATAAAGTATTTATTATTTTTGAATGCCACCCATGTCAAATCATCACAGTTGCAAAGACAGCGTTCGGAGTAACGAGCACACAGTGTTTTGTATAAAGTATGGGCAATAACTTATTGTATGAACAAAAGAACAGCTTTTAAGTCGAGAAGTTAACGAATGAAATAAAAAAAAAATTCATTTGCGTTACGGAAATTAATTTGTTTAGCAACGACATGCTAGGAAAAGCGTTTTAAGAGTGTTGATGAAGCAAATATGTTCTGCACCGGTTAATTTTTTTTTCTTCTTGATGTATTTTAAAAATACAAATAATACATAATTTAAAAATAAAGAAATGTCTCTGGCACGTTTACAAAAAGACAATTATAAAAAAAATGCTAATCTTTAGAAAGCAATTTTTGGCGACGACTTTTATTTTCAGTTTGTTTTGTTGGCTACCAAATCGGCGCCGAAGATGGCGCCGAATATGGCTGCCTGCTCGGCTCCGGGCAGCGGTATGATGGGGGGAGGGGGTGGTAGCCGGTGTCGTTACGTCCAGGCAACAGATCGCGCGATAACGAGGCAGCTTATCTGCTGTCCATCGACACGCCTGGTGCCTCGGCGCGCTAGGGGCCACTGGAGCGTGGCGAGTGGCCGGACATCTCGCCCGTAATCGCCTCGTCCTGTTGCCGAGTTGGGAACACGGCCTTTTTTTCTTCTTTTTTTGCACGGTGAGATGGGGTTAAGGAAAAGAAGGATTGTGGGTAGGGGGGGAGAAGAGAGAGAGAGAGGGGGGGGGGGGGAAATTGCCGGAGAAAATTGCCGTTGCGGACTTTATTAGATCGTTCTTTATCACGTGTCCGGTGTCCGGCCGGTTGATTATACCGCCCTGCGACCGCGGCAAACTAGGCTCCAATTTAACGCCATTTTGTCACGAAGCGGCGGCTAATTGCACGGCCGGGCTGGCGCAATCTCCGCGGGCAGGGAGAACGAGAGAGAGAGAGAGAGAAATATTTTATGCATCGTACCGCGGGCCGGTGTGAACAAGGTGGAGGGGGGCGCTCCAACAAGGTAGTTATGGCCGCGGAACATGTTCATCTCGCCGCGGCGAGAAAGTAGAGCGAGCCACGTCTCCTGAAGGGAGGGGGGGTGACGTGGCGGACGTCTCCGCAACGTGACCTCGGCCCCGGGCAAGGCTGCTGGTGCTGACGCGATGGATGAGGGGTGCGGGGAATGACAGCGGGCGACAGTGCTGCGCTCTAACGTGTAAATAACAACTAAGACGATACAGGGCGTTACGGCAGCGCACTGCAGCGGTGAAGTTCCCAAGCTGCTCATCACATACGCTTCTGAAAAACGTAGAGTAAATCCTATCCACTCGCGACTTCTGTACAGTATATATATATATATATATATATATATATATATATATATATATATATATATACACTAAAACATATTTTTAATTTTAATAACAACAACTAAACTAAATTAGTATAAATTAATATTTAATAAATATTTTCTAGCCCTTATACCATTTATTGAAGAGCTTGATTTTAATGAGACAGATACACACACACACACACACACACGGCTCCGGACCGCTTGCAGGGGCCAATGAGGGGAATGTGTATTCCCCCCCCCCCCCCCAAAAAAAACCGAATTACTAAGAAATCCTAAAAAATCTATCATTATTCCCACCACAAAAAGGGACGCTACTGACCACTGTCCGCTTACTCTCTTTCAGCGGTTGTACTTTCGTCGGAAGTCCTGCAGCTGATGGTAAGCGTTCAACCCGGAGGTGCGAATTCTGTAAATGGTTCTAAACAAACAAACAAAAAATGGAGTCTTACTCAAGGGCAGCAGAATAGAGAACGTTTTCATCTGCCAATTCCTTCGCCCACTTACCGCAACCCCCTTCGAACGCCTTTTTTTTTTCCTGTCGACGATCCTGATGGTTGGTACACAGGATGGCGGCGTGACTGTTTCCATGTGAACCGTGGGACGCTTTGCAGCGCTCAGGACAGCTGCCTACTGCAGCCGGGCTGTCGTCTCAGCACAGCGGACCCGAGGCAGGGCGTCTGGCGTCCAACACGTCAGCTCGTTCACACCAGCACGTGGCGCGACAGCCAGCAAACCCACGCACCTGGCGCCCCGAAACCGCTTCCTCACGGGATTCGAACCCACGGACCCGAGTTCACGTTCACCTGTATTCTCCCACCGTGCTTCAGAAACTGCCATCATCGGGTCCTGTACAGGGCCCCCACATGGCCGGTGCTACCGTTGCTATGGCAACGGGGCCCATGGGTCTAGGGGGCCTGCGAAGGAAAGAAAAAAAAAACTTAAAACAAAAAAGTAGACAATTTTAAATAAATCATAGAAAACAATTAAACAGAAAGGCCTAAATTTAGTTACCGATGAAATATTACACCAGAGTAATATCTATTATTCGGAATATGCTGTGCGTACAGAACGTGTCTGAATTTACAACTGTGAGAAACAAAACCACCACCAATTGACGTGACACCATGTTGACAGTGCAGGACACTTACACTCATTTATTTGCCATTATTCAAAATCAATTTACGTTGACAATCGAAACACTGACTTAAAACTAGTTTTAATGTGTTTAAAAATAATTGTGAAAAGGTTAAAAATATATATAACTAAAACAATATACATAAAGGAAAAAAAAACATTTTTTTATCTCTGTTAGAAAAAAAAAGGGGGGGGGCATCATGACTTCTACCAACGGGTCCCAAATAATGATGCGGGGGGTATGGTCCTGTAGTGAAACCCCGGCCAATTATCCAACCAGCACACACCTCAGGGTCACCAAACGTCCGTTCTTTACATAATACATTTAAACCTACTAGCTACTCCCACGACCAGAGGCAGTGGGTACACACGAGTACACACACTGGACACACACCGGACACACACCGGACACACCGTATCACCAACTCAACCATCCTGTCACAGTAGCATGTGAGAGATCTCACGCGGAATGAAAGCAAAGTTTTACAATCAACACCGCCGTGTTTTTAAATGTGTGGACACAAAAAGGAAAAGGAAAAAAAGAATGTAACATCATGACAAGGTTTTATTCTGGCTGCTGGCCACTGTGGTAAATACACAATGGATAAGTTATTTTCTGGTAAAGGCCTTCTGAATGGTATGATATGCCGTTCTTGGAAACATGTAACATCAAAAGGCCAAAATACCATCCATGGCTCACATCAATTGGGGTGTGTCTGGGTGGTTTTCGAGAAAAAAGTAGTGCTCCTGGTACACCCTAACGGGTTCAGTTCTAGGAGGTGGTGGTGGTGAGGTCAGGCCGGGCTTTGCCCGGAGATAACTTGTATCACCAACTGTCAAAAATGCTGGAGTTGACCTGTATAGGACATCCAGCTCATTCTCCATTAGTAGAGCCCGGAAAAATTCGCGGGTTCATTTCACGATATGCTAGAATCCAAACAACTGTATCTTTATATTGCTTCTCTGATTGACTCACAGTTTATCTGAAGGACTTTGAGCCAATGAAAAAACTTCAACCAAAAAGTATCGTCTCGCAAGCATCCCAGTTGACAGGTGTCACGAGTCAATAGCCAATGAGCAGGTGGCATTTGCCTGTGTGTGTAGGGGGTTGTGGAGTCTATCATAGAGGTCATCGAAAGCGTGAATTTTTCAAGTCTCTATCCATTAGTGACCTTCCCGACAGTGCATACATTGAAATTAGCACTACTGGCATATTTTATCGCAATACTGACACTTACCGCTTCTACTTTGTTATAATTCTGGTAATTTATATTATGTTTCTTTTAGCCTTTTGTGGGCCACTTTGGCAAGCCCGCCGCTTAAAGTATCATGGTCGCACCTATAAAAATTGTAATTTAAGATCATGAGGTGATCAGCTGTAATAAAATTAGCAGGTACGTTATCAACCTCAAAATGAGTCACTTCCTATGTAATCTTGTTATTCCAGGCTTTGTGTCCGCTCACCCTGCATCACCAAGAAAAAAAGGGGTTGTCTGTAAAGTCGGTTTACGGACGATAATTTTACGTGATAACGTCATAAGAAAACATTGATAAAAAATTGCATACTTTTTAATTTTCAAAAATTATTTTACAGTTTTTGCAAATTTAATTTAAATAATTTGTTTGAATATAATCACGAACAATTAGTTTAAAACACCGCCTTAACCTGTTTGATATTATAGAAGATTTTCTCGCACGGTTGTTGGCCGGTTCTTGCACGCTCGGCTCAGGTGGAACGTGACAATTTTTCGTGCGTGCAGCCGGCGTTCATCGATTTATAAGACGTTATCAAGTCAAAAAAATTTTTTACCACTTTCTCCAAAACATCTAAAAAAAAATTTCTTAACGAGCGACACCTTGCCCGGTGCTCGGACTTGCTCGATCTGGCAACACCGCACACAGCCACTGCGGGCCTCGAGGTCCGACCACCAGACCCGGGCGTCGAACCACGGGCCGGGTAGACGTACAGGCTTCGGCCTGAGACGCACCTAGATCCCTCCCCATCCCTAACCTTCCCACCCCTCCCAAATACACTTAGTTTTGTCTAGGTTAAAAAAAAAAGTGTGAAGGATAGCGAGGTCGTCCTTCATAGACTTAGTGACAGCGCAATTAGAGAATTGTCAAGCTACATAAAAAATAACTTAAAATAGTGTAGACGGTTGGTTCGGTCGTTAGTTCCATAAAAAAATACTGCGAAATCGTGTGAACGGTTGGTGAACTTATGTAAGCTACATAAAAAAAAAATACCGTGAAATCGTGTGAACGTTTGGTGAAGTTATGTAAGCTAAGTTACATAAACAATTATTGTGAAATCGTGTGAACGGTTGGTGAAGTTAAGTAAGCTACATAAAATAATACCGCGAAATCGTGTGAACGGTTGGTGAAGTTATGTAAGCTACATAAAAAAACCGTGAAATTGAGTGAACGGTTGGTGAAGTTATGTAAGCTACATAAAAAAAAATACCGTGGAATTGTGTGAACGGTTGGTGAAGTTATGTCGCCCCTAACCACTAACCACCAGTGTTGACATTCATTACAGCTAGGTCTTGATGGTTTCGAATTTCACACCCAGCTATCAGGTCTGTTTTGATATTATATATATATATTTTTATTTATTTAGGTATAAAAATATCTTAACTTTAAGTGGGTAATGATAATGATCCAACTTTTTTAAGCAGCAACTTCAGGTACTTGTGTGTTTAGGTGTGTGTGCGTGTGGTTGGCGTATACACTTTTCCTTAATATGTAGAGTTAAATAATACATAGTTATTAAAGTAATAACTTACTGTGTAGTTTACGAAAGTTTAATTTTTTAAATCATAGTTTTTGTTCTTTTTTATATTTTTGTTGTGTATTTTCTGAATAAATGAGACTACCATTTAAGAATACGTTAAACAAATATATATATATATATATATATATATATATATATATATATATATATATATATATGTGTGTGTGTATTAATTATATTTTTTCCGTAGTTTAAGTGTGAACTATTTTCTTAGCTCACTCTTTTTTTTTACGTGTTCACTTCTTGGTTTTACTGGTTAATGTTTATTTTTATTTCGAGATCCAATATCTACATTATTTATTTCTATGGTTTAGTGCAAGACAAGGTGGTACTTGCGCCTTAGCTTCTCCGCGAGTAAAAATAAAACAAATAATTAAAGGATAATAGAGCTGATAGGTAGCATATTGAGGTCTCAGCCGTGAGAACAGTCTAAAGGTTTAGAAAGAGAAAATGGGAAAGGGGGAGGTATTATTTGGACTTGACTGTGTATTGATGAGATGTGTGTAAGTGTCGAGGTGGCGCAGAGACGGCCCGGGCAAGGACGGAGAAGCGCCTCCACGGGACACAGACCAGTGTTGCCACAACTTAGAAACACACAACTTAGAAACACACAATATATAATCTTCTAAGTTATGCCTGTTCTAAAATTGTTGTGTGTGTAAGTTATGCCTGTTCTAAGTTGTGTGTGTCTAAGTTATGCCCGTTCTAAGTTGTGTATTTCTAAGTTATACATGTTCTAAGTTGTGTGTTTCTAAGTTATGCATGTTCTAAGTTATGCATGTTCTAAGTTGTGTGTTTCTAAGTTATGTCTGTTATAATTTGTGTGTGTCTAAGTTATGCCTGTTCTAAGTTGTGTTTCTAAGTTATGCATGTTCTAAGTCGTGTGTTTCTAAGTTATGCAAGCTATAAGTTGTGGTTTCTAAGTTATGCGTGTTCTAAGTTGTGTATTTCTAAGCTTTGCATGTTCTAAGTTGTGTGTTTCTAAGTTATGCATGTTCTAAGTGTCGTGTTTCTAAGTTATGCCTGTTCTAAGTTGTGTATTTCTAAGTTATGCATGTTCTAAGTCGTGTGTTTCTAAGTTATGCAAGCTATAAGTTGTGGTTTCTAAGTTATGCGTGTTCTAAGTTGTGTATTTCTAAGCTTTGCATGTTCTAAGTTGTGTGTTTCTAAGTTATGCATGTTCTAAGTGTCGTGTTTCTAAGTTATGCCTGTTCTAAGTTGTGTATTTCTAAGTTATGCCTGTATTATGTTGTGTGTTTCTAAGTTATGTGTGGTTCCCTAGTGGAGCAAGCTGTGCTGTGCGTGGACGCAGCGCGCGGAAGTGAGGCAAGCCAGCAAGCAGTCTCACGCACGGCGAGATGTCATCTATAGCGCGTCCCACGCTGAGTCTGCAGCTCGGAGCGAGGGGCGCGCACTGTTGCCACATCGCACCTCCCGGCATCCGCGCATTTAAAAATATTATTTTGCACACCATGGTAGTTATAATAAGTTTTTTATAGAGATATTTTTTTTTTCAATTTTCCTATTTGTTTGATTTTTCTAAGAACATAAAATAGTGTCTGTTGACTGCGGTAAAGTTTTCATTCTGTAATAAAATTAATTCACTGCTAAACACCAATCATGAAGCAGTCGGTCACTATTTATAACAAGGCAGTCCGTTAAATTATGTGCTATGCTCAAACACATCTGAATTTTTTTATATTAAATTATATTTTAAAATGTTCTAGACACAAACGGTAGAAACCCAGACAGCTCCTTTCAGCTGCATCTCCTTAGAAGTAATATTTTTTAAATATAATCAGATGATACTCTTGATGAACTAAACAATAAAATGTATTTCCAATAATTTTATTCAAATATTTACAAAAATAATTATTTCAGATAAATAAAACAACTAACCATTTTGAATTGTAAAGTTGTGTCTAAAACTTTTGATTTCTATGGAATATAAATGGCAACAGAGCACACTGAAACAAGGTAATCGCTAATGAGAGAAATTATGCGTTTGAAAGAGAGGGTAAAGGTCCATTTTAATACACGTTGTATTGTAAGGATAAACATTCATGGCCAACGTCACCCTGTCTATGGGCCAGACACACATAAATAAATATTAACAACGATTTTTTTAATGACGTTTTATGGTAGGGTGGCCAATTAAAAAATAAGTAGCGTGTCATTAAGAAAGGAAAAAAATTAAACATAATATTTAGCCTACAAAAATAATAATAAAGTAAATCCGTTTAATTTAGGAACAATTACCACGAAACAATATACAGTTTATTAATTGTACATAAATAATAATTTTCGTATTTCTGTGAGAACACTGCGACTGAATAACAGTGTCACTTGTACAGCGTATCCTACATACAGGCAAACAAAAATGGCTGGTACACGAGAGTACAGCTTATGGTTCTTTATTGAAAGAGTGTTTAAAGACAGACATGCACTGCTCGCCAACGCACGCACGATGGGAATTTATTTATTTATTGCCTTATTTTAAGTGGCTATGTTAAGGTATACCGCTTTGTCTTACACTTAACCACATAAATCTATACTAATTAGGTATATGCAAAATAAACCTGATAAATATTATAACCTAGACTTAACAAAAATTGTCACAAATGCATTTCTTTGGGGGAAGGATCTATCGATTTTTTTTATTTTAAACCTCACCTGGTTTAAACCGAGAACATAAGTGAGTTTTTATTAAAACATTTTTTTTAATTTTGATTCATTAATTTTTTTTATAAATTTTAAAATATTTTCCCGAATTTTATTGCATAAAAATTACGGATTTTAAAGATGGCCGCCGTAACGAAAAGTGCAACGATCTAGAATCCAATATGGTGGACATAACGTAAAGTGTAACGATAACATAATACTCATTCATGATGACGGACATAACGTAACGAGCAACGTTTCTAGAATCCAAGATGGCGGGCATAAAAGAAAAATGCAACGGTATTTTAAAATATTTTTATTTAAATTTGGCTTAATATTTTTTTTTTATAAATTTTAACTTTATTTCTCGTTAAAATCGGATAATAAACAAAGATATTCAAGATGGCTGCCGTTTCGATAATTGCAACAGTTACGTCTTGATGCGATATGGCGGTTCTGTCTCGAATGAGTAGAAATACGAAATTAAGAAAGGAATCGCACGGACCAGATTGAAGAATGCCCTTGTATTGCATTACCGTAGAGACCCGGAAAAATTCGCTGGTTCAATGACCTCCAGGATAGACTCCAATATCCTCTACACACTCGGGCAAACGCCAACTGTTCATTGGCTGCTGACTTGTGAGTCGTCTCAACTGGGTGGCCTGTGATTCGACACTTCTATGAGTGAGGGTCTCGCGGGTTCGTTGCGCGATAGGCTAAAATACAAATAGTTATACCTCAGTGCTGCCTCTGCTATTTGCTCACAACTCACCTGGATGACTCTGGGCCAATGAGAAACACCCGACCAAAGCTTTATCGAATCACAGACCGCTACGTTGGGACGTCTCACAAGACAGCAGCCAATGAGTGGGTGGCGTTTGACCGAGTGTAGGTAGAACTATGGAGTTCATCCTGCAGGTCATTGAACCCGCGAATTTTTCCGGTCCCTACTAATTGGCCCTCATTCTTCCAGATTAACAGTGAACCAATGACAGAAGCAGCACTAAGGTATAATTATTTGAATTTTAGCATAACACGAAATGAACCCGCGAATTTTCCGTGTCTCTAGCATCAGTGAGCCTGCGCGCTCACCACACAGCTAGCAGCGCAGTCGCCTCGTCGACGACGACAGGAGAGACAGCAGTCCGCGAGGTGGGTCGACGTCAGAGGCCCCGACTGCAGTGCGCGCGCGGCTGGTGCGAGGGCGCTAAGGGCGCCTCTTCGCCTCTACTGGTCGGTGCCGCGCCTCTATGGGTACAGCCAGGAAATATTCGCGGGTTTAAATGACCTCCAGGATGAGCTCCACAGTTCTACGTACATTCGGTCAGATGTCACCCGCTCATTGGCTGCTGTCTTGTAAGACGTCCCAACGTAGCAGCCTGTGATTCGATAAAGCTTTGGTCGGGTGTTTCTCATTGGCCCAGAGTCATCCAGGTGAGTTGTGAGCCAATGGCAGAGGCAGCACTGAGGTACAACTATTTGTATTTTAGCCTGTCGCGAAATGAATTCGCGAATTTTGCCGGTCTCTATTTATGGGACTTCAATCGGTCACCTGGACTCTCAAAGATAGAAAAAAAAAAAAAAGGCAGTCAAGGAAACTGTCGACAGAAGTGAAAACTTAAAACTTCATTTCTACGTCAAATGTACGTAAGAAAATGATTTTGATATTATATCAGTATGATGTCAGCATGATATCATTTATCCTTGCATAATTTTTTTCAGTCACAACAGATGTCAGTGGTAAGTCAAAATTACTTAAAAATTCATTACCTAGCTATGACTTGCCAGCGATGTCAGACCTAGGTCATGTGTTCGCTGGGCAATGCACACAGTATACACAAATGAAACTTTTCACGCGGTCGATTTAACTTCACTTACTGCTACTACAGCATGTCAGTGACGCGAACTCTCTCAAGATTTTACCCATCCAAGAAAAGAGTCCAACACGCACATGATGCAGTCGAGTATATACAATGAATGTATTAGTGTATGCATGCGTAGATATACATTTATACAGGCCGGTGCGCGTCGCCAGTCTGGCGCAACACGTCGCTAGCATGTCGGTGACGCGAACCCGTAAGTTTTGCCCATACCAAAAAAATCGCTCAACGCGGGTAAAGAAGTTTCCACTCCAAAAATTCCTGCACTTCCCTATTCCACTAACATCAATAGGTTTAAAAAATCTGATACCGAAAAATTGTCAGTGAAAACACACGGTTTAGCCTTTTTTCATCGTCAAAATATTATATACATACACACACACACACACACACACACGTGTTAGAGACGAAATCATGAAACGCAACTTGACCACAAGTGGAATTGATCAAACGGTTGGTATTTTAGCTTGTACAGTCGAGTTATTATCTTTGAAAGATTTGTGCAATGGGGGTGCATCACTTGACGTAAGATTTTGGACATACGCCATTGCTAATTTGTGTTTTTTTTTTTTTTTTTTCGTTCTATTCTGTTTTGGAAAACTATCGTGTTCGTTTCGTCTTTTCGTTTTGTCGTGTTTTTGTCTCTTTTCAACTGTTGAGCTGAATTTTTTTGGGTTCAATTTTTTTTTTGTGCTGTCATCATTTGTGGTTTTTTTTTGTTCTCTTAGTCCATTTTTCTTTGTTTCTTCTTTGTTTGTTAACCATATTTCTGTTTTGGAATATTCTGTGGTGTATATATCCTGTTGACAACAGCAATCTTTTTGCTTAATTTGTGTTTTTGTCTTTTGGGTATTTTTTTAGTTTTCTTCTACAGACATACATGTGCTTAGCAATGGCGTATGTCCAAAAGCTTACATCAAAAGTCACAGTCCAGTTAAAACACTAGATAGTTCAGGTTGAATACAAATGGCGGTGGTGTTCGTAAAGAGACGCTGATCGGCTCGCTGGGAACCACACATAACTTAGAAAGTCACAACTTAGAACTGTCATAACTTAGAAAACTTGGAAAAATCCACGTAACTTAGAAACACACAACTTAGAAATATCATAACTTAGAAACATACAACGCAGAACCACACAACTTAGAAACGTCATAACATAGAAAGTCACAACTTTGAACTATCACAACTTAGAAACACACAACTTAGAACTGTCATAACGTAGAAAGTCACAACTTAGAACTATCACAACTTAGAAACACACAGCTTAGAACTGTCATAACTTAGAAAGACACAACGCAGAACCACACAACTTAGAAACGTCATAACGTAGAAAGTCACAACTTAGAACTATCACAACTTAGAAACACACAACTGATAACTGTCATAGCTTAGAAACACACAACTTAGAACTGTCATAACTTAGAAACATGTAACTTAGAAACACACAACGCAGAACCACACAACTTAGATACGTTATAATTTAGAAAGTCACAACTTAGAACTATCACAACTTATAAACACACAACTTATAACAGTCATAACTTAGAAACACATAACTTAGAAACACATAACTTAGAAACACGCAACGCAGAACCACACAACTTAGAAACGTCGTAACGTAGAAAGTCATAACTTAGAACTGTCATAAGTTAAAAAATTCTAAGTTGTGTGTTTCTAAGTTATGGCAGTGCTGTGCAGAGGCCCGAGAGAGGTCGCAGGAGTCGTCCTTGGCGTGGGCAGCTCCGCTCCTGCGGGCGACCTTGGCAGGGCGCGGGGCCCTCTGGAGGCGCGCCCGGCGGTGACTTGCAGGAGCCTTGCCTCCTCACTTGCCCTCGTTGCAGTCCGTCGCCCCGCCCCGCCCCGCCCGAAAGCTGGTGCTCCTCGCCCGCCGTGACGCCACGAGTATGTAGGTAACTGTGAAGTCCATCCCACCTAATTTTCTTTTTAATCAAACTTTTTTTTTGTTAGGATAAGAAATCCTGTGGGAACACTGACTACAGATGTACCAGATATCTGGTATGTCTGCCAATACTGCTTGTAGCAGCGCTAACGTAGAGTGGACACAAATTTCGGGGCTGCGCAGTACCGAATTTTCGTGGCCAACATTTAAAGGGCATTCAACCACGTGACACTGGCCAATCAGCATCGAGGGCATATGCAGAAAAAGAAAAGGGAAGGAAACTGACTTCATTTCATGTGAACATTACCAAAGCAACAATTCTTAATGTGCAGTTCATTAAAATGCATGAATTGATATCATAGTCCCATTTCATGGCCACACGGCAAACGAAAAATATGGCGGCGTACAAATAAATACCGTTGCCTTGTTTATGGTCTTTCCTTTTATCAACACCGCCATATTTATTTACAATGAACAAAAAAAAACGAAGATGCACGATCGGACGTTTGGCTCTCTCGTCTGTGAAAAGAAGGATTCCCTACCCGGACATCTTCAGGGGGGAAAAGGGGGTGTGTCTGTGTCGTGGACACGGCCGTGTGTTTCACGTGAATACGTGTACGTAACAGGTAATATTTTCCATACAAAATATTAAATACGCTGTTTTTATATAAGGTAACTCGGGGGAAGATGCCACAGTTAAGGGGTTTTAAACTCACAAATTTCGAATTACACATGAAAAAAAATTTAGCATTAGGATACAATTTTCGTTGTACATTTGTGTATGTCAGAAATGGACGAAAAGTCTCGAAAAAAAATAAATGGAAATAAAAATTAACCAAATGTTAAGGCCCGTATGAGTGGCATGTTCCCCCAATAGTAAGGGTAAGATGCCACTTGATATGGGGGAAAATGCCACCATCTGTAAACTAAACAGTGATATTAAAAATATGAGTGTGTTAAGAAAAAGTAGTTATATTGGTTTTTATAGTAAATATAACATACAGATTTACACAAAATAACACTTTGTTTACAAAACTCTGTTGAAGAACATCATGGCATACCTAACACGTATCACAATGTAAATTTCTGAACTACAATCTTCATGAAACCATTTTCTACATGCAACACATTGGATCCAGTCACACTTAGGACCTTTTTTAGCATAGAAGTACCCATTACATACTGCACAAAAATCATCACTACTATCTAGTTCACTGTCACTCTTACTATCTTGGCAAGTTTCGCCACTAGACGAAGTCGACGAGCTCACTTTCCTCTTTCTGTTTCTTTGGGGAGCACGTTTGATCGTTTTCTCTTTGGCATGTTGTTTCATCTTGTTTTTCATCTTGATATCCTTTTGAAGTTGTGATTTTCGCATGTCCATTAGTCTTGCTGGTGAATTCAAGACCACTGCTGTTTGCTTCTTACGACCGGTTGGCTTAGGCAAAGTAAGAACAGGAACAGGCAATATTTCTTCGAAGGAACTCATGCTGTTATCTTTATTTGTCGAATGTATTGACACATCATTGGCCAAATCAGTTGCCTCGTTTTCAGGAGCATAGGAGCAAGAAGCAGTTGTCGATGCAATAGGCATCGTGACATTTTCTGTAAGAGCAGAAGAATTTTCACTTGTAACAACTTTATCAGCATATGCTGCTGTATTTAGGTTGTTACCAGAAGCATTGTCTGATAGAGCGAAAGCGTGTGCAGGAATTTTTTGCGGGTTGTAAAGATAGATGCCACAAGCAGAAAATCCTGCACTACCATTGCCCATTGTTGCGGTTCGACTCCAAGCTGAATTCAACAATGTTCCAAATTGGAGACGTGTCAGTTTTCTGCCGGGGTTGCTGTAAATCCAAGTGTTTACAGCTTGCTGCCAAAATGTCTTCAAAGATTTGAAAAACGACCGGTCTAAGGGTTGCAGATACTGGGTTGTGTGGCTTGGAAGGCAGATTAGTATTATGTCGTTGTCTGCAGCGAAGTCCAGTACATCAACATCTGAGCAGTGGGAACTATGACCATCCAAAACAAGCAAACACTTTCCTGCTTCCTTTCGAGGCAAAACATGTATTTTTAACCAGTCAAAAAATATCTCAGTATTTACGCAAGCAGACATTTAATTCATTTTGATGTGTGAGCCAGGTGGCAGGCCGTCTTCAAATTCAGGCTTCTTTCTTTTTCCTTTAAAATTGCTGTATGGGGGCAAGAAGATCCCTTCGGCATTGCAACAAGCAATTACGCTGATCGTCTCACCTTTCTCTCCAGGTATAACATGGTGAACATCTCTATTACCTTTGGTAGCTATCACTCGACCTGTTGATTTGAAGACCACACTCGCCCATGTTGTAAATCTTCCTTGGGGCACTGAGAAAGTCATTTTCATCACAAACATGCAAAAGCACTTGAAAATAGTTGTCAACTTATTTACGGGACATTCCAAGTCCACGTGCGATGGAGATACCCTGTGCCTTCCTAAGTGTTACTTCAGGTTGACGTTTCAAAAACAGCTGTAGCCAGTCGTATCCAGCTAATTTCATTTCAGTGTGCTCCTTTAGTAACATTTCCAGCATCAATTCGTCTTTTCAATGTTCTGTAGGCTATGTGATGAAACTGGGACGCATCCCATACTTTCATTTTCCCGTTTTTCACATCTTCAGAAGCAAGAAGTAAGTTTTCTTCCGACCAGGACGCAAGATCCGTTTTCCTCTCGTACCTGCGGGGAATAACCTGTTTGGGAAAAGGTGTAGAATTAAAAGCTTTGCTAAAAAGTAGTTAATACACAGAAATAATATTGTTATCAACATGGAATTATAATACATTATCATGGGGGAAGATGCCACTTGATGTGGCATTTTACCCCACGTATTGGGGTAACACGCCACTGACATTTTTTTTACTCCAATATTCTCAGCGGGAATCGCCACACTTCACTTCAAATGCGTTAAAGAGTGTTGAATCTTCGTATGCCACTAGTTTTATGCATAAATATAAATTAAATTTCTTACGTCTTACGAAATGGTAATAAAATATTATAAGATACGTACTCACCATTCAATATCTTCATATATTTAACCATAAAACGATGAAAAAGGGTCCTACACGCCGTGACTCCTCGTGGCTTCTTGTACACGTTCAGCGCTGTCTCGCTACGCGGTTGGAGCTGATATCTGTGTTTTTGTTCGGAAATACGTCCGCCTCAGGCATCTTCCCCAGACAGGCATCTTCCCCCCGGTTACCTTATGTTAAAATCATGTTTGAACACTAAGAAGTCCTTCGGGTTGCCATGTTTTGTTTCTGATAGCAACTATTTTATTTTTTATTTTTAACACCACATAGGTCTATATTCACTGTAACTAATGTTTTATATGTGCAATCGATAGATTTTGACGAGAGCTGACGATTGAAACTCAAACGAACGTCGTAGCTTCTCCGAGTCATAAGTTATTATACTAAATGGAAATCTCGAAACGCAGCAAAATGACCTCAAAATGGCGGCGTGGCCAGTGTCACGTGGTTGAATGCCCGTTAAATGTTGGCCACGAAAATTCGGTACTGAACAGCCCCGAAATCTGCGTCCATTCTACGTTAGCGCTGCTACAAGCAGTATTGGCAGACATACCAGATATCTGGTACATCTGTAGTCAGTGCTCCCACAGGATTTCTTATCATAACAAAAAAAGTTTGATTAAAAAGAAAATTAGGTGGGATAGACTTCACAGTTATCTACATACTAGTCTAATATGACATGATCCCTAGCTATTGACTTCTCAGGGCGCAGGATTGTTCACGCAGGCAGTACACAGCTTGCGGCCAGTGGAGGGGGCAACCAGGTAGTCAGGAAGTGAGGGTGTCGTCGTGTAATCCATCTGGGTGCAGGATTGTTCACGCAGGCAGTACACAGCTTGCGGCGTGTGGAGGGGGCGACAAGATAGTAAGGAAGTGAGGGTGTCTCATGTGACCCCCCTGGGTGCAGGATTGTTCACGCAAGCAGTACACAGCTTGCGGCATGTGGAGGGGGTGACCAAGTAGTCAGGAAGTGAGGGTGTCTCATGTGACCCCCCTGGGTGCAGGATTGTTCACGCAAGCAGTACACAGCTTGCGTAGTGTGGAGGGGGCGACCAGGTAGTCAGGAAGTGAGTGTATTTCGTGTGAATCCACCTGGGTGCAGGATTGTTCACGCAAGCAGTACACAGCTTGCGGCGTGTGGAGGGGGCGACAAGGTAGTAAGGAAGTGAGGGTGTCTCATGTAACCCCCCTGGGTGCAGGATTGTTCACGCAAGCAGTACACAGCTTGCGGCATGTGGAGGGGATGACCAGGTAGTCAGGAAGTGAGGGTGTCTCATGTGACCCCCCTGGGCGCAGGATTGTTCACGCAGGCAGTACACAGCTTGCGGCGTGTGGAGGGGGCGACCAGGTAGTCAGGAAGTGAGGGTGTCTCATGTGACCCCCCCCCCCTGGGCGCAGGATTGTTCACGCAGGCAGTACACAGCTTGCGGTCTGAGGAGGGGGCGACCAGGTAGTCAGGAAGTGAGGGTGTCTCGTGTGAATCCATCTGGGCGCAGGATTGTTCACGCAGGCAGTACACAGCTTGCGGCCAGTGGAGGGGGCGACCAGGTAGTCAGGAAGTGAGGGTGTCTCGTGTGAATCCATCTAGGCGCAGGATTGTTCACGCAGGCAGTACACAGCTTGCGGCGTGTGGAGGGGGTGACCAGGTAGTCAGGAAGTGAGGGTGTCTCATGTGACCCCCCTGGGCGCAGGATTGTTCACGCAGGCAGTACACAGCTTGCGGCGTGTGGAGGGGGCGACCAGGTAGTCAGGAAGTGAGGGTGTCTCATGTGACCCCCCCCCCTGGGCGCAGGATTGTTCACGCAGGCAGTACACAGCTTGCGGTCTGAGGAGGGGGCGACCAGGTAGTCAGGAAGTGAGGGTGTCTCGTGTGAATCCATCTGGGCGCAGGATTGTTCACGCAGGCAGTACACAGCTTGCGGCCAGTGGAGGGGGCGACCAGGTAGTCAGGAAGTGAGGGTGTCTCGTGTGAATCCATCTAGGCGCAGGATTGTTCACGCAGGCAGTACACAGCTTGCGGCCAGTGGAGGTGGAAGACCAGGTAGTCAGGAAGTGAGGGTGTCTCATGTGACCCCCCCTGGGCGCAGGATTGTTCACGCAGGCAGTACACAGCTTGCGGCCAGTGGAGGGGGAAGACCAGATAGTCAGGAAGTGAGGGTGTCTCGTGTGAATCAATCTGGGCGCAGGATTGTTCACGCATGCAGTACACAGCTTGCGGCCAGTGGAGGGGGCGACCAGGTAGTCAGGAAGTGAGGGTGTCTCGTGTGAATCCATCTAGGCGCAGAATTGTTCACGCAGGCAGTACACAGCTTGCGGCCAGTGGAGGTGGAAGACCAGGTAGTCAGGAAGTGAGGGTGTCTCATGTGACCCCCCCCTGGGCGCAGGATTGTTCACGCAGACAGTACACAGCTTGCGGCCAGTGGAGGGGGCGACCAGGTAGTCAGGAAGTGATGGTGTCTCGTGTGAATCCCCCTGGGCGCAGGATTGTTCACGCAGGCAGTACACAGCTTGCGGCCAGTGGAGGGGGCGACCAGGTAGTCAGGAAGTGAGGGTGTCTCATGTAACCCCCCCCCCCCCCCCCCCCCGGCGCAGGATTGTTCACGCAGGCAGTACACAGCTTGCGGTCAGTGGAGGGGACGACCAGGTAGTCAGGAAGTGAGGGTGTCGTCGTGTGTTCCCCTCTGGCTTGTCGGCCGCCAGTCCTGGCGGGCGGATTCTTTTGACCTCATTGTGCGGTGATCGGCGTGTGTTGTGTCAACCTGTCGACTGTCGGAGTGTCGGAGTGTCGGGGTGTCGGAGTGTCGGCCCACCGAGGCGCGCGGTCTCGGAGGATGGCGTCGCTGGAGCGGTGCGGGGCGGATCGCCGCTGCGGCCCCAAGGAGGTACAGAGGTGACGTATTGCTGCAGCTCGTGCGTGGAGGTTTGTTCGTTCGCGCTGGCCCGTACTTCCTTGTCTTTACTCTCTGTTTTAGCCGCGAGCATTCACGATGTGATTCTGTCGCAATAATAAAAAATTGGTTGTCTGAAAAGTCGGTTTACGGACGATAGTTTAACGTGACAACTTTATAACAAAACATTGATGAAATGGTTGCATACTTTTATGAATAGAATTGAATCATTTTTATTTAAATAATAAATGAATAAATACTTGAAATTATACTAGTAATCTGATTTTAAAAAACAAGAATAATTAGGTAACCTTTATTGCCGAAATTGTTGTTGTAATAAGCAATGAAAACCACATTAACTTTTCACTTCACTTTATAAACAGTCGAGGAAACAGTTCACGTGTGGATGACTTGTAATCAATTTTAAAAACTGGCGTTTAGCTTTAAAGTTTAAATATAATTATAAACAAATGTTCATATAAATAAACTGTATTCAAATATCTATCATCAATTATATGAATCACCATAATTCATTATTCAATTATAACAAAACCTATTATTACTGCACTCGCCGACAGATTCTATTTTTTTTGATGATAAAAGAATAAATACTTGAAATTATACTAGTAATCAGATTTTTAAAATGCAAGAATAATTAACCTTTATTGCCAAAATTGTTGTTGTAATAAGCAATGAAAACCACAGATTAAAATTCGTTGAGAATATTTTACGTTTTTATGTCTTCCAGTGCTGAAAATAATATGCAATTGTGGCCCCGAGCACGAAATTTTATTTATAATTCATTAATAATAATGCCCCTCGTGATAAACAAAGAAAAATATGGATTAACGAGTGCCTGGTTGCCGCGGAAGCGGGTGGATTGGCGCGATTCGTTCGGTTCGCGTCCGTCACCGTAGATTACAGCACCGTAGGGGAATAATATTATTTCGTTTTTATAATATGATTTTATAACAAATACGCATCCCAAATACACCAAACGTATTTATAAGGTGTTACAATATTTTTTAAAATCATTGTGCAAAATATCCCCGTTGTAATTTGAATTATAATGTGTAACTGTAAAACACCATTGTTCGTACAAAAACGTATTTGAGAATTCAACATTACATTTAAATAACCGAACCGATTGTGCTGAAAATCGGTGGACGATCGTTAAATTACATAATATTAATAATTCAAACGACGAAAACATGATTGAAAAGTCAAATCGATGGTTGTTCCAATCGAGTGGAAGTGATTTGCGGCGCAAGCGTACAATGAGCGTAACGGGACACATCGTAGTCGGACAATGTGCGTTACGGGACACTTTTTCGTGCGTGCAGCCGGCGTTCATCGATTTATTAGACGTCACGTCAAAAGCAATTCATGCAAAACCGTACTAGCTAATCACGTTTCAATCGTTATTTCACTTTTTTTTAAGAATACTTAGCTGTCATACTTTTATTGCTCCTTGCAGCATCTGGTAAAAAAGATGTGGTACTTAATCCTGAACAGTGACCTATACTATTGTTTTAAGATCTGCATTTGTAAATAATAGTAAATCTAATGAACTTCTAAACGTTTCAAACATGTCTTAGTTTGACAGCTGAGCTTGATACTCTGAAATCATTTATGATAAAAAATATACTGGTAATTGGTTAGCTAACCTATTTCCTTGTAGAAGAAAAAAAATATTTTATCCAGTTGAATAATGATATTAACTTACATAATAACGCCTCGTGTCAATTTGCTTAAAAAATGCACTTTCGTGGGATTAGCCCGTGCCTTTGGATTAAGTGCTACGTTGTAATATGCAACTTGAGCCAAATGTGACTGACCGAGAATATATCATAGGGGTTTATTTCCGTGTTTAAAGACTGTTTTTTCCTCACCCTTATACTTACTGTCATGTGTGTAGCCCTACTTGACGCTGCAGTATATACGTGTTTTATTTTCTTTCTCACGATGCCTCAAACTAACTAGGCCAGAGGCTAGCCCCCCCCCCCCTTTCCCCCTTTCCCCGACGGCTCGGGGAGTCCGTTTCAGGCCGCACGGCACGACTCGTATATATAATTTATTTTTGCTATGCGAACACTGTGTTTTGAAATGTCTACGTAGACCTGTAAGATAGACTTTATAAGCGTAATTTTATGTTCGATTGAAGTGTATACGGAATACGACGTATGCGCGAGACAGGTGAGGTGTTGGAGATCCAGCTATGTCCAGAGACTGAGGCTACCCATCCCAGCTTAGACCCCACCTTCACACCCTGCCACACTCAGCCGACCAGACAATTGGCTGCTTCCTAAGCCCTTAGACGTTATCAGCACTGCTGGAGGTCGTGCGCTGCAGGTGGACACGCGAATTTTTTAACGCGTCCGTAGTTTGTGGGCTGCTGCTGTTGTGGGCGGGTCCAGTCAGAACAACTCTGTTAATGCCATGTGTTATTTAGGGTGATGCGAGGTGAACTGTTACAACACCTGGAATTACAAAGTTAATGCATGTTGAGTTATGATGTAACAAACAAACCACTTGTTTACGTTAAGTGCAAAAATTGAATTTTTGAAGTTAAAACTTCTATAGGAAGTTTTGGGTAGGGAGCAAATTCATGTAAGTCGTCAACGACATGGTCACGTGAGGTGTTAATTTTTTTATGTTTCAATGATAAAACTTAATTTATTCTATTTTTAAAGATACAAGTTTTTTATTTTATCTTTATTTTCCCAAGGAAATTTTAACGTTATTGTGTGGTACATATTGCGAGTATTAGATATTTTTTAGTAGGTACCTAGTTAAGTTGAGGTTATGTTTTTTCTTTTGTTTATTTATTTACGATGTGAATTTCTTCAAATGTCAGGTTATTGATTTATTAGAAATAATGTTGATTATTTGTAGATTTAAGTTAGTAATTTTTTATTATTTCAATGAAAAAACTTCATTTCTTCTAGTTTTAAAGTTATTATTGGTAGGGGCAAAACTTATGGGTTCGCGTCACCGACATGCTAGTGATAAAATACCAAAATCATTTTCTTGCGTACATTTGAAGTAGAAATGATTTCATATTGCACATTTCAAAACAAAATTATAAGTTTTCACTTCTGTCGACAGTCCCCATAAATGACTTTTTTTTTTTTCATTTTTTCAAATCTCCTCCTCCTCCTCCTCCTCCTCCTCCCTCCCCCCTCCACGAACTCGTCGATGAAGTACTGATGACGTGTCGACTGACGCCCGCAGCGTGGATAATGGATGTCATGTCGTTTGCAAGTTACCGCGAATGCTGACGCAGGCATTTCCCACAAGTCACCTGCCCCCAATCAAAGTTAGTTTATTGACGTTGTCGTCACCGGGAGTCAAAAGCTCATTTTTTCCGCTTCTAGAAGTGTCGAGACTGAATCGACAAAAGGGGGGGGGGGGGGGGGGGGAGAGAGAGAGAGAGAGAGAGAGAGGGGGAGAGAGAAAACTAAGTAGTTTAAAAATTTTCGTTAATGATAATGATCGTCCGACAGACATTCCAAAAAATGAAAGTTCCTCACTTAACACGTGAATTCGTGTTTACAATGTGAATGGTATTCAAATATAATGCCAAACATGGACAGCCACTACAGCACACATGCGGACAAGGTTATACAAAGAAACACACAAAAAAAATAACCTTAGTAGCAACTTTGAATATATATACTGTATAGAAGTCGCCAGCCCAGGTTAAAATTCTAATACGGTTTTGAGGTAGTTGGTTAATTCACCGCCGCAATCGCCACCATCTCTAGGGCATCGACTTGTGGTGGTCCCTAGCGGACAAGTGTCGAACTCTTCAGACACCCCTTCCCCCTCCTGTTGAACGACGTTGAGCTGCAGTGAATATGGGTGGGGGGTGCGGGGAATGACAGCGGACGACAGTGCTGCGCTCTAACGTATAAATAACAACTAAGACGAAACAGGGCGTTACGGCAGCGCACTGCAGCGGTGAAGTTCCCAAGCTGCTCATCATACGCTTCTGAAAAACGTAGAGTAAATCCTATCCGCTCGCGACTTCTATACAGTATATATATTCAAAGGTAGCAACGAAGATCTTAAAACACACTGAGAAGATCGCAAAAATGTGGATATAAAAACAATTCAACTAATGGCAACTGCGAGTAAAGATTAGGGAGATAAATATCTGTCGCGACAGTAACAAAGGAAATTAACGCTATATCTGCAAGGGGAGGAAAAAAATCTAAAAATTTCCCGATTGATACTCGCGCCGTACAACAGGCGAGCCGTTTGCAGCCTCAGTCGAGCTGTGAAGGCGCGGTGTTACAGGCGCTTAGTAATGAAACGTGTTTTGAAGGAACAATAAAAATATTTAACGTAAACGCCATTTGAATAAGGACTTGTAGCGGCTGGATGGCGTCAGAATGCCTGAGAAAGGGTTTTCTAAACCTCTCGAGACGGACCCGCCGGTATAGAAGAATGTGTTTGTTAAGGGAGAAGAATTTTTATCAATAAATTCCTGGTGTTGGTATTCCGTGGGCAGCGGAGGTCCTGTGCAAACAGCAGGCAGGGTGGCGCGAGAGAGCGCTACAGGGCGGCTCGGAAGACGGAGCTACAGTGTGGCTCGGAAACAGCTCCTCTTCCTGGCTTGCTAGCGCTGGACGTTCCCCAGGTAACAAGAGAGACGTGTTGCAAGTTGTAAACACCCCTCGTGTAATACACTCATTTCAGCACGTTACACAGTGCATTCAAACTTCTTGACGTTGATTACGTCTTATAGATCGATGAACGCCGGCTGCACGCACGAAAAAGCACGACTCATTGTCACGTTCCGCGCCTGAACCGAGCGTGCAAGAACCGGCCAACCACCGTGCGAGAAAATTCTTCTTTAATACCAAACAGGTTACGGCGGGCTTTTTAAAAGCTGCAATTTAAAAAAATTTGATTTACTTGTCCAATTTGGTCATTTCAAATTAACAATTTATTGACATTGATTTGATTTCAGTTTATTTATATAACTAATTGTTCGTGATTATATTTAAACAAATCATTTAAATAAATTTGCAAAAACTGTAAATAATATTTTAAAATTAAAAAGTATGCAATTTTTCATGAATGTTTTCTTATGACGTTCTCACGTAAAATTATCGTCCGTAAACCGACTTTACAGACAACCCCCCTCCTTTTTTTCTATCGAAACTGGTATTTTTTTTCTAACGAAAAAAATAATATATGATTGAATGTTTCAACTCATTTCTATGAAGTAGCTACCTATGGAGAGTTTTCGTGAAATGAGTGCAACTATATTGGGGAATGATTAGGGGTGTCTGCAGTATTTTTTATATAATGAATGTAAGCCCACGATCTCATATGCATTTGCACGAAACTATACTATAATTAAACAGTAGAACCCTGCAATAATATTCTTGCTTATATTTTTTTTTTTTACTTACGTATAACATCATATTTGTTAAGTCCCAACATTTCCACCATAATAACAATGTATTTATTTCCTCTGTATAATGTACAGGAATAGTGCATTTCTTGCTTATCATGTTTGCTTTCTTAAATTCAATATATGCAATGAAAGTTTTTTAATACCTAACTATTCCAACACTTATTCCATTTGTGCAGTTTAACACGTTAAATCGTTTACTTTACAATTTACAATCACTGTTATACAATTTGATATAGATTGTTCAAATAGGATTGTATGCAAAAAACAAAATGTAAGTGGCAGAACACTAGCGCTACATGTTAGTGCTGGCTAACGATGTTTATTCAACATATCGAAGGTACGTAACGTTTGCAGTTACATATTTGTTGGCACCCTTGCCTTAAAAAAAATTCTTCCTTTCCTTGCAATTTAGAAAAAGGGGAAGGGGGTTCCTAGATTGCCAACTATTCCGTAATGACAAAAAAAAAGCGTTTTCTATTTATGATAAGAGTTGAATTTATTTCATTCGTAACTAGGAATTTCTCCCCCCCCCCCCCAAAAAAATAGAAACAAGTGTTGGAGTAACGAAGGAATTGGACATAGGCATTTCCACACTAAACATCATTGACACGAATCGTGAGACAATTTTACAGAAATGTGTAAGTGTGTCTGTAAAGACCAATTAAATATAAGCTGGAAGTACAACGCATATGAAGTATAAAGAAAAATTGTAGACTTGGTTAAGTGGTTTTAACATTATATAGTATGTTCGTAAAATAATGTCCAAGTTATAATATTTAATAGTATCAACTGTAAGCGTAGTAGAGATTTGGACCAAGGGCACAATTAAAGAGTAACTGAACCGTTTTAGATAAGAGCATGCGCGGATACTGGTTTGTGGGTTTTCTCGCTTGCAGCGCGAAAGAATGGCTCTTTCCTCATTAAGTAGAGGGCGAACCTGTAAACTTTATTTGGCAACAGGATGGAGACCCTCCCCTTTGGAATCTCTTTGTACGAGAGTGGTTTAACGTCCAAGTCCCTGACCGTTTGATTGGTCGTAATGGTCGAGACAACAGAGCTCTTTTTCGCTGGCCTCCACGTTCAACTGACAACGCCATGCGATTTGGGGCTTTATGAAAGCGCCGCTACCTAATGATCTGCCAGAGTTGAGACACAGAATTGACAAGGCTATTGCTTCAGTTACTCCGGACGTGTTAACAAAAAGTGTGGGAAGAATTGGATTATGGGTTGGATGAGTGCCGTATAACTAAAAGTTCACATATTCACATTTGTAAGAAAAACTAGGTTAGTTTACCTTCAATTTTATGTATAATTTGTTGTAAATAGTCTAAATTAAGTTTGTATGTATAATTTAAACTGGGACATTATTTTATAGACACTCTATATTTGTTTACATAGAGTGATTAGTCCATTGATAAAAATTTCAACAACAGATAAGTGTTAACTTGATATTTCATATGTAAAATTTTCCTGATAATATTTTCCTTTTCTTTTGCTCTCTTTCAAAACGTTATACAGAGTTCTACTGTATAATGCAAATAATTCTTTAAAGAGTTATCCCCTGCAATGCATCCCGGACTACTGTAATAGTAAAATGACTACGTCACCAACTAGGCCAGTGTTATTTATAGACACGCGCTAGTACACAAAGAGACATTTTATGTTCTAACCTCCGTACTAGCCAATCCACTCACACACTCCATTCGTCCGGTGCGTTTGGGAGAAGAAACGCGAGTTCAAGAGAAAGGAAGAAAAAGTGTCTAGCGCTTGGGTCGCTGTTGCACTGAGGCAGCCAGCTTGTTCGACTCGGAGCATTATGTTAGCAGCGGGGCCGCTCAGAGAGCTGGCAGACCGCAAACCCTGATTGAAAACAGTTCCCGCGCGGCGCAACATCGTGCCAACAGCCGCCTACTCGAGGCACGCCGGGCGTCATTAGCCGCGCACATTCCCCTTCGCGCCCTTCGCCCGTCACGTTCCATCACGCTCGCTTTCTCTTTGCATTTCCGCGGGCGCCTTCCTCAGTCTCCGTGGACTGATGCAGAGTTGAGTGGGCTTCCACCCGTCACCTTCCATCACACTCGCTTTCTCTTTGCATTTCAGCGGGTGCCTTTATCAGTCTCTGTGGACTGATGCAGAGTTGCGTACACTTCCACCCGTCACCTTCCATCACACTCGCTTTCTCTTTGCATTTCCGCGGCCGCCTTCCTCAGTCTCTGTGGACTGATGCAGAGTTGCGTGGGCTTCCACCTGTCACCTTCCATCACACTCGCTTTCTCTTTGCATTTCCGCGGGCGCCTTTCTCAGTCTCTGTGGACTGATGCAGAGTTGCGTGGGGTTCCACCCGTCACATTCCATCACACTCGCTTTCTCTTTGCATTTCAGCGGGTGCCTTTATCAGTCTCTGTGGACTGATGCAGAGTTACGTGGGCTTCCACCCGTCACCTTCCATCACACTCGCTTTCTCTTTGCATTTCCGCGGCCGCCTTCCTCAGTCTCTGTGGACTGATGCAGAGTTGCGTGGGCTTCCACCCGTCACCTTCCATCACACTCGCTTTCTCTTTGCATTTCAGCGGGTGCCTTTATCAGTCTCTGTGGACTGATGCAGAGTTGCGTACACTTCCACCCGTCACCTTCCATCACACTCGCTTTCTCTTTGCATTTCCGCGGCCGCCTTCCTCAGTCTCTGTGGACTGATGCAGAGTTGCGTGGGCTTCCACCCGTCACCTTCCATCACACTCGCTTTCTCTTTGCATTTCAGCGGGTGCCTTTATCAGTCTCTGTGGACTGATGCAGAGTTGCGTACACTTCCACCCGTCACCTTCCATCACACTCGCTTTCTCTTTGCATTTCCGCGGCCGCCTTCCTCAGTCTCTGTGGGATGCAGAGTTGCGTGGGCTTCCACCCGTCACCTTCCATCACACTCGCTTTCTCTTTGCATTTCCGCGGCCGCCTTCCTCAGTCTCTGTGGACTGATGCAGAGTTGCGTACACTTCCACCCGTCACCTTCCATCACATTTGCTTTCTCTTTGCATTTCCGCGGTTGCCTTCCACAGGCTCTGTGGACTGATGCAGAGTTGCGTGGGCTTCCACCCGTCACCTTCCATCACACCTAATTTCTCTTTGCATTTCCTTAGGTGCCTCTTTCAGTCTCTGTTGACTGATGCAGAGTTGCGTGGGCTTCCACCCGTCACCTTCCATCACACCTACTTTCTCTTTCCATTTCCGTGGGTGCCTTCATCAGTCTCTGTGGACTGATGCAGAGTTGTGTGGGCTTCCACCTGTCACATTCCATCACACTTCCTTTCTCTTTGCATTTAAGCGGGTACCTTTTGTAGCCTATATAGACTGATGTAGTTATACATGGGCTTCCACCCGTCACCATCCATCACACTTGCTTTCTCTTTGCATTTCAGCGCCTGCCTTTATCAGTCTCTATGGACTAATGTATAGTTGCGTGGGCTTCCACCCGTCACCTTCCATTGCGCTTGCTTTCTCTTTGCATTTCAGCGGGTGCCTTATGAGCCTTTAAGTTTGATGTATAGTTGCGTAGGCTTCCACCCGTCACCTCCATTGCACTTGCTTTCTCTTTGCATTTCAGCGGGTGCATTGCTCAGCCTCTATGGAGTGATGTAGAGTTGCGTGGGGTTCCTCCTTCACCTTCCATATAGCTTACTTTCTCTTTGAATTTTAGCGGGTGCCTTTCATAGCCTCTATATACTCATGTAGGGTTGCCTGGGATCCCACCTGTCCACGGTCAAATAGTTAAGTCTGGCAAATTACCTTAATTCTCTAACATCAGGTAAAGTTTAGGGTTTTTAATTTATTTGGATGCTTTGTAGGGTTTGAGTACATAGAAATAACTTGACATTTTTGCAGCAATTATCAGTGAAAGTTTTAATCTAACAAAGATGCTATTTATCAGATATTTTTTCTTCAATTGTTGAGTCTGCAGCGGGGTGTAGTGGTAACATGTATGGACTGGTAATCTGTGGGCTCGGGTGATATCCTCTAGGTTCGATCTTCTTTTACATTTTCATTTTAATATTTCTCGCAAAAGTATAGGAATTACAGAAATTAAATATATTCAAACAGTTACAAAAACGTATTATTTTACTGGAAGATGGAAAAATCTAATGTTTATTCTAATAATAAATAAAAAGCAGAGTAGATAATTATTTGCTAGAATTTTCGAAATATGTTTATTTTATTCAGAATCTCACCTGATTAAGTAATTTAATACATTTTCAGTTAGAATATGTGCAACGCATTCTATATTCGACGTTTATTTTGGGTCGTCTGCTGGCACGAGTGAGAGTGCAAAGCTGATTACAAAAGATCCAAATTAGCTGGAATAATACAATGTGTGTATTGTAGGACTACGTGCTATTGTCTTACACGAATATGATGAGAAGCTGATAACACAATCAAGTTAAGTTTGATTCTATGCCAGTTCGTGGTATATTGACACAATGGATGCTCGCCAGCTCCAGGTGCGAGGGTTCTGGGTTCGAGTCCCGGGAAAAGAATGACTTTCGATTTGTAACGGTCATCGAAAGTTGCAACTCTTTTAACCGTCACTTAAACTCATAATTAAACGTCCAAACTAAATCATTAAAAGGGGAATGATTGGTTCACTGATAATGAAAAAGTAACAACGAGAACAATCATTTATAAAACAATACCGGTACGAGTTCGATTCCCGGCCGGGCGGGGAATTATTTCTACTTGTGGAAAATTTCCACATATGGGTTCAACACCGGTTGTTGTGTTTTTCGCTTGCACAGCGGAAGGCAACGTGGAACCTTCGTGTGGTTACCCTCACAGCAGTCTGACCACGGCGTTAAACTTAAACCACTAGGCTATGTGTTGTACTACTAATAATACTAAAGCAAGGAGTCAATAGTTACCGAGCGTGTTTGCTCATGAGTTGTGACAATGATTTTTTTTTTGCGTCAATATAGTTTCCAAAACGATACTTCGTCTCACTCTTATGACTGAGGTGATAAATTATATGTATAAATGGTAGTTATTTTCAAGTAATTGCAGACGTTATAATATAACACAGCCTTGCCGGTCGAAGGCTGAAAGAGCTGCTTCACTCAATCACAGCCAGCAAGGTTAACAAGAGTTGCAGACATCAGGAAATTTCATTTTGATGTGGTTTCTCCCCCCCCCCCCCTGACACCGAAGAATCGGGGGGGGGGGGGGAAGAAGGGGGAGGCAAAAAAAAACCAGTTCTGAGTGCGCGAAGGAAACAAAAAACCCCGACCTGGTCGGGAAGAATTGACTCAACAGCCAAGAATGCTAACCACGAGACCAAAATGCTGAAATTATTTAGGTACTAACGAGCAGAGAGTAGAGAGACATCTGTTTCGCGGAAACGCATCGTGTTAGTACGTATATGCATCAAGGTACCGTAATTTTTTCGTATTGCTATAGTTGGTAGAATGTGTGTAAGGGGTAATGTCCCGTTTCAGATAGTCATTTTAGATGCTATTAAAGCTAAAAAGACTGTTTAACTATAGGGGCCTACAGGCTTTTGGAGTGTCTGAACTGTCACAAAATAAATAAATGTATGTATTGTTACGACGCGGCTAGCGAAGAGGCCGGCCAGTCGGCGGGAGAGGCGCGATGCAGTTAGCGCCCGGCCGTCTTCCGGCACGGCATTCCGAATAGCGCGGTAACCTTCTACCTCCCCGTAGGTTCGGCACGTTTCCAGGCGCCTCCCCTCCCCCCCTCCCGCGTTAAGTGGCGTAAATAGGACGCCATTGTTCTCGAAGCTTCGGGTGTAGAGTCGACCCTGATAGACGCGGCACTCCAAATAGCCGCGAGACCTTTCCAGAACGGACCGAGAAGTATATAAACGACGACGGCAGTGAAGTGAAGGGGGCGGATGACCCCTGGGCGTGCGAAGACTGGTGCATCGGAGACCGAAGCATCCGGATGTTGTGTGTGCGGCGGACGAGAGAGTGGTGCCGAGGCGGTGTGTTGGGACAGAGATGAGCGGTAATAGACGAGCAGTAGAGAGAGTGGTGCCGAGGCGGTGTGTTGGGACAGAGGTGAGCGGTAATAGACGAGCAGTAGAGAGAGTCACTGTCGAGCCGAGGCCCAGTGTAAATTGTGGACTTAATGAAAGAGTGTACACTTTGTGGATGATCAGTTAAATTATTGCAAATTTAATTAAAATTGTTAATATTAGTGAATAAACAAAAGTGTATTTAACTAATTAGGCTATACTTTCTGGTGCTATTTTCCCATGCATAATTATAGCTATAACATACTTTTTTAATAATTAGTTGAAAAGGTTACATTTTTAACGTTTTAATTGCTAACAGTGATTATTCATATGTATTTGAAAGATATGTAGCTGGATACTTCATGACATGGGTTAAAATACTTTCAGAATTTTTTATTTTACAGGGCCTTTTGAAATTTTCAATTTGAAGAGATTTTAGACAGCTAAAAAAAAAAAATATTTTAAAAGATTTAAAAAATATATCATGGACTAGCCAGTGAATGACCTAAAAACGTAACACGTAAAACAAAAATAAACTTTAAAAAAAATCAGTTCTAAAACCAATTTGATCAAGTTTATTGACAAGGAAAAGAAATTTAAAAAATAACTTTAGCTGGTAATCACGCAAAAATTGTGTAAAAAATAATAATTTAAATTCGGTGACATCTAAGCCACTCAGAAGTATAAAGGTTTAAATTTTAACAATGTTAAACGTAAGCATAAAATAATGTCCTGGACAGGGACGCAGTAGCTTAACCTAATGTAACTTTATTTTCAGACGAGCCATGGGCGACCATTAGTAAACTAGGTTAAACGTATTCTCATAACCTCACTGGCCCTCTCAAGTTCAGAAAAACACCCTATACCAGTGGTTCCCAAACGTTTTCAGCTGGCAACCCACCTTTCCTTATAGGAATACCTCCACGGTCTATCGGTCCATGGTGGAGTAAAAAACCTTATTTGTATCGTATCCCTTCCTTATGTATATATAATTTTCCATAAAAAATTACAAATATATATGCATTAATATGCTTTTTTTTAAAGATACCGATTGATTATTGATAAACAATTTGTGTTCTGATTTGAAAATGGTTGACAAAATTTAAGCACTGTGTAGTAAAACATTTATTTAACAATAGATAGGTATGTGTTTGCACACAATTCGAATTGTCTCGATTTTTCTTATCTTTTTAGATGGTTTATTCGATGGTTTCTGATAGTTTTAGCATCGAATCGCGACGCACCGTTTGGGAACAGCTGCCCTAAACAATATAAATAGAGACCGGAAAAATTCGCGGGTTAAATGACCTCCAGGATGAACTCCATAGTTCTACGTACACTCGGTCAAATGTCACCCACTCATTGGCTGCTGTCTTGTGAGACGTCCCAACGTAGCAGCCTGTGATTCGATAAAGCTTTGGTCGGGTGTTTCTCATTGGCCCAGAGTCATCCAAGTGAGTTGTGAGCCAATGGCAGAGGCAGCACTGAGGTATAACTATTTGTATTTTAGCCTGTCGCGAAATGAAATTCGCGAATTTTTCCGGTCTCTAAATATAAACAACAACCTGCGACGCATTCACACAGAATGTCGAGTTCCGACAGTCTCGCTCGCCCGGCGACCGGCCAAGTGCGCTTCTGTGCGTTCCCGCTCTGTGCCCTGCGCGCGGCTGCGCACTTGGGCGGTTGTTGCGCCGAGACGTGGCGGCCCCAGCGGTGCAGTCGGCCCGCCATTGGTCCTCCTCAATGAATTACCTCGGCAAGGAGGTTCTTACCTCCCGCGGGCAGGCCTCCCCCCCCTCTCCCTGCCGGCGACCTAGCTCCGGACTGCCTGGGTGCACGGCTCCCAGCCCGTTCACACGGCCGTCTCTGGCAGCCCGGCGCTGGCGGTCTTGCGACGTCAGAGACCGTAGCGCTGCAGCGACCAACAACACCACCACCAACACCACCACCTCCAACAACAACACTAACAACACAACCATCAACAACACCAACCCCACTAACAACACCAACAACACAACCACCAACATCAACACCACTAACAACAACACAACCACCACCAACAACAACACCACCGACAACCACCACCAACACCACCACCAACGACACCACCAACGACACCACTAAAAACACCAACACAACCAACAACACCACCACCAACAACACCAGCACCAACAACAACAACACCACCAACAACACCACCACCGACGACAACAACACCACCAACAACAACACAACCAACACCACCACCAACAACAACAACACCAACACCACCACTAACAACAACACCGCCACCAACACCATCACCAACAACACCACCAACACCAACAACACCACCAACAACCACAACACCAACAACACTACCAACACCACCACCAACAACACCACCAACACCACCACCACCAACAACAACACCAACGACACCACCACCAACAACACCACCACCACCAACACCACCACCACCAACACCACCACCACCAACACCAAAACCAACAACACCACCAACAACACAACCAACAACAACACCACCACCAACACCACCAACAACAGTTAAATCACTTAATTTCTTGAATGTCTTCTCCCGAGGACAGCAGCTGAACAATGTTCGCGAACAGCCGTCTACGAAGAAACATTACCAGGCATTACCGTCGTGTCTTCGCACACATGCACATAGAACAAGACGTCAGTAGAAATTGTTATGCAACCATGTGCTATTCTCACAGAAATAACGAAACAATATTATTTATGTTTTTGTCATCATAGTAAATTTTACTGGGTTAGGATTTTTTTTTTTTGATTTTGTAAAAAAAAAAAAAAACATTTATACCAGAGACATTTTGTTCTCGTTAATTTCTCACATGCCACTGACAGTTTTGATTGGTTGGTTATCCTGCGGAATAACACGAAAACGATTCTTGTAAGAAATGTAATATTTATTCCGCTACGTGTCAGGCCCTCGGATTAGCTTCCAAAACGAAATCTGGGCCACAAAAAAGAGTTAAGTTGGCCATCCCTGTTCTATAAAACACAGCTCTATCGAGTCTAGCCGCCCGGCCTTGCGAAGGTTTGTTTCATAAGTGCTGCCAACCTCGCTGGCGCGTGCCAGCCAATTTCGGAACAGCCTCAAGGTATTCGTCTGGCTGCTTAGAGCCAACCGCTCCACAGCTCTTCAATGCGTTATCTTTACGAATAGCATTCGAGAGCCATTGCACTTGTCCATACAAGTTTCATTTCATGGCTTTGTGTACTTTTAGGACGAAGATAGCTTGGTTTCTGGGTTGTAGCCGTGTCCTTGGCGGATAATTCACCAACGTTTCGGTCTACATTGCAGTCGCCATCATCAGGGAGCAGTCTACAACCCAGAAGCCAAGCTGCTTCAGACAATGACCGTGAAAGCCTGCGCACATAACTCTTAGGACGGTTATAAGTATGAAAATTCTGAAACTTGCATTGTAAGTGGTATAGGGAATCGTAGGAAGCCTTTATACTTAATATTCCAGAATACAATTATAAGGTCAGAACTTAAAGACGCCGGTGCGTAGAGGCGAAGAGAGGCGTGATGCGCGAGCCAATGTCGCCCTTAGTGCCCCCCCGCGCTTTGAGAGCTTCGTGCGTCCGGACAGACGGCTAATTTAATTGATTAAGCCAATTTTTTTCGATCCGTTTCGTTTACATGACCTACTCCCGTCTTCCTTGAAGAGAACATTCCACACACGTTAACACACGTAACGCCTGTTTTGAAAACTCCCGACGTGTGTGAGGAAAGCATTAGCGCGACGAAGTCCACTCGCGGGTTGACAATTCGAAAATTATTTCTGCAATGTGGGTCGTCCAGGTAGTCCTTCATGTGAAACACGTGGCAGTTATTTGGTACGATGATCACAAGGTCGCAGCGGCACGCCGTCACTGAACGCGATTGCTGGTTCGAATCCCGGACGGGGCAGTTACAAGCAAGAACGAGATAGCCAGAGAAACTGGGAAATGCATTGAGTATTTTAGCGGACCAACCCGATGGCTTTGGCGCACAGGCATTGTATGTCCACTTCTAGTTAATTTTGAGTTTCTGTGTTTTTAGAATATTTAGATAGTGTTCAAACGATGTTCGTCATAGCAAAGTGGATGTCCGAAATCTAAGGTGTTATTTCATTCCATCATACACTCAAAGGAGCTCGCGGTTATAACGTCGCGATATCATAAAAATAAGAAAAGTCAGCATTGGATGTTTTTTTTTTTTTGCTCTGAGCCATCTAAATATAACGTTTTTATTGGCAGTGTTGATATTGTAGTACCAAATAGGTAAGGTGATGGTAGGGTCGGGGGGGGGGGGGGCTGGTAGAAAGAAAAAGAACATGTGCGCTGAACTTAGTATTCCGTGAGCTTACTGGGATACAGCTAATTTAATGTACTGACCCGGAAATTTCCTAAAAAATAAAGATGTTCTACTATAGTTAGCTAATATTTATAGCATTAGACTGATTTTTTTAAACTCCAACTACGATTCCGTTTTTCATAACTCAGACGTTAAATCATGTTCAGTATCTTATAGGTTTCAATTTGAACTATTTTTATACTGGCTAGTAATTAGTTTATTTTGTTTGAATTGTATTTTATTTGTAATTTGTTTTCTTTTTTTTTTTGGCTATAAAGGTTAACTTAGTTGCAGACACCGATACATTTTTGTTTGTTTTAATATCACTTTACATGTACTTTCACAACATTAATGAACTAAGTCAATAAAATAGATATAAATAAATAAACTACACGCAGACTGGACTCGATGAGGCTGTGTTTTTTTGATCCTCGTTCGCCCATTTGTTCTCCGTCTGCTGCCCACGAAAACAACCTTCTCAGTCTTGCCCGACCGCTCAATTGCCGTTGGCAGTGTTGCAGGGTTGAAAGACGTCGCGAAACCCACAAGTCAGCAGAGTTAAAATTGTCGTTGGATAAGTTCACAAAATTTCCGGGTCCACTTATTAAGAAAAAAAAGTGGTTGTCTGTAAAGTCGGTTTACGGACGATAGTTTAACGTGACGTCATAACAAAACATTGATGAAATGATTGCATACTTTTATGAATAAAATTGTATCATTTTTATTGAATTATCACTATTTTGTATGGATACAAAGAAGGGGTGAAATGAAATCTACAATTTAATTGATAAATGTACTTTTATTTGCACTCATTAATTCAAATATGTTCATTACTTTAACGAACAGATTATTTTAACTATAACTTTTATACATGTTTGATATTTAACTTCTTCCAATCTGTGTTATTCTGTTAAGGATAGGACGATAATAGAAAAAGTAGGAAATGAATGGGAGTGTTTCAAGTTTTATGTGCCTCAAAAAAGTCAAATCGATGGTTGTTCCAATCGAGTGGAAGAGAGATAGATGCGGCGCAAGCGTACAATGAGCGTAACGAGACAAAGCGTAACGGGACAATGTGCGTAACGGGACAATAAGTCATCCTTTTTCGTGCGTGCAGCCGGCGTTCATCGATTTATTAGACGTTGTCACGTCAAAAATGAAATTTTGGGCATCCACATCCGATATCGACCATCAAAATCATCGAAGTTTTTTTTTATATGGAATGGGTGTCCGTTATAAAGTTAATGTCACTCTGGTTGGATATTGGTTAGCAAAACAAAACGCTAAATGCTAAAAGTGTGTTTAATAACCTATAAGGAACTCACCAGGAAGTATCGCAGAAATATCTTCATTAAGCGAATTTTGTAAATGCTGACAACACATCAGCAAGGAATTATCGTACAACCATTTTATTTTTTTTCTTCTTCTATCAAGATGGTAAAAGGAGGGTGGGGGGTAGTTTTTTTTTTACACCAATTAACAACATGCTTACGATAGCTCGCAACTTGTTACCACCATGGATAATGTGGATGGTTAGGGACAGGTGTTGGGGCCATTCAACTGTTTCTGCAACACTTGGACTTGTTGCAGGACTATGGTTTAAAACACATCAGTCTTTGAATGATTCTTGCAGAAGGAGAGATTTATTAAACGCCACTGCTGGTTACACGGTAATCTTGATAACGGACAAAGAAAAAAGAGTACGTAAATACAAAGAAAACAAGCCGAAATAAATCCGATGTCAAAATTTAAATTACATAGACTGAATTTCGTGGAAGGCATAGGTCAGAAAAAAAAATATGTGTCACAACACAGAAGTTAGTACAAAGTGTGTGTTCGTGTTTTCATCTTTTTGGTTGAGCTTCGTCTGTGTACAGTCCACAGTACAACCAGCAATGGCTAGGGACCGGAAAAAATTCGTGGTTTCACTAGCCTTCAGGATAGACTGCACATACCCCTGTACACTCGGGCAAATAACGCCAGTTCATTGGCTACTGACTTGTGAGTCGTCTCAGCTGGTTTGTCTGTGATTCGATCCTTCTTCGGTTGAAGGTTTATAATTGGTTGAGATTCGTACAGATGAACAGTGAGCCAATAGCAAAATCATCTGAAAGGTATGTGTATTTGACTTCTAGCCTATCGCCAAATGAATCCGCGAATTTTTCCGGTCTCTAGCAATGGCGTATGTCGAAAAAAAAAATAATTTTAAATGGTTTATAATGTCCGGTATGCGGGTGATTGTGTCGCTGAAGTTGCGGTCACTGCTGTCGTCGTGACTGAAGTGTTTTAACATCAGCCGTCGTGTTTTAAATCTGCATGGATGCATCGGACAATATATATTAAAAACTGACAAAGCTATATTCTGGCTGCAGGCACGGCGGCTCAAACAGAATGGATAAGTTGTTTCTGGTTGAGGCAAACGAATGGTGTCTAACCATTCAAAACCATGGCATATGAAACATCTGAGGCCAATCATCCAGATGCCATTAAGACCAGGTGACATCTGGATGGAAAGAAGAAAAGCTAGTGCTCCTGGAATACCCTCACGGGTTCAGACCTAGGAGGTGGAGGTGGTGAGGCTAGGCCGGGCTTCGGCCTGAAACAACTTGCTGTCGTCGGGAGCCCGTCGCAGAGTCTCGCGCTAGCTTCTGCGTCAGCGCCAGGGGCGTATCCAGGGAAGGGGGGGGGGGGTTTCTAGGGGTTGAACCCCCCCCCCCAGCACCAAATCTTTAATTAATTTCTTATTCATCACTCAAACAAATTTCATATTAAAATTAATAAAATTTTTACCATTACAATATTTAAATTTAAGTAAGCTAAAATAGCACTATTTTGCACCTTAAAATCCAAATTTTCCTGGGGGAAGACCCCCGGACCACCCACTTTAATACGGAGAGGGGGGGGCATGCTTCTTAACACCCCCCATATACAAATCCTGGCTACGCCACTGGTCAGCGCCACGGGGCGGCGCCCCTGGGAGACGCGTGGGACATATCCCTCGCCGCTCTTCCCCCCACACACGAGGACTCGCAAGATATCAGCGAGGACAACGTGTTATCGTCCGATAATCCAAGGTTTAAATCAGATTGACAAAGCTTCATATTCTGGCTGCTGGCACGGAAGGTGAAAAACAGAATGGACGAGTTATACTTCTGTTAAAGGCCCAAGAATATGGTAACACAACCGTTCAAAATTTGGCAACAAGAACACCTTAAGGCCAAAAATACACTCTGTACCCCCCGGCAAGGGTACACGAGTGGATCGAACTAAGAAGAAAAGCAGTGCTCCTGGTACACCCCAACGGGTTCAGATCTAGGAGTTGGAGGTGGTGAGGGCCAGGCCGGGCTTTTGGCGGGAATAACTTGTCCGATAAGCCACGTCCACTACGGCTACTACTTCAGGATCATACGTCATTGTGTTGGTGTCAATGGTAATGTAAGCTTATCTGAACACACGTGTTTAAATTTTAAAGAGTTTTTTTTTTAATTTTTGAAATTATGTTTCTTTAGACGCGTTATGGGGAAAAAAAATATCAAAGCGAATTTTTACGATGCGCACGCACCATGCAACGAAAAATTTCACAGAATGAAACAAAAAATTGCCTACTTACAAATAAAAACTACATATGTGCTTTTAAGAAATTGTGTTTATAAACTTTTTCAAAATTATGTACATGAGTGAGGTTATTTTCCCGTATGTATAATTTATTTGAACTATAAAGTATTACGTCAACATTTAATAAATAATTAATAAATTTGAATAAACATTCAGAATATTTAATTATTTTTAATTCCTAATTAAAATTATCTAGATTATTTACCTAAATTAATTATTTTTATACATTATACTGATGATTTATTTAATTTTTTTTTAAATTTTATCTAACTTATATTTTACCAATGGTATTTACAACTTTCCAGTCGTTTTATTATTTTCTTTCTATTAATTATTTTCATGCGAAATTAATGTTACTTTGTTTTTAAGTACGGACAAATAAGTAACACTTATAACGCGCGTATCTATATATATACATTCCCCCGCCTCCCGCCGCTCCAAAGATAAAGAGAGCTGCCGTGTCCACGCGAGGCCGGGTGGGGGAAGCCTTCATTTCACAGACGAGAGAGCCACACCCGAAGTTCATGCTCGCTTTTTTTATCGTTCTATCTCATTGTATAAACCGGTGTGGCATTAAATTTTGCGGTCGATTAGGATAGGTTAGCTACATTATATGTAAATACTTTAAAACATTGTGAATGGTTGGTTATATTAGGTAAGTATAGCTACATTAAAAATACTGTAAAATCATTTTATGGTTACTTAGCAAATAACTTTTTAATATGTAGCTATCCAGGGCTAGGAAACCGTTTACATGATTTCACAATAATCTTTAATGTAGCTATCCTAACCAAATCAACCGTCCACAATGTTTTAAAGTATTTATGATGTAGCTAACCTAACCTAATTGACCATTAGTAGAGACACGTGAATTTCGCGGATTCATTTCGTGTTATGCTAAAATTCAAATAATTATACCTTAGTGCGGCTTCTGCCATTGGTTCACTGTTAATCTGGAGGACTGAGGGCCAATTAGAGACCCTCACTCATAGAAGTGTCGAATCACAGGCCACCCAGTCGAGACGACTCACAAGTCAACAGCCAATGAACAGTTGGCATTTGCCCGAGTGTGTAGAGGATATTTGAGTCTATCCTGGAGGTCATTGAAACCGCGAAATTCACGGGTCTCTAATCATTAGTTATCATGAGTTACAATGAACAAAAAAAAAAAAAACCCGAAGATGCACGATCGAGCGTTTGTCTTTCTCGTCTGTGAAATGAAGGCTTCCCCCACCCGGGTGGAGGTGTGCGCTTGCTCGCCTGCCGCGCGCTCTCCCGGGCCTGCTCCGAACTGCCCCCCGCCCCTCCCTGCCACCCCTCCAGGGGTTTCAAGGTGAACCGCGGCGCGGTGTTGCCGCTTCGCCCCCAGGGACCTCCCTCAAGCCCCGCGCGCGTGCCCTGTGTCCGCGCTTCACCTCGGCGGGCCAGCCTCTGGCGTCATGCGCCGCGACAGACAAGCGTCCAACCGTCCATCACGTTCTAGTGAAGTTCGGTACGTAGCCGGGCATGGCCAACGGATGGAGACCGGAAAAATTCGCGGGTTAAATGACCTCCAGGACGAACTCCATAGTTTTACGCACACTCGGTCAAATGTCCCCCGCTCGTTGGCTGCTGTCTTGTGGGACGTCCCAACGTAGCAGCCTGTGATTCGTATAAAGCTTTGGTCGGGCCGTTTCACATCGGCCCAGAGTCACCCAGGTGAGTTGTGAGCCAATAGCAGAGGCAGCACTGAGGTATAACTATTTGTATTTTAGCCTGTCGCGAAATGAATTCGCGAATTTTTCCGGTCTCTACCAATGGAATATTCAAGTTCGTGTAGCTACTAAATAAAACTCTTAACACCGACTGACAGAAAACGCAGGGAATTTTGCACAGGAGTTACTTATATAAACTAGGTAAGCATTGAGAAAGGATTTTTTTTTTTTAAATATTAATCCATTAAGGGGGTTGAATATGGAGTGAAATTTGTTTGGAAGTTAGTCATTTTTTTAAAGTTTATACATAAGACAGTTTTTCAGCGATTTTGTTAATTCATCACACGGATAGTATTTAATAAATACACAATTAACTTTCAAAAGAACGAAGATTACGTTAATTTCCGGCTTGGAATCCACATGCCTCAAATTTAACTAAAAACCAAATATAGCAGTCAAATCAAATGTAAGTTAATTTAATTATGTGGCTTGGAACACAAACAAACAGCATAGTGTTCATAGAGATTATGATAATAAGTAGGTACTACTAACTATGGTCATTATATAGCGTGACTTTGCGCGGTATCACGGGACGAACTACCAGTCATAGTCTGGAGTTAGGATAGCTGTCCAGTCCTCAATACAGTGCATGCTACGCTTCCTAATCTCCCTAGTGATGCGTCATACAGGCTTCACTCTGAGACACACAGTAATTTCAGTTTTTAGGAATAATTATTTTAGGGAAATATTTCCAGTATTTAACCAGAAATTTTTCTACAGAAATAGAAAGTATTTTCCAACGAGTTACACTTTCACGGAAACATACAAATATGTTTTTATTATTTATTTATCAACAGAATCAAATAAACAAATTTTTAACACACAATGGCTTACTTACCATTTAAGAGTAGTTTAGGAACCATGCTACCCCCTACCCATAGAAAAGAACAAAAAATTGTGTTTTAAACAGTACCTTCCAATCTGCTGAAAATAAATTATTGAATAACGTTTATCAAACCATCTTAAATAATATAAATATATGTAGGTAATAGCAAATAAAGGGAAATTTTCTGTTAAAAATATGTGGTTATATATTATGTTTTTCCGAACGAAAAATTGTCGTACTCATCTCTCTACTTAGAGTATTCCCTAACTTGTATTCTTAACCCAATGCGCTTAGTTTTAGTTAGGTTACGCCAAAATAAAATCACAGCTCTCAGATGGTGGGGGATAAAACCCATTCTTGTCATTGCGCGCGATACCGTTATCAGCGCACGTGAACAATGCAATGCGCACCAGCTTTTGTTAAAACTAAGAGATACGAAGTTGTAAACGGGCGCAGTCGTGTTTAGATTTAAGGGCTCGGTTCAAGGTCACGGTTGTGATTCTGTCCCGCTGGAGAGCGCTAGCAGTCACGATCAGTTGAACACTCGTTATCACAGACATATATTCTTCCCGGGCGCCGCTGTCATCCGGGTAGAAGCGGGGGGACACGATAATTACAACGCGGTGTTGCCAAGCGTTATCTGACCCGTGACGCTCGCACCAAGGGCTATGGGCTACCGAAGACAGGCGGTTCCGCGGTCGCTCTGCTAGCTATCCGAGGGCAGCTAGGCAGTGCCTTCTGCTTCCGAATGGGCCCAAATTGGCGGCTTGTGCTATTTGCTTTCTGGTTTAACCATGGATATATTGAATAGCAGTCCGTGGACCATTTGGCCGGCTGGTAGGAAAGGCAGTCTGGTACGATTAAGGAAAAATTAAATAGAATATTACCTACAAAATTATATTCAAATAAAAAAAACCACAGAACTAAGGGCAAAATCCTAATAATTAAAACAGAATTATTTTTTTGTGTATGCTCAGTTTAAAGTTATTTCCATAAAGGACATATATATATATATATTTCAATGGTTTCGATTTTGGCAAACAATATTTTGATAAGTTAACGTAACTTTTTTTTTTAGTTTCCTGATATCATCTTCCAATCGGTTTTACAATAAATATTTGATACATTCAGCAAAATACGTACCGTTTGTTTGATTCAAATGTTACTATATTTATATAAATTTGAAATTGTACGTTATTAGACTAACACTGGATTGAAAAGAATATATTGTGTGACAAATATAAATTCTTCAGTGCAATCTATACTAATCCAGGCTAATACTTTGTTACCAATAAAAATTTTATATCTTTGAGGCCTATTGACTCGCGTTTTGATTAGGCTGGGACAATATGTTACAAAACGCAAGCAGAATTAATAATAAGTAAACGACATTTTAGCATTTTTTCTACAGTTTATTTTCATCTCGTGGTTCCGGGTTATAAATGTCCAGAACATTTAATGCAATACCTTACTTGACCCAATATTTTTCACCCAAGATATATGTAGTCCGCGATTGCCTTGATACACTTAAGTAGTATAGGAATGGGGCTTCTGGGACATGGCTTCTGGCTGTGGTGCTTGGTGCCGACCGCCATCTTGGATTGTGACGTCACGGCCGCCATCTTGGACTCAAAATTCCTCAAAATTCCTCAAAATTGACTCAAAATTCCTCAAAATTGACTCAAAATGACTCAAAATTTCCCGTTTTAAGAAAAAAATTCCCGTTTTCGAGGGAAAAATTCCCGTTTCGATGGAAAATTAGGATTTCGAAAAACCACAAATGTCTTTTGCCTTAGAAAGAACACAAATTCCTAAAACTGGCTTAAGCATCCTTAACTCAAGCAAGCGTTAAGCCATTTATAGGATTATGACGTCACCGTTGCAATTTTCGTTACGTCCGCCATCTTGAAAATCCACAATTTTTATGTTAGAAAATCGGGAAAAATTTTAAAAATCATTAAAAAATTATTTAATCGAATTAAAAAAATATTAAAAACCACTGTTGCAGTTATCGTTACGGTTGCCATCTTGGATTATATAAATGTTACATATTTCGTTACACCCGCCATCTTGGTTGAGTACCATGTCATTCTTACACTTTACGTTACGACCACCATATTGGATCCTATTAATGTTGCAATTATCGTTATGGTCGCCATCTTTAAATTTGGACGCCATTTTGGAAATCCGTAGTTTTTATGTTAGAAAATCGGGAAAAATTCCAAAATTCATCAAAAAATTAATGTATTTAAATTCTGTATGATTATATCGATGTACGTCCTTGGTTCGATTCCCGACGAGAGTAAACGGTCGATCCTTCCTCCATGAAAGCTACCTAGACTGATCTACCACCACCAGTACCAAGGTTTATATCATCAACTGGTATGACATCATGTCCACCATCTTGTCTTCATCCGCTGGAGTCCACCATCTTGTTTTCGTCTGCTAGAGTGTGCCGATACCATGTAGTATAATTATCTGGTCACCATACTTTTGTCCTCAACTGTTGACATTGATCATTGACCTTGGCCTTTGACCTTGACCTTTAAATTTGACCTTGACCTTGAAATTTGACCTTGACCTTGAAATTTGACCTTGACCTTGAAATTTGACCTTGACCTTGAAATTTGACCTTGACCTTGAAATTTGACCTTGACCTTGAAATTTGACTTTGTCCTTGTCGACCATCATGGATCCGACATTTTATGTTCAGTACATGCTACCAGGACCTACCACCTGCCAGAGTACTCCATCTTGTGTGTGTACTTGTATTATGGAGTACATTTCCATCTGGTTAATTTTATTCTAACCCGCTACAGTGCAGTAATCATTTATTACCGAGGTGCCCCCGCCATCTTGAAATTCGACCGCCATCTTGAAATCATGTAATAATGTAGCTAGAAAAGCGGGAAAAAATCCAAAATTCATTAAATAAATCACTCATTATCTTACATATTGATTCGATCCGCTCCCGTCCTTGGTTCGATACCCGATCGATGCAATAATGTTTAATTTTATGAAAAAATAATAATTTCAATATACCATGTTCATCATTCTTAAAGAGACTTTAAAACCTCTACTAACATCAACCTATCAGACATCAAGACCACCATATTGGAAATTCATAATTGTAATGTTAGAGATTCGTGAAAAAGTTCAAAATTCATTAAATAAATTTGTAATCTATATACTGATTGATTAAATCGACTAAGGTCCTTGGTTCGATCCCTGGCCGATACAAATCAACTTTAATTTTAAAAAAGTACCAGAAAAGTGTAAGGTTCGAGAAATAAAACACCTCAAAGTCTTTTACAAACATAATATTTATTACACAATTTCTATCCTACTACAGAATCACTTGCGAAAGCCAGCAATCTTATAAACATTTAGCCCTGCATAGACGTGCATCGACTACTTCTTAGCTCCAAATGGCTACAAATGCTTCAAAAGGCTCCAAATGCTCCAACAGCTCCAAAAAAAGGCTCCAAATGCTCCAATAACCACCAAATGCTTAACACAGCTCCAAATGGCTCCAAATGCTCCAAATGGCCTCCAAATGCTTGACAGCCTCCAAATGCTTGACTGCTCCAAACGGCTCCAAATGCTCCAAATGTCTCCAAATTGCTTCAAATGCTCCAAACGGCTCCAAATGCTACAAATTGCTCCAAATGTTCCAAACGGCTCCAAATGCTCCAAACAGCTCCAAATGCTCCAAACGGCTCCAAAAGCTCCAAATGTCTCCAAATGCTCCAAACGGCTCCAAATGCTCCAAATGTCTCCAAAAGGCTCCAAATGCTCCAAACGGCTCCAAATTGCTCCAAATGCTCCAAACGGCTCCAAATGCTCCAAATTGCTCCAAATGCTCCAAACGGCTCCAAATGCTCCAAACGGCTCCAAATGTCTCCAAAAGGCTCCAAATGCTCCAAACGGCTCCAAATGCTCCAAATGCTCCAAATGTCTCCAAAAGGCTCCAAATGCTTCAAAAGGCTCCAATTGCTCCAAACGGCCTCCAAATGCTCCAAATGGCTCCAAATGCTCCAAATGGCTCCAAATGCTCCAAATGGCTCCAATTGTTCCAAGAGCTCCATCTTCAATTGATTCCAACTGATTCCAATTACTTTTCTTATCGAACTTGGCATGGTTACTAACATGTCTTTATTAGTATACATTTTGACTGGCAGTGGTAACGTATTTTCACCTTTAAGTTATAAGTTTTATTTAGAAATCAGATTTCGATAAATGATAGATACCATTTGGAAAGAAAATATATTAATTTATCTTCAAGTTTATACACATTTAATTTAAGCCATTATTGTATGTAGCCAGCTTCCCTCAGTTCTTTGAGTATGAAGGATATTTCTTTAATGTTCGAATAGTTTCCTGCACAAAGCGATCCATGTAGTAGTCGTAGCCTGTCAACCAATATGTTAGGATCTTCCCATGAGGTATAATCAAACTCTTCTGCTGCGTTCATCATCCTTGCATGTTTATAATAAATATTATTATCTCTGGTGTCTATCGTTTTAACACCAACCTCAAGGTCACTTTCGTCATCGTGACAGTGATTATCACAAGCTTGATCAGGATAATTTATTTTATTACGTCGTTTCCGTCGTTTTGGTCTCAGACCGCCATCACAGTCTTCGATCTTACCTGCTTTAGGTGCTTCAGTACAGTACTCAATCATGTCAGCCTCAGATGTGTCACCACAATCTTCAATCATGCACGCTTCAGATGATTCATCATAGTCTTCGACCTTGTAAGCTTCAGATGGTTCTCCATCTTTCTCATTTTCATGGAGACGACTAGATATTGGAGTAAATATATTTTCATTTCTAATGTGGTTACAACTTCCTTCGTTTGTTTTAGATTTTAAATTATTATCTTGATCTAGATCAGTAATTTTAGCATTAGCTTTTTCGCCTTCGTTCCTCTTCCGCGATGTTGTAGCCCAGTCTTCGTTATCTTTATTCATCTTAATTGTACAGGTCTTGTAATGTCTATCCAAGTAATATCTTCTACCAAAGGATTTCTGACACTGACTGCAATGAAATGGTTTTTGACAAGGACCCAAATTACACTCGCTTCTCTCATGTCGTTTAGCATTCTTTCTCAAGGTAAACACCTTGCTACAGTATCTACAGTGATGACGTTTCGATACAGCGTCAGATCCTAAATCGGAATTCATATTAGTTACCGAGACTAATGCCAGATGCAAACTAAGAGTTTTAAATTAGATATATTACTTAAATAGAATTTTTTAATTATTTCATCAGCGAGAATTAATTTATCTCATTCAAAGGTACTTTTTGCAAGTAGTTCTGCTTTTCAACACCAGATGTCGCCACATGTTACTTGCAGGTAAATAATATTTAGTTCTTTTATGCGGGATGCGGGATGCTCACTAACGATCGAAATAGAACGATGGCTTCGCTAGACTCCAAGGAGAAGGAAGTTCGTCCATCCTGTTAGTGCTTCTTAGATTTCTCAGAAATTATTTGACTGAGTAATGTTAATTTTTTTTTTAATTTCCGCCTGATAAAAATATTACAAGTAATGATTGAGTAGCAGAAGTTCACTAATTATATGCAACCTTGAATAAAAAATGACATGCTTCATTAAGTAAAAAAATCCTTCATGCAGAGATAAATTCCTCATCAGTAACCAGAAGCACTCGGAGAAAACCATCAGATGTATAGTCAGGAATAATCAGAAGCACCCAGTGAAAACCATCAAAATATTGTCAAGAATAATCAGGAGCACACGGAGAAATCCATCAAAATATTGTCAAGAATAATCAGGAGCACACGGAGAAATCCACCATAATACTGTCAAGAATAAACGGGAGCACACGGAGAAAACGGCCATAATATTGACAAGAATAATCGGAAGCACACGGAGAAAACCGCCACAAGTTTTCTTTGATATCATAAAATTTCAGGAAAAAATAATAAAAAATAAAAATAAATTAATAAAAAATTAAAAAAAATAAAATAAAAAATACATAAAATTCTGGCTTGTACTAGAACTATATCTTTGCTCAACAATGAGAAGTTCACAAGCTAGCAGAATCTGTTTATGTATTTTTTATTTTATTTTTTTAAATTTTTTATTAATTTATTTTTATTTTTTATTATTTTTTCCTGAAATTTTATGATATCAAAGAAAACTTGTGGCGGTTTTCTCCGTGTGCTTCCGATTATTCTTGTCAATATTATGGCGGTTTTCTCCGTGTGCTCCCGTTTATTCTTGACAGTATTATGGTGGATTTCTCCGTGTGCTCCTGATTATTCTTGACAATATTTTGATGGATTTCTCCGTGTGCTCCTGATTATTCTTGACAATATTTTGATGGTTTTCACTGGGTGCTTCTGATTATTCCTGACTATACATCTGATGGTTTTCTCCGAGTGCTTCTGGTTACTGATGAGGAATTTATCTCTGCATGAAGGATTTTTTTACTTAATGAAGCATGTCATTTTTTATTCAAGGTTGCATATAATTAGTGAACTTCTGCTACTCAATCATTACTTGTAATATTTTTATCAGGCGGAAATTAAAAAAAAAAATTATCATTACTCAGTCAAATAATTTCTGAGAAATCTAAGAAGCACTAACAGGATGGACGAACTTCCTTCTCCTTGGAGTCTAGCGAAGCCATCGTTCTATTTCGATCGTTAGTGAGCATCCCGCATCCCGCATAAAAGAACTAAATATTATTTACCTGCAAGTAACATGTGGCGACATCTGTTGTTGAAAAGCAGAACTACTTGCAAAAAGTACCTTTGAATGAGATAAATTAATTCTCGCTGATGAAATAATTAAAAAATTCTATTTAAGTAATATATCTAATTTAAAACTCTTAGTTTGCATCTGGCATTAGTCTCGGTAACTAATATGAATTCCGATTTAGGATCTGACGCTGTATCGAAACGTCATCACTGTAGATACTGTAGCAAGGTGTTTACCTTGAGAAAGAATGCTAAACTACATGAGAGAAGCGAGTGTAATTTGGGTCCTTGTCAAAAACCATTTCATTGCAGTCAGTGTCAGAAATCCTTTGGTAGAAGATATTACTTGGATAGACATTACAAGACCTGTACAATTAAGATGAATAAAGATAACGAAGACTGGGCTACAACATCGCGGAAGAGGAACGAAGGCGAAAAAGCTATTGCTAAAATTACTGATCTAGATCAAGATAATAATTTAAAATCTAAAACAAACGAAGGAAGTTGTAACCACATTAGAAATGAAAATATATTTACTCCAATATCTAGTCGTCTCCATGAAAATGAGAAAGATGGAGAACCATCTGAAGCTTACAAGGTCGAAGACTATGATGAATCATCTGAAGCGTGCATGATTGAAGATTGTGGTGACACATCTGAGGCTGACATGATTGAGTACTGTACTGAAGCACCTAAAGCAGGTAAGATCGAAGACTGTGATGGCGGTCTGAGACCAAAACGACGGAAACGACGTAATAAAATAAATTATCCTGATCAAGCTTGTGATAATCACTGTCACGATGACGAAAGTGACCTTGAGGTTGGTGTTAAAACGATAGACACCAGAGATAATAATATTTATTATAAACATGCAAGGATGATGAACGCAGCAGAAGAGTTTGATTATACCTCATGGGAAGATCCTAACATATTGGTTGACAGGCTACGACTACTACATGGATCGCTTTGTGCAGGAAACTATTCGAACATTAAAGAAATATCCTTCATACTCAAAGAACTGAGGGAAGCTGGCTACATACAATAATGGCTTAAATTAAATGTGTATAAACTTGAAGATAAATTAATATATTTTCTTTCCAAATGGTATCTATCATTTATCGAAATCTGATTTCTAAATAAAACTTATAACTTAAAGGTGCAAAATACGTTACCACTGCCAGTCAAAATGTATACTAATAAAGACATGTTAGTAACCATGCCAAGTTCGATAAGAAAAGTAATTGGAATCAGTTGGAATCAATTGAAGATGGAGCTCTTGGAACAATTGGAGCCTTTTGAAGCATTTGGAGCCTTTTGGAGCTGTTGGAGCCATTTGGAGCATTTGGAGCCATTTGGAGCATTTGGAGCCATTTGGAGCATTTGGAGGCCGTTTGGAGCAATTGGAGCCTTTTGAAGCATTTGGAGCCTTTTGGAGACATTTGGAGCATTTGGAGCATTTGGAGCCGTTTGGAGCATTTGGAGCCTTTTGGAGACATTTGGAGCCGTTTGGAGCATTTGGAGCCGTTTGGAGCATTTGGAGCAATTTGGAGCATTTGGAGCCGTTTGGAGCATTTGGAGCAATTTGGAGCCGTTTGGAGCATTTGGAGCTGTTTGGAGCATTTGGAGCCGTTTGGAACATTTGGAGCAATTTGGAGCATTTGGAGCCGTTTGGAGCATTTGAAGCAATTTGGAGACATTTGGAGCATTTGGAGCCGTTTGGAGCAGTCAAGCATTTGGAGGCTGTCAAGCATTTGGAGGCCATTTGGAGCATTTGGAGCCATTTGGAGCTGTGTTAAGCATTTGGTGGTTATTGGAGCATTTGGAGCCTTTTTTTGGAGCTGTTGGAGCATTTGGAGCCTTTTGAAGCATTTGTAGCCATTTGGAGCTAAGAAGTAGTCGATGCACGTCTATGCAGGGCTAAATGTTTATAAGATTGCTGGCTTTCGCAAGTGATTCTGTAGTAGGATAGAAATTGTGTAATAAATATTATGTTTGTAAAAGACTTTGAGGTGTTTTATTTCTCGAACCTTACACTTTTCTGGTACTTTTTTAAAATTAAAGTTGATTTGTATCGGCCAGGGATCGAACCAAGGACCTTAGTCGATTTAATCAATCAGTATATAGATTACAAATTTATTTAATGAATTTTGAACTTTTTCACGAATCTCTAACATTACAATTATGAATTTCCAATATGGTGGTCTTGATGTCTGATAGGTTGATGTTAGTAGAGGTTTTAAAGTCTCTTTAAGAATGATGAACATGGTATATTGAAATTATTATTTTTTCATAAAATTAAACATTATTGCATCGATCGGGTATCGAACCAAGGACGGGAGCGGATTGAATCAATATGTAAGATAATGAGTGATTTATTTAATGAATTTTGGATTTTTTCCCGCTTTTCTAGCTACATTATTACATGATTTCAAGATGGCGGTCGAATTTCAAGATGGCGGGGGCACCTCGGTAATAAATGATTACTGCACTGTAGCGGGTTAGAATAAAATTAACCAGATGGAAATGTACTCCATAATACAAGTACACACACAAGATGGAGTACTCTGGCAGGTGGTAGGTCCTGGTAGCATGTACTGAACATAAAATGTCGGATCCATGATGGTCGACAAGGACAAAGTCAAATTTCAAGGACAAAGTCAAATTTCAAGGTCAAGGTCAAATTTCAAGGTCAAGGTCAAATTTCAAGGTCAAGGTCAAATTTCAAGGTCAAGGTCAAATTTAAAGGTCAAGGTCAAAGGCCAAGGTCAATGATCAATGTCAACAGTTGAGGACAAAAGTATGGTGACCAGATAATTATACTACATGGTATCGGCACACTCTAGCAGACGAAAACAAGATGGTGGACTCCAGCGGATGAAGACAAGATGGTGGACATGATGTCATACCAGTTGATGATATAAACCTTGGTACTGGTGGTGGTAGATCAGTCTAGGTAGCTTTCATGGAGGAAGGATCGACCGTTTACTCTCGTCGGGAATCGAACCAAGGACGTACATCGATATAATCATACAGAATTTAAATACATTAATTTTTTGATGAATTTTGGAATTTTTCCCGATTTTCTAACATAAAAACTACGGATTTCCAAGATGGCGTCCAAATTTAAAGATGGCGACCATAACGATAATTGCAACATTAATAGGATCCAATATGGTGGTCGTAACGTAAAGTGTAAGAATGACATGGTACTCAACCAAGATGGCGGGTGTAACGAAATATGTAACATTTATATAATCCAAGATGGCAACCGTAACGATAACTGCAACAGTGGTTTTTAATATTTTTTTAATTCGATTAAATAATTTTTTAATGATTTTTAAAATTTTTCCCGATTTTCTAACATAAAAATTGTGGATTTTCAAGATGGCGGACGTAACGAAAATTGCAACGGTGACGTCATAATCCTATAAATGGCTTAACGCTTGCTTGAGTTAAGGATGCTTAAGCCAGTTTTAGGAATTTGTGTTCTTTCTAAGGCAAAAGACATTTGTGGTTTTTCGAAATCCTAATTTTCCATCGAAACGGGAATTTTTCCCTCGAAAACGGGAATTTTTTTCTTAAAACGGGAAATTTTGAGTCATTTTGAGTCAATTTTGAGGAATTTTGAGTCAATTTTGAGGAATTTTGAGGAATTTTGAGTCCAAGATGGCGGCCGTGACGTCACAATCCAAGATGGCGGTCGGCACCAAGCACCACAGCCAGAAGCCATGTCCCAGAAGCCCCATTCCTATACTACTCCCTTACAATCTAGAGCCTCGGCTTATAACTTATATTAGGCACAAAAATATTTCCTTCATTGCTGCGATGAACCTCCCCGTTTTTCACAGTCATTCGAAAGGAAACTTGACATTCGACTACTATAAACGTAAACACTGCTTTATATTAACATAATTCCATGTAAACAATTTAGTATTTATCGAAATATTTAGGTATTAAATGAATAACGCCCAAAAGCACCTCCTTTACTTTGAACCTCGGGAAAATCACGAATTCTACTCATTGAAAACAGAGACTTTACCACTGGAATCGGAACTACACATGCAGGTTTTATTTAATTCCAATAAATGATTGATATAAACTTAACCACACAATGTAATGATTTATTTTCATAGATACTTTCATTTTCTTACTAAATGAATGACTGAATTATTCACAAATATTCAAATACCGTAGTGTCACGTTCATCCGACCTTTTCTTATCCAACATTTCGTATTATCCGACATTTCACAAAATAATAACTATTCTATCGGAAACATAAACGACAATTTGTGTCATAATAATTTTTGTTGATCCCGACTCTAGGTACTGCAACTTATTATTCAGCCATATATATTTTTTTGGTTGTAAAAATGTTTATTAGGTTTGAAATGTATAAAACATAAGCAAATTTTTACGTTTATAATATTTTTATATTATTACTTTTCTGTCGTAGTTTTCCCACTACTATGTCGAAACACACAAGTGAAAACATACAGCTAGTGTGAAAATATACAGCTATAACGAACATTTCTATGCTTCGTTAAAATAAAAGTAGCTTTTTTGTAGTGTTTTTTTTCCTGTGTAGAAAAAAATAATTAAGAAGTTGTGGTTCCCAGATAAAAAGGAAATAGCTTCACACGAATTCTTAATTCACACCTTTTTCCAGCTCTATTTAATTATATTTTAGCTTTTTAGCTAATTGCTTCAACTCTTTCAGCTCTAATAAGTATTGCAGTTGTGTTTTGTATGCGCCGGCTTGAATGTGTGTTATTTTTTGGAGGAAATCGTTATTTTCACTGATCTGACCTGAATAATAAAATTTAGAATACATTTAGATTTTAAATGCTCATGCACATTATAAAATGTTCATAAACTAATTTGATCAGTTAAATAGTTCGCTCATGTTTATCTTTTTCAAATACATGGTGAACACAGCGTGCGCTGTGGATGTAATAAACATTTATTATTTTATTTAACAGTCTGAAATAAAAGATGGAAATATTCAGTTTACCTATCTATTTACAATATTAAATGAGTTGTACAATTTGTCGTGCTTTGCATGTCGTTTAAATGTTCAGTAATTTGAATATATATATATATATATATATATATATATATATATATATATATATATATAAATTAAGAGGTAAAAAAAATCGCTGCTACTAATAACTGTCCAAGCAATGTCACAACGACTCATCCATCTAGTTGCTCACTCAATGGTCCTCAGAAAAGCACTGTTCACCGTAGCTTAAATTGCTAACAGCTCGGCTGTAAGCAGACTATTACCAAGATAACAACTGTACATTGAGTCAGAAGTTCTTTGATGTCGTAATGCACAACATCGCGAAAATTCGCCCGCTAAGAAGTTTGGCACAAATTATACTGAATATTATGGGAGAAAACGTAATTGCAGTTACTAAGTGACCACTTCACTACATAAACCTAAATGAAACTTTTATATATATGTAGTTTCCAGCCTCATGATCCATCTGAATTAACTTACAATTAACTTTGTCCAACGTAGGCCTAATCATTGGCTACAATATCAAAATTATTTTCAAGGGTCTGTCGAAATACCTCAATTTCGTAAATATAGTTTTTAAAGAAAAATAATTTTTTCCTGTTGTTCGAATCAAATACAACCATGTTATAAAAAGAGCAACATAATAACATTGTGCGTATTATAATTGTAGTCATTGGCATGTTGATAGTATTACATTCTCTTGTAAGTAATAAATATTGTTTAACTGATAACAATGTATTAATATCCTACATAGTAATCTTCATTTTAAAACATCCAATATTTCAACTCCATTAATTTCAGCACTGACTAGTTTTAAAAACTTTGATACCTTATTTTATTTTACAGGTTCCCGTGTGCCGGCGGGTTTGTTAGGGCTTGGCGTATCAACTACCTAATATTAGGAACACTACTGCCTAAATTTATTGGCCAATAAATGCAAGACAATGGCCAATAAAGCCGGCGGAATATTTATTACTAATGCCTAAAATTTATTTCAAAATCTCTTATCCATAGTTAGAAGTCCATAGGTTTTGACGTGACAACGTCTAATAAATCGATGAACTCCGGCTGCACGCACGAAAAAGTGTCCTGTAACGCACATTGTCACACTACGGATGTCCCGCTACGGATGTGTCCTGTTATGCTCATTGTACGCATGCGTGGCATCTCTCTTCCAGTCGATTGGAACAACTATCGATTTGACTTTTCAATAATATTTTCATCGTTTGAATTATTAATATTATGTAATTTAACGATCGTTCACCGATTTTCAGCACAATCGGTACGGTTATTAATTTCCCACCTACCACTATAAGAAATAAACATGGCGGACTACATACGTTTTTAAAACTTCCACAACACAAAACAAAATTTTTACGAATATATATATATATATAACATCTGAAACAATAGTTTCTAATATGGCCTCGTGGCCGTGCGGTAAGCATCGATGACTACCAATCCAAAGGTTGACGAATCAAAATTCCGGCCACTGCGATACCTTCACTTTGTACTTGTCAAAATAAATACGGCTCGCGCGACACTACAAAAGTAATAAATTTATTTGAATTAATGAATGCAAATAAAAGTAAATTTATCAATTAAATTGTAGATTTAATTTCACTCCTTTGTATCTATACAATATAGTGTTAATTCAATAAAAATGATTCAATTTTATTCATAAAAGTATGCAGAGATAGATTTTATCATGCAAAATATAGAAAAATTAAAAAAAATTCTTCCTCAAAGAATATAATATTTTTAATGCCTAAATGGTTTGGTTGCAAAAACCTATTACGGCTCAGTCTCAGGCCGAATATGATATTTCATTTTCTTCTGGATCAATCATTTCATCAATGTTTTGTTATAACGTTGTCACGTTAAGCTATCATCCGTAAACCGACTTTACAGACAACCAATTTTTTTGATTGCTTGTCTTCTGCATTCCATATATTTATATTCACGTAGGTCTTGGATTTCTGCGACAAACAAATGCCCTACAACGACGTATGTTCGTCATTGCTTCCATATAAACGTAACTTGTAGGACCCGGGTTCGCGCCCCGGCTCCTCCAAGGCGGATTGCTCAGACAAATGGTGGCATTTGTCTGATAGGAATACAATCCCTTGTAACAAGTGAGGCTTACCCAAGAGGCGATTTGGGTGGAAACAAAAAACCTGCTAAATTGGCTTCCATATGGGAGTACGTTTCTTTATGTGCTCCCATATGGAAGCCAAACTGGTAGGTTTCTCTGGGGTCGTGGAGTTTTGCCAAAAAAAATTTTTTTCATTTTAGATTATAAAATTTTAACGTTTGATGCATTATCGCGTTGGAAAAATATTAACCACTTTTTAAATACCAGACAATGAAATGTAATTTTAAAATAGTTGTATCAAACGTAATAATTCCTTTTACAATTTAATTTTTACGTTACATTGCATTACGATATCTAAATCAAAATCTTATGCACGGAATTTGTAAAATTTATCTGTATATTATTGATTATAAAATCCTTGTATATTTTGATTTTTGTCATATTTTTTTGATAGTTTTAATAGTTTCACCGTATTTTTATGCAATAATTAAGCTTAGATAGTTTCTTGTGAAATTGTTGCTTTTCAACGCTCGCTCTTTACGTCTGCCAGTCCGGGGCGGATGGACAAAAAAATTATATAAAAAAAATTATACAATTTTACAAATATTCATGGCACACCCGGAATTCTGATCCAAATTCCTTCCAAAGGTACATAGCGACTTCAGCTACTGTCACCTGAAATAATACTGTTTAATATTGTATAGAGTGGTCATTTCATGTTGCACATTTAAACGGTATTGCTTGCAATCTTTTAAAAAGGCTTGCTGAATATATAGGCAGGCAAAATAATAAAACTTTAAAATGTGTATTGTATTTCTTGTAAGGCTGCATGTACCATACACAACCTATAAAGCCAATAAAAACATTTTACGAATTAATAATATATTGATTTCCCGCTGGAAATCTTTAGCCCTAGGCCAGTTGTTCACTCCAGAATTATATACTGTACTGACTGTGTTGCTTTAAAAAGCATACTCTAGCCGTGAAACCCATAAAAATCATAAGGACGAGTGGCCGCTATGCGCGTTAGAAGTGATGTATCAATATATGTAAGTGATAGGGGAATAATAATGTCTACGAATGTGTGGAATGTGTGCAAGTATGCAAGTGAGAAAGTAGACAAATGTGCAAGTATTCAATTAAGCGAGTGTGCTATAATGCAAAAATTTCATTGAGCACCTCACTCCTGAGCCCCGTTCCCCTATCCTCCTTCGAGTACGACACTGATGCTGATAGTTACCCTGTAGGCATTACGCTTTTGTTATGCTGATTACAACATCGCGCCTCATCTTACTTTACCAGCTGTAAAAAGGTTACAATTAAATTTTCTTAAAATAATTGTTGCATCATATAAATACATACCATTTACTTTTACGTTTAGATGCTAGCAGAAGCTTTATTCGATTTTTCATGGACTTTCTACGGTGAGATAAAGGTGGCGAGATCTTGGAACACTTACGCCAATTTGTTCCCATGGCTGTAGTGTAGCAACTGGAGAATTGAACCGAGGAACAAAATCACTTGAAGTGCGGGTTCACTGTTTCATAGCCTGTCGCGTGACAGCTGAAGATAAGGGGTGGATGAGGGGGAAATAGGCGAAGTGGCAACTAGGCCGTTCCTTCTCTCTTCCACGCGGCCCTTATCTCTTGTCCGTCGCCGGCGGAGCATGTCATATTACCAGCGTGCATTGCAGCCTATACATCAGGCACTGCCACAAAATACATTTAAAAAATTTTGTATGCTTGTATATTTAACCAGATACATTGTCATAGCCAAGGACTTTTCGTGAGATTGAGATATGACCAACGTTGTTACGAGATGATTAAGGGGGTAGAACATACTGACTGATAATTGTGACAAAATTAAAACTTAATTTTACAATATCAAACTTAAAAATTTAAATTAAATTAAAATTGTTTTCGTAGAAACATGTATGCTTATAATATCTACAATTTGGTGTTTGTTTTAGTTTTCTATTACAATAACTGACGGAATCGCGTGCATTTAAGTTTAACCTGTAAATCCCTATCCCGCCATTCGGCTAGCATGGGAGTGAACCGAGCCCTTAATATGTACGAAGTCTCAAGGACTTACCGTGCTGAACCTGAGCCATATATACTAAGTGATCCGTGTTTTCATAACCTCGACTCAACAACGTGCAAATTATCGCACGTCGTGACACTTGTTTCCGACAGTTCTTCTCGTGAAAATGCTGTTCACTGTCCCATAAAACCCTTAGCCACGGAAGAGAGTTCTGGTACAACCCACCCCCACCCCCCTTCTCGGATATTAGACAATACAACAGCTAATTGTTAATGTGTTTGTTTTAAGGCCCGTCTACGATTGCAATGCCCTAATTATTGTGTCTGGCGGTCACTGATCGCTGATTGGTCCACGTGACCCTCTGACGTCATGGGTATGGTGGGTGATGGTCCGAATATCCTCTCCCTGGTCCGAACACAATGGTCAACCTTCAACTTTTTGTCCCAATCTGTGTCTTTCGATAGCATTTATTATGAACAATCATGCCATTTGTTGTTTACGGTCCCCGTTTAAAAAAGGTATACAGAAAATAACGGACTGGAACAGGGAGCCAAGAATACCGAGAAAAAAATTATTAATTAGTGCTGTCCGTTTGTAACCGACACTTTTCAATGGCCGAAAGCACAAATTCATTTTTTTGGCAACGTGATTATAATTCATTTATTAGCATTTACTTTTGCCTTACCGAATAGCTGAATATTATTTAACTGCCACAGCAGTCATAAGTTAATAAATATTCAGAACAACTGCGTATTCAATATTTAAAATGAATTAAAACAATAAATGAAAACAATAAAAAAACTTATTTTGGTGCTATATATTTACTGCGCTATTTTGACTACTTCATAAATCGGACGTCGGACATCGCAATTGAAGACAGGGCATTTTTCCGTGCGACAATGTGACTTCATTAGGATAAGTACCGCTTAAAGGTTCGGATTGTTGTAGACGGGCTTTTAAAGAATAACAAGAGCTTCAGTTTGAATTTATAAACATAAAAACTAAAAAAAAAAAAAAATATTTTATAGTAGGCCAAGGTGGCAGTACCGCCATTATTGTTCAGCGAATCCCGAAATGAAATCAAGCAGCTCGCCCGCGCTGTTGTCTAGTCGCTCGCCCGTGGCTGTGGCCGCGGCAACACCGCCTGGCCAGGGTTCCCTGCCGCACCGTTCATCGCTATCTCCGGCGCTGCAGTCGGCGGCTGTCTCCCGGCATGCCTCGCGCTCGATCACGTCTTTGCTGTGTCTGCGTTTACTCTGTGTGCTCATCTTGCCTGCCGTCTTGTCCTCACATATGTACAATGGTACAGCGCACACTAAAAAAAAAAGTGAAATTTTATACAAATTATATGTGGAAGCAGTCCCCACCGACGAGACGTTTGTGTAATTTTGCAACTTATTGTATTGATGTATTTTTACTCTTGTATTTAAGTAAAAATACTATCAAAAGTTTAAAAATAAAACAACTGCTATGAGCTTGTAAATATGTGAAATCTGTTGGTGGGTATATTTTTGCTATGTGATACATTAATTTTCATATACATACATGTGAATTTTTACCCCAACTGTCAGTTAATTTTATTTCATCGTAAAGTAAATTCACAGTAGATATTAACTTGTAAATTTGTACTTATTCAGAAAATATTTTGTTTTTGATATGTAAATGGCATTTGGTAGGCGTAATTTCGTTAAAATGAAACGGAATTCGATGAACGGAATCGTGACACAAAGATGGCGAACCCACACGTAGCAAAATATACCTGTATATAGTCACTTTCGCAAACATTAGGGTACATGCAAAACGTATTGGTGTGCCAAATGAAACTTTATGATAGTGAAACTACCCTTGAATATATTTGGTAAACTAAAATAAACATAGTAAAAATTAATTACACGTTTTAAAATAAGTAAGAAACTGGTATTACAATTCTCCTTGCAATACGTCAACGGGCTCGGCAAAAAAGCGGAAGAACGCACACTTGCAAATTAGAGGGACGTGGCTCAAATCTCGCCACTGGAAATTTTTTTTCATCTTATAATGACATTTACTATATTATTGTATAATAATATTGACTCACCGTAATAAGGTTAAGGTTTTTTGTAGTAATTATTTACAGACTTGTTTGGTCAAAACAAAAACAAATATTGTAAAAAAAAATTTTTTTTAATGTCTCTTAAAATAATTTATTAATGCCATAGAAGTATAACTTCTAACGTGTGCGTAAACTTTGAAGTATTAACTGTATAGTGTATAATAATAAAATGGACGATATTTTAATAACATTCCTTGTCGAAAATCAGGTTCAGAGCCAGGGTTTAGGATTTTTTTTTTTTCCTTCAAATCTTTTTCGCGTTTATTTGAGCTGTTTCTAATTGTTTAAAATTTCCGATTGTTTAGCGCTGCTAACTGCTATCTGCGTTTGATGGAGGCAAGAAACGTTATGAATCAGGCAGCGAATTCTAGCGGCCGGCACAGAAAGTATGTGTGTGTGTTTTTGTGATGCGCTTCCAGAAATGTTCACAGACGCGCGCCACCGACGCCCGCACGGAGGTCTCCCCGCGTCAACAATGGCAGCTTACGGCTTTCTCCCAACGGGCAGCCTTATTTTCACAGACGAGAGAGCCAAACGTCCGATCGTGCATCTTCGGTTTTTTTTTTTTTTGGTTCATTGTAAATAAATATGGCGGTGTTGACAAAAGGATACTAATGGTAAATTAGGTTAGGTTAGCTACATTATAAATACGTTAAAACATTGTGGACGGTTGATTTGGTTAGGATAGCTACATTAAAGATACGGAAAAAAACATGAACTTCGGGGAACTTCGCCAATCGGTGGCGACGCGCAGTGGCGCGACCGAGTGGTTCGTGTGAAAAGGGCCCATGTCTCTTACCACTTCCTGTTTGTACCGGGACGACAGTCGCATTGATTCCTCTCGGGAAGACCTAACAACATGTGCACTCGTTTGTAAGTGATTTCGGTGTTTGTCTACACATATGTACACACACGCGCACAAACGCACGCCCCGCGTCACCGTCTTTGACCAACCTAGCCCTTCTTCAAGTGTCGTGCTGAGTTACTTACACCTGTCTTGTCCTCCAACCCGCTTCCTCCTCACTCGCTCGACGAGTAACCGCGTGCAGTCGTCGGCGGGTCGCTAAAAGACACACACGGGCACTCCACTCACCGAGTAGGTAGGCCTACACTCGGATACCGAGGGGCGAGTTTTCGGTAATTTACTCGCTGAGCGAGTTCACGACTCGCGAAGCGAGTTAACCTTCCTGCTGGTCTTCCGAGTTCGCCGTTTGGCGGCTGCTTCCTCTGGTCGTGGGCCGAAACCGTCCTAGTGAATTGCAGAAATGTTTCTTACCCCGCGTCTAGGTTTATCCCCGCCCTTGTCGACTTCTTGTGGCCTTCGGGCAGAGCGACGTCTTCTATCCAGGAGGTGGTGAGGGAAGCCTACGATTCACTCGTCCTTCTGGACACACCCGAATACTCACGTTGGCAAGCCTTCTTTCCACAGACGATAGAGCCGAACCCGAAGTTCCCCGAAGTTCATGCTAGCTTTTTTTTTTCCGTACCACAACAGGTGTATTTATTTGGGGGAAACCGTTTACATGATTTCACAGTATCTTTAATGTAGCTATCCTAACCAAATCAACCGTCCACAATGTTTTAAAATATTTATAATGTAGCTAACGTAACCTAATTGACCATTAGTTATCATGAGTTGTATATTTATTTACAATGAACCAAAAAAAAAAAAACGAAGATGCACGATCGGACGTTTGGCTCTCTCGTCTGTTGAAAGAACGCTTGCCAACGTGAGTATTCGGGTATGTCCAGAAGGACGAGTGAATCGTAGGCTTCCCGAGGTGGTGAAGGCAGCGACGGACACACTCTGGTGGCGGGAGCGGTGAACTCTGCCTGAAGGAGTCCCGAAGGGCGTATATACAGTCGCTCGGCTCCAACGAGTTTCGCTGACTAGAACCACCCAAAACAGTCTTTCGCTGTCTGGCCAGTCTGCTCAGTTCCGGCCTCGTGTGAAGACACTCCTCTTGTCAACTTCCGGCCACATAGGCTATATGACGCGAAACAAGTCTTGAGCCGTTTACCCCTTACGAAAAGACTCTGCGGGCAAATTTGCAAACACGGATGTACGGCGGTTGGTCTACCACAAGGCGCTAACTACTGACCAAAAAAAAAGGAGGGCCAGGAATAAAGTTACACGTGACTGTTTAACTTGTAACAGTATTTTTCACACTTTCCTAAAGCCAAACCGGAGGAAAGTTCTACAATTAGGCCACGCAGTCACCGTCTTGTGACTCCCATGTTATATACCTGTCAGATATGACCTTCAACCAAATATGTTTTATGAAACGTCAATTATCTAAGGTTTGATTTAATATGCGTGAATGTACAATAAAGTTTACTGAAACATGTCCGAGATACGTGACAGATGTTCAAATAGTTTATATTCTCATGAAATCTAGAAGGTGCTAGAATCAGGAGCGCAAATGGGTAGGATTCACGTGGTCTGAGAGTTTAGAGCTTGGATGTATTGTACCCTGCCCTTATTTTGACCCGTATGCATGCGATAAGGACAAAAAAATTGGTTGTCTGTAAAGTAGGTTTACCGACGATAGTTTAACGTGACAACGTCATAACAAAACATTGATGAAATGATTGCATACTTTTATGAATAAAATTGAATCATTTTTATTTTAATAATAAAAGAATAAATACTTGAAATTATACTAGTAATCAGATTTTTAAAATGCAAGAATAATTAACCTTTATTGCCGAAATTGTTGTTGTAATAAGCAATGAAAACCACATTAACTTTTCACTTCACTTTATAAACAGTCGAGTGGAAGAGAGATACATAGATGCGGCGCAAGCGTACGATGAGCGTAACGGGACACAGCGTAACGGAACAATGTGCGTAACGGGACACTTTTTTCGTGCGTGCATCCGGCGTTCATCGATTTATTAGACTTTGTCACGTCAAAAAATATTTGAAATGTAACTGTAGTTTAGACATTATTAAGTTTGTCAGCCCCTTTTCCATGCGTAGTGGAAACTTTGCAAGCGAGCGGGCTGCCTCCTAGGGATCTACGCTCGCGGCCAGAACAAGTGTACACTCAGTAGGGTCTCCGTGCTGGCAGCGGCGACGTGGACAGCACGGCAGCGCGACCCGTGGGAAAACCTTTAAGCAACAATAAATCCCTGTGCCAACACGGCCGGGGCTGCGCGGCGCACACACACGCACGCATGCGCACAACACTTACGAATGCGTGCGCGCCGGACGTGCACGGCGATTGTTTGTCCCGGGCCAGGCGGTGTTTGTGGGAACATAAAAAACAAAAAAAAAATACAAGCCGGGTTGTTTGAGGAAGGAATTAGGCGTGACGCGTTAACCAGGAGTGTCGAGGGGCCTAGACCCGGCGAGTTGGGGGGGGGGGGGGAGGGGCAGCGGAGCTAAGACAAGCCGGCCAGTGACGCGGCGGCAACCCGCGCTCGCAAACAACTTCTCGAAGCTTCTCGAAATGAAGCTTATTTGTAAGTCCTTTGAATATATATACTGTATAGAAGTCGCGAGTGGATAGGATTTACTCTACGTTTTTCAGGAGCGTATGATGAGCAGCTTGGGAACTTCACCGCTGCAGTGCGCTGCCGTAACGCCCTGTATCGTCTTAGGTTGTTATTTACACGTTAGAGCGCAGCACTGTCGCCCGCTGTCATTCCCCGCACCCCCCATCTATCATTCACTGCAGCTCAAGGTCGTTCAACGGGAGGGGGAAGGGGTGTTTGAAGAGTTCGGCACTTGTCCGCTAGGGTCCACCACAAGTCCATGCCCTAGAGATGTGTGGCGATTGCGGCGGTGAATTAACCAACTACCTCAAAACCGTATTAGAAATTTTAACCTGGGCTGGCGACTTCTATACAGTATATATATTCAAAGGTAAGTCTTCCCCGCGGGGGGGGGGGGGGGGGGGGGCATTCGTCCATGATGCCTGTGAGTATTGTGCATGGGCACGCATGTTGATGTGCAAAGCCTCAGACGAAACTGCTCGAGATATACGAGTGACGTCTGATTACGTCTTTTTTTTAAATTTTAATTTAATTTAAAAAAAAGAGGTTGTTGTCTGTAAAGTCGGTTTACGGACGATAATTTTACGTGATAACGTCATATCAAATTTTTTAAATTGCTGGTTTTTAAAAAGCCCGCCTTAACTGTTTGATTTTATAGATTTTCTCGCACGGTGGTCGGCCGGTTCTTGCACGCTCGGCTCAGGCGGAACGTGACAATGAGTCATGCTTTTTCGTGCGTGCAGCCGGCGTTCATCGATTTATAAGACGTTATCAAGTCAAAAAATGTTGACTAATTTGAGCATAGCACATAATTTAATGGGCGGACGAGTAATTCTGTACCCGTGTTTCGTTTTTGAACTGCATTGTCGGAACGCAGAGGCGGATTTAAGGGGGGGGGGGGGGGGGGCTTCAGGGCTGAAGGGCCCCCCCCCCCCCCCAAATCAGAAGCAGAAGTGTTTCAATTTCCGGTTTTTGATGAGTTACTGTTTTTATTCATAACTGGCGAACTGTGCGTAGTTCTTCCTTTATGTAAATAACAATGCTCGACTCGGTTATTATTACCAACATCGACACCGAGCCAAGGATGCCTTATCTGTGGCTTATATGTAAGAGCTATATTAAAAATGCTAAGTTTTACGCTTTTCCTTTCTCTAGTCACACTCCCGCTGTGGTTTAGCAGTTTATCAACACAGCAGCAGAGTGCAGCAGTGATTATGTCCGCGCACTTATTATTTCCTAGCATCCAGTAACTTTTACCATTGTCAAGTTGGGCTGCAACCCTGCAGGGCAACCCTGGCATTGCTCGCGCACTTCTAATTACCCAGCATCTTTCTAGTGACAATTTATGTTGTCAAGTTCAGCTGCAACCCTGAATCAATGACGAGGGTATTTTGACTCATCCTACCTGTGTAAACCATACGGTATTGTGTAATAGTTTACGACGAGGTTTGCAAAACAAACGTAGTATTATTTATAAATACAAATGTATTCGTGTTTTGTGTTTAACGATGTCCAAACGAAAACAGACAGATTTATTATCTTTTGTCAAAAAGAAAAGTACTAATGCTTCTCTTGAAACAGTAGGTTTTAATAAAAGTAATGGTGTAGCTGCAGCAGTTAACGAAGTCGGACAAGAACAAGAACCTTCTACAGCGTATCAACATCGGTGGATCGAAGACCTCCAAGTCCTAAACCTAGCACGTCCAACGAGTTTGCATCAAATTCAGGTACACACATTTTCTATACAGATTCACATGATATTGCCAACTATGTGTGCCAAAGTTAAACCATTTCCTTTGAAGAACTGTACACTGTGATTACAAAACCTTGGACCCCAGATGAATCATATGTTTTCCCACTAAGTGTTGAGTCAGGCCAAAATAGGAAATTCAATTTGAAATGGTTGCATGATTATCCTTGGTTGTCCTATAGTAAAAAAGATGAAGGTGTATACTGCCGAGCGTGTGTTCTTTTTGGCCCGCAAGAAGCAGGGGTAAAAAGAAAATCACCTTTAGGGAAGCTGGTGAAGAAACCTCTTTGCAAATACAAACATGCACTTGAGAGTTTTAAGGAGCACAGTAATAATGAATACCACAGAACAGCTCTCTTCAAAGGTACTGAATTTGTAAAAAAAACATGAAAATCCTGCCCAAAAAATTGATGTGTTGTTAGACTCTGAGGCCAAGAAGAGAGTGGCAGAAAACAGACGACGGCTTATTCCGATTGTAAAAACAATAATTCTATGTGGTAGAGAAAATATTGCGCTTCGTGGACATCGTGATGATGGAGACATGGACTTGGAAGAAGGAAAAAAGAGAGAAGGTTAATTCAGAGCATTGTTACGATTCCGTGTGGATACAGGAGACGAAAATTTGGAATCTCACTTAAAAACAGCCCCAAAGAATGCAACATTCATTAGTAAAACCATCCAAAATGACTTAATCAATTGATGTGGTCAGGTAATTGTTGAGAGTATTGTTGACGAAATAAAGAAGTCCAAATACTTTTCTTTGATTGCTGATGAAACACGAGACAGTAGCTCGGTAGAACAGCTTACTATATGCATACGGTATCTTGATACTGAGTCATGTACGATTAAGGAGATGTTTGTTGGATTTGTTGAAGCCCATGACACGACAGGTGAAGAGTTAACAAAACTCATAGTAGAAAAACTACAGACGCTAGGCCTGGATCTCAGTTGGTTGAGAGGACAGGCGTATGATGGAGGGTCCAACATGTCAGGTAGATTCAAAGGGGTTCAGGCTCGTATCAAAGAATTGAATCCTTTGGCTTTATATGTACACTGTGCGTCACACCAGTTAAATTTGGCATTGTCGCATTCTTGTTCCGAACCAAGTATAAGAAAGGCTACTGGTATAATAGCAGATGTAATTAATTTTGTTAAGGATTCGCCCCAAAGAGTGCAAAAGCTTGGGAAAATCTACATTGAACAACATCCAAACGAGAAAAGGACAAATTACTATCTTTGTGTGAAACACGATTTTTCGAGCGACATGATGTAGTGACACGCTTTCTTGAGATGTTTGATTCAATTGTAGCCTTTTTGACTTTGACAGAAGAAGAAAAACCTTCAACCAAATCAGCAGGACTCTTATTTGCTATTCTCCGATTTGACTTTATTTTAACATTACACATCCTAGGAACAGTTCTTGATATAACAGCAACTTGGTCTCGTGACCTTCAGAGCCCAGATGTTGATCTTCAGTTGTGCTATGCCATGGCAAACACAACCATTAAAATACTACAGCGATATCGTACAGAGAGTTCATTCTACAGTTGCATTTACAAAAAGGCAGTAAATGTAGCAACGCAACACGAAGTTCAAGCGAGATTACCCCGTATTGTGAAGAGGCAAGTTCACAGATCCAATATACAGGAATCTAACCCAGAAGAATACTACAGGAAAAATGTCTTCATTCCATTTCTTGACAACCTGATTAGTGAATTATCAACAAGATTTTCCCCAACACATGCAGACTTGCTTAAGTTGTTTAGCCTTGTTCCAAAATTTTCAGCACAAACTGAGGAAGACGAATTGATCAGCATTTCTCTAAAATACTGTGAGGTCCCAAGTGAAATCAAGCTCAAGAATGAGGTGGCTATGTGGCGTGAGAATTGGAAAGCAAAAAAGGGACAAGCTTTCAGTGCTATTGATGCATATTGCGATCCATCTACAAAATTTTACCCAAGCATAAATCAACTTCTTCACCTGTGGGTCGAGCATGGTTCTTTTCCTCGCCACTGTCATAGCGATGACGCGTCGCCGGTATGACGGCGGAGTTATGACGGCCGCGTGAAATTGCGAGCACGGATCCCATCGTCATATCTCTCCCGTCATCGCTAAGGCGCCTTACCTACGACGGCTTGGCAATCGATAATATGCAGAGGTTGGCAGTGAATTTACAGAAATGATGTGTTTTATTTGGCAGTTGGTGTATCTGCTAGCAATTTACAGCCAATAGAAAACTACCTACACGAAAACAAGATTGTGGACATTCGTAAAACTTAGACATGATGTGACTATCGAATTATATATTTTCCACAACTATATTCAATATTTATATCATTTTTCATTGTACGCCTGTTGGCGTTCCGTAAAGATAAGTTTTACAAACTATTTTTTGCTCAGTAAAACACCCGTCACGTCTCAGTCTCAAAATATAATGAAATCATTTTACATAGCAAAGTCGGTTATAATTATTAAATAGTATATAAGAAGGTTAAGGAGTACATTAGAAACTGTGAAAAGTTGTAGTTTTTAATATCAAAATATTATTTAGCGATCTTGTGAAATGTGTTGCCCGTTATTAATTTTGTTTTCAATGGTCAGTTATTATTACTTAAAATCATATGATGAAAAAAGAATTTCAAAACACTTTTGTGATTCGACGTGAAACATTACAATACTAGACCTGATTTAAACATTATTTGGTAATTTTCGTCACCGTTAAAGTTAATTTGCCGATTTGAAGTTACCGAAACAACTCGGTGTGCTATACGTCCCACTGTTCAAAAAATACTACTGTTATATTTAATTACATTATCCTTAGACTTGTTTATAGCATATTTTCTAGTGCACTACAAGTTTTATTCACACTATTTTGTACCGTAGCATATGTATTGGGTGAATACGCTGATAATATTTATTTAGCATCTTGCAAGCTTGAAACAATATAACACGAAGTCGGTGTTGTTAATTAAATGCCTGAATATAATTTATTACGTAAACTGTAGTTGACAACATTGTGTCTGCATTTTATAACTACCAGAAGAGTATAGGAACTAAAAATACCCTTTAACGGAATTCATTACTTTCTTTTCACATAAGCCGCTCCTCTCACAAATTACAATTTTCGTATGAACTATAAACACGAAACCTCTCAACTCTACGTGAAACACTATTATTCCTACATTGTTACCATTTTATCATACTGAAAGTATTTGAGCGAATCTTAGGTTAATAAAATACGTTTCAATATGCGATACAGCAGGAGCAAACCTAGCCACCAACGAGGGTGGGGAGTAGGCCTAACCTAAAAGTCACTAAATCTTGGGAGGAAATGCTTTGTGTTTAAAATGCGATAAAACGAAGGTTTAAAATAACCATCAGACTACTGTGTATTTATCAGCGGCATTCTTGTGTATTTTCAACCTTATTAATGCATGTATTTTATTTTTACAAGTGATTTTTTTTATTACACGTATGGAAGCTGAAGGGGAAATGAGTTGTTTTTAGAAGTTTAATAAGCCACACCAGTATAGGTGTTTTACACTTAACTTTTATACAGAATAATTAACTAATGTGATGTTATCTTCTATCTAGCCTAGTTGAAATATTACGTTATTTTTTCCTGACCTTTATTTTTTTATTAAGTGATATGACAAAAGTAGGCAGATTGGCAGTTTTCTTAGTATGATATATTTTGGTTAACTGAGTATTGTGCAATTAAAAATAACGAGAAAAAAGAATCAATGTGTCTTATTCACACGAAACATAGAAACTAAGTATTTATTTATGCGGCGTGATTATTATCGGAAACAAGTTGTTTCGAAGTTTGTTCAGACAGAGAAAAACATAACCCTTTTTTAGATACATCGTATAACTCACATACGTAATTTCTCAGTAAATATAATTAAGGCAAAACCTTAAATTTCACGAAAATATATTATTTAACTCATTTAAAAGAATTATTTCCCAGTATTAAATGAAAGTTACACGCGTAGTCGGCTGTATGACGGGGTTATGACTGATAAGCCATTGCGCCTTACGTATGACGGGCATGTCGTAGCTAAGGCGTCTTCCAGAAGGCGAAAAAAGATCCATGCTCGCTTTCAGTAGCGAAGCGTCATACCGATGACGCGTCATCCCTATGACGGGCGAAAAAGAGAACCATGCTCGACCGGCTGCTTTGTGTTTTGCCAGTGACATCTTGCAGTGGAGAAAGGAGTTTCTCTACTATGAAACTTACTAAGTCATACCTTAGAACGACAACGCGCGAAGACCGACTGAATGGCCTCGCTCTTATGAACATTCATAAACATAACATTAAGCTCGAAGTTTCAGCTGTAATCGATATGTTTGCCCGATTGCAACCAAGGAGGCTGCAATTTTTGTACTGTGATGAATAATTTTTTTATGTGAAGTATTGTACACAAGTGAACTTTTCTAAATTCTGTCTAACAACGTTTTTAAAAAATGTTTTATTATTATTATTTACCTGTTTGTATATGCCACTGACATATATGTATATCAAGTATATCTTTAGTTACGCTGATTTTCCGTGTCATGATGTGAAAAATCTTTAAGAAACAAGCAGAATAATGGTATCATAATTAAATAATTTTAAAACAATTTTAATCATAATTTTTTGATACCCGTTTTCCCAGAAAAATTATTACTTTTTCTGCCAGTGATATATTCTACATTGGAGCATGAAAAATGCCCAAATAGCACCATTTTGCACTTTGGAATCCTAATTTTCCCTGGGGAGGACCCCTGGACCCCCCCCCCCCCCCCTTAATTTTCGGAATGGGTGAGAAGCAAAATTCTGATCAAGCCCCCCCCCCCCCCCCCCCCAATCCTAGCTTCTAGATCCGCCCCTGGTCGGAAGCGTGAAAATTGCTGAAACGTGTGTCTTTTGGAATAATTTGCCGGTGGTGGTTCCTGAAAGCACCCCTACTCCGCCAGCTAGTGTTATGGTTCACCGCTCAGATCCCGTGGTTTCCCTACACACGGTTCCAAAGTTATCGTCGGACAAAGTTACATACATAACGTAGCTACATACCAAAACAGATTCACTCTAGCTGATTTGAAGACTTCGCTTAGCTCGGCCAATTAGTCAGAGCAAAAACTTTAATCGTGAATTTTTTTTGCAGACTTTCGTGCAACTATACTTGGCGACAAATGAAGTACAGAACACAAAATGCGCTGCGTACAGTGGGCCTAGAAAGAAAGACTCTTTTGGACCCCTAATGGCTTTAGCCCTTCGGGGTTTTCTGTGCTCTTATACATTTCGAGGTACTTTGTTTGTGGTGTTTTTATACCAAAACAAACAGGGTATTTTTTTCTTATCAAGCCCCGGGACCCCCATGGGCGTGGGCAAACGGATCACGCCGTACACGCAATCAGAAATTTGGCTGACCAGATGGTTAGTTGGCTCAGTAGACTCAGCACTACTGCCGCCGCATGCCGATCTACCACAGAGGGCATGGAGTGGAACGCCCGCTGAGGCAGTGCCTGGTAAAACGACGCGACGTGAATGCACTAGAGCTGTAGCAAACCGTATGTAGGTATTCGGTAGCTACTGAGTAACGGGTGCGCCATCTAGTACCGAGTATCGAAACGTTACTCGCATTTTTCGTAGTGTGGAACAGTTCACTTGTAGTTCTACACTTTACCTATTAAATCAAATTACATTTAGAATGACTTGAACACAAGTCTGGTTCAAAATACGAAGAAAAAAATTAAGAAAAAAAATGCAACTTACGCAGTTTGGTATGTAATGTATAAGTAAGTATGTTTTCTACAAATCTACGAATGTTGCGACGCCGCGACGTCATACTGTACGTACGTACGCAATACGACTCGATTCGTTGCTCTAACATAACATAGCGTGTTATGATTATGAGGTATCAGAAGTAACGAGTGACGTAACGATACGATAGTAACGAGTGCTTAATTGTTATAGTAACGAATACATACGGGTACGCTTTTTTTTCGTTACTTTTACACTTCTGGTGCCTGATAAAACGACGCGATGTGAATGCACCAGCCATGGGGGAGAAACTCTAATTACCGAGTCTGAGACCTAGTTTTTTGAAGTAGATATGGGCCCGTCCGCTAGATAGAAGTTTTCATAATATATTGCTGACATAACTACATTAATTTATTAGGAGAAGTGATGTATAAGCTATTATCAAACCAGTTAAAATTCACTCTATTTAGGTAGCCACTAATTTTGTGGTGTGTAATACGAGTTTTTGCACCTCCTACTCCTTTATTTATTACATGACGGTTTATTACAAAACAGCATTAAGTATTTTCGCATCGATTAAATTAGTTTTGCGCCGCCAAGGAGATAACTTAATGTAACAAAAAAAACGTATTAACTACAAAAAAAACTTTGTATGAGAACCTCTATTCCGATTTTTTTACTTGCTGGTAGTTATGGGCCCGCCCGACAGATAGCGACACGTGTCGCGTGAAACATGGTTTCAGTTTCCACTGCAAGAGTCGCACTTGTTTATTTCCCTCCTTGTTCTGTGGCACCGGCCCAGGCACGCGAGGCGCTCGGAGCGCTCCTGCCGGCCGCCGGGAGAAGCAGAGGCACAAAAAACCGAGCTGTGCAGCGAGGAGGGAGGCATTCCAGAGAGGTCGAGAGACGAGCAAACACAAGCCGCGCGGCCGCCGACACCTGACAGCCATCGCAGCGCCGCTGGCTGCAGAGGTCAGGCAGTCAGGATGCTCTGTGATCACATGCAAGCCTTCTTCTGATTTCTCACAACACATTTCTATTTTTTAACAAAATTTTTACATTTAAGTTCAAATATAAAAAATTTGACAAGGTTTTGCCCGCCTCGTCAGGGGTGTATAGGTGTTGGCAAGGCGGGATGATAAAGCGCGACGCTCGCTGGTGCTTCTAGCGCGGTGTCTCCTGTGGACTGGCGCGCAGTCTTCTCGTCGTCACAGGATAACCATGGGCGTCGCAAGGATATATTTTTTTTTTGGGAAGGGGGGGGGGGGGACTTCAATTGATTTAGTTGTTTGAGGAATATCCATCCCCGGGAAAATTTGGGGTTTGAGGGTGCAAAAATGTGGTTTTTAGGCATTTCCGCCGGTTGCGACGCCCATGGGACAACTGTGAAATTTGAGCGGTGACCGTAACATTATATGGCCGAGAAATAAAGATAAAGGTGTGATTCAAGTCCTTTAGGTGCTTTCAAGAATCTGTACCGGTTGTTTTACGCCTAAACATTTCTCTGAAAACATGCGTTTTAGCCATTTTAACTCTTCTAAAATCACAGTTTAAAAAACTCAATCCCCAGCGAACTCTTAAATGCTTTTCGTAAGCAGACCCCCACTCGGATATCTTGAGTAGTTTTGAAATCGCGTTGTTTTTCCTGAAGCTCTGCGCACCGTGTGTGTGCCCGGGTAGGCGGGGGCCTTTAATATACCATGTCTGTGTTAAAGAAATATATTATTTCCAAATATTAAGAATTTTTTTAAGTTATAGTTTTTTAGGCGCGACATGGAAACATGAAGTGCGTTAATTTTGGCAATGCGCGCGCACCATGCAACGACATTTTCACAGGAAGATGGGTACATACCAAACGTTTTGGTGTGCCAATATGATAGTGAAACTACCCTGGAATATATTTTGATAAACTAATATAGTCATAGTAAAGAGTATATCTAGTTTTTATAACCTAAGAATACTGGTTTACAACAATTATAATAATATTATCATTACAGCCTTCAATCAGGCTTCGTAGTGCACTAGTTAAAGTGCGAGGTTAAAAAGTTAAAGGAACGTGGTTCAAATTTCGGCTATGGATTATTTTTTAATTTTTTAAAAAATTCTGATTACTGGATTATACACATTCTGCTTTGAGCAAAAATATATGAATACATTTATTTGTTCATCGTAGTGATACAATATTAATAAATACAATAGCTCAGTCCATTGAATAGATTATTTCATTCTATGTAGGCGAATATTGATAATCTATTTTTACTTAAAGTAATAATAATTAATTCCGTTTATCAGGAAATGAATTTCCATGAATTCGCATAGGTAAAAAAAATATAATAGTAGAAATATATTTTAATCCTTCATAATTTGTATTAATCTAAGTGTGCGGAAACTTTATAGTATTAATTTTTAAATTAATTTCACCAAGGTAGGGAGTATTTTAATAAATATATTGCCAAAAATCAAGTCCAAGCCGGGGTTCGGTATTTTTCGTTTTTATCGGAGACGTTTCTTTATATAGTGTTATCTCCTGCAGCGACTCGAACAGAGTTGCCAAGGGAGATAGGGTGGGTTTTTATCTTGCGAAGAAACTTAAACAGTTTTGTGTACAAGACGCTTTTATTGGTTATAATATAGCACACGACAAACATGCAAACTTGGTACTGATACGTCGCCGTTTGCTTCAATAGCCGAAACAGGTTAACTGCAAATGGCTGACGATCTCTGTGAACACAAATTACACACTTTTACTTTGATGCAACGAGTACTAAAGCAGAACAAATAATAGCCCTGACATTTAGAGATTATGTTAGCTATGGCAACAAACACTGTAATTTTGTATTCTCTTTACTTTAAATTAATTTACTGATACTTCCAAAATTGCAAACTAAACTTAACTTGACTCAATTACACACAATCTTTATCTGACACACAATTCATAACATACGCTTGACTTATACTTAGACCAACGCCGCGAGTTTGGGTCCGCCCTCCATTTATATAATAAACATTTAAGTCAGATCCCTAGTGGCGCTTTCGCCTACACACTATTGAGGTGCGGCCAACTCGTCGTCTTTATAGTTCCGGTTATCCGGCGTCTCAGTCCTGTCTCTATAAATTTACTACTCTATGTACACAGTCAATTCCGGGTAAGTTCGCCAACGCTGCCTATAAACCCCTCTTCGCCGTATGCGGACGATGTAGATGTCGACTCCCACTCTCGTTGCGCCGACTCGCTCCTTCGCCACTCGCTGAGCGAGTGTCCCTAATCAAAAGTCTGCTCCCTTCACTATTTTCCTTCAGGGGGTATTCGCCCACCCCTGAGGACTTCAAATTTGTTTAGCAGATTTTCTCAAAATTACTCGCCGAGCGAGTTCCTACTCGCATCCTGGCGTGTATTGGTGGCGAGTCGTGGCGTCTGAGGTTAATTCCGTTTCTTCGTAATTTGTCGTCTGCGGCTAAGTCCCGAACCCAAAGTGAAAAAGTTAAAGTTCCACTTACGGCCTTGTTGGAATTCGGCTAAGTCCCACCTCGGCTTCGGACGGAGGTGATAGACTCCGGAGGTGACGGCGCGGCCGCCGCAGGCAGAGTCCGGTTGTTGCCTCTGGATGCAGAGTGACTGTCTCTCGTGGCGGAGCAGCGATCCCTTCTGCCCCGGGTGCGGATTCTTCTAAGTCGGCAGCATCGTGGTGCAGCGAAGTTTCGGACGACGTGGGCGATGGCGGCAGCGTGACGATCTGTTGTCTTCTTGGTAGCGGTGATAAGCCGAAGCCTCTGGCTGGCAGCCAGGCACCTTCTGCTTGCCGCTTGCGAACAAACCCGTATTTATACCCGGCGAACCCAGAGTGATATCATCAAGTGCCAATCAGCACAGACATGAAGTGACATCATCTAGAGCCAATCAGCGCTCACTGCGTTGTTGCTAGGGGCTCGGTCGACTGCGAGCCTCGAGTTTCCTGGGGTCTAGGAGTTATGCAACCTCTTAGACTCCCGTGTATTGCAGTTGTCCTGCCTTTTGGGGAATTCTCGTTAGGTAGGAATTTCCTACCATAACAATAGTATAAGCCTTTGCTCTGCAAATCGAATGATTCGCTAGTCGACGTAGCTGCTCTGGTTTAGAATTATAGCGGCGGGGTGCGTAACTTCGTGTGAGTTGCGTCCAAAAACTTAGTGATTGATATTGAATACTGGTTCATATAATTAAAACAATATTTATTGTGAATATTAGTGATATAAATTTTGTTTATAAACTTTTTCAAGTATATTTATATAATTGAGGTTATGTTACCGTATGCATAATTTATTTAAATTATAAATTATTGTTTAATAAATGATAAAAATAAATAAATAAATAAATAAAAATAAACATTCGGCATAATTATCGACTATAATTATTATTTTTACAAGTATTTTATACACATGTTTAGATTTATATTAATACTGTGTATTTATATAATTAAATTTTTTCCCAGTAAATTTCACAATAGTACAGTGTCTTAAATCATAAAGAAGTATAACTCCTAACACTCGCACATAAATACACACACCTTTTTAAAGTAGTATTGTCGGTGGAGTGGGGAGGGGGGGGGTGTCATGGCGGCGGCAGCGCAGGGGGCCGCGACTCGGCGGACGGGCTGTACCTCGGCGCTCCTCGGGCGCGCTCGGCAGTTTCCGCCGCCTCGCCCGCGCGCGCGCCCGGCCAGTCGGGCGGGGATCGCCGCGCAGGGAGGACCACACCAGTCGAGGCACGCGCTGCCTTCTGGGTGGCTTGGGCCCCTCACGAGCCTCAGGTAGCCTGGGCCGCCTGGCTGCGGTGCCAACAGGGAGGAATGATAGATTCCTTCTTTTTTTTAACCTCTCCCCTCCATTCACGCCCTCCTTTTACCCTCCCTTCGCCCGAGGGGGGAGGGGAGAATCAGCCGAGACATCACACACGCGTCGGCCGTTTTATCTCCGTCACTAATAACAATCCAATTTGTCAATTACGCGCGGGGACCACCCGTATCCTCGGCCTCTCTTGCACCTCGTCCTTCAGGAGCCGGGCAGGACTCCACTGACCACGCCTTCCAGACACCTGCTGGACTTCTGGACAGTCCCACCGCCCGGACACGGGCGTGCTCGTTTCGGCGCTTCTGGCGCGGCATTGCCGAGTGTTCACGCTGGCCAGATTACCTCGCGCACAACACTCGGACACAAGCCTGCTCCTGCGGGTGCTGGATTTCCTGTTTATTCGAGTGCATTATATTGTCAAAGTCTTAATACATATAAATGCAGTGTCCTGATGGGTTTTTTTTTTCCAGTGAACTCTTCACCAAGTCAACCGATTTCGATGAAAATTGGCATTTATGTGTAATTTGTTTTCCAACTTGAGAGATAGGATAGTTTTTATTTCGATTAATGGTCTTAATAATTTATAATTAATAATCAACTGATTATCAATGTTGATTGGTGTTATTAATCAGCCACAGGAACGCGTGGCCGGGTCTGCTAGTTGTAGGTATATATAAAAAAAAAGAGGAAATAAATATTTAAAGTTAATGGGTGCGTGTTCTTATGTACGCGCGTTAGAAGTCATACTTACTTGGCGTAGTAAAAAAATTATAGTAAAAAAACAATTTTTCATTTTGCAAGCAGATAATAAATAGACATAAAATAATAAAAAAGACTTGAGTGTTATTGCAAATACAATTAAAGTATAAATTAAACAAATTAAAATAATAACTACTTAGTATTCAATTTAAACACATGTAAAATGTATTATTTAATTTAGTAAAAAAATCTAGAATTTTTTTTATTATAATTAACATCAATAAATATGAGGAATGTTTATTCTAATTTATTAATTTAAATATCGATTAAGAATTGTAATAATTTATAATGAAAATATTATGCATACGGGAACATAACATCACTTATACAAAAACACTTGAAAACACTTTTGAAAAATTTTATAAACACAATTTCTATCACTTATACACACAAAAATATACGATTTTAATTTTATGAACCATTATTCAATATCAATCACTAAGGGATATGATTTAAAAGTATGTACATGTGTAATTTTTATTTGTACATTGCCATGACCAATGGTCCTTATAGGCTAGGGGTACGAGCAGTGGCGTAGCGTGCCATCTCGGCGCCTGGGGCGGGAGACCCATTTTGCCGCCCCCATTCTATAGGTGCTTAGTTAAAATTAAATTTCACATGCAATGAGGTACCTTTTATTGAAGTTAAAATAGGATGAGTGGTTTTACAAGCGGATTCTACGGGCCTTATGAGCAGCGAAGTCAGAAATAACTTTGTCAAAATCAATATTAGCAGCCAATTCTTGTTCAATCGACAATATAGCCAAGTTTGATAGTCTAGCGGAGCTCATAGTAGATCTGAGGTAATTTTTTATTAGCTTCAACTTCGAAAAACTTCTCTCACAACTTGCAACACTAATCGCCAAAGTCAAATATATACGAATCAAGATGACTATATTTGGAACCGAAATTCCGAGATTCAGTTTTTGAATGAACTGGAGGAGCTCCAGTGGTCCTTTACCACTATTATCTTCCTCTGATTCAGAACAGGCAACAACAACAAACTGCTGAAGACGCTTCCGCTCATCTGAAACTCGTCCTTGTCCATGTCTTCTAATACATGGGAAAGATCACACTCGAACTTGCTGTCCAAAAGTTTCGCTGGCATCAAAAATCCGAACTTGTCCGATATTTCTTGAATTTGCTGGAATCGAGTCGTCATTTCTTGAATGATCTTGTCGAATGATGCGATAATCTCTCGACGGATTTCCTAATCGTGAGACAAAGCTGCATCTTCAGAAGATTCATCGCCATGCATGCGTTTTTTCCTGCGAATTCTTCTCGTTTTGAGTTCGATTCCGAGTTTTTCTCAGAGAGTCTTAGCAAAGTCAATTGCTTCTTGCACGAAACGGTCTCTACTTTCCACTAAGAGGGTTTTCAAAGCGCAGAGTTTCTGAGCACACTTATCCACACTTAGTCCTCGTTGCTGCAGGTAAATCTGTGCGTCATCTACTTCAGGTAGCATGTAATGTAATTTATGTTAATATACTCCATACTTTTTAAACAATAATCAATGTTCAAACAGCTATTAGAGCAATTTTAAGTGTATTATAAAATAAGATTTAATGTACGAGTGTGACTCCGTACTCGCAGACAAACCTAGGTGAATAGGTTTTGCGAGACTAATGTAAGAAATATTGTAACTTTTGTAAACAATAAATAAATAATAATAATAAATAACTGGAGTAATTCTAGGCCATGCATGATTCTAGATGGAGGAATCATATACCTACTTACACTGGAATCACTTCCGCTGCTGCAGGATGCCACCGAAGACGTTAACGTGGCTTTCGAACCAGAACTGGAACTAAAATATTTCAGTAATGCACCTTGAGACTTCTTCGCATCTGCTTCTTTCTTAGCTTTTTTTTTTTTTTTTTGCGGAATTGCCCACCGCTTTCTTTGACTCTTTTCATTTTCAAAAACTAGTTCAAAGATTGGGTAAAGTTCTAAATGTTTAGCTTTAGAAGATTCAACAGTATTTAAAAGTTCGAAACACAATCAAAATGACTTTCGTTCCGTATCCGAAACTCTCGCGAAACAAACATACGAGTAAAGCGTGATTGCGTAACGGTACTTCACGATGCACTAAAACAAACAAAGATCAGTACTGTAGCATGTGTGCTACAGCTGCTACCTTTGATAATGTTTATGTTGGCAGAAATGGTTAACGTATTTTATTAATCTTTCGGATGCCCTGGTAATACGAGTTATTTTGGATTTAAGTTTGTTATATGTTGTTTTAAAAAAGAAATTTGTAATTCTTGTTTAGTCTTATTATTTTTAAGTTTAAGATTTTAAGTTATTAAATTGGTCTGTAAAGTTCGAGGACACTACCGAATATGTTGGTAATCGATGCGCTAGACGGCGCGCGAGCAGAACAGCTGATTGTGTGACGTCAGGTGAGACGGGCAAGCGGAGTCGCCTGGTAGGCCCAGGCGGGCACGCACGTGAAGTAAAACGCGGGTTGGCCATGGTGATGGTTCCACATCGAAGTAACTGTATACGAGTGTTCCTTTTTGAATATGAACGGGGTTAATTTATATAATTTAGAACGCTTTGGTACGATGAACGCGAGTGGTTGGTGAGGCGTGTGTGAATATCGCGAGGATTTTCCAAGGATGAATTATGTGCACCGAAATAAACTCCAAGACGGTATGGCGAAGGATTCGTCATATCCGTACAATTACCTGCAGCTACGGTAACGTATAATGGCAAGGGTTTGCCATTAATAACACTCGTGAGCAAACGAGTGTATTTGGTGACCGGACATCACGACGTCAAAAAGCAAGTAAGTGCCAGCCGTGCCACTGCCCCGTTGACCCCTTTGACCCCTGGTGCGAAACTATAATTTGTGGATCTTTGGGATTTAAATTAACGGACTAATAAAACTGAACCTGGGATTTTACGTTCAGCGTGTTTCACCCAATCCCTGCCAGACCTAGAAGAAAAAAGGCGTCGACCGTTAGAAAATGACTTAACTGAGAAGGGCTTGTAAACCCATACTTTGTAATTTACTAAATTTTTGGTATATTTATTTGCATGTTAAGGTGTGTCAATTTATTGCTAGATTTCGCCAATGTTAATTGGTATTTACAGCGGTGATACGCCCGGTGTGTATCTGTATTTGTATTTGTATTTGTATTAATATGTTCTTATATATTTTTAATGCCTTTTTGGTAATTATATTTAATTTTCGGAGCTCCGAAGTATATGATCAAATTATAATTTTTGGGGGAATTGTTAAAGTATTTTTTTAGTATTATTATATAGCTATTTTTTATAAGTAGTAATAGGGTATGTATTTTATGATGGATGCGCCGATTTGTGATGAAATGAATTTATGATATATATATATATTTATTAAATGTTGTCATATAAATTTTGCGTCTTTTTAACTTGCTGCCTCCTCTCACTGTTCGCAACCTTATTAGTATTTTTTAATCCTGCTATTAGTTTGGGTTTTAATATTTTTTTGGGTTTACCTGCGCTCGCGGTACGGGGCAATATAGGAGTTTTACTGTGTCCCGGTTTGTGGAAGTTGTTTGGTTTTCCCTGGGTTAAGGTCAAACTTTACAGTACAATGCGTAGTACTAAATTCAATGAGTGCGAAAGAGAGGCATCGACAAGGGCCGACGCGTGAAACAAAAGATTTTGTATGAGTAATGAACATAATAAGGAGTGCCGCTCAACTCGGCTCGCGCGCGCCGGGCGGCGCGGCGTGATGCGATGTTGCCGTTCGAATGAAAACAAACAAACGTTATAAAGAGCTCTGTCAATGATTTCACAGTTTTTCTTTTAAATAAATATTAAAAAATAGTTGGTGCGCAAAATTTTAGATAAAAATGTAACATTATAGTGTGTCTGACACATGTAATGAATGAATCATAGATCAGATCTCAACCCGCTATACCGGCGACCCGCCCCCGCGGGCTGCCGCCCGGGGCGGGCCGCCCCATCCGCCCCACCCACGCTACGCCACTGGGTACGAGCATTGCGTCTGCACAGGACCAAATAGGTTCCTAGAGTCTGAGGTGTCGTAGATACTACTACATTTTTTATACACTATATATATATATATATATATATATATATATATATATTAGTATGGCAAATGCGAGAAATGCAAAATATATTAACAACAAAAAATTATTAAAACCATCTGTGATGAATATTTTAGCACAAAGAAGCTCAGAGTGTTAAGTCGGGGTTCTGATGACACGACACTTTGAAAAGCTACAATTTTGTTTCCTAACCTAACTAAAACTCTGTGTGTTTGTTTGGCAGGGGTCTGGGTCAGAGAAGACTCTAGGTGCGTCCCAGGCCGAAGCCTTTAAGCCTGGTCATGCTGGGTTTTAGCCGTGCAGGAAGAGTATCATGCATCGTGTGCTTTGTTCGGGGATTGGCCAGCCACGGCAGCGATTGATGCCATGAACTCCATCTTAAAATTTAGACTATAACTAGTTGCTTTGGGGCACAGGTAAAACCTGCATAGACACAGGGGAAAACCCTGGGCTCATTCGTGCGGGGTTAAACAGTGCTAGTATTAAGCAGGCAGGTTCAGCACAGGACGAGAAGGGTTGGTTGGACAGATAGTTCAAACAAATGCTGGGGTCATGAGCTCGGGCCTAGCGGCCTGCGTTGGTGCTGGACCTTTCGAAAGCGGAACTTCGCAGGTATACAAGACGACGGGGACGCACCACAACGCCGAAATACCACAACGCCGAACGTACAATAACGCCGAATGCCAAATTGACCGCAACGCCGACAGCTAGAAAACTGCTGTGTACCACAAAGCCGAAATACAATAACGCCGAAAAATGTTGCTGCGGGGAGGGAGGGCCACAGGAGCAAACTGAAAAACAACTGAATGAATTTGTGTACCTAACCTAACCTAGGCTAGCCTAACCTAGCCTAACATAACCTAACCTTATCTAACCCAACCTTTATGGTGGCAGTCCTGCAATGACATTTTTCGGCGTTAATGTATTTCGGCGTTGTGGTAATGCGGCGTTGTGGAACACAGCAGTTTTCTAGCTGTCGGCGTTGTAGTCAATTTGGCATTCGGCGTTATGGTTTTCGGCGTTATTGTACGTTCGGCGTTGTGGTATTTCGGCGTTGTGGTAACGACCCCAAGACGACGCCGACCTCCGGCGATATAGGTGGCGATGCAGGGACGAATATAGAGGAGGGGAGGGGGGGGGGGGAACTACTTGACGAGCGATAGCGGGGGGACGAGCGACGGGCCACGTGTGCATCTGGTGACGTCAGCACGAGGCAGAGTGTTGGGACCGAGGTGCGCGGCAGAAGGCGAGAAGCAGAGACTGTCGAGCCGAGCTCCAATGGGGACTTACGAACATTGTGGACAAATATTTATATTGCTGCAATATAAGAATCAGTATTATGATTGGTTAGTAAGTACAAATTTATTTAATTAATTGGGCTATCCTAACGGACCTATTTTTTTTTTCTCGCGCGTAACAAGCACATTATACATCGGCCGTTTTTTTTTTTGCTTTTTTTTTCTTTCTGAGCGTTTGTGTATTCTTCTTTCTTGTTCATTCTTGTGGTTTCTCCATCTCGGTAGCGGTCTAATTAACCGTTATTTGGCATATGATGAAAATATGATATGATCTTATGATTCATAATCATTTGTGGTAGAGAGTTCTTTATCGTTTCTATGTGGCATTCAGTAAAAAGACCCAGCAGTGTCATATATGTCCACACGAATCTTCTCTGTTGCAGGATTGTTCGAAGAAGGCGTGTGTTAGCTCGGTGCTTGTTCCAGGGTGTGTAGCTCGTGGGGGGGGGGGGGGGGGGGGGGGAGTCTGGGGTTCCCCGCGAAGGAAAGAAGAAACAAATTAAATAAAAAAAGTAGATAATTTTAAAATAAATCATAAAAAACAATTAAACAATCGGGCCTAATATCTCAGTTACCGACGAAATATCACACCAGAGTAATATTATTCGGAATAATATGCTGTGCGTACAGAACGTGTCCGAATCCACAACTACTGCGAGAGTAACAAAACCAACACCGACACCCGACGTGACACCATGTTACACTCATTTATTTGCCATACTTCAACATACATTATTTTACGTTGACAATCTAAACACTGACTTAAAACTAGTTTCAATGTGTGTGTTTGAAAAATTAGTTGTGATTAAGGTTAAGAATTAATACAACTAAAACAATATACACGGAAGCCAAAATTTAATTTAAATCTTTTTATTTTAATAAAAGGGAAAGGAGGGGGGGGGGGGGGATCGCCATGACCTCTAGCGACGGGGCCCACAGCACAGCGCGCGAGAGAGAGAGAGAGAGAGAGAGAGAGACGGCGGCGCGGCAGAGATGCGGCCGATAGCCCGCGAGTAGGCGAGGGTCGGTGTAATCGATGGTCGGGTGTCGGGATCCCACGGCCCGCGACACCGCCCCAGGAATGTAGGCCGTCCGCCCCTCTGCCCGCCCCCGCCCCCGCCTCCAGCGTGTGTCCCCGCCGCCGCCGGGACCCTCTGTCGACCTGCCGACGACACTGGTCACACTTCAGGGTGTACACAGTTAGTACTTTCCTACTAGATCTAGTACCTTTATAAGTTTTTTTTTAGTGGTCTAGTACATTTACGCTCAGATCAGTGTACTTTTTTTCTTTAATATAATATTATTACAGTAACTTCCAATATGTTTTATTATTAAGCATAATTTTTTTAAAAAAACTATGGAATGTATGTGTGTGTGGTGTGATATTTAATTTGGAGCATTCCAATGTCATAATAACATCCTAAAATGTTAAAACCATAACAAATTATAATTTAGTACTTTTTTTTTCAAAACTAGTATACTTTTTTCTCGCCTAAATTGGTACGAAATATTTTTTTTCCTTGTGGACACCCTGGCTACATCTCGTCCAGGCGTCTCAACAAGGAGACGGAACACAGAGCGTCAGTGGTGTAGGTATCTGTGTCAGTGAGGCGGGATGATAAGCGCGACGCTCGCTGGTGCTTCTAGCGCGGTGTCTCCTCTGGACTGGCGCGCAGTCTTCTCGTCGTGCACAGGACAACTGTGAGATTTGAGCGGTGACCGTAACATTATATACCGGAGATATGAAGACAAAGATGTAATGCAAGTCCCTTAAGTGCTTTCAAGAATCTGTACCGGTTTTTATTTTACGCCTAATAATTACTCTGAAAATATTCGTTTCAGCCATTTTAATTAACTCTTCTAAAAATACAGATTATAAACTTAATCCGGAATCAAAAGTACTTTTCGGCCCTCAGCGAACTCTTAAATGCTTCTCGTAAGCAGACCCCCACTCGGATATCTTGAGTAGTTTTGAAATCGCGTTGTTTTTCCTGGAGCTCTGCGCACCGTGTGTGTGCCCGGGTATCGGAGCCCAAGGCCATAGTTCACGATTTTTGCGAATTGGCATGTCATTTGATCAAAAGCTGAGCCAGCATGATATAAGTTATAGAGATATCGTATGATATATCTTAAAGAGGAATGTTCGGCCTATTTTTGGGAATATTGTTAAATGCAATAACGTATTTACATAATTTAATAAAAACGTTTGAAAACAAGCTTTTTTAAAGCTTCAGCACCATCAGAAATAGTACGTCTCTACGTGCAATAAAAAGAAACGAGTATTGAAGTTAATGTCCAACAAATCGTCAGGCATTTGGGCATCAACCTGTATAAACAGACTCACTGATAATTTGATATTTTCTTTTAAATTAAATTTTTTGATGTTTGACATGAAAATTTTCTAATAAAAATATTTGTTTTTAAGACGTTCTGGTGTATTATTTTTTGATAAGTCAGTGTCTTGCTTAAAGGAGTAACTTAACTTTGGTATTACAACAATTTAAATCAGAGCAATAGACGAGCTGAATAACCAAAAAACAAACGTTTTCTCCTATACTGCAAGGTTAACGGATAGTTGTCAGTTCCGCTAACAGAGCGCAGTGCAATGCTCGCTCGGTGCGTTGCTCGCCGGCTGTGTAGAGCACGCACTGGCACAGTGATGCCAAGTCGTCCATATTTAGTTTGAAATCTCTGTAGTGGTGACACAGTGCGCGCAATTTGTACTATTATTCACAATGGGCAAGAGGAAAAGGTCTTACCGCAAACATAAGCGTAATAAAAGAGCTTTGTAGGTTTCTGTCTACTGGAGAAGACAGAACAATACTGCAACAGTATCAACAGCAGAAAGCAACCCAAGTGCACAAGAAACTGAATCGCATGAAATTTCATCACAGTAAGTTCTTCTGTTATTTTTAATTAGACTTTATTTATAACACCAAAGTAATGTTTTTTTTTTTTTGCTAATGTAACTTGATAGTAGAAACTGTTGAAAAGCTGTATTCTGATTGGAAACAACATGAAAATAATTAAACGAGTAAATAATTATAAGAAACTGGGGTACATTTTCTCCTTGGAAAAAATGTGAATGGTGCAGGGGCGTAGGAACCGGGGGGGACAGGGGGGACGTGTCCCCCTGAACTTTTTGGGTGGAGGGGACTGTCCCCCCCCCCCCCCAACTTTCTAGACCGTGATATTTTTATTTTGTAATATTATTCTGCCCAACTTTATTTGTAATTTCTTCACTCATCAAATTTTATCATAAGAAACAATAATAATTTTAACATCGATGTATCCAATGGTTAGATACAAAAACTGCTTAAAAAGCGCTATTTTGCACTTTTAAAATCAAATTTTTCGGTGGAGGACCCCCGAACCCCTGTCTTAGTATGAAAGGAATAAGTTTACATGACATCAAAATAATTATAAAATAATGAATTTGTCCCCCCCCCCCCCCAACATTATGAACACAGCTACGCCAATGGAACGGTGGTAATGCGTTTTACTCATGTTATGTAAAAATCTTACCGGTTAAGTTTCACGCTCAATCCTTTCATTGGTAGTCTCGGCGTATCCAGCTCAAAACAAATTGAAGGAAGGGAGTAATTTTCTGGAATTTAACGTCTTTCATGGAGCGAGGAGAATAAAAGACAATAACAAAAAAAGCTATTTAAATAAATATATATTTAAACAATTTCTCTAGTTACAGCATTGTTTCCCTCCCCCTTTTCAAAAATTCATGCCATGCAGGGAAGTTTTGGATCGTCATGTTTTGAACTACAACTTTAAATGTATAATAATTTAAATGGAACGTATTTGTTGGAGTGTTATTTTTTAAAGAAACACAACTCGTTTGAATTAGCTCATTCAAGCAGTTCTGTTTGCCAGTTGCTTTTCAATGATGGCGCCACGCAAAAAGATTAACATAAAGGTTAAAAGGACAAGCGAATGAGGAAAGTACCTACATAATTCTTGTTGGAATTAGTACTTATTTCAAAGGAAAATTCGCTAAATTGAACTCGAAATGTTCAACAAATAAGAGTACCTCGGATAAAGGCTAAACGTGTTGAATAAAAAACGAACCAGCAGTCGTGATACTTCGAAATTACCTATTTAAAATTTGTATTGAGACTTGTAATATATATTTTTTTCACTGTTGGATAATTTTAATTAATGAAAATTAGATCCTGGAAGTAAATTTTTAATTCCCGTTAAGTTTTTAGACCCTTGGCACTACTCTCGGCGTCGACGTACCCCCCCCCCCCCCCTTCCTCCCTCCATTGGTCGAGCGAACGACTCGTTTTGGGGAAGCCTACAACTCACGTAATTTCGGTTCCCTGCAAGAATTTCCGAAGATTTCCGAAGTTTTGCGTTTTGGTATTAACGGGACTTCAGCCGCTTAATCAGAAGTTTCCAATGAAAACAAGCATGTTGTGACTGACCTAACCTAACCTAACCCTTCGATTTTTTTAATTTCAATTTTTGAGAGAAATCCGAAGTTGCACGAACGTGGTAGGGAACCGAAACTATGTGAGTTGTAGGCTTCCCCTCGTTTTGTGTCAACACCGACATGTCCCCCGGCCAGCAGCTTCATGGCCACGGCTTGCGTGGCCGAGGTTCCAAGTCCGTATATAGTCCGTGGTAGAAAACTTGTCCCTAAGTTATTTTGCCTAAGAATATAGGCCTATATAAAAATATTCAATAGCAAAATATGTAATCGTAAGTTAAGTGTATTTTGCATACAATTGTATACAATTTAATGCAAAACTTGAGACTTGATTTTTAACTGTAATCACTTTGTGAAAGAAAAAAAAAAAAAAAAGTAGGTATATCATACACCTACCTCTGTACACCTTTTAGCCTTAAAATATTTGTGTTATTTGAAGTTAATTGAAAAATGTAGTTTAATATTTTTTGTAACATATAGAAATGAAAATGAACAGACAGAATTAGATGATAGTTTGCCACCACTTTTAATTGAAGTTGATCAAGGAAGTTCTTCTTGGGACAACATGAAAGGAAACCGGCTCTTCAATCCTGCATACGTAATTCCCAAAATTCTTAGCCTTCAGAGCAGCCACAAGAAGCAGTGCACTTTGGGTACAATCCACTTCAAAAAAGAAATCAGAAATGGCTTAAATTGTAAGTGGTTCATGGAATGTGATGGCTGCAATCGACAATATGAGATACAGAATGAAGAATGTGATAGCAGTTGACGTCGTACCGACGCTACCCTTAAGCCGGTTTCACCCGATCAGTGGCAGGTTGCCCTTTCGGAGCGCATCCTCTCCAAACCCCGGACGAGTCAAGTGAGAGCTCCGCCACGGGACCTAATTCGATGCATAACTTATAAACATAATATAAGTACAATGATCAGTCCCGTTAATTTCAATCACCACCAACACTTTAATTACTTAGTTAATCAATGCGCATCAGTGTAATTACGTGTAAACAACAGTCGTCCACTGACTTATATTTTCAAACAGTTACTTGCTAGTTTGTCATATATCAAGCCCTCAGCAATTAGTTTCCAGATACTAATTTGTAATTAAGTACCTGGAACGATTTTTTTACTTAAACTTATAGTTGTAAGGTGATATAAGTGTCTTGGCGCGCGGCGCGGGGTGGTGGGGGTAGCCCGGAAGCTACCCCGCGCGGCGGCCATCTTCCGGCAGTCTTCTCCAAGCTCAGGCCCGGGGCGCAACTAACGTTCCGTGAGCGGCCATCATCTTTGAATTCAACGATCACTCATTCTGCCATGTGAGTAATTACCCCAAAACTTCCTTTTATTAGCTGCCCACGTGTCCCCGAGCCCTTTTTCCGCGGATCCGGGACTATCCCGACCGGCTTAAAGAGCATCGAGTGCAACTGCGCCACTGGCTCCACTTGCGGTACTGGCCGTCTCCAGTGAACTTTTTAATTAACATGTCGTGCAAATGCCTGCCGGTATCACGAGCGAATAATTTGTAACGCCAAGCTTCGTAACGCCATCACGCGACCCCCCATGGTAACATACGGCACTGGCCGCCTCCAGTGAACTTTTAACCCGCAAGACTGCCGCGGAGTTAGATCGTAGCGTAATAATTAATTAGTGTTTTCATTGGGTAACCCGGAACTTGTACCGTGTACCAACGTAACTTGTCATTCGTGAGTAACGACTAATAAAGTTACTCAGAAACGTCCCCGTGTGTAATTTCAGTGTTCTTGTAATCCCATCAGCCAGGCATGCAACCCCCTATATTGCTTAGGGCGTATCCAGCACCAACACAGTAAGTTCGTCGTCATCGTAAGCCGACTTATCTAGCGGACCACGCTGGGGCAGAAAGAACCCACGATTCATCTCATGGTCTAGTTCAGGCTAGCCTGGCGCCCACCGGACATTCAATCCACATACACGTCACTGCAACCCGCTAGATATTCCCCCTCAGCTCCCACAGAGAGACGGGCGGCGGCAAATGGCGCCCCTGCGTGGTGCGTGACAAGAAAAACGAAATCAGAAAAATTCGAAAAATTCGCAGGAAAAGTAGGAAATTACGACGGAGAACGACCATTTTTAGAAAGCGAAGGGCGAATAGTCGCGGGCGTGACGTGGAAGGCAGACAAAGGTTTTTCCACCCCCCACCCCCTCAAGATTCAACATTCCAGCAGGACGTGCGACGCGGGCGGGCGACGTCACACTACCCCCACTCCGCGGCGACCGTTTCGCTCTCTGCTTTGTGCGGTGTTCCGGGCATTCCTCCTGCCCACCGTTCGTTCTCGCTCTTCGCTTCACACAGCCGGCGCGGCAGCCCCTTCCACCGACGATTTGGATCGGCGCGCGCAGCTCCAGCTGCCACCATTATCGGCCTCTGTTATATGCGACAGTCCGGGCACCTAGCTCGCGACCCGGCGTAGCGCGCACGCGGACACGCAACAAAACAGGCACGTACAGTGCGTGTCATCACACGGCCACGCATACGAGACGAAAGTTACGTGTTAACACTAGACATCATGTCATACCAGGGCGGCGGATTACCGGCTAATATGGATTTATTAACCGGACCGGAACCCGCCTGGGTACAATTCCTAAGTGGAAAGGGGAAAACGGAACCCACGACACAAGTTAACAACGGACTCACCGCGCCCGGAGCGACGGCTGTTTGCCCAGCGGCAAATCACGCCGAACACGTGCCCCAGTTACAAGACACCACGCGGTACATACCTGACTGGGCCACGGTGTCCACACTCGCACGACCGAGCACTGGCCAGGCGATGTCGCTACCCGAATTCGGAGGGGCCCCACACGAGGACCCAAGCATGTTTCTCGAACAATGCACATCGCGGCTAACGCATAATGGCACACACCCTGCCGAATGGGCGGAGAGGGCCAGCGGGCAGCTACGCGGCGCGGCGCGGACTTGGTGGACCAGGTGGGGGCGCTTCGGAATGCCGTGGTCCGAATTCGCCGACAGCTTTACGCACCGGTTCGATACCGGATGCCCACTCATAGACTGCTCGGCGCAGTTTTATGGGGTTAGACAGCGAGAGGGTGAAGATGCGGAGGCATTCGTAGCCAATAAGATCAGGCTGTTTCGGCGAATTTCGCCTAACCAGGATCCCGCCCAAGCACTGCCAGTCGTGACCAAACTGCTTAGGGACGACCTACAGCCATTCATGCGGCTATACCAAACCACGTCCGTCGTGGACTATGCTCGACAAGCACAGGCCACGGAAAACAACCTCGGCGCCGGGAACCAGCGTCATCAGGCGTCCACGACCCCGCGACGACCTTCGATACTACCCCCACCGCCTCAGGCGACGCAAGATGTTCGCGGGCACGAGGAGCAGTCACGCGGGACAGCCGGACGAGCGCCAGACGTTAGGGTAACCGAAGCCCGGGCCCCCCAGTGCAGGTTAGGTTGCCCGCGCGGCACGTTCCATTGGCACAACGACTGCCCCCGGAGGAACGACTCACCCGGCCCACCGCCACCCACAGCACGACCGGACCCGCCCCCGCAGCGACAGACACCCCCGTTCGCCCCCACCATGTCGGGAAACGGGCCCCGGGGGGACCATTACTGAGTCCCCCGGCCGTGGCACCAGCTGTCCCGCCGAGCGCCCATCAACCCCTACCGACCCTGGGGCAACTGCACAGCCTGCCCGCCGGTCTTATGCGTGTGCTCGTGGAGGTCAACGGACACCCAGCCACCGCACTGATCGACACCGGAGCAAGTGCGGTCTTCGTGCGCCCCAACCTGGTGCCGCCTGGCACAATGCACCCGGAGCAGGGCGAACTACGCCTGGCCACCACCGCCCACACCGGACGGATGATCGGCCGCGCGGATATCAAGGTAAGCCTACGGGAGCTCGACACCAGGGTAAAGGCCATTGTAGTGCAGGATCTGAACGAGGAGGTCGTGCTGGGCATGCCGTGGTTAATTGACCAGGACGCCGTGCTTGAGCTACGTCATGCCCGACTCAACCTGGGCCGGACGGAACGCTACGTGGCTTACGCTATGGGACAGACGCCCGTGCCGGAAGGCACCATCACGACGTTAGCCGACATCCGTCATAATGTCCCTCCACAACACCAGGCCGACATAAACCGAGTGCTGTCGGGACGACCGGGCGTCTTCATGACAACAGGCCCGTTGAGACGCACCACGGTGGCAGAACACCGTATCCCGACCACCTCTGATCAACCAGTGTACGACCCACCACGAGGTTATGGTTTCCACGAACAGCGAGCCATCCGAGAACAAGTCACTGAGATGCTACTGAGCGGCGTTATCGAGCCATCACACAGTGCCTACAACTCCTGTGTCGTTCTGGCCTCCAAGAAGGACGGTACGAACCGGTTCTGCGTCGACTTCCGCCCCCTGAACGCCGTCACTGTTAGTGCCCCGCCCCCTCAAATCAGCGTCGAGGCCGCCGTGGCCGGACTGGGGAAAGCGTGTGTATTCAGCACGCTAGACTTAAAGTCCGGTTACTGGCAGGTGCCGATACGGCGCGAGGACCGGGAAAAAACGGCGTTCACGGTACCCGACGGACGCCGATTCCAGTTCCGAGCCATGCCCTTCGGACTGAAGTGCGCCCCAGCCACCTTCCAGACCATGATGACCAGGGTCCTGGAGGGCTACATCGGGGAGTTCGCCCTGGCATACTTAGATGACGTCATCGTGTTCTCGGAGTCGTGGGAGGACCACTGTCGACATCTGGCGCTGGTGATGGAGAGACTGGCCACCAATCACTTGACCGCTAATCCCGCAAAGTGCCACATTGGGGCGACCGAAGTCGATTTTCTGGGACACATAGTTAGCGAGGACGGCAACAGGCCACAACCGGGTCATCTCCGGCAGATAGCTGAAGCGGAAGTGCCACGCACGCGCAAACGGCTACAGCAATTCGTCGGTCTTATCAACTGGCTGCGAAACTATATACCTAATTTTTCGCAACGGATCGCGCCGCTTACAGACTTGTTGTCGCCCCAGACTCGTTATCGATGGACCCCGCCCGCCCAACTGGCCTTCGACGAGATAAAACAGGAGTTCACCCGATGCCACACACTAGCGCGCATAGACCCTGACCGGCCCTTGGTCCTACAGACCGACGCCAGCGCCCTCGGAACCGGCGCTGTACTGTTCCAGGTCGACGACCAAGGGGAGCGGCAAATAGTGGACTATGCTAGCGCTAAGTTTGGGGCAGCCGAAACACGCTACCACAGCAACGAACAGGAATGTCTCGCCGTCGTGTGGGCGATTAAGAAGTACCGCCCACACCTGGAGGGCCGTCCGTTTACGCTCCGCACGGACAACCGCTGCCTCACCTGGCTGCATACCATGCAGGGGCGGAAGGGGAAACTGATCCGCTGGGCACTGCTCCTACAGTCCTTCGACTTCGTCGTTGAGCACGTGCCCGGCGTCGAGAACCAGCTCCCCGACCTGCTCTCCCGTGAACCCGACACCAGCGAAGGGGTGGTGGATGACCACGACTGGGAAGACGTCCTGCCCCCAGACTACGCCACGGCACGAGGCGCCCAACAACCCGCCTACGCTCAGAACATCGTAGGCGAGGCCACGGACGACGCGCCTCCGAACACGGCCGCCGACGTAGACCGCCGCGTCTTAGAGGCCCAACAGCGATCTCCTGATGCCCACCGCCGTCGGCAATCGGCCGAGAGAGTGGGGCAGACGACCTGGCTCCTCCAAGGGGACAGGATAATGAATAGGTCTCCCGACCCGACGGGAACATGGAGGACCTACGTGCCACCGGAGGCCCGCGAGGCCGTGTTGCTGTTTCACCATGACCACGACCTCGCGGGACATCCGGGGGCAGATCAGACCCACCGGGCCATCGGGCAGTACTACCACTGGCCCGGGGTAGCTCGGGACGTCCGTGAATACATCAAGGGGTGCGAGGTCTGCCAGCAGCGCAAGGCTCGGCGTGGGGACGGGGTGCAACAACAACAACCCCGCCTACCGTCGACGCCATTCCAGACCATCGCCCTCGACGTGATGGGGCCCTACCCGCGCTCACCACGTGGCAAACGGTTCCTGATCGTCATCACGGACATGTTCACCAGGTGGACCGAGGCCTACCCCTGCGGCAACTCCCGGGCGGCAACCATCATCGGCCTACTGACCCGCGAGTTCCTTCCTCGTTGGGGCTACCCCCAATCCGCACTGACGGACAACGGCAGCCAGTTCCTGGGTGCACGTTGGAGGGACTGGTGTCGTGAGGCCCACATCGACCACCACACGACGCCCTCCTACCATCCAAGGGCGAACCCCACTGAGCGCCGGAACCAAGAGCTCAAGATCCAGCTACGACTCCGCCTCGGGGACGATCATGCTCAGTGGGACAGCCACGTCGCCGACGCGCTCTTCTGCGTCCGGAGGCGCGTGAACGCCGCCACCGGCATGACACCTGCGGAGATGGTACAGGGCCACAACCTCCCTCTGCCCGGCGAGTGGGCCACCCACGGCGTCCCCCACCCCGAGGAGCGAGGGGGAGAACGCGACCAACGGCGCACAGCTGAACATGATGCCGCCCGGCAACAGCAGGAACAGTATACCCAACATATCACCCCCCAGACCACCAGGGCACCACCCCCTCTACGGACGGGAGACCTGGTGTTCGTGCGGGTCCACCCGCTGTCCACCGCCCCGCGGAATTACTGCGCCGGACTCGCACCCCGTTGGCGGGGGCCCTACGTTGTCCAACGCCGCGTGGGAGCGACCTCGTACCGGATCAACCTGGGTGGTCGCCATGTCCGGAAAATTCATCGAGACGACCTCCGGCTAGCGGCCGTACCGGGTGCCCCGCCGCCCGATGGAGCGGATGACGACGGCCCAGTGGAACCCCGAGACGACGATGAAACAACTCCGGCCACCATGAGCCCGACGCCGCATGGGATGGGCCCCGCGGACGAGCCCCACCCCAACCCAAATGGAACCCCGGACCAGGCCGTTACCCCTCAAGGGGCTCAACGGGGCACCACGCGCCCCAAGAGGCTCTGCTTCGCCCCCACGACGGCAGGCGAAGAAGGCCACGGAGCTGGGCCCGCGTCTCAGAGGGGCGAGGGGTCGCCTGGCGAGAGAGTAGACCGCCCCCGCCGAAGACGACGCCGCCCTGCTCGGCGTCGGGGCTGTGTCCCCGACCGCGCCCCCGACGGGAATATGACGAGTCCCACAGGCGAAGTCCGCGTGACACGCCCAAGCGACGGCCCGGGAACCAGCACGGACAATCGGCTCGGCACGTCCGGCCCCGGGACGCCAACGCCCGGGACCCCCCCATCCGACCCGGCCACGGTCTTCATGGGCCCCGACGGGGATTCCAGCCGGAGCACGAATAGGCCACGACGGGAGCGCCACCCTCCGACGTGGCTCCAGGACTATGTGCTCGACGACGGCGAGCCAGGCGCCGCAACGCCGCCGCCCGACCCGGCAGCCACTGTCGCGTCGCCCCGCAGCGAACCCGCCGGACGTGAACACTCCCCAAACCGGGAGAGCTCCATCGCCCACGACGTGGCCCTACAAGGGGGAACGGACCGGGATTGGTCAGGCCAGTGTCGAATTACGGAGGCGACGCCGTCGGAGCTCAGGGACCTTGACGGGAACATGTCCGACGCGAACCCCGTCATCACGGAACCAGACGAGCCACTAAGCATTGCTACGGGAAGGCCACGACGGGAGCGCCACCCGCCGACGTGGCTCCAGGACTATGTGCTAGACGACAGCGAGCCGTGCGTCGCGACGCCGCCTCCCGGCCCAGCTGACATCGCAGGGATTGGGGCGGCGTCCCCATGCGCCGCGATGCTGCCTCCCGGCCCCGCTGCCTTCGCAGGGACTGAGGCAGCGTCCCCGTGCGCCACCGCTTCGTTCATCGCGACGCCGCCTCCCGGCCCAGCTGACATCGCAGGGATTGGGGCGGCGTCCCCATGCGCCGCGATGCTGCCTCCCGGCCCCGCTGCCTTCGCAGGGACTGAGGCAGCGTCCCCGTGCGCCACCGCTTCGTTCATCGCGACGCCGCCTCCCGGCCCAGCTGACATCGCAGGGATTGGGGCGGCGTCCCCATGCGCCGCGATGCTGCCTCCCGGCCCCGCTGCCTTCGCAGGGACTGAGGCAGCGTCCCCGTGCGCCAACGCTTCGTTCATCGCGACGCCGCCTCCCGGCCCAGCTGACATCGCAGGGATTGGGGCGGCGTCCCCATGCGCCGCGATGCTGCCTCCCGGCCCCGCTGCCTTCGCAGGGACTGAGGCAGCGTCCCCGTGCGCCACCGCTTCGTTCATCGCGACGCCGCCTCCCGGCCCAGCTGACATCGCAGGGATTGGGGCGGCGTCCCCATGCGCCGCGATGCTGCCTCCCGGCCCCGCTGCCTTCGCAGGGACTGAGGCAGCGTCCCCGTGCGCCAACGCTTCGTTCATCGCGACGCCGCCTCCCGGCCCAGCTGACATCGCAGGGATTGGGGCGGCGTCCCCATGCGCCGCGATGCTGCCTCCCGGCCCCGCTGCCTTCGCAGGGACTGAGGCAGCGTCCCCGTGCGCCACCGCTTCGTTCATCGCGACGCCGCCTCCCGGCCCAGCTGACATCGCAGGGATTGGGGCGGCGTCCCCATGCGCCGCGATGTTGCCTCCCGGCCCCGCTGCCTTCGCAGGGACTGAGGCAGCGTCCCCGTGCGCCAACGCTTCGTTCATCGCGACGCCGCCTCCCGGCCCAGCTGACATCGCAGGGATTGGGGCGGCGTCCCCATGCGCCGCCATATCTATGCAGCACACGTTCAAGTGCTGTATTTGGCTGAAGATACCAAGTGACGTCGGAGACTAATCGGCAAAACCGGGCTTCTCTAGGGGGGGGCGTTTGACGTCGTACCGACGCTACCCTTAAGCCGGTTTCACCCGATCAGTGGCAGGTTGCCCTTTCGGAGCGCATCCTCTCCAAACCCCGGACGAGTCAAGTGAGAGCTCCGCCACGGGACCTAATTCGATGCATAACTTATAAACATAATATAAGTACAATGATCAGTCCCGTTAATTTCAATCACCACCAACACTTTAATTACTTAGTTAATCAATGCGCATCAGTGTAATTACGTGTAAACAACAGTCGTCCACTGACTTATATTTTCAAACAGTTACTTGCTAGTTTGTCATATATCAAGCCCTCAGCAATTAGTTTCCAGATACTAATTTGTAATTAAGTACCTGGAACGATTTTTTTACTTAAACTTATAGTTGTAAGGTGATATAAGTGTCTTGGCGCGCGGCGCGGGGTGGTGGGGGTAGCCCGGAAGCTACCCCGCGCGGCGGCCATCTTCCGGCAGTCTTCTCCAAGCTCAGGCCCGGGGCGCAACTAACGTTCCGTGAGCGGCCATCATCTTTGAATTCAACGATCACTCATTCTGCCATGTGAGTAATTACCCCAAAACTTCCTTTTATTAGCTGCCCACGTGTCCCCGAGCCCTTTTTCCGCGGATCCGGGACTATCCCGACCGGCTTAAAGAGCATCGAGTGCAACTGCGCCACTGGCTCCACTTGCGGTACTGGCCGTCTCCAGTGAACTTTTTAATTAACATGTCGTGCAAATGCCTGCCGGTATCACGAGCGAATAATTTGTAACGCCAAGCTTCGTAACGCCATCACGCGACCCCCCATGGTAACATACGGCACTGGCCGCCTCCAGTGAACTTTTAACCCGCAAGACTGCCGCGGAGTTAGATCGTAGCGTAATAATTAATTAGTGTTTTCATTGGGTAACCCGGAACTTGTACCGTGTACCAACGTAACTTGTCATTCGTGAGTAACGACTAATAAAGTTACTCAGAAACGTCCCCGTGTGTAATTTCAGTGTTCTTGTAATCCCATCAGCCAGGCATGCAACCCCCTATATTGCTTAGGGCGTATCCAGCACCAACACAGTAAGTTCGTCGTCATCGTAAGCCGACTTATCTAGCGGACCACGCTGGGGCAGAAAGAACCCACGATTCATCTCATGGTCTAGTTCAGGCTAGCCTGGCGCCCACCGGACATTCAATCCACATACACGTCACTGCAACCCGCTAGATATTCCCCCTCAGCTCCCACAGAGAGACGGGCGGCGGCACAGTGTACTAAATAGTAAGGGGGCATGGGCTGCTGTGTCATCTGGCATCGGATTCACACAATTAGAAAACATTCTGAGCATTTTAAATGTTCCTTCAATGTCAAAGAACACTTAAATAAAGAAATAAGTATAACTAGATAAGGTACCTAATTAAAAGATTTTAATTTCTTTTACATATTAAATAAAAAAAATTGTTAATCTTAGTACCTACATTACTTTTCACCTCTCATCCATCACAGGTTAATAGTCGCCTAATTTTACGGGGCGTGGTTAAAGGATCTTAAAATACAAATGTTCGATTAGATAAACAATATAAGTAAAGTGACAAAAAGCAAAGGAAATTATTCAATTAGGTACAATATATCATCAAACTACATTTTATAATTAAGGTTTTAGTACAAAATCTAGAAAGTTAATGACTGCACATATAAAGAAAATTAATTCCTACTTATAAGTACATACTTAATAATTGCGTGAATCCTTTTATTGTTGCTTACAAACTAGTGCAACTCAAATATATTTAAAATGTTCTGTATTATTATCCATGCCCGTCAAAACAAATTTCAAAATAAAATAAAACAAAAGTTTCAGTTTAATGAAAAAATTTAAAATCTGATTATGCTAACCTTATTTTAATTACTCGCAAAAATTATATTAAATAATGAACAGTTCAAATTAATTTTTTTTTAATTTTTTTAAAAAGCCCGCCTTTACCTGTTTGATTTTATAGATTTTCTCGCACGGTGGTTGGCCGTTTCTTGCACACTCGGCTCAGGCGGAACATGACAATGAGTCATGCTTTTCGTGCGTGCAGCGGGCGTTCATCGATTTATAAGACGTTATCACATCAAAAAATGTTGACTGATTTGAGCATAGCACATAATTTAATGGAAGGACGAGTAATTCTGTACCCGTGTTTCGTTTTTGAACTGCATTGTCGGAAGCGTGAAAATTGCTGAAACGCGTGTCTTTTGGAATAATTTCCCGATGGTGGTTCCTGAAAGCACCCCCACTCCGCCAGCTAGTGTCATGGTTCACCGCTCAGATCCCGTGATTTCCCTACGCACGGTTCCAAAGTTATCGTCGGACAAAGTTACATACATAACGTAACTACATACCAAAACAGATTCACTTTAGCTGATTTGAAGACTTCGCTTCGCTTGGACAATTAGTCAGGGCAAAAACTTTAAAGGTGAATATTTTGCAGATTTTCGTGCAACTATACTTGGCGACAAATGAAGTACAGAACACAAAATGCGCTGCGTACAGTGGGCCTAGAAAGAAAGAAAGAAAGACTCTTTTTGACCCCTAATGGCTTTAGTCCTCCGGGGTTTTCTGTGCTCTTATACATTTCAAAGTAGGCCTACTTTGTTTGTGGTGTTTTATACCAAAACAAACAGGGTGTTTTTTTTTTCCTTTGATAACCCGGCGCTCTTATCAAGCCCCGGGACCCCCATGGACGATTGGTTGATCCTCGCCTATGTCGGGATGGGTGAGAGAGGGGTCGTGGTGGGGAAGTGCAGCTTCTAACAACTCGTCGGGTTGATCGTTTGTTGGTGTGATGTCCGGGCTAGCTGGGCGGGCGTCGTTTGTGGGACCAGGAGGGGGTGAGTCGCCCGGGCACCTTCTCCTGACTCGCTGGCCGGTGTGACGGGGGGCAGCCCCGACCTTGGTGTTAGACTGCTGCCTGGCGTAGGGGCCCCCGCGTCCCTGGTCACGTCCACGCTGAGTCTGGGATTGGGGACTGGTGGCGGATACGGGGTTGTGGTGACCATTCGTAGGTCGTCCCGATGTACTTTGGCCGGACGGACGCTCGGGGTACGGACGGCGTAGGTGGAGGGCCCTGTCTTCCAGAGGATCTGTCGCGGCGGTGACCACTTCGGGGCTAGCCCATAGCAGAAATTCCTGGCCCCTGCTGAGAGGTGGTGCTGATGCACGTAAACCCACTGCCCTGGGGTGAGGGGGGCTGGTGCATGTGTGGTTGGTGGTGTCTTGTGCGTGAGGAAATGGGCCTGCTTCGCACGCACCTGCTCCCGCATGGCCTCGATTTGCGGCCGTAGCTCATTCCCCCATAAATCCTCTGTGGCTGTGTTTGCTACGCGGCATTCCCCTAGGAGTGCCAGGTTCTGCCCTGCACAAGCTCCGCGGAGGAGTGTCCGGTGACGGCCTTTGTGCGCCGCCGCAGGCAGTACAGGATTTTGGGCAGGTGGACATCCCACTTGGTGTGGTCATCCCCCAGACGCAGCCGGAGTTGGGCCTTTATCTCTTAATTTCGCCTCTGTGGGGTTTGCGTGGGGGTGGTACTTGGGTGTGGTGTTGTGGGTGATGCCCCAGTGATGGCAGTCAGCTCGCCACCGCCTCCCCATAAACTGGCTCCCGTTGTCCGTTAGGAGGACCTTCGGGAATCAGGAGCGTGAATAGACTTCCCCTTCGAGCAAGCTGGTGATTGTCCAGTACCGGTCATTGGACACTGGAAATGCTTCCACCCAGCATGTAAAGAGGTCGGTGACGACCACGAGGAAGCGCTTTCCCCTGGGTGTCCGCGAGTAGGGCCCCATGACGTCCAGGGCCAGGGTATGGAAGGGCTCGTGTGGTATGGCCGTATCATCGTCTACCTTCTCATCTCCGCACACACACAGCCCTCGAATGGCGGCACTGATTCACGGTTTGTGGAATTCCCTGGAAATACCCCACCTAGGGTTGCAGGCTATCCTGAGATTAGCAGTAGTGGCGATGAAGGCGTGTAGCACATCTGGATGCAAGAATCCATCCTCGCAGTGGCATGGGGCCACGAAATGCTGGGCACGGGCGCGGTGGTACCAGAGCACGGGAAACTCACTCGCGACCGCGACACATCCCAGGAACTGATTCGTTAGGAAGTGTCACTGTACGCGTTTGGCATAACGCTGCCCCGCGTGGGCAAAGTTCAATCTCCTGACCGAGGTATTAGAGCGTGAAGCGCGGGCACATCGGCGTGCTGCCCAAAACGATAAGAATTACTTATTAAGAGAAACTGCTCATGACTGAACCACACACACTTAGTTACGGACCGCGCGACACTTCGCACAGTCAATTTAGGGCCGGCCGTGGAGCGGATGAAAACGGATTTAGATTTTTACCTATGGATGCTACATGCTGGTTTTGGCGCGAGAAACGAAGGCTCCATGTGCGCGGAGCTGCCGGCCCTGGTGAGTGCTGGATGGCGACTGACTTCTCTCCCTGGCAATTTCCCGTGGAAAGTTACGGAGCGCGGGAAGTTGGTGACGGCCAGTTTTGTGACACAAAAGCATTTACATCAACATGAATTAATTATTTAAGAATATTTAAGGGCCGGTATTATGACCTCCGGCTAAATCTTCAGGTTAGCTAGCCCTCAGGTTAGGCTAGCCTCCGGTTAACGAACGAGGGGTGTATTATGACCCATACTTAGCCTGCGGTTGGCTAACCGGAACCTGACGAAGTGTGTGGTGTAATAATGGGTGTGTTGGTAATGAAATAAACCAGAATTTGGTAACTTTTGTTGCAAGACAGTTTTTTTTCTGGTAGAATGTTAGTCAGCTGTTTGTTTGTATTGTGATTCGGAATGTTTACAGCTGCAGTAAAGAAATATGCCGCGAACTTTATCTTGCAACAGATATAATTAAATTAACCAAAAACTACTTCGACGTCAAACCTGCTTTGTATTAAACCATAAAATTACAATTTACGATTCAAATCCGTGTGTTTTCAACTTTACTCTTGTATTGAAACTCATGATTTTGTTGGGTTATATAAGCCAAAACTAACGAAGTAATTCTATACAAACAAATAAATAGGGATGACATTTTTGCTAGAGAACACTTATTTCTTTCATAAATTTCTTTCATAATCAAATAATATAGACCCTGTTTCGGGAAAATACTTGTCGATTTTCATTTCACTGGTGTAGGATTCATTTTTGTACTAATAGTTTCGTATCACGTATCCAAATTAATCCGATCCTGATGGAATTAGTTTGTGGTATAGGATGCTTGCTGTTTTAATTTAGTAGGTCGAGAGATCCTAGACATATTCACTGGGGAAATAATTATGATTGTAAAATGTATACAAAAGAAATACATTTTTACATGACCTGACATAATTTGTTTGTATCTTGATATGTTAGGTATTTTGAGTTATGTACAGGATTTTTCAACATTCTAAATTAAAACAGCAAGTCTAATGTAAAACAAGACCAACATATAAAGGGTCATGCCGATAGGATCAAGGGATAAACTTGGATACGGGAAACATAATAATTCCAGTGCTGTTTTCGTTTTGCACTTGCGTGGCAGGTAGATAATAAGTACCTAAATGTTTGTAAGATAGGGAAGGGATAATTGGGTAACATTTATTTTCACATTCAATTGTATTCATTGAATTAGAACCACGTCTGAAGTCGTATGAAGTGCATTTCATTCCCGGCATATGTCCACTGTATTACGAATAAAAATTCACAGATACAACTTCCACGAAAACACGCATTTTATAGGTAATAATAACCCTCTTTTGCAATTTTAAAATTCACTTATTTACACATATTCTTAAGCAGGAACATTTACGTTTATATACATTGCATACGTTTATGTACTTCGTGATCAATTAAAGTCAAATAATAATACACGACTCGACGACTGCAGGGGCGTAGGAACCGGGGGGGACAGGGGGACGTGTCCCCCTGAACATTTTGGGTGGAGGGGACTGTCCCCCCAACTTTCTAGACCGTGATATTTTTATTTTATAATATTATTCTGTCCAACTTTATTTATAATTTCTTCACTCTCAAATTTTATCTTAAGGAAACAATATGACGTCGTACCGACGCTACCCTTAAGCCGGTTTCACCCGATCAGTGGCAGGTTGCCCTTTCGGAGCGCATCCTCTCCAAACCCCGGACGAGTCAAGTGAGAGCTCCGCCACGGGACCTAATTCGATGCATAACTTATAAACATAATATAAGTACAATGATCAGTCCCGTTAATTTCAATCACCACCAACACTTTAATTACTTAGTTAATCAATGCGCATCAGTGTAATTACGTGTAAACAACAGTCGTCCACTGACTTATATTTTCAAACAGTTACTTGCTAGTTTGTCATATATCAAGCCCTCAGCAATTAGTTTCCAGATACTAATTTGTAATTAAGTACCTGGAACGATTTTTTTACTTAAACTTATAGTTGTAAGGTGATATAAGTGTCTTGGCGCGCGGCGCGGGGTGGTGGGGGTAGCCCGGAAGCTACCCCGCGCGGCGGCCATCTTCCGGCAGTCTTCTCCAAGCTCAGGCCCGGGGCGCAACTAACGTTCCGTGAGCGGCCATCATCTTTGAATTCAACGATCACTCATTCTGCCATGTGAGTAATTACCCCAAAACTTCCTTTTATTAGCTGCCCACGTGTCCCCGAGCCCTTTTTCCGCGGATCCGGGACTATCCCGACCGGCTTAAAGAGCATCGAGTGCAACTGCGCCACTGGCTCCACTTGCGGTACTGGCCGTCTCCAGTGAACTTTTTAATTAACATGTCGTGCAAATGCCTGCCGGTATCACGAGCGAATAATTTGTAACGCCAAGCTTCGTAACGCCATCACGCGACCCCCCATGGTAACATACGGCACTGGCCGCCTCCAGTGAACTTTTAACCCGCAAGACTGCCGCGGAGTTAGATCGTAGCGTAATAATTAATTAGTGTTTTCATTGGGTAACCCGGAACTTGTACCGTGTACCAACGTAACTTGTCATTCGTGAGTAACGACTAATAAAGTTACTCAGAAACGTCCCCGTGTGTAATTTCAGTGTTCTTGTAATCCCATCAGCCAGGCATGCAACCCCCTATATTGCTTAGGGCGTATCCAGCACCAACACAGTAAGTTCGTCGTCATCGTAAGCCGACTTATCTAGCGGACCACGCTGGGGCAGAAAGAACCCACGATTCATCTCATGGTCTAGTTCAGGCTAGCCTGGCGCCCACCGGACATTCAATCCACATACACGTCACTGCAACCCGCTAGATATTCCCCCTCAGCTCCCACAGAGAGACGGGCGGCGGCAAATGGCGCCCCTGCGTGGTGCGTGACAAGAAAAACGAAATCAGAAAAATTCGAAAAATTCGCAGGAAAAGTAGGAAATTACGACGGAGAACGACCATTTTTAGAAAGCGAAGGGCGAATAGTCGCGGGCGTGACGTGGAAGGCAGACAAAGGTTTTTCCACCCCCCACCCCCTCAAGATTCAACATTCCAGCAGGACGTGCGACGCGGGCGGGCGACGTCACACTACCCCCACTCCGCGGCGACCGTTTCGCTCTCTGCTTTGTGCGGTGTTCCGGGCATTCCTCCTGCCCACCGTTCGTTCTCGCTCTTCGCTTCACACAGCCGGCGCGGCAGCCCCTTCCACCGACGATTTGGATCGGCGCGCGCAGCTCCAGCTGCCACCATTATCGGCCTCTGTTATATGCGACAGTCCGGGCACCTAGCTCGCGACCCGGCGTAGCGCGCACGCGGACACGCAACAAAACAGGCACGTACAGTGCGTGTCATCACACGGCCACGCATACGAGACGAAAGTTACGTGTTAACACTAGACATCATGTCATACCAGGGCGGCGGATTACCGGCTAATATGGATTTATTAACCGGACCGGAACCCGCCTGGGTACAATTCCTAAGTGGAAAGGGGAAAACGGAACCCACGACACAAGTTAACAACGGACTCACCGCGCCCGGAGCGACGGCTGTTTGCCCAGCGGCAAATCACGCCGAACACGTGCCCCAGTTACAAGACACCACGCGGTACATACCTGACTGGGCCACGGTGTCCACACTCGCACGACCGAGCACTGGCCAGGCGATGTCGCTACCCGAATTCGGAGGGGCCCCACACGAGGACCCAAGCATGTTTCTCGAACAATGCACATCGCGGCTAACGCATAATGGCACACACCCTGCCGAATGGGCGGAGAGGGCCAGCGGGCAGCTACGCGGCGCGGCGCGGACTTGGTGGACCAGGTGGGGGCGCTTCGGAATGCCGTGGTCCGAATTCGCCGACAGCTTTACGCACCGGTTCGATACCGGATGCCCACTCATAGACTGCTCGGCGCAGTTTTATGGGGTTAGACAGCGAGAGGGTGAAGATGCGGAGGCATTCGTAGCCAATAAGATCAGGCTGTTTCGGCGAATTTCGCCTAACCAGGATCCCGCCCAAGCACTGCCAGTCGTGACCAAACTGCTTAGGGACGACCTACAGCCATTCATGCGGCTATACCAAACCACGTCCGTCGTGGACTATGCTCGACAAGCACAGGCCACGGAAAACAACCTCGGCGCCGGGAACCAGCGTCATCAGGCGTCCACGACCCCGCGACGACCTTCGATACTACCCCCACCGCCTCAGGCGACGCAAGATGTTCGCGGGCACGAGGAGCAGTCACGCGGGACAGCCGGACGAGCGCCAGACGTTAGGGTAACCGAAGCCCGGGCCCCCCAGTGCAGGTTAGGTTGCCCGCGCGGCACGTTCCATTGGCACAACGACTGCCCCCGGAGGAACGACTCACCCGGCCCACCGCCACCCACAGCACGACCGGACCCGCCCCCGCAGCGACAGACACCCCCGTTCGCCCCCACCATGTCGGGAAACGGGCCCCGGGGGGACCATTACTGAGTCCCCCGGCCGTGGCACCAGCTGTCCCGCCGAGCGCCCATCAACCCCTACCGACCCTGGGGCAACTGCACAGCCTGCCCGCCGGTCTTATGCGTGTGCTCGTGGAGGTCAACGGACACCCAGCCACCGCACTGATCGACACCGGAGCAAGTGCGGTCTTCGTGCGCCCCAACCTGGTGCCGCCTGGCACAATGCACCCGGAGCAGGGCGAACTACGCCTGGCCACCACCGCCCACACCGGACGGATGATCGGCCGCGCGGATATCAAGGTAAGCCTACGGGAGCTCGACACCAGGGTAAAGGCCATTGTAGTGCAGGATCTGAACGAGGAGGTCGTGCTGGGCATGCCGTGGTTAATTGACCAGGACGCCGTGCTTGAGCTACGTCATGCCCGACTCAACCTGGGCCGGACGGAACGCTACGTGGCTTACGCTATGGGACAGACGCCCGTGCCGGAAGGCACCATCACGACGTTAGCCGACATCCGTCATAATGTCCCTCCACAACACCAGGCCGACATAAACCGAGTGCTGTCGGGACGACCGGGCGTCTTCATGACAACAGGCCCGTTGAGACGCACCACGGTGGCAGAACACCGTATCCCGACCACCTCTGATCAACCAGTGTACGACCCACCACGAGGTTATGGTTTCCACGAACAGCGAGCCATCCGAGAACAAGTCACTGAGATGCTACTGAGCGGCGTTATCGAGCCATCACACAGTGCCTACAACTCCTGTGTCGTTCTGGCCTCCAAGAAGGACGGTACGAACCGGTTCTGCGTCGACTTCCGCCCCCTGAACGCCGTCACTGTTAGTGCCCCGCCCCCTCAAATCAGCGTCGAGGCCGCCGTGGCCGGACTGGGGAAAGCGTGTGTATTCAGCACGCTAGACTTAAAGTCCGGTTACTGGCAGGTGCCGATACGGCGCGAGGACCGGGAAAAAACGGCGTTCACGGTACCCGACGGACGCCGATTCCAGTTCCGAGCCATGCCCTTCGGACTGAAGTGCGCCCCAGCCACCTTCCAGACCATGATGACCAGGGTCCTGGAGGGCTACATCGGGGAGTTCGCCCTGGCATACTTAGATGACGTCATCGTGTTCTCGGAGTCGTGGGAGGACCACTGTCGACATCTGGCGCTGGTGATGGAGAGACTGGCCACCAATCACTTGACCGCTAATCCCGCAAAGTGCCACATTGGGGCGACCGAAGTCGATTTTCTGGGACACATAGTTAGCGAGGACGGCAACAGGCCACAACCGGGTCATCTCCGGCAGATAGCTGCAGCGGAAGTGCCACGCACGCGCAAACGGCTACAGCAATTCGTCGGTCTTATCAACTGGCTGCGAAACTATATACCTAATTTTTCGCAACGGATCGCGCCGCTTACAGACTTGTTGTCGCCCCAGACTCGTTATCGATGGACCCCGCCCGCCCAACTGGCCTTCGACGAGATAAAACAGGAGTTCACCCGATGCCACACACTAGCGCGCATAGACCCTGACCGGCCCTTGGTCCTACAGACCGACGCCAGCGCCCTCGGAACCGGCGCTGTACTGTTCCAGGTCGACGACCAAGGGGAGCGGCAAATAGTGGACTATGCTAGCGCTAAGTTTGGGGCAGCCGAAACACGCTACCACAGCAACGAACAGGAATGTCTCGCCGTCGTGTGGGCGATTAAGAAGTACCGCCCACACCTGGAGGGCCGTCCGTTTACGCTCCGCACGGACAACCGCTGCCTCACCTGGCTGCATACCATGCAGGGGCGGAAGGGGAAACTGATCCGCTGGGCACTGCTCCTACAGTCCTTCGACTTCGTCGTTGAGCACGTGCCCGGCGTCGAGAACCAGCTCCCCGACCTGCTCTCCCGTGAACCCGACACCAGCGAAGGGGTGGTGGATGACCACGACTGGGAAGACGTCCTGCCCCCAGACTACGCCACGGCACGAGGCGCCCAACAACCCGCCTACGCTCAGAACATCGTAGGCGAGGCCACGGACGACGCGCCTCCGAACACGGCCGCCGACGTAGACCGCCGCGTCTTAGAGGCCCAACAGCGATCTCCTGATGCCCACCGCCGTCGGCAATCGGCCGAGAGAGTGGGGCAGACGACCTGGCTCCTCCAAGGGGACAGGATAATGAATAGGTCTCCCGACCCGACGGGAACATGGAGGACCTACGTGCCACCGGAGGCCCGCGAGGCCGTGTTGCTGTTTCACCATGACCACGACCTCGCGGGACATCCGGGGGCAGATCAGACCCACCGGGCCATCGGGCAGTACTACCACTGGCCCGGGGTAGCTCGGGACGTCCGTGAATACATCAAGGGGTGCGAGGTCTGCCAGCAGCGCAAGGCTCGGCGTGGGGACGGGGTGCAACAACAACAACCCCGCCTACCGTCGACGCCATTCCAGACCATCGCCCTCGACGTGATGGGGCCCTACCCGCGCTCACCACGTGGCAAACGGTTCCTGATCGTCATCACGGACATGTTCACCAGGTGGACCGAGGCCTACCCCTGCGGCAACTCCCGGGCGGCAACCATCATCGGCCTACTGACCCGCGAGTTCCTTCCTCGTTGGGGCTACCCCCAATCCGCACTGACGGACAACGGCAGCCAGTTCCTGGGTGCACGTTGGAGGGACTGGTGTCGTGAGGCCCACATCGACCACCACACGACGCCCTCCTACCATCCAAGGGCGAACCCCACTGAGCGCCGGAACCAAGAGCTCAAGATCCAGCTACGACTCCGCCTCGGGGACGATCATGCTCAGTGGGACAGCCACGTCGCCGACGCGCTCTTCTGCGTCCGGAGGCGCGTGAACGCCGCCACCGGCATGACACCTGCGGAGATGGTACAGGGCCACAACCTCCCTCTGCCCGGCGAGTGGGCCACCCACGGCGTCCCCCACCCCGAGGAGCGAGGGGGAGAACGCGACCAACGGCGCACAGCTGAACATGATGCCGCCCGGCAACAGCAGGAACAGTATACCCAACATATCACCCCCCAGACCACCAGGGCACCACCCCCTCTACGGACGGGAGACCTGGTGTTCGTGCGGGTCCACCCGCTGTCCACCGCCCCGCGGAATTACTGCGCCGGACTCGCACCCCGTTGGCGGGGGCCCTACGTTGTCCAACGCCGCGTGGGAGCGACCTCGTACCGGATCAACCTGGGTGGTCGCCATGTCCGGAAAATTCATCGAGACGACCTCCGGCTAGCGGCCGTACCGGGTGCCCCGCCGCCCGATGGAGCGGATGACGACGGCCCAGTGGAACCCCGAGACGACGATGAAACAACTCCGGCCACCATGAGCCCGACGCCGCATGGGATGGGCCCCGCGGACGAGCCCCACCCCAACCCAAATGGAACCCCGGACCAGGCCGTTACCCCTCAAGGGGCTCAACGGGGCACCACGCGCCCCAAGAGGCTCTGCTTCGCCCCCACGACGGCAGGCGAAGAAGGCCACGGAGCTGGGCCCGCGTCTCAGAGGGGCGAGGGGTCGCCTGGCGAGAGAGTAGACCGCCCCCGCCGAAGACGACGCCGCCCTGCTCGGCGTCGGGGCTGTGTCCCCGACCGCGCCCCCGACGGGAATATGACGAGTCCCACAGGCGAAGTCCGCGTGACACGCCCAAGCGACGGCCCGGGAACCAGCACGGACAATCGGCTCGGCACGTCCGGCCCCGGGACGCCAACGCCCGGGACCCCCCCATCCGACCCGGCCACGGTCTTCATGGGCCCCGACGGGGATTCCAGCCGGAGCACGAATAGGCCACGACGGGAGCGCCACCCTCCGACGTGGCTCCAGGACTATGTGCTCGACGACGGCGAGCCAGGCGCCGCAACGCCGCCGCCCGACCCGGCAGCCACTGTCGCGTCGCCCCGCAGCGAACCCGCCGGACGTGAACACTCCCCAAACCGGGAGAGCTCCATCGCCCACGACGTGGCCCTACAAGGGGGAACGGACCGGGATTGGTCAGGCCAGTGTCGAATTACGGAGGCGACGCCGTCGGAGCTCAGGGACCTTGACGGGAACATGTCCGACGCGAACCCCGTCATCACGGAACCAGACGAGCCACTAAGCATTGCTACGGGAAGGCCACGACGGGAGCGCCACCCGCCGACGTGGCTCCAGGACTATGTGCTAGACGACAGCGAGCCGTGCGTCGCGACGCCGCCTCCCGGCCCAGCTGACATCGCAGGGATTGGGGCGGCGTCCCCATGCGCCGCGATGCTGCCTCCCGGCCCCGCTGCCTTCGCAGGGACTGAGGCAGCGTCCCCGTGCGCCACCGCTTCGTTCATCGCGACGCCGCCTCCCGGCCCAGCTGACATCGCAGGGATTGGGGCGGCGTCCCCATGCGCCGCGATGCTGCCTCCCGGCCCCGCTGCCTTCGCAGGGACTGAGGCAGCGTCCCCGTGCGCCACCGCTTCGTTCATCGCGACGCCGCCTCCCGGCCCAGCTGACATCGCAGGGATTGGGGCGGCGTCCCCATGCGCCGCGATGCTGCCTCCCGGCCCCGCTGCCTTCGCAGGGACTGAGGCAGCGTCCCCGTGCGCCAACGCTTCGTTCATCGCGACGCCGCCTCCCGGCCCAGCTGACATCGCAGGGATTGGGGCGGCGTCCCCATGCGCCGCGATGCTGCCTCCCGGCCCCGCTGCCTTCGCAGGGACTGAGGCAGCGTCCCCGTGCGCCACCGCTTCGTTCATCGCGACGCCGCCTCCCGGCCCAGCTGACATCGCAGGGATTGGGGCGGCGTCCCCATGCGCCGCGATGCTGCCTCCCGGCCCCGCTGCCTTCGCAGGGACTGAGGCAGCGTCCCCGTGCGCCAACGCTTCGTTCATCGCGACGCCGCCTCCCGGCCCAGCTGACATCGCAGGGATTGGGGCGGCGTCCCCATGCGCCGCGATGCTGCCTCCCGGCCCCGCTGCCTTCGCAGGGACTGAGGCAGCGTCCCCGTGCGCCACCGCTTCGTTCATCGCGACGCCGCCTCCCGGCCCAGCTGACATCGCAGGGATTGGGGCGGCGTCCCCATGCGCCGCGATGTTGCCTCCCGGCCCCGCTGCCTTCGCAGGGACTGAGGCAGCGTCCCCGTGCGCCAACGCTTCGTTCATCGCGACGCCGCCTCCCGGCCCAGCTGACATCGCAGGGATTGGGGCGGCGTCCCCATGCGCCGCCATATCTATGCAGCACACGTTCAAGTGCTGTATTTGGCTGAAGATACCAAGTGACGTCGGAGACTAATCGGCAAAACCGGGCTTCTCTAGGGGGGGGCGTTTGACGTCGTACCGACGCTACCCTTAAGCCGGTTTCACCCGATCAGTGGCAGGTTGCCCTTTCGGAGCGCATCCTCTCCAAACCCCGGACGAGTCAAGTGAGAGCTCCGCCACGGGACCTAATTCGATGCATAACTTATAAACATAATATAAGTACAATGATCAGTCCCGTTAATTTCAATCACCACCAACACTTTAATTACTTAGTTAATCAATGCGCATCAGTGTAATTACGTGTAAACAACAGTCGTCCACTGACTTATATTTTCAAACAGTTACTTGCTAGTTTGTCATATATCAAGCCCTCAGCAATTAGTTTCCAGATACTAATTTGTAATTAAGTACCTGGAACGATTTTTTTACTTAAACTTATAGTTGTAAGGTGATATAAGTGTCTTGGCGCGCGGCGCGGGGTGGTGGGGGTAGCCCGGAAGCTACCCCGCGCGGCGGCCATCTTCCGGCAGTCTTCTCCAAGCTCAGGCCCGGGGCGCAACTAACGTTCCGTGAGCGGCCATCATCTTTGAATTCAACGATCACTCATTCTGCCATGTGAGTAATTACCCCAAAACTTCCTTTTATTAGCTGCCCACGTGTCCCCGAGCCCTTTTTCCGCGGATCCGGGACTATCCCGACCGGCTTAAAGAGCATCGAGTGCAACTGCGCCACTGGCTCCACTTGCGGTACTGGCCGTCTCCAGTGAACTTTTTAATTAACATGTCGTGCAAATGCCTGCCGGTATCACGAGCGAATAATTTGTAACGCCAAGCTTCGTAACGCCATCACGCGACCCCCCATGGTAACATACGGCACTGGCCGCCTCCAGTGAACTTTTAACCCGCAAGACTGCCGCGGAGTTAGATCGTAGCGTAATAATTAATTAGTGTTTTCATTGGGTAACCCGGAACTTGTACCGTGTACCAACGTAACTTGTCATTCGTGAGTAACGACTAATAAAGTTACTCAGAAACGTCCCCGTGTGTAATTTCAGTGTTCTTGTAATCCCATCAGCCAGGCATGCAACCCCCTATATTGCTTAGGGCGTATCCAGCACCAACACAGTAAGTTCGTCGTCATCGTAAGCCGACTTATCTAGCGGACCACGCTGGGGCAGAAAGAACCCACGATTCATCTCATGGTCTAGTTCAGGCTAGCCTGGCGCCCACCGGACATTCAATCCACATACACGTCACTGCAACCCGCTAGATATTCCCCCTCAGCTCCCACAGAGAGACGGGCGGCGGCAAATACATAATAATTTTAACATCGATGTATCCAATGGTTAGATACAAAAACTGCTTAAAAAGCGCTATTTTGCACTTTTAAAATCAAAATTTTCCGGTGGAGGACCCCCGGACCCCGTCTTAGTAAGAGGGGAATGGGTTTACATGACATCAAAATCATTATTTGTCCCCCCCCCCCCCCCCAACTTTATGAACACAGCTACGCCAATGGAGAATAGAAAAGCGTGACTACACTTTCATGTCATGTAATTTTTAATAAAACTTTGACGAATATGGCGAAGCATTATATATTTAGTAATAAATTATTCCATCGCATCCTGCAAATATTCAATAGAATTCCTCAAACAGTCATCATCACTATCAACAACTAACCTCGCCTGATACATCGCCATTTTATTTTCTGTTGCTTAGCCTCCGGTTAAGCAGCTAGCGGCCGGTTCATCCACCCGCTAGGTTAGCCAGGACTTTAACTGGAAGGTAGATGTTAACAGGGAGTCATAAAACCGAAATAAGAGCTAGCCTGCGGTTAAATTTTAGCCGGAACTTTAGCCGGGGGTCATAAAACCGGCCCTAAGACATAAAAAGTTTTAGTTAATTCTCTTAATTATAATTACATGTGCACTATGTTCAGATTGCGCATTGCCACACCCGGCCGGGCGCTCGCACAACACAGTCGGCCGTGACTGGCGTCACGTCGTTCGGTGCACTGCCCTAACCTACTCTACCTGGCACGCGCGGGCGTATTTGTTACACTTGTCCTAATTCAGGTGTTGAGGACACATAACGGCCTGTGCTCGTAGAGGGAGCACCGATGGCGGCGTCAATATAATATGAAAGTTTTGGAAAATTTCAACTTGAATATATATCATGAATGCCAATCCATTGACAAGTGTATATTTCAAGCAGCAGCAAACTGAACACATGTTTGATTGCTGTTTGCACCAATGTGAACTCAAAGATATTCTCCGGTGGATCTTAATTAAGCATTCGCTACTGCAAGTAGCCGAAGCCTGCTTTAGATACAACATTCCAAATACGGTAAACTGCATTGGTAGAAGTTATCCAACTTGACTGTGAATGTGAATGTGCGACAGTGCATCATTTCTTACCTGGTCCCAATGGTGGTGGTTTTTCTTTTCTCCCATGCCTTAAACTTCCATTATATTTTTCTTTCCGAGACTAAATGTGGACTTGACTCCTGAAAAGCATTACCTGAGGGGCTTGCCAGCATCTGGATATTTGTCAGGCCCATTGAAGCTGTTGAACAATTCATCAACATCAGCTTGTCACTGCAGCTTCTGGAGAAAATTTATCTGTGAGAGAAAACAATTGGAATTATCTCAATAAAAACTTATATTCACAATAGTGTGAAGCAGATGCTTCCCCTTTTCCCCTCTTCGTCCAACCCTGCCTTCTCCTTCCCTGCCTTATTTTCCCCACTCCTGCCTTCTCCTTCTCTGCCCGCCGCTACACCAGCGCTCCTGGTGTCGTAGTTTTCAGTGCTATATAAGCCCGTGTTTTTTAGATCTCGTCGCTGTCTTCACTCATTAGGAGTGTTGGACAGTCCATCGGGCATCGTTATGGTCTTTATCCGCGGCATTCGGCGAAGCTATGTTCAAATTCTACTTAACATTCTTGTTCGTGCATTATTACCGCGTCACTCGGTATACTAGATATGGCCAGTGATATTAGTTATGTTCAGTTTGTGCGTCCCTGTTAGTTCGTCTATTTTCCATGATTAATTTTGCTTCGTCGAGTGTCTTGCTACCTTGTTCATACAAATTATATTTCAATGGCTCACCCCGTTTTCACATATAAGATTGTGTGGAACTCAAGCGATGGCCAGCGGCGCTTCACGTCAAGCCACACTTACACTTGCTAGATGATTTATCTTAAAGTAATTTGTAAGCATTTGTTATGTTAAAGCTGTTAAAACTTGTTTATAATAAAAGTCTATTTTTCCTAGTAAATACTTATCAGACTCCGCAATACTTAGGTTCTATAACCTATTGATTTCATATAGTGACATGTCTACTGGAGTTAGGCCGTGTGTCTAGTGCCTAGGCCTGGCTTCAAGTGGTTTGTTTGAGAAATTTGGTATTCAATTAATAAAAGTAAAAGCTGGAAATTGAATTTGAGCCTGAAAACTAAAGATTAAAGAATTCTTACTATCAGTGGCGTAGCCAGGATTTGTGTATGGGGGGTGTTAAGAAGCAAGTCCCCCCCCCCCCCCCCCCCCGTATTAAAGCGTGGGGCCCCGGGATAATTTGGATTTTAAGGTGTAAAATAGTGCTATTTTAGCAGTTTTCGGTTCTTAAATTTAAATATTGTAATGGTAAAATTTTTATTAATTTTAATATGAAATTTGTTTGAGTGATGAATAAGAAATTAATTAAAGATTTGGTGCTAAGGGGTGGGGGGGTGGGGGGTTGAACCCCTAAACAACCCCTGGCTACGCCCCTGCTTACTATTGCTGTGAAGATTGGTGAAACACAAAGAATGAGAGGTTCTACAGAGCTAGTCGCGTCTAGTCCTGTTGGTGGTTAATGGTGAATTGAAGTGACCCCAAATGTGGTCTCTTCCCACACAAAGACATGCATAATTGCTAAGTAGGTAAGGCCATGGGTGAAAAAATCACACCATATCAAAATTCCTTATTAATTAAGAATTAGTAGCCAATGTGAAAACATTGTCGAATACATAAAGCACAGAATAAACAGAATACGTTTTAAACAAAAGGAGCCTGATCTTTAGCCGGCCCGCCCAGTGTGGCTTTCCGGGAAATGCACCAGTGTCAGAGAGTAATAGTGGTTTGCAGCCTATTTCAAACATTAGTTGTCCACGTGTTGCAGGCTGGTGGACACGCTCCGCCTAGACAAAGCATAGTCTCTCACTGGTACATGTGATGGGAGACGAAATGACTGGTAAAGAGCGTACTCACAGTTTTGGGTTGCAGCAAATTGCTGGTTTATTATAGTGAACAATTACAGAAGTGTGTTTCTACAGTCACACATCACACTTCCTTGCTGGTTATTAAGACACTATGTTGCTATGGATTTTGTCAGTCCAATGAACATTGTTCAGGCACCCGTTGGTAACCGCCATGTAGTTATGTTCCTAATATAATAGGTTAATTTTTCTTGTTCAAGTTATTTGTGATCCTGTAATTTAATATAATTATAAGTAAAACATATATGCCACACAGCATATCAAGTATGAAACAATAAAACCAATACCTATATTATAACAATTAGATAAACAAAAATATATTAAGAAATTTTTCATAAAGCTATATTTGAATTCAATAAAATTACATTTAAAAAAAAAGGTTTGTCAGTGACGAGATTCTAAAAACAGCTACAGATTTACCTTTACATCTTTGTACGAATTATTTTTTCCATCTCAAAGTCCATTATTATTTCGCATTTGGTACAGTATATATATTTCCGTCGTCCGGGTTCTCGTGTTCGAGATCCGGCGTGGTTCCTAGCGGGAAGGCTGGTTTTTTAGTGAACTTGTATCCGAGAGGGCGTCAGGCTAACTCTGTGGCTAACCACGTGTTGGGTCGTTGGGTGCGAATGCCCCTGTGTGGCCCGCTAGGACCGGCGGCGGTGGATGTGGTTGTAGGAATCCCTGGCTATTGATACATTACGGGCCCTACACAGCATAACACACTGATTCCTGACTGGGTTAGGGAACTTCACACAATAACGTACATGGGTTCGGTTTTGTGCTGTCGTATACACGTCGCGCACAGAGTGTGTGGAGTGGACGTTAAACTAAACAGATAGTTACACTTGCATTTTACAGTTACTTGATGCACATTAAATTTCCCTACAAAAATGACACTAAATTGACACTGGGCACTCTGATGCGCTGTCACTAATATTAAATCCTCACGCCCTTCGAGGTTGAGGGGGAGGTCGATTGGAGGTGGCCAATCCCATAAATTGCGAAATGGCAAATACCCGGGTCCACCTGTGTGGGCCGGGGCTCGCTATTAAATTAATTATAAGCCTTTACGTCGTTGTTGACGGTGCCTGTGCACTCAGCGATTATCCAAAAGTCTTTGGTGGCGGGAGTCGGCCCGTGCCATATGCTGCACTGCCCCGCATAATGCTTTGTGCGGGGAGCTTAAATTTAAGTGGCTGGGTTAGGCCCTACACCGTAAAAAAAGGAACGGGTGCGTACGGGGAGTTTAAGCACAAACAGGTTTTGAAGAATGACTATAATTACCAGTAATGAATTTCGGTGAAGACAAAATATGAGGACTCCCCGTGGGACGCAGGTCCGCCCCGGTCCTCGAGTCGCTCGGTACTGGCGTTTGCCCTTGGCATGAGGGAGGCCACAGCGTCCCCTCGCACCAAAGTTTCTAAAGTTCCGTTATTCGGAAATTAATAAATTAACAAGATATTGAAAGTGGCTCTAAATTCATACATTAAATAATAAAAATTAACCTAATACACAGATACTCTCTAGGAATTGGTTTTAACAAGTTGATATTAATTAAGTTTGAATAATGTGAGTCACACTGGAGACTGTTCGTCACTTGTTGACTGCTCCAGTGTCGAGTTATACACAAAAATTGGGGAGGTCATAATTACGTCACACACTACTCTAATTAATTTAGGCTGAAGGCCGCAAGGGGAGCACTCACAAATGTATTAACATAAATTCACACGTGAGTGACCCGGGCACTCCTACGTCGCACTTCCCTTGGACGGGGTTTTTAATTAAAAGTGATGTTAACATTAAATTATGTTTAATTTATAATGCACAGGGATCGCGGTGGCTGGTTAATTAGGGCATGGTCTCTGATTATACCTGTTGTGCCGTTGCTCACCTGACTCGGGTGGGCCATGGCTAGGGGTGCATTCCGTTAGAGGGGTCGGATACTGGCGGTTGCAGGTCGGGCTTTAGGGTGGCCTTCGGTCAGACGATGTCAATATTGAGAAAGTGGCAAACCACAACACAGTCCTCTTTTGCCAGAAGATACAGAGGTTAATATGCTTAACATGGTTTGAAATATATTCACTATTGACAATAATTACATATCACACAGTTTAATCTTGAAGGAAAGTTTGTTCAAAATTGAACTCTCTAATCATTACACTACCGAAGTTCTGAGGAATTTTTGCGAGGGAGATTATGTATTATCAAATGTGTAATGCCAAACTATTAATTTAATTTTAAATGGATTCTGGGCCTCAAGAATGTAGATTTAATAATTCTGTTGGTGATATGTACATTATCAACCATCATTAAACTCATCGTCTTCCACATCCATTGTACTCGTTTTGAAATAGTATGTAAATAAACTGACTTGTCCCAGGCAGAGAGGAGGAGCGGGAGCGGTCCCCGAACAGGGGTCGCTGCCCAAGAGCAGGAGAGATCAGGCAGAGGGGGGGGGGGGGGGGGGGGAGAGAGTGGGAGCGGTCTCCGAGTAGAGGTCGCTGCCCAAGAGCAGGGAGAGGTAGGAAGGGATAGGAGCGGTCCTCTAGAGAGGTCGCTGCCTACCAGGGGAGATAGGGGTAGGAGCGGTCCTCCAGAGAGGTCGCTGCCTAAATAATACTGCTCAAGTATTCTCGCCACTTTTATTGACCCAGAATTACTGGGAAGAGCTTTCTGCCTGGCTTAGCTCAGCCAGGGTAAATATACAATGTATGTACATATTCAGTAGGGAGGGCACATCTGTACCCTTCCTGTGCATACATATTCGAATTACAATACTCTTTACATTCACTTGTATCATTAACAGGTTTCTTGTCACAACACTATATATTTACATATTTGTCCTGAATTAGGCTGGGCAGATAGACAAAGTTACCTTAATTCACATTCCCCTTTGTCTGCCATCTAGGGGCGGGTGGCGAACCAACGTTCGCCACCATAGATTGTGTAGGAGGGGTGGCGCACTTGGGGCTTGTGCTATCATACCAGCCGAGGCCAAAATGGTGGACATGACAATTCGCCCCCCTCCCTCTGTGGCCTTGACTGGGATCGTTGCACATGCCAGGAGTCAGCACGCTGGGCTTCAGTCCCAGGGCTGGCTCCTCTACACTGGCCACTACACTATGTGGAGGATAGACGGTAGCGGGCTGGTCTGCCCAGCCGTTCCCATGGTCGTAGGGTCCTGGAGGTTGTTGTCCTGGTGAAGAGGGGCTAGTAGGTTCCTGGGGTTCGGGGTTTTTGGACAGATCTGTTTTCCGTCTCCATGGCTGCAGGTGAATCCTGTTCTGGGGAAACCATATTCCTCGGTCTGGAAAAGGCTCTTTCTTCCAGTGGCATCTTGCCTTTGAGAGGGCGCCGCTCAGCGGCTGTCTCCATGACTGCATGGTCGATTTCCCCTTTGGGGTTCCTCCTTTCTGGCACCACTGAAAACCACTGCCCGAGTTATTTTGGCTTAGCTTGGTTGTGGCAGAGCGAAGGGAAGGAGTTTCTTGAGGTCTCTGGTCCCCTTGCGTCAACACAACCATAGGTTGGTCTCTGTGTTGTTCAGTGCAGATTCCAGGATTAGGGTTACCACCACTTTGATTAGGGGCATTCAGGTCACCCATTCCTTTGGTGCCCCAGTCAAGAGTCCGGCGGGACGTTCGCCCGAAGTGTATAGTTTGATCTTCAAAGTCCAATATCGCCTGCTGCTGCGTGAGCCAATCTTGGCCCAGCACAAGTTCTTCTCGAAGGTCCTTTGCGACTAAACATGGGATCTCCATCTCCATATCGGCTATGCAGCACTGTACCACAGCATTTCCCAGTAAGGTCATGGTGGATCCCTGGGTGGCAAGCTGTGCCATTTGGGGTTGGGAATTAATAGGGGTCCCTATTATCTGCACCACACTCTCGCGCACATAATTAGTGGTGGCGGCTGAGTCGATAAGAGCCTGAATGGGCTGTGAGTCCAGTTGCACCTTGACTCTTGGCAGTTCTTGTTGTGGGTGGTGCTGTACGCACATAAGGCTCGGGGTCGGTCTACCTTCGAGCCGAGCTTGGGAGTTGAGGTCTTCTACCTTCGGTGTAGGGGTAGGGCTCGTTGGCACCACTCTTTCCCTCCAGGGGTCTACTGTGTTGAGGCTGTTCCTTTCAGACTGTTGGCAGCGGAGCACTGGGCAGTCTTTGTGAAAGTGTTGTTCAGGGCAGTGCCAACACTTCGGCAACCTTTTGTTGGGGGTAGAATATTCTTGTACCAGGGTTGGTGGTGAACAAGGTTTACTTGTTACAGTGCCCCTAGTTTCGAGACAGTCTCGCTGCACGGCAGTGGCTCGAACCATAAGTTCGGATAAATTCTCGGGAGGCGGATGCCGTAGAAATGGCCGTAGGTTGGGCCGCACCAGCTCCAACAAGGTAGGAAGAAATTCATTTGGGTCTCTCCCTGGGTGTAGCCTCTTATAAAGTTTCCTTTTCGGTAGTAAGAAACTTTCGACATCCTCTCCTTCCTTTTGTTTGGTACCATATAATTGGGCAGTAAGCTTTGCGAGTCTTGATTGGCTTCCAAAATGGTTCAGGAAGCCCCCTGTGAACTCTTCCCAGGTGTCATACAGCCCTTCATGGTTATTCCACCATCTAGAGGCTTCCCCAAGTAGTAATGGGCCTATCTGGTCCACCCATTCGGTGGGGTGGATTGCATGTGCCCGTAGGGCTTGCTCCCATTGGTGGACAGATTGCACAGGGTCCTCATGATCCTGCCCTCTAAAGGGCCGAGGTACACTTGCAGATCCTGTACTTGAAGGTAAACTGGGATTCACTCTACACTGGGCGCAGGTAAACGACATCCCAGCAAGGTCCAGTGGTGTATCTTCCCAGCCTAGACAGGCGAGATGGTAGTCGCGATGGCAGGCCTGGCAGGTGACGATGACTAGGGCTGTCTCCGGGCAGTTCGGCGCGAAGCAGCGCCGGGGAGCTGGAACTGTTGGTTTCTTCTCTACCAGAAGTTGTCTGCAGGGCTGGCATATGTGGATATATGCCTGTTCACTGACTTGTTCCACGATACCAAGGCATTGTAGGTGAAACTGGGCATTGCAGCATACACAGGGAATGCTGGGTCCATCCGGTGCACTGCAGCGAGGTGCGGCACAGGATCTAGAAGACATCCTTCAGTTGGGTTGGGCGCCACCAGGTGTTTTCTGCACTCCTGGAAGTGGATGTGGCTCCGGCTGTGCTGATAGCTCTCGTAGAGGCAGGGCGTGGTCCTCAGGTTATCCAAGCTGACTGGCCCCACGTTGGGCGTTAAATTGACTTGTCTCAGGCAGAGAGGAGGAGCGGGAGCGGTCTCCGAACAGGGGTTGCTGCCCAAGAGCAGGGAGAGATCAGGCAGAGGGGGGGGGGGAGAGAGAGTGGGAGCGGTCCCCGAGTAGAGGTCGCTGCCCAAGAGCAGGGAGAGGTAGGAAGGGATAGGAACAGTCCTCCAGAGAGGTCGCTGCCTACCAGGGGAGGTATGGGTAGGAGCGGTCCTTCAGAGAGGTCGCTGCCTAAATAATACTGCTCAAGTATTCTCGTCACTTTTATTGACCCAGAATTACTGGGAAGAGCTTTCTGCCTGGCTTAGCTCAGCCAGGGTAAATATACAATGTATGAACATATTCAGTAGGGAGGGCACATCTGTACCCTTCCTGTGCATACATATTCGAATTACAATACTCTTTACATTCACTTGTATCATTAACAGGTTTCTTGTCACAACACTATATATTTACATATTTGTCCTGAATTAGGCTGGGCAGATAGACAAAGTTACCTTAATTCACATTCCCCTTTGTCTGCCATCTAGGGGCGGGTGGCGAACTAACGTTCGCCACCATAGATTGTGTAGGAGGGGTGGCGCACTTGGGGCTTGTGCTATCATACCAGCCGAGGCCAAAATGGTGGACATTACAAAACATGTCTGGTTAGCACTTGAAAATGTAACCACTGGTCATAAACACTAAACTTATTTAAAACACATATCAAAGTGCTTCAGCACTTCATACAAGATTTATATAAGTTTAAAAATACGAGGTTCACGAGAATCGAATATTTTATACATTGCGATTTAAACAAGCAATTGCTTGAGACATGTCTGCTGTGGTCGTGGCAAAGATGTTCTTATTCGTGTTATTAAGCAAGGTCTCAGCGACTATGAAACATCCTTTTTCGATGGTGTTCTCAATCAACGACTATGATACAAAAGAATGCCCTCTCGGAAATAAGAAATATGGGACTATAATAAGTTAGTCTTCATCAAGATTATACTATTTGCGATAAGTTGAGACAATCTCAAGCAATGTATATGGCCCCCCTATTTATAAATAAACATGCATAATTATAAGAATTTATTGACCAAGGAATGGTTCAATACTAAAATATGAATACCACCCTATGAGTGGTGAACAGTATAGGGACAAGGAAAGAGCGAAACATGGCGTCTGTTCGCAAGTCGTATTCCAGTGTTACAAATAAAAATAAAGTCTTAAAAAATGCAAAATGCGGTAAATGTTACAAGGCTGTGCGAAATGGCATCCTCTGTGAAAATTGTGATTCGTGGTTTCATTTTGGAAAGTGTTGTGAAGTGGAAGAACAGAATATTCCGGAAGATAAATGGCTTTGCACAACATGTGCAGAAGAAAATGGCGATGCAGTGAATAATGGTAATGCAAATCATGGATCGCTTGAGAACTGTGAGTACAAACAAATAATTCAGAGTTTAACAGAGGAGATTGCATCACTGAAAGAAATAGTAAAAATTTTAACAGAAGAACTTTCTACACAAAAATCAGCACTAAAATATCCTGAAAAGACTGATAACACGTGGGTGAACACGACGAAACATAATACGTGTAGACCACCCATCTGCTCTCCACCCAACATCATGCAACTCTCGAATAGGTTTTCAGTCTTTAGAAATTCGCGTGATTTTCCACATCTCTCGGATGTTGCTACAGGTAAACACGGTAACAAGCCTAGTCATCAAACGGATTTTGAGAATGCCATAACCTCGTCCCCAAGAAGGGAAATATCACGTAGTAAGAACATCTCCTGCGAAAAACAAAACACCCGCAAGTTTGAAGATTCAGAAATTTCAGTACCTTGTCAGGCGATCTCTTCGGCAATGGGACAAGCCTCAAAAACTACCTACAACAAAGCAAGAAACACCCACAGGAATAGCATCCACCCCATTACAGCAGTAAAAACGATGGCAAAGTCAACAAAAATAAATGCAACAAAATAAACAAGACTGAACAGCAGAATCGTGTATTAATTGTCGGCGACAGTCATGCCAGAGGCTTATCTGAACTGATATCTGACTACAGTAATAACATCAATGCATTTGGTGTAACTAAACCAGGGGCCCCTCTAAAAGAAGCAATGAAAGGTTTTCTTGAAGATTCAGCATCTGTAAAAAATTATGACTATGTGGTGATAATTGGTGGCTCGAACGATGTGGCCAAAAATCAAGGCATGGAAGCAGTTCATACCCTCAGTGAGTCACTCAAAGCCTTGAGCAACAAAACTATAGTTGTAGTGAGTCTTCCCATTAGATATGATTTAGATAGCTCATCTTGTGTAAATGCTGCTATTAGTGTTACAAATACAAATATTCAAAACTTATGCATGCAGTTCAACAATGTAAAATATGTTGATATAAGTAAATTAGATAGAGCACTACATACTAGGCATGGTCAGCATCTAAACAACAGAGGAAAACAACACATTGCATCATTGATCTACAATCAGTTGTGCAGTATACAAAATAAAGTACATGTCAAACAGTGTACCTTTTTAGATAGATGGGTAATAAGGGAGAATAACAACGATGTGTTAGATAAAGAAAAAATAACCTGTAGGGCTACCTTACTCGATAAGTGGGTGATAAGAAAGAAGTCAAATGAAAATAGTAAACATTTTTTAGGCCGGGAATATGTACAAATGAAACCAGTCAATGCCAGATCTACAACAGACTGACCCCTGAAAGTCATCTCACTATTTTCCATCAAAACATTCGAAGTATTGTAAATAAAGTTGACTTGTTTATTGAAGCCTTAGACATGTTTGAGGTAGAAAATAAGACTAAGGTTAATATAGTATGTCTATCTGAACACCATCTAAAGTCTATTCAAGTTCCACAAATTAGAATTCCAGGATTTAAACTGGTGTCACACTATTGTAGGAATAAATTCTCGGGAGGCGGAGTATGTATCTTTATACAAGACAACATCAAAACCGAAACTGTTAATGTTGATAAATATTGTGCTGAAAAAGATTTTGAATGTACTGTAGCCTTAGTGAAATTACTTTCCAAGAGAGTTCTGATAATTTCTGTTTACAGATCCCCAACAGGAATATTTGAGATATTTTTAAAGCAATTAGAACTGCTGTTATTAAAAAAGATCAGGACAAATATTGAAACTATTATTTGTGGGGATTTTAATATAAACTATTTAGAAGACAGTCATTATAAACAACGTTTAAACTCCTTATTAGGATCCTTTAATCTTACTCCCACTGTTCAGTTTGCCACCAGAATACAATCAACTTCTGCTACTATAATTGACAATATATTTATTGAAAAACAAAATTTGGATAAATATATTGTTATTCCACTGATAAATGCGTTATCTGATCATGATGCTCAGGTTATACAGCTGCACAATATTGAACTTACAATGGAAAAAAGGAATAAACAAAACAAACTTAAAAAAATAAGGGCAATAGATAACATATCAGTAATACATTTTATAGCTGATTTAAAAAAGGAAAACTGGATTAATACATTCACTGATAATGATACAAATTTACAGTTTAATTTATTTCACTCAACCTTCTTAAGGCTTTTTGAAGCAAATTTCCCTCCAAAATTAGTTCAGGTGAGGGAGGGATATCAAAATCTGTGGTTAACCAAAGGCATAAAAACGTCGTGTAAAAGGAAAAGAGAGCTGTATTTGCTTTGCAGGACGTCAAATGACGCTGTACTCAAATCTTACTATAAGAATTATAGCAAAATACTAAGCAGAGTCATTGATAAAGCTAAGCAGTTCCACCTTCAAAATTTAGTATCAAAATCAAAAAACAAGGCTAAAACTACTTGGGATATAATTAAACATATGACTGGTAAAAGTAACAAGCCTAAGTCAAACTACCCTATTACTGTAATAGTAAATGGGAAATCGTTAGTAGAAGCAACAAATGTAGCAAATGCTTTTAACACCTACTTCTTAGAAATAGTTGATATGCTATTCAAAAATCTGTCGACAAAAAATAACCCCATAAAACTTATGCAGCAAACTCTGCCTAGAAAAACGTGTAATTTTGTATTTACCCCCACAACACCTACAGAAATTTGTGAAATTGTACACTCTTTAGCTCCTAAAACTTCTACAGGCTATGATCAAATATCAAGTGTACTACTCAAGAAATGTATCAACAAGATCAGTGCCCCTCTTAGTAACATATTTAATAAATCATTTTCAACAGGTATCTTTCCAGAACGATTAAAATTTACCATTGTTAAACCTCTCCATAAAAAGAATGATGCGAATTTAATGTCAAACTACAGACCCATTTCACTTATATCAACATTTGCTAAGATAATGGAGAAATTAGTACATAAAAGACTCTCTAAATACCTTGAGTCAAATAACCTATTGACTAAAGATCAGTATGGATTTCGCAGTGGTAAATCCATTGATGACGCAGCGTTTAAATTAACATCAATAGTACTAAAATCCCTAGATAAGAGAGAGAAGGCTGTGGGTCTTTTTTGCGACTTAACCAAAGCTTTCGACTGTGTGGACCACAAGATACTTCTAGACAAACTGTATCATTATGGTATTCAAGGCACTGAATTACAATGGTTCACATCCTATCTAACTCAACGATATCAACAAGTAGCCATAACGGATCAAGACAACGGTGAAATATTCTCGGAAGTAGGTGTAAACAAATGTGGTGTCCCACAAGGGTCTATTCTTGGTCCATTGCTTTTTATCTTGTATATAAATGACTTGCCTTGTTATATAGCTGATAAAGCTAATGCAGTTCTCTTTGCTGATGATACCAGCATACTTTTCACTCAAGCTAACCATCAGACTCTAACTAACAATATACATGAAACGCTTCGCAACTTAAAAATATGGTTCGAAGCAAACAAATTAACATTAAATCTAGAAAAAACAGCATTTCTTAAATTTAACACAAGCTACGTGCAGAATAATGACTTGCAAGTTAATTACGGAGTTACAGTCATAAAGGGATGCATGAATACCAAATTCTTAGGTCTTCATTTAGATAGTTGTTTGAATGGGAACACACACATACACAACATTATACCTAAACTAAATGCAGCCTGCTTTTCATTACGTACTTTGGCTCATTATATGAACCTAGAGTCACTTAAGCAAGTATACTATGCATACTTTCATTCAATAATGTCATTTGGTATAATTTTCTGGGCACAATCTTCCCATAGCAAGCACATTTTCATTATACAGAAGAGAGTCATCAGAATTATGACGGGAGCAAAAAAACTGGACTCTTGCAGACCATTATTCAAAAAACTTAACATTCTTACTTTTCCTTCACAATATATATATTCTACAATTAAATTTGTAGTAAAGAATTTTGACTACTTTTTAAAAAGCTCAGATGTGCACACATACAATACCAGAAATAGAAATGACCTCCACTTGCCACTTAACAGACTCAAGCTAAGTCAGAAGGGTGCAATTTTCTCAGGCATAAAACTATTTAATAAGTTACCTGAGAGTCTGAAAGAGCTAAGCAAACAAAATAATAAAAAATTCCAGAAGAACCTTAAAATATTTCTTCTATCTCAGACATTCTATACAGTGGATGAATTTCTCACATACTAACTGTTTGACATTTTATTCTACTTCTTGTAATACAATAACTTTTATCTCACATTTGATATTTAGTATTGTATAATATAATAAGAAGATCCACTATTAAAAAATTAATAAATCTGTCAAATATAATAAAGTCTCAAGCTAAATGTATATGTGAAATGGTGTCTAAATATGTAATCAAATACTATACATACTTTTGTTATTCTTTTGTACATAGATTACTGTATTTATGTATTGCTGTGGGTTTATGTGTAAGCGCTGATCTTAGATATGTTATTTTTTAATGTATATAAAACTGACATGTTCCATATCCCAGAACTCCAGCAGTTTGTAAGGGGTCTACGGAATGAAATGAATAAATAAAATAAAATAAAAGGGATTCGTGGCTGTCTAGGGCATTTCGATATCAAATTGATCATAATATGAGAATTTATAAGTATTGCAACCTAATATTTCTTTATTGTGTGACACCATCGAAACTGCTTCTCCAAGAAATATGTATAGTTTAAGAAATTCTCCCTTCTACTGTTTTAACGAATGCCAATTATGTAGTGGTGTAAATCGATTGAAACTAATATGGCGTTTATTGATTCTTTTCCTTCCCTTTGTTTAAGATTGATGCTAGTATTTGAGATTGTCTACAATTGTTAAAACAAAACCACTAGCCACAGTATTCAAAGCTATAGGTTGGCTATTTGTTCTAAATTACATGGTAAGTGTGTGAAGCATGTTTTAGACAGCTTATTGTTACGCCATATTGGCTAGACCCCCAAAACATTGTCTGCAGTGTTGTGTTTTCGATGAGGAAACAGTTTTAACCAACTTGTTTTCATGGAAGAGGACTTTTTTAACGAAGGAAATTACTTTTTACTTACCATCATCAGAAATTAAGCATTATTTCTGCAATGTTTTGGGTGTAACAATATGGCAATTGCGAGGTTAAAAAGTGACTATTACGTCACAGCATGTTGTCTCCCGACATTTCCTGATTCCATTTTTAAAATAACACTATAAAATTATTGAAGATTAATCAGTAACCATGCTCGTCTTCAAAAAGAAATTTAAAAAAGTTTTCCTCGTGTTGTCTTTTAACATGTTGTGTCGAGATTATTTTTTCTGAAAAGGGGGGAAAATTATTTAGATATAATTTGATTTGTTATGTTGTTGTTACTGGCTATAGTTTGTAAATAAAAATGATACTGTTCAAAGGAATTGTCAAGGCATACCAGAAGCTATTTGTAAGGATTTTTATGAATTAGTTCATTAAATGGTACGCTGTCAAAGTGTTAGCTATATATAATTTACAGATATTAATTTTTTGGTGTTCGTAAATATTTCAGGCTATTAGTAAAGTTAAATTTGTGATGTGAATTTTGTGATGCTAGCAATGGCTGCTAAAAATCTGACTGACAGACCGGAAAGCGAAGAACAACAGCGTCTGAGATTTCAAGTGGAGCTTGAATTCGTCCAGTGCTTAGCAAATCCTAACTACCTGAACTTCTTGGCCCAGCGTGGGTATTTTAAAGAACAAAATTTTATTAATTACTTGAAATACTTGTTGTACTGGAAAGAACCTGACTATGCTCGCTACTTGAAATATCCTATGTGTCTATATTTTCTTGACTTACTTCAGTATGAGCATTTCAGACGGGAAGTTGTGAACGCGCAGTGTACAAGATTTATTGATGACCAGCAAGTGTTGCTTTGGCAACATTACACTCGCAGGCGGACCAGATTGTTGCAGTCGCAAGCAGAACTTAATGCGAACCAGAATCACACTGGGACTGCCAATGGCCAAGCCCAACCGCATAAGCCTTCTTGAATGTATTTATGATTCTGTATGCCATTGTTTTTTGTGTACATACAATTTTTGATAAACATTATTTACTATGTTTGTAGTTTGACTGATTACATTTAACATCCAATTATAATTTGTAAACTTAAAGCAACAAGCCGGTAAAATTATAACATCGAGGCTTTTTCGTTAATAAAATAAGAAAATTCCGAAAATTGTTTTTTCGAACATGAAATACGTTTCTATATTTACCTTGAAAATGTGTTTCTAAATTCCTACTGAGAAATTATTGTTTATAGGTTACGATAGGTAGCCTGGGAAGTGACACGGCTGTCTAAATCATGCTTTATTGTAGCAATGGTTCTGGGGTTATTGATATTTAGTGTGTTTATATTTTGGATTTGGATTTTGTGACTGTATATAAAAATTTAAAAAAAAATTCCCTACTGTGCATCCAAACCCGAGCAAATCATCATTACATGTGTCAAACCCAACAATTTCTTTTTTACGTAATGTTATGCGCTGGTGTACTCGGGCAGCCTACGGCTGTAAAAGAAACGCACATATTTTGTAATCATTACTTACCTGCCACAAAATAAATACATTCAGGATCGGCAATGCAATTAAAATACAAATTAGCGGTGTCATGTCACTGCACAGCCTATGCAATGTTACCTATAAACTAATTTTTCATAAGCCAGTAGGAATTTAGAAACTTGTTTTCAGGGTATATGCAGGAACATCTGTAGTAGGTACTGAAAACACCATTTTCAATATTTTATTATTTTATTTAAGGAAAAGCCACAATTTAAAAATTAGACTGTATGGAATTAATGAAAGTTTCGTAAGATTTTGGTTTGTGCTGATTAAAAGATAATCATCACTTAAAAGTGTGTATTTAAACCCTGACTTGTAATTTTAAAAGAGCATTTTTTTTAAACAAACATTTAAAATGCCTTTTTTGATTCCTAACATGATTTGCAATCATTCTCTAAGAAGGTGTTGTGATACATCCAGTAGTTTACCATCTAATGAGTGGCCAAAGTTAAGTGCATTAAAAATATCTTAAAATTGTGAGGACGTTTGGTGAGTTATGTTAACTACATTAATAATACTGTGGAATGGTAAGGATAATTGATTAGATTGGTAATTCCTAACCAACTATTCAAAAGATTTTACAGTGTTCTAGGTAATTTTGAAGAACGTTTTTTTCAAAATAAATTAAATCAAAATTCCAAAATTCTTTATTACACTTCCTAATATTATTTTTGAATTTTTCTGTAAGAGGGCTTGCAATACTTAAAGTATTTTACCATTTAAACTTGTGTTTAAGTTAGGTTAACTAAATTTTAAACACATTGTGGTAGGCTCTTGTGAAAATCTTCAGATGGGTTATGTTATTTGCATATTAAATACTAAATAGAGTGGACAGTTACTTAAATTAGGTGTGCTTTATTAAAATACTTCAAAATTGTGTAAATGGTTGGTTAGTTTGGAACATAATAAATTCTGTAAAAATGTTCTGTACACTTGTTTAGGAATTGCCTATTTAAAATGTAGCTAACTTAACTTAACCATCTGTACACTTTACAGTATTCTTAATGTATAACCTTACCATTAATTATCTATGTTGGTGGACATTCCAAATGTGTTATATTTCAGTTCTACTAACCATTGTGGTACCATTACACATATTTACTTGTACATGTGTTTGTATTGGTACTAGATGAGTCAAGTGTAGTAATTTATTAATAATAGAAACAGTTTTATATGTTGTTTTACGGTTGTGTACCTAATTACAACTATGAAGAAAGTTTAGTTTAAGTTAATTGCATTTGAATTTATTTAAACTGCTCTAGTTCCATATCACACGTGCAAGTTTATCCCTTGATTCTGATGGCATGATCCTGTATACATTGATCCTGTGGTATTTGAGGCTAGCTTTTTTAATTTAGTAGGGCCTACGTCGCAAGCTTCTGGATGTAAAAACAAAAAAACTTGTGATATACCAATGAATTATGATTGTGACGTTGAATACCAAAGAAAAAATTTCCACAAGAACTGACTAAATTTGTATGCATTGTGATATTCTTTTTTTGTTCAAGATGGAATGAACATAGATATGTGATATAGAATATGGACATAATTTACAATCATTGGCAGTGGATTCATCGGTTTTGTGTCGTTCTATTTTCTCATGAATAATGGCCGGTGAATTTGTGATAACTTTAGGTACCTCGTGGAATTCGTGTTTCCTAGAAGGTTCTAGACAATCACGAATGTCTCTATTTTCTGCTCACAGCAAGATGCATGTGCCTCCCACATGAGTGAGTGTTCAGTTTTAAGTTGTTTTTTTAAATGTAATACCCAGATTCTGTGAATTCGATTCTGATGGCATGATTCTTTATACGTACCTACATTAATCCTGATAGCATGATATTTTAGGAAACTTGTTTTTGGAAAATGGCCTTGAAGTCTGGGAGATGTGTGTTTCAGTAGATGAAAATGTGTAAGTATTTATGTAAAATAATTTCATTACTGTAATATCTTTGTTACAGCAATTTTAATTATATTCCGATCACAATTTTTCTTGCTTTTAATGGCTTTTACAATTTCTCTTGATTCCATGGCCCTGACCACTTGTGAGTTTTTCATAATCCAGTAGGAATTTGATATAGCTCTTTTTAGGGGAAATAAAGGAAACTTCTGTAGTATACAAAAATAACATTTTTTTGAAATTTATTCCCCACTTCCCTGGAAAAGCCACCAGTCTAGGGACTTATCACTTTATCTGGCCAATTGTTTGCACAGTTTCATAGTATTTTTAATGTAGCTAATCCAACCTAACCAACCATGCACATTATTTTAAAGCATTTTAAATGTAGCCATGGCCATCTAGAAAAACTTAGTGCCCGATGTTACTGTGGCCATAACTGTAAATGTGATCTGTGTGTATTGTAGCTTTTAAGATTTATATTATTTCCATTTACAATCTCGAAACCCAACCGGCTTAAAACGGTAAACAAGTGGTAAACTTCTTGAGGGATCACACACGGTGTTGGCTAATGATTCAAAAACCTGCAAGGCAATGGTGAAAAAAAAAATGTTTGAAATTTTTATGTATTTTATTTCAGAAAAGAGACTTTCCTTCAGAATGACAGTATTTTAAACTTAACTAATCTAACCAATCATCCACACTTTTTAAATGAAGCTAAACTAATACAATTGACCACACTCACATCACAGTATTTGTAATATGAAAATCTAACCTAACCATTCCTAAAGATTTGTTGTATCACATCATTTTAGAGAATGTTTGGAAAAAAATTCAGGAAGTAAAAAAAAAAGTATGTTGGAATTTCTTTTTGGAAAAGATCCTTTCCCTTAGAATTACTAACATACTAAAGAAAACAGAAATACATTCTTTGAATTTTGCAAAAAATAAAAAATAAAAACAATGATGTACATTAAATTGGTAGGAGATACTAAAATTTAATATTTCATTATTTCCAAATCACCAAAAGTTGCACAAAGTCGCAAGATCATGCCTATGTATTTATTGCGGTATATTCACTGATGCAGAGTTGCATCCTTTTTATGGATTATGTTAAGGCAGAAATGATACAATTACATAATGAATGGAACATATTTTTATGTACAGGTAAAAAAACTACATGTACTTACTTAAAGTTAAAAAGGATCACAGTAGACTGCTATCCTGCAGATGCCAGCTGCAATATCAACTGGCGTGCTGGTGATATCTTCGCCTCCTTAGCAGTTGGAGCCTTGCTTGCTACATCACAATGCTGTGAGGGAAGATGTTTTGTATTAATTGTAGATGGCAAATAAAATTATTCTTTTGAAGGAGCTGTTACTTTCAACAACCACACCAATTTTCAGTTGTTTTTTTTTGACATAACAACGTCTAATAAATCGATGAATGCTGGCTGCACGCACGAAAAAGTGTCCCACTACGGATGTGTCCCGTTTGCTTATTGTACGCATGCGTGGCATCTCTCTTCTACTCGATTGGAACAACCATCGATTTGACTTTTCAATCATATTTTCGTTGTTTGAATTATTAATATTATGTAATTTAATGATCGTCCACTGATTTTCAGCACAGTCGGTACGGTTATTTAAAAGTAATGTTGAATGTTCAAATACGTTTTGAACCAACAATGGTGTTTTACAGTTACACATAATAATTCAAATTACACCCGGGATCTTTTGCACAATGTTTTAAAAAATATTGTAACACACAAATAAGTTTGGTGTATTTGGGATGCGTATTAGTTATAAAATTGTGTTATAAAAACAAAATAATATTATTTCCCTACCGTGAACAAAGTTTTTATAAATCTGTATATCACATCTGAAACTATTGTACTCAAGTATGGCCTCGTGACCGTGCGGTGAGCATTGGTAACTTCCAACCCTAAGGTTGTCGGTTCGAATTCCGGCAGCTACAAATTTTTTTTTGTACTTGTAAAAATAAATATGGCGCACGCAACATTGTACATTGTACATTTAATTTCACTCCTTTGTATTCATACAAAATAGTGATAATTCAAAAAAATTGATTCAATTTTATTCATAAATGTATGCAGAGGTAGATTTTATCATACAAAAGATAGAATAATTATAAAAATATTCTTCCTCAAAGAATATATATTTTTAATGACTAAATGGTTTGGTTGCAAAAACCTATTACGGCTGTCTCGGGCTGAATATGATATTTCCTTTTATTCTGGATCAATCATTTCATCAATGTTCTGTTATGACGTCACGTTAAACTATCGTCCGTAAACAGACTTTACAGACAACCAATTTTTTTTTCCAAGTTGGTTGTTTATAGCATGTGTGCATAGTAAAGGAATGCTAAAGGTTTTTTTTTATGTTAGACTAGAAACATGAAGAAAAAAATTTACAGAGAAAAAGGTATTTTAGTCCAAAAACAATACTACCTTTGTTAACTGTAAAAAATTGTGATCAGATTTCTTTGGTAGAATGTTGTTTGTCAACTACTCTACCAACACTAGAACACACTACAAGATTTGATTTCTCTCCAACCAGCAGAAGCTGGTAATAGTTGTTCTATATTTGTTTGTAGTGGTGGGTATTAACGGTTTGTTCTGATAGCCTAGATACTATTTTCCTCTAATAACCTCCTTGGTGATTATAATGAGCACTTTGAAAGGATAAGAAAACCACATATAGCTGCCTTGTCACTGTAAGAGGGAGAGTGCAGCTACACGTTTCGTCCATAATTTTAAACATCCACCATTGACCTCACCTGTCCTAGCCAAATGGCAAGCAAAGGGGTGGTTATAATGAAACAGGCATGTGCGAGAGTCATTGGTGCTTGCTCCGCTTATGCTCTAGAAAGCAGTGTGGCACTGATTTGTGACAAAAACATGGAAAAGTTTTTGAAGGCAAATAAAATGGCTGGATAAATGCTGTTTTTTTTTCCTTCTGCTGCCACCTGTTGAAATAATAATAATACCTCTTCCTTTTTTCTGACTCCCTGGTAGAATGAAAATGAAATGGTTGGATAAATGCTATCTTTTTTTCTTGCACTACCACCTGTTGAAATAATACCTCTTCCTTGTTTCTGACTCCCTGGTGGGATATAAATGTAATGGTTGTGTGCCGGCAGCAAGAATACATTATGAGTGTGACGTCATCGCTAAACAAGAATCTTCCCTCTCCTTATTGCCCCCTCCCTGGTGCTCAAAGAATGTGAAGGGTGTACAACGATTTCTTGGTGTTTTGGGTTGCTATGCCCGTTTTGTTAAAGATTTATCTGTTCATGCGGCTCCTTTGAATCTTCTGAAGCGAAAAGGTCAAAAATTCAAGTGGGGTGAAGATCAAGAATCTGCGTTTAAAATTCTCAAGAGTAAGCTCGCCTCTCATATTGCCTGATTTTTCTAAGCGTTTTGCATTGCAAGTGGATGCGTCTTCCTTGGCTCTGGGAGCGGTTTTGGGACAAATGGAAGAGGGTAGGTTGAGGCCCATTGCGTATGCCAGTCAGGCGCTCACAGTTTCTGAGCGCAAGCTTAGTGCTCATGAAAAGGAAGGTCTTGCATGCATTTATGGTATGGAAAGGTTTCAAACCTTTTTGGATTGTTCTGAATTTAATTTATATTCTGACAACCAGGCTCTGACATGGCTCTTGAACCACCCTGATCAACTGGGCAGAATTGTTAGATGGGTGTTGCATCTATCTCGTTTTCGGTAAAAAATTCATCATATTCGTGGAGCTGATAATGTGGTCGCAGATGCACTTTCGCTCATGTTTCAGCCGGAAGAGTACCAGGTTGAACCTGCCGAAGATGTCAAGGTAGCGGAGGTGGCGGCCTTGCGGGTTATTCCGTAAACTTTCGTCAACTTGAAAGAGGCTCAAGCGCAGGACCCTTTTTGTGTAGAATTGCCCAAAAAATTGCTAATGGTGATACTATTTCTTATTGTGTGCATAATGGGCTAGTCTGTTATTCGGGGAAGACAGGACGAGCAAAAAAGCTGCTAGTTCCCTTGTCATTACGATCGGTTGTGTTGAAGTATTTCCATTCCTCTGTGTTTGGAGGACATTTGGGGAGGGCAAAAAACATTGAAGAAGATTGCTTTACATTTTCCATGGCCATCTCTAATTGAGGATGTTAAGAATTATGTGCAGAAATGTTCAGATTGTCAGCTTTGTAAGCCTCCCCGTCAAGCTAACTTGGTCTTGCATGCTGCTAGTTTGCCTGAAGCCCCTTGGCATACTGCGCACGTGGATGTGTTCGGTCCTCTAGTGAGGTTCAAAAAGGGGAATGTGTGCATTTTGATTTTATTAGATATTTTTTCAAAATTTGTGTTTTTGCTTCCTATGAGAAATCTGAAAGCCGCTTCTGTGCTGAAAGTTTTGACATCCCAAGTTTGGAAGCTCTTTGGGGCTCCATGTTTTCTGACTTCGGATTATGCCAAATGTTTTCAGTCGGTGGCATATAAGAATATGTGTTTCCAATGGGCTATTCGACCAATTTTCAGTACTCCATATTTTCCCAAGGGTAACATGGTAGAACAATTTAATCGTAACCTTAAGTCTTGTCTAACAATTTTTTATAATAAGGACCACACCCTCTGGGTTTCAATGCTGCTGAGCATGGGTCTACAGGGTTCCTTCCTTCCCTGCTCTTCCTTGGTAGGCATCTTGCACATCCTCTGCTCAATGAGTGGGGCATCCCTTCTCCTACACTCCCGCTAGATGATGCTTCCCGCGAAGAGCTTTTTGAAAGAGTGGTTTCTAATTTAAAAGGGCTCAAGCGATCGTAGCAAGACGTTATGATGCTTCACATGAACAGCACAGTTTTCACCCAGGAGACTTGGTTTGTTGCAGGAATTATGTGTTGCCTGATGCTGCGGCTAAGGTCAGCAGTAAGCTGATACCTCGTTTTGTTGGTCCATTTGGCATGAAGGTTTTAGGTAAAAATACTGTGTTACTTGTAAATAAAGATAGCAAGGTGTTTAGAAAAGCTCACACTAGTCAGATAAAAATATTTGTTAAGTAGTTTGTGACAATGGTTCTATTTATCTAAAATTAATGCAATTTCGATTGTTGATTTATTATGCAATTTTCACAGGTAATGATATTGTGTATGCTTGAAACATATATAGTCATGAGATTTGTGTATTTCTGTCAGTCTCATGGTTTAGTTTTAACTGGTTAGGTTAGAAAGGTTGTTAGTGTTCATTATCTTGTTGAGATGCTATTTTGATATTTTGTTATTGAATTTTTGGTACGATAGGTAAGCATGCGCTTCTCCCAGTGTTTTCCCCTTGTTTCCAATGCCTATAACCTGATTCCCATTCTTGAAATGGATCGTCGTGCTGTAAGAAGTTTGGCTGTTACATGGAACCGGATGTAAAGGGATGCTGCATCATCGAAGAAGAGGATTTTGGACTCCCTTGCTGCCGACACCATCCTCGTCCACCTCGCACTAATCCACTACTTTGGGTATGTAACTGTATATTTAGTGAGAAAATACATATTTTGTGTGTTTACATATTTAAAAATAAATAACAATTATTTATTACATGTTTATAAGTCAAGTGGAGTTGTTATATTTGGCAGTAATAAACACACTTCCAACTGCCTAAAATATGGTAAATTTTTAAATTGTAGGTGCCACATAAACATGAGAAAAAAATTTAAAAAACTAACTAAATAACCATTAGGTTTTCTATGACAAAACAGTTGCTAAAAAGTTTTTTTGTTATGACTAAATTCCTTTCACGTAATTGCTTGTGTTGTCTGATATTTAAAGATTGAATGTGTTTGTCTGTGCCGTCATTTTGTTGTCTACAATACCTGTTTAGTTTCATCGTTGGGTCCATCTGTTTGACATAAGCTGATTCTATGTGGGTTTATATCATTTCATTTTTCTATTTTGCATTCTTGAATTTTTTTCATGACAGTGCAAAACTGAAGTAGCGTATGTCCAAAACATTGTATTAAATAAAAATTCCCCATTAAACCAAAATCATTTAGAGCAATTAATAATAAATAGAGATAACGCTTGGCACGTTGTCACAGAGCTACAGTCATCACCGAAAAATGTTAGCTTTCCTAATACAAAATTTTTCAATTTATATTACTGAATGAAGGTAGGTGTGCTGTCATTATTGGTTTTAACACACACGGGGTTTCAAGAACAATTTAATCAACAATAAGGTGTTGTATCCATTCTTGAATAGCTAACTAACATGCTTGGAATCACAATTCTAGTGTCTAAATGAACCAATGCGATGGTCTTGACAAGGAACAAAATTGGAGTTAGGAGATGCATTGAATTAGATGGTGTTGGGTTAAAACAGGTATTAATCTTGAAGTATCCAAGAAGCGTATTGGAAGAAAGGGCAAAAACAAGGATGAAACAGTAAGGAGAGGACAACAGGGGGATGCATTCTACAGGCGTGTGAGAGATTTGGTACGAAAGAGGAAGGCGCCATTAAAAGGCAAACAAGTGTTGTACAATACCTACTACGTATGTGCCCATAGACACTTAGGGAGCAGAGACTTGGAATGTAGACAAGTGAAGATGCTGGGAAGATCAGAGCAATAGGTATTCAGTTTACGAGGAGTATGTCGGCAGTTACGAGGAGTGAGATCGTGCAAACAAGAGCAGGAGTACATGACTTGAACGAGATCATGGAAAAGGTATGAATGAGATGGCATGGCCAGGCCCAGAGAATAGGGAAAGAGAGAGGCTGCCTAGGAAAATGATGGAGTAGAAGTCGCAGGAAGAAGACCCCACGGAAGAACAAGGAAGGAGGAGGTGGGTAAAGCAGATAGTTAAAGGAGTGCAGGAGAGCAGCAGAACGGAACAGAGTGAAGGAGGAATGGTGGATGGAAAGAGGAAGACGAAGACTGCTGGCCCGGACGCAGGCTGCAAGCAGTTGGTGATGATGACTTGCTTTTATAACAATTACCATACAATGTTTACATCATTGTTAGTGATCACCATCAAAATGAAATGTGTGTGTTATGCAAGTTGTGGACTACTTGATGTAAGCTTTTGGACATACACCATTGCTAAGCACATGTATGTCTGTAGAAGAAAACTACAAAAAACCCAACAGACAATAAAAAACACAAATTAAGCAAAAAATTGCTGTTGTCAATAGGATATAAACACCACATAATATTCCATAACAGGAATATGGTCAACAAATAAACAAAACAATATTGGGTTCAATATTTTTGTGCTGTCATCATTTGTGCGGGTTTTTTCGTTCTGTTAGTTCATTTTTCTTTGTTTTCCTTTGTTTGTTGACCATATTCCTGTTATGGAATATTATGTGGTGTTTATATCCTATTGACAATAGCAATTTTTTGCTAAATTTGTGTTTTTGTTTATGTCTTTTGGGTTTTTTGTAGTTTTCTTCTACAGACATACATGTGCTTAGCAATGGCGTATGTCCAAAAGCTTACATCAAGTCATGCACTCCCATTGCAAAAATCTTTCAAAGATAATAAGTTGTGGATTACTGCTGTTCTTAATAAGTTGATTTCTTTGTCCTGGAAACCTTTGGTTGTCTCACCAGATGTTCTTATCTTCCAATGCAAACACCAGAAGTGTTGCTTGTAATCATGCTCGAGCGCTCGCACGTTGCACGGTTTTTCACTTTTATGATATATGCTGTAGTTTTAAGGGCTATTCCTGAAGAGTCACCACAATAGCTCTTATGCATTTTATGTTTGGTCACAAATTTTGTCACCAAACATGTACTGAACATTATTTGCAAGCTGTAAATGTCATGCAAGTGATCATATTATGGACATGCTTGACTTTGTACAATCATTAGATTACACTTGGAAAATACCTGCATAGAAACTTCCTGATGAAACATAACATGCAGGAGAGCTACCATACATCTTTTTTTTTTTTTTAAATAAATAGCCTTTAAATAATTATGAGGACAACAAAGCATGTGGGATCAGACATTCACTACTACAGTTATTTTTAAACATAAAACATATTAAATAAGTATGTATAATATTTTAATACAATAACCAAAATGATCAGTAGCCACAGAAGTTGGTTCTTTACAAATATGAAATGTAAAAATATTTTGCAAGCCTAACCAAATAATTTCTGACATTATTAGCAGTAAGTAATTCAGTTTCTGTAAAGCCTAAACAGACTTCATTCACTAAAATAATAATATTTACTACTTCCACAAATTTAAATACCATTATTATACATTTTTATGAATTTACCATTTCTATAAATTCTATGAATTTAGTTAAAATTTCACCACAATTTATTTTTGGTTAGTTATTTATACATTAATACTTCTTTTAAAAATATCAAATATTATAAAAGAATATTATTAATATGGATGACTGCTGAAATAATAATTCTACAATCCGAAATGATAAACTTGTCCGTAATTAGAACCCATGTCACACAATTATTATAATTGTCCTAGTAGCTCAATACACTAACTACGCTGCTCAGACAGTACATAAGGAGGCAGTTACATTAGTTTGAATAATACATACTGTAATATTTTTTTCAGACTTGAGGGATAATAATTTCTTTCATTTTGTGTGCTATAAAAATTTGACGTCGTACCGCCTGTGACAGTGAAGCCCGGTCTCCACCCCGCCAGTACCTTACCCCGCTGCGAGACCGTACCCCTAGCCTAGCCTATGCAGGCTGACGCTGCCCCCCCTCCTCGGCCGGCCGCGGTCAACGGCAGTCGACAACGGGTCATCAACTAGGACGGACATGCTGTTCCCCGCGTTTCCCATCCGTTCAAGTAACAACCGTCAGGTAATTACGGGCGTGTGTGTGTGTTGTGTTCAGCCACCATTCCCTAATCAATAGCCTAGAAGCTTAGTAGTGCACACTGGGGCCGACGACCTACCACAGCAACGGCTAGACGCTTAAAGACTAGCCTGGCGCCCTCCTGGAGAACTAACACCTCAACAGAGACACCAGCAACTACTAGGCTCACCCCGGGTAGCGAGCTCAAGATCCCGGGTGATGGCATTGTATTAAAACATAACACATTTGTTGCAATGGGTTATAAACCCACGAGGTCGCCTATCTGCCTCTCTGCTTGCTCCACGAAGTGAGCCGCAGTGTGGATCCAGTCCGTGTGCAACGCAACTGACAAACCTGGGAGGTTTATGTTGTCGCCGAGTGGGTCACGAAACAAGCTGGAAATACTGTTGTGTGTGCGGCAGCGTTGAAAACATATACCTATTTACTACTGGAAGTTGTTATTACAAAATCAAGTACGAAATGGGACGTACAGTGCTTTATCTACCAATACTTTATGAAGAAACACTTCATGAATTCATCAATCATAAGCACTACATCACATAGTATAGTACTTCTTCCCTATTTATGAATCCACTCCTTAGAAACTCCACGGTAAGTGCTAATCATACGTATTCATTTTCACATCCATGTTTGTAGCTTTCTAGTCACTTCAACTTTAATAGTTTTACTTATTTCACAATCTAACAGAGCTTATTTTCAAGCATGCCATGATTCACTTCGATTTGCATGGCTGTGCATCTCAGAACTACACACGTTTTTCCAAAAAAGGAAATTTTCTGACAATCATCTGAAATAGGTAAAACTATAAATATTGTTGTTGACTGTACAGCAGGCCCCCCACATCATTCTGTGGGCCCCGTTGCTAGAAATCATGATGCCCCCCCTTCTTTTTCTAACAGAGATAAAAAAAATTATTATGTACATTGTTTTAGTTATATATTTTTTAACCTTATCACAATTATTTTTAAAACACTTTAAAACTAGTTTGAAGTCAGTGTTTCGATTGTCAACGTAAATTTATTTTGAATAATGGCAAATCAATGAGTGTACCTAAGTGTTCTGCACTGTCAACATGGTGTCACGTCAATTGACAGTGGTTTTGTTACTCACAGTTGTAGATTCAGACACGTTCTGTACGCACAGCATATTCCGAATCATATTACTCTGGTGTAATATTTCATCGGTAACAAAATTTAGGCCTTACTGTTTAACTGTTTTCTATGATTTATTTAAAATTGTCTACTTTTTTGTTTTAAGTTTTTTTTGCCATAGCAACGGTAGCACCGGCCATGTGGGGGCCCTGCTGTACAGCTTCAGTCAGTAATGTGTTTAAGAGAATGATTCACTTGGTGAGGGCTGTACTGTTCCCTTCTCTGGGAGCACATAGGCTATCAGTTGCGAACACACTGTTCAACCTTGTACAACGTTATTGCAAGAACATGCAAACACGTGAGGCCAGACACAGGAACCTAAAGCATTCAAAATATACATTTTACTGCTGTGAGAACTTACACTTGTCATTTTATTTGCTTCAACCAAATCATGCTTTTAAAATAATCACACTTGTTTAAAAAGAAAATACCGCAGAAATGTTCTTCTTGAAGCTTGTCCAAATAATAATGCACATTGATTTATAACACCCGTTAAATTAATTTTAATACAAAAATATTTGTTTTTATGTTAACAAAGTTGAGTAACTCTTGTCATTACAATCCTCTACAAAGACATAAAAATAATACTTGTCTGTTAAAAATGTTTTCAGAAGAGCATATTTTAAAACATCATTAAAATACTCTTAATGAAAATACAATATAAATATTTTTTTTTTTTTGTTTAAAATGAGTACAACACTCTATACAAAACATTTCAGTTACGATTTCCCTAAAACACAACCAATTTACAATAAATTCTATAATTTTATATTTTGATTACAGAAGACATTTCTTTTCACATTTCAAACTTGAAAAGAGTAAAATGTGGCATAGCATACTTCACTATTCTGAAACAAGTATAGCACCTATTAACAATGTATGTATACTGTACACTCAATAAAATAAAATCTATACAATATATACATAATCATTAATTATTTTACTATGAGAGCTATAGTTCATGGTCTATATACACATGATAAATGATACATTCATAAAATGTATGCAACAACCATACAAATTAATTATGTGGATTATTTTTGTTGGACATAAATATAAATATATATAAAAAAAATTGCACAAACTGTCACAAATATCAGATCTGACACTATGCCACATGCAATTATAAATGTTTTACAGTAAATAAACAGTACAGTTATTTTCTTTTACCAGGTTGATGCATTCAGATATTCACCATATCTGACAGTTTGTTGTTTATGTACAATAAACACAAGATTATTTCAGCACTATAAATTTGTGCGTTCTCATTAAACTATTATGTGTTTCGTTGAATCTTAAAACAATATTCAGAACACTTGTGCTTAATTGTGGTGTAAAGAATTTGCATTACTGTTAAGTGGTATTTTGTTAAATACACTGGTGTGAGTTAATTTTTGAACATAATTTGTTTACACTATAAATTTATATATTTCTGGAAATTACTAAACAAGATGAGTTATACATATACATATAACACTTGGATAATTTTTTGTGGTACTGTTAAGATTAAGTGTGGTACCTACTGTTTATACTTCATAGCAGACTGTTTGTTTACTAGTACGTACCCTACCTGCATTTATTTTGTGAGACCTTGATTTTTTAAAAAAAATAAGAGTCCGTAAAAGTAGCATCATTCTCAATGAACACAACTGAAGTATATTTAATTTAATTTATATTTCAATTAGTGAGATTATGCCTTTTTCACCACATGTATACCATACACAATTTCCCTGTAACACTGTTCAAAGTGATATATATTCCTGGGTTCCTCTTGCAGGGATAAGATGTTGAGGTCGCTCAACTGTGTTATTTCCACTGATAAGGTTTGATTCCAAAGTAAAGACATCTAGATGAAGTGTTATCATTTAATTGATACAAAATGTCTCATTAACTTATAAGAAGGGCACAACGTATATATCGTACTGTATGCAGTCTATGTGGTGCTGCATACCATTTTTCATGTAATTTGACATTTATAGGTATTTATTTCTACAATTTAATATAGTGTAACTAAGAACATGCCTACCCATGTTACATGTGGATAGCGTAAGTTTCATTTCCATTTCAGTTGCAACAGACCAAGGTCACATTGCCTCCGCCTACAAGGCTGATTCGAGGTGCAACGTTTCACTAAAATCGGCAAACTCATAAACTTAACTAATTATTCATTACGCCAGGGATGCACACACAACTTAACCAAATACAAGTAGCTAAATAAACAATTTTTACATAAATAGGTTTAAAATTTGGTCGAATTTAGACTTGAGAAAAATCAGATTTGTGTAACATGCCCAAAAGCGCAAACCTTAGATTATTAAGAGTGTCACTGTACACAAGTTCATGGGGTTATCTGCTGGTATACTCTGCGGCCATGCACAAAATGGGTTGTACACATTCTTGCTCACAAATACTGTTTTTTATACTTGGTTTATAAACACTGAGAGAGGAAGAGAGAAGTATTTGCAACGGTAAAGGTTCATCACATCACAAGAGCTTGTCGTGTTCTCGAACGGTGATAACTGTTAAGGCACGTCATTTCTAACAAGACAGCATGGTAACACTATGTATTGCAAATTAAAATTATAATATTTACTTATTTTTTTCAGAATGCCCAACACAAAAAAAAACTGTGTCTTTTCCCACAGGTACTCGCTGGAAGAGTTACACAACTAAACATGCTCCAACAGGCAGTGTTACACGTTGCTTCTCATGCACTGTTCTTGTATTGCATTTTGGGGAAGTCTGAAATGTTGGCTCTCACATCAGCAGCTGGTATAAAACCCTTCCGTAAACACTGTCTTTTTTAAGTTTCACTGCCTTTGTAGCTCGAATAAGATACTAAATTCACAAGAGTTGTAACATTTCACTTCCACCTTAAATACAATTACCCATCATTCTCCTTGACCATAATTATTTCTCCCTGCCACAACTCAGAACATCACAACCATTTTCACAGCCGGTAACCGAGTTACCAGATCATTTGGAAATGTTGTCAACTTTATAAATGGTAATGTACCCAGCTAAAACATTAAAACTAACTCAATAATACATACATTATTTAAACACCATTTGCTTTGTGGCTGCGTATGTGACATCTGTCCAAAATCAATCATGGATTGTCAACCTCTACACTAACTCCAGCTTACATTTTTCAAACCCAGCCAAAGTATTTTCAAAACTTTTCCAGAGCATGACGTCTGGTGAGCTGAACTACAGACTGGATGATCCTCAGAGCATAGACACTTCATCACTGGGGCCAACAATCGCCGAAGTACGAACCGCTCTATGGCCGGATATTGTTTCTTTTAATGCCTCTAAACGAAATGAAATAAGATGAAGATGATGATGATGATGATGATGATGATGATGATGATGATGATGATGATGATGAAAGAATACTGACAACATGGATGATGTTTGAGCATTTGTCAGAATACAACGATGCATCGAGATGCATGCGTGTGTTTCCAGCCCCAGCTAAACAAGCCGTCATTTTGTGCAGCATCACTCAATTGATAAAAAAATATTTCCAGTACTGCAAATTAATAGAAACTAAAATAATTATTTCATCATTCGTGGGCGTGGAAACTAAAGGAGACGCACTGCTACGAGCGCTTGTGCATTCCACGTGACACGTCGGCGCAAAGACGCGACCGTCAGCTGGGGCAGAACGTCACGGCTAGTGAGGGCGTACCACGTGCGTGCGTGCAGGCACGGCTATGCTGCAGGTGCTACTTCATGCGGTTGAGCACCAGGTCCGTGATGACGGTCAGGCCCTTCTGGTAGGGCGACTCGACGAGGGAGCTGGCGTGTCGCACGGCCTCGATGCAGTGGTTGCGCGCCAGGAACCGCGTCTGCTCCAGCCCCTGAGACTTGTGCACGAGCTCGAAGGCCCGCTCCACGTCGCCCGGCTCTTGGAACCGCCTCATGATCATGGGGTTCAGCTCCGGGTACTGCCAACACGCACACGCACATGCAAGGGCGGGGAATGTCGAGAATGCTGCAGTCGGGCGGTCCATCTCACTGCTCCACCCTTCATCTGCCTCCAGTGACCTCCAAAACATTCACCCCTGATTCATTCGTTCGTTATTTTCAGCAGTTCAGTAAAAATGCATCACTAAAAACCTGAAGTGTCTGTCATTTTCAGTGGTGTAGCCAGGATTTGTGTATGGGGGGTGTTAAGAAGCATGGCCCCCCGTATTAAAGCAGGGGGTCCGGGGGTCCTCCCTCGGGAAAATTTGGATTTTAAGGTGTAAAATAGTGCTATTTTAGCAGTTTTCTGTTCTTAAATTTAAATATTGTAATGGTAAAAATTTTATTAATTTTAATATGAAATTTGTTTGAGTGATGAATAAGAAATTAATTAAAGTTTTGGTGCTAAGGGGGGAGGGGGGTTTGAACCCCTAAAACCCCCCCCTGGCTACGCCCCTGGTCATTTTTATATATTTTAGCTAACAAAATGATTGCATAGTTCATTTAATTTGTGAGGTTCATTTCCATTTTGTAAGCAAACACAGCTACCTTTTCCACATGTGGATATATAAATACAGTACAGAGAAAAAAAAATGCATTACAAAAAGTTTTTCAAAATTAAAGGCAAAAAGGTGTCAATACTTATTTATGTAGTAACTGGCGTAAGTTCCATCAAATATATATTTTTTAAACCTTTTTGCAAGATATTCTATTTCTTAGTTGCAAACAATAGAAAGGTCTTCAATCCAGCCGCTGTGGTTCGAAGCTTTCTGTGGTCAGACACCAACTGAGCTGTTTGTGTTTAGACACCAAGCTGACGACCTGGGCCACCAGTCTACACCGTGCCACCCAAATTTCAGTTCACTCAAAGTTTATCCTTACTGTCGGTTAGCATTTCAGTAAAGTGTTGGTTACATTCCACATATGATACATACATTACACTCATGAATTTTTTTAAAAAGACCGATGCTCTCTCATAATCTTTCTATGTAGCAGCTTGACGTCGTCTGGCCGACGACCACCCCAGAGCCCGACCTGCACCCGCCAGTATACGCTCCCGCTAACGGAACACACCCCTGGCCATGGCCCACCCGAGTCAGGCGACCCGAACAGCAATTAAAGACAAAGCCGCGGAAACCTGAGTAGACAAGAGAAGAACCGTACCCATTCCTCCTGAAACATTAAATGAGGATTTTAGCGACAATAAAATCTCTTCCAGACACACCCGTTTGGAGTCTAGCGTAATGAGGTCACGCCTGGCGCGAGAGAGGCCGAGCCTCCCTCGGACGCCATGCCAGTTCGGCAGTTCAGCGCAGCTCATGGACCGGGGCGGACCTACGTCCCACGGAGAGGCAACATCCTTTGTCTACATTGAAAGTAACGTCCGGTAACTATAGCCACTAATTAACCAAACCCCTTTTATTACTTAACCTCTCCGTGAGTACCCGGTCCCTTTTTTCGGTCCCGGACCTAATCCGGCCGCATCAACTTAAGGACACCCCGCACCACACTTGGTCAACGGGGCTGCTCTTCAGCATACGGCACGGGCCGTCTCCCGCAACGTACAGAACTTTGTTTAAGGTCACGCGCACGGCGCTGACCACAAACCCGCAAGGGAACTTGGACAAACTTAATTGCGGTGCGTGTTTCACCACAGTGGGCACAACACCCGCGCCGAGACATTTGCATACGGGATTGGCCGTCTCCAATCGCCCGCCCCTTAATTCAGTGTATTTTTGTATCCCGTATTTTGTACTGCTAACTTACGTTACCCGAGTAACGAGTGCCACGTAACTTGTGCGCGCCCCCTTAATCCAGTGTATTTTTGTATCCCGTGTTTTGTATTGCTAACGTACGTTACCCGAATAACGAGTGCCACGTAACTTGTGCGCACCACCTTAATTCAGTGTATTTTTGTATCCCGTATTTTGTATTGCTAACTTACGTTACCCGAGTAACGAGTGCCACGTAACTTGTGCGCACCACCTTAATTCAGTGTATTTTTGTATCCCGTATTTTGTATTGCTAACTTACGTTACCCGAGTAACGAGTGCCACGTAACCTGTACGCGCCCCCTTAATTCAGTGTATTTTGTGTCCCGCCTTTGTGTTACGAAATTACGTTACCTACGTACCCAGTGAGACGTCTGAGACATAACAGCATCCGAGGCCACGTAACGCGGAACACAAACAATAAGGCGCCACGGAATAACAAGTAAAAACCCCCCGGGGACCTCTGTAGAGTGTTGTATCGTGTACGACTCGCTCCTCTGAATAAAAGGTACGACACCACCACCTCAACTCCACGTCTCTTATTTAAAATCATCTCACGCAACACCGCCGCCGGCCCTAGTGGGCCACGCAGGGGCACATACATCCACGACCCCAAATTCACGACTAGAAACGAGCTAGTCTGGCGCCCACCCGGACAACACAGATCAAGAACCGCCTTTTCCCACTAGGAGCCACACCGGGACTCGAGCCCGAGACCCCGGACGACGGCAAGCTTACTACAAGTGAAAATTTACATTTCTTTGATATTCCCATTAAAACTATATTGACCTCCGTTACCCAAAAAAACTGAAAATTCTGGTATTACACGGCCCAGATGGGTTGGATGAAAGGCCTTCCATTGTGTATGTAAGGCAAAAAAAAAAGTATTTCTTTTCAAGTGCTAAGAATGCTGAAAGAAAATCATAAGTGTGTTTTGGACTTTGTTGGGAGAGATATAACCTTCACCAAATTAACTTCATCCTGATCCACCCCAAACATGTGTGAACCTTTAAGAATTATTAATATTTTTTTTCAGTGAGAACTACTACTCCTGATCTTGTCAGTGGGGACAGTTTGTGAGGTTATGTTCGACATAAGTATGTTGTGCAATTGCTGGAAGAGAATAATTCTTATTCCTAACCTAGTTTAAAACAAAGTGTGTTTGGGAGGGGTAAAAATAACTTGTGGCAGATATTCACCAACAGTAATTATGCTATGCAGATGGACGTAAGAGACAGGGGAGCCAGAGCCCCCCTGGAATTAAAAAGCTTTTCACTGTGGAGGCAATCGTAACTGTGAAATTTAAGGGGGGGATAATAAAAATACTAACACCGTAACTATGTTTTAAGGAAACCTTTTGGATTATATAGCACGTATCACATGCACGTCGGCCTGTAGTGTGTGGTGTGGGTTAGCCTGGGCGAGGCTTATTGCATGCACGTTGGCCTGGAGAGTGTGGTGTTGGTTAGCCTGGGCGAAGCTTATTGCATGCACGTTGGCCTGGAGAGTGTGGTGTTGGTTAGCCTGGGCGAGGCTTATTGCATGCACGTCGGCCTGGAGAGTGTGGTGTGGGTTAGCCTGGGCGAAGCTTATTGCATGCACGTTGGCCTGGAGAGTGTGGTGTGGGTTAGCCTGGGCGAGGCTTATTGCATGCACGTCGGCCTGGAGAGTGTGGTGTTGGTTAGCCTGGGCGAGGCTTATTGCATGCACGTCGGCCTGGAGAGTGTGGTGTGGGTTAGCCTGGGCGAAGCTTATTGCATGCACGTCGGCCTGGAGAGTGTGGTGTGGGTTAGCCTGGGCGAAGCTTATTGCATGCACGTTGGCCTGGAGAGTGTGGTGTTGGTTAGCCTGGGCGAGGCTTATTGCATGCACGTCGGCCTGGAGAGTGTGGTGTGGGTTAGCCTGGGAGAGGCTTATTGCATGCACGTTGGCCTGGAGAGTGTGGTGTTGGTTAGCCTGGGCGAGGCTTATTGCATGCACGTCGGCCTGGAGAGTGTGGTGTGGGTTAGCCTGGGCGAGGCTTATTGCTTGCACGTTGGCCTGGAGAGTGTGGTGTTGGTTAGCCTGGGCGAAGCTTATTGCATACACGTTGGCCTGGAGAGTGTGGTGTTGGTTAGCCTGGGCGAAGCTTATTGCATACACGTTGGCCTGGAGAGTGTGGTGTTGGTTAGCCTGGGCGAAGCTTATTGCATGCACGTTGGCCTGGAGAGTGTGGTGTTGGTTAGCCTGGGAGAGGCTTATTCCATGCACGACGACCTGGAGAGTGTGCTGTGGGTTAGCCTGGGAGAGGCTTATTGCATGCACGTCGGCCTGGAGAGTGTGGTGTTGGTTAGCCTGGGAGAGGCTTATTGCATGCACGACGGCCTGGAGAGTGTGGTGTGGGTTAGCCTGGGAGAGGCTTATTGCATGCACGTCGGCCTGGAGAGTGTGGTGTGGGTTAGCCTGGGCGAGGCTTATTCCATGCACGTCGGCCTGGAGAGTGTGGTGTTGGTTAGCCTGGGCGAGGCTTATTGCATGCACGTCGGCCTGGAGAGTGTGGTGTGGGTTAGCCTGGGAGAGGCTTATTGCATGCACGTCGGCCTGGAGAGTGTGGTGTTGGTTAGCCTGGGAGAGGCTTATTGCATGCACGTCGGCCTGGAGAGTGTGGTGTGGGTTAGCCTGGGAGAGGCTTATTGCATGCACGTCGGCCTGGAGAGTGTGGTGTTGGTTAGCCTGGGAGAGGCTTATTGCATGCACGTCGGCCTGGAGAGTGTGGTGTGGGTTAGCCTGGGAGAGGCTTATTGCATGCACGTCGGCCTGGAGAGTGTGGTGTTGGTTAGCCTGGGAGAGGCTTATTGCATGCACGACGGCCTGGAGAGTGTGGTGTGGGTTAGCCTGGGAGAGGCTTATTGCATGCACGTCGGCCTGGAGAGTGTGGTGTGGGTTAGCCTGGGCGAGGCTTATTCCATGCACGTCGGCCTGGAGAGTGTGGTGTGGGTTAGCCTGGGCGAGGCTTATTGCATGCACGTCGGCCTGGAGAGTGTGGTGTTGGTTAGCCTGGGAGAGGCTTATTGCATGCACGTCGGCCTGGAGAGTGTGGTGTGGGTTAGCCTGGGAGAGGCTTATTGCATGCACGTCGGCCTGGAGAGTGTGGTGTTGGTTAGCCTGGGAGAGGCTTATTGCATGCACGTCGGCCTGGAGAGTGTGGTGTGGGTTAGCCTGGGAGAGGCTTATTGCATGCACGTCGGCCTGGAGAGTGTGGTGTTGGTTAGCCTGGGAGAGGCTTATTGCATGCACGACGGCCTGGAGAGTGTGGTGTGGGTTAGCCTGGGAGAGGCTTATTGCATGCACGTCGGCCTGGAGAGTGTGGTGTGGGTTAGCCTGGGCGAGGCTTATTCCATGCACGTCGGCCTGGAGAGTGTGGTGTGGGTTAGCCTGGGCGAGGCTTATTGCATGCACGTCGGCCTGGAGAGTGTGGTGTTGGTTAGCCTGGGAGAGGCTTATTGCATGCACGTCGGCCTGGAGAGTGTGCTGTGGGTTAGCCTGGGAGAGGCTTATTGCATGCACGTCGGCCTGGAGAGTGTGGTGTTGGTTAGCCTGGGAGAGGCTTATTGCATGCACGACGGCCTGGAGAGTGTGGTGTGGGTTAGCCTGGGAGAGGCTTATTGCATGCACGTCGGCCTGGAGAGTGTGGTGTGGGTTAGCCTGGGCGAGGCTTATTCCATGCACGACGACCTGGAGAGTGTGGTGTGGGTTAGCCTGGGAGAGGCTTATTGCATGCACGACGGCCTGGAGAGTGTGCTGTGGGTTAGCCTGGGAGAGGCTTATTGCATGCACGTCGGCCTGGAGAGTGTGGTGTGGGTTAGCCTGGGAGAGGCTTATTGCATGCACGACGGCCTGGAGAGTGTGCTGTGGGTTAGCCTGGGAGAGGCTTATTGCATGCACGTCGGCCTGGAGAGTGTGGTGTGGGTTAGCCTGGGAGAGGCTTATTGCATGCACGACGGCCTGGAGAGTGTGCTGTGGGTTAGCCTGGGAGAGGCTTATTGCATGCACGTCGGCCTGGAGAGTGTGGTGTGGGTTAGCCTGGGAGAGGCTTATTGCATGCACGTCGGCCTGGAGAGTGTGCTGTGGGTTAGCCTGGGAGAGGCTTATTGCATGCACGACGGCCTGGAGAGTGTGCTGTGGGTTAGCCTGGGAGAGGCTTATTGCATGCACGTCGGCCTGGAGAGTGTGCTGTGGGTTAGCCTGGGAGAGGCTTATTGCATGCACGACGGCCTGGAGAGTGTGCTGTGGGTTAGCCTGGGAGAGGCTTATTGCATGCACGTCTGCCTGGAGAGTGTGCTGTGGGTTAGCCTGGGAGAGGCTTATTGCATGCACGACGGCCTGGAGAGTGTGGTGTGGGTTAGCCTGGGAGAGGCTTATTGCATGCACGTCGGCCTGGAGAGTGTGCTGTGGGTTAGCCTGGGAGAGGCTTATTGCATGCACGACGGCCTGGAGAGTGTGCTGTGGGTTAGCCTGGGAGAGGCTTATTGCATGCACGTCGGCCTGGAGAGTGTGCTGTGGGTTAGCCTGGGAGAGGCTTATTGCATGCACGACGGCCTGGAGAGTGTGCTGTGGGTTAGCCTGGGAGAGGCTTATTGCATGCACGTCGGCCTGGAGAGTGTGGTGTGGGTTAGCCTGGGCGAGGCTTATTGCATGCACGTCGGCCTGGAGAGTGTGGTGTGGGTTAGCCTGGGAGAGGCTTATTGCATGCACGTCGGCCTGGAGAGTGTGGTGTGGGTTAGCCTGGGAGAGGCTTATTGCATGCACGACGGCCTGGAGAGTGTGCTGTGGGTTAGCCTGGGAGAGGCTTATTGCATGCACGACGGCCTGGAGAGTGTGCTGTGGGTTAGCCTGGGAGAGGCTTATTGCATGCACGACGGCCTGGAGAGTGTGCTGTGGGTTAGCCTGGGAGAGGCTTATTGCATGCACGTCGGCCTGGAGAGTGTGCTGTGGGTTAGCCTGGGAGAGGCTTATTGCATGCACGACGGCCTGGAGAGTGTGCTGTGGGTTAGCCTGGGAGAGGCTTATTGCATGCACGTCGGCCTGGAGAGTGTGCTGTGGGTTAGCCTGGGAGAGGCTTATTGCATGCACGACGGCCTGGAGAGTGTGGTGTGGGTTAGCCTGGGAGAGGCTTATTGCATGCACGTCGGCCTGGAGAGTGTGCTGTGGGTTAGCCTGGGAGAGGCTTATTGCATGCACGACGGCCTGGAGAGTGTGCTGTGGGTTAGCCTGGGAGAGGCTTATTGCATGCACGTCGGCCTGGAGAGTGTGCTGTGGGTTAGCCTGGGAGAGGCTTATTGCATGCACGACGGCCTGGAGAGTGTGCTGTGGGTTAGCCTGGGAGAGGCTTATTGCATGCACGTCGGCCTGGAGAGTGTGGTGTGGGTTAGCCTGGGCGAGGCTTATTGCATGCACGTCGGCCTGGAGAGTGTGGTGTGGGTTAGCCTGGGAGAGGCTTATTGCATGCACGTCGGCCTGGAGAGTGTGGTGTGGGTTAGCCTGGGAGAGGCTTATTGCATGCACGTCGGCCTGGAGAGTGTGGTGTGGGTTAGCCTGGGAGAGGCTTATTGCATGCACGACGGCCTGGAGAGTGTGCTGTGGGTTAGCCTGGGAGAGGCTTATTGCATGCACGTCGGCCTGGAGAGTGTGCTGTGGGTTAGCCTGGGAGAGGCTTATTGCATGCACGACGGCCTGGAGAGTGTGCTGTGGGTTAGCCTGGGAGAGGCTTATTGCATGCACGTCGGCCTGGAGAGTGTGGTGTGGGTTAGCCTGGGAGAGGCTTATTGCATGCACGTCGGCCTGGAGAGTGTGGTGTGGGTTAGCCTGGGAGAGGCTTATTGCATGCACGTCGGCCTGGAGAGTGTGCTGTGGGTTAGCCTGGGAGAGGCTTATTGCATGCACGTCGGCCTGGAGAGTGTGCTGTGGGTTAGCCTGGGAGAGGCTTATTGCATGCACGTCGGCCTGGAGAGTGTGCTGTGGGTTAGCCTGGGAGAGGCTTATTGCATGCACGTCGGCCTGGAGAGTGTGGTGTTGGTTAGCCTGGGCGAGGCTTATTGCATGCACGTCGGCCTGGAGAGTGTGGTGTGGGTTAGCCTGGTCGAGGCTTATTGCATGCACGTCGGCCTGGAGAGTGTGGTGTGGGTTAGCCTGGGCGAGGCTTATTGCATGCACGACGACCTGGAGAGTGTGGTGTGGGTTAGCCTGGGCGAGGCTTATTGCATGCACGACGACCTGGAGAGTGTGGTGTGGGTTAGCCTGGGCGAGGCTTATTGCATGCACGTCGGCCTGGAGAGTGTGGTGTGGGTTAGCCTGGGCGAGGCTTATTGCATGCACGACGACCTGGAGAGTGTGGTGTTGGTTAGCCTGGGCGAGGCTTATTGCATGCACGTCGGCCTGGAGAGTGTGGTGTGGGTTAGCCTGGGCGAGGCTTATTGCATGCACGTCGGCCTGGAGAGTGTGGTGTGGGTTAGCCTGGGCGAGGCTTATTGCTTGCACGTTGGCCTGGAGAGTGTGGTGTTGGTTAGCCTGGGCGAAGCTTATTGCATACACGTTGGCCTGGAGAGTGTGGTGTTGGTTAGCCTGGGCGAAGCTTATTGCATGCACGTTGGCCTGGAGAGTGTGGTGTTGGTTAGCCTGGGAGAGGCTTATTCCATGCACGACGACCTGGAGAGTGTGCTGTGGGTTAGCCTGGGAGAGGCTTATTGCATGCACGACGGCCTGGAGAGTGTGGTGTGGGTTAGCCTGGGAGAGGCTTATTGCATGCACGTCGGCCTGGAGAGTGTGCTGTGGGTTAGCCTGGGAGAGGCTTATTGCATGCACGTCGGCCTGGAGAGTGTGCTGTGGGTTAGCCTGGGAGAGGCTTATTGCATGCACGACGGCCTGGAGAGTGTGCTGTGGGTTAGCCTGGGAGAGGCTTATTGCATGCACGACGGCCTGGAGAGTGTGCTGTGGGTTAGCCTGGGAGAGGCTTATTGCATGCACGACGGCCTGGAGAGTGTGGTGTGGGTTAGCCTGGGAGAGGCTTATTGCATGCACGACGGCCTGGAGAGTGTGGTGTGGGTTAGCCTGGGAGAGGCTTATTGCATGCACGACGGCCTGGAGAGTGTGGTGTGGGTTAGCCTGGGAGAGGCTTATTGCATGCACGACGGCCTGGAGAGTGTGCTGTGGGTTAGCCTGGGAGAGGCTTATTGCATGCACGACGGCCTGGAGAGTGTGGTGTGGGTTAGCCTGGGAGAGGCTTATTGCATGCACGACGGCCTGGAGAGTGTGGTGTGGGTTAGCCTGGGAGAGGCTTATTGCATGCACGACGGCCTGGAGAGTGTGCTGTGGGTTAGCCTGGGAGAGGCTTATTGCATGCACGACGGCCTGGAGAGTGTGGTGTGGGTTAGCCTGGGAGAGGCTTATTGCATGCACGTCGGCCTGGAGAGTGTGCTGTGGGTTAGCCTGGGAGAGGCTTATTGCATGCACGACGGCCTGGAGAGTGTGGTGTGGGTTAGCCTGGGAGAGGCTTATTGCATGCACGACGGCCTGGAGAGTGTGCTGTGGGTTAGCCTGGGAGAGGCTTATTGCATGCACGACGGCCTGGAGAGTGTGCTGTGGGTTAGCCTGGGAGAGGCTTATTGCATGCACGTCGGCCTGGAGAGTGTGCTGTGGGTTAGCCTGGGAGAGGCTTATTGCATGCACGACGGCCTGGAGAGTGTGCTGTGGGTTAGCCTGGGAGAGGCTTATTGCATGCACGTCGGCCTGGAGAGCGTGGCGAGGCGTGCGCACTGACCTTCTCGCAGGCGAAGAGCACGGGCGCCGTGGCCAGCCCCAGCTTGAGGTCCGCGGCCGTGGGCTTGCCCATGGCGTCCGAGGAGGACACGAAGTCCAGCAGGTCGTCCACCAGCTGGAAGGCCAGCCCCACGTTGCGGCCGTACTGGAACACCACCTCTGCCAGGGCGTCGTCCGCGCCGGCCAGCATCGCCGTCTGCGGAGCCACACCGGCGCGCTCTAGCTGCAGCCTGTCTCTCTCAGCCCTCCGTTGCCAGCTGGCTTGTTCACGTTGCAATCATTAGTGTGTTGCTATCAATAATGATATATTTAATAATTTTGTATAAAATATAATATATATTGTATATATAGTTATATTTAATATATGTTTTAATATATAAAATATATTTAATATATTATAATGTATAAAATATATTTAATATATATTATAATATATAAAATATATTTAATATATACTATAATATATAAAATATATTTAATATATATTATAATATATATTTATATTTAATATATACTATAATATATAATAATATAAATTGTATTTATATATAATTTTAATATTACTATTTTTCTATTTTTGTTAAGACCATCAAATAGTGCCTACTGACTGCATCATTACAATTTTAGTCATTTAGAAAAATATTTAAACACAAATCATTATTACACAACAGAAACTATTTGTAGTAATTGGTCACTATTAATAAAAAGAGATTCCGTTAAATTATGTGCCTTGCACAAAAAAGCCAGCATTTTTTATTTAAAAAAAATTGTTCACAAAAACTGTCGTAACCAAGATGGCAATTTTAAGCTAGGTACCCTTCTGAGAAGTTATAAAATGAATATTTTCAGACTATGCTTTAAATTGAAATACAACAAAACTTATATCCGAAATTATATTTCTAATTTATCCTATACAAAATAGGTACAACATTACAGATATATTAAAAAAAAAAGTTTTATATTATAAAGTTGTGTCTATAAATGTCTGTGCTCTATGGTGTCTATCTGGCACAGCGCACAGTGAAACAAGGCTAGCACTAATTGAAGAACTCGTACATTAGAAATAACTCTGCAAACTAAGGATGAGAGACTCTATAGCTACACACGACGATTTGGTTATTCCGTTTCCTTGTCATTGCGATTTATTCCCATAGATCTCTTGCATTTTTATCTTGTCACAAATATTTCTCACCAGATATGTACTTAGGTACTTCCTAAATGTTATTTTCAATCTAAAATGTTATGCAAGTGATAATTATCAACATTGGCATGACTTTACCGCTATTAGACAGTATTTGTTAAATATATTTTGAAAATACTTGCATCCGAACATAAATGCAAGAGAGCTGTCGTGAACAATTAACAGGAAAAGCCCCCAAATAGCAGAAATGATAAGAGAACAAAATAACCAACTTGGCTTGTGAGACACAGCCTTAAGGTAAACAAATCTGCATTCTTAGAAATAATGCCATTTTTAAAAGTGGTATGTAGTTGAGGGTTGTATTTTACAGACAACTTATATATTTATAGACGTGAATTTTTCAAATATTTTTTTTATTAGTATAAAGAATTAAAAATAAAAATAAAGTATCATTTAAACAAGTTATGCAAGAAAGAATGAAATACATGCACATATTATAACCCAACTGATTGTAACATACTAATAGAAAGTAAAAACTCTAAGTTGCCATAAATTTTCATTAGTAGGTATTAGGTGTAAAAATGTACTAATTAATTTCATCTAAAAAATTTTGCTGGAAGTTAATTTATTTACTGAGAAAACATACGAGGGATATTCTTAAAGTAAGTTATATTCGGTCATTAAAAAAATTAAGTCATGAGAGTTTGAGTTTACTATATATACACATTTTCACATAGTCACCACTCAGTTCCGAACACGCTTCCTAATGCTGCACCAGTTTCTTTAAACGCTCTGCATAGAAGTTCGCCGCCTGGGAGCTAAACCAGTTGACAAACGTAATTTGTAATGTTTGCTGCAATTACTGACCCATGTTCCATGAAATCAACCAAAATGACGCCCTTTTCGTCCCAAAACACGGTAGCCATCATTTTTTCGACTCGAGTACAGAGATTTATTAATCGTTTTCCGGAGATGTTTACTAGGCGCCTGTACTTAGGCTACACGCATTGCGTATTCGCAGTCCATGATGCCTATGTCCAAGGCGTCCGTTCCACTCCCAGGCAGAGAGAAGAGTTCTATGCAGAGGGGTTGAAGAAACTGGTGCAGCTTCAAGAAACACTTCTCGGAACACGCGGTGTTTTGAGAAGTGAACGGCAGTCCTAGCTGCGTGGTTCGGGCTCTATGTGCCGCACATGAGGGCCGAACTGTGGAGCCATCTTGCAAAATAAGGTTACTGCTAAGCATGAAGATCATATGGACATCACTGCTAATGATAACTTGAATTATTTCACTCACAAAGATCATCATCACTTGTCTCAGACACAATCCAATTCGAATGTTTATTCTCGACCAATCAGTGACCGTATATCATTATACAGCATTTTAAAAAAAGGAGCCTTTTTTTTTTGGTCAGAATTCTTGCAAACAGCAGGAATCAGGAACATTTAACACTTTATTTTATTTTATTTTTGTAAACTGTGGTATGGAAATTAATGTTATACAAAAGTCATTTTTTGGGAGAAAACATTTGCTAACAAATTAAAGCGGGGAAATTATTTTACTTCTTGTACTTGTTAATGGCGTGTATGTTATGTTCTGTGCTTAAGTTTCGTGTGCCGTAATTAATTCAATGTGTAATTTCTAACAGTCCCAGGCGCGCACCTCACTTAACAACAGCGGATGTCGTTTATGCTGCACCTCTCCTAGTCACTGCAGTTTCTCGTTATAAATTATATACTAGCATTTCTTGAAAACCACGGGGTTAAGGGCAAAAACACAAGGCGAAGCAACCTGGTTAGTAATTTGCATTTTTAAAAAAAACAAAACAATGTATAGGAAATTAGAACGTTACCCAAAAAATTACAATTAAATCATTCTATAAAAGCAACAAATATGTCGGTGTATGTAGAACTTTGTCCAGACACACATAATCTAGTCGGACAGATTTCCATCTAAAAAATTTTGCCTATTATTTGCAATTAACCTGTTGTTTGGATCAAACTTTAAAGCCGTATACCAGCCTTAGAAAGTCGTAGACAAGATTTTAACTTTTTTTCTTCGTGTCAAACCTGCACTGAAGTTTGTCAAATTCGGAAAAGCTCTGTGTAAGCTGTGTGTGGTGTGGCTCACCCCAAGTGTTGAAACACTGAGAAATCTATCTCCTCGTGAGCGAACATGACACAATGAAATAAATTCCGCTATAAACACGTCCCTGAAGTAGCACAAACAGCAGGCGAGGTGCGGCTGAGACTTGTCTGGTGACAAAGATGGCGGAATGTAAATGAAGCGAGACTGGGCGTGAAGCTGCGGGCTCTGTCCGGGGGAAGCCTTCATTTCACAGACGAGAGAGCCACACCCGAACTTCCCCGAAGTTCATGCTCGCTTTTTTTCCCCGTTCTATCTCATTGTATCAACCGGCGTAGCATTAAATTTTGCGGTCGATTAGGATAGGTTAGCTACATTATAAATACTTTAAAACATTGTGGATGGTTGGTTATATTAGGTTTATAGCTACATTAAAAATACTGTAAAATCATTTTATGGTTGCTTGGCAAATAACTTTTTAATATGTAACTATCCAGGGCTAGGAAACCGTTGACATGATTTCACAGTATCTTTAATGTAGCTATCCTAACCAAATCAACCGTCCACAATGTTTTAAAGTATTTATAATGTAGCTAACCTAACCTTTTACAATGAACAAATAAAAACCCCGAAGATGCACGATCGAGTGTTCGGCTCTCTCGTCTGTGAACAGAAGGCTCCCCTGCCCGGAGGCCAGCCCGGGCCATGACGTCAGACAGGGCAGGGACACAGGGCCGACGGCTCACCGCCTTGACGGAGTTGGCGATCAGGCTGGCTGTCTTGCGGTAGGTCTTGGTGAGGTAGTGGGCGAACCTCTCGTTCTCCGTCTCCTTGGAGCCGAGCTGCATGAACTCTCCTTGCACCAGGTCCGTGACCACCTGGACATCGCAAACACACCTGGACACCTGGACATCGCAAACACGCATGGACACCGCAAACACACCTGGACATCGCAAATACACCTGGACACCGCAAACACGCATGGACACCGCAAACACACCTGGACATCGCAAATACACCTGGACACCGCAAACACACCTGGACATCGCAACCACACCTGGACATTGCAAACACACCTGGACATTGCAAACACACCTGGACATTGCAAGCACACCTGGACATTGCAAGCACACCTGGACATTGCAAGCACACCTGGACATCACAAGCATGCCTGGACATCGCAAACACTCCTGGACATCGCAAACACACCAGGACATCTGGACATCGCAAACACGCCTGGACATCGAAAAACGCTCGGACATCGCAAACACTCCTGGACATCGCAAACACACCAGGACATCTGGACATCGCAAACACTCCTGGACATCGCAAACACGCCTGGACATCGCAAACACGCCTGGACATCGCAAACACTCCTGGACATCGCAAACACACCAGGACATCTGGACATCGCAAACACGCCTGGACATCGCAGCTCTGCGCATGATGCAACTACCTGCAACTACTTTACGGCTTCCACAGCCCTGCCTTCACGCTCCCTATCTCATCTTCCTGCCGAGTTTTTGCTTGGTTTTCACTTCTCTGACTCTTCAAGCGGCCCTGTTTATGAATGTGAATTTTTTTAAAACTGCTTCATTTATTGATTCCCAATAAAATGTCACTCATTTGCAGTATCTTGTTAACATTTTAATATTTACAGAGCATCATAACAAGTTTTTCAAACGTAGAAGATAAAACCGGCTAAACTTTTGATGCAACTTCTCAGAAAAAATCCTCCCTTCATTGTAATCGCTGGAATTTTTTATTAAAATGATCATCGCAAATGACCGCTACACACCGTTGGTAAACTACACAAAAATGGAACAGAAGGTATTTTACTCGTACGGATAAGCACAGCCTTAAGGCAATAGCAATCATTATAATTGGATAATAGATAAAGAGGAAACAAATATTAAAATATCCTTTACAGTGTGAAAATATTAGTAGTTAGTAGGACTATATGTGTTCTTGTATCCAGGCGGTACAATCGTCTGTCATTCACACCAGTAAGATAAAGGTCACATGTTTTTCTCACTAAAGATCACAGTGTGTGTAATACTTTAGAGCAGATCTAATAATATCTCCATTCACAAATAACTGTAGTTAGATAAAGCATCGTATGTTTTCCTACACATAGCTAACATTATAAAATAGAATAAGAAACATAATAATCCATCATATTAAAACTACGGAAGTCTAAACACTTGTGTACATGAAGTAGCTTGGATTCTGGGTTGTAGCCGCGTCCTTGGCGAATAATTCACCTACTTTTCGGTCGACGTTGCAGTCGCCATCATAAGGGAGCAGTGGTAGTAAGTAGGTGGTAAGTAGTCAGTAGGTAAGTCAGTAAGTAGTCAGTAGGTAACTGCTCTCTAATGATTATGGCGACTGCAAATGTCGACCGAAACGTCAGTGAATCATTCGCCAAGGACACGGCCACAACCCAGAAGCCAAGCTACTTCAGACAATGGCCGTGAAAGCCTGCGAACATTACTTGTGTACATGCTCAAGGTTATCGAAAAAAATCGACCACTTATTGTTACACATAGTTCCTCTAAATTTACATAGGTAATATCTAAATGTTAAATAAGAAAAAAAATTTGTTTGTCTGTAAAGTCGGTTTACGGACGACAGTTTAACGTGACGTCATAACAAAACATTGATGAAATGATTGCATACTTTTATGAATAAATTTGAATCATTTTTATTGAATTAACACTATTTTGTATGGATACAAAGAAGGAGTGAAATGAAATCTACAATTTAATTGATAAATTTACTTTTATTTGCACTCATTAATTCAAATATGTTTATTAATTTATCGAAGAGATTGTTTTAACGATAACTTTTATACATGTTTGCTCTTTAACCTCTTCCAATCTGTGTTATTCTGTTAAGGATAGGACGATGATAGGAAAAGTAGGAAACGAATGGGATTGTTTAAAGTTTAATGTGCCTCGAAAAAGTCAAATAGATGGTTGTTCCAATGGAGTGGAAGAGAGATGGATGCGGCGCAAGCGTACAAAGAGCGTAACGGGACACAGCGTAACGGGACAATGTGCGTAACGGGACACCTTTTTCGTGCGTGCAGCCGGCGTTCATCGATTTATTAGACGTTGTCACGTCAAAATCCACTTGTAGATGATTGAGTTATGTGACAGTTGTCGTAGCCGCGAAGCCAGGAGATACCGGAACACACCCCTTCCCACCGACGGCTGACCACATATTTACCGAGGTAAGTACACGCTCCGGGGCGTGGCCTCGTAGTGCTCAGGGAAGCACAGAGCAGACTGTTTTACTAGTTCAGTTTGCTCAAGGCTCCAGGAGAACACACACACGTATCTCCCTTCCCCGGCACTGAAGTACGAGAAAGCCAGGTTTCGTTTGCCTTTCTCGGAACAAGCGAGGCTGAGGTTTCGTCCTCACCAGACGAAACACTTTGAAATGTAAAAAAAAAAAACAACAGGGAAATTGTATTATCTAACACAGGCACTCTTACTGTAATGGGATTCCTTTGCGGTGTTAGCAGTCAACACACTGAACATCGAAGTCAATTTGTTTAGGCCCCACATATGTAACTTATGTAGAGACCGGAAAAATTCGCGGATTCATTCGGCGATAGGCTAGAAGTCAAATGCATATACCTTTTAGATTATTTTGCTATTGGCTTACTGTTCATCTGTACGAATCTCAACCAATTATAAACCTCCAACCAAAGAAGGATCGAGTCACAGACAAACCAGCTGAGACGACTCACAAGTCAGCAGCCAATGAACTGGCGTTATTTGCCCAAGTGTACAGGGGAATGTGCAGTCTATCCTGAAGGCTATTGAAACCGCGAATTTTTCCGGTCCCTAGTAATATGTATTTATTTTATTTCGTGTTTATTAAACCTGTTTTTTATTAGATTTATATTCGACCAAGTAAAAAAAACTGGTGGTTATCTTCCGTCAAGTGTAATTTAATATATAATTTACACTACTGTAATTTACACTCTGATGAATCGTTCACATTTCTGAGATGGGTTACACATAATGAGAATAAAGACAGAAAATGTAGGAGTTCCTAACTGACAACCGAGAAATGTGAAAATACAATTTATACAGACTCAAATTACAAAACAAATATTATATTTATGAGGTAACAACCACTAGAATGTTTGAAAATCAACACAAAAGGTTTAAATTTTCGAGAGAGGATTGAAAAAATAAAACAATACAACATAGTTGACAAACAAAACATTACTGTCTGTGTTTAAACGGACCAAGAGTTTAGCAAGTTGCTCGGCTTTTGTGATGCTTTTCTTCTTACTGGTGTTTAAGAATTGTATTGCCATTTTTTTTAATATTATTAACGGCTTGTTATGGAGCACGACATTAATGTGCGATAAAAAAAATAGCCATGTGTCCATTTGCAAAGCTAAATATTTGCAAGCTGCAAAGCTACAGCCGACAGTAACAATACTGGTAAGAAGAGAAATGGCAATGGCGGCTTCTGCTGCACAAGAGCAAGTAAACTGATTAAGGTAAAATACAGCTTCCTCACGCCACATCCGCCCGAAGGGGTATTTAAGGGGGCGACAGGAAGGACGGCCCATATAAGGGAAAAAAAAAACACTGCATGAAATCCCACACAAAATAATTTAAGTAAGTGTTAAGATTATAATATATAAAAAAACAAAAACAATTATTTCTCCTAAAAGGTAAAAATTTTTTACGAGCATAAAAAAGGGCCAATTATCTTAATTTCCAGCATGTCAGGAGATAAATATCGAAGCTTTGAAGTAATAGTTGAAATGTAGTTTTCTATGAATGCATTGTGTGATACACGGAGAAATGGGACCTGGATAGCAGGAAAGCTGCTGTCTGTAAGTTTTAATGACTGAATTAAGATCCAGACCGAATTAGGAACACGCTATAGAATGTGTTCCGTACAAAGCTCCAATGTGCCGTAGAATGTTATGGAGGTTTAAGTGTTTGCGTAGTGCGGGGGGAAGCCTTCGTTTCACAGACGAGAGAGCCAAACTCCCGATCGTGCATCTTCGGTTTTTTTGGTCATTGTAAATAAATATGGCGGTGTTGTTAAAAGGAAAGACCATAAACAAGGCAACGGTATTTATTTGCAATTGTTTTTAGAGGAAAATACCTAATTGAAGAAACGTACTTCGTGGATTTGTATATTTTTCATACCGTATAAAATCTAGGAAGTCTTTGTCTTCCACAAATATTCTCGGGACGCCCCATATTCCGTGAATGTTTATTTTGGACAACTCATGATAACTAATGGTCAATTAGGTTAGGTTAGCTACATTATAAATGCTTAAAAACATTGTGGACGGTTGATTTGGTTAGGATAGCTACATTAAAGATACTGTGAAATCATGTAAACGGTATCCTAGCCCTGGATCGCAACATATTAAAAAGTTATTTGCTAAGCAACCATAAAATGATTTTACAGTATTTTTAATGTAGCTATACTGACCTAATACTGCCAACCATCCACCATGTTTTAAAGTATTTACAATGTAGCTAACCTATCCTAATCGACCGCAAAATTTAATGCTACACCGGTTTATACAATGAGATAGAACGAAAAAAAAAAAAAAAGCGAGTATGAACTTCGGGAAACTTTGGGTGTGGCTCTCTCGTCTGTGAGATGAAGGCTTCCCGTAGACTGCGGGTGCGTCCTCGGAGGTGCGAGCTGCGGGACAGGCCACGACACCCACCTGGCTGAGGGTGAGCGTGACGTCATTGTTCCGCAACCGCGCGATCATCATGGACGCCACCGCGAGGATGAAGTCGCCCGCCATGGCCACCTGCAACACGACACCCGGCCGTCAGCCGTCAGCTCCCAGCCCTGAGCCACAGACAAGCAGCCGGGGACGCACCACAACGCCGAAATACCACAACGCCGAACGTACAATAACGCCGAAAAATTTCATTGCAGGACTGCCACAAAGGTTATGTTAGGTTAGACTAGGTTAGACTAGGTTAGGCTAGCCTAGGTTAGGTTAGGTTGTGGTATTTCGGCGTTAAGATACATTTAAGAAACACACACAAATTCATTCAGTTTTTCATTTTGCTCCTGTGACCCCCCCCCCCCCCTCTCCCCAGCAACATTTTTCGGCGTTATTGTATTTCAGCGTTGTGCTACACAGCAGTTTTCTAGCTGTCGGCGTTGCGGTCAATTTGGCATTCTGCGTTATGGTATTCGGCGTTATTGTACGTTCGGCGTTGTGGTATTTCGGGTTTGTGGTAACGACCCCAAGCAGCCTGGCGAGTTCCTGTCCCTACAAGTAAACACAAAGGTGCTGCTGAAATTATTTCATAAAAGGCGTTCACTGGCTTATCTATCATATTGTGCAATCAATATAATTCGAATAATCACACAAAACACGTAGGACTAAGTATGGAGAACTACGAAATAAAATAATAAAAAAATATGCAAAGATAAAATTAATTCACGTTTCTCCAAAAGCGAGATTCTCGAGAAACACCTTTCGTTTACACTTGAAATTTCTTTGAAGTTGAAACATTTAAATCCACTGCTAATTGCAGCATGCAGAATCACCTTTCAAGTTCTACGGAATTTGCCGAATAGGCGAGCGTCATCCATCATTCCTCGCGTGGGATTGAAATCGGTAAAAACAATACAGTGTTACGGTTGCAGATGAGACGAGGTGAACTGCAGCAACATGCTCCGGGACGAAGTAATTTATTTATTTATTTATTTATTTATTTATTTATTTATTTATGTTGTGAGATGACTACCAACAGCGATGGTGGCCACCATACATAAAAACAAACAAACAAAATGACAGTTAACAAATACAAAACAAACTGAACTAAAACATGGACATATACAAAACAGAGACACAATCTGAAGTTATACCTAGTGTGAAATAATTGAAACGTAAAGTAAAAGATAATACAAAAGGAAATATAATGCGTTACAACACCATGGAATATACTACATGTAACTAAGGTAAGTACAGAACATATAATATTATGTATACATAGAGACCTGCAAAATTCGCGGATTCATTCGGTGATAGGCTAGAATTCAAAGCACATATTCCTGTTAGATAATTTTGCTATTGTCTTACTGTTCATCTGGACGAATCTCAACCAGTTATAAACCCTCAACCAAAGAAGGATCGAATCACAGACAAACTAGCTGAGACGACTTATGTACAAGTCGGCAGCCAATGAACTGGCGTTATTTGCCCGAGTGTACAGGGGTATGTGCAGTCTATCCTGAAGGCCATCGAAACCGCGAATTTGGCAGGTCTCTATGTATATAGTTACAGTGAACCAGGCACGAGGATGGCAGACGGCGAAGGGGTGAGTGGGGGGGGGGGGGGTCCAGTGTCCGGCCGGAGAAGAGCGCCGCCTCTTGTGCCAACTCGCTGACGGACGGACACGCCCGGACAAACACGCCGACGCCCCTAGGTCACGAAGACCCAGCGGGGGTCACGTCACGGACAGGGTCTAGGCTCTAGGGCGAGTCTTGGCCGGCCCCAGGCATCTCTCGGGCCAACATTATTTTTCGGCTTTTATTAGTAGACACGGAAAAATTCGCGTATTCATTTCACGATAATCTAGAATCCAAACAACTGTACATTTATATTGCTTTTTTGATTGACTCACAGTTTACATGAAGGACTTTGAGCCAATGAAAAACCTTCAACCAAAAAAGTATCGAATCGCAAGCGTCCCAGTTGACAGGTGTCACGAGTCAATAGCCAATGAGCAGGTGGCATTTGCCTGAGTAGGTACGGGGTTGTGGAGTCTATCCTAGAGGTCATCGAAAGCGCGAATTTTTCCGGTCTCTAATTATTAGGGACTGGAAAAATTCGCGGATTCAATGACCTCTGGGCTAGCTTCCAAAATCCTCTGCTTGCTGGGGAAAATACTACCTGTTCATTGGCTGTTAACTTGTGATACGTCTCGACTGGGTAGCCTTGTGTTTTGATGATTCTTTGGCTGATGGTCCCTCATTGGCCCATAGTTCTCTAGTTAAACTGTGAGCCAACAGCATAATCAACCCAAGGGTAGGTATAGGTATTTGAATTTTCACCTACCGCGAAATGATTTCGCTAATTTTTCCGGTCTCTAGTTATTATTGAGATGTCAGTTTAAAAAAAATGTTTGCATTATATACAATGCTTCCTCCATTGCCTTGTCCGTTTGCTTGGTAGCAAATTGTTGCTTCATACAGCATCATCACTAGCAAAATTATCTCAGGGTAAGTAGTTATCAAAGGCAAGTCAAATCAATCTATATTGTAACTATGTCTGTATGATCACGTGGTATAAATGTGCGAATCTTTTTTTTTGACGTGATAACGTCTTATAAATCGATGAACGCCGGCTGCACGCACGAAAAATTGTCACGTTCCGCCTGAGTCGAGCGTGCAAGAACCGGCCAACCACCGTGCGAGAAAATCTTCTATAATATCAAACAGGTTAAGACGGGCTTTTTTCACTAATTGATCGTGATTATATTTAAACAAATTATTTAAATTAAATTTGAAAAACTGTAAATAATATTTGAAAATAAAAATGTTTTCTTTCAATGTTTTCTTATGACGTTATCACGTAAAATTATCGTCCGTGAACCGACTTTACAGACAAACCACCCCCCCCCCCCCCCTTTTTTTTTTGAGCTTGTTGTTTCGCCATATTGGTCAGTCGCCTTCGACGGCACGAGGTGTTGAGATGCGACTCCACCCCGGCGGCCTGGCGAGACGAACAGTGCAGGGCATGGCTGCACGGCGACACGCGGCGCCCAGCGAACAGAACAAGCTGTCAGAGGGTCGCGGGTTCGGTCCCGACCCCCGTCACCCTTCACCTTGCTTGACGCGCGCCCGGCGAGGCGAGGCAGTGGTAAGGCACTGCGCCTGCGCTCGGCAGTGGTTCCTCGAAGTCCCTCCAGGCAGGAACCCTTGGCCACGTGTCCAGCTGCGATGGCACTGGCATCGGCCAGACGTACAATAAAATAAAAAAAAGGCCGTGTGGAACGTAAATATAAAATAATGACCTGTAACGTCACACACACCCTTAAAGAGCCTTCGCCGGCGAGCCCGCAGACGAGCCAGCTGTATGAGTCCGGCAGGCGCTCCTGCCCCAGCACCACCAGGGCACCACCAGGGCACCACCAGGGCACCACCAGGGCACCACCGGACCAGCGGCCAGCTGTCCTCGACAATTAGCCAGTCGCCCACTTTCCTGCACCGCCTCCGCCTGCTTTCTCGAGCCCGGCCGGAGAAACACGGAGAAACACGGGGAAACCCGTCCATCAGCGGCAGCACAGCGCTCCACGAGACCGCGTCGAAGGTCGGAGAGACCCGTGGGCCGGCATTAAGGCCCATATCCACGTCTCACTTCCAACTTTTTTTTTTAACAGCGGATGTGCCTAAGAAAAAGGGGGTTGTCTGTAAAGTCGGTTTACGGACGATAAATTTACGTGATAACGTCATAAGATAACATTGATGAAAAATTGCATACTATTTAATTTTCAAATATTATTTACAGTGTTTTTCAAATTTAATTAAAAATAATTTGTTTAAATATAATCACGAACAATTAGTTAAAAAGCCCGCCTAATAATCTGTATGATATTATAGAAGATTTTCTCGCACGGTGGTTGGCCGGTTCTTGCACGCTCGGCTCAGGCGGAACGTGACAATTTTTCGTGCGTGCAGCCGGCGTTCGTCGATTTATAAGACGTTATCACGTCAAAAAAAAAGACAAATTTGCATAACATTACAAATTTTACCACCAAAAGTTCAGCAGGGTCTTGCTTATTTTTCTACATAATCGCCAGAACGATGGAGGCATTTGTAATATCGTGACACAAGCTTCTCGATGCCTTCTTGGAAGAAGTCAGCCGCCAGTGAATAGAGATACAGGGCTAGCGCCTGTATCTCCCTCTTCCTCACGACGCCGCTGTGAGGCGGGTAGACTAACCGCGCGGCGCACCGGCTCCCGCGTCAAGACTTAAACCGCCAGAGACGCGAATAGTGATATGACAAATGCTTCAGTCGTTTTGGCGATTATGTGGAAAAATAGGTAAGACCCTGCTGCACTTTTGGTGGCCAAATTATAATGAAATACAAATTTTGTCCTTTTCTATAGCTCATCGGAGGTTGAAAAAAAAACAGACCTCGTACATTGCGTTTTATTAGAGATGGTCCTCTATACAAACAATACATAAGTTTTGTTCTCCAAGGTAAAACAGGGTGATATGGCGCAGTGCTACTCCACTTGTTGTTACTATAATGGCGTTGGGCGTGTTCGGCAGGCATACAGCTTGAACGCAGCCGCGCCTAATTCATCGTGATTCGCTGTTATCTGTGGGAAATGCTGAATATCTATGGAGAGCACCCTGTTTTAGCCCTCAATTTTTCATTACAGCAGTGTTCAAGCGCGTAGTTATCAAAGATCCTGCTACTTATGGTAATTCAAGCCAAACGGGATTGCTGGGTACTTTATTAGCTATGTTTTATTTCGTAAATTTAGAAAACTTTTGTCACGATATATACGCTATTCAACCTGTTATTTGTGCAATGTCAGGAAAATTTAATATTTAAAACTTTTTTTTAATGAGTTGTTGCCTGGCTTACAGAATCGTGGCCACTCACTGATATGTAGCTCATTTTCTGGGCTACTACATCTGGCAAACACATACAAAATTGGTTCTAAAATTTAATATTTTAAAATATTTATTCATAAAAATAAATAAAATGAAAAAAGAAACAAGAATGCAATATGGCGGGTGGTGCTGGGTCTTGAAGCACCGCGGTGGTGCTATAGTCGGGGCCATATATCCCCCTCTGTAGTCCGGCACCGCCTCGCCGACCGGTCTTCTACAGTCCGGCACGCAGCTGCAGACAGTCGCTTCCAATGAACTTGTCTTGGCTCTTCCGAGCTGGGGCCGCGTCCTATAGTGCGAGGTGTTTCGCTCCGCGGTGCGGCGGGCATCTTCAGAGCCAACAGGTGGCCACTAGGGTCTTAACGCCGGTGATGCGCTGCACCAGAGAGCGTGTCACGAAGGGGACGCGGCCAGGCCGTGGCTGCGACACCCGGCCACACGCCGTGGCTGCGACACCCGGCCACACGCCGTGGCTGCGACACCCGGCCACACGCCGCGGCCATGTGGACGCGGGACGCGCCTGCGCGCCTGTGTGCCGAGCAAACGAATACTAAGTGAGCGGCCGTCGGGCCGGAGACCCGTGGTTCCGGCCGCCGAGTGCTGGCAAACACCGCCGAGGCGTGGCCAGACGTACTCCAGTCCGGGAAGACTTCTTCTCACAGACGGGAGAGCCAAACCACCGATCGTGCATCTTCGGTTTTTTTTTTTTTTTTTTGATCATTGTAACTCATGATAACTAATGGTCAAAGACCTGTAAAATTCGCGATTTCAAATCCCTAAAGGATAGACTCCATGATCCTCTACGCACTCGTGCAAATTACATCTGCTGATTGGTTACCGACTCGTAACACCTGTTGACTGGATGGAATGACCGTGATTCGCCAATTCTTCTGTTAAAAAGATTTTTCATCGGCCCAGAGTCTTTCAGATAAACTGTGGCCCAATCACTGGAGCAAAATAATGTCAAAAGTATTTGGACTCTATCCTATCGCGAAATGAATCCGCCAATTTTACAGGTCTCTACTAATGGTCAATAAGGTTAGGTTAGCTACATTATAAATACTTTAAAACGATGTGGACGGTTGATTTGGTTAGGATAGCTACATTAAAGATACTGTGAAATCAAGTAAACGGTTTCCTAGCCCTTATTTGCTGAGCAACCATAAAATGATTTTACAGTATATTTAATGTAGCTATACTTACCTAATATAACCAACCATCCACAATGTTTTAAAGTATTTATAATGTAGCTAACCTATCCTAATCGACCGCAAAATTTAATGCCACACCGGTTTATACAATGAGATAGGACGAAAAAAAAAGCGAGCATGAACTTCGGGGATTCGGGTGTGGCTCTCTCGTCTGTGAAAAGAAGGATTCCCACTCCAGTCCCCTCTACCTGTCAGACCTTCACACGGTCACCAACTACACGCTCGCACATTATTTAAAACACGCGCGCGATTCCAAATGCACGACGTGAACGGCACATCACTGCTTTGCCAGGATCTGCGAGCTTCCATTCGTGTTATTCCAGGAAGCGAAATTCACTACTTTGCAGTATTATCTTTGAAAGATTCGTGCAACGGGAGTGCATGACTTGATGTAAGCCTTTGGACATACGCCATTGATAAACACACGTATGTCTGTAGTAGAAAACTACAAAAAACCGAAATACAAAAACACAAATTAAGCTGTTTTTTTTTGTGCTTATTTTGTGTTTTTGTATTCCACTTTACAGTGTTGTGTAACTAGGTATAACTGGTGTTTAAAAGGGACTTCAACCATTGAGACGTTGGCGACACTGACCATAAAGATACTGTTACTGGGCGCCATTTTGTTTTTTCAGTTCTCTCCTTTGTCCACATAATGCGAGTAGGTTGTGAGGTTGACTTAAAGGAGAACACGAACAATGTGTATGCCGTTCATACAATTCGTGTTCTGGACCATATGGACAGGTGCTGTGTGTGACTTGTGGGTTTGGACAGTTTCGTGCATTTATCACTCGCAATTATTTTGCGTGGTCCTCCTGTGGAACGTGGTTGTAACAACAAAGCAACTATGCAGTGTAATGGTAAACATACAGTATATCTATAAAAATAATGCCACAGATAAATTTCTAACGTATCGTAGGTACTCCTTTGTTGATTCCTCGTTGGCAGCGCCACCAGCGCAATATGACTATTAGCAGAGGGCGAACCTGTAAACTTCATTCGGCAACAGGATGGAGCCCCTCCCCATTGGAATCTCTTTGCACGAGAGTGGTTGAACGTCCAAGTCCCTGACCGTTGGATTGGTCGTAATGGTCGAGACAACAGAGCTCTTTTCAGCTGGCCACCATGTTCACCTGACATAACGCCATGCGATTTTTTTTTCCTTTGGGGCTTTATAAAAGATAGCGTCCACGTTCAACCGCTACCAAATGATTTTGCTTCCATTATTCCGGACTTGTTAACGAAAGTGTGGGAAGAATTTGACTTTAGTTTGCATGTGTGTCGTATAACCAAAGGTGCACATATTTAATATTTGTAAGAAAAATTTTGCTAGTTTACCTTAAATTTGATTAATGATTTTTTGTAAATAGTCTAGGTTAAAATGCTGTGTACAAGCTCGGCTCCAGAAGGGGGGCGGTGGGGGCGATAGCCTCTCCCGAGACCAATTTTATTGATCAGTGTATATTTATGTTTACTTAAATATTTAATTTCGTATGTTAAACTTTTATCTCATCAAAAGTTGCATGGAGCTACTAAGGTTCTGTATTTTAAACCTGTAATTTGTAAATAATATTCCAAGGCCAATATCTGACCACTTTCAATTTTTTTTGCAACTACGACCTTTCTTTGTGCGATAGCCCCTCCCGAAAAGTCATCCTGAAGCCGCCATTGGCTGCGTACCACTGAAACTGCGACATCCTTTTATTAGCGCGCGGCTGGCTGAGCTGACACCCCGGGCGCACCAGTCGGCACCAGTGGTTCGTGTCAGTCGCAGAACTTGCATCACGCGGGAGTCTGGAAGTCTGCAGCGCCTCCCGTGTGGGCTCCTGTCCACGCCCGTGTCTGCACGACATCTCGGAGAGTCCTCTTCTGCCCGGACACAGTTTTACGTTCATCCGGAGCCGCACGATGATGGGACGGGCCGGTATTCGCCTCAACCCGTGACCAAAGTTTTCGAACTTCCAGGGCCGACGCGGGCACACAGCCAAAAAAAACGGCCAGAGCTCCCAAAGAAAAAAAAAATAGCTTCTTCCCAGGAGTTTGCTGAAAATGCCAAGGCCGGACGTTAAAAACGACAGCTATATCCAGCCGGGGCAGGTCAGGTTTTTTGGTCGATGGCTCTCGAGAAGTTGTCGCCGCGCTGAATGGCCTTCCCTTAACGAGGTGTGGACACCTCACACACGAAGTCTCACGGGAGATTGCGGTAAACAACTCGAGGGTCGGACACGCATTTCTTTTAATTATCGTTGCTGATGTCCCACCTGCATTATTATTTGTGTGTTGATTAGAACAGTCTTTTTGAAATAATAAGCTTTGAAACCAAGCAGGCTTTCACGGCCATTCTCTGAAGTAGCTTGCCTTCTGTGTTGTAGCCGCGTCCTTGGCGAATGATTCGCAGACGTTTAGGTCGACGTTGCAGGCTCCATCATCAGGGTGCAGTCATCTACTAGGTAACTGGTAACTGCTCCCTGGTGATGGCGACTGCAAATGTCGACCGAAACGTCGGTGAATTATTCGCCGAGGACGAGGCTACAACCCAGAAGCCAAGCTACTTAAGCAAAGAAAAAAACATTTAAAAATCCAAAATAAAGGGAGCCTAGCATTCGCAAAATCTTTAATCACGATGAGCGAGTTCAGGAGCTACTCACCTGCGAATAAAGTCGCATAATGATGCCACACTAATTAATTAACTCTACGCCCGTGTACTCGAACTAGTAAGTCGAAGACTGGTCGATATTCCTCGCGACTCGCTTGCCACTGCCGTGTTTTGATTCGTCTTTGAAGTCTCGGTAAACAGTCGTGGTAGGAAACCGTAAAAACACATCGACAATAATAATTTATTGCTGCATTTTATTTTGAACAACATTAACTATAAGTGACGCGATCACGAAATGGAATTTTTGACCTCGCTTTCGGAGCAAGGAGGGCGCAAGTGACAAGAACCAGTTCTTTGAGAGATTCTTGCAGTGGGAATGATTGAATCGAAAACATTTTTATGGACATGTTGTAACGTGTGTACCTTTGTACGCACTCAGAATCGACAGTGCCCCTATCATGTCTGTGGATGCCGCCCGCGCAGCACTGGGCGCGGGGGGCTTTGAACGCTGCGGCTGCTGATCGGACTTCTTCGGAAGCGGTCGGGCGTCATCGGTTGCGCGCCGATTCGCCGGAAAGGAAGTTGGCCATCGTTCCCACAAACGTACGAGACTATTCTGTTCTAGCCTGGTTAGGAGTTCTGCGCGTATGAAAGGGCAATGCTTCGAGTCAACAGAAGGCAGATCAACTGGGACTTCACCGAGCCAGGCCGCCGCGCTGCGCCCTACGCTGTCAGCATCGTGGAATCCCCGCCGCCTAGAGATCCCGACGGACTTCATGTTGGTGAGACTATTTCATGTCATAAACGTTCCTAGTGACAACTTAATGAAGATAGTGTCGCTTCGCAAGCATGAAACTCTGAGAGCAGTTGGAAACTGAATTCAAGTCTCAAGTATGAAGTCATGATAGGCGAGTGTATGGCACTTTCCGTGAGGGCCAGCGAGTGGGGCTGGAGAAAACATTAAGAGAACACTATACGTAAATACCAATACTGACGTCGACTGCCAACTCTGTGCATAACCAAACACTGGCAAACGTATCACCGTGGTCACAAGACAGTTTGCAGTATTAACACATGGCACGAGGTGCATAAGAATAACCGCGTAGATTACGTGTGACTTGGGTGACAGCGAGATATTTTGTGGACAGAATTAAAACTTTAGCCAACTTCAACGGATACCAAATTAGTTAATTTTAATGTGTACTTACCATGGTAGTAAATAATTTGAACCACAGCCAGTACTTGTTATTGATTGTATAAATACATTTTTATATCCCTTTTAGGTATTTTGTCTACGTAATGGGTTGCAATATGTTTATAATATTTTTGTAAATGTCACCTCGTAAATCTATGACAAACCACTTTTGTGATTGACAGTGTATGCTCAGTAGGTTGAACCTTGGCAGGCAAAAGTTGATTAAGGTTGCTGCTTTGATATTCTTGTCAGATTGTTAATTTTTTGTATGTTTTGTTATAGCCGACCTGTAACGAGTATTCAACCCCACCACGCAGGGGTACAGCTTTATAACGATTGATGTCAGTTCGAGAATGAGATGACATATTCGTCTGTGAGAATATACCTGTTAATAAATTGTTGTATTTACGAATTCTACTGGGCACCTAATTTTCTGACACACTCGCATCCGTTCTTTCCTGCCTTGTTATGGTTTCCTATTCCTTTAGTGATACCCGTGACAATGTGCCATTGTTGGTTTTCACTCTATGGCATACATAAACAAAAATAATTGTCAAGAAAGATGAAAACAAAAAAAAAAAACAGAAAAAATGGCTAAAAACACCCGATGTCAAATGTTAAAAAAATAGAGACAGCCCAGATAATTTCGTAGAATAAATTAGCCAGAAAAAATGTCAAGGCACAGACGAACACGGTATGACAACCACGAGACAATTGTAACAGCAACAGGGGGAAAACACACACACAACAACCTTGGAGATTACAGCGACAAACACACGAACGCACCGACAAAACTAAACAAGTATTCTGGACAACAACACGACTACGGCACAGACTAACACAATAAGCTTCCAATGACAAGCAGTTTCAACAGTGGCTTAGAAAACAACAAAACGGTTGTCATCTAGTGAACTTGGTTTAGAGAAGCGGTATGATAGGTGTGAAGCTCTGTAGCGCTTCCAGCGCGGTATCGACCCTATGAGCAAAGCTATGAACTGGTGCGCAGGCTTCTCATCGTGCATAGGACAACTATAATGTTTGAGCGGTAACCATAACAATAGATGGCGGCGAAATGAAGATAAAGATGAAATTTTGAGCCATTTTAGTTTTCCTAAATTACAGTTTAATACCGAAATACGTGAAGAGAACTACTCATCACACCTAAACGTGTTGGTTAATGCTGTTTGTAAACATACACTACTCGGATATGTAGAGCAGTTTTCATATCACTCCGCATACCGTGTGTGTGTGAGCGGGTGTACAGGGGCCTTAAGGGGCCCGCCTCGTCAGGGGTGTATGTGTGTCAGTGAGGCGGGATGATAAGCGCGACGCTCGCTGGTGCTTCTAGCGCGGTGTCTCCTCTGGACTGGCGCGCAGTCTTCTCGTCGTCACAGGATAACTGTGAAATTTGAGCGGTGACCGTAATATTATATGGCCAGAAATGAATATAAAGGTGTAATGCAAGTCCCTTAAGTGCTTTAAAGAATCTGTACCGTGTGGCCATAGGCGGCATGGCCACTTGATTTTAGATTTATTTTAATTATTTTGAATTATGGCTGTTACGTAATTTTAGTTTTAATATTTGCCCCTTTCTTTTTTTTTTTTTGTTTGTTATAAGTTTTGTAAATCTTATTTTTAAATATGTTTTTATATTATGTTATTTTTTACGTTAATGGTTTAGTTTCTTAATATTTAATAATAACGCTTTGGACTTTCAATCAAAATACTGTGTGCGACGCTCCCCCGCTGTGAACATGCAAATATACTGTTCCAAGGCTATAAGGTGGTGGGGGAAATACGCCAAGGAAAAAAGAAAAAGACAGAATGAGCTGTAGGCGGAGTGTCGTCAGCTGATCGCCGTGTGGCGTGTGTGCGCTTCGAGCGTAACGCGCGCGATGGCTCGTGGTATTGGGCCTGGGCAAGCTCGCGAATACTTCTTCAATAAAATCAGCTGACGTGTATTGAGCATTGGGGAATACTTACGGCGTCACGGGTGCCGCCAAGAAGAAGAAGAGTTCACGCTACATTTTCCGTTGATTGCAGAGTTAATATGAAGCATTTAGCACCTCTGCTAAATTACAGCCCGTTAAACTCCAGGCCAGGAGGTCCGGGGTGTGATTCAACGTACATCGTTCGTCCAAGTAAGTGATTCCGGCCCTGAACTTTTGCCCCTGTAATCCCGGGGCGTTGATTTGGACTTGGCCAAAATAAGAGTGAATAATCCAAAAATAACTTCTGCAAAAAGACCCTGCCCACAACTTCGAGTGTATGTTCCATCGTGGTACCAATTTTAACGAACCTTGTATTATGCTTGCCGCGAAGCGTCGAAAATTAAAATTCACCCGGGTGTAATTAAGACATTTTAGAGTGACATTTATTTTTATTAACTTTTATTTAAAAAGAATTGTAATTCATTATTTATACACACACACACACAAACACACACACACATATATATATATTTGGAGCAGCTTTTCATCAATGTCTGATTTTATTTATGGGTTTATTACAGTATTTATTTATTGGTATATACTAAAACGTGGCTCTATTAAAAGCCTCTGTAGCTCTATAGGGCAAAAGGTTATAGGTATTATTGTAATCTTTTTGAGATTCTGTCTTCAATTAAATTGCCTGCCATGTTCATGCGCAAGTAGTCCTATTAAAGTTTTTGGCATTTCAAGTAATTACGTGTTTTTCGTTTTAAATACTATTACTCTGTTCTCTTCCTTTTCCAAAAGGTCTTTGAATAATTTACTTAAGAATTTTGGGGCACCCGTTTATTGGAGCAGCCCGCAAAATAATAATTTGAAAAAGATTAAGAATTTACGTAGTGTTTAAGGCTGTTCCCAGACGGGTGTCTGGCTTGTGGTGGTGTGACACAGGGGGTGCCAACCACGACAACAGGTTGTTTTACGCCTAAAAAATTACTCTGAAAACATGCGTTTTAGCCATTTTATCTCTTCGAAAACTACAGTTTAAAAACTTAATCCGAAATCAAAAGTACTTTTTCGGTCCTCAGCGAACTCTTAAATGCTTTTCGTAAGCAGACCCCCACTCGGATATCTTGAGTAGTTTTGAAATCGCGTTGTTTTTTCCTGAAGCTCTGCGCACCGTGTGTGTTTCCGGGTGGGCGGGGGCCTCAAGTGTGGACGAACGCGCGGTCACTAGCCACTAGAGACCAGGCACTGCGGGTTGCAGCGCGGGGCAGGCGCGGGAGACTGGCTGTCACCTGACACGGAAACAGCGCAGGGGAAAGTTACGTGTTCCCGCTTCCCTCGTGGCGGCCTTGACTCACTCCCAGAGCCCCCCCCCCCCTCCACACATACACTCTCACACATGTCTGCCCGTCGCCGCTATGAAGACACGAGGCAATCCTTGACAACTAAATGTACGAGAGAGAATAGGGACAACTATATAATTAACAATGAAGATAAACGAAAATAAACTTAACATACACGGATACAAACAGAAAGGTGTACAACAAACAAAAGAAATAGGACAAGATAGATAAATATTATGACAACCCTTTTATTGACCGGGATATGTTTGGAGCATTTTGTCATGTTTGTATACATTATTAAAAATTTATGAATAATAATTATAGAGAAGGAATTTAAATTATGAAGTGTATAGTTCGAGGCACAAAAGATAAATAAATAAAGCATGAAGACAGCGGCCCCTAGGAAAAAAAAAATATATATAATAAAGAGGACGAAAGGGAAGATCTAGTGAAGGTAATAGGTTTCAACGGTAACCATCACATTGTATGGCGGAGAAATGAATATAAAGTTGAAATGCAAGTCCCTGGAATGCTTTCAAGAATATGTACCCTCCGTTTCATTCCTAAAAATTACTTGGAAAACAAAATCCTGTTTAAGACAGTTCCACTCTTATAAACTACAGTTTAACACCGAAATATGGAAACAGAACTACTTATAAGCCCTCGGCGTACCTTTTAATGTTTTTCGTAAACCAACACCAGTTGAGGAGATTTTAAATCGCGTGGTTTTTTGACGTGACAACGTCTACTAAATCGATGAACGCCGGCTGCACGCACGAAAAAGGTGTCCCGTTACGCACATTGTCCCGTTACGTTGTGTCTAGTTACGCTCATTGTACGCTTGCGCCGCATCTATCTTTCTTCCACTCGATTGGAACAACCATCGATTTGACTTTTTCGAGGCACATTAAACTTGAAACACTCCCATTGTTTTCCTACTTTTCCTATCATCGTCCTATCCTTAACAGAATAACACAGATTGGAAGAAGTTAAATAGCAAACATGTATAAAAGTTATAGTTAAAATAATCTCTTCGTTAAAGTAATAAACATGTTTGAATTAATGAGTGCAAACAAAAGTAAATTTATCAATTAAATTGTATATTTCATTCCACCCCTTCTTTGTATCCATACAAAATAGTGATAATTCAATAAAAATGATTCAATTTTATTCATAAAAGTATGCAATCATTTCATCAATGTTTTTTTATGACGTTGTCACGTTAAACTATCGTCCGTAAACCGACTTTACAGACAAACAATTGTTTTCTGCAGCTCCGAGCACCGCACGTGTGCCCGGGCAGGCGGGGGAGTATTCGCGAAGCTCGCTGAGGGTTTGTTCGCGGGACGAGCTAGAAGCCAGCAAGGGGACCTGATCAGGGCCGCAACTAAGGGGGGGGGGGGGGGCAAGCGGGGCATACGCCCCGGGCGCAAAGCTGTGGGGGCGCCGAGATCGCTTGCATTGTAATTCCTACTACAACTGATAACTGGTAAAAAGGTTTTTTAACTCGCATGCCAGGAATGTCTAATCTGATTTACAATATAATGTCTCAACATATTTAATGAACAAGTCTAGTGATTACACGGACTACTTTATGGACATAGTGGGTTCATGAATGGAAGTTACAGTAGCACAGAAACTGTTACGTGTAGGTATGGAAAATGCTTAAATAGCACCATTTTTCCGTGGGAGGGCCCCCGGACCCCCCGCTTTATTGGTGTGGTATGTGCAAAAAAAGAGGGGGGGGGGGCGCATGAATCCATCATGCCCCGGTTGCCAGAGACTCTAGTTGCTGCCCTGGACCTGATGCCAAACACGCCGACTCCGACCCTCGGGAAAGACAGCGCACCCCGTGGCGCAACGCACAGCTGCCGGCTCGCGGCGACGGGACTTTCAGCCCGGCTCGCGTCTCGCAGTTGCCACAGTCGACCTCGTCTCGGGAGAAACTACTGCACCTTTTTGCGAGTGCTGTAGTTTCACGCATTTCACAACGTCACCCTTTTTATTGACGTGACAACGCCTAATAAATCGATGGACGCCGGCTGCACGCACGAAAAAGTGTCCCGTTACGCACATTGTTCCGTTATGCTGTGTTACGTTACGCTGTCGGCGAGTGCAGTAATAATAGGTGATTCATATAATTGATGATAGATATTTGATTACAGTTTATTTATATGAAAACTTGTTCGTAATTATATTTAAACTTTATAGCTAAACGCGTGTTTTTAAAATTAATAACTAGTCATCTACACGTGAACTGTTTCGTCGACTGTTTATAAAGTGAAGTGAAAAGTTAATGTGGTTTTCATTGCTTATTACAACAACAATTTCGGCCATAAAGGTTAATTATTCTTGCATTTTAAAAATCTGATTACTCGTATGATTCCAAGTATTTATTCTTTTATTATTAAAATAAAAATTATTCAATTTGATTCATAAAGGTATGCAATCATTTCATCAATGTTTTGTTATGACGTTGCCACGTTAAACTATCGTCTGTAAACTGACTTTACGGACGACCAATTTTTTTTTTAATTTTAAAACAGAGGTATTGAAATGCGCCGACATGGACCAATGAACAGCCAGGAGCTGTGTGTCGTCCAAGGGTAGCGCGAGGGGTTGGGATGAGAGTGGGGGCCACTCCGGAGCTGGGTCGAGAGTGTCTCCCCTGCGGGTGCCGCGGACAGACGCACGCCTTGCACCGCAGTCCTGGTGCGGCCTAACCCACAGGCGCGGAGTCGCAGTGCCTGCAGCAGTGAGCCACTTGCTGAAGTGCTCGGAGGGTTGCCTGGCACTCAACGAATTCCAAAATCCACCCACGTATTTATAAAATGACTCCAGGACTTTCGTTATTTTATTTATATTAATCATTTGCATGCAAAATAACAACTAGTCCTTTACTACGTCAAGTAAGTATAACTTCTAACGCACGTTGATAAGTACACGCGCCCATTTTTTGTAAAAAAATTAATTGAAAAGAAAACGATATAATTAAATTTATGACTTATTATTAATTAAAAAAATAATATTATCGGACAATGCTCCTGATGAAATACAAGAGTAAAAGTATTTCCACGTCCTCTTTTCAAATTTTATTTTACGAAATACAGTGTTTCAGGTACAATTTAAAAAATTTTCGTTACATTACAAAATAGTTTCTAAAACTTTTGTGCCCTCTGGCGTAATTCTGGCTACAGAACACACCTAAAATAGGCTAGAACTAAAGGCAGAAAAATTGCACCGGAAAGAGAGAGAGAGAGAGAGAGAGAGTAAATGCTCATCGACACGCTGTAGGCAGAGTCCACTGGTATCCGAATCCATTCTCATCTATTTATTTTCTCCCACTTCTTTTTATAATTTACCTTGGCACAGCGTGGGATCGACTTCCAACCGAAAACCCGCCCATTTACTCAACCCAAACCACACACTTGAAAGTCATTAACATCCTTAATTTACATCACGATCAAAATCTAACTGCTATTTTCATAAGTGGATGTAGTGGGCGACTATCCGCAGCCAGGTTAGACTAGGTTAGGTAAGGCTAGGTTATGTTAGGCTAGGATAGGTTAGGTAAGGTTAGGTTTGATGTGTTATTTCGGCGTTAAGGTACATTTAAGAAACACACACAAATTCATTCAGTTGTTATTTCGGCGTTGTGGTACACAGCAGTTTTCTAGCTGTCGACGTTGTGGTCAATTTTGACATTCGGCGTTATGGTAGTTCGGCGTTGTGGTAACGACCCGTTGCCTGGCCCTGCGCTGCTAGGCTGGTCACCTGGGTGTCTGAGGAGTGCCAGTGTGACGTGGTAGATCGGGGTAGACACGGGAAGCCTAAGATGTACATCAAGTTCTGTCCCTGCCCGAACACGCCCGAATATTCACCTCCGGCCAACCTCGGGTTTATTGATATATATTTATATTTCTCTGTTTATTTTAATTTAGCTACACTAACCTAACTAACCGTCCATAGTGTTTTAAAGTGTTTTAATGTAGCTAACCTAACCGACCACTTTTAATATTTGAATTCATTTTTCCTGCGTAAAAATGAAACAAATGCCGAGGTTGGCCGAAGGTGAATATTCGGGCGTGTTCGGGCAGGGACAGAACTGGATGGACATGTTAGGCTTCTCGGGTAGACTCCTGCAGTGTCGTGATCTCGGGGGCAGAGCACACACTCAACTGTCTGGTCAGCCAGGTCAGCCAGGGGTGGTCAGCTCGGTGGTGATGACACTGTGACACTGGGACCCAGCAGGCAGAGGCCCAGGGAGCTGAGTGGACTAGTGGAGCGCTGACAGGCGAGTGACAGCGATGACAGCGTGCCGGCGGCTAACTCGCTCCAGGGGCACCTTCCCCCCCCCCCTTCCCCGTGCACCCCTCACACACCCCGCCACTAGGGTCCCGCTACTTCGGATATAGTAAATACTTTAACAACTAAAAATCTTTGTAACATGTTTCTTTCTTACAAATATGTACAAATGTACATAGAATATCCATAACTTATTTGGACTAAAAAAAAACAACACAATGTAACAAGAGTTATTTTGTCACCACAAAATATTTTCTTAGTGTGTCATTTTGTGTATTTTGTGGTGGCTACTTAGTAATAAGTTTAAAATTGTGTGTTATGGCTTAGCTAAACACTTTTAAAAAACCTTGCTGTGGTACTATTTTCTTTATCTTGTTTTCTATCATTGTGCTAAACGGCGAAATGTACTTGAAATAGTGACATGTTCATACATCACGGAGAAATGTGAAAATATAACAAAATTCAAAATGCTGCCAAGATACTAATTACTACTCTAGTTCATTCATCGATTTCCGGTTCTGTCAGTGCTTTCGGGACTCGACATCGACAGCATGAATTTTCGTTTTTGTTGCGCGCTGCTCTGCTCTGGCGAGGCGACCACTAGGCCTCAGTCGCCAGTCTGTGTCCGAACTGCCGCGTGCCTGCGGCTGTCTAGCCAACATTCTTTCAATAACCACGGTGTTTCCTTTCAGTTTGTCATGAAAGGAATACATTTTATTTGAAGTTAATAAACCTGGAATTTTGCATGCGTCAAAACGATTCCGAGAAGGCCTGTGGCGTTTTACTGTATACTGCACACAATACACTCGTAAGTATAGTTCAAATTTGCTCACTTGTAATAAAATACAGATTTACATATGTGCTGTATTTTTTCGTAGCAGGCGCGGATAATCCGCACCGCGGATCATCCACCCGCGGATAATAGGGAGTTTACTGTACTATATAAACAAATGACCGCCATCTTCTCACGTGAACAAGCTGGCCACAGTGCTCAGAGCTTGTGCTCCATCTGTATCTTTCTGTAATCTCTGGTGCGGGCAGCACAGCCGGGACAACGTGGTATCCACATAGTCACGCAGCGGAGCACTGACTGCAAGCATGTGAGCCTCACTGGGTCTCCACAGCCACGCGCTTGCAGCCCAGAGAGCACAGACTGTGGAGTCCGGCTGCGGGCCGAGATGCCGCCTGAGCCACGCCCTACGAAAATAAATACGTTCAATGGAATGCTGCTACCTAACGGCGTTGCGTTCATCTGTTCGTCGAGGAAGTGTTTGAAGTTACACTTTGTTATACGCGTTATGGAAAAATTATGAGAGTGAATTTTTAAGACGCACGCGTACTATGCAACGAAATTTTACCAAGATGAAAAAAAAAATGCTACATACAAAAAAAAAGGCTGCATACAAATAAATATTATATATGTGCTTTTAAATCTTATATTGTATTATATAGTGATTGGTAATTAATATTGGTTCATGTCATTTAAAAAACTATTTAATTATTGTGAATATTAGTGATAGAAGTTGTGTTTATAAACTTTTTCAAGTGAGGTTATGTTCCCGTATGTATAATTTATCTACATTATAAATTAATAAGTTAGAATAAAAATCCAGCATATTAAATTTTTTTAATTATTAATAAAAATTAATATAGATTATTTTACTAAAGTAAATAATTATATACGCCTGTTCATATTAATTTTGAATACTGAGTATTTATTAATTTATTAATTTGATTGAATTTATACTTTACCATACGTATGCCTACTTATAATATCACACCAGTCATTGCATGCAAAATTAAAGTTAATTTTTTATCACGCCAAGTAAGTAAAACTTCTAACGCGTCAATTGCTGTTTTTTTTTTTCTTTTTCTGTATCTACTGTTCTGGTTACTACTGTCTCGTTGTTGGTACACTGTGTTCGTTTGTGCTGTGATATATTTACCAAGCTAATTCCTTCCACGGAAATATCACTGTGCTGTCTACGGATTTCTCTTTTTGACGTCGGCTGATTACGTGATACACTTTCGCACAATAGCTTACAGTACAGAAAAAAAACTACACCAAAAACAAACTAAAACTAAACATTTATTTATTTTTTAACGTAAGTACGTCTCTGTTGGAGAAACATTTGTACACAAATGCAGGTGTGGTGATCCTGGCAGTTGTGCTGGCTAGTCGCAGCAGCCAAGGCCCGCCAGTCGACAGTGATTCATGGCTGTGAGCGAGCAACAATGGCCACCACCGGCGCCACACGCCGTGGGCACGCTGAGGACACGCTTCCCGTGTGCCTCCCCCACCCCCACCCCCTCCCCCACACATGGACACAGCCAGGGCTGCTGCACGGGAAGCCTAAGATGTACATCAAGTTCCGTCCCTGCCCGAACACGCCCGAATATCCACCTTCGGCCAACCTCGGGTTCATTTATATTTATATATATATATATTTCTCTGTTTATTTTAATGTAGCTATACTAACCTAACTAACCGTCCATAGTTTTTTTAAAGTGTTTTAATGTAGCTAACCTAACCAACCACTTTAATATTTGAATTCATTTTTCCTGCGCAAAAATAAAACAAATCCAGAGGTTGGCCGAAGGTGAATATTCGGGCGTGTTCGGGCAGTGACATCTTGATGTACATCTTAGGCTTCTCTCGCCTTCTGCGCACTCAAGACCAGCTTCGTCAGAGGCAAGAGTGCACCTACAGATTATTCTGTTATCTTGATTCATTTCAATGGCTTATAAATTTATGTCATTTATATGTTATAATAGAACCCATTTTTTCCCCTTTAGTACTATACGATTAAACTTTACATATGAGCACACTTTATATCAGCACTTCGGAGAAATGAATTGAACTCTAAATAATTTCCATTAATTTCATTTTACTGTTTATTGCCTCAGTTCATCAATTCATGACACTATTACCAATCAAACATACAATTGACTATTTTAAGTGCATCTTCAATTTAGTCTTTTAAGTATGGAATTAAAACTCCAATTTACTCTTCTGTAACTGATTACAATCTCCTGTTTTCTCATCTATAATGTTGATTCAAATCTCTTATTTTCTTTTCTACTCAGAAATTTAAGTCTCTAGCGTACTTAAAATCACTTTTCTAACCACCTCCACCATTATTTAAAATTCATTCAAAAGTATCAGTTCTTGTTCCATCGCTCGACAGAAGTCTTGAATCCACGGTCACAAACCTCAACGAAGTTTCCCGGACCAAAATCACAGGAACTATTCTTAAAGATATTATCTTTGAAAGATTTGTGCAATGGGAGTGCATTGCTTGACGTAAGCTTTTGGACATACGCCATTGCTAAGCACTTCAAAAAACCCAAAAGACAAAAAACACAAATTAAGCAAAAAAAAATGCTGTTGTCGTTTGTTGCTGTTTTGGAAAACTATTTGGTTTGTTTCGTCTTTTCGTTTTATCGTGTTTTTGTCTCGTTTCAACTGTTGTGCTGAAAATTTTTTGGGTTCAATATTTTTGTGTTGTCATCATTTGTGGGGGTTTTTCCCCCTGTTAGTCCATTTTTTCTTTGTTTTTCTTTGTTTGTTGACCATATTCCTGTTATGGAATATTATGTGGTGTTTATATCCTGTTGACAACAGCAATTTTTTGCTTAATTTGTGATTTTTGTATTTTGGGTTTGTTGTAGTTTTCTTCTACAGACATGCATGTGCTTAGCAATGGCGTAAGTCCAAAAGTACATCAAGTCATGCTTAAAGGAGGAGAGACGACCAGGCCAGACGGGCGACGCTCGGTCGGTACGAGATGTCCTCCGGGCGTGAAGGCCGGATATGTTAATAAGCCCCAGGACATTATACCCCACGTCGCCCGGCAGAAACGATCAAAGGAAGAAGCTATAATTTGATCGGCCGCCTTGTCCGTCACTCACGGGGAGCGGCCTTAGTCGTCGGAGGGAAAGTGGAAGAGGGAAAAGCAGAGGAGGGCCTGTCGTCCAGTTCAAGGACGCCGCCAGCGGCGCGAAGAGAAACACTGGAACCTCCCGACTTGTAGCCGCGCGGGGCAGACAGGAGCGCCACGATGCGGCAAGCATAAGACGTCCATCCAGTTCTGTCCCTGCCCGAACACACCCGAACAATTTCACCTTCGGCCAACCTCGGGTTTATTTATATATATATTTATATTTCTCTGTTTATTTTAACGTAGCTATACTAACCTAACTAACCGTCCATGGTGTTTTAAAAGTGTTTTAAATGTAGCTAAACCTAACCGACCACTTTTTAATAATTGAATTCTTTTTTTTCCTATGCAAAAATAAAACAAATCCCCGAAGTTGGCCGAAGGTGAATTGTTCGGGTGTGATCGGGAATGTCAGAACTTGATGTGCATCTTAGGTCTCTCTCTCTCTCTCTCTCCCTCCCCCCCCCCCCGATGCAGTCTCTCTCTCTCTGACGGGGTGACGGCTACAGGACAGGACGACGACGACGTGTCCTACCGAGTGTCACACACACACGAGACCATAGACCAGGACAGGTGCAGCGAGGTGGCACGACACTGCACTCCGACCATTCCACGACCTCCCGAGGCACTCCAGACAATGGGCTGAATGTCTTCGGGAAACACAGACCTGTGCCGCTGTGTCACCGTCTAGTGACCTCGCTTCGCCCCAGAACTCAAGCCCAACGACATACAAGGGGATAGCAAAATTTTAAATTTGTAAACCAAAGGCATTTTAAAACATTTTTTTTGACGTGACAACGTCTAATAAATCTATGAACGCCGGCTGCACGCACGAAAGTGTCCCGTAACGCACATTGTCCCGTTACGCTGTGTCCCGTTACGCTCATTGTACGCTTGCGCCGCATCTATCTCTCTTCCACTTCGATTGGAACAAACATCGATTTGACTTTTTCGAGGCACATTAAACTTGAAACACTCCCATTCGTTTCCTACTTTTCCTATCATCGTCCTATCCTTAACAGAATAACACAGATAGGAAGAAGTTAAATAGCAAACATGTATAAAAGTTATAGTTAAAATAATCCCTTCGTCAAAGTAATAAACATATTCGAATTAATGAGTGCAAATAAAAGTAAATTTATCAATTAAATTGTAGATTTCATTTCACTCCTTCTTTGTATCCATACCAAATTGAGATAATTCAATAAAAATGATTCAATTTTATTCATATGCAATCATTTCATCAATGTTTTGTTATGACGTTGTCACGTTAAACTATCGTCCGTAAACCGACTTTACAGACAACCATTTTTTTTAAAGTACAACTTTAATTAATATTGCCACAATGTTAGGATTGAAAGCCTGTCTTACACACCATGTTGTTGTTTTTTTGTAATTACTTTAATCTAAGGGCTATTTCCAAAATTTTAACGCTATACTTTCCTTGCATTTTATGCTATGCCCCAAATATTTCCACCAGATATTGACTTATATGTAGTATGTATAATATCATGGGTGTAAAAGGTCGCGCAAGGCTTCGTAATTAGCATCACTCGCGGTACTTTTTAACCCATGATATTATAGAAAGTGAACGTCTGTTGAAGATATTTGCGGCAAAACTAAAAAATGCAAGGGAAGTATCGAGTTAAAAGTTTAGTAACAGCTAGAGACCGAAAAAATTCGCGAATTCATTTCGCGATAGGCTAAAATACAAATAGTTATACCTCAGTGCTGCCTCTGCTATTGGTTCACAACTCACCTGGAAAACTCTGGGCCAATGATAAAACGCTCGACCAGAGCTTTATCGAATCACAGGCTGCTACGCTGGGACGCCTCACAAGACAGCAGCCAATGAGTGGGTGACATTTGACCGAGTGTACGTAGAACTGTGGAGTTCATCCTACAGGTCAACCCGCGAATTTTTTCTGTCCCTAACAATAAGTAATGATTCTCTGTATTCTTTAGACCTATGATTACATTTGAAATACTGACTTTTGGCATCCGCCGTCTTCCAATGAAAACCTCCTCCTCCATTCCTGGAGCGTCACTGACAGACCAAACGTTAACTACACATCAACGAATCAATAAAGCTCCTTCGTTGTCGTCCTTATCGTCTCCTGGTTCTGTGCCTCAAACACCCGAAGAGTCGCGGGAGCAACAATGACTCTCTTCTCTGCGAAGAACTTGTTCGTGGTTGTTAAGCGAGAAGGTTAGCGGTCGTTTGAGGAGTCAGGCCCTGGGACTCCTGGGGACTGGTATCCGAGACCAGCTAGCCAACATAGTTACGCCTCTCCTGAGCAAGGCGTGTGGCACCGCTCGCTGGTGTAAAACAAACAGGAGCTACGCCTGTGGTCACTCCCTTGAGCAAGGAGAGACCCTGACAAGGACAGAGTGCCACCCTGCAGTCTCCATCATGAAGACCTTGGAGGTTTGCAGGGCTCAAGAGGGTCCTCTCCCGTCACTGGAAGCCCAGTCCAGTCTACTCACTTAGGCTTCACTCAGCGAGGTGGTTGCCATCCGTCTTATCTCCAGAACACCCGGAGAATGGTAAGTGGGAGGTATTGAAGACAGGCCCGAATGCGGAGTCGCGCTCGGGCAGAGCACACGTCGCGACTTGCTCCACCAAATGCTTCCCGGCCGAGGGGCGGACTATGTGATGGGCGCGGGTCGGTCCACTAGACATTACAGGAGCAACATCTGGAGGAAGGAGTAGAGGAGGTGAGGTGCCCCTCCTGTCGCAAGGATCAGACCGCACTGGCCTTCCTCGCCGGCACTGTTTCCCGTGAAGGAGGGAGGGAGGGAGGGGTCGTAAACCCGACACCACATCGGCGATGCCACGGCTCCAGAGCCCCACTCGACGCGGGAGGAAGATTTAGGGTGGAAAGCAAGTCGCCGTTGAGGAGGGACGAGCTCTTAACAGCCCGATATAAAGTTTTACGCCCGGTTGCGTCGACCCCGCGGCACGGCGACGCCTTCCGACGGGCGAGAACAGTTAAGTGTCCCCCGGGTCCAAGTCCCCAAGGAAGAGAAACTCCCGAGGGTCGCACAGAGGCGGACTTGCGCCGCTCTTGCCCGCGCCGGGCGGCGGACAGCGGAAAGCTCTCAGGCGCCCGGCGCGACAGAGGCGCTGATAGGCCTGCGACAAGCGACTCCTGGTTGAGACCCTCCTCAGGCCAGACCCAGATCCTCGGGCCAGACCCAGATCCTCGGGCACCCCCCGGCCCTCGTCTGTTCCCCGGCGACGGAGCGCGGGGAACCGGTCGACCGAGGAAATAACGCGCGGAGTGAAAGCCTGCCGCAGCCTTACACAATTTTCCAAACATGTATTAGGGAATCAGAAAAAAAAAAAAAACTCTTTTTCTAAAAACTTCAGTGCGCAGTAGGCTACAGCTCGTAAAGGATGTTTACTATGGACGTTAAATGCTCAAGAAAAGGACGGAAGCTTTTGAAACGGGGGAGTTACTAATGCATTCTGAGAACTCTGTGGGTAGCTGGAGTGACACAACCGAAGAGTAGAGGCAGGCGAAGTGGATATATTTCAAGGCATCCATAGCGAGATTAAGCACTAATGGAGGGGAAAAAAAAGATACTAAGAAATGTTGGAATCTGTGAGGCAGAGGCAAGAGCTAGCAGCTGATAATGCGTGGCAAGAGGAATGGGTCAACTTAAGGATCTCATTGAGATTAGTGTCCATTCTGAGTGCCGTAACACACACAGCATGAGTTAATCAACCATCGCCGTACACCCCACTGGATATGGACAAGTCCTACACACAGGTTATGACTTGAAATGATTTTTAAAATTAATACGGCAGCATACTTTATAAGTAACCAGTTTTTGTTACGGCAAATTCAAAGGTAAACATTTCACTGCGATGTCATCTGTATACGTAAATGTATTAACAAACAGGCATTATTATCGTAAACAAGTAAAAAAAAATTAATATCACATCTTGTAAAATTTATTGTCTACGTGTTTATTTGTTATCTTATATATTGAGAACATCTAAAGCTGTTTGAACGAAATGTTTTAACGTCATTAATTAAAAATATTAGGCTGCACGGTACTCGTAATTATTGCAAGACTATAATAATGTTACGAACGTGAGCAAGGCCGCGTCACGCGCAGGTGCAGAGCTGGCTGGGCTGACATCACATGCCGCCGCAACATGAGATGTGCCGTGCGCACCTGGGTCGCCGCTTCCCCTCCCTCCAGCCCTCAGCTCCCCGCGCGGCGCTGTTAGCTTGACATCCGAAACCTGACAGCTGCGGAGTTACGCGAGCCACCGACACGTGTTTCGAGAGATTTCTGCTGTCGTGTCGGCGCGGAATGACGCGACTGGCCCCAGCCGCGCTCGTGAGTTCCAGAAATGGCGGCTGATATATAAAAAGAGGACGTCGGCCTCAGCAGGTGAGCAGGGAAGTTCAGAGAGAGAGAGAGTTCAGGCGGGAGTTCTCCCGCGGCGGAGCTTCCGGGGCGATAGTGCCGCGGGTGCGGCAGAGTGGCGAAGTCCTTGGACGAAGGTTCCAGGGCAGGGAGTGAGAGAGTTCAGTGGAGTCGGGAGTTCTCCCGCGGCGGAGCTTCCGGGCGATAGAGCGGCGAAGTCCCTGGGCGAAGAGTTCAGTTCCGGGCGATAGTGTCGCGGGCGCGGCGGAGTACCAAGCGAAGTTCCGAGCGAGGCGTCGAGTGGGATCTCGGCGAAGGCAAGTGCGTCGGCGGCGGCGGAGTGCGGCGACGGAGTCCTGCGACGGAGGTCCACGAGGGGCGCTGCGGCGAGAGTTGCGCCAGAGGTGCGGCCCAGCGAGGTGTGCAGTGTGTAAGAACCGAGTGACTGGTGAAGCAACATTTTTAAGTGCAATTGATTATTTTTTAATTTTATAAGATTAATTGTAAGTGACATAAGTCGTGGCCATCAATAAAACTGTGTGTGTAATAAAAATCTATAAAAGGGCTATCCTTTACGAACCCCCGTAAATCGTAACAATATATTACAACTAGATATGATTTATTAGGTAATTGATTGTCGCTAACTGATGTTACTTATTCTTCACAGCGGTACAGAGATTGAGAAAAACAGCACTGAACGAATGCGTGTATTGAGACGCTTCTTCATAATCTACTAAATTACATTATTTAAATAACTCATGCAACGGGGTATTTTAATTTAATACAATTCTTTGGACATACGCCATTGAAGTTTTGCACCGTTTGTCGTGAAAAAACTTCAAGAATACAAAAGAAAAAAGAAAACATAAACCCACAGAAAACAATTCTAAATCAGCAGATTTCAAACTTAAAATATCAGACAGCATAGAAAACACAGTGGGGTAACAACGACGAGACATTTCAACAAGAACAGTAACAGACTGTACCGTAGTTTTCAATTACACACACTTAGAAGCAACAGCGTAGCTATATTTTTATGTGCAATGACTCGTAAACCATCCATTTTAATTTTCCATTAAAGCTGAATTACAGAAAGTGTTGCTACATTTGGCATTCCAAAAAAAATTTCAGTATATTTTAATACGCATTATTATCAAAACACATTTCAACATAGATCAATTACATGTATAATGAACTCACTATTAAATGTTTTCTTGCACACAATATATACAATTTTCAGTGTCATAATTAATTTTCATCAACACTTCGTAAAAAAACTCAGGCAGTATGAACAATAAATTTACTTATTAAATAGAATAATGGTTGAAACGCTACATTTTTTAAAGTGAAGGATAATAGATATCTGATTGTTTTTCAAATTAATACACAGTTGTTTGTATCCAATACGCTTAATTAATATAACTGAAAATCAGATAATAATTATTAACGGCACAGGAATTTGTGTTCAAAATAATACCGGTTTTAAGATATAACGATACATCTTGTAATAGTATGATACTTCGTTATAACTAAGCTAGTGTTTATTTCCTGAGTTTTCCCTGGTTTGAAGTTACCTTTTTCAATTGCCTGAGTTTTCCCTGGTTTGAATTTACCTTTTTCAATTGCCTAAGTTTTCCCTGGTTTGAAGTTACCTTTTTCAATTGCCTAAGTTTTCCCTGGTTTGAAGTTACCTTTTTCAATTGCCTGATTTTTCCCTGGTTTGTATTTACCTTTTTCAATTGCCTGAGTTTTCCCTAGTTTGAATTTACCTTTTTCAATTGCCTGAGTTTTCCCTGGTTTGAAGTTACCTTTTTCATTTGCCTGAGTTTTCCCTGGTTTGAAGTTACCTTTTTCAATTGCCTGATTTTTCCCTGGTTTGAATTTACCTTTTTCAATTCCCTGAGTTTTCCCTGGTTTGAAGTTACCTTTTTCAATTGCCTGATTTTTCCCTGGTTTGAGGTCACCTTTTTAAATTGCCTAAGTTTTCCCTGTTTTGAAGTTACCTTTTTCAATTGCCTGATTTTTCCCTGGTTTGAAGTTACCTTTTCCAATTGCCTAAGTTTTCCCTGGTTTGAAGTTACCTTTTTCAATTGTCTGATTTTTCCCTGTTTTTAATTTACCTTTTTCAATCGCCTGAGTTTTCCCTGGTTTGAAGTTACCTTTTTCAATTGCCTGAGTTTTTCCTGTTTCCCGGACTTTCCCTGGCCGCGGCAACCCTGTCTCAGTTGCTTGCGCTCGTCTTCCCGCAGGTTTCGTGACGTCATCCCCCTGCCGTCGCACAGAGCGAGCGCGCCACGGTTTATCGCAGTGTTGCGTGCTTTGCGGCCTGCCAGAGCTTCCAGACGGACATTCTTATGGAAACAAACAGTGACTTCTCGCCTGGCATGCTATTTCATTTCGGAGGAATAAGGAATAAAAGAGGGAGGGGAATATATACGCTCTCTCCACACCTTCACGAGGGGAGCGAAGTAACACGCTCCCTCCTGCTTAACCGCTACCCTGGTTCCACAAATGACAAACAAGTACTTTTAAAAACGACACACACGAAACGTTATGTTACAAATAGCCCAGTTTTATCTGCCCAACATAAGATTACTGTTTGCCTTTGACCTTCTGCGATAAAAAATAAATAAAAGAGGCTTAGGTAAATGTGGCTACTATTTTTTTTGCCTATCCGTAATCCAAATTATACTCGGGTTCTCAAACGAAATATCAATTGTAACTTACGTGAATACAGCATAACGAAAATTAATTAAATTATATATATATATGTTAACAAATGAAATATTTTTTTAAAAATGGCGTGACAGACAGAGGCTTGAGTCATGCATGGATGAGTTGACTTATATTAAATTCCAAACCTCAGGCGGACCGCACTGGGCACACTGAGGTACAACCCAAACACGTGATCGCCGCAGGACACTGTGGCGAGGGAGACGCCCCCGTCTGTTCGGCGAGGCACAGGGCGCAGACACGCGGCGGGTTGCAGGGCGCAGACACCCCGCTGCGCCCCTCCACCACGTGGCGAGCGAGGCTGAGAACCGGCAGCCACCGGCTCCTCCCAGAAGACACGGAGCGAAAACGCGGCAAACCCGGGGGAAAAGTTCAAAAGTCAAGGACCACTTTCGAACACGTTTCCCGACCTCTGTTGATCCGGGATCAGCTCCTCCTGAACCCCCGCTCACACGAGGGCCGCCCGGCGCACTTGTCCTTCCCGCACGTGGTCAAACGATAAACAACTTCCCAACCAAACATGGTGGCATTTCGAACATCAGTTTTCAATCCGAAACAGATTCATATTATCTTTGAAAGATTTGTGCAATGGGAGTGCATGACTTGATGTAAGCTTTTGGACGTAAGCCATTGCTAAGCACTTTTTCTGTAGAAGAAAACAAAAAATACCCAAAAGACAAAAAACACAAATTAAGTAAAAAATTGCTGTTGTCAACAGGATATAAAAACCACATAATATTCCATAACAGGAATATGGTCAACAAGCAAAGAAAAACCAAGAAAAATTGACTAACAGAACTAAAAAAAACCACAAATGATGACAGCACAAAAATATTGAACCCACAAAAAATTCAGCACAACAGTAGAAACGAGACAAAAACACGACAAAACGAAAAGACGAAACACACACAACAGATTGATATCGTATTCGGCAAGGTTTAGTTTTAATCGCCGCTACCAGTCTCAGAAGAAATTTTAAAGTGTCCGTGGCGCGAAGATAATTTGCATGGGGTACATAGCGATATATTACGATAGTTTCAGTATTTATTTCAGTGAAAAAGTAGCGAGCCGTGGTTTTTTTTTTGCCAAGTTTTGTTTGCCCCGTATGTCTGTTTAATGTAATTCATGTTGTTGGCCTCCGCACTTCAAATATGAATCTACCAACCAATGTTGTGTCAATTTTCCAGCGCTAATGATAGGATTAAATTGATCGCGAATACATTTTAAGGCACATTTGAATTGTAGCATGGTAATGTTGTTGCGAACTCTATTCAACTGAACACCTTTATACGAATCGCACCGTCAATATGGTTGCAATTCTGGTGTATATTTTAATCGAATCCACAGCAATGAAGATTATTGAATGAACATGGACAATTAACACGCAATGTCTTTTTTTTAAGAGGTTCTCCATTAAAACAATTTTTTGTCAAATATTTTTTTTATAATTCCACACACACACATATATCATAAATAATATTAATTTGCACAATATTAAAAAAAATGAATTTCTAATAATTAGTTCGTGTATATTAAATCAAAGTATTTTATTATATTCATAAATTAGTGTTAGTAAGCCTTGGAAGTTTCAGCTATAAGTTCTGGATAAGATTTTGATATATATTTATCTCGAAAGCACTTTGTCGGATGAGGAATGTGAAAGTCTCGCATTCCGGAAGTGTGCCGGCCGGCCCGAGACGGAGAATCAAACACAGGACCTCTCTGGAATGCGAGTAAGGCATGCGTATCGTGGTATCTTCGGTAGAACACCGCCCACAATTACATTGCAGACGGGAAGCCTTTTTTTTCCACAGACGAGAGAGCCACACCCGAAGTTCCCCGAAGTTCATGCTAGCTTTATTTTTTGCCCGTTCTATCTCAGTACCTATCTTTAATGTAGCTATCCTAACCAAATAAACCGTCCACAATGTTTTGAAGTATTTATAATGTAGCTAACCTAACCTAATTGACCATTAGTTATCATGAGTTACAAAGAACAAAAAAAAAAAAAGCCCCGAAGATGCACGATATGTGGTTTGGCACTCTCGTCTGTGAAAAGAAGGCTTCCCCATTGCAGACAGTGACCATGATTTGCTGAGGCCAGGCGTGAAACAAGGTGCAGTGAGTCGCTCATCACGCGAGCCACTAATGAACGCACGGCGTGGGGCAAGAGCGCACGGTGCAACGCCTGGAGAACACGTCCCCTCCCGCGCCGGGGCCACGTGGTGTAGTAGTAGTAGGGGGGGGGGGTGTTACATCACGGCGCGCCGGTTGGGCAACCCGCGGCCAGTCACCGGCCAGACGCGACGGCCGTCCGAAGAGGCCCGCGCACCGAGGCATCGACGTGCCAGCCCGCACGAGCGCTAGGGGAATCATTATTTTCACAGACGAGAGAGCCAAACGCTCGATCGTGCATCTTCGGGTTTTTTTTTTTTTGTTTGTTCATTGTAAATAAATCTGGCGGTGTTGATAAAAGGATACTAATGGTCATTTAGGTTAGGTTAGCTACATTATAAATAGGTACTTTAAAACATTGTGGACGGTTGATTTGGTTAGGATAGCTACATTAAAGATACGGAAAAAAAGCATGAACTTGGGGGAACTTCGGGTTTTGGCTCTCTCGTCTGTGGAAAGAAGGCTTCCCGAGCGCTACAGTCAGACGACACAGCGAGTCTGGCTCCAAACAGCATCACACACACTTTCAAATGTGTTACTGTTCTTATCCCGCGTTCAAGTCTCCAGTTTGATTTCCTTTTTTACATTACTGCCTGCGTGTTACGAGTTTTAAAATTCACTGAAAAAACACGTGTTGGCCAGACACTACTGCCAACATGATACGCCCCCCTACCAACCCCCCCCCCCCCAAAAAAAAATTAGAGTGACAAAAACAATTTATTAGGGACAACGAAATATCGGTGTCAATAAGCCACTAATTAATATTACTATTTTTTTGCTCTCGTGTGAAGAGACACAACTTATTTGGTAGTGTCTATACTGACCATACTATTTGTAGCGGTCATAAAAAAGTTTTTTTTCTACAAAGTAGTTTCAAAGGATACGTCGTAACTTTCTTTATCACCTGAAAGTCCGGGGGGAAAATGAGGGGGGGGGGGGGGGGGGGGAGGGGCGGTTAGAACAAATTTCACCGCTGTTTGCTTTCAAATTCTTTCTATTTGTTGATGGCAATGATTAATGTATTTTCGGATTTCGGTTTGGGTAGGGGGGAGGGGCAGCGTAGTACCGTCCCCTCCGAAGTTACGCCCCTGGTTTATCGTGTGTTGAAATGGCTCGAGCAGGCAGGCAGGAACACCACAGAAAGAGTGAAGCAATGGAGGACGTCACTTGTCACTCGCTGAGAGCAGGAGGGGGCGGGTGTGACGTCACACGGGCCAGCTGCGGGCAGCTGCGGGCAGCTGCAGGTGTTGCGTCAGGAGCGTCCGTCCGGGACAGATGTGGTTCAATGCCGCCGCGGCACCGGTCCAGACAGGAAGCTGGAGGCTGGCTTCTTCCCGGCTCGGCGGCCTTGAGCCGGGGGCACTCACTCCACGCCCCCCCCCCCCCCCCTCCGCGCGGGCCTAGCCTAGCTGCAGCACGCCACGAGGCCGGCCGTACGGGCGACAGCGACACGCGCTCCAAGTGCCCGGTGGCATCTACGAGCAAGGCACCGGGAAGTGTGTGACAAACTTCAATGAACACGACGAAAAGCAAAGAAAGACACAGAAGTGTGCGAGAATGTCCATTTCGACCACGTAAAATATTTACCAAACGCCAAAACGTCTTGAAAAGGCGGCATCCCGAGTAGGTCTGAAGATTTGGTTTCCTTTTTGACGTGAAAACGTCTAATAAATCGATTAACGCCGGCTGCACGCACGAAAAAGTGTCCCGTTACGCACATTTTCCCGTTACGCTCATTGTACGCTTGCGCCGCATCTATCTCTCTTCCACTCGATTCGAACAACCATCGATTTGACTTTTTCGAGGCACATTAAACTTGAAACAATCCCATTCGTTTCCTACTTTTCCTATCATCGTCCTATCCTTAACAGAATAACGCAGATTGGAAGAAGTTAAAAAGCAAACATGTAAACAAGTTATAGTTAAAATAATCTCTTCGTTAAAATAATAAACATATTTGAATTAATGAGTGCAAATAAAAGGTAATTTATCAATTAAATTGTAGATTTCATTTCACTCCTTCTTTGTATCGATACAAAATAGTGATAATTCAATACAAATTATTCAATTTTATTCATAAAAGTATGCAATCATTTCATCAATGTTTTGTTATGACGTCACGTTAAACTATCGTCCGTAAACCGACTTTACAGACAACCAATTTTTTTCCCTTATGCAAACACAGACTGAGAATACGTGAAGTAGTTTCAACCTCGAGGTCACCATGCAGTCGAGTCGACGGCGCGAACATCAAGGACGACACGTCATGCTGGGATCACAACAGCCCACTGCGGTGACGCCAACACATCCAACCAATCACGTTCCATACATCTACGACGTCAGATCGACAAATGAAATGGCAGACGCGACGGACTTCCCGATTAGAAAAAAAAATATTTATTTTCTATCGCGTCGCGGGCGCGACTTCACTGCGAAACGCTCGTCATATATATATATATTTTTTTTTGGAAGATGATTAAACTGGTGCCTTTGTAGTTCTGTTATTTATTATTCTTGTATGTTTTAGGTTTGGTTTACAAAATTTTATCTGTAAAATTTCTAAAATGTGTTTACGCGCAGATATTTTTACAACTAAATGTTAAATTTGACTTAAATTACTCTCTCAAACATATCCATTTAAAACAACCTGTAAGCATTGATGTTTGGTGCGTATGTAAGTAACAGAAAAAAAAAAAAAAAAAAAAAAAAAAAAATATATATATATATATATATACAATCATTTATTTTTGGTTGTCGTGCGGGTAAAATACTTGTGTTCACAATAACGCGATATTTTTTTCTGTCACGTCACTCTGTTCACATCGCGCCGTCGCATTGTTGTGATTCCAGCATAGGCGAGACGGAACAGCGACGAATGCACCAATGGTGAAAATGGATATTTTCCTGAAGGTAAAAAATAACCACCCTCATCGTTTCGAAGCAACGTCCGCCACATTTTCCATCTGCGAAAACCAAATTTGAGATTGACGCCCGCAGGGGAATAGATGAACCCTTTATCGCATTTGCAGAATACTGCCGACCTCACACTCCATTTTCGTTGTCTGATACTCGGTGTTGCCCATGAATGCCTTTACGGGACTACCGTACAGCATAAAGGGTCGTTACCACAACGCCGAAATACCATAACGCCGAATGTCAAAATTGACCACAACGCCGACAGCTAGAAAACTGCTGTGTACCACAACGCCGAAATAACAACTGAATGAATTTGTGTGTGTTTCTTAAATGTACCTTAACGCCGAAATACCACAATCAAACCTAACCTAGCGTAATATAACCTAACATAACCTAGCCTATCCTAACCTAACCTAACCTAACCTAACCTAGCCTAACATAACCTATTCTAACCTAACCTAGTCTAACCTAACCTAGTCTAACCTAACCTAGTCTAACCTAACCTAGTCTAACCTAACCTTTGTGGCAGTCCTGCAATGACATTTTTCGGCGTTAGTGTATTTCGGCGTTGTGGTACACAGCAGTTTTCTAGCTGTCAGCGTTGTGGTCAATTTGGCATTTCGGCGTTGTGGTATTTCGGCATTGTGGTATTTCGGCATTGTGGTATTTCGGCGTTGTGGTATTTAAGCGTTGTAGTGCGTCCCCCAGCATAGACATGTGCACACGCTTTCTGTACAGCATGGATCTCTACGAAAGGACAGCCCCGGAGAGCCGCGCGGCGTTGCCAAACCTCCGCGAGCCCTGGGCAGAATGTCAGGGCCGCAGTACCCCAGCAGGTACACTTTCCCCTCGCCACGCCGGGGACGGGAGCGCGAAGTCTGTCGTGCGGCAGACGCACGCCTGGGACCCGAGCAGCAGGCGCGCGGAGGATTCCCTGGCGCACAGGGCGAGGACATCATACACAGGCGGCAGCACGTGTCAGGGAGACTCAGGAACCAGTCGGCCTTGGTCTACAGTAAGGAGCCATCCGGGTATTCACTGTAAACGCGGAACTGATAAAAAGCACTACTGAGAATCAGTGATATTTCACTGGAAAAATTTCTGGCGCAGTTTATACAGGTCATGGAAACTGCGAATTTTTCCAGTAGCTACCAACTGGACACTAACTAACCAAACCGACACTCACACTGAGAAGGTCGTAATCAGTGTTACAACTGAAAACTGCAGCGAATGGAAGATTCGCAGTCTAGTGTTGTGGTTAGACATAACGCGAAAAAAAGAAGAGGAGAGAGTGTAATCACACAGATGCAATACTTGTACTCATCCCATGTAATATCATCCTACGTGCTGTTTAAGTCGAGATGAAGAGACTCGAGCCCCGAGTGTGTTGCAAGGTAATGGCTGCATTGTGAAATCACTGCTCTGCTACCGACGAACAGGACGAACAACAATCCAGGAGCGAAGTGCACGGCGGTCGCTTTGATGCCGACGCACTCTGACTGCTACCTGGGGCCGCGGCCATCCATGGCGGCCATCTTGTCTGATTGGTACCGTCGTCACGAGCTTCTGCTGCCGTGTCTGTTAGGCACTCGGCGAGCACACCGGATCAACACGGGGACGCACCACAACGCCGAAATACCACAACGCCGAACGTACAATAACGCGGAATGCCAAATTGACTACAACGCCGACAGCTAGAAAACTGCTGTGTACCACAACGCCGAATTACCACAACTCCGAAATACACTAACGCAGAAAAATGTCATTGAGGACTGCCACAAAGGTTAGGTTAGGTTAGGTTAGGTTAGGTTAGGTTAGGTTATGCTAGGTTATGCTAGGTTAGGCTAGGTTAGGCTAGCCTAGGTTAGGTTAGGTTGTGGTATTTCGGCGTTAAGATACATTTAAGAAACACACACAAATTCATTCAGTTGTTTTTCATTTTGCTCCTATGGCCCCCCTCCCCGCAGCAACATTTTTCGGCGTTGCTGTATTTAGGCGTTGTGGTACACAGCAGTTTTCTAGATGTCGGCGTTGCGGTCAATATGGCATTCGGCGTTATTGTACGTTCGGCGTTGTGGTATTTCGGCGTTGTGGTAACGACCCGATCAACACTGACAGCCACTCGCAAGGGCTCAAACTCCAACACATTATGTTAAGGGGGTGCCTTCCATTTTAGGTCAAGATTTAATATTTACAGTAATTACAGATAAACGTGTAGATTTTATCAATTGTTTAACTTCACGAAATGAAAAATATATACAGCGCATAATTTTTGCATAATTAGCTGCCAAAGTTACATTTTTAACGTTTTTTGGGTTGTACAAATAAGGATAATTTAATTTATTGCAGAACTGAAATTTTTTAGGTTTAACTGCAATGCCACTGGCAACTTCATGATATGGTTTGAACTTCTATCACAAAAACTCATTTCATGTTTCTTAACTGTAAAAATCGTAACAAATTTGAGAATTTTGAAATGCCAAGTTAAATTAATAATAATTTTCTGAAAGTTTTATCTTATAACTAGTATAGCATGTCTAGTGGTCGACGAAGATTCTATATGTCGATAAAAAAAAATACTCGCGCGACAGATTTTATTGTAGTTGTTTGATTTATTCGTGACCTAGGGTAAAAAAAAAAGTGTCTATAACAATGCAGTGAAAAGCAAGGCGAAGAAAGGTGCATAAGCAAAGAGATCATGGCGAGCTGGACTGCTGGAACACGACTCGGTGGATGACCAAACAAAAGAGAGTCGACGTGCTGGGACCGAACACACGACCCTCGCCGAACGGGAGTCACGCCCGAGCGACCACGCTCGCCGAAGATCACGAGTGGGGTCAGATACTGGCTGCAAAAAAAGAGGGTTGTCTGTAAAGTCGGTTTACGGACGATGATTTTACGTGATAACGTCATAAGAAAAACATTGATGAAAAATTGCAAACTTTTTTAATTTTCAAATATTATTTACAGTTTTTGCAAATTTAATTTAAATAATTTGTTTAAATAAAATCACGAACAATTAGTTAAAAAGCCCGCCTTAACCTGTTTGATATTATAGAAGATTTTCTCGCACGGTTGTTGGCCGGTTCTTGCTCGCTCGGCATAGGCGGAACGTGACAATTTTTCGTGTGTGCAGCCGGCGTTCATCGATTTATAAGACGTTATCACGTCAAAAAAATGACCCCACCGAGGACATTCGATTCTTTATTTAGAATGAGAACGTAAACAAACATCAAAAACTTCCACGAACGGATCCAAAGGGCGTACTTCCACAGCGCAGTTGGTGAAAGAGCCAACTTCTATGCTACTAGTCTTGACTTCGAATCCCAGGTAAGGTCATTGATGTGTGTCGCGTTTTTTCTGTAAATTCAGATGTGTGGACACATCAAGGACAAGGAGATATTTAAACAACTGACAAGGCTTTATTCTGGCTGCTGGCACGGCGGTAAAGACAGAATGGATAAGTTATGTTCTGGTAAAGGCCCTCGGAATGGTATGTTATACCATTCTTGGAAACATGGAAAATCTAAAGTCAAAATCCATCTTGGCTCACGTCAGCAGGGTGGGTCAGGATGGATACTAAGAAGAAAAGCAAAGCTCCTAGTACACCCTGACGGGTTCAGTTCTAGGAGGTGGTGGTGGTGGTGAGGCCAAGCCGGGCTTTTGCCCGGAAATAACTTGTAAATTCAGATGAAGTTAAGCTTTTAAGCTGCCCTATTACTAGCCAACCGGCAGACGAGCCTTGCGAAAAGAACCGTAATGTCGGAATACAAGAAGGTGAAGGGTGGAGACAAGCGTGGAATCTCTGCAGGGACGCAAGAATGCCCCGTGCGGATCACAAAGTCTGGGATGTTCGATGGACTGGTTAGGCGCCTTGCGCCCTCTCGGCATGGGGCTTTCCTTTTGAGCCAACCACAGGCTAGCTGAATGGGTTGCGGGTGCTGAGTGGCACATATACTGGGATGGGTTGCCCCAGCCTCTCCTTGCAGCTCTTGACCTAACATCTCCGTATCCATTTCCCATTGTCACCTCTGTCCCTAACAGAGAGTGTATACTGATCCCGTGAGGGATTATTACTGGCGTGTGGTGCATTGCGTGAGTGAGCTCGAGGCGGCAGGAAGGCGCTTGCAGACAGCCGGAGGCAAGGTCCGAGAATTGCGTCAACCCTTGCGTCAGACTCCGCCGCTGCGGGGCGAGGCGGACGGTGTCGTAGATGTCCACAGGCTCTTCTACCCTTTACACACCCTTCTACCCTCTCAGTCACGGGCCAACTATTCCCTCGGATTCGGGAAATGGGAAGATTTATTTCTTCATATAAATAACCAGGGTGTTCACACAAATCTGTAAAAAAATTTCCCTGACTTTCCATGACCAAAATTACAAATTTCCCTGACAAATTTTGTGTTCAACAATTGATCTATTTTGAAATTTTCTGAAAGAAATTAAAAAAAAAAAAAAACAACCAGCCTCCACCATTCCCACAGGTGGCCTAGTTCAAAAAACACCTTCCATACGTCATTATATAGCGTTTATGACTATGAACTGAAACAACCCGAAACGATATTGGTTCAGTTCTCAGCGGGTTCGAATCCGGATTTTTTCGCAGACGGGAAACGTGACGGAAGTTACAATGGCCCCTGGGTTTCTTCGGAATACTCCTGTTTCCCCCAACAGTTCATTACATAGCTGCTCCTTACATCTCACCTCACCTCATGCACTCTTCAGGCAGGTAGGCCTATTAGTGTCAGCCCCATTCCATCCAGGTGGGAAACTACATATAGATTTTCATTTACAAATAAAACACCATCTAAAAAAGAATTCAATCTAGGTGCAATATCTCCCCCCCCCCCCCAAATTACTATCAATTGGGAATTTACATGACTATTCCCGGATTTCAAGTAAATTCCCTGACTTCCCCTGGCCAATTTCAACTGCCTTGAATTTTTTCCTGACTTTCCAAAATGTGGACAACCTGATCGAGATTTTATCTAGTGAGACATTTTTGTCCCACGGCGGAGTTTACTTCCTTACCACCGAAAATACTTACTACGGATTAGTAGGGGCAGGCATTTTTCGCGAAAATATCTTAACACCTATTAGACTGCAACAAGGTATACTCGCACCTGTGGTTCTTCCTTGTGATTGGCCGCCGTCTGCGAGAGAAGTCGTTGCCTTTTTTGACCGAGCCACTCAGGACGCGTTTGCTTCCGCACTGAATCACTGTGATTGGTGTTGTTACAATCGCTATGTATCTGGGAGAAACTCTCCCAATCACGGAACACAGACGATGCTACAGTGTTTTAACTTTCATCTGGTCTCGAAATCTTTTCGCGAAATGTGCATGTCCCTACGGATTAGTAATAAAAATGAATATGTCCAATGCGAGACTCTTGGAACGCTTGCGATAGCGTCGCGAAGCTCTGCACTTGTCAATGCGTCCAAGGACATGTTCGCTTCCCAGCCCGAGACAGGAAGGTCGCGCGCACGGCGGGCCGCAGGCAGATGCGCGCGCCCCCGCCCCAAGACTGCCGACCGCAAGACGCGGAGGCAGGAGGAGTGACGTCAACACGGCCTCGCGCGAGTGCACGACGACCATCAGTCACCGCAGCAGCAACAACAACAACGCACGAGGGAAAAACACCGCGAACAGTCCGCCGGGGAAGAAGGTCTCCTTGGGAACCTCAGCTTTTGTTGCACCTAGCATTCTGGCATGTTCAGGAGACGTCATTTACATCTTGTTCAGGATTGTTCCTAGTGGGACCCATATACACCCTGGGATGGGCAGGATCAAGTTTGGAGTGGCCGCATATGGCAGTTGATACGTCACGTCACCAGGGTTCAGAGGTGTTTGGAGAGAGGTTACGAAGAGAGGCTGAAGGAACAACACCGCAGCCACCTTGATCCATCCAGCAAACGTCCTTCCAGCAAGCACCAGGTAGCTTATCCGAACCGATCACATATCTGGGACTCCTCATCAGAGAGCCCGTGACCCAGACTAGGACCTAGCCAACCTCTTCCGTCTGTCAAGGCTAGTGCCGGAGCAGTAATGTTGCTTACCTGTCCGCCCGTTTCGGAGTGGGGACTCCTGTGGGCTTTCTCTTAAGCACAGAGCGACCATCTTCAAGAGTCAACTACGTAATGAAGTAGGTGGCTTTTATTTTGGTCAGCTAGCAGTTCTTCTTTGTCAGCAAACACACGACGCAAACAATGAACTTCAGCTTCAAGCTACAGTACGGGAAGCCTATTATGTACATTCTGTATTGCACAGACCCGAACAAGCCCGAATATCTACCTTCGTCAGTTTTTTTTGTTTATTACTTTACAAAATTGTGGATGGTTGGTTCTGTTAGGTTAGTATAGCTACATTAAAAATACTCAAATCATTTTAATGGTTGTTTAGGAATTTCTAATTTATCGTGACCTAACAAACCATTCACACAATCTCCCATTTTTTTTAATGTAGCTATACTAACCTAATTAACCTCTTATCTCCACAAAATGTGTTAAATAGAGGAAATTTTGTAGCACGAAATAAAAGTATTACAGATTTTTTTCATTTTTTTTTCATTTTTTTAAGGAAGATGGACTAGTCGAGATAATTACCCCTTCAACATCAATGATCAGTTCGTTTACGTATACATAAATTCAAACTATGCCTTCAACCTTGAATCCTCCTCGTGTTAATATTTTGAGTCTAGAGAAAAAATATATCCCGACGTTAGCCGAAGGTAGATATTCGGTCTTGTTCGGGTCTGTGCAATACAGAATGTACATCTTAGGCTTCCCCTACAGTACAGAATGTAGCTTCAAGCAGTTGCCACGTAGCAGTGCATGCACGGCAACACCCTGTGCTCGGCGAATGCAAATCGCCGGTGTGCAGACGTAAGAAGCGAAATGGCGACACACTCACCTCAGAGTTCCGGGTAGGGCCTCATGAGCGACTGATTCGCCGCGCCGTCTCGCAATGATCGGTCTCGTTAACAGCCGCTCCACAGAGCTCTCTCCTGCATTAGCATCGCCTTGGCGGTCGGTAATGGCCAGGGACCGTTTTGCAACGACCGACTTATAGTCGCGCCCGTCATTGCGTCACGGCGATGCCTTTTCGGCGGACAATCGCACGGCGTCGCGAGTAATGAGCGGGGGAATTATCCGCGGCTGGGTTGTGGCAGGTGTTGGTTTGATTGCACCGCGCGCAAGTGTACAGCTGTGGTTAATGGCTAGTGTAACCTACCTGAGTACCACCTGTGAGTAAATGCCCGGCACTTTCGAGGATTCGTCTAGCACCAGGTTAGAATTAAAACACACGTGTGCTGTGTGACCTCTGCAATTGGACAACCGTCTTCCGATCAATAATGTTCGCAGACTTTCACGGCCATTGACTGAAGTAGCTTGGCTTCTGGGCTGTAGCCGTGTCCTTGGCGAATAATTCACCGACGTTTCGGACGACATTGCAGTCGCCATCATCAGGGAGCAGTTACCTACTGATGATGGCGACTGCAATGTCGACCGAAATATCTGTGAATTATTCGCCAAGGACACGGCTACAACCCAGAAGCCAAGCTTCTTCGTCTTCCCATCTTTTTTAACGTCACATGATTTCAAAGCCAGTGACAAAAGAATATAATTTGAAGGGCAGAATGACGCCCGGCCCACTCGAGACTAAAACGGCAGTTCATGGGGTCAGCAGCCACTGAACACTGACTAGGCTCCAGTGAACACATCGGCACCAGGTCACCGGACTTAAAGCAATCACAGCCATCCTTTAGACTCCTGAACGAAGAATGCACCTTGCATGAACGAAGTGTTCTGAGTTCAGACAGAGACGCAACTAGAGGAAGCAGACGGAACTTGTGCCCCGGGCGCCGCATTGGTAAGGGGAAGGGGTGAACTAAACTAGCATAGCAATACTTAATATATTAACTTGAATATCGTAGTGTGAGGACACAAAAAAAAATGTTGGAGGGAAAATTAAACTGCATTATCTGTATTGAAAGATTGACGTGCATCATCAAATATTCATAAACTGGTATTTTTCGCGTACCATCCAACTTGCGATGTAAGTATTAAATATACAAATTACTGTAATTAAATATATTTATAAATAATTTGCGTTGACTCAAATATATTTGAAGGGGAAAAAAATAGCGCCAAAATGAGTTCTTGCCCGGGGTGGAAACTAGTTAAGTTATGTCCCTGGTTCCAGAAAGCTATATATTCGTAGAAATATGTCGCGTTCTGACTTCCGTCAAGTTGTAAACATTGGTAGTTATTATTTTATTCTGAGTAAACCTGACTGGGGAAAAGGAGGAGGGGGGGGGGTGAATTACTCGCCTGCCGCGGAATGATCTCCAAGCCGCGGTGCATGTGGGTTCACCCTCCCCTCCACCCAGCCCCTAACAATGTAATTTTATTTTTGTACTTTTAGAAGGAAAATCTTTGGAATTCAGTTGCCAACGATATCCTTTGTAAAAACTGCACGTCAGCGCTTTGTAAAATTACAAATAGCACAAAGCACTGCCTTGCCGTTTTACAAGTGATATCGCTGGCAACTGAGTATCCAAGGACCCACTTTACTTGACAGGATGATGGCCACAAGCTGGCTTCGTACAAGGTTAGTAGAGAGAGGTTGTCTCGATCCCATAAGAACAATGTAGACAGCCCGACACTCCGCTCTGACGTCATCTGCAGCCCCGCCGTTCCCAGCCGCAATACTACACCTGCTGACTGACGGCTTTCTCTTATCAGCTCGGCTCGTTTCACATGTCTGATACGCAATACTTATATATGCTTTGTACATTACTGTTAATTATAATCGTTTTGATATGCTTTTCAAATGACAACATGCTGTGACTGAAAACAAGGATGAATAATTAATTTCAACATATTTTTTCAGTGACAGTAAAAATTTTCAAAATATCAATGATGAATTCAATGAATTTAAAAAAAAAAATATTATTAATATGAAACTAGTAAACAAAATGGTTTATTTGTATTTATTTATCAGCAAGATTATAATATTTAAAATAATTGCATATCAATTTCTTAATGTTTAATAAAAGTAGCCATTGCTCATTAAAACGTTTTGGGAATGTTTGCACTATAAATAAACTGAAGTTAGATTTAAAAATAAATTTCTAACATTAATAGAGCAGTTTTTCGTGTAATCGGTTCATCCTCTTTTGCATCATACTCGAGCGTTTTCTTCACTTTTACTTCGTCAAACAACAATAATGCGTTCGAAGTCTAGCAACGAATAACGTGCTACATTGAAAAGTTCAAACATGTTTTACTAGGATACCTTTTCTCATGTCAAATGAAGATGCCCATCGTTTAGGAGTTGAAAGTCGAGGCAATGGGAAGTTAAGTTTCTGTTTTAAAAATAAATAGCATCGCTTACTGAAATAACGCAAAGTGAAAGCGAGAGCTATTTCCTCATTGGTCCAGTTTACTCTTTTTTTTAACGAAAGTAATAAGTCAATTTGATTTAAAAAAAAAAACACTTGAAAGAATATTCCGCATGCGGAACTCTAACGAAGAAAGTTTTTTTTTTGTTTGTTTTTAATATTTACGTTTTCTTTTTTGAGTTTTTTCATGACTTCAAAATTTAAAACTGACTTTCTTTCAGCAAGAAACAAATTTTCTTTAAGAATTTGGATTTCCTTCCTAAGCATTTCAACCGAGTCATTGTTAGAACAAGACTTTGAATGCTTTAACTGACTACAAGAACATGTTTCTTCCTCACTTACATTTTCATTTGAATCTACGATTAATTTACATAACATTTTTTTTTTGTTTTCCCTGTATTTAACTCGGTCTTCTCGGCACACACGACTTTCCAATGTTTCTACAGGTGTTGTAATTCCAAGTTTTAATGAAGGTACAGCATTTGGTTTAAGACGTCTTTTAGCGCATGTATTTAACAACTAAGCTTTCAAGTCGGGCTCGTAATCATCATCTGTAAAGTGCTCTGAACATATGTAAGTTGTTTTTGGATTCCACTCACCATCACGTCGGCATTTCTGAACCCACACTTTCAACAGATGATCATCGCGTGGGAATCGATGATATTTTATATGATTTGTTTCAGGTAAAGATTTTGTTTTTACCAAACTATTTGCACACACAGCCACTGTACACCGCGTACCTGGCATTTTAATGTTTAAATACAACTTTTTAACAGCGTTTAGCCTAACAAAACAAATTCACTTTAAATTCGTGTTCTTAACATTTTGCCTGCTAGTTATAATTAACGAAGCACCTGTGCACTTATGATATAAGCAACACTAACATTTTATAACACACGCACTCTCAATTTAACTCCTCACAACAATAACTCTCCCTGCATTACGCTGTAGTTTGACACGTTATCACGAGCAGATGTGCTTGTAAACTAAGTAACTGATAGGAGCGGACGGGCTGGCAAGCCGAGCCGGGGCTGCAAGTGACGCGATGCGCAGAACGATGCGCAAGCGATCGAGGCAACCTCTCTCTACTAACCTTGGGCTTCGTACTCGGCGACACGACTGCAGACTCATCTAAACGGTTACTATTCGCACTCTTAGAATGGTTGCATCCCCCCCTCCTCCTCGCCATCTTGGTTCTCTCTCTCGCACATCCTATAGGAGGGTTTTCCCACGTCCTGTTTCATGATCTGAGTCCACGGCTCCGTAGACTAAATATGGACACAGACAGCTCGCAAGCTGATCAGAAAAGAAAGTTGTTTGTGCTCGACATTGATGACGTCTTTAAACAGAACCGTCAAAATCGTGTATCATGACAGACATAGCCGGCACATGTTTACGTTATTACATTCTCACAGCACTTGGCACAGCAGAGTTTCAGTGCTGTGAGTGTTCCGACATTTCACTGCTGCAGACAATTATTTTCCGCGAAAAGATTTCCAGACCAGCTGAGTGCTAAAAACTTGTTAATTTTATGTGTTTCGTGGTTGGCTGGGTTTAGTTCAGGTACATGTGTCTAGTGTCAGCGCACCAATCACAGCCATCCGGTGCGGAAGCAAACGCGTCCTGAATGGCCCGGCCGAACCGGGCAATGACTTCTCTTGCAGACGGCCGCCAATCACAGGGGAACAATCGCTAGAGAACGCATACCTTATTGCAGTCTACTGAGCGATAAGATTATTTAGAGGAAAATACACGCACCTATTCATGGCTAATGAATTTTAATATGTTCCACATCAAGTTACGTCTTTATATTGGAAATTTACACAAAACATTTGACAGCTACTTGTAAACAAACGCACATGTCAATGTTCACAAGACCTGAGTCTGCAGATCGCCGCGGCAGTAGTTACAGCCAATCACAGACCCGCCCTGAGCTTTAGGAAGCGTGGGCCACCGCAGAGGCAACACTTTCTCCCAGCAGCAAGGGTCTCCGTGTTGCAATGCGCCATGCGGGGCGCGCGAGACAGTATTCCACGCGTGCAGCACTATCTCAGCACACGAGCGCGTCTACGGGTTCCTTATAAAGTCCTTAATTTTTTGTTTCCACTGCTTAAGGGCTCTCAAAGGTCCCGAATTAATACTGTGGAGCCTGTAGAACCTTTTTAATAAACGTTTTATTACTGTGGCATGAGAACACATAGTAGTGAGAGGATTTCTTTATACTTCTGTTTTGGATTTTGGCAGTAAGCGGTATTTCACACATGCAATCTGCGAGTGTTTCAGAATGCTGAATATGTGGATGGTGAACTAGCACATTTTAATATGTTTAATTTTAGGAACATAATATAACTTATTGTGAACTAAGAGTTAAAACAAACTGTATTATACTAAATTATACCTCAAATCATTATAATGATTAAAAGGTTCCTTGAAAACTCCTTAATTTGCATAAATATATAAAGGCAAGAATCTTGGGTAGGTATGACACTTAACCCGCCATGAGGAGTTTTCTTTCTTTTTTTTTTGTTCACTAACTCCAGTTTTTCTTGTGGAAATATGTAGAAACAGGAGAAAATATGGGTAAAGTTTTATATACGTTAATTTGCTGCAGTAACAAAGAAATTATAAAAATTTGCGCGGAACCTGATTGTCACAATTAGCCAAACCAGATGTTTCGATTATGAACACTTGCCTGACATTTAAGTATAGCAGATAATTTTGACATATCACTGGCGACGAAATCTGACATAAAACTAAAATAATGTCGAGAAAAGGCAATGTCCCAAAATGTTCTGTGAGGTCGAGTCTGTAGGTGTGTATGTTAACGTCACCACGGCGGGACTCGGGTTTCACTGTGGTTTACACAGCTCCGTCGCGGGAGACGCAGTCACCACATTGTAGTAAGAACACAACTTTTAACAAAGTATGTAAATTATTCTGTTTCCTTATGCCAAGGATTAGTTTAATCAATAAGTGTCTCAGAAGAGTGATGTTTTGCTCTAAGGCAGGCTTTTCAAAAAGTGTGTAACTCTGGACAACAAATGGAGGATTTGGTGGCATTTTACAGCGCCACATTGTAAAAAAAAGAAAACTTGGAAGAATAATGTTTAAAATCTTAACATCTTACTGTGTTGCAAGAGTACATCTTGCTAGTTATGTGTTAGTAAAGAGTATAGGAAGAGAAGTGTATTACTAGTGACATCAGTTTCATCGGATGGTAATAAAGACGGGCATGGCTTTAAAAAGGTATGTATTTATTAAATTCACGAGGAATCTCAGTCAACTGGTAATCTGAATGTTTAGACTGAGAATCATCAAATAATCGCGCCTGTGATAGATATGTTGGTGTAAATTCTACCAAGACATATTTAATTTAATTGAAAGTATAATTAAATAAATTAGGTTCATCAGGAATCAGCTACAAACTACAAGTGACCAGTGGTTCATATTTATGTTTCTGATGACTGAGCGAAACTAGGATGACAAATATTTATTTCTGATAGTATCATTGTCTGTATTGAAAGCGTCATGTCTACCTATAGTGAGAGTTTGGTTAGATAAGTAACTTATCCGCTGTTACCCCGTAAATCGTAATACTCGTGCATGGAAATTGCTTTGTGTTCGTTATGTTCCATAATCAATACAACAATAATCCACTATTAGAAGTTTCCTATCAATGAATGTGATTTACGGTGTCACTATATCGAATGTGCTTATTGTAGTTTATGTAAATTATAGTGACCATATAGCTACATTTTTCCTGTTGTTCAAGTGATCTATGTATTTTAATCTTCAATCAACATAGTAAATAAAAGGTGCTAATTTATTCATAAAAATATAAAAAGTACACTCATATAGGTATGTATATGTTAAGTAATATATAATTAAACATATTTAGGATATTAAAAAAACATTGAAACATGCTTGGATACCCCGCTGTTTGCTCGCAAAGCCACTGGACCAGACACAAGACTTCTCACACTTTCACATCGACCATACTGACGCACTCTCCAACCTCAGAGCAGTACAGGTTGCTCAATGATAGTGGGATTTGATTTCAAACCGGTTCGAACCGCCGCCGCACTACGATCCGCGAGTTTCTTCACATTATTTGAGCTGCTGGAACTCACTAAATCATTAGTGACTTTCACTTGGTTCTCATGGAGCGAGGCGGCGAAGTTGTAACACACACTACACTCGCATTTCCAGAGGTTCTAATCACGGTATGGCCATCCCTATTTCGATTTTGCACTGTTCCCCTAAATATATATAGATAAATATTTGATGGTAATGTTTTAAATAATCCATTGCCAATTGCTTCCCACATCCCTGGCCTGGTACTTACCGGGTTGCCATTTATAATGAAATAAACCTCAGGCATGGATACACCAGTCATCAGAACTTCCAGTTACTGTCTTTTCAAGCATTGAAGTCACCGGTTACTGTCTTTTCAAGCATTGAAGTCACCGGTTACTGTCTTTTCAAGCATTGAAGTCACCGGTTACTGTATTTTCAAGCATTGAAGTCACCGATTACTGTCTTTTCAAGCATTGAAGTCACCGATTACTGTCTTTTCAAGCATTGAAGTCACCGATTACTGTCTTTTCAAGCATTGAAGTCACCGATTACTGTTTTCAAGCATTGAAGTCACCGATTACTGTCTTTTCAAGCATTGAAGTCACCGATTACTGTCTTATCAAGCATTGAAGTCACCGATTACTGTCTTATCAAGCATTGAAGTCACCGGTTACTGTCTTATCAAGCTTTGAAGTCACCGGTTACTGTCTTATCAAGCATTGAAGTCACCGGTTACTGTCTTATCAAGCATTGAAGTCACCGGTTACTGTCTTTTCACAAATTGAAGTCACCGGTTACTGTATTTACACGAATTGATGACACCGGTTACTGTCTTTAAATACATTGAAGTCACCGGTTACTGTCTTTAAATTCATTGAAGTCACCGATTACTGTCTTTAAATCCATTGAAGTCACCAGTTACTGTCTTCTCAGTACATTGAAGTCACCGGTTACTGTCTTCTAAAAACATTGATGACACCGGTTACTGTCTTTAAATACATTGAAGTCACCGGTTACTGTCTTCTCAAAAATTGAAGTCACCGGTTACTGTCTTCTCAAAAATTGAAGTCACCATTTACTGTCTTTTAAACCATTGAAGTACCCAGCTGTGCGAGGGCGACGGTGCCGAGAGGCGGAGGTCAGCGCGACCCGGGCCACTGGGCCGACAGCGCCTCTCGCCGGCCTTCTCCCGCGCACGGAACCCCAAGTTAGTCCCTTCTCGTTTAACGAAAGTGACGCGGCAAGAAACTGTAATCACAGGGCCGGACAAAGAGCAGGAAGCACGCGATGACGGAGCACGTACTGAAACTACGACATAGTTACTTTGTTTGCCGGCTGTAACACTTACCCCCCCCCCCCCCCCCAACGACCTCCAGCCCTTTCATCTGAGAACACGTCAGCATTTTTGGATAGGTCGATGTCGTGATCAAACACGGCTCGAATAAGTTTTCAAACCCAATTATCATCATCGTGTTTCTTTAGGTCGGGACGTCACACTCGTGTGGCGTGGGTCAGTGATGCAGAGGCCGTTATGATCCTGGATGTCCGGTACCTTTAAGTCTTCAGTGCATGTCCGTAAGACGTTTACGAGTGCCGTGATTGTCTATTCCGCCTGAAGGTTGCTATATTCAAAGTCTTTGACATGCACTGTTGGTATACCCGTTCCTCACCCCGGGAGTCGAGCAGCGTAAGGCGCCTGTCAGAATGGCTTCCGGTGTCCGTGGAAGGACGTATTCAAGACCCACTTACGGTCAGTGAGTGATGAAATTAACATGTTAAGTCATACCGAAATTAATTTCAGTGAAATACAAAACCATGTTTCTCCTCGATACAAAACAAATTACGTAAGTAGATGGTTTTCTGTCACAACCAATTAGTTAAATGAAAACATTTTACGACAGATAAGTTTCGTCCAAAAAAAAATAATCAGACGCGAAGTGTTCCATTTTAAATATGTTCTCTATTATTTGTAATGAACCGGTTGTTCAGCCCCAATTTCAAAGGCGAATACAAACCTTGGGAAGCACATTAGACTTTTATTTGTGTGACGGAACTTGTAGTCAAAGTTTATCGGTAAAATTCAGACTCATTCTGTGTATATGACAACCATAAGACCGAGAAGACGTTACATTTTTTTTCTTATAATTATCCAGTCGCAAAACATTTGCGCAAAAAATCACCTCCAGACGTAAGTTACCGCGCCGAAGCAATGCTGCCACCCTGCGGCGACACAGCCCGGCACGCCCGGAGGTGGTCGACACACTGACCAGTTTGCTAAGCGACCGGCGTAAACACGGAGCTCGTCTGTCGGCCGGTTGGCCAACGACATCCAGACAACACTTTCTCTTAGCACCGGCCACCGCAGCCCGGCCAGCACGTGCGGGCAGCTCGAACAGGCCGCGATGTGCATCGCTACTAGAGTGAACCAGATCCTTTGGAAATCCATTAGGAATTGAAGTTTCCATGATTGAACCCCGATTGTAATGTTTACAACGAAAATAAATGAAATAAGGAAGATTGATTTAAATCATTTTTATGAACATACCCCATTGCTGGTTTTCTTTTGCTGTATTCCATAGAGTAACCACAAGAATGGACAAGAAAGATTAATATAAAGAACAAGCCAAAATCAGCCGGTGTCAAATGTTAAATACATAGACAGCACAGATAATCCAGCGGAAGAAAATAGTCGGAAAACATATATCACTGCACATATGAATAGTGGGCTGACGATAAACTAGACACTTGTCAGCCAGCTGTGTTCGTATGCGCAGTGATATTGTTTCCGATTAATTCCTTACACGCAGTTCTCTGTGCTGTCTATGTATTAAACACTTGACATCGGCTGATTCTGGCTTGTTTCATGCGTGATTCCGTAATCATATGTTTTTTGTCCGTTATTGAGGTTTCTTATGGCATACTTTGTAATAAAAAATGACATATGTACCAAAACGACATCTTAAATCAATATTCCCCATTGCAAGTACCATCCAAAGAACGTATTAACCATGTAATGATTTATCATAATGGTTGATTTAATATGACAACATTTTTGTTTTTATATATATTTGCTTTCCCCACAGAAAAGTGGTTGATCAACGTAACGTACAGCGAGTCGTCCCCCCACCACGTGACCACGCCGTGACATCCCAGGCGTGGGTCGTCGTGTGTAGCCGTCTCCAACGACCTCGCCGAAGATGAAACGTTAAGAACAAGTAATTGCTCCCGCGCTCGACGTCAAGATAACGAGCTCTCCTTCGGGCAGTCGGGCAGTCATCATCCACGAGTGCCGCCATTATCCGTCTCGGCGGGCCTTCCGAGTGTCGCCAGAACCGGCCTCACTCTTATCCTAACTGTGGCTGCTCCATTCCTCGTCGGACTCCGCGCTATAGCCTTAGCCCCCCCCCCCCCCCCCAGGTGCTCCAAGTTCCTGCACGGTCCTAGCGACACCCTGCGGTCACGCGCCCCCCCCCCCCCCCCCCCCACTTTCTTGGCCACGACACGCCGCCATGTGTAGCCGGTCGGCGGTCCACTCGCCCCAGCCACGGGGGAGAAACTCTTTAATTGCTGAGACTGACGCCTAGTTCGTTGAAGTAGTTCTTGGCCCACCCGCTAGATAGCAGCTTTCATAATATATTATTAACATAGCTATATTGATTGTGAGAAGCAATGCACCAGGTGGTGTGGCATGCCATAAATATTGCATCTTTTACTAATTTATATAGAATATGATTTATTACATACAAAGCAGCATTAAGTGTTTTTTTTCGTACTGTTACTTAGCATTTAGTGACAGTCAAGTAGTTTAATCAACATTATAAAAGAACACTTTTGATTTGAACCTCCCCTCCGAGTCTTATTGTTATAGTTATGGGCCCACCTAACAGATAGCGTCACATGTCTTGCAAAACATGGTTTCAGTTTTCACTGTTAAGTGGCACTTCTATATCTCCGTTCGTTCTATGGCCCCAGCGGCCCTCTAGGGGAAGCCTTCATTTCACAGACGAGAGAGCCACACCCGAAGTTCCCCGAAGTTCATGCTCGGTTTTTTTCCCGTTATATCTCATTGTATAAACCGGTGTGGCATTAAATTTTGCGGTCGATTAGGATAGGTTAGCAACATTATAAATACTTTAATGGTTGGTTATATTAGGTAAGTATAGCTTCATTAAAAATACTGTAAAATCATTTTATGGTTGCTTAGCAAATAACTTTTTTAATATGTAGCTATCCAGGGCTAGAAAACCGTTTACATGATTTCACACATGGTGGCCACTCACAGTCACCAAAAATATTCCCTGATTTTTCCCTGATTTCCCTGATTAAAAATTCAAAATTTCCCTGATATTTACAATTACAAAAAAACATACTTTTGATGAAAAAATATAATATTATAGAAAGAGATCACTCATATTTTAGCACCCTGCTGTATTTTCTTCATTATATACATACGGATGTTCGTTAAATAACAAATACATTTTAAATATGTCACTTTACATTATAGCGTCCCGTTCAATGACCTGCAGTCTGTGTTTTGTTTTATGTAATGGGGTATTTCAGTGTCGAGCGCTCAATCATTTTTTCACGCAACTTTTGATAACTGTTCTTTAATTCATTTTTGAAGTGTAACATTTCTAGTTGTGAAATATTCTTAGTCTTTGTACTCTCAACAAGGGATAACAGTACAGTGCAAATTTTACCTTGTGTTTGATTTAAAAATGAAACAACTAATGGATAAATCTTCACTGCATTACAATCAGTAGGACTCCCATCTGTAGCTAAAGCAAATGGTCCACTTACTAAAGATTTAACAGTTTCAATTTAGTTTCACCAGCTATATACTCCACTAAGGAAGATGTTTTTGCTCTCGCACAGCTGTATTTCTGTGCAATTTTTGAGTCCGGAAACATAGCTCTATACAAATTACCCGAATGATCGGCTACTGCTATCGGTAAATTGTGTTCTACCAAAAAACTTGTAAACAATAACTCTGCGTTTGTTACTTTCGTTTCTTCAGATGTAGCGAAAAACGACGATATATATTTATTGCTCGTCACGGCTTTAAAATGTTCTGCATGTTTCTTTGATTCAATATGCCGTCCTCAGTCATCCCTTCCACCATACGCAATCGAAAAGTCACACGTGCATACATTACAAAAAGCGTGGCGTTCCAAAACATTTGAAGATGACAAGCATGGCCATTCTTTTATATAGTTTGGTGGAAAGTTCTGAAGAATAACGTTCTTTTTTTTTTTTGCCCCAGATACACATTGTTCTGTCACACGCTTCATTTCTACAACCGGCACTGAAGAACACAACACTATCGAACAACATAAACAGGTTTCACGTCTGTACACACGACAAAAACACTTAGATGAAAAAAATGGCTTTCAAGAAAGTAAATAACACAAGACAGGTTAGCCAAAGTACCGTACAAAAATTATCGTGATGTAAGTAGCTAACAAACGAAAAGACCGAGAATATGTACTAGTTGTATCGTTTAACGGACGTAATACCGTACCATTTCTATTACAAAACACAACAATTAATCTACTTATTTCGACAGTACATGCGCACATTTATCAGTTCCGTTATCTGCGCAACCGCGTGATGTATTCGAACTGCGTTCACGAAACACGCACACCAGAAACGGAATTTTTTTCCGTTACCCAGCAGCACAAAGCCTCGTTTCCGTAATAAACCAGCGATGTTCCGTAATTCCGTAATATTGTGTTAAATCCGTAATAATTACGGAAAATCCGTAATGGTTGGCAGCTCTGCGGAAATATACATGACACAAAAAATTCCCGGTTATTAAAAAAATTCCCTGACATTTCCCTGATAATTCCCGATCAACGTGATTTCCCTGATAAATCCCGGTTTTCCCGGTTTTCCCGGTGAGTGGCCACCCTGTCACAGTATCTTTAATGTAGCTATCCTAACCAAATCAACCGTCCACAATGTTTTAAAGTATTTATAATGTAGCAAACCTAACCTAATTGACCATTAGTTATCATTGGAACCAAAAACAAAAAACCCGAAGATGCACGATCGGGCGCTCGGCTGTCTCGTGTGTGAACAGAAGGCTTCCCGGCCCTGGAGTCCGTGACCCGCCCCGGTGTCCTCTGGGCGGCAGAGGGCGCGCCCGCCCGACCGGAACTAGGACATGTTTATAGGGCCCCTCGCCGAGCTGTGGACAAGGAGGGGGGGGGGGGGGGGGGCTCGAGGAATGTGGCCCAACCTCGGGCGTCTTCGGCAGGACGTCCTCCGGGGAAAGGTCAAGGCGCCGCCGCTGCTGCACCTGACGGCCGGCGCTGGAACTACCAGCCCTCCGCAGCTCCACTGCCCGTCGATGGACGTCAAGCACTGGGTCGTTACCACAACGCCGAACGTACAATAACGCCGAATGCCAAATTGACCGCAACGCCTACAGCTAGAAAACTGCTGTGTACCACAACGCCGAAATACAGTAACGCCGAAAAATGTTGCTGCGGGGAGGGGGGGGGGGGGGGGGCCACAGGAGCAAAATGAAAAAAAAAAACAAAAAAAAACAATGAATTTGTGTGTTAACCTTACCTAACCTAACCTTTGTGGCAGTCCTGCAATGACATTTTTCGGCGTTAATGTATTTCGGCGTTGTGGTACACAGCAGTTTTCTAGCTGTCGGCGTTGTAGTCAATTTGGCATTCGGCGTTATTGTACGTTCGGCGTTGTGGTGCGTCCCCGTCAGCACTGCCTTTCGTGGCCAATGCTGAACATCGTGCTGGTGTGAGCGCTACCAAACAGTTTGTGATGAACAACAATGTACTTTATATTTTTTATTCTCAACGGAACCACTCATTGGTGACATAATCTTTTTTACTGTCACTAACAAGCAAGCCACTTCGAAGATACTACAATATTATTTTGTTGTCATCACAACGTATTTGCTAATGATTATATTAACAAGATATTTTCTGCAAATTTTTATTTATTTTTAGAATTTTCGAAAACATATCAGGCTTGAATATTTTCATAAATCGTTATATTTGATGGCAATGGTAGTGTAAATCTAAATATGAATTTGAAAAAAAAAGTTTTCTTGTCTAACGTAAGTCAACAATCATACAAAAACGGAATAACATAAACTATTAAGAAACGGCCTTCAATGTCCAATTGCAGAATTGAAACGCTAGAGAGAGAGAGAGAGAGAGAGAGAGAGAGAGAGATTGAGAGAGAGAGAGAGAGAGATACGTCACGAAGAGACAACTCTTCATAGAATTTTTTTTTTGGATTCATGGCGAAGGAAATGTAGCAGAAGAAAATCGAAGAATATATGGATTCTATCTTATCCCAGAGAACACTCAACTGGCTATAAAAGAAAACATGCTTTTATTCAGGTTAGATTTGAAGAGCAACATTCTCAAATCCCCCCATTTCCGTGAACTCGAGAGAGGGAGAAAGATTTTTACTTAAATAAAAAAATAATTTTGTTTTGTTAAACAGTTATAAACACGTTTTTTCACCCAAGAGAGGATTCGAATATTAGTAAACATTGCACACACAGTAAAACACATTCAGTAAAAAATATATGTACAAAACTAATGAAAAAAATTATTTCACACAAGAATTCAATCACCGGTACATTACGTGACCATTAAATGAGAAATCTCATGAACAATATCACTGCATTTCAGATTGGTCACGTCATTTTGTAAAAAAAATTTACTAACAAAAGTAGCATAGACATGCAGTTCACCCGTAAGCCAGCTGAATTAACTATATGTCATCTCTACCACCACCGTGTGTCAAGGATAACATGTTGCCACGCAAGGAAATAAGAATTGATATTATATTGATTCTAATAATTGCTTCGCGCGTATCAATGGGCCTAAATCGTTTCCCGGATAAGTTCCAGGAACCAATCAGCGGCAGCCACGCGGGTCGATAGCAGAGAGACCCTCCAGCCAGCGAGGCGCACGGGTAGGACTGCGCAGGTAGAATAAGGGCCTCCAATCATCGCATCGCCCCGAGGACGTCGGATACTGACCTTCCTCAACGAAAGAATTCCAAGAATGTGGAGCGCAATAATAATAATAAAAAAAGGTCTGGCTGGAGATTGGAGACGGAGTCAGAACAACACCAAAGCTCCCAGCCAAGGGTCTATAAATAACCGTCTTGGCAGGTCAATCACGCGGAAAGACAAAAACTAAAGCCTCTAAAATGAAAAAAAAAAAAAAAAAAGATTATCATAATTTCGAACCAACAAAATAATATTGACACGCACATGCTTTCAGTTGTTGTTTTTTAGACTCAGAACTCTTAAAATATATATTTAAAAAAATTATGTTAAAACGTTTAAACAGAGCTTATATTTAAAATCAAGTAATTTGGTTCGTCAGTCCTTGAGTTAAAGCCGGCTGTACGAAGCCGAAGACCCATAGCTAGAGACCGGAAAAATTCGCGATTTTAAATCCCTAAAGGATAGACTCCATGATCCTCTATGCACTCGTGCAAATTACATCTGTTGATTGGTTACCGATTCGTAACACCTGTTGACTGTAATGATCGTGATTCGCTAATTCTTCTGTTAAAGATTTTTAATTGGCCCAGAGTCCTTCAGATAAACTGTGGCCCAATCACTGAAGCAAAATAATGTCAAAAGTATTTGGACTCTATCCTATCGCGAAAAGAATCCGCGAATTTTACAGGTCTCTACCCATAGCCTGAAGACCCCGAACAACGGTTATGTTACTGTAACGCTTCTACAACATTTGACCTTCAGCCAGCTATCAAGTGCACTGTCAATGTGAAACTGTTTAAAAACTACTGTCATTAAGTGGCTTTCGCTGGATAACTGTTGAAACCGCTCCACTTTTACTTTGTTTGGTGCAGTTTTAACAGATTTCCAGCAAAAAATAATAATAAATAAACTACTGACTTGCAATAGCTTTAAAAGTTTCACAACTAAGAGTAAAATTACCCTTCGTTTACTTGATTTAAATAATAGTCTGTTGTCTATACCGAGCGGCAATTATGTTTTTCCAACATATCAAAAACTCACTGAGCATAAATTGTAACACAACATCTAACTGAATCACTTTTACGATATCTTACTAAAGTTTAAGTAGTTGTTGATCCAATATATAAATATATTTAAAAGAACAGCATTATATGCAATTCGATAAATATTCTGAGTCCATTCAAAATATTTTGAAAAAAAAAAACGGAAAATACATAACCAGAAGAAAACACTCATATAATTTTTCTTTATTCGCATTAATTATCGTAGGATTTACAAAATACAATTTATTGTTTGGTTGCGGCGTAACTACAATGATATTATATAAAAATTTTATCCATAAGATTCGTTCCACTTAAATCGTAATTAAATAGTTTTAGTTCACATCGTAAGAGTAAAACAAAAGTAGAGCACCGGAAAATAGATAATAATCAAAACTACAGTATAGTACATCTTTACATATAACTGCACATAATACAATATTTACACATATTATTATTAATTTAAAACCCCCTCCCCAAATAAAGTCACAGAACTGAGATGGCTACCAGCAATGCTCTGATTCTCCACTAAGAAACGAACATAACGACACCGCTCACGATATCAACACACAGTAGGCCCTAAAAACAGTTAATAAGAACACTAAAACTTCAAAATCGTAAGAGTACAGCTAAAACCAGTATCTTTTTAATCAAGAATTTTGTAGGACAAAAATCTTAAACTTCGGAATTGCCTGCGTGTCTTAGTAGTGAAGTAGTTTCCATGTAATTTTTCTTAGGGATATTAATTTCCAACCCAGAATGCTTAGTGGTAAATAGCGTGCAAATAAACTACATCTAGCAGCCCCTGTGAACCAGGTAGGAAAACAGACGCAGAGACAGGTGTGCCGACCACTAAGCCAGGATCATATACGAACTCACGGACTACTACGCCCAGGATCAGAGGCAGACACGCTGACCACTAAGCCAGTATCAGATATGGACTCACGGACTACTACGCCCAGGATCAGAGGCAGATACGCTGACCACAAAGCCAGTATCAGATATGGACTCACGGACTACTACGCCCAGGATCAGAGGCAGACCTGCTGACCACTAAGCCAGTATCAGATATGGACTCACGGACTACTACGCCCAGGATCAGAGGCAGATACGCTGACCACTAAGCCAGTATCAGATATGGACACACGGACTACTACGCCCAGGATCAGAGGCAGACCTGCTGACCACTAAGCCAGTATCAGATATGGACTCACGGACTACTACGCCCAGGATCAGAGGCAGACCTGCTGACCACTAAGCCAGTATCAGATATGGACTCACGGACTACTACGCCCAGGATCAGAGGCAGACCTGCTGACCACTAAGCCAGTATCAGATATGGACTCACGGACTACTACGCCCAGGATCAGAGGCAGACACACTGACCACTAAGCCAGTATCAGATATGGACTCACGGACTACTACGCCCAGGATCAGAGGCAGACCTGCTGACCACTAAGCCAGTATCAGATATGGACTCACGGACTACTACGCCCAGGATCAGAGGCAGATACGCTGACCACTAAGCCAGTATCAGATATGGACTCACGGACTACTACGCCCAGGATCAGAGGCAGACCTGCTGACCACTAAGCCAGTATCAGTATGGACTCACGGACTACTACGCCCCGGGTCAGAGGCAGACACGCTGACCACTAAGCCAGTATCAGTATGGACTCAGGGACTACTACGCCCCGGGTCAGAGGCAGACACGCTGACCACTAAGCCAGTTACAGTATGGACTCACGGACTACTACGCCCAGGGTCAGAGGCAGACACGCTGACCACTAAGCCAGTATCAGTATGGACTCACGGACTACTACGCCCCGGGTCAGAGGCAGACACGCTGACCACTAAGCCAGTATCAGTATGGACTCACGGACTACTACGCCCAGGGTCAGAGGCAGACACGCTGACCACTAAGCCAGTATCAGTATGGACTCACGGACTACTACGCCCCGGGTCAGAGGCAGACACGCTGACCACTAAGCCAGTATCAGTATGGACTCACGGACTACTACGCCCAGGATCAGAGGCAGACACGCTGACCACTAAGCCAGTATCAGTATGGACTCACGGACTACTACGCCCAGGGTCAGAGGCAGACACGCTGACCACTAAGCCAGTATCAGTATGGACTCACGGACTACTACGCCCCGGGTCAGAGGCAGACACGCTGACCACTAAGCCAGTATCAGTATGGACTCAGGGACTACTACGCCCCGGGTCAGAGGCAGACACGCTGACCACTAAGCCAGTATCAGTATGGACTCACGGACTACTACGCCCAGGATCAGAGGCAGACACGCTGACCACTAAGCCAGTATCAGTATGGACTCACGGACTACTACGCCCCGGGTCAGAGGCAGACACGCTGACCACTAAGCCAGTATCAGTATGGACTCACGGACTACTACGCCCCGGGTCAGAGGCAGACACGCTGACCACTAAGCCAGTATCAGTATGGACTCACGGACTACTACGCCCCGGGTCAGAGGCAGACACGCTGACCACTAAGCCAGTATCAGTATGGACTCACGGACTACTACGCCCAGGATCAGAGGCAGACACGCTGACCACTAAGCCAGTATCAGTATGGACTCACGGACTACTACGCCCCGGGTCAGAGGCAGACACGCTGACCACTAAGCCAGTATCAGTATGGACTCACGGACTACTACGCCCAGGATCAGAGGCAGACACGCTGACCACTAAGCCAGTATCAGTATGGACTCACGGACTACTACGCCCCGGGTCAGAGGCAGACACGCTGACCACTAAGCCAGTATCAGTATGGACTCACGGACTACTACGCCCAGGATCAGAGGCAGACACGCTGACCACTAAGCCAGTATCAGTATGGACTCACGGACTACTACGCCCAGGGTCAGAGGCAGACACGCTGACCACTAAGCCAGTATCAGTATGGACTCACGGACTACTACGCCCCGGGTCAGAGGCAGACACGCTGACCACTAAGCCAGTATCAGTATGGACTCACGGACTACTACGCCCAGGGTCAGAGGCAGACACGCTGACCACTAAGCCAGTATCAGTATGGACTCACGGACTACTACGCCCAGGATCAGAGGCAGACACGCTGACCACTAAGCCAGTATCAGTATGGACTCACGGACTACTACGCCCCGGGTCAGAGGCAGACACGCTGACCACTAAGCCAGTATCAGTATGGACTCACGGACTACTACGCCCCGGGTCAGAGGCAGACACGCTGACCACTAAGCCAGTATCAGTATGGACTCACGGACTACTACGCCCCGGGTCAGAGGCAGACACGCTGACCACTAAGCCAGTATCAGTATGGACTCACGGACTACTACGCCCCGGGTCAGAGGCAGACACGCTGACCACTAAGCCAGTATCAGTATGGACTCACGGACTTCTACGCCCCGGGTCAGAGGCAGACACGCTGACCACTAAGCCAGTATCAGTATGGACTCACGGACTACTACGCCCAGGGTCAGAGGCAGACACGCTGACCACTAAGCCAGTATGAGTATGGACTCACGGACTACTACGCCCAGGGTCAGAGGCAGACACGCTGACCACTAAGCCAGTATCAGTATGGACTCACGGACTACTACGCCCAGGGTCAGAGGCAGACACGCTGACCACTAAGCCAGTATCAGTATGGACTCACGGACTACTACACCCAGGATCAGAGGCAGACCTGCTGACCACTAAGCCAGTATCAGTATGGACTCACGGACTACTACGCCCCGGGTCAGAGGCAGACACGCTGACCACTAAGCCAGTATCAGTATGGACTCACGGACTACTACGCCCAGGGTCAGAGGCAGACACGCTGACCACTAAGCCAGTATCAGTATGGACTCACGGACTACTACGCCCAGGATCAGAGGCAGACACGCTGACCACTAAGCCAGTATCAGTATGGACTCACGGACTACTACGCCCAGGGTCAGAGGCAGACACGCTGACCACTAAGCCAGTATCAGTATGGACTCACGGACTACTACGCCCAGGATCAGAGGCAGACACGCTGACCACTAAGCCAGTATCAGTATGGACTCACGGACTACTACGCCCCGGGTCAGAGGCAGACACGCTGACCACTCCCCGCCAGGAGTGGCCGCTACGTAAACAGCGCGCCAGTACGTGACGCGAGACACACCCGGCGCGACGGGCGGCGGATGAGCGGGCTGATGTAAGACGCGCCGCTATTGGCCGGGCGTGCGCGAGGCCAGCGGCAGCCAGCCAGTTGCCTCTCAGCTTCCTGCGGGCAGCGCTCTCCCGACAGCGACGCCAAGGACGCCGAGCCAATAACCTCCCGTCCTTCGACGAGGCCTATCCTCTTCAGGACACTATCCTGTTGGACGAGTGGGCTCTCAGACGCGTCTAGGCGGTGCCACGTGACCATGATACGGCCATGAAGATTCCCGGCATCTGGGCATTAACGCATGAGGCTGGGAGAGCGCGCCTACTTTATAGCTCCGCAGCAGTTGTAATTTACCTCGATTAAAACTAATACTAAAGTAACTATGTTATTAGGCTTGTGAGCAACGGAAACTACTTAACATTTAAATTATTTAGTTTTTGTTTTCCGTTGCCCGAAAGCAGGTTTCACAACACTTAGCGCTGATGCGTGATGTTTGAATGAACACGCCCTGAAGAATGATTGGTGGAGGAAGACCAACATATAAGTAGCTAATTAGGCGGGACTCGAATTCGGGACCACCTGGTAAGTCGCCGGATGCGCAGCCGCTATCTGAGAAGCGGTGGCAGAGAGCGCTGCGACAAACCTGGCTCGTATGTGGATGTCGTGTGTTCGATTCAGAACGACTAAACTAACTGTGGTTTACCCCAGAACGTTTATTATTAGAGACCCGGAAATTTCGCGAATTCGTCTGGCCTCAGGGTATAATTCAAAGTCATAGGTGTGTTAAACCGATGTTTGCTTATCCATTGGTTGATTTCCTAGTGAGAACAGTTTTATACTTGTTAATTGGCACTAGCTGATTCGCTTACTTCTCTCCTAGCTGGGCATCGTTGGCTCACGGTCGTAGACGGGCGTGTCCAAACAACTGCGGTCCAATCACGAACACAGTGCGAGAGTGTGAAGGTTTGCATTCTAACTTGCGACTAAATGAATGAGCGAAATTTCCGTATCTCTATTTATCATCACTTCCTGTTCACCCGGCAGTCCTTTGGCGTGTAGAGGGTGTTTTGCGTCGCATAGTTCCGCCACAAAACCACCGTTTACGCACAACATGCTAATAAATGAGTAGAGGTAGGCCGCTTATGGGGAAAAAAAACTGCACGATCGTTACTAAACCTTCTAATTCATTCTACTGACATTAAGTGAGAACTAACAGAGACTCGGTTAAGGCCGGCGAATAAGCGAGAAAGGAGTGTCAGAATCCGTCTCGGAGACTTCAACGCAACATTTACAGTAACCCAGAAATTGTAAATCGAAGCTTGTTGTCGACAGAATTTTACGCATTGTGCTCATTTTGAGTGCTTATTCTAACTCGTGTATTGACTGCATTGCATTCGCCCCAGTTATAAGAAGTATCGAGAATATTCTCAAAAACAATTGTGTGCCACGCGCGTGTGAAGTATGGGACATTACAGATAGAGGGCTCGGCTTTTTACGATACTCAAATATTTAAATACGTGTGCAAGTTTGCTAGTATACAAAAGTACAGGCGAGTGTACACGTATGAAAGTGTATAAGAACAAGTGCAACTATCCGAGTGCGGAAGAATACGATAGAGCATGCATGTGTAAGAGCAAGAATGTAAAAGAGCAAGAATGCGATTGAACAAGTATGCAAGAACGCAAGTATGTAGGGGTTGAAGTATACCAGTGTAAAAGCATGCACGTGTGTTAAGTATGCAAGTATGCGAGTGTTATATAATGCCTCGGCTTCATTTAGTGACACCAACGGAAGTGTACACTGTAGGTTCTAAATCGTCACAAACACGGCGATGAAAAACTTGCAAAGAATCTACATTTGTTTGACTCAACTTTATTTGTTATTTCCCTATCCCCCCTCCCTTTTCTCCCTAGAGACCACACACCTGAGGGTTGCACTTTTCGTTTTTTTGTTACGCACGTATCTCAACCCCCCCCCCCCCCCCCCCCTTTTACAGGCTATAAAGAAAGCCTTTGTTGGACCGGAAAAGTTAGCAGGAGTTTTCATTCGCTGTATTCGCCACGCGATGCCTTCGGTATCCGAGCATCGTACAAGTCTTTACACAACACGAAAACTAAAATGTGCATACATGTTTAGAATGATAAAGGGATTAATACTTGTTAATAAAAAACATTTACAGTTTAATCTAAAGATTTCTGTTCTCTGAGATGACACAATCTGCGCACAAATCACCAAGTTTCTTCAAAAAGTATTAAGGTGATTTCGTTTGGTGCAATCCAAAGAAAACATTTACTGCCTTCGTATACATATTTCTACAATATTCGTGCGTTTATTTTAAATTTAGAAACACCCGCGACATGTCACGGGACTTCAACACCGAGTGGTTCGGATCCCACTGAAGTCAGGAGACAAAGTGTCTCGCCAGTGAACGCCACGCCATAAAGGGCGCCGCGGACTGGTAAAGAACCAGGAAATCGAATCCGGTTTCCACGCGAACTGGTGAACAACCAGTTTAATGTTTGTGGGTCAAGCCGTTACCGTCGTCACCATCGCTTTCAAAATACTGGCTCCGCGCCAAGCCACTCTCGCTGTTAACTGCGGCTCCTACTCAGGTAAACACTCGTGCAGCCAGCCGCGCCATTTACCGCTAGGGGCCGGCTTGTTGTTCCCGGCATGAATACCTGCGCCGGCTATTTGTAACCCTGTCCAGGACAGGGTGTCTCGCCGGCCTTCCACGAGGCGTGCCCTAGTCATCCGCGGCTGTAATCGATGACTGGGGCCCCCAGACCAAACTGCGGGCAAACAGCGCCCTGGACAGGACTTGGCGAGGCAAGGCCCGGCGTACTTTCACTGAAAGCTGACACGTCCCCTATTTCTCCCGGAGTACAGGTTTCTCCGGGACCCGCCATGCCGGCTGAGTCACCACTACACTCTGAGCGGTGCCTGCTGACACCCACGTGCTGCTGTGGACCCGCGAGGTGCTGTGGATCCTCAAAGTGCTGTGGACCTTCGAGGTGCTGTGACCCGTGAGGTGCTGTAGACCCTCCAGGTGCTGTCAACCCGTGAGGTTCTGTGGATCAGCGAGTAAATGTGGATCCTCAAAGTGCTGTGGATCAGCGAGTAGCTGTGGATCCTCAAAGTGCTGTAGACCCTCGAAGTGCTGTGGACCCGTGAGGTGCTGTAGATCCTCAAAGTGCTGTGGATCAGCGAGTTGCTGTGGATCCTCAAATGTGACGTGGAGCCGTGAGGTGTGGTACGCGGAAACACTCGTTGAATGACCTATCACTGTCTTCCTAGGTCGGAGGACGCGGTGAGGATTTTGAGCGAAGCAGCAGATTCGACAGTAACCTTCGTAGATTTTGGAGTTTGTCTCTTGTGGTTATGTTTGACGAGTGAGTATACTAGGGCACAACTATGAGAAGTTTGTTAAACTTTCTGTAGTAAGACACAGTTCTAAAGATAAAATGCCACAACACCTGGCAGTTTTAACGACCAATCGGATATACTCGATAGTGTTGTGTTCATTCGCGTATTATTCATCTGTGTTTTGGATGTTATTCTCATGGTAAACCTTGCACTATTCATTAAAAGATTTCTAGACCAGTTGTGTGTTAAAACTTTGTAGCATTTTCTGAGTTTAGTGTTTGGCTGGGTTTATTTCTGCTGTCATCGCACCTATCACAGCTATCCAGTGCGGAAACAAAAGCGTCCTGAATTTCCAGGTCAAATAGGGCAATGGATTCTCTGGCAGACAGTTGACAATTACAAGGGAACAATCGGTAGCGCGGCCACATACATTATTTCAGTCTAACGAGCAATCAGATTATTTTGATTAAAATACATGCCCTTAAGTCCACGAGATATCACAACACTTTCTTCGTAAGTATTAGTTTTGCGTTGCGCCATTAGACGACTGGCTTCTACAGTTGCACACCTGCTCCAGGGCAAGGATGCTGGAGCTGTTAGGACTGGAGGCTCGCTGGGGGCGCTGACTTGACGACGGTCCGGACACGGAAGGAAGGCACGTGAGTCTGAAGATCAGCGCTGGCGGCGACTTAGGGGGCGAGCTGGCGGCGGCCTTGGGGGCCGGCTGGCGGCGGCCATGGGGGCGGGCTGGCAGCAGCCTAGGGAGCGAGCTGGAGGCGGTCCGGCAACAGCTTTGGGGGCGAGCTGGAGCTGGTCTTGGGGGCGGGATGGCGGCGGCCTTGGGGGCGGGATGGCGGCGGCTTTTGGGGGCGGGCTGGCGGTGATTTTGGGGGCGAGCTGGCGGTGATCTTGGGGGCGGGTATGACGGTGATCTTGGGGGCGGGCTGGCGGTGAACTTGGGAGCGGGCAGGCGGCGGCTTTGGGGGCGAGCTGGCGGCGGCTTTGGGGGCGAGCTGGCGCTGGTCTTGGGGGCGGGATGGCGGCGGCCTTGGGGGCGGGCTGGCAGCAGCCTAGGGAGCGAGCTGGAGGCGGTCCGGCAACAGCTTTGGGGGCGAGCTGGCGCTGGTCTTGGGGGCGGGATGGCGGCGGCCTTGGGGGCCGGCTGGCAGCAGCCTAGGGAGCGAGCTGGAGGCGGTCCGGCAACAGCTTTGGGGGCGAGCTGGCGCTGGTATTGGGGGCGGGATGGCGGCGGCCTTGGGGGCGGGATGGTGGCGGCCTTGGGGGCGGGATGGCGGCGGCTTTTGGGGGCGGGCTGGCGGTGATTTTGGGGGCGAGCTGGCGGTGATCTTGGGGGCGGGTATGACGGTGATCTTGGGGGCGGGCTGGCGGTGAACTTGAGAGCGGGCAGGCGGCGGCTTTGGGGGCGAGCTGGCGGCGGCTTTGGGGGCGATCTGGCGCTGGTCTTGGGGGCGGGATGGCGGCGGCCTTGGGGGCGGGCTGGCAGCAGCCTAGGGAGCGAGCTGGAGGCGGTCCGGCAACAGCTTTGGGGGCGAGCTGGCGCTGGTCTTGGGGGCGGGATGGCGGCGGCCTTGGGGGCGGGATGGCAGCAGCCTAGGGAGCGAGCTGGAGGCGGTCCGGCAACAGCTTTGGGGGCGAGCTGGCGCTGGTATTGGGGGCGGGATGGTGGCGGCCTTGGGGGCGGGATGGCGGCGGCTTTTGGGGGCGGGCTGGCGGTGATTTTGGGGGCGAGCTGGCGGTGATCTTGGGGGCGGGTATGACGGTGATCTTGGGGGCGGGCTGGCGGTGAACTTGGGAGCGGGCAGGCGGCGGCTTTGGGGGCGAGCTGGCGGCGGCTTTGGGGGCGAGCTGGCGCTGGTCTTGGAAGCGGGATGGCGGCGGCCTTAGGGGCGGGATGGTGGCGGCCTTGGGGACGGAGTGGTGGCGCCTTTTGGGGGCGAGCTGGCGGCGGCTTTGGGGGCGAGCCTGCGCTGGTCTTGGGGGCGGGATGGCGGTGGACTTGGGGGCGGGATGGCGGTGATCTTGGGGGCGGGCTGACGGGGCCTTATGAGCGGAGTGGTGGCGGCCTTGGGGGCGAGCTGGAGGCGGCCTTGGGGGCGGGCTGGCGGTCCCGGCACTCGCCCCGAGGTCACAGCGGAAACGTCGCGCGCCAAGAACCTGCCTCGGGTGATTCACTGCTCATCACGCTCACGACAACCTCTTGTACTTCTTTCAATGAGTTACGCAAATGGGAATTTTTATTTAATATAACTTTTTTGGACTTTCGCCATTGCAGTTTTGCACTGTTCGTGTCTGTTTGTGCCTGACAATTACGTCACCATTGCTTTTTCATAGGAAACTTCCTGTGTTCGTCAGTGTTGTCGTAGTCGAGTTGTCCATTTTTTAATTTTTATCTTCATCGTTTTGTTCGTGTATTTGCTACGTTGTCCGGTCTGCCAGCATTTACAGTTATTATTGTAACCGTCTCGTGTTGTTAGTCCACGGCGTCCGTCTGTGCTGATATTGTTTATTTCATGAGTAAATTCCTTCCACGGAATTGTTGTGTGTTTGTGATATTTAAGTCTTAATGAGTTTGCCGGTGCTGGCGTCGATGCATTGTCCATAATACCTGTTCAGGTTCATCGTTGGGTTTATCTGTTTGACATCAGCTGACTTAGTCTTATTCTCTGTGGGTTTGTGTTTTACATGTTCATTTTTTTATTTGCATCCTTGAATTTTTTTTCTCCCCTTGACGAACAGTGACAAACTGCAACGGCGTATGTCCAAGAAATCGATTTAAAAATCTTGTATTAACAAAGAATACGGGGGCAAATGAAAATTAATTAGTTGGGTTACTATACGTCAACATTTTAGGATCAGTATACAGTGTGGTATGCTGAAGTAGTCATCGCTAGGGGATCGGAAAAATTCGCGGGTTCAATGACCTCCAGGATGAACTCCATAGTTCTACGTACACTCGGTCAAATGCCACCCACTCATTGGCTGCTGTCTTGTGAGGCGTCCCAACGTAGCAGACTGTGATTCGATAAAGCTTTGGTTGGGTGTTTCTCATTGGCTCAGAGTCATCCAAGTGAGTTGTGAGCCAATAGCAGAGGAAGCACTGAGGTATAACTATTTGTATTTTAGCCTATCGCGAAATGAATTCGCGAATTATTCCGGTCTCTAGTCTTCGCACAGCATTTCTACTTCCTAGCTGCGCTGCTACCACAGCCTGCCGCGTGTAGTGCGTGCGGCCTACCTGTCAGGGGAAATGTAGCCCCTGCATACCCGGGTACACATTACGGTGCGCAGAGCTTAAAAAAAAAACCTCGCATTTGAAAACAACTCAACCGTCTGTTTACGAAAAGCATTTAAGAATACGCTGAAGTCGTTTCCGCATTCAATTTCCAAACTAAAAGCTGTTTTCAGAAAGAAAGAAAAAATTGGTTGTCTGTAAAGTCGGTTTACGGACGATAGTTTAACGTGACAACGTCATAACAAAACATTGATGAAATTATTTATCCAGAAGAAAATGAAATATCCAAATGGGGCAGAGATTAAAATTCGTCGAGAATACTTTACGTTTTTATGTCTTTCAGTGCTCAAAATGATATGCAATTGTGGCCCCGGGCACGAAATTTTATTTATAATTCATTAATATTAACGAGTGCCTGGTTTCCGCGGAAGACAATGAGCGTAACGGGACACATAGTAGTGGAACAATGTGCGTAACGGGACACTTTTTCGTGCGTGCAGCCGAACTTTCATCGATTTATTAGACGTTGTACGTCAAAAACTTTTAAGAATGAAACACACCGGCACATATTCTTGAAAACATTCGAAGTACTTGCTCTATTCCTAAACCTTCATTTCTCCGTCATATAATGTAATTTATCCCGTTAAAAACTCATAGTTAAGACCAGTCTACAGCCTTGCTGTTAGAGGCGACACGTAGAAGCACCAGCGAATGTCGCACTTATTGTCCCGCCTGACTACGCGGGCATCTTTTAACATCTAGCGCCTGACTCGTGACTCATTCCGCGAGAAGAGCCGACAGTTTCCAAGCATATAATAGGATGATGTTGCTAAAAATATTTTCATGTTTGTAATTTCACGACTTTTTGGAATAAAAAAATTATCTGAGAGTATAAGTACGATAGGAACATACGCAATAGTTTACTTAAAATACATTGCATGATTTTTAAAAAAGGGGGCTGTCTGTAAAGTCAGTTTACGGACGATAATATTAAGTGATAATGTCATAAGAAAACATTGATGAAAAATTGCATACTTTTTAATTTTCAAATATTATTTACTGTTTTTGCAAATTTAATTTGTTTAAATATAATCACGAACAATTAGTTATAGAAATAAACTGAAATAAAATCAATGTCAATAAATTGCTGCTTTTAAAAAGCCCGCCTTAAACTGTTTGATATTATAAAAGATTTTCCTCGCACGGTGGTAGGCAGGTTCTTGCACGCTCGGCTCAGGCGGAACGTGACAATGAGTCATGCTTTTTTCGTGCGTGCAGCCGGCGTTCATCGATTTATAAGACGTTATCACGTCGAATAAAATAAATGTAAAATGTGTAATTGGTTGGTGTATCACCGATGGGTGTCCAGAGACAGGCCTCCCGCGGCAGGAGCAGGCGCGCGGTGACGTCACGCGACGCACGAAGCAGGCGCTGACGCACTCGGCACGTGTGGCCGGCACGCACTCGGCACGTGACGGCACGTGACGGCACGACGGAAGTCGCGGGCGGCGACCGGCCCGACCTCGGTAGGGTCCCGGCGACATCGCAGCGGTGACAAGGGGGCGCCTCCCATTTCAGGTCAAGATTTTATGCTTACATTAATCACCGATCAACTTGCAGACTTTTTCAATTGTTTAACTTTCACGAAATGAAAAATATATACAGCGCATACTTTTTGCATAATTAGCTGCCAAAGTTACATTTTTCACGGTTTTTGGGTTGTACAAATAAGGAGAATTTAATTTATTGCAGAACTGAAACATTTTAGGCTTAACTTTAATGCCACTGGCTACTTCAAGAAATGGTTTGAATTTCTTTCAGAAAAGATTAATTAATTTTACCTGGCGTTTAAAAATTCTCAAATTTGTTACTATTTTGACAGCCAAGAAACATGAAATGAGTTTTTGTGATAGAAATGCAAACCATATCGTGAAGTAGCCAGTGGCATTGCAGTTAAACCTAAAAAGTTTCAGTTCTGCAATCAATCAAATTCTTCTTATTTGTACAACCCAAAAACCGTTAAAAATGCAACTTTGGCAGCTAATTATGCAAAAAGTATGTGTTGTATATATTTTTAATTTCGTGAAAGTTAAACAATTGAAAAAGTCTAAAAGTTGATCGGTGATTAATATAAATATAAAATCATGACCTGAAATGGGAGGAATCCCCATAACGAACGCAAGAGCACCCCGAGAAAACCTACCGACCCACGGCAACAGCCTCCCCGTTGTCCGACTCTGCCTGCAGTCGAACCTGTATCCCTCACCAGGGGCGTAGCCGGGGGGGGGGGGGGGGGGTTAGGGGTTCAACCCCCCCCCCTCCCTTAGCACAAAATCTTTAATTAATTTCTTATTCATCACTCAAACAAATTTCATATTAAAATTAATAAAATATTTACCATTACAATATTTAAATTTAAGTACCGAAAACTGCTAAAATAGCACTATTTTACACCTTAAAATCCAAATTTTCCCGGGAGAGGACCCCCGGACCACCCACTTTAATACGGGGGGGGGGGGGGGGGAGGAGGTGCATGCTTCCTAACACCCCCCATACACAAATCCTGGCTACGCCACTGTCCTACACACGCAAGGAGCCATCCCAGCATCTGCCTCTGAAGTGATGACGAGAGCCGAGTGTCTCATCTCTGCGCCACCTCACTCCTCTGTTGCACATGGTGGACGCTACAAGGGCTATTCTCGCATGCGCGTCACACACCCTCGTCGCCTCTAAGCTGTCCGCACTGATCACGCTCTTTAAGAGCCACGCTCTATGGAAGACAGACTCTGAGGGAGCAAAAAACTATGGGAGCGACACTAAATGTGACCGAGACTATGGTAGCGAGACTCTATGGGAGCCACGCTCTATGGAAGACCGACTCTGAGGGAGCGAGATGGTACGGGAGCGACACTGAATGCGAACGAGACTCCATGGGAGCCAGGCTCTACGGGAGACGGAGTTGTCCGCTGTCCAGAGCAGAGCAGAGCAGCAGCTGCCACCTACCTTCTTGTGGTTCCAGAGCGCGTTGACGCTGGGCTTGCCGCGCCGGATGTCCGACTGGTCGATCACGTCGTCGTGGATCAGCGAGGCAGAGTGGATCATCTCCGAGATCATGGCGACCTGCCGCTGCGGCGCCAGCAGGCTGCAACACGGGGGCCACTCTCAGCCACAGCCACACAACCACACAACCACACACACACGTCCACACGCCTGTGGCGGTGCTGCAGCGAGCGAAAACCTCTGTCCTTCTCCCGTTCTTATTTTCCTACGTGTTCTGTGAAAAATACGGACAGTAATGAGTGAGTCAGTAGGTGTATATAGTTCATATGGGGACAGGGGCTGGGGGCTGGGGATTCGGGGATTCGGGGATTCGAGGCGGACGAAACTCGAAATGGCGGAATGTTCTAGAAAACAAAATGGCCGCCGGGGTCAAAGGTCAAGGTCAAATCCAAGATGGCCGCCATAAGTGACGTAATCCAATATGGCCGCCTCGAATCCGCGAATCCCCAGTCCATGTCCCTATATGAACTATATACATTTACTTTAGTCCATACATTTTATATTTCAATTCAGATTTCATTTTTTATTGCTATTAAAACTTTTTAAAAATATTTTTGTCTCACGTAATGACGCGACTTCACCGGAATTCGATCATTAGCATTTATAAAAATAACTCGAGTATAATAATTTATTACGGAAGAATACAAGAATTTCTAAAGGCAAATTACCAAAACATTCGCCGAAATCTAAGTTCAAGGTGGGATTAAAAACGTTGTTAAAAATAATTTATTCTTCTAATTTTCCGGGGAAAGGCGATTTGCATGCCTTCCATGAATAAGGCCCTTCTCCAAAAATATTCGGGGCCTCGCAAAAGCAAATGGATCAGGGCATCGAAAAAGTCTGGCCCCCTCCCCCTTTCTGTTTGTTGAAGTGGAACTGACTGTTCAATCAATATGAATAGGCATAAGAGAATTTAAGGCAGTGTTCGAATCCCCACGCATAGTTGAAAAAATTGTTACTGGTCCGATTACAAATTAAAATTTCAGACGTTTTTCCTAAATATTTTTCTTTTCATATTTTGATTCTAGCCATACACCTGTCACGAATTCGCCGTGTAGTTTTTAACCTTTGAAATAAATACGAGCGTGTGTTGACTTATCAACTTAATTAGGAGTGGTAACCAAAATAACTATTAACTACAACAGGCAGTCGCGATACTTGACACAAATATTTTTATACTTATTATTTAAAAAATACCATTTGTTCGCTGGAATACCTGAACCCAGATTAATAAAAGTATTTTTTTTTTCCCGCTTTCTCCCCTATCGCCTCGTCAGGGGTGTATGTGTGTTAGTGAGGCGGGATGATAAGCGCGACGCTCGCTGGTGCTTCTAGCGCGGTGTCTCCTCTGGACTGGCGCGCAGTCTTCTCGTCGTCACAGGATAACTATGAAATTTGAGCGGTGACCGAACATTATATGGCCGAGAAATGAAGATAAAGATGTAATGCAAGTCCTTTAAGTGCTTTCAAGAATCTGTACTGGTTGTTTTACGCCTAAAAATTACTCTGAAAACATGCGTTTTGTCCATTTTAACTCTTCTAAAAATACGGTTTAAAAACTTAATCCGGAATCAAAAGTACTTTTCGGCCTTCAGCGAACTCTTAAATGCTTTTCGTAAGCAGACCCCACTCGGATATCTTGAGTGGTTTTGAAATCGCGTTGTTTTTCCTGAAGCTCTTCTCACTGTATGTGTGCCCAGGTAGGCGGGGCCCTTAACGTAGCAATGAAATCACTTAAATGACGCGCTGCCTCCGCTCATGAGATTCCCGCGTGGAACAATCTCCCGTGTGTTCTCCGGGGGGAAGTTCTGCCATTCCCGATCACACCCGAACAATTCACCTTCGGCCAACCTCGGGTTTACTTATATATATTTATATTTCTCTGTTTATTTTAATGTAGCTATACCAACCTAACTAACCGTCCATAGAGTTTTAAAGTGTTTTAATATAGCTAAACCTAACCGACCACTTTTTAATATTTGAATTCATTTTTTCTCTGCGCAAAAAAATAAAACAAATCCCGAAGTTGGCCGAAGGTGAATTGTTCGGGTGTGATCGGGAATGGCAGAACTTTGTGTGCATCTTAGGTCTCCCGTGTGTTCTGCGGGAGTGTACGACGCGCGCTCTACTGGAGCAGCACCGAAAGGTACAGTCACGGCCTGATTGCTGAAGGAACCCGCGTGCTTCAGTCGCCACCTGGTGTCACTCTTTCGCCTCGTCTCGTCTCGCCGCTCCGAGGAGGTACACAAGGTTCCACGGCCGTTGAGGGTTGCTGTGTACTTTTTTTTTTAATTGTGCGACTTGGTGCCTTCTTGCACCACCCGTTGGACCATGGGACAGTGCTGCGATCTTCGGAATAAACGGACAGTTACGCATCATCGTGGCGTTGGTTCGAATGTTGATGTATGTGCTCGAACAACGGCATTCATCGTGAGCATTAGCGGCGCAGTCGGAATCTGATTGCATTTTACCCGATTAAATTATCATCAAGGATATTATTTTCATACTGCATGCAGCTAGGATTCGCAAATACCTGTAAGCAATCATTACTGATACAGTACGAGTATAAATTTGATTTTAAACAATATTTATGGACAGGCGCCATTGCTAATTTACACTGTATGTTTTAAAAAAAACGAGGAGTCTTTCAGTACTTGCCAGAGATGTGTAACATCTAAACTCGGTAACGAGCAAATCCGTGTGTTCTCAGTTGCAAATACACTTATAATACGAAACTCGGACACCAAATATAAAGTCAAATTCTTTTAAATAATAATAATGAGCGTGACAAATATGCGCAAATTGCGTTTTCAACTACACTTCTGGACGCGAATCACGCGTAGTTTCCGCACCCGCCGCTAGAATCCGTTGCCGAAGAAGCTACGTCGACTAGTGAATCATTTGATTAGCAGACCGAAATTTTAAACTATATAATGAAACGGCTGCGATAAAAGCGAAAAGGTCTTAAAGAAAAACTAACTAAACCCCGGCTTTGGATCCAATTTCCAACAGTCAATGTTATTAAAATACTGCACATCTGGTTAAAATTCACTAAACAGTCCGTCAGTCCATCAACTGAGTGTCGTGGCAGACATCTTCGTTTATATTCTTTTAGTTACTTTGCTATTCCCCCCCTTTTTTTTTTAACTAAAATTTCAACTGAAATCACAACATCCACAGTTTATTCCATATGCTACAATGCCTCTATACTATTTGGTAGAAAAGGCTTCAGTTCAGTCCAGACTGTCAGTTCGGACTGAGCAGTAAGAACCGGGCACATGGACTGATCGTGTGTGCAGAGGGGCCTAGTTCAGTCCAGACTGTCAGTTCGGACTGAGCAGTCCAAACCGGGCACCTGGGCTGATCGTGTGTGCAGAGGGGCCTAGTTCAGTCCAGACTGTCAGTTCGGACTGAGCAGTCCGGACCGGGCACCTGGGCTGATCGTGTGTGCAGAGGGGCCTAGTTCAGTCCAGACTGTCAGTTCGGACTGAGCAGTCCAAACCGGGCACCTGGGCTGATCGTGTGTGCAGAGGGGCCTAGTTCAGTCCAGACTGTCAGTTCGGACTGAGCAGTCCGGACCGGGCACCTGGGCTGATCGTGTGTGCAGAGGGGCCTAGTTCAGTCCAGACTGTCAGTTCGGACTGAGCAGTCCGGACCGGGAACCTGGGCTGATCGTGTGTGCAGAGGGGCCTAGTTCAGTCCAGACTGTCAGTTCGGACTGAGCAGTCCGGACCGGGCACCTGGGCTGATCGTGTGTGCAGAGGGGCCTAGTTCAGTCCAGACTGTCAGTTCGGACTGAGCAGTCCGGACCGGGCACCTGGGCTGATCGTGTGTGCAGAGGGGCCTAGTTCAGTCCAGACTGTCAGTTCGGACTGAGCAGTCCAAACCGGGCACCTGGGCTGATCGTGTGTGCAGAGGGGCCTAGTTCAGTCCAGACTGTCAGTTCGGACTGAGCAGTCCGGACCGGGCACCTGGGCTGATCGTGTGTGCAGAGGGGCCTAGTTCAGTCCAGACTGTCAGTTCGGACTGAGCAGTCCAAACCGGGCACCTGGGCTGATCGTGTGTGCAGAGGGGCCTAGTTCAGTCCAGACTGTCAGTTCGGACTGAGCAGTCCGGACCGGGCACCTGGGCTGATCGTGTGTGCAGAGGGGCCTAGTTCAGTCCAGACTGTCAGTTCGGACTGAGCAGTCCGGACCGGGCACCTGGGCTGATCGTGTGTGCAGAGGGGCCTAGTTCAGTCCAGACTGTCAGTTCGGACTGAGCAGTCCGGACCGGGCACCTGGGCTGATCGTGTGTGCAGAGGGGCCTAGTTCAGTCCAGACTGTCAGTTCGGACTGAGCAGTCCAAACCGGGCACCTGGGCTGATCGTGTGTGCAGAGGGGCCTAGTTCAGTCCAGACTGTCAGTTCGGACTGAGCAGTCCGGACCGGGCACCTGGGCTGATCGTGTGTGCAGAGGGGCCTAGTTCAGTCCAGACTGTCAGTTCGGACTGAGCAGTCCGGACCGGGAACCTGGGCTGATCGTGTGTGCAGAGGGGCCTAGTTCAGTCCAGACTGTCAGTTCGGACTGAGCAGTCCGGACCGGGCACCTGGGCTGATCGTGTGTGCAGAGGGGCCTAGTTCAGTCCAGACTGTCAGTTCGGACTGAGCAGTCCGGACCGGGCACCTGGGCTGATCGTGTGTGCAGAGGGGCCTAGTTCAGTCCAGACTGTCAGTTCGGACTGAGCAGTCCAAACCGGGCACCTGGGCTGATCGTGTGTGCAGAGGGGCCTAGTTCAGTCCAGACTGTCAGTTCGGACTGAGCAGTCCGGACCGGGCACCTGGGCTGATCGTGTGTGCAGAGGGGCCTAGTTCAGTCCAGACTGTCAGTTCGGACTGAGCAGTCCAAACCGGGCACCTGGGCTGATCGTGTGTGCAGAGGGGCCTAGTTCAGTCCAGACTGTCAGTTCGGACTGAGCAGTCCGGACCGGGCACCTGGGCTGATCGTGTGTGCAGAGGGGCCTAGTTCAGTCCAGACTGTCAGTTCGGACTGAGCAGTCCGGACCGGGCACCTGGGCTGATCGTGTGTGCAGAGGGGCCTAGTTCAGTCCAGACTGTCAGTTCGGACTGAGCAGTCCGGACCGGGCACCTGGGCTGATCGTGTGTGCAGAGGGGCCTAGTTCAGTCCAGACTGTCAGTTCGGACTGAGCAGTCCAAACCGGGCACCTGGGCTGATCGTGTGTGCAGAGGGGCCTAGTTCAGTCCAGACTGTCAGTTCGGACTGAGCAGTCCGGACCGGGCACCTGGGCTGATCGTGTGTGCAGAGGGGCCTAGTTCAGTCCAGACTGTCAGTTCGGACTGAGCAGTCCGGACCGGGAACCTGGGCTGATCGTGTGTGCAGAGGGGCCTAGTTCAGTCCAGACTGTCAGTTCGGACTGAGCAGTCCGGACCGGGCACCTGGGCTGATCGTGTGTGCAGAGGGGCCTAGTTCAGTCCAGACTGTCAGTTCGGACTGAGCAGTCCGGACCGGGCACCTGGGCTGATCGTGTGTGCAGAGGGGCCTAGTTCAGTCCAGACTGTCAGTTCGGACTGAGCAGTCCAAACCGGGCACCTGGGCTGATCGTGTGTGCAGAGGGGCCTAGTTCAGTCCAGACTGTCAGTTCGGACTGAGCAGTCCGGACCGGGCACCTGGGCTGATCGTGTGTGCAGAGGGGCCTAGTTCAGTCCAGACTGTCAGTTCGGACTGAGCAGTCCAAACCGGGCACCTGGGCTGATCGTGTGTGCAGAGGGGCCTAGTTCAGTCCAGACTGTCAGTTCGGACTGAGCAGTCCGGACCGGGCACCTGGGCTGATCGTGTGTGCAGAGGGGCCTAGTTCAGTCCAGACTGTCAGTTCGGACTGAGCAGTCCGGACCGGGCACCTGGGCTGATCGTGTGTGCAGAGGGGCCTAGTTCAGTCCAGACTGTCAGTTCGGACTGAGCAGTCCGGACCGGGCACCTGGGCTGATCGTGTGTGCAGAGGGGCCTAGTTCAGTCCAGACTGTCAGTTCGGACTGAGCAGTCCAAACCGGGCACCTGGGCTGATCGTGTGTGCAGAGGGGCCTAGTTCAGTCCAGACTGTCAGTTCGGACTGAGCAGTCCGGACCGGGCACCTGGGCTGATCGTGTGTGCAGAGGGGCCTAGTTCAGTCCAGACTGTCAGTTCGGACTGAGCAGTCCGGACCGGGAACCTGGGCTGATCGTGTGTGCAGAGGGGCCTAGTTCAGTCCAGACTGTCAGTTCGGACTGAGCAGTCCGGACCGGGCACCTGGGCTGATCGTGTGTGCAGAGGGGCCTAGTTCAGTCCAGACTGTCAGTTCGGACTGAGCAGTCCGGACCGGGCACCTGGGCTGATCGTGTGTGCAGAGGGGCCTAGTTCAGTCCAGACTGTCAGTTCGGACTGAGCAGTCCAAACCGGGCACCTGGGCTGATCGTGTGTGCAGAGGGGCCTAGTTCAGTCCAGACTGTCAGTTCGGACTGAGCAGTCCGGACCGGGCACCTGGGCTGATCGTGTGTGCAGAGGGGCCTAGTTCAGTCCAGACTGTCAGTTCGGACTGAGCAGTCCAAACCGGGCACCTGGGCTGATCGTGTGTGCAGAGGGGCCTAGTTCAGTCCAGACTGTCAGTTCGGACTGAGCAGTCCGGACCGGGCACCTGGGCTGATCGTGTGTGCAGAGGGGCCTAGTTCAGTCCAGACTGTCAGTTCGGACTGAGCAGTCCGGACCGGGCACCTGGGCTGATCGTGTGTGCAGAGGGGCCTAGTTCAGTCCAGACTGTCAGTTCGGACTGAGCAGTCCGGACCGGGCACCTGGGCTGATCGTGTGTGCAGAGGGGCCTAGTTCAGTCCAGACTGTCAGTTCGGACTGAGCAGTCCAAACCGGGCACCTGGGCTGATCGTGTGTGCAGAGGGGCCTAGTTCAGTCCAGACTGTCAGTTCGGACTGAGCAGTCCGGACCGGGCACCTGGGCTGATCGTGTGTGCAGAGGGGCCTAGTTCAGTCCAGACTGTCAGTTCGGACTGAGCAGTCCGGACCGGGCACCTGGGCTGATCGTGCGAGTCCCGGGCTTGTCCTGTGCAGGAGACGGGCCGCAGGGGAACCACGCATAACTTGGAAACACACAACTTAGAACAGTCATAACTTAGAAACCTCAAAAAAAAAAATCCACATAACTTAAAACTGCCATTAGTTAGAACGATCATAACTTAGAAACACGTAACTTAGAAATACGCAACTCAGAATCACACGACTTAGAAACGTCGTAACGTAGAAAGTCATAACCTAGAACTATCACAACTTAGAAACTCACAAACTGTCATAACTAAGAAACCTCGAAAAAAAATATCCACGTAATTTAAAACTGTCATAAGTTAGAACGAATATAACTTAGAAACACGTAACTCAGAAACACACAGCGCAGAATCACACGACTTAGAAACGTCGCAACATGGAAAGTCACAACATGGAACTATCACAACTTAAAACTGTCATAACTTAGAAACACACAACCTAGAACACAACAGGCATCTATCTTGTGTGTTTCAAAGTCGTGACAGCGCCCCGGGCCGCAGCAGTCTCCGGCGGCCACCGAGGACAGAAGCCCGCTCAGCTGCTGGCGCTCCACTCACCTGTTCTCCTTGTACAGGTGGTAGTTGATGGCCCGGGCCATCAGGATGGCCACCATGGGGCGCAGCGCCTTCCCCTGGCCGCCGAAGTAATACGTGGCTATCGACTGCAGTTCGGGTATCTTCGTGTTCTTCTGCAGCTCCTGGTAATAACACACACACACACACACGTGCTCACTCGCCTGGCGGTGGTACGAACAAAACATACCACATACTGGTTCCTGTTAGCCTGCCAAAACCTAATATATAGGGACCGGAAAAATTCGCGGTTTCAATAGCCTTCAGGATAGACTGCACATTCCCCTGTGCAGTTGGGCAAATAACGCCAGTTCATTGGCTGCCGACTTGTGAGTCGTCTCAGCTGGTTTGTCTGTGATTCGATCCTTCTTATGTTGAGGGTTTATAATTGGTAGGAATTCGTACAGATGAACAGTAAGCCAATAGCTAGAGACCGGAAAAATTCGCGAATTCATTGCGCGATAGGCTAAAATACAAACAGTTGTACCTCAGTGCTGCCTCTGCTATTGGCTCACAACTCACCTGGATGACTCTGGGCCAATGAGAAACGCCCGACCAAAGCTTTATAAGAATCAGAGACTGCTACGTTAGGACGTCTCACAAGACAGCAGCCAATGAGTGGGTGGCATTTGACCGAGTGTACGTAGAACTATAGAGTTCATCCTGCAGGCCATTGAACCCGCGAATTTTTCCGGTCTCTACCAATATATTGTCGAAACATTTGATGTCTGTCCAGGTACGTAACCAGAGGGGGGCAGACGGGGCTTATGCCCCGGGAGCCTCATTTGTTGTAAGGGGGGGGGGGGGGCGCTTAACTGGCAGAGTAGTTTATGTTATAAATATTTACTTGACTATCATAGCGTTAGAAAACAAACAATTGTTGGAGGGTAGATGAACTGAATTATGTGTAGTGAATGATACATACATGTGTACAGTTAAAACATTTAAAAATGGAAATGTTTTTTTGTGTACCATACAACTTGTGAGGTATTAAAAATTAAATGATTGCAAATAAATCTATTTATTTACCATCTAAGTTAAATCACAAATATATTTGGAATGGTGTAGTGGAATTAATATGTGGTAGTGATATGAGGTGTTGTTGGGATAGGTTTTTGTTTGGTTGGTTTGGGGGAAAAAAAGGGAGGGGCGCCAAAATGAGTTCTTTCCCCGGGTGGATACAAGTCTATTTACGTCTCTGTGTCCGTCTGTCCGAAAGTATTCAACTATACCTATGCAAACTTCAAAATTCAAGCAAGTTTTAAGACAGTTCTTTCCGAGGGATATGATTAATTATTTCTATTTCAATTGTGAAATTATAAAAAAAATTACGAAAACGAGGAATTGATTTGCGAATTGATAAATAAATCTCTAGTAATATAATCTGAGTTATTGTGGATCTTTAAACTATTTTAAAAATTAGTTTTTAAGTTTTTTTTAAAATAAGGCCAATGTTGTCATCAACGTGGCATGAAGTAGGCAATGATCAGGTATGCGTAGCACGTTTGCGATTAAGTAATTCCACTAAATAGTTTGTGCTTGATCTTGAACGTTCAACAAAAAGTGTGGTTTACAGGGAAGTTTTAGTAAAACTTCAACTTTAGTGTAAAAATTAATGAAAATGTCCCACCTGTTCATCTAAAATAAACCTGAGTTTCTTTTCTTTGTACGTGAAGAAGTGGCTAGACAGCTAGTCAGTAATGAATGAATATACAGAAAACTTAGCACAGGCAGATAGCAATCATGCTGAAGGTGAAATCATCCATACTTCAAAATTATCACTATGCCGATCCACACACATGGCTTACTCTAAAAATGCAGAGTTTAATATTTAAACTATATTTATATATAACTATATATATAACTATATATATATACAGTAACCTTTCTTACAGTAAACTTTCTTGTAATTGTTCCTATACAAACATTTTTTGGATTATTATTTATATTTAAGGAAATCAGCAAAAATGTTACAAAAAATTGCTCAGGAATGTATAAAATGAATGAAGAATAAACAAACTGCACTCACGCTACATCATTTATGAGAATCGGCGACATTTCTACTAATTATACATGCACATATGTGAATTTGTTTGCAAAACGTACATTCATTTTTACTTTTAAAATACGTTTTATGTGATGTAAAGATATTGCGAACTCAAATAAAGTATAAATTTTTTTTCTGAGTTCCCAAAGTTATTTCGTGACAAACGACTTTTCTGACTTGCAGACAAATTATTCCCCCCCCCCCCCCCTTTTTTTTTAAGCAAATACAAGTGCGTGTTGACAATGTTACTCAGTTACATTACGTAAACAACCGGACATACAGACAGTGACAATTGTCACAGGTATTGACAAACCTCAAACCACTGCGCGTAAGTTTAATCGTATCTGACAGTTATTGCTTACACATTAGTTGCAAGAAATCTTCCCGATAAAAATCAGTATGTGGTATAATTTGAAAAAAAATTGGTTGTCTGTAAAGTCGGTTTACGGACGATAGTTTAACGTGACAACGTCATAACAAAACATTTATGAAATAATTGCATACTTTTATGAATAAAATTGAATCATTTTTATTGAAATTATCACTATTTTGTATGGATACAAAGAAGGAGTGAAATGAAATCTACAATTTAATTGATAAATTTACTTTTATTTGCACTCATTAATTCAAATATGTTAATTACTTTAACGAAGAGATTATTTTAACAATAACTTTTATACATTTTTGCTATTTAACTTCTTCCAATCTGTGTTATTCTGTTAAGGATAGAACGATGATAGGAAAAGTAGGAAACGAATGGGAGTGTTTCAAGTTTAATGTGCCACGAAAAAGTCAAATCGATGGTTGTTCCAATCGAGTGGAAGAGAGATAGATGCGGCGCAAGCGTACAATGAGCGTAACGGGACACAGCGTAACGGGACAATGTGTGTTACGGGACACTTTTTTGTGCGCGCAGCTGGCGTTCATCGATTTATTATACGTTGTCACGTCAAAAAATGCTACTCTATTAAACCAAATCCTTAAAAAAAAAAATTTTAAATGAAAAACGTTGTTGAAAAGCTAAACAACTGATGCAACCATCTCTTGTTGAAGCTTGTTGCTAACTCATCGGCGCCAAGGACAGATGACGAAAGGGAGGAAGCGGCTTAATGGAGACGCGGGGGAAACCAGAACAGCCTGAAAAAAAAAAGAAGCGATCCCAGCATCCTGGCCTTCCAAATCCTGTGATGATGGCAGTTGGTTGTTTCGTGGTAGGGGGGAGGAGGAGGGGGCACTAATCCAGCCTTGACACTGAGAAGGGTTTCGATGAGAGACAGAACGACGTTTGAACCCAACATTCCTTTGCTACGTAAACCAGGCGAAGCTTTACACCGGTATTACACTAGGGACCGGAAAAATTCGCGGGTTAAATGACCTGTAGGATGAACTCCATAGTTCTACGTACACTCGGTCAAATGTGTCCCACTCATTTGCTGCTGTCTTGTGAGACGTCCCAACGTAGCAGCCGGTGAGTCGATAAAGCTTTGTTTGGGTGTTTCTCATTGGCCCAGAGTCATCCAGGTGAGTTGTGAACCAATAGCAGAGACTGCATTGAGGTATAACTATTTGTATTTTAGCCTATCGCGAAATGAACTCGCGAATTATTCCGGTCTCTATATTACACTACATACGTTATTGGACAAAATTAATTTAATTATACTATAAGATCAAATTTATGACCAAAAAAGCGTTTATTACACTACGTAGAATATTTTTCCCAAAATATTTTTAAAATGTAAGTGTAAGTACAACTAAGAATGAAGATGTTGTAACTCCTGATGTAGCTAGTGTAGCTTAAGCATCTATAATAATGGCTTTAATGTCGAATTTATTTTTCACGTCTTCTATTATGTGTGGGTGTCCGTTTTCTAATAGCACACCAAAAACTGTCTTATACGGTTTCAGGCGTTTGATTCGAATTTTATAATTACGATGACAAACGTCGTATAGTAAAAATTAACAATTTCATGTGTGCTCAGGCCACCAGTTTTCACCATTATGAAATAACTGCATGAAATATATTATACAATATACATCATAGAGAGACTAACTTTCATCAAACAACTTTTATAAAATTCTTCTTTCGTAATAGTTTACATATTACACTGTCATATTTCTTGTTAGAATCTTTTGGAAAATATTTTTGCCAACGAACATTTAAAGTTTAATACCGGCCAACAGACATGATCGGAGGTAGCTCCGTACAAACACCCTATAATTGGTGCTACGGAATGTCAGCATCAAATTACCTGTCGCTAATCCAGGTTTTCGTAACCAAAACTAATAAATCAGGATATCTGGTCATTCCTGATTTAAATTATAATTATTCTTTAAACAAAATATTAAACAATTTTCAAGCCAAAATGGTCGTATAAACTAAATAACAAGTCCATGTATAGTGTGATTTTTGCTTGTGTCTTTTTCCCTGTTCTTGATTCTAATTTTCATTTGGCAAGAAGAGACTTTATAGTTTGGTATTGCTGTTTGTAGGTGCGACGCAAGGTTTGTGTTGCTTCCTTTTCATTGTTATTGTTATTCTTATTATTACTATTCTTATTGTATGTTTTCTTGGCCACGGCCTCTGTACACTATTCTCATTTAATAAAGTATTTTTGAAAACCAAAACCAAGTAATTTATATTGAGCAGACTTGTTTACAACACTAATGTGGTAGAGATGTGTTCTCATCTAATCTCGCACCTATTACTTTAATAATAAAAATTACTTTATTGATGCCAAATAGTTAAAAAAAAATTGTTTTCCGATTAAAATCAACAACTTCCAATATCGCGACAGTAAGGATCTCCTGACGTTGAAGCAGCGAAGCGAATGAGAAGCTACTGCAGTTATATTCCTGAGGCGTGTGGTTGGCCAGAGGCAGAGCGCCTTGCTCGTGGGACCAATAGAGAGTGTGGTGGAGCGGTCTCCAGGGCTTCCAGGAGTCAGACAGGCACAGACTGCTGGGGATCCTCGCAGCAGGCACAGACGATCCTGCTCCAGTGTTCCTTGTCCGTGGCGCGGAATGTTTTCTGAAACGATCCCGTGGCGGTCGAGATGTTACGCCTTAGTAAAATAGTAAAATGTCTAAGGGCGGTACCGTGTATAAATTGGGCCGGAGGAAGAGTGGCACACGGTGATAGTGCTATTTTATGTAATATTCTGCTATGTTTTAATATTCTATATGTGACTTGTGTATCAATAATTGTAAAACAATATACATTTTCGTAGTATTTAACATATTATGTTATTATGATATATCGATTAAACATAAAAAAGGGTGCGTGTACTATAGTACTTCTTTGACATGGTTAAATAAAGCATTGCTAACATCAAAATGGAAGATGGCGCAACGTTCAAAATACAAAAAAGAATCAACTAAGTGAAATATCATCGTCACCATGTAAGATCCAACATAGATTTTTAAACTTATAAATAATAAAAAAAAAAACATCTGTTTTCGATGGTTTGAGCTTTCAGAAAAATGGCACTAGTTGTATTATTTTAAAAAAAAACTTAAATATTGACAATGATACGTTTACAATTTTATATGTATATATATATTCATTTTTTTTGTTTTACGTTTTCATTAGTTTGAAAATAAACCGTGTGCTACGATGTAAATATATAGCGTTTGAAGACAACTGCACGAAACACGCATGCGCAATGGTGCTCATCCTGCAAAAAAATTCCGTTGCATGGTGCACGCCCATTTTTGGCATATGTAGTAAAATATCTCCCTCAATGAGCTGTAAGAAGAATAACTTTTTGAAAAAATTACAGTGAGGTGGCTGCTGTTCCGTTAAAGCAGACGGTAGCGGTCCCTGTATGGTAGGTGTGTGTGTTCCGTGTGTGGATGTGAATGCGCAGTGGAGTAGAAAGTGCAGCCAAGGTCCGTGGGGAGGGCGGCGTGAGAATGCGGCTGGAGCTGTTCACCTTCGAGCGCAGCGCTCCTGGCGGGTGTTTCCGTAAATACGACTGGCCGCGCGAGGCTACACTGCACTCGGCGATGCGACGGAGTCCGCGCGCCAGGTCCGCACCACAGTGGACGGCCCGCTAGACTACACCGCACGCTAGGACCGCACTTGCCTCACGGGACGCACAAGAATAATAATAATTAGAGACCGGAAAAATTCGCGCTTTCGATGACCTCTAGGATAGACTCCACAAACCCCTACATACTCAGGCAAATGCCACCTGCTCATTGGCTATTGACTCGTGACACCTGTCAACCGGGACGCTTGCGATTCGATACTCTTTTGGTTGAAGGTTTTCACATTGGCTCAAAGTCCTTCATATAAACTGTAAGCCAATCACAGAAGCAATATAAAGGTACAGTTGTTTGGATTCTAGCATATCGTGAAATGAATCCGCGAATTTTTCCGGTCTCTACTCATGTTCTCTCGCAAACACTTCAACATATATTCACTAATTTTAAGACAATGGGTGTAAAGAGAAGCGCAAATGTTCTTAATTGTTATCAGTTGCGCGACTTCTTCAAGCAATTGCATCACTTAGTGAATATCTGTTGAACATGTGTGTGGCTCAACTGTGTTAAAATTACAAAAAAAAAAAAAAAAAAAAAAGTAGTTAGCGCATAAATAAAAATATATGAAATAAATGACGATTAAATGCAAATATTAACATGGAATATGATAACGTGCGTTAAGGTGACTCGCTCATATCACCTCCCCCGCCTTCCCCCCGCGATCATGCCTCATCAATATTATAAATATTACCGATGATATATATATATTTTTAGATTACCTCGTTATGTGCAGCAGTTAAGTCCCCGAACCTCCAAGACTGAAGGCTGTGTTTCATACGTGAGTTTATTAATTTTTTTCTAGTGATTCCCGTTGATTTATTGAAGTTGTTGCATTTGCTGTAATATCAAAATTTATTTCAACTTGATATTTAACCAAACGCGCGCATGTGTGTGTGTGTATTCGAGCTCTAAAAAGTTCATTCAGGTGATCATAGTTACGAACACTTTTATTATGCTCTTTTTGACAATGTTGAGTAAATTTTTGTTGAAAAAAATTGGGACGAAACATAACATTCAAGCGCGCTATCGAGACAAATGCACTGGTTAAGCCCTTGCGTCATGGTCCCCACATTCGATCACGGGTCCTGGACCCAGGATCGGAGGACCCCCCCCCCCCCCCTTTCTCCCCAATCCTCCACAATTTTACAGTCACGCGCTACATTATAATTGCATGGTTATTTCTTACCTACACTCTTTTCAGAATGTTATTTAACCTCAAAATACAGGGTAAAATTTTATAAGTCCAAACTAAGCTATTTGTAAAATTATTTTTATTTAAACCAAGCACAGGGAGTATGTATATGTATTTCACACGCTGAGATGAAAATAAACGGGGCTGGTCCCTGGACCCAGGGGTCCACCCAGTCCCGCCCTTGTGGGGGCCATGCCTTGCGTACTAGCAATGACAGGAGAATGACGCGTGAAACAGCCTCGCGAGTTCTAGGGACCAATTGAATAGACACACCGAGCTCATCAGGCCGTAAGCCTCATACTTAGAGACCGGAAAAATTCGCGGATTCATTTCACGATATGCTAGAATCCAAACAACTGTATCCTTATATTGCTTCTGTGATTGACTCACAGTTTATATGAAGGACTTTGAGCCAATTGAAAACCTTCAACCAAAAAAGTATCGAATCGCAAGCGTCCCAGTTGGCAGGTGTCACGAGTCAATAGCCAATGAGCAAGTGGCATTTGCCTGAGTGTGTAGGGGGTTGTGGTGTCTATCCTAGAGGTCATCGAAAGCGCGAATTTTTCCGGTCTCTACTCATACTGACTGATAAGTAGGGGCAGGCATTTTTCGCGAATAAATCTGAACGCCTATTAGAATGCAACATGGTATACCCTCAGCAGAGGTTTCTTCCTTGTGATTGGCGGCCGTCTGCGAGAGAAGTCGTTGCCTTGTTTGACCGAACCACTAAGGACGCGGTTGCATCTGCACTAGATTACTGTGATTGGTGTTGTAACAGTCGACATGTACTTGAAAGAAATTCACCCAGTAACGAAACACAGACGATTCTACAGTGTTTTTACTTTCAGCTAGTCTCGGAATCTTTTCGCGAAATATGCATGGCCCTACTGATAAGCTCCAAGTGACTATTAAATTCCATATTACAGTGCTTCAAGATGAGGACAGCTGAGCAGTTACTACGAGTCCGACGCTGGTGAGAACGTTCCTGTCTGTAAGATTTTGCAGCTCCCACGTTAATTCGCTGAATTACGTTTCCTGATGCAGAAACTTTTGAGTCGCAGTCTTTGGACATTTTCTTTCAGCTATCCTGCTGCTGTTCTTCCATCGGGAACCTATTCAGAGGTCCTGGATACCGCGATCTGCGAACCTGTCGACTGAACTTCAGCTAGCTAACAACGTTTGTGTTTGTGTCCTAAGCACTACCACTAGAAACTCCTACTGTTAATTATTCTGAAGGACAATAACAAAGTAGGCTCTTAGAGTAGATACTGGGTTGTCTCTAGCTTCACGATAAATTATTTTCCGTAGTATAATTTTATTTAACGAAAGTAATGGTACTGATATTCATACTGTGTATACGTTTAAAAAAAAATTGGATAATTTTACTGTCGTATTTGTGCCATAACGTAACAGTACCAAAACACATGTTATTTTGTGAAACCACTTGATATTTATTTCTTGATAAAATTAGTAGCAACTTTATCAAAGATTGAACTGAGTAGAATAATTAGTTTGGTCACCTTTAATTTTTATATGTTTGTTACCGTGATGTGAAATAGATACACACTTGCACACAAGTATAACGTTGAATCTTATTACTGTTTAAATTTTTATTACACAAACACCACTTGGTATCTATTACACCTTATAGTTGCGTTTCCTCTCAAACTATTCGCTAAGAGGATGTGTTGGTTAAACTACCAGGCAAAAATCAGAAAATTAAAATTCATTCGTTTACGAATTGTGTAAATTATATCTTAATCCAGCGCCACTATAGACGTGTGATAACTATATAATTAGTTTCCGCACACTTTAGATTACTATATTTTATTAAGTATTAAAGAATAGTTGTACTATGATTACGTATTTTTATTACCTGAGAGAATTCATGAACATTCATTTCCTAACAAACGTAAATAATTTAATATTACATACTTTATATAAAAACTGAGATTATAGGCCCATCCAGTATGAAATAATCCAATGAACTGAGTTATGTAATTAATATTATTATATAGTCATACAATAAACAAATAAAATGTATTCATATATTTTGCTTTTAGCACAATTCGTATAATCCAGTATTCTTTAATTTAATAAAGTAAAAAAACGTTCCACTGCCGAGTTGAGAACAACGTTCCTTTAGCCTGTTACCCGCAAGGCGCACTATAACTACTGCACTATGAAGCCTAACTGAAAATTGTATGGAGAGTATGTATTATAATTGTTTTAATACCAGTATAAATTAGGTTTTTTTAATTGAAATTACTCTTCTCTATACTATTTTAGTTTACCAAATGTATTACACGGTAGTTTCACTATCATAAAGTTTCATATGGCAAACCAATACGTTTGGTATGTCCCCTAATTTTTATAAAAGCGACTACATATGGGTTTATGTTCATACACGTTACTCGCCATCATTCTATGAAAATTTCGTTGCATGGTGCACGCGCATCGTTAAACTTTCCTTCTAATCATTTTTCCATAAAAGAGCTAAAAAAGCATAAATTCAATAACTTCAAAAAATTCCTCACTGTTACGCATGTTTCTGGATATTTGTAACGTGAATAATTTTACATCACTTAGGTATTTGTTTCAACCTATTGCAGTGGACAGACAACCCAGCAGCCAGGTAGACAAACATCTTAGTAGCCAGGTGGACGGACTCAGCAGCCAGGTAGACAGACAACTTAGCAGCCAGATGGACAGACACAGCAGCCAGGTGTACAGACAACTTACCAGCCAGATACACAGACACAACAGCAAGGTGTACAGACAACTTAGCAGCCAGGTGGACAGAGACAGCAGCCAGGAGACAAACAGCAGCCAGGTCTACAGACAACTTAGCAGCCAGATAGACAGACACAGCATTCAGGTGTAGAGAAAACTTAGCAGCCAGATGGACAGACAACTAAGCAGCCAGGTGGACAGACAACTTAGCAGCCAGGTGGACAGACAACTTAGCAGCCAGATGGACAGATAACTAAGCAGCCAGGTGGACAGACATATAGCAGCCAAATGGACAGACAACTAAGCAGCCAGGTGGACAGACAACTAAGCAGCCAGGTGGACAGACAACTAAGCAGCCAGGTGGACAGACACAGCATCCAGGTGGACAGACAACTTAGCAGCCAGATACACAGACACAACAGCAAGGTGTACAGACAACTTAGCAGCCAGGTGGACAGAGACAGCAGCCAGGAGACAAACAGCAGCCAGGTGTACAGACAACTTAGCAGCCAGATAGACAGACACAGCATCCAGGTGTAGAGAAAACTTAGCAGCCAGATGGACAGACAACTAAGCAGCCAGGTGGACAGACATATAGCAGCCAAATGGACAGACAACTAAGCAGCCAGGTGGACAGACACAGCAGCCAGGTGGACAGACACAGCATCCAGGTTGGACAGACAACTTAGCAGCCAGATACACAGACACAACAGCAAGGTGTACAGACAACTTAGCAGCCAGGTGGACAGACAACTAAGCAGCCAGGAGGACAGACACAGCAACCAGGTGGACAGACACCTCAGCAGCCAGGCAGATGCTGAGGGCAATAACTCTCGCATTAGTGGCTGCTGAGGCATGCTCAAGCGCCGTGGGCAATTACGGCCGGAGCGGGCTGATGCAGAACTACGCCGCCCTAAACACCGGTTAGGGATCCGGATCCTCGTGCACCCGTAAGGCCCCCCCGCGCTGTATCCGGGTGCTTGCCCCGCCTGTCGGAGATTCCCACGGCGCCTGGCTACTTCTCCCAGCGCTCTACGGGCGACCAGACATTCGGCAGACTGGTCCCTATCCCTAGGAGCCGCGCACGCTAGGGCATCCGGCGTGTCGCCCCCCCTATCAGCTAGCCATGTTCAGCTGTGAGTGTGTCTGTCCCGTAGCTCCACGTCGAGCCGCGAACACTTGATAGGCCAGTAAATTACGGCTCTGAATAAAAAAAAAAAAAAAGTACCTGAGTAGGTAACTGCTCCCTGGTGATGGCGACTGCAATGTCGACCCGAAACGTCGGTGAATTATTCGCCTAGGACACGGCTACAACCCAGAAGCTAAGCTACTTAAGACACTTTATTGATATTCAGAATAATTGTGAATAATTGTCTGTGACCTGAGCTGCTCGGCTCGATGTTGAGTTATGAGACAGACTATATAGTCCATCCTGTCTGCGTGTCCGCACGGCACCACGCGTGCTGGGCCGGAGTGTCGGTTCGACCCCCGCTGGGAGGGCCTACCCCCTCCTCCCCGGGCTCAGGGAAGGCAGTGCGGCACGGGGACGCACCACAATGCCGAAATACCACAACGCCGAAATACACTAACGCTGAAAAATGTCATTCCAGGACTACCACAAAGTTTAGGTTAGGTTAGACTAGGTTAGGTTAGACTAGGTTAGGTTAGACTAGGTTAGGTTAGACTAGGTTAGGTTAGACTAGGTTAGGTTGGACTAGGTTAGGTTGGACTAGGTTAGCTTAGACTAGGTTAGGTTAGACTAGGTTAGGTTAGACTAGGTTAGGTTAGACTAGGTTAGGTTAGACTAGGTTAGGTTGGACTAGGTTAGGTTGGACTAGGTTAGGTTAGACTAGGTTAGCTTAGACAAGGTTAGCTTAGACTAAGTTAGGTTAGACTAGGTTAGCTTAGACTCTCTTAGCTTAGACTAGGTTAGCTTAGACTAGGTCAGGTTAGACTAGGTTAGGTTAGACTAGGTTAGGTTAGACTAGGTTAGGTTAGACTAGGTTAGGTTAGACTAAGTTAGGTTAGACTAAGTTAGCTTAGACTAGGTTAGCTTAGACTAGGTTAGCTTAGACTAGGTTAGGTTAGACTAGGTTAGGTTAGACTAGGTAAGATTAGACTAGGTTAGGTTAGACTAGGTTAAATAAGGTTAGGTTATATTACGCTAGGTTAGGTTAGGTTAGCTAAGGTTAGGTTTGATTGTGGTATTTCGGCGTTAAGGTACATTTAAGAAACACACACAAATTCATTCAGTTGTTATTTCGGCGTTGTGGTACACAGCAGTTTTCTAGCTGTCGGCGTTGTGGTCAGTTTTGATATTCAGCGTTATGGTATTTCTGCGTTGTTGTCAACGACCCGTGCGACACCACCGCAGGATCCCCCTGCCGCGAGACGTCCAGGTCGTCACAGGCGGGAGAATCACGGAGGAAACCAGCGCGCTCACGGCAACGTCCGCCACGTTCTCCACTTACTTCCGGGCAGGGCACTGGACGATGTCGACCCGCGTTAGGAAAATATTGGTTGTCTGTAAAGTCGGTTTACGGACGATAGTTTAACGTGACAACGTCATAACAAAACATTGATGAAATGATTGCATACTTTTATGAATAAAATTGAATCATTTTTATTTAATTATCACTATTTTCTATGGATACAAAGAAGGAGTGAATTTAATCCACAATTTAATTGATAAATTTACTTTTATTTGCACTCATTAATTCAAATAATTTTATTACTTTAACGAACAGATTTTTTTTTATATTAGACAACAGCCCCTCCACGCTGAAGTCAGTCTCGCACAACTGAAGTGATTGCGAGCTCTGCTAACCAAATGGGAGTGATTTTACGGGAGGTTCCTAATACGTTCCAGGCCGAGGCCTATACGCGTTTCGTAGAAAGTAACAATGGCCTGAGCCCTCCCTCACTCTCGTGGCGAGGACTCGGCGGCCCGCGTGCGTCTAGCGCTAGAATAAGGCTGCAGGGGCGCGGCAATTAGCGCCCCGGCAGCCATAGGGAAGTTGCAAAGTGGGATGGCTACAGTAAACCAGCGAACGCACTGGAGGAAACGAACAGATTATTTTGACTATAACTTTTATACATGTTTGCTATTTAACTTCTTCCAATCTGTGTTATTCTGTTAAGGATAGGACGATGATAGGAAAAGTAGGAAACGAATGGGAGTGTTTCAAGTTTAATGTGCCTCGAAAAAGTCAAATCGATGGTTGTTCCAATCGAGTGGAAGAGAGATAGATTCGGCGCAAGCGTACAATGAGCGTAACGGGACACAGCGAAACGGGACAATGTGCGTAACAGGACACTTTTTCGTGCGTGCACCCGGCGTTCATCGATTTATTAGACGTTGTCACGTAAAAAAATTATATATATATATATATATATATATATATATATATATATATAATATTTTGGTTAGTGACCGATACAAAAATATACCTAGTCTCTACTGTAAATCTGTATATTTACATGAAACCAACTGTACCACTAAAAAAACAGTGTTCGCAGTGACACGGAGTTCGGATTCTTACCCGGGCATGCATGCTGTGTGTTGCCCCAGTATCTGCAATATTAAAAGTTATTTGTAATCCGTTCCCTGAATAGCCTCCCAGTAGGTAATAAGTGCGCACATTAATAGGCATAATAAACAAAATTATTGAATCTCCGATTATCTTTTCAGTGGTTTAACAAAATAATGCTTGAATGAAGCATCAATTAAAATATAAAATGATGCGCCGATTTCCGTAATAAATACTCAATATAATTCCTCAAAAAATGTATTTAATATATGCAAAAAGAACCATAGGCATTTGTTGTACAAAGCCACAATAGCTTTCTTGGCAATTGGTTTCCAAAGGAATATTTAGTTAAAGTACAGAAAATTGTTTTTTTTTTATGAACAACCTTATTTTTAATAGTACACTGTGTGAGTCATTTTATGATAAGGCTTCAACATGCCTACCGATTAGTGATAACTGGACCTCCAACATGTTATCTGCTCAGTGTCGTTGCTTTTTTTTTTTTTTTAACACATCTAGCCTCAGATCTTTTAAGAGTTTAAAAGTAACCGATTCGTCTGTAAATTTTCAAAAAATTTGTATCATAGCAAAAAAAAATAAACCTTCAGCTTCGTTTTAAACTTTTCTTTCCTGCAATGAAGTGATGATGGTCCGTGGTTCGGACCGACTACCTGAAGCCCTTGAAGACTTGAAAGACTTGCTCAACTCGCCTCTCGCGTTTCACAAAATATTGTGAGAGCCGCGAGAGAGAACATAAATATCACTAAAAAAAAAAAAACACAAAATAACCGCGCTTCCAGCTAACGCGTTGTTATTACAAGTCCCCCGAGCATTCATTCCGGTTGACCCCTCCTCCCTCCTCCTCCCATGCTAACATACACCTCCGGCTTGCTGATACCGTGAAAATTTCTCTTTTGTTATTCAAGGCGAGGCGCGGCCTTGCGCGCGGCCGATTTCACCGAAAACATCCTGTCTGTCCCGGCGACGGGACCAGGGACGGACAGTAAATAACCTCCTCCCTCCCCCTCACCGCCTACAGGGTCGGGGGGCAGTCCTTCCTCCGGCTCCTGGGCACATGAGGCGTCTAGAGTCCCACTCAGGGTGTCCACAGTTAGTGCTTTCCTACTAGATCCAGTACTTTCATAAGTTTTTCACGTGACAACGTCTAATGAATCGATGAACGCCGGCTGCACGCACGAAAAAGTGTCCCGTTACGCACATGGTCCCGTTACGCCGTGTCCCGTTACGCTCATTGTACGCTTGCGCCGCATCTCTCTGTCTCTTCCTCTCGATTGGAACAACCATCGATTTGACTTTTTCGCGGCACATTAAACTTGAAACACTCCCATTGTTTTCCTACTTTTCCTATCATCGTCCTATCCTTAACAGAATAACACAGATTGGAAGAAGTTAAATAGCAAACATGTATAAAAGTTATAGTTAAAATAAACTCTTCGTTAAAGTAATAAACATATTTGAATTAATGAGTGCAAATAAAAGTAAATTTATCAATTAAATTGTAGATTTCATTTCACTCCGTCTTTGTATCCATACAAAATAGTGATAATTAAATAAAAATGAATCAATTTTGTTCATAAAAGTATTCAATCATTTCATAAATGTTTTGTTATGACGTTGTTACGTTAAACTATCGTCCGTAAACCGACTTTGCAGACAACCAATTTTTTTTTTGTGGTCTAGTACATTTACGCTCAGATCTAGTTCTTTTTTTCTTTAATATAATAATATTACAGTAACTCCAATATGTTTTATTATTAAGCTTAGTTATTTTTAAAAACTATGGAATGTATGTGTGTGTGGTGTGTTATTTAATTTAGAGTATTGCAATGTCATTATAACTTCCTCTTACGCTTTTGAAGTGAAAGTGTTCTTATTAACGGTTTTCATGGCCTACTGTGTGTTGATATCGTGAGCGGTGTCGTTATGTTCGTTTCTCAGTGGAGAATCAGAGCACTGCTGGTAGCCATCTCAGTTCTGTGACTGTTTGGGGAGGGGGTAGTAAATTAATAATAATATGTGTAAATATTGTATTATGTGCAGTTAAATGTAAAGATGTGCTATACTGTAGTTTTGGTTATTATCTATTTTCCGGTGCTCTACTTTTGTTTTACTCTTACGATGTGAACTAAAACTATTTAGTTACGATTTAAGTGGAACGAATCTTATGTATAAAATTTTTATATAATATCATTGTAGTTACGCCCCAACCAAAATAATAATTGAAGCCATTCGCAACGTTTGTATTTAAAAATTTTTACGAATTATTTCAATGAAAACTATTATTATTAGTGATATTATTATTTAGTATAGTTGTGTCGCAGCTTTGAGTGATGGATTTAATGAAATATCAGGAGATTTTAACTCTTAAATTCTTTGGATACACAAATATAAATAATTAATATTAACTGCATCAGATTGTTGTAGCAAGTGTGGAAAAATTGGATGATAAATTGAAATCTAGCAAATAAAAAAATTGTAATCGATGAAAACGCCTGTATTTGGCGGGAAAACTTGATTGTTTTATTTACCCTGGAGCACTGTGTTGATGGTTAATATTTACATCGGCTATGGTCGGTAGAGGACCTTGTGTATCTGAGTCAACGAGAATGAAGTTCCGATCTACTCAAGTTAATAAGTCACACGGAAATTGCTACGCCTTCTACCAAAACAATAAATGCGGGACAAAAATAAATAGTTTTGATAAACGTCTCGATTAGAAACTTAATGGGTAACACACTAAATTTGAAATAGTTCAAACTGTTCGAAATCAGCGAGATGGGGATACATATATAATTTGCAATAGGCCTAACTGCTCGACTTAAATTGATAATTAGTTTTATTCACTTATTCATAAGTGGTCTCCATAGACTTTCCAATGAAGTACTCTAAAAAAACCACTTATAGTCTGTCCCACGCTCATATTGCAGTACGTAGAAAATGGCTACCACTGTTACCAGACCCACACTGACCACCCGGCTTGTTAACACTGAGATTATTGTTTCGTGTATGATAAATAATTATATAAGGCATTTTTTTACAGTTTTAATATTCGTTGATTTTTCTAGGACCATAAATTGCGGCTGTATTATTCCAATTGAAGTCATTCCGAAGGAAAAGAAAAAAATCATTTCTATTATTACTTTACAGGAGAAATTATTTGTAGTAGTCTGCCACTATTAATAACAAGGCATTTTCTTAATAATTATATAATAGAGTGGTATCAAGTCGAAAGTTTTTTTTTAAATATTATATGACATTAAAAAAAATTGATGGCGATAGCAGTAGAAACCAAGATGGCATTTTTCAGTTATGTTTTCTTAAAAGTAAGAATTGACTATTGTGCTATGATGAGCCACTACAAGAAAATGTATTTACAGAATTCTTATTCGAGATTTTCCTATATTTTTTTTTAGATGACATAATAAATAAGGACCGGAAAAATTCGCGGGTTCAATGACCTGCAGGAAGAACTCCACAGTTCTACGTACACTCGGTCAAATGCCACCCGCACTCATTGGCTGGTCTCTTGTGAGACGTCCCAACGTAGCTGCCTGTGATTCTTATAAAGCTTTGGTCGGGTGTTTCTCATTGGCCCAGAGTCATCCAGGTGAGTTGCGAGCCAATAGCAGAGGCAGCACTGAGGTAAAAGTAGGGACACCTGTATTTCGCGAATACATTTCGTGTCAAGGTATTTCACAAAATACTGTAGCTTTTCTCCTGTGGTTATTGGCTGAGGTCGGCGAGAGGTGTCGTCCCGCTCTTGACGGGGCCAATGAGAATGTGGTCACCGTACTGCTGCACCCTCACAATTCGCCATGGCTCTTAGAAAAAGCTAGTGTTTTGTGAAATACCTTACATGAAATGAAATCGCGAAATACAGGTGTCCCTAGGTAAAACTTTTGTATTTTAGCCTGTCGCGAAATATGAATTCGCGAAATTTTTCCGGTCTCCAGTAATGAAGTGAAGTGTGAAGCTTGGTGGGGGAGGGGGGGGAAGGGAGGGGCCCACCTCTCGGATGTCCTCGTAGATGTGCTTGAGGTCGTCGTACAGCAGGACGTAGGGGTCGACTGACTGCGGCTGCGGCTGGGAGCCGGGCTGCTGGGTGCGCATGGAGCTGATGGCGCGACAGTGCCTGCTGTAGCCAGGCGCGCGCCGCCCCGCCTGCAACACACGGCCCGACTGCCTCAGCGCGCTGCTAGCGCGGTGTCTCCGAACATCACACGTGCACACGAGCGGCTGCGGTTGTGGGGTCACCGGCGACACTTGAACGATGCATTCCGCAACCTCGCGTTACAACCTGGAGAATGTTTTTGAGCCTCGCAACTCTGTTCCAGCCGCGCGCTGCAGAAACAGCGGAGGAGTTGGAGCAGTGCTGCGTCTCGTGAGCGGTGCCTTAAGGGTGTACTACGTGTGTCAGCGAGGCGGGATGATAAGCGCGACGCTCGCTGGTGCTTCTAGCGCGGTGTCTCCTCTGGACTGGCGAGCAGTCTTCTCGTCGTCACAGATAACTGCGAAATTTGAGCTGCGACCGTAACATTATATGGACGGATAAATGAAGATAAAGGTGTAATGCAAATCCCTTAAATTGCTTTCAAGAATCTGTACTGGTTGTTTTACGCCTAAAAATTTTTCTGATAACGTGCGTTTTAGCCATTTCAACTCTTCAAAAAAAAAATACGGCATAAAAACTTAATCCGAAATCAAAAGTACTTTTCGGATCTCAGTTAAATCTTACAATGCTTCTCGTGAGCAGACCCCCACTCGGATAACTTGAATAGTTTTGAAATCGCGTTTGTTTTCCCTTAAGCTTTGCGCGCCGTGTGTGTGCCCGGGTAGGCGGGGGCCTTAAGGCCCCAGCCTACCTGCTGTCCACACCACGCCACTTGAACACCGCTCAGCACATCCCCAGTGCGGTCGGTTTACGAACTGTGTTTTCAGGAGAACGCATTTGGCCAGCATGCGCATGTTCAGAATACTTGTTTGGCGTGAAACATTCGGCACAGATTGCTGCAGGCACTCGAGGGACTTGCAGTGCATCTCTAACTTCATTCCTCCACCGTTCAGTGTCAAGGTCACCGCTCAGATCTCATAGCTGCTCAATGCACGACGAGGAGACTCCGCGCTGGAAGCACCAGCGAGCGTCGCGATTATCGTCCCGCCTCACTGACACACATACACCCCTGAATTGGCGGGCCCCTTGAATTAAAAAAAAAAAAAGGCTACGTGTACTTATCTACGCGCGTTATCTTCTAACTTTAATTTTGCACGCAAATAATTAATATATACTTTTGTTAAAGTATAAATTCGATCCAATTTAAAAAAATTAAATATATGTACTCAATATTCAATATTAATATTGTATAACTTTAATTATTTAATTTACTTAAATAATAGAGATGGATAGCTATTAATTAATAATAAAAATCAATAAATATGATGAATGTTTATTCTAATTTTTAGTATTAATTATTTATTAAATAATAACGCAATTATTTATAGTTCAAATAAATTATACATACGGGAACATAACCTCATTTTTATAAATACACTTTAAAAACACTATAAACACAATTTCTCTCACTAATATTAACAATAAATAGAAGTTTATAATGATATGGACCCGTATTCTATAGCAATAATTAAAAAATAAGATTTTAAAGCACATAAATAATTTTTATTTGTATGTAGCCTTTTTTTATTCGTGTGAAAATTTCCTTGCATGGTGCGCACGCATCGTAAAAATTCACTCTGATATTGTTTTCCATATCGCGCCTAAAGAAGTTAAACTACAAAAAACACCTAGGCATATATCTGTGTTGCTTCTGCCACTGGATCACAGATGACAGAGGGGGACGCACCACAACGCCGAATTACCACAACAACGAAATACACTAACGCCGAAAAATGTCATTGCAGGACTGCCACAAAGGTTAGGTTAGGTTAGACCACGTTAGGTTACATTAGATTAGGTTAGGCTAGGCCAGGCTAGGATAGTCTAGGTTAAGTTAAGCTAGGTTAAGTTAGTTTAGGTTATATTACGCTAGGTTAGGTTAGGTTAGGTAAGGTTAGGTTAGATTGTGGTATTTCGGCGTTAAGGTACATTTAAGAAACACACACAAATTCATTCAGTTGTTATTTCGGCGTTGTGGTACACAGCAGTTTTCTAGCTGGCGGCGTTGAGGTCAATTTTGACATTCGGCGTTATGGTATTTCGGCGTTGTGGTAACGACCCATGACAGAGTATGTTTGACCACTGAGGAACCCTCCACCTTTGTATGACAGTTGTATCTGCCTGAGGCTTGAGTGCAAAATGGAGGTTCAAGCGCTGGCACTTTATCACATGCACCAATGTAGAGCACAAAACATGTGCAGCAATAATAAACGTTACTAAACATGTACTAACTCCATTTTATTAGCTAAGTATTACGGGAGATAACAGGTAAACACTTATCCCAAAATAACACGTTGTGATAACAGAAAACCGTTTGGTTAACTTATAAATCGAAATAACACGAGAGATTCTAAAAGTAGCGGCCCCCCTCCCCACCACGGTGGAGAGGGTGAAATCAATTGCTCTCTCTCTCTCTCTCTCTCTCTCTCTCTCTCTCTCTCTCTCTCTCTCTCGGAAACGAGTTCTTGGACGACAGTGCTATGTAAAATATTAAACGTCTTAAAAAATTGGTTTTAATGAAATATTTATGAAAAAAATACATCAATTGGTATAATTTTACCCACCTGAAATTGAATTAGTGAGTTTTAAAGGCAACTTCCTTTTAATCCTGACTTTCGGTGATCCGGAAAGGGGCCGGGCCTATGTAGTCCGGATGGACTGGGCTCTACTGTATTCCACGTGAGTTAAATCTCTAAAGAGATATGAGTGTGGAGGGTGCGATCCACTCCTCCCCCTGGCTTCCTGCCTGGCAGCTGGTCTGCACGTCACACTCGGTCTTGAGCAGGCGATTAGGGCGACCTTCGCGCGCGCTTCACATGCGCCTTCGCCTTTATGCAACCTGCAGCGCGCACTGCAGGGCCGGCGCGGCGTCACGGACTAAGGGTTCGTACTCTATGTTTTGTCGTTGCCTATCGATTATCATTCGTTCTCGACAGTTTCGTATAATAAGTAGGGGCAGGCATTTTTCGCGAAAAGATCTGATAACTTATTAGACTGCAATAAGGTATACCCGCACCTGTGGTTTCTTCCTTGTGATTGGCGGCCGTCTGCGAGAGAAGTCGTTGCCTTATTTGACCGAGCCACTCAGGACGCGTTTGATTCCACACTGAATCACTGCGATTTGTGTTGTTACAATCGATATTTACCTGGGAGAAACTGACCCAATCACGAAACACAGACGATGCTATAAGATTTTAACTTTCATCTAGTCTCGAAATCGTTTCGCGAAATTTGCATGCCCCTAATAATAAGTTTATTTTTCCCGTGACATCATTCTCGATCTATAAAATCGTGACAGACTATAGTTGTAACATCATTACTGTCAAAATGGGCGATTCGTGAAGGTGGTATTTGTTACTCGTAGCAGTCGAAATAGACAAAGGTCATGCTGAGAAAGGAAACGGCTTCGGGGTATAACCGATCCCTTTGAAATGAAAGAAAATGATTTCATTGGCATGTTTCGCTTGAGTTGTGATCAGCTCATTTCCTAGTTGCAGCTAAAAGAGCTATCCACGCCAATAATAGCTAAACAAGAATAGCTGAACAATAGGCAGACAGCCGCTTGGACAAACGACTTAAAGAGTTCCCGTCATTTGCAAACCGCTCAGTATTACTTGATGATTTCGATAGCATTTAAGAGCCATTGCACTTATCTGTACAAGTTTCGTTTGATGTTTTTTGTTATTTTTTTCTTCATGTCTCTCAAATATTCTTACAATGTGTATTTACTTGCTTATTCGTTACTGTACGATTTTATTGCAAACTTCTAAACATTATAGATTAATAAAAGAAAAGCTGTTTCAGGCCATTCAGTTACATATTTTACGTGAAAATAGTGAGCTGACAAATTAATTTAAATCATTTGTATTTTTACATACTTTTTTTTTGTCAATATAGAGCAAAAACATGTTTAGGATTCAAAAAACCAAGATTATTAGTTGAAATTTATTCAAGTTTATCTTTAAAAATAGTCTATACCAGCAGTGAACTGCGTTGGTAAAAAATTTAAAATCGGCAAGCAAGAATTAGGGCACAGCAAATTGATTGTTCTCATCCAAGAAGTGTTCAGAGGGCAAAATTGGTTCCAGAAAGAACCAGAGGGAGAGTGCAGAGTGCAGAACGCATTTACTGTGTTGTAAGAAAGTCCACTAACTGCGCCATGTCACAAATGTTATACTGACGAGTAGAGACCGGAAAAATTCGCGGATTCATTTCGCGATACGCTAAAATGCAAATATTTTTACCTTAACGCAACATCTGCTATTGTTTCACTGTTAACCTGGAGGACTGTGGGCCAATTATAGACCCTCGGTCAGAGCATTGTAGAAACACTAGTCTCCCAGTTGAGACGCCTCACAAGTCAGTAGCCGATGAACAGGCGACGATTGCCCGAGTATGCACAGGATCGCGGAGTCTATCCTGGAGGTCATTAAACCCGAGAATTTTTCCAGTCTCTACTGACGAGTATTTCAACAAACAATCTGCAGGGAATGTGTAAACCTGAAACTCCACTTCACAGCAGCTAACCGAGCACAAGACAGGGATGTTTCTCCTCAGTGGCGTGCCACAGACAGATTTGTAACTTCCCGGTGTTGTGGAAGTGTGTCTGCAGCGCGACAAAAGGATTGAGGCTGAGGCAATGACAGGTCTGGCAACCTCCCGACGACGCCCGTCCCGGATGTCCGAAAAACACGGGACGTCCGGACCAGTCACGAGGTTTCCGACCGCGGATGTGACGGCCCGGGTACCGCACTCCCGGAGAGCGAGGTGGCGCTACGAGGCCTCGCCCCCAGACCGCCCCCTGACCGCCCCCTGACCGCCCCCGCCGCCCCCGCCGTGTTCCTCGAAGTCTGCCCCAGCCTCCACCCCCCCCCCCCCCCAGGCAGTTCACCGGCCCGCCGTCGGGGACGCACCACCACGCCGAACGTGCAATAACGCCGAAAACCATAACGCCGAATGCCAAATTGACCACAACGCCGACAGCTAGAAAACTGCTGTGTACCACAACGCCGAATTACCACAACGCCGAAATACATTAACGACGAAAAATGTCATTGCAGAATGCCACAAAGGTAAGGTTAGGTAAGGTTAGGTTAGGTTAGGTTAGGTTAGGTTAGGTTAGGTTAGGTTAGGCTAGGTTATGCTAGCCTATGTTAAGTTAGGTTGTGGTATTTCGGCGTTAAGATACATTTAAGAAACACACACATTCATTCAGTTGTTTTTCATTTTGCTCCTGTGCCCCCCCCCCCCCCCCTCACCACAGCAACGTTTTTCGGCGTTACTGTATTTCGGCGTTGTGGTACACAGCAGTTTTCTAGCTGTCGGCGTTGTAGTCAATTTGGCATTCGGCGTTATGGTATTCGGCGTTATTGTACGTTCGGCGTTGTGGTAACGACCCCTCGCCGTCTACGGGGCGTCAAGCCTAGACAGGGAAAAAGGTTTGTTTGAATCAAACAAATATTTCTTTATATATGGCGAAACAAATATTTACTTGGTGGAACAAAATACTTTGTTAGTTTAACCAAACTCGGTAAGTTAACAAAAATATATTTTTTTACACCTAACCAAATACACATTTGAGTTGACAAAATCATTTTGTTGAGTCAACAGAATCTTTCCTACTACAAAATATTTGTTTGAAATTAAGAAAATATATATTTATTTCGCCATATATAAACAACTATTTTGTTGAGGCAAACAAACCTCTCTCTCAGTGCACATGGTACAGCGTGAGTCGGAACTCGACCGCAGGTTTCTCCCGAGATGATACATTTTTTTTTTTGAAGTGGTTGTTTACCTTCAATTATTTCAATGAAATGATTTTAAGACAGTGACAAATTTTTTCGGGGGTTGTAGAAATTTGTTTTACTAAAAATCATCCAAACGCATGAAGTTACAACTTAAAATCGTAATTGATCTATTATTTGCAGTAAAATCAGTTGTTTGTCTCCAACTTCAAAGGCGGCACTTCCGACAGCAAGGCGCACGTGAACCTGCGGTTTAATATTCTTCAAAATTAGGATGATTGGTTAGGATGGGTTAGCTACGTAGCCAAACAAAAGAATTCCGAAGTCACCCGAAGGCAGGTATTCGGTAATGTTCGGGCAAGTGGAATACTCGGCGTGAATCGTAGGTATCCCGGGGTTCAACTGTGTGAGCAAGCGAGACACCCGGAGACCAGCGGAGCTGACGAGAAGAGACGAGGCTGCGGTGTGTCGAACACGAGAGAAACACGCAGAGCGCGGCGGCGAGACGGGGACGGAGAGAAAGGCGGAGACGGAGAGGGAAAGGCGGAAAGGCGGAAAGACGCGAAGAATGGAAACCTGCTGCCGAACAGACTCTCAGGATTGACGTAATAACCAAACACCGAGCAGGTATAGAGCCTCCGCCGTAACACCCCGCGATTGCGGACAGCAGGAAAAAAAAAAAATTCCGTGAAGGTAACGAGTTACGAAGTCGGCGTGTGCAATCTTTGCTGCTAATCACCGGAGTCAAAAGTCAACGATCCCCCCATCCCTGGACATTTTTTTTATACAATGAATTTTTTTAACGCCAATTCCTCGGTTGTGTGTTCTCATCTTTGTTCGACAAATATTCACTTCGTGACGGCATTTCTTACTAAGCTTCCCTTACGGGTTGCTTTCAAGCTATCAAGTCTACTTCTAGCACTGGTATTAAGACATTTACGGTTTAAAATGTCCATAGAGTAATACCTTCATGAAAAATTCGCAGTTTCATTTCGTGATCGGCTAAAAATTACAACAATTTTAACCTCTTCGGCCTATTCCACAAAAGGTACAACTGTACAAGTTACAAATCAACAATTAAAAAGCTCTGTACGTACAAATTACACGTTACAGGTGTTCCAAAAATTAAATATTACAAGTGTAAAATTTAAAGTACAGCTGTGCAAGAAGTTTGCAGCATTTAATTATTTTTTTCTTTGTCGACCTAACACCTAAACACATAGTGTTGGGAATGTGTTTGTAAATGGTAATAAGGAGATTCTTTATGACATCTTCTCAGACAAATCCTCCAAGCAAACTTTGTTAGCAATCCACTAGAAGGCCTGTGCCTTCATCTTGGCAGAATATGATGACAAACACCACTATATGTAAAAATTACTATCAATTTTTCATTGATAGTTATATGTTTAACTTTTACTCTTGTACACAACTTTGAAAAAATAATTACTATTACGAATGAAACGGCAGATTATTCTTAAAACGCAATTAAAATATAAATATATCTACAATTTTTAACATGAAATCCCAAAGCTCACAACCCACCGACGCATATCGGTGACAGGATAGCGCTGCCCACAATTCCCAGTCAGTGGAGAGCTACATGCAGCTGTCCACAATTCCCAGTCAGTGGAGATCCAGTGTTGCTGGCGAAGCTTTCCTTCTATTTGTGCGGCCATGAAGTCTGTTCCTAAGTAATAATTATAGTTTTACCGCATTCATTCCAAATTATTCAATAAATAAAAATAAAAAGATAAAATTGTATTTCACACGTGTTCTAAACACACTTAGTCTAGTTGTACAAGATAGATGTATTAATTTATTTCATCAGAATGCGTATTCCAAAGAGTATAAATAATTTAAGAAACTGATAAACATACAAAAATTAACTACTCCATACACACTTACCTCAATATCTAGATTAAATTGTAATTACATTTCACAAGTTTATTTTACGTACGTCCAACCATGTGTATACAATTGTAGAAAAAACACTGGGATTAACAGGTGTTCACTTTTACATTTGTGTTACACAATTTGTTTCATATTGTACAACTTGTAAGATAATCCACTTGTAATTTGTTACTCATACTTTTGTGGAATAGGCCCCTGGGATTCTTGCGCTACTGGTCCACAATGTGTGTGTAAGACTGTGAACCAATCAGAAATTCCCAACAAAAGCAGTATCGACTCACCGGCAACTAAACTGAGACCTCCCAAGAGTGTTGCCGGTGAAGAAGGGGCATTTGTCCGAGTATGTAGAAGACTGGGAGTCTATACTGGAGGGCAATCAACCGGCCGATTTTTCCAGGCCCTACATACGACGGAAGCTTAGTAGGAATGATAAATATTCTACATTCTATGGCAGCAAAAAAAATTGGTTGTCTGTAAAGTCGGTTTACGGACGATAGATTAACGTCACAACGTCATAACAAAACATTGATGAAATGATTGCATACTTTTATGAATAAAATTGAATAATTTTTATTTTAATAATAAAAGAATAAATACGTGAAATTATACTAGTAATCAGATTTTTTAAATGCAAGAATAATTAACCTTTATTGCCGAAATTGTTGTTGTAATAAGTAATTAAAACCACATTAACTTTCCACTTCACTTTATAAACAGTTGACGAAACAGTTCACGTGTAGATGTAAGTTGTGTGCTGCCGCTGTCTTTCTTCTCCTCGGACGCATAGGCCAATCGAGTGGAAGAGAGATGGATGCGGCGCAAGCGTACAATGAGCGTAACGGGACACAGCGTAACGGGACACTTTTCGTGCGTGCAGCCGGCGATCTTCGATTTATTAGACGCTGTCACGTCAAAAATAGTTTTCTGAGGTATCTGTATTTTCTCAACAGGCATTGGTCAGACCTTATTTTTTCCATTCTGTTGTTTGTGATAAGCCGGATGACGCCAATCAAAAAACCCCGCTTGTAATAATAGTTTCCTAGTGTTCGGTCCAGCGTCCACTCCATGTCCATCACACTTGTCACAGGCTTGGAGTGGCGTGGAGTTCATTGCGAGTATGCATGTTTTGAGACACGTCATCAAATAAACTCCACGTCACACGGGTGAATAAATCAACTTTAAAGATAATTTTTAGGGTTAGATTATTCACTCACTGGCACAGTTATTTGAACACGCATATAGTAACTGACGCAACTGTAAGTACATAAATCGACTTATAACTGTAAGTATATAAATATACTTATGGCTATCGAACTATAGTATTATTCATAGTCCAGGATAGAATCCACAGTCATATGCGTACTCGAGACAACGATACATGTTCATTGGCTGTTGGCTTGTGACTACGATTCGATACGTCTTCTGTTGAGGGTTGCTATATACAGTAAGTGCCGCAAAGAAAAAATTATAAATTAAGGGGAGTTTAATTATGAGATAAATAGTTTGTGGTACAATAATTTTAGGGAGTTCTCTGAATGATTGTTTTTGCAGAGGGAAAGTTTTATGTAAAAATAATTTCATGGACAAAAGCCACCGCTGGTTTTCACTGGATGTCCAGATTAACTGTTTAATATCACCGTTGGGTTCATCTGCGCTCCTCTGTGTTATTTGAGGTTCGTTGTTGTTTTTCTATGTTTAAATTTTCTTGTTGCTGCAACTCTCTTCGTTGTTAGCTCAATGTGTTCGTCTGTGCTGTCATAGGCATGTACAGTGGAAATAAGCTGATATTTGATTTCTGTGTGTGTGTTCATGTACTTCCCTTTGTTATCCATTCCTGAGGGGAATTTTTTTTTCCCCTATGAGAACCAGTGTGAACCAGAAATGGCTTACGAACATGACAATGCTTGAAATCAACATTTAGTAGTGTTGTAACGTTGTAAGACTTGGACGATAGTCGCGCAGCTGCCAAGTCAGCTAATGCATGCGTAAAGCCTAGGAATCACACATATCCTTACATGCACTCCCGAATACTGGCCTTCGTTAAACTTCGGGATATAATTTTTTTTAAATTAAAAAAAAAACGCGCGGGTTAGAATCGTGGCATCAAGGTAATAAGTGACGTAAAAAATTGGTTGTCTGTAAGGTCGGTTTACGGACGATAGTTTAACGTGACGTCATAACAAAACATTGATGAAATGATTGCATACTTTTATGAATAAAATTGAATCATTTTTATTTTAATAATAAAAGAATAAATACTTGAAATTATACTAGAAATGAGATTTTTAAAATGCAAGAATAATTAACCTTTATTGCCGAAATTGTTGTAATAAGCAATGAAAATCACATTAACTTTTCACTTCACATTATAAACAGTCGAGTGGAAGAGAGATAAATGAGGCTCAAGCGTACAATGAGCGTAACGGGACACAGTGTAACGGAAAAATGAGCGTAACGAGACACAGCGTAACGGAACAATGTGCGTACGGGACACTTTTTCGTACGTGCAGCCGGCGTTCATCGATTTATTAGACGTTGTCACGTCAAAAGATACTTAAGATATTAAAAACGGGGAAAGTATTGTTTTGTGATTTGCAGCAAGTATCTGTGTTGTGTCGGGTTCGCGACCGGGGCAGGCACAGTAGGGGCGGTGACGAGGGGAAAGGAGTGGGTTGCGCCAGGTCAGTGGCGGCACGAGGTAGGTGGTGGGTGAAGGGGGGGTGTTGCGCCACGGCGGGGCCCCGGGGAGTTGCCGGCACACATTGCGCCGCCCGCGTCCTGCTGACCGCCGCCAGTCACCCTGGTGGAAAGATCTACCTTGTCCTCTGCTTTAAATGGTGTAACCGTAGAGTGGAGTGTGTAGCGCCTTGCATCTCTGAAAGGTAGGGGCATGCAGATTTCGCGAAAAGATTTCGAGACTAGATGGAAGTCAAAACACTGTAGATCGTCTGTGTTTCGTGATTGGGAGAGTTCATCCCAGGTACAAATCGATTGTTACGACACCAATCACAGTGATTCAGTGCGGAAGAAAACGCATCCTGAGTGGCTTGGTACGATATAGGGCATCGACTTCTCTCGCAGACGGCCGCCAATCACAAGGAAGAAATTGTTGGCGCGGGTATATCTTGTTGCAGTCTAATAGGTGTCAAGATCTTTTCGCGAAAAATGCCTGCCCCTACTGAAAGGCTGGAGTGTTGGTTCCCTACCCGGATCTGGCTCAGTAGTCTGGGGACATGTGGAAGTCTAACTGGTGGTGACAGATCATGGTAATCTCCAGGTTCATGAAGGCGTGACATCGCACCTCGGGGGGGGGGGGGGGGGGGGCAGGTACGTTCTGGAAGGGTCTGTGCCATCCGGTTGTGCGAAACCTCCTGACTAGGGACACCCGTATTTCACGATTTCAATAAATGTCAAGGTATTTCACAAAATACTGTAGCTTTTTCTGAGAGTCATGGCAAATTGTGAGGGTGCAGCAGTACGGTGACCACATTCTCATTGGCCCCGTCAAGAGCAGGACGACACCTCTCCCCGACCTCAGCCAATAACCACAGGAGAAGAGCTACAGTATTTTGTGAAATACCTTGACACGAAATGTATTCGCGAAATACAGGTGTCCCTACTCCTGACCTCCTGTGAAGCCCTGTTCTTGGCTCGCGTAGGCAGTGTGCGGTCCGCGAGTTGACAGAGTGGAAGGGAGGCTTGTTTTCCAAGCCTGCTAGGTCCAGATATGGGCTCTGGGTCTATGTGGAACTGTAAGCTGACTCCTGATCTACCCTAAAAGGGCGTAGACTTGGGAGAGGGGGAGGAGGGTGAGCCGCCCTTAGGGGCCTGAAAATAGTGACCGCCGCCAGTAATCAAAAGGGGTAGCGTAATCCTTGGACATTTCTATCTTATTTTCACTTGCTCTGGAATGTTTAAATTTATCTGTAAGCTGACTCCCAACCTACCATCAAAGGGTGCATATTTGGGAGGACAGGTTGGAACACAGATTCCCACCGCCTGTGCGACAACGGGAAGCCTTCATTTCACAGACGAGAGAGACACACCCGAAGTCCCCCGAAGTTCATGCTCGCTTTTTTTCCGTTCTATCTCATTGTATAAACCGGTGTGGCATTACATTTTAAGGTCGATTAGGATAGGTTAGCTACATTATAAATACTTTAAAACATTGTGGATGGTTGGTTATATTAGGTAAGTATAGCTACATTAAAAATACTGTAAAATCACTTTATGGTTGCTTAGCAAATAACTTTTTAATATGTAGCTATCCAAGGCTAGGAAACCGTTTACATGATTTCACAGTATCTTTAATGTAGCTATCTTAAACAAATCAACCATCCACAATGTTTTAAAGTATTTATAATGTAGCTAACCTAACCTGATTGGCCATTAGTTATCATGAGTTACAATGAACCAAAAAAAACAACCGAAGATGCACGATCGGACGTTTGGCTCTCTCGTCTGTGAAAAAAGGCTTCCCGTGCGCCAATGGTGTCGCCTCTGCACTGGCGCGCATTCTTCTTGTCGGGACAGGGTGACCGCGAGATAAGGCGGAGAAATGGGGATAAAGGTGCAATGCAAGTCCCTTCAGTGTTTTCAACAATCTGCACCGGATGTTTCATGCCTAGTATTATTCTGAAAACACGCGTTTCAGCCATTTTCACTCTCCTAAAAAAACAATTTAAAAAAATATGGAAACAGAACTACTTATCCGTCTTCAGCGCATTCTTAAATGGTTTCCGTAAACAGACATCGCTTGGATATATCTGCATAGCATGTGTGTGCCCGGGTAGGCGGGGCCTTTAAAATGTCCACTCGCCTCTTAAAAACCGCTCAACACATCTTTATGAACATATTCCTTTGCTGGTTCACACGACATTTCATAGAAAAACCTCAATAATACACAACAAAGTCCAAAACATAAACACAAACGAGAACAACCAAAAACCAGATGATGTAAAATGTTAAATATCTAGAAAGCACAGAGAACTCCATGAAAGGATTTTGGATTGTTCTCAGAGTGTTTTCGATTTTTACAAAAAAAATATTAGTTCTCCATTCTTCAGGTTTATCTCAAAAAATACAAAAAAAGACCAGCAATGGAGAACGTTCACAAAATTGTATCAAACCATTCTTCCCCATTGCAAGAAACATTCAAATAACGTGTGTTTCTCTCAAATAAATTAATTTTACTTACGACGTATGTCAAAGTACCATGGTATTTAGATCACATTGGCCTCAAAATAAAGTTACATAAATTTATTTTACAGAAACAGTAACTTGTTCAGTAGTAATCAGTAACATAAACTTTCAACCTGGAAAAGTTTATGTTCTGTAGTAGGTTTACGTCTGATTATCCTTTAGGTACGGCCCTAAAATGTGAAACAAAAAAAGGAAATTGACCAAACTAACTATGCAAAAATCATGCGAAGGATATACTTCCAACTACATGGAAATGACCTAACTTGAACAATCCATATGCTGGACAACGAGCTGGACCTAGAGCAAGAAGTGTTGGAGCCACGTGCGCAGTGCCAGGCGGCGATAAGGTCGACTCCTGCGTGCGCGGCAAGCGGCCCGGCGCCCTAAGGCGCGAGGCGCCCTGCTGGACTGTGAAGCCAATGCACTTGTGGCGACAAGCGACACACGCTGGCTATATCTGCTGAGCCTAAATTTCATGTTCTATAGCGGCACTGTATTGTCGTTTAGTAATGACAAGGAAATGACCATAAAACTATTTCAATACTAACAACACACATAGATACAAAATCAAATAAAGGTTTTTAGAACCAAAATTATGTAGGTGCCCTTCAAATGTTTTAAATGATGTTGGCTAACACTTATATTGACTGTAACATTTAAAAATAAGAAGAATCTGACGGTTAATATAACTGTTTGAAATGGTGTAATCGAATTTGTTGTAGTCTAAGTACATCTGAAATTATTATTTTTTTACCACGGTAATGTACACAATATATTAAATATTTCCCGAACGAAGGCTTTTCGAAAAGTTAATAAAGTTATAACGTTTTTTAAATTTACAATTGACTTAAGAGCTTGGCCATAAGAAACTATTGCTGCAACACCATGGTTTAAAATGCTCTGTTCACGGATCACTCCGTTGCTGGTACTGAGTTTGGTAACAGCTACTTTGTAAACCTGATGCAACTGTTCTATTGACTCTCTGTGGTTATTTTCTCAATGCGCGAATCAACTAGAGCGGTACCTTCAGGTGGACCACGAACTGCTGACAGGGGAGGTCGGGTGGGTTGAGGGGTAGAGAGAAAGAACCAGACACAATTGCAGTATTCTTAAAGAGCTCGTTCACGGGTCAGTAAAAACAAATACAAGTCATGCATAGACTGGAAAAATTCGCGCTTTCGATGACCTCTAGGATATAGACTCCACAACCCCCTGCACACTCGGGCAAATGCCACCTGCTCATTGGCTATTGACTCGTGACACCCATCAACTGGGACGATTGCGATTCGATACTTTTTTGGTTGAAGGTTTTCACATTGGCTCAAAGTCCTTCAGATAAACTGCAAGCCAATCACAGAAGCAATATAAAGGTACAGTTGTTTGGATTCTAGCATATCGTGAAATGAACCCGCGAATTTTTCCGGTCTTTCTAGCTCATGCAGTAGTTTCCTGGACCAAGCCTCTGTTTCACCAACACCTTCAAGTGGTTATTCAAGTCAGTCGAGTTATTCCAGTCCAGCCAGGTTCACGTAACCATTCAAGCCCCCCTTCCATATCCCACTGCTGCTATCATCTGAATTGGAGCTTCTCGCGATGGAGTGCCAAGTCGAGGAGAGCAGCACGCACGTGATGCCTCGACGCGCAGGTGAACTAGATCTCGCTGCAGCCCCGCGCCAAAGGGAAGGACGGGTGAAAGTCACGCACGAGTTGCGAAGACGCACTTCTCCGTCGCGAGTGCACGAGAGTTGGCTTTCCACGTCGGAAGTGTCGCGTCCTTCCGACATGTCGGCGCACCGGCGGTCGACACCTCGTGTCCTCATCCTTGGTCCGACGGGGGCCAGACCCCAAGTTCTTCGCGGGTGTCACCTGAGTACACCTCCCCCCCCCCCAGAAGCTCCGAGGTCGAAGCATCTCAGCTGCCGGCTCGTGAATGGCCCATCAGCAACCACGTGACACCGCAGGAGAAGGTGCATCAAGATCAACTAACTGTCCACAATTTCATCTCTGAAGCTAAACATTTTTTTTTTGCATCTTCTAGCACGACGCGGATACAGGACTTTCCGTTCGGGGGGGATTTATAAATAATACACAAAAAAAATTAATATTTGAACACATGTGTTTAAAAAAAAATCTTACGTTATTATTAGAGACTGGAAAAATTCGCGATTTCGATGACCTCTAGGATAGAATCCACAATCCCCTACACACTCAGGCAAATGCCACATGCTCATTGGCTATTGACTTGTGACACCTGTCAACTGGGACGCTTGCGATTCGATACTTTCTTTGGTTGAAGGTCTTTCATTGGCTCAAAGTCCTTCAGATAAACTGTTAGTCCCTCACAGAAGCAATATAAAGATACAGTTGTTTGGATTATTGCATATCATGAAATGAACCCGCGAATTTTTCCGGTCTCTAGTTATTATCGACACCAACACACTGACACATGGACCTACAGAAGTAACCGTAGGCGACGCAGCTTCTCACACAGTTGAAACTGCAGGTGTTGTATCAGCTCACCTTGCATAATACAAAATAAAATACTGCCTTCACTGATAATTTGCAAATAATCCACCCCCCCCCCCCCCCTTTTTCCTAATAGTCTACCACTAGAGAGCATGTCTTATCGTACGGTGGACGATGGTTGGTAGTTGCTCCATCTGAGCAGTTTTCTCGTACACATTCGGCGATTCACGAAGCGAGTGTACATGCTAAGGTGGAACTAATAAGTAGGGACAGGAAAAATTCGCGGGTTCAGTGACCTGTAGGATGAACTCCACAGTACTACGTACACTCGGTCAAATGCCACCCACTCATTGGCTGCTGTCTTGTGATACGTTCCAGCGTAGCAGCCTGTGATTCGATAAAGCTTTGGTTGGGTGTTTCTCATTGGCCCAGAGTCATCCAGGTGAGTTGTGAGCCAATAGCAGAGGCAGCACTGAGGTATAACTATTTGTATTTTAGCCTATCGCGAAATGAATTCGCGAATTTTTCCGGTATCTAGTGATAAGAGAGTGCAGACGAGGACCTCGGCGGGCGAGATGGCTGGGCGAGTGACGGCCTCCCGCCACACGCCGGCACACAGAGGCGACACAATGCCGTGTTGTCCGGGTCGAGTGTCGCGTGTCGCGCCATTGTGTCTGCTCCTCGACGCCGCAGGACAAGCCAACCTGCAGGGTCTGCGCGCCCACATGGTCGCCGGATAGTGCATACATCCATCAGCAAATACATTCACCATTTGATTTCCTCATTCCTAAGAGAAAGTATTTTTTTGACGTGAGAACGTCTAATAAATTTATGAACGCCGGCTGCACGCACGAAAAAGTGTCCCGTTACGCACATTGTTACGTTACGCTCATTGTACGCTTGCGCCGCATCTATCTCTCTTCCACTCGATTGGAACAACCATCGATTTTACTTTTTCGAGGCACATTAAACTTGAACACTCCCAATCGTTTCCTACTTTTCCTATCATCGTCCTATCCTTAAGAGAATAACACAGATTGGAACCAGTTAAATAGCAAACATGTATAAAAGTCATAGTTAAAATAATCTCTTCGTTAAAGTAATAAACATATTTGAATTAATGAGTGCAAATTAAAGTAAATTTAGCTATCAATTAAATTGTAGATTTCATTTCACTCCTTCATTGTATCGATACAAAATAGTGATAATTCAATAAAAATGATTCAATTTTATTCATAAAAGTATGCAATCATTTCATCAATGTTTTGTTATGACGTTGTCACGTTAAACTATCGTCCGTAAACCGACTTTACAGACAACCAATTTTTTTTGGGGGGGAGAAAATAATCTGTTCGCTCATTTATCTACACAATAAGGCATGTGATTGTTTCCTTGTAGCTGGCGACCGTTTGGCCCTGTTTGGACGGACCATTCAGGAAGTAATGCACTCGGGACACGGGACAGCTGGGACGCAACTCGGAGCTGACGGACAGTGCGTGAGAGAGACTTGACGGCGCCTGCGAGCGGGCCGTAAACAACGTCCCCCGCTCCGAGCGCCTTGACGCCGAGAGACGCTCGCCCGCCCGTCAAGGCTGCGAGGCGGAGCTTTCACACCACCGCCGGAGACGACGACGCAGATGGTCGGCGGCGAGATCCATCACGGGCCCCGTCAGCGCCTGGCGGGTCAGGATGCTGCGGCGACGCTCCTCTCTGGTCCACGGCAGAGAAACTGGCATTCCGCGGTGCGTTTACCGCCCGGACTCGCGGCTTCCTCTCCCGCTGCGGTCGGACCGTCAAGTCGCCGTCGTCTGCCCGACACGTCCAGGAAGAACTCCAACTAACGGTTGTCACTCGTCTCCGGGTTTCTCTTGTTCCTTGCGGTTCACACCGAGGAGAATGATTGACGAGGGAATAATTTTTCCTAGCCTGTCTAAAACTAAGTGTCTTTTCAGGGAGGGGCGTAACGGCAGAAGCCTTTACGCCCAGCCATGCTGGGTTTCAGCCATGCCGAAAGGGTAGCACAGATCGTGTTCTTTGTTCGAGAATTGGCCAGCCAAGGCAAAAATTGATCCCATGACTAACTCCCCTAACTTAAACCCTAGACTATAACTAGTTAAGGTGGGTCCAGGTAAAACCTGCATGGACACAGGGAAAACCCTTGACTCGTTCAAACGGGGTTAAACAGTGCAAGCACTGAGCAGGCAGGTTCAGTACAGGACGAGGAGGATGGTCCAGGAAGAAGAGTTTGTCCTTGGCTTTGCTGGAGTGTGTGTATGGCTGTGGAGTCAAACCCGTAGACAAGATTACCGCGAAAGAGATTAACGAGACTAGGTACACGTTTGCATCGTCTGTGTTTCGTGGTCGGTCGGGTTTCTCTTTGGCATGTGCCTAATGTGTGCACGAGAATCACAGCCATTCTGCATGGAAGCAGTCTGGTACTGAACGGCCCGGCCGAATAAGGCAATGGCTTCTCTTGCAGACAAGGAAGCAACTGCTTTCGCGGGCACACCATGTTGCATTCTAGTGCACTCACTGTCCCTACTACTGCGGGAGGAAGTCTGAGGGCTACCCACCGCCTTGACTGACGGACGGTGTGGGTAGTAACAGTCTGGACAGCCGGTAGAGGCTGGCTAGGACATCGGCCTGGGTGGTCCCAGGTCGGAAGAGAGGTCTGGGAAAGCGCCAGTCAGCACTAGAGGAGGAGACTCCATCGAGTACAACTGCTGTTAGCTGATAGTTAGGGACTGGAAAAATTCGCCCGTTTCAATGACTTTCAGGACTGACTACACAGTCCTCTGTATACTCGGGAAATTAACGCCAGTTCATTGGCTGCTGACTTGTGAGTCGTCTCAACTGGCTTGTTTGTGATTCGATACATCTTTGGTTGATGGTTTCTCATTGGCCCAGAGTTATCCAGATGACCAGTGAGCCAATACTAAGAGCAGCTTAAAAGGTATATGCAGTTGAAGATTAGCCTATCGCCGAATGAATCCGCGAATTTTTCCGGTCTCTACTGATAGGGTACGGATGGTGATGATGCTGAAAAGGGTTGCATCGGCCTCTACCGCCTCCACATCGAAATGAAATTGCAGTTCTCGGGAGCGCCTGTAGCTTGTGTTTTTCGCTCTAACGGGAGTATCACTATCCTTCGAATGACCAAATGCTAGTGCGGGCTGCGGAAGGGAGAGGGAGTCGGGCGCCCATCCATCAGCTCCGTGGCTCAGGCTACCTGTTCAGTTGGCCAGTTGTCCAGTTGTCCAGTTGTCCGTGCTGTCCGTGCTGTCCGACCGTCGACAGGTGCACTATTGCGCCTCTTCTGAACTCGGCGCGTGCAAACACCTCGAGACTCTCTAAGAGAACAGACTACTGCGTTTCGCGAGATGTTAGAATTTTATTCAAATTTTTTTAAAAAAAATGCGGATTACATTGAAATGCAAGGCCCGACGTTGTTGAATATTTCTTAAATTTTTAAACGGTTTTTTTTTGAAGAGACTTACACAATCAATCTGGTCGCTGAAGCTTTCCGAGCGTCGCAGTGTGTCCTGTACTGCGACGGTGCTAAAGTATCTTGATATGGAGCGAGTTTTCACCGTTAGGAAACACAGGTGCGTTTACTATATGAAAAATTATCCCAAGCTGATAATGTTCGCAGGCCCCATCAACCACGAAACACAGACGATGATACGTGTACCTAGTCTCGTAATCTTTTTTTTGCGCGGTAATCTTGTCTACAGGCTTGACTCCACAGCCCTACACACACTCCAGCAAAGCCAAGGACCAACTCTTCTTCCCGGACCATCCTTCTCGCCCTATACTGAACCTGCCTGCTCAGTGCTTGCACTGTTTGACCCCGCATGAACGAGCCCAGGGTTTTTTCCCTGTGTCTATGCAGGTTTTACCTGGGCCCAACGCAACTAGTTATAGTTTGAACTGGCGCGCAGTCTTCTCGTCGTCATAGAAAAACAATGAAATTTGAGTGGTTACCGTGATATCATAAGTAGAGACCGGAAAAATTCGCGGATTCATTTCACGATATGATAGAATCCAAACAACTGTACCTTTATATTGCTTCTCTGATTGGTCCACAGTTTATCTGAAGGACTTTGAACCAATGGAAAACCTTCAACACAAAAAGCATCGAATCGCAAGCGTCCCAGTTGACAGGTATCACGAGTCAGTAGCCAATGAGCAGGTGGCATTTGACCGAGTGTGTAGGGGATTATGGAGTCTATCCTAGAGGTCATCCAAAGCGCGAATTTTTTCCAGTCTCTAATCATAAGGCGACACCGCGCTAGAAGCACCATCTCCCGCCTCACTGGCACACATACGCCCCTGACGAGGCGGGCATGGTCGACTGTGTGCCTGTTACGGTGCTGGTTTCCTGGGAGCGCGAGGAAGCCGGAAGCCGCGGGGAGAGCGCGTGCCTCCTGCCCCACTTGCCAAGGCCGCGCGCCGAGCCCCGCACGTCTGGCTCGAGGCGCCGCGGGGGCAGCGCCCCGGGGAACCAGGGGACCCGCTGGCGCCCCGCCCGGCTACACGCCACACACAGCCGCCGGCTGGCGTTGACAAGCCTACACGTCGAAACTATATTCTACGGAAAACCTATTGCTAGAGACCGGAAAATTTCGCGGATCCATTTCAAGACATCCTAGAATCCAAACAACTGTACCTTTATATTGCTTCTGTGATTAGCTAACAGTTTATCTGAAGGACTTTGAGCCAATGGAAAACTTTCAACCAAAAAAGTATCGAATCGCAAGCGTCCCAGTTGACGGGTGTCACGAGTCAATAGCCAATGAGCAGGTGGCATTTGCCTGAGTGTGTAGGGGATCGTGGAGTCTATCCTAGAGGTCATCGAAAGCGCGAATTTTTCCAGTCTCTCTACCTATTGCATAATGAGCAGAATATGGACAGTGCACAACATACGAGCACCGTATCCAGAGGCGAGCTGAGTTGTTTAACCCCCCCCCCCCCCCACCCCCAAACCATTTGCTTGTAGTCTGTCTCACTGTTCCAATCCGGCTTGTCAACATTACAATTATTATTATTTTGCATGATGATGAAGATGATGATGAGTCTATTTTCGCCCATCACCGGGTGTCGTGAGCAAAGATAACGCCACGGCGACGTCACCATACGTGCCGAGGCAGGATGATTCCGCGGTGGTTTGCCGTGGTCTTCCGCGGGATGCAGGTAAAAGACGTCAGGGAGGTGGTCTGGATACCCCACCCCCCCCCTCCCTCCCCGGTCCCTTGGCCCGCCAGCCAGACTCGCTGGCCGCCGGGAACCAGTGGGCGAACATTACTCTGTCTATCACCGATAACTATTCTCACAGGAGAAACTATCTGTGGCAGTCTGTCACTATTATATCAATAACAACACCGTCCATTAATTATGTATAGGGACTGGAAAAAATCGCTGTTTCAATGACCTTCAGGATTGACTACACAGTCCTCTGTATACTCGGGAAAATAACGCCTGTTCATTGGCTGCTTACTTGTGAGTCGTCTCAACTGGCTTGCTTGTGATACAATATGTCTTTGGTTGATGGTTCCTCATTGGTAGGGACACCTGTATTTCGCGAATACATTTCGTGTCAAGGTATGTCACAAAAAACTGTAGCTTTTTCTTAGAGTAATGGCGACTCGTGTGCGTGCAGCAGAACAGTATCCACATTCCCATTGGCCCCGCCAAGTGCAGGAAAACACCTCTCGCCGACCACAGCCAATAACTACAAGAAAAAACTACGGTGTTTTGCGATGTACCTAGACACGAAATGTATTCGCGAAATACAGGTGTCCCTACTCATTGGCCCAGAGTTATCCAGATGACCAGTGGGCCAATAGTATGAGCAGCTTAAAGGTATATGTAGTTGAAGTTTAGCCTCTCGCCGAATGAATCCGCGAATTTTTCCGGTCTCTAATTATGTACTGTGGTCGAACTCATAAATGCTCAAAATTATGTAAAAACATTTGATAGAAAAAGCCCTAGGACCCAAGACGGCGTATTTCAGTTACATCTCCATAGAAGTAAAATATAATATTATCCTGTTATACTTTTTATGAAAAACGACAATAAAATATGTATCCGAAATTCTCATTCCAAATGTTCGTTTAAATTGCACCATGTTTCAGATATGTAGATACATTAAAAAAAATCATCACGTAATACAGTTGTGTATGAAGCTGTTGTTCTCCGTGGGTGTACCTGGCAACGTGGCACGCTGCAACAAGGACAGCGCTAACAGCAGAAGTCGTGCATTGGGAAGAGAAAGTATGTACCCATTAACATGCACACTGCAATCTAAGGATGAGACGCTACCCATGTATTTTTTTCGAGCAAAGATCTGAGCGCCTTTTAGACTGCATTAAGGTATACCCGCCTTGTATAGTTGCCGGCTTTCTGCGAGAGAAGTCATTGCCTTATTTGAATAGGCCATCCTGGACGTGTTTGCTCACACACTGAATGACTGCGGTTGGTGCAGCAGCAGTTAAAATGTGCCTGAAAGAAACTCACCCAAACACGAAACACAAGACGATGCTACAGTGTTTTAATTCTTGGCTAGTCTCAAAATTGTTTCCCGAATAATACATGCTCTTAATTATCACACATTTTAATAACTATTTGACTATAAAAACAATGTTTGGGGTGTCTGCAAATACCTTTTCCATTTCTCAAGGCTTTTAAAAATAAATCCTTACATTTTTAGGTAGATTCAAAATAAATACTACATATTGCAGTCGTTACCATGGTGTGACTAGCGAAAATTGTTTATATAGTTTTTCGTTCCATGGTCCATAGACCCCAAAACTATAGTCAACTCAAATGTATATATGTATATCAAAATTTTGAGGTCACGATAAATGTAGCAATTTTTCACAAATCTCTTCCAAACTGATACATAAAATCTAGTAGTGGAAAATCTCTGTGGAGTTCGTTGGCAATAACCGACCAAATGGGTAGAAATGGGGAAAGTTTTTTGAAAAAATAGAAAAATAGCTGTAACTCCCATAATATGGAAAATATCACATTGGTTTTATAACGCTTATGAGTAATACCAAAAAATATTTTGTCTGAATAAGGTTTTGATACGACCATCCACACGGAGTAGAATAAACAAGGGTTGGAGGACAAAAAACAATTATAACTCCCTTCGCAGGTACAAAATCGAATTAGTGGAAATTTTGAATTAAATTTATAACTTTTATATAAAAAAAATTTCAACATAAGTTTTATTGCATGCGGTATAGAAATATTTGAAATTACAAGATGGCGTGGCTTAATCCTCCTTAATATGCAACTATGAACTGAATGAAGCGAGGCGTCCAATAACCACAATGCTTGTTGCCACGTAAAGTCTGCTGGAAAATTTAAGTTACGTGACTTGCAGCATCGTTACTGTTTAATACGTGACATTCGCGACATACGCGACCAGTCACTCAGTTCCGCTGCTTCTCCGCGACCTGTGGACCTTGATGCTGCGTGAACTAAACAGCAACAGAAATGGAGAAAACTGATATACTGAGTAACCACGAGGCCAATAAAGAGGAAAAGAATTTCAAATTCCAAATATTTGGTGGAAATATGAAAGTAATCAGTATGGCAAGCATTTTTCGCGAAAAAAATTTGAACCCTTATTAGACTGCTAACTAGCTATACCCGCACCAGCGGTTTCTTCCTTGTGATTGGCGGCCGTCTGCGAGAGAAGTCGTTGCCTTATTTGACCGAGTCAATCAGGATGCCTTTTCTTCCAAACTGAATTACTGTGATTGGTTGTTGCAACATGTATCTGAAAGAAACTCACCCAATCATGAAACACAGACAATACTCCAGTGTTTCAACTTCCAGCTACTCTCGGAATCTTTTCGCGAAAAGTGCATTGCCCTATTAATTAGATAACCTGAAAAGTCTTTCTGGCGCAAAAATCGACACCAATAAGTAATACGTAGGGTCATGTAATTTTCGAGAAAAAAAATTTCCGACCAGCTGTGTATTCAAACTCTGTAGCATTTATTGTGTTTCGTGGTTGGCTGGGTTTACTTCAGGTGCAGGTCTACTGTCACCGCACCAATCATAGCCATCCAGTGCGGAAGCAAACTCTTCCTGAATGGCCCGGCCAAACGGGGCGATGGCTTCCCTCGCAGACGGCCGCCAATCACAAGGGAACAATCGCTAGCGCGGGCATACCTGACTGCAGTCTATGAGCGGACGGATTAATTCGGGGGAAAAAACAGACAACCTCGTCGTTGAAGAGCGTGACGTAATATGAATACAGACAGGAAAAATTCGCGGATTCATTTCACGATATGCTAGAATATAAACAACTGTACCTTTATATTGCTTCTGTGAATGGCTTACAGTTAATCTGAAGGACTTTGAGCCAATGGGAAACCTTCAATCAAAAAATTATAGAATTGCAAGCGTTCCTTGTTGACAGGTGTCACGAATCAATAGCCAATGAGCAAGTGGCATTTGCCTGAGTGTGTAGGGGGTTGTGGAGTCTATCCTAGAGGTCATCGAACGCGCGATATTTTCCAGTCTCTAAATAGGAACGAGTATAATTGAATAAAGTCACCAGTGGCTCGCAGACGGGAAAGTCGCTCTTTCCAGCCGCCAGTTTGAGTCCGCGTGACGTCATCCCATCGCTCACACGTGCTCCGGACGTGATGCCACGCAGGAACGGCCGGAAGTGAACCTATTCGGGATGCGCACTAATGCGGCTGGCAAACGGAATGGGACTGTTCGTGCCGCTTGGTGCACGTCGAATGGGTTCAGTGTGCTGCAGCTAGTGTAAAGCATTCAGTAGAGACCGGAAAAATTTGCGAATTCAATGACCTCTAGAATAGCCTCCACTAGCCTCTGCATTTCTCAAGCACACACGCGTGTTCTTTGGGTGCTAACTGGTGAGGCATCTCCACTGGTAGCTTGTCATTCGATGCTTCTTTGGTAGATAGTCTCTCATTGGCCCAGAGAACTCCAGTTAAACTGCGAGCCAATAGCAGGACCAGCAGATTTGTACACGTGTTTGAATTTCATCTTGTCACGAAATGAATTCGCGAATTTTTCCGGACTCTATTTATAGGTAGGGACACGTGTATTTCGCGAATACATTTCGTGACGAGCTATTTAAAAAAAAAAAACATTGTAGCTTTTTTTCTTGTGGTTATGGCGAATAGTGGGCGTGCAGCAGTTCGGAGACCACATCTCATTGGCCCAGTCAAGAGTGGGAGGACACCTCTCGCCGCCAATAACTACACCCCGAAGTAGGAAGAGTCAGATCGAAGGACACAGGAAAACCAACAGAGACGGAGAGAGAGTCGGGTAAACATGTTCGGAAGTATGACAGTTGGAGAAGGGCCTGGAGACTGTGGGGTATGTCAGCGCTGCTGGCTGGTAACCATGGTAACCAGGGTCGCAGCGCAGCCTGCGGCCTGGCGGCGAGGCCCGGGAAGTGCCACCGCATTCCACGAGTCTCGCCCGTGGTTCCGGCGGCGGCGGGAGAGTCGGCCTGGGCGAGACACGCGAGACGCGAGACACACGAGACACGCGAGACACGCGAGACACGCGAGACACGCGAGACACGCGAGACACGCGAGAAACGCGGAGCGCGAGAGCGACTCGCCCGCCGCACCGGAAAAATTCGCGAATTCAATTTTCGCGACAGGCTAAAATACAAATAGTTATACCTCGGTGCTGCCTCTGCCATTGGCTCACAACTCACCTGGATGACTCTGGGCCAATGAGAAACGCCCGACCAAAGCTTTATAAGAATCACAGGCTGCTACGATGGGACGTCTCACAAGATAACAGCCAATGAGTGGGTGACATTTGACCGAGTGTACGTAGAACTATGGAGTTCATCCTGCAGGTCATTGAACCCGCGAATTTTTCCTGTCCCTAGCGAGGGCCCAGCTGCTCGCGGCAGTGGCGGGAGGAAACGAGTCGACGGTCATCGAGGAAGAGATCGGCGATGGCCGCAGCAAGGCCTACAAGGGTCGCCGCTACACCCCTACCCCACCACTCCTCACACGCCGTCACGCCTCGGGCTATCATCACCTTCAGGGGCCTGGGAATTCCGGACTTACAAGAGGCCGCCACGCAGAGTGGCGCGAATAAACACCGCCTTTCTCGATGTTTCGGGCGTCGGGTCGACTCAAGATGACGCGAATCTTCACGGCCACTCTCGTCGGTTCGAGAAGGGCGCCCCCAGTACTTAAAGAGCGTCGCCTGCCTCCGCGGGAGTGTCCACGACGAGTTCCTCGAGTGAAGGGAAGTGCGACATCGGCGAAGAGGCTGAGAGACCCCCTCGAGAGTGGCGCGACGATGAGAGACGGGATCGAGAGAGTGCAGACACTGATAGGCGCGAGACTGTGTGTGTGTGGACAGGCGCGAGGTGAGGGGCGAACCACTGTTGAGCCTAGCTCCAGTGAGGAGTGCGGACTGCGGAACTTTCCAGACATTGAGTGACTTGAGGATAAACATTTTTAAATGAGAGTGATTGGCAGAGACCGGAAAAGTTCGCGAATTCATTTCGCGGTAGGTGAAGATTCAAATACCTATACATTTGGGTTGATTATGCTGTTGGCTCACAGTTTAACTAGAGGACTCTGGGCCAACGAGGGACCATCAGCCAAAGAATCATCAAAACACAAGGCTACCCAGTCGAGACGTATCACAAGTTAACTGCCAATGAACAGGTAGTATTTTCCCCAGGAAGCAGAGGATTTTAGAAGCTAGCCTAGAGGTAATTGAATCCGAGAATTTTTCCAGTCCCTAGTGATTGGTGATCGGACATTTTTCAGTACAATTATTTATTATTAATGTAAATATTAGTAATTAATAAAACTGTAATAAAAATTAATTGGAATATCCCTTACGAACCCAGTTCTCCCCACATTACAGTTCGTAAAAACATGTTTCCAATCTGCGGCAACAGGCGGCAGCAGTGCCGAAGGAACGTTAGGTGCAGTTCTATTGGTGGTCTGGAACGACATGAAGTCGCTACAATCGATTGTGCCATGGCAAGAAAATATTGATGTTGCCGCCAAAAGATAACAGTTGGTGTGATCTTTTTCTCGTTTTTATTAAACGACTTAAAACACATACTGGTGTTTAAATTTATTAAATAAACGAAGCAGTCCAATATATGAATAGGTTTTGTTTTTAAAGACTTCTGTTTAAAATGGAAAGTATGTTCGAGGAAATAAAAAGTTTTTTATTAAAGCATTAAACTAAAATAAGCATTCAAACGCAATATGGGAAGTGATTGTAACAGGAAGAGTTTTGTAGGCCAGCTGCTAAGCTAAATACTAAATCACTCCGCCCCTCTTTTTTTAATTAACTGGACAACACACGATGTTAACGTAAAAATGAACTCACCTCCCACGAAATTAGATGTAATTTAATTGGCCATTCTTCTTCATCAATGCTTCGCAGCAAAATGTTCAAAGTCTGTTTATTTACAAAACCGCCAAAACACTTCTCATAGGTACTAATCAGGAGGTTAGGGGTCCGCATTAAGCGGCCTGGGACTCCTGGCGGGACCTCGGGGTTCGATGCCCAGTTCGGGTGCTGGGTCCCTGGGTCCGCTACCGGCGATGATGATACCCCTGTTGGTCAGTCAGCAATGGCTGCATGGGGTTGCATGGGGTTGCTTCATTAAGCAATGATTCTGAACGGGAAGATTTTTCTTACATGTGTCACATGTAGACACCTGAAAAAATTCGCGGGTTCATTTCGTGTTATGCTAAAATGCAAATAATTAAACCTTAGTGCGGCTTCTGCCATTGGTTCACTGTTAATCTGGAGGACTGAAGGGCCAATTAGAGACCCTCACTCATAGAAGTGTCGAATCACAGACCACCCAGTCGAGACGACTCACAAGTCAGCAACCAATGTACAGTTGGCATTTGCCCGAGTGTGTAGAGGATATTGGAGTCTATCCTGTAGGTCATTGAATACGCGATTTTTACCGGTCTCTAGTCAAATGTAGAGACCGGAAAAATTCGCGGGTTCAATGACCTCCAGGATGAACTCCATAGTTCTACATACACTCGGTCAAATGTCACCCACTCATTGGCTGCTGTGTTTTGAGACGTTACAACGTAGCAGCCTGTGATTCGATAAAGCTATGGTCGGGTGTTTCTCATTGGCCCAGAGTCATCCAAGTGAGTTGTGAGCCAATAGCATAGGCAGCACTGAGGTATAAATATTTGTATTTTAGCCTATCGCGATATGAATTCGCGAATTTTTTCCGGTCTCTAGTCATATGTAGAGACCGGAAAATTCGCGCTTTCGATGACCTCTAGGATAGACTCCACATCCCCCTACATACTCAGGCAAATGCCACCTGCTCATTGGCTATTGACTCGTGACACCTGTCAACTGGACACTTGCAATTCGATACTTTTTTGGTGGAAGGATTTCCATTGGTTAAAAGTCCTTCAGATAAACTGTGAGCCAATCATAGAAGCAATATAAAGGTACAGTTGTTTGGAGTCTAGTATATCGTGAAATGAACCCGCTGGTCGTATGTGATGTGAGATGTTGTAGTGACGTGGCACGGTGGCCCGCCGCGGACACAGGGTGGCCCGGAAGCGCGGCGCTGGCAGCGCGCCGCCCGTGACGTCACAGGGGACGGAATGTGAAAGTGGTCGCGGCAGGTGCGGGATTGCCAAAGATCGCGGCTCGCCCCGCAGGCTCACCCACTGACCAGGAGCTGCGCCCGGCCGCGCCGTGCTAGCTGTTCCCGGACACACTCGGCCGAGTCGCACCTCGCACCGCACAGCTCATACTATAGGGACACCTGCATTTCGCGAATACATTCCGTGTCAAGGTACTTCACAAAACACTGTAGCTTTTCTCCTGTGGTTATCGGCTGAGGTCGGCGAGAGGTGTCGTCCCGCTCTTGACGGGGCCAATGAGAATGTGGTCACCGTACTGCTGCACCCTCACAATTTGCCATGACTCTTAGAAAAAGCTACAGTGTTTTGTGAAATACCTTGACACGAAATGAAATCGCGAAATACAGGTGTCCCTACTTATACATATTATCTTTGAAAGATTTGTGCAATGGGAGTGCATGACTTGATGTAAGCTTTTGGACATTCGTCATTGCTAAGCACGTGTATTATCTGTAGAAGAAAACTACAAAATAAAAAAAGACAAAAACACAAATTAAGCAAAAAATTGCTGTTTTCAACAGGATATAAACACCACATAATATTCCATAACAGGAAAATGGTCAACAAACAAAGAAAAACAAAGAAAAATGGACTAAGAGAACGAAAAAAAACCCACAAGTGATGACAGCACAAAAATATTGAAACAAAAAAAAATCGGCAAAACAGTTGAAACGAAACAAAAACATGTTTTTCATTCTCTTCTGTTTTGGAAAACTATTGTGTTTGTTTCGTATTTTCGTTTTGTCGTGTTTTAGTCTCGTTTCAACTGTTGTGCTGAATTTTTTTTGTTTCAATATTTTTTGCTGTCATCACTTGTGGGGTTTTTTCGTTCTCTTAGTCCAATTTTCTTTGTTTGTTAACCATATTCCTGTTATGGAATATTATGTGGTGTTTATATCCTGTTGACAACATAAATTTTTTGCTTAATTTGTGTTTTTGTCTTTTGGGTTTTTTGTAGTTTTCTTCTACAGACATACATGTGCTTAGCAATAGCGTATGCCCAAGAGCTTACATCAAGTCACAGCTCATACATATCCACTGAACCAGAGTCGGAGCTCGCAGTTGTGTCGACGCGCCCCTACATTATACATTTATTACCAGTTAGTAGAGACCGGAAAAATTCGCGGGTTCAAATCCATGAAACCTATGCTATAATCCAAACAACTGTACCTTTGTATTTCTTCTGTGATTGGCTTACAGTTTATCTGAAGTTCTTTGAGCCAATGGAAAACCTTCAACCAAAAAAATATCGACTCGCAAGCGTCCCAGTTGACGGGTGTCACGAGTCAATAGCCAATGAGCAGGTGGCATTTGCCTGAGTGTGTAGGGGGTTGTGGAGTCTATCCTAGAGGTCATACTCTGGAATACCTGTCGAGTCGTGGTGCTTCTAGCGCGGTGTCGCCTCTGCACTGGCGCGCAGTCTTCTCGTCGTGCGTTCGACCACTGTGCCGAACGGTGACTAACACTATACGGCAGTGAAATTAAGATAAATGTAGCTTGGCTTCTGGGTTGTAGCCGCTACAACCCAGAAGCCAAGCTACTTCAGACAATGGCCTTGAAAGCCTGCGAACATGATTAAATTAAGATAAAGTTACAAATCCAGCCCCTTGAGTGTTTTCAAATATCTCTGCCAGGAGTTTTCACGCATGAACATTATTCTGAAAACACGCGTTTTAGCCCTTTCACTCGCCTAAAAATACAGTTTAGAAACGAAATCCGGAAACAGAACTGTAACTCCGCTCTTCAGCGCATTCTAAAAATGCACTCCCGATACCTTGAGAAATTTTTTAAATCGCGTGGTTTGTCCTGCAGCTCTGTACACCGCGCGTGTTCCCGGGTAAGCTGGCTCGGTAACGCAGGTAAGCTCCGGGTAACACCGCGCAAGACCCACCAAGAGGTCGCTGCGCGGTGAAGCAACTCCCGTGACCACGCGGGCGACCTTTCATCTTCGGAAGGAGGCAACGACTAGTGATCGCACCCGCGTGTTGCGACAAGAGAGCCGCTAGGCTCTGGCAAGCCAAACGAGGAGCCATTGAAGGGAAACAGGAACCATTAAATGCAACATACACAGTAAAAAAAAATTTTTTGAATTAAAAAAAAAATATTTTGGCAAATCCTATTGCCAAGAATTTTTTTTTTTTTAAGTACGAGACGGCATTTGTTGCATTTTAAGTCCTGCGGAGAATGTTTTGTTATGTCGCAATAAATGGCGTCACAAAGAGGGTTCGAATGAGCTGCCCAACTTCCCGAGTCCATTTTATGAGCGCTTATAGAAGTTATGTATAAAACAAAACAAAAATTGCTTTTTGAAACACTACTGCAACCATTCTCGTGATCGTGCGATGGACACGGGTATACAAAATAATATCGTAACTTTTACGAACATTTGTACTTTTACAAAAAAAAAAAAAAACTAAATGCTTCAGTTACTGTATCAATGTTGTTTTTTTTATCGTGCAACCACACTGGATGGCGACTATCAGCTGTTCGTGTCGGAGCGAGCCCGCCGAGACAGCGCGGCGCCCAGGAGACACACGAGACACACGAGACACACGAGACACATGCCTCGCGGCCTCTGCGCTGGCATCTCGCTGGGAAGCCTTCTTTTCAAATACGAGAGAGCCAAACGCCCGATCGTGCATCTTCGGTTTTTTTTTTTCATTGTAAATAAAAAATGGCTGTGTTGATAAAAGGATACTAATGGTCAATTATCATGTTAGGTTAGCTACATTATAAATATTTTAAAACATTGTGGACGGTTGATTTGGTTAGGATAGCTACATTAAAGATACTGTGAAATCATGTAAACTTCGGGGAACTTCGGGTGTGGCTGTCTCGTCTGTGAAAAGAAGGTTTCCCGGCGCCCTCCGCCTAAATGCGACTTAGCGGTCAGCCCGTAGTTCTTCTGGGGTATTCAACACACAGTCTCACTGCACTGCTCTATGCATTGTACAACACCAGGTTTAGATACGATCTTTAAACGATTCATGCGATGGGGAATTTTACACAATTTCTTGTACAGTTTTGCACTCTTTGTCGTTGGAAAAATTCATGAAAGCAAAATAAGAAATTTAAATGGTAACCTAGACCCACAGAAAACGAGCCTAAACCTGTCAATGTCAAGCAGATGAACCCAACTACGGACATAAACAAGTATTATCGACAACACGACGACGACAGCACAGACGAAAACATTGAAAAAAAACAGCTGCGACGTTTCGGGAACTGGCATCTGTTCCCGTCATCAGGCACGAACAGACTCATGACATGACAAACAGTGCAATACTGAATTGGCGTATGTCCAAGAAATTGTATTCAACCTAGGTTTACAATTTTTCATACCTAAAAACTATATGAAAACACTCGTATTAGCTTTTTTTACTGTCAAAAAATACTGTTACGAGTATAATGTGGGAGAAATGGGTTCGTAAGTGATAGCCCAATTAAGTTTTATTACAGTTTTATCAATTACTAATATTAACATTACTAATAAATAATTGTATTTAAAAATGTCTGATCACCAATCAGTTGCACTTAAAAATGTTTATTCGCAAGAAACTCAATGTCTGTCACGTTCCACAGTTTGCACTCCTCACTGGAGCTAGGCTCAACAGGTGTTCGCCGCTTACCTCGCGCCTGTCCGCACACACAGTCTCGCACCACTCAGTCGCACTTTCACGATCCCGTCGCTCCGCGTCGCGCCGCTCTGCGCAGATGTCGCACTTCCCTTCACTCGCGGAACTCTCAGAACCCTCGTGACTACCGCGAAGGCCGGCGTCGTCGCTTATATACCCGTTAAGTACTTCTCGAAGGGACGAGAGCGGCTGTGACGTGTCGCGTCGTCCCGGGACGACCCGACGTCCGAAACATCCAGAACTGCGACGCTTGTTCACGCCACTCCCCGCGGCGGCCTCTGTAAGCCCGGAATTCCCAGGCCGCTAGAGGTGACAATAGCCCGAGGCGGGATGGTGCGCGGGGAGCGGAGGGGGGGACGTGGGTAGCGAGGACCCTTGTAATCCGACCACGCACGCGTGGCATGCCTTTACGTCAATGGACGGCGCGTGACGTCAGTGGCCGTGCGGGGCCGCCAGTCAGCTCCGAACCTGGCGCGCGTCGCGGTCCTGTCTGCGTTCGCAACAACACGTATTATAGACGAAGCCATGGAATGGGACTTGTATAGACAAATGTAACGGGTCTTAGATGCAATTCGTAATCACACAATATCAAGAAATGTAGAGCGGGTTGTAAATGCTCTGGTACAGCCAGACTCCACAATTGCATTCTGCTTCTCTCTGTGATGTCATGTTCAAAGGCACCAACACACTGGCACTGAACACTAAGACTTTCGCGGGATCTCTTCCAGTAGACGCTGCCGCGCGTCTATTACTCTGCCACTCGCCCTGTGGCCTTCACGCAGTGTTTTCCAACCCGAAGGCCGGCTTTCCTCTACCTCCCCTCCCAAGTCAACGCCCTTTCACGGTGGTTTGGGAGTCAGCCTAAAAGAACTGTATTTTTGACCTTCCAGAGCTGTATATAAAAACCAGAACTGTATGGGGAATGCTCCCCCTTTTTTTGATCGGAAAAGTTTTAGAGCTTCAGCTGTGAACAGAGGCTAGGGCTACCCTTCTCGGCTTTTTGGCTAAGATCAAAGTGTGGCCTTCATGCAGAGCGAATACGCCAAACAAGGTTGAAAACTAGAAGAAACCGATTTTCGTGACCACCATTTAAAACATTAGACGTAAAAACATGCCGTTAATGAGTGGGTGCGAATTTAGGTGTGAATCATTGAACTACCGTGCTCATTTATTCCACAGGTTCATTTTTTTTTCCTACGGTTTTTTATTAGTGCTGTAACAAGCAGTTGCTCTATTGTTGGCTACAAATTTTTGCGACACAACATAACGTTCCAACACCTTATTAGAACTGTTGGAAGTCATTTTGAATTATTCCGATTACTAATATCGGTTTGTTTATGACACTGTCATATCCTAGATTGACTAAAGAAATGTTTTGTATCGCCATGCTTTAACGCAACTTCGACCAGTAAACGAAGTGTCCTGTCATACGTGAGATTTATTTTTAACAAGTCCCTGCATTATCTGCAGATTCTCGGCAATAGTCACTCTCTTCATGTCCATGAGACTTGATGTCGTATACTGGGTTAGCAGCATACAAAATGATTTCAGATTTACCAAAAATTTGCCGGTTCAATTTCCTCCCACTTCTGCGGGATACGTAACTCGAAGCAGAGGCGCCTATCTGGACAAAGAGAGGGAAAAGGGGGGGGGGAGGGGGCGAAAGGAATCTGCGTCCCTGGGGTTTAGCGCGTGCGGTTATCAGACACCAGTCATATCTGGATACGGTGGTCGTATGTTATATATACACACTTCCGAAATTTTAAAATTAAAAATTTAAAAAAAAAAAAAAACAATTTTCCATATGTAGGGCCGTGTGCTTTTCGCGAAAAAGGGTTTTCCAGACCAGCAAAATGTGTTAAAACTTTGTAGCATTGTCTGCGTATCGTGGTTGGCTGGGTTTCTTTCAGGTGCATGTCTACTGCCAGCGCACCAATCACAGCCGTCCAGCGCGGAAGCAAGCGCGTCCTTGAGGGCCCGGTCAAACGGGGCAATGGCTTCTCTTGCAGACGGCCACCAATAAATAGGGACTGGAAAAATTCGCTGGTGCATTTCATGATATGCTAGAATCCAAACAACTGTATCTTTATATTGCTTCTGTGATGGACTCAATTTATCTGAAGGACTTTGAGCCGGTGGAAAACCTTCAACCAAAAAAGTATCGAATCGCAAGCGTCCCAGTTGACAGGTGTCGCGAAGTCAATAGCCAATGAGCAGGTGGCATTTGCCCGAGTGTGTAGGGGATTGTTGAGTCTATCCTAGAGGCCATCTAAATCGCGAATTTTTCCAGTCCCTGCCAATAAAGAGTGGAGCACAAATCACAATGAAGGACTCGTGCAGAAGAGGACCGCTCGGGCGACGGCAGAGTCGCCAAGGCCGCGCGCGCGAGGTGAGCAGACCTCGCTACTCGCTACTCGCTACTCGCTACTACACTGCAGTGTTTGCCTGCTAAGTGAGGTAGCGAGGCCCTGGACCGCCGCCCGCTCCTGCTGCTGCTCGTCCGCGCGTGCGGTGTGGAAGAGTCCCGAAATAAGGCTGCTATCGCATCGAATGTTCCTCCACAAATAAGAAAAAAAGACCGTATTCATTTTTAAGACAGCAATGGCTAGAGACAGGAAAAATTCGCGGGTTCAATGGCCTTCAGGATAGACTGCACATTCCCCTGTACACTCGGGAAAATAACGCCTGTTCATTGGTTGCTGACTTGTAAGTCGTCTCAGCTGGTTCGTCTGTGATTCGATCCTTCTTTGGTTGAGGGTTTATAATTGGTTGAGATTCGTCTATATGAACAGTAAGCCAACAGTAAAATAATCTAAAAGATATATGTATTTGATTTCTAGCCTATCGCCGAATTAATCCGCGAATTTATCCGGTCTCTAGCAATGGACATCCGGGAACGTACGCAGAATTTAATTTCTGGGAAAGGAGTATATAACCACTTTTCCCTCTGTTTGCTTTCGAATTATTTAATTTTGTTAGTGGTAAATGTAATTTTTTTTTTAGTTTTTGGGGTGGGGAGGGAGGATACATCCCTCCCTCCTCTTTTTACCCCGTGGACAGCCAAAACACGACACTCATTCGTTCCACGGCCACACCAAATGTCCAAACGCAATCAATGTTCCCCACATTGGCAAAAGGGTTGGCCAAACGAGGCCAAATGCGGTTCCTACTTTAGAGATGCTGGTTTAGGTTCACTTAAGCCAACTCCGCACGATACCCCATGTCTTTGGCAGTTTTCATGCCTGTTTCCTGTCAGCGCGCCTGCTCTCGTGTAGGTATAGGTAGCATTTCAGCACCCTTCCAAGCAGTCTGGCTCTGGGAGTAGAAGTTTTCATACCCGAAGTCTTAGCCAAAACCGTAATAGAACGTGATCTATTTTTCTGCTAAGCCCACGAGCCGAAGACAATTAAGTAGACGGACCCACGTGTAGCAGTTATAAATCCGTATATAGTCATTTTAGTAAACATTGGGGGAGGTAAAAAACGTATGGGTGTGACAAATGAAACATTGTGATAGTAAAATTACCCTGGAATATATTTGGTAAACTAAAATAGTTATATGAATAAGTTAATGCAACTTTTAAAATACGTAATTAATAAAACTGCGATAAACTGTTAATAAATCTTTGTTTCCTTTAGAAAGTTCAATAGTCTTGGTAGCGTAGCGACAAAGCGCTTGACTGTGGAATTCGAACCTGGTCAATGGCAAATTTATTTTTTACTTTTTTTTAACAAAATATCACTGAATTATACATATTGTGCTGTAAGCAAATATTTAATAATAGATTATGTTTACCTAGCTTGGTCCATTATTATTAATATTTAATACTAGTCAGGCTTATATAATTTTTTACTTAAAATTAAATTAAATTATGTTCACGAGTAATTTAAACCAAAAATCTAATTAAAACACCCACGTTTATTAGGAAACGAATGTAAATAAATTATTATTGAATCAACTAACATTACATAGAAACCCACACTTGTTAGCTCAAATTACAATGAGTGATAGTATAGTTTTCTTTCACTTTAAATTTAAATTTATTATGGGAATTACCTGTGAATTAGCTAGATGAACTGTCTGATTAATTAATATTATAAAAATATCATTAATAAAATACATTAGAGCAAACCCAATATTCCTTGAATCCTTTAAATGTTATATTACTAGATTTTGAAACTAACCTACTAATGAAAATTCAATAACGTTAATTTCAAAATTTCTCTATATTTGTTTTTAAATACTAAACCAACTTTTCAATTTTTTTTTGCAGTTGAAGTGAAAACATAAAATATCAAAAAATAATTCACCAGTTTTCATAATTCTAAAAATAAAAAAAACAGCTGCAATTTTCATATATTTTCAGTATATGGTTAAATGGACAGCAACATGTTTATCCTACCCTGACATGCTTGCTTTGGTCGGCAACTACCTTGGCTGGTTTTTGTTAGCATTCTAGGTTTCGTGTCCATGGAGTTAGTAATACTTTCTTATCTTGTGTTTTACAAACATTTATGCCCACTTTTACACCCCTGGGTAGAGACCTGCAAAATTCGCAGATTCATTTGGCGATAGACTAGAATTCAAACACATATACCTCTTAGATAATTTTTCTATTGGCTTACTGTTCATCTGGACGAATCTCAACCAGTTATAAACCCTCAACCAAAGAAGGATCGAATCACAGACAAACCAGCTGAGACAACTTACAAGTCGGCAGCCAATGAACTGGCGTTATTTTCCCGAGTGTACAGGGGTATGTGCAGTCTATCCTGAAAGCCATCGAAACCGCAAATTTTGCAGGTCTCTAGCCATGGGTATAACAGAAAGTATAGTTGAAAATGGGCATCGTGCGGTGTGGGCTTTAACAGTAGATTACTCTAGATGTTTAACAACATTCAATATGGCAATCCGCGCGAGCCACCAACGCCGTGGATCTGAGCGACGCGTGTCAGTGATTCAACGGAGCAGTTGTGACGACAGCCGAAGACGCCAGCCAATCAGCGCAAGTGTTTTACCGTACAAAGGGACAGTGAAGCTTGGTCCAACTCGGGATAATCCCGGGATCATGACTCGTCAACTGGAAACAGACACGTGACTAGCAGGATGTTGCGACACTGAGGAAGCAATCGGTCATCCCCCGGCATTCTGACTGAGCGGTTCGAAACCAGGCCAGAGGAATGGTTAGCGGGTGCTTTGATGGAGTTAAGCTGATTCGACCACCGTATTTTGCTTCTCGCTGGCAGATCGCGTCCAGAAAGTGCTGATAAAGTCTCAGGGCTCAGGACACAGCCAACTGTCTGGTTAGCTGAGTGCTGTAAAGGGGCTGAGGCGGTGACTATGCTGGGTTGGTGGCCCCAGCCGCTGGTCATGGCTGTATCCCTAATACCCTCTCGATCAACAAAAGGGAGCGATCCCTAACAGTTCTGTTTTTTTCTTCTTAAAAGCTCTGGAATGTTTGATCAAGAGAACTGGAATGCCACTCCCACTCTACCCTGATAGGGCGCACATGTGGGAGGGGAACGTGAGAATGCCGGCCGCAAGGTCGGAATAATCTGGCAGATCGCGCACTGGTCGGGCCTGACACCTGGCAACACTGCTTGCCGGACCGGCGATGCCGGCGACACAGCCGTGAAGGGGCGTGGACAAGTGGCGGATTCGGGCAGATTCTTGTCTCCTCTGCGCGAGGACGTAAACCTCAGCGGATGCAAACAAAGCCATGCGCCTTTGTTTGCAAATGGTACTACTCCAAAAGACGAAGAACACAACCAAATGCACTACTGGTTGTTATAAGTTTTCTGCATTGAAACATTTAGGTAAAGCCCCAAAACCGTTTTGGCCTAATCGTAAAATGGTGGATTTTGGCGGTGGAGGACCTTCGGGAAGGCAACGTAAGTTGTCCCAAGTCAACGAGAACACGATACGTCGTTCCGTTTCGCCGCTAAGGGTGTTTTGATGGGGGTAAAAAAAAAACCTTTAGTCAAAATTATGGCCTAAAGTACCTACTAAGGTTTTTTTTTTTTACCAGAAATTACTAAGTTAGTTTATAATTTCAATAACGAGACAGCTTTTCAACAACGTGGCCATAACCGTAGACAGCGCAGCCTGACATTTCGATACGTGTTTCACGAGCAGACTAACCTCCGCCTTCCAACACACGCTCGTTGAATGGTCAGCTTGCGCACTGTCTGCGTCAATGAGATACAGGCGGCCCATGTGGCGTTCAGCAACTCAGGGGCTGAGTGTTCTCCCTTTGCGGGACGTGTATGATTATAGACCATCCAAACCCCCCCCCCCCCCCCCCCACACACACACACACACATACGCACAAAATAAAACTCTAAAAGTACGTAGTTCAGACTGTTGTGGCGTGGCTGTGTCATGGACACGGCCGAATGTTGTACGTGGATACGTGTACGTAACAGGTGATATTTTCTATACAAAATATTTAATACGCAATTTTATGTATGTTATAATCATGTTTGAACACTAAGAAGTCATCATCCACTTGCATAATTTCAACCGCCCCAGCTGCAGATGTACTGGCACCGTCGTTGATCCGCTCGGCCGCATTCATTCTTTTACGTTCCCGGCACTGCTTCACTCGGTCATGTGGTGTTTTACTGGTATCATTCGATTAATTTCGGGAAGCCCTTTCCAACCGTATACGATCTCTGTATTTGGATTTGGCTTTTAGACGCGTATAGGTAGACATTACATATTTTTGATTACATTTGTTTTATTATAACACCATTTATATCCACTGTGACTATTTTCCACTAATGTTTTATATATGCAGTCGATAGATTTTGACGAGAGATGACGATTGAAACTCAAACGAACGTCGTAGCTTCTCCGAGTCAAAAGTTATACTAAATGGAAATCTAGAAACGCAGCAAAGTGATCTCAAAATGGCGGCGCTACTCCCTCCACCACGCGCGATGCGTCACAGTTCTCACTTGTCGTAACTAACTCTTTGATCCTTTAGCTATCCAGTGGTGTGATTAAATTTCGGATGGAGATGATAGATATGTAGCTGCAACACCAAACTGTATCCCCCGATTTTGTAATCATTCGTTTTTTTGAATTTCCTCCCGCTAAGAAAGCAATTTTAAAGGCGTATTCACTTATAAAAAAACGGAAAGACCTGCAGACTAGACTTGATGGGACAGTGTTTTCTCGAACCTTGGCCACTAGTTTGTGGTGCCGTGCCTGTAAGTGGTATGACCCGGGGTGTGACCTTGAGGGTGTTGGATCAGCTGTGGTTGCAGTAGAAGGATACCGGCGGTCCTGTGAGCACATAGCGACAGGCGGTGAAAGCGCCTTCGCCCGAAGGACGGGGCAGAAGTAGCGGGTCCCGCTCACAGCGGCGCAGGCCATCTGTGACGCAACTGCCGGCGCGACCTGCCGCGCGTCCTGACACGGCCGAGGGCGCTCACACTGACACCCCTGACCAGGTCGACGCTCACACTGACACCCCTGACCAGGTCGACGCTCACACTGACACCCTGACAAGGTCGACGCTCACACTGACACCCCTGACACGGCCGAGGGCGCTCACACTGACACCCCTGAACAGGTCGACGCTCACACTGACACACCTGACCTGGTCGACGCTCACACTGAACCCCTGACTAGGTCGACGTTCACACTGACACCCTGACAAGGTCGACGATCACACTGACACCCCTGACCAGGTCGACGCTCACACTGACACCCCTGACCAGGTCGACGCTCACACTGACACCCCTGACCTGGTCGATGCTCACACTGACACCCCTGACTAGGTCGACGCTCACACTGACACCCTGACAAGGTCGACGCTCACACTGACACCCCTGACCAGGTCGATGCTCACACTGACACCCCAGACTAGGTCTACGCTCACACTTACACCCCTGACAAGATCGATGCTCACACTGACACCCCTGACCAGGTCGACGCTCACACTGACACCCCTGACCAGGTCGACGCTCACACTGACACCCCTGACCCGGTCGACGCTCACACTGACACCCCTGACCTGGTCTATGCTCACACTGACACCCCTGACTAGGTCGACGCTCACACTGACACCCCTGACAAGGTCGATGCTCACACTGACACCCCTAACCAGGTCGACGCTCACACTTGACACCCTGACTAGGTCGACGCTCACACTGACACCCCTGGCCAGGTCGATGCTCACACTGACACCCCTGACTAGGACGACGCTCACACTTACACCCCTGACAAGGTCGATGCTCATACTGACACCCCTGACCAGGTCTACGCTCACACTGACACCCTGATAAGGTCGACGCTCACACTGACACCCCTGGCCAGGTCGATGCTCCCACTGACACCCCTGGCCAGGTCGATGCTCACACTGACACCCCTGACTATATCGACGTTCATACTGACACCCTGACAAGGTCGACGCTCACACTGACACCCCTGACCAGGTCGACACTCACACTGACACCCCTGACTAGGTCGACACTCACACTGACACCCCTGACTAGGTCGACGCTCACACTGACACCCCTGACTAGGTCGACGCTCACACTGACACCCCTGACTAGGTCGACGCTCACACTGACACCCCTGGCCAGGTCGACGCTCACACTGACACCCCTGACTAGGTCGATGCTCACACTGACACCCCTGACTAGGTCGACGCTCACACTGACACCCCTGACTAGGTCGACACTCACACTGACACCCCTGACTAGGTCGACGCTCACACTGACACCCCTGACTAGGTCGACGCTCACACTGACACCCCTGACTAGGTCGATGCTCACACTGACACCCCTGACTAGGTCGACGTTCACACTGACACCCTGACACGGTCGACGCTCACACTGACACCCTGACACGGTCGACGCTCACACTGACACCCCTGACCAGGTCGACGCTCACACTGACACCCCTGACTAGGTCGACGCTCACACTGACACCCCTGTATGGGTCGACGCTCACACTGACACCCCTGACTAGGTTGACGCTCACACTGACACCCCTGACTAGGTCGACGTTCACACTGACACCCTGACAAGGTCGACGCTCACACTGACACCCCTGGCCAGGTCGATGCTCACACTGACACCCCTGACTAGGTCGACGCTCACACTGACACCCCTGACTAGGTCGACGCTCACACTGACACCCCTGACTAGGTCGACGCTCACACTGACACCCCTGGCCAGGTCGATGCTCACACTGACACCCCTGACAAGGTCGATGCTCACACTGACACCCCTGACTAGGTCGATGCTCACACTGACACCCCTGACTAGGTCGACGCTCTTACTGACACCCCTGACTAGGTCGACGCTCACACTGACACCCCTGACTAGGTCGACGCTCACACTGACACCCCTGACTAGGTCGACGCTCACACTGACACCCCTCGCCAGGTCGATGCTCACACTGACACCCCTGACTAGGTCGATGCTCACACTGACACCCCTGACTAGGTCGACGCTCACACTGACACCCCTGACTAGGTCGACGCTCACACTGACACCCCTGACTAGGTCGACGCTCACACTGACACCCCTGACTAGGTCGACGCTCACACTGACACCCCTGACTAGGTCGACGCTCACACTGACACCCCTGGCCAGGTCGATGCTCACACTGACACCCCTGACTAGGTCGACGCTCACACTATCACCCCTGACTAGGTCGACGCTCACACTGACACCCCTGACCAGGTCGACGCTCACACTGACACCCCTGACCAGGTCGACGCTCACACTGACACCCCTGACCAGGTCGATGATCACACTGACACCCCTGACCAGGTCTCGCGCGCTTCTCAATGTGGCGAACAAACGTTTAGTTGAAGGACTTTGTTATAAGTGCGACGCTCGCTGATACTTCCAGCGCAGTATCGCCTCTAAGAGCAAGCCTGTGGACTAGCGCGCTCTTCTCGTCGCGCATAGGGCAACCACGAATTTTGAGACGTAACCAAAACGTTACATGGCGGAAAAATGAAAACGAATGTGTAAAGCACGACCCCCTGGGTGTACCGGGTTTTTTATGCCTAAATATCATTATGAAAACATGCGTTTAAGACATTTTTACTTCTCTGATAATACAGCATAAAAAAAAATACGAAAACAGAACTATCAGCGTATTCTAAGGTGGTTTTCTTTAGAAAATATCTCGAGCTGTTTTCTAATCGCGTTGTTTTTATGTTTTTTTTCCTGAGGCGCCGCACACGGCGGGTGTGGGCCAGGCAGGCCTGAGTGTGGGCCTGAGGGCGCTGTCTGGCTGGGGTGTTAAGGGCTCCGCCTACCTGGGCACACACGCGGTGAGCACAGCTTCAGGAAAAACAACGCGATTTCAAAACTACTCAAGATATCCGGGTGGGGTCTGCTTACGAAAAGCATTTAAGGGTTCGCTGAGGGCCTAAAAGTTCTTTTGATTTCGTATTAAGTTTTTAAACTGTAATTTTAGAATAGTTAAAATGGCTAAAACGCGTGTTTTCAGAGTCATCTTTCGGCCTAAAACACCCGGTATAGATTTTTGAAAGCACATCTTTATCTTCATTTTCTCGGCCATATAATGTTACGGTCACCGCTCAAATCTCACAGTTGTCCTGTGACGACGAGAAGACTGCGCGCCGGTCCACAGGAGACACCGCGCTAGAAGCACCAGCGAGCGTCGCGCTTATCATCCCGCCTCAGTAACACACATGCACCCCTGACGAGGCGGGCCCATTAAGCTGGACTCATAGTCATCTGTCCCTCCCGTCCATCAACAAGCCGAGAGATTCACAACCATCCGCACGTCCGTCAAATACTTTTTTTTTTTAAATTTAATGCTGCTACCAGACCAAAATTCTTAAATACTGGTGAAATTATACCTTGTATAGAAATATTATATTCACAATCATGAAAGTTATACACTTCAAAATAATTCAATTATTTTTCGCTCTAATAATTATTAAATAAATTTCAATTAAAAATATGGTCAAATGTTAATAACATTCAATGGAAGCAGCTAAACAAATAAATATACTTAGAAACCTTATAATACAGCAAAGGTAGCCGGCAAAAGGTATCGTGCTATCATTTTGGAGGTTATTTCATCCGCCCACCCGTTGATAAGTTAAAGCTTGGTAAGGTTTTGACGGACCTACGGATGGAATTTTCCGGGACATCTGATTGGCTGCAGTTCACGTGACTGACGGAAAAACGGGTGATGGATGGATGAGACGGGTGATTGTGAGTTCAGCTTTACATATCAAGTAACACGTTTGCGAGTAACAATGATAACTGTTCAATAATTTAGCATAACGTATACGACGTATAGCTGGAATAAACTAATGAAAACGTATAACATAATATTTTTTGTTTTGTTTTTGTCGCTGTGTTTTTAAATTTCGAAACATACTGAGGCCTCTTCCCTGAGGGTAAGGAACAGACAAACAGCTTCGTGGTTATTGTACCGAGGTTATTTCTCCAAATTTTCAAAACATGTTTTCCGGAAATGCCACAGGCGAGAATATGAGACGAAAAGTATAAATGACACAGGAGAAACTTAGCAGGCACTTTGAGGAAAACAGTAAACATGAAAGTCTTGGATGCCGACATACAGTTTCAACATCCTTAGAGTGCACTGCACTGTTGGAAATAGTTTCCGCTAAAATACGGAATAACACCGGTGAAAATAATCTTCAGAAACAACCATTGATTAAAAAAACAACAATGGAAAAAAAATACCATAGATAAAAAATAATTACACGAATTAACGGAACGTTTTGTGAAATATTTTGTTCATTTTATTGTAATTTTGCGGTTAAGAAAAATAATTTTTATTTAAACTTTAGTTTTCCCACCAGGACAGGGTAAAAAAGAACTTAAAAAATTATATATATAATACAGAGTGAGATACAGACGCTGACCATTACCCTACGACTCTCACACACATTAGAAACATTTTTTGTGTCTGTAAAATCTGAGCAGTAGTAATTTGCGCCCGTTTTCTGATACTGCAAGAGCCATATGCGAGTGACTTGATTGCCTCCCCCACGAGACGAACAAGCATCTTTGGTTTCCACGTTGGTCACAAAGCTTCGTGCGCCTTCGGCAATTCTCGCCCTCCCCGCCGAACCAATGAGAAATGCGTATTTGAAAAGTACTGAGATCAGGTCCTTTTTTCTCCTTTTATGGACCAGGTTTCCGTTAACTTTGGGTGAATTTCCGTTCGATTTCAGGTAAATTTACGAGCAGTTGTTTCTAATAGTGTGTGATAAACATCTAATAATCCACCAAAAGTCGGGGCGTTGGGATTCTAACGTTGTTAACCATAAAATGATTAAAATATATTCTTCCTTGATTCGGCATCCAGGGGCATTGCCTCCTCATTTAAGAACTATTTTTTTTATCACTCTACATTCTAATGCGTATTTATCAGCTTTTGTAGATGGCCGTAGATCAACTTTATTCTTCCCTTATACATCTTCTTCCTTTTATGCCTATTCAAAATCATTTCATATCAGCCTACCAGACAGTTCGATCGCGGCTGTTCAAGAAGAACTGCCAAGAAACTTGTACAGGTTATTGTTCTTTAATATGCAGCCGGGTGTTCTTAAATGTTGTTTTATGTTTATTAAAACTTATCTTTTATGTTGCTTTTTTTTCGGCCCGCCGACAGTTCCTGGTAGACGAGTGCCGCCGGCTACAGCCATCGACAATGAGCACAACTAAGGTTATGATTGCCTTCAAAGTCGAGCAGTCCGAAACGCTAGCATTGATTTGTTTATCTTGGCGGGGGTGGCAGTCAGGGCTATGATTGTTACTAAAGTATTACTGTAAATGTTCAGGTCACGGGCGAAAATTATCATAATCATCATCACAAAGGAACTATGTTCTACAGGAAATAATACTATTTTTTAAAATAAAAAAAAGACCACCTTGTTTGTGAATGCTACCACGTAGTCCACTTTAAGTACAAGTGAGATTTGGTTACGGTACTAACCATTCTATGACAAATTCACTAAATACCTTGAGGTATTAAAAATTGAATTACATACGGTCAAAAAAATGGATAACAATATATAAAAAAATAAAATAACGATAAAAAATAAGATGAATGATGGTGAGGAATGAGAAAGCAGTGTGGTGGGCAGCGGTGCTCGGCCGGTTGCCGCTCCCCCAGGGGTAAGCACTCCACTTCCCTGTGGACGACCTTTCAGCAGTTCGGCGCCGCGACAGTGTTGCCACACTGACCGCGCGGACACGACTCCTAGCGGCGACTGCGAAAGTCTCCTCTCAGGGAGCCTCGTCCTTGTCGAGTGTTTCATCTTAGCCAACAAGCTGTTCCAAAAATATCTGCCCTGCTGCGCTGACAACCTGAACGATATGGAGAACAGGAAGCGGTTAGAGTTGGCAGGAACGATCGTCGGAGTCTATTCAAATATGTTCGGACGAGTGGGCAGGCGGCTAAGAAGAATAGTTACAGGTTTTTAAAGCCAGTTTAGTATTGTATTCATGACCGTTTAAATCACACACTTGACGTTCGTGCTGCACTTGGGAAGGTCGCGCTGACCGACCTTTCCGGCGGCTCCAAGACAGAGACTGTCCGCACACAATAAACCACTCGCGCCGCACCCACTGACGATACAAACGACAGACAATACTAACTTGAATCCAAAGGGAGAGCAGATGTCTCATCCAGCAACTTGACTCGCGATTTGGTACTCTTCATGTGAGGACCATGGTACAAACGAGAAGCAATAGCCCGTGATTTGTTCCGCGTCACCTTCATCTCAGAGCAGTTTCTCAATCAGACAGTTGCACAACATCCCCAGAAGTGGCTTGGCCAACACGCTAATGATGGATGTCTCACTCTCGCGTGAGCGTAGGTCGCTCCGGCATTAAACTGCTCTGTTGCTAACAAAACACACTCTACCTGTGGATTTATCACGACAGCTCTCTTGCAGTTTTTGTTCATAAACCAATTCTTTTTTCACCAGAAATTTACTACAAGTTATTTTCGAGCTGTGAAAAGGTATTGAAAGCTATTATAGTTATTAGAGACTGGAAAAATTCGCGCTTTCGATGACCTCTAGGATGGACTCCACAACCCCCTACACACTCGGGCAAATGCCACTTGCTCATTGGCTATTGACTCGTGACACCCGTCAACTGGGACGCTTGCGATTCTACACTTTTTTGGTTGAAGGTTTTCCATTGGCTCAAAGTCCTTCAGATAAACTGTAAGCCAATCACAGAAGCAATGTGAAGGTACAGTTGTTTGGATTCTAGCATATCGTGAAATGAATCCGCGAATTTTTCCGGTCTCTAATAGTTATGAACACTTGCGTTACTTCTCAACTTAATTGAATAACGTCTTTATAAAAAGATAGGTAGAAGAGACACTCGTCGTTTGTTGGCATGCAATGAAATCAAGGCACGCAGCCAAAGTGCCACATATGCGCGCAGCCCGATGGGGAGATGAACGCGACCCCAGCGCCCTGCCTGTAGAGGCGGGGAAGCGTCTGGCGCGCGTGCAAGTATCGCCTTTACAGTTCGTGCAAGAGAGCCGGAGGAACCTGTGTCGCATGCTATGTGGTCCGTGGTGTGTCGGTACACCTCGCTTGTTACCTGCAGCTCCGGGGCGGGCGCTACCTCGGCCGCGACTGCCGGAGATGCTTGCTCTGCTCGGCTGTGTTCCTGTGCACGCCACAGCCGCCCAGCAGGCCAGCCGGGTGGTTCTGGGCCATTTAAGAACCGACACAAATATATCCAGTCAGAGTCCCTTCTCCTCAAGGCGTCGTCTGCAGCGGCCGTCATCTTGTTTTGGTCTGCTGGTGGCGGCCATATTGTATTGGTCTGCTGGTGGCTGCCATCTTTGTTCCGAAAGCTTGCAGGTGGGGTTCGCCCAGTGTCGCCGATGACTTTCATTTCGTACAAAATCCCGGACCTAGGGATGCCAGCATTTTGACGTCTAAATGCACAGACCTTAGCCAGTAAGCTAGAAGATCAGTTGGCAATTGAAGAAATAAATAAGGAATATATACTTACAAAGTAGGTTTTCAAGACTATAGTTGTAGTTAATGCATGGTTGGAAGCACCGCGTTTAAATTTCAAAATTAATTTCCCTGAAGGCTCCATCTTTAATTCAATTTGTTGTTGCCAGAGGTCTCCCCATTTAAATCCCAAAAAAATTAGCTGTCAGATAGCGCCACTGTCGGCATATTAGTTCCGAAGCCTGGTGGTAGGTGTCACCAGTGTCGCTCCAACCCCCGCCATATTGGATTTCAGTACCCAGCCATCTAGGGTACCGAAGTGTAGGCATGGTGCACCTATGAATTTTTCCATATAATGCATAGAGTGAACAAGAAATATTTCAATGTACTGCATCTCCCACCTTATTTTATGCAGTACCTACCCCACAATTTTGGATCGAGAGACGTGGGCATAGTGAGCCTAAGGATATGTTGTTTTATGTGCATTAGAAGTACGCAAACGCACAAGTTCCAGTTTATTTCACAAGGTTCTGTGCTATTTAAAAATTAATATTTAAAATTATCGCTCACTTTCTCTTCCTCACAAATTCATCTGCGGTAAATTGCTTTTTTTTTACGATGTTTATATGAAAAAAATATTGAGGACCAACTTGTGACCGTGCGTATTTGGTCACCAGACGTGTGATGTATAATTTTCTGCATTAAAAAAAAAACAAATTAAGGACACGTGAGAAACACTTACTTAACCTTACCTGTTTACCTGCCGAGGGTATTACATCATACGGCCATCACAAGTCGTAGATAAAGTACTGCAGTGTGCTGGTAAAATATTGCGCACTTCAAGCGAAAACATCAGGGTTCCTTCCGTAACAGCTCAAAACTCAGGGGGTACCAACCGAGTTCTTGGTAAGAAGAAAAGAAGAAGAAGAAATGGAGGAAGAAGAAGAATTAACCAAGACTCGTCTGTGTTATCGATTGTTTTGACTGTATGTAAAGATCATTCCAGAACTTTCGGTGACGAACTTTCGTTCTTCGGACACAAAGAGAAGGAAGCATTGATAAAACGAGAGGCGGACGACGGCCGCGCCTAGCTGTTTGCCATGCGGCGTGGTCGAGCGGCGAGCGCGTGCACGCCTCCCGGGGCTGAAGGAGCGAGCTACCGTGTCAGAGGGCTTCCGCGCTGGCGGCGGCCCACACGCAAGCAAGGAGTCGCGCCGCGCCGCTCTGCATCGCCGCGAAGCCGCGGCCCTGGCGTCTGGACGCTGGGCGTCGCCCCCCTTGCCTGCCCGCCGCCGCTCCAGGTGTCCTCGCGGCATCTGCCAACAACCCCCCTCCCCTTCTCCAGGGGACCGCCCGCCGCTTCTACTACCTGGTACTCTTTGTGTCCTGCCCTGTCTCTGTCCTCCACGTCCAATGTGGAGCTTGCGTTGGGGACGCACCACAACGCCGAAATACCGCAACGCCGAACGTACAATAACGCCGAAAACCATAACGCCGAATGTCAAATTGACTACAACGCCGACAGCTATAAACCTGCTGTGTACCACGACGCCGAATTACCACAACGCCGAATTACCACAACGCCGAATTACCACAACGCCGAATTACCACAACGCCGAATTACCACAAAGCCGAAATACATTAACGCCGAAAAATGTCATTGCAGGACTGCCACAAAAGTTAGGTTAGGTTAGGTTAGGTTAGGTTAGGTTAGGTTAGGTTAGGTTAGGCTAGGTTAGGCTAGGTTAGGCTAAACTAGGTTAGGTTAGGTTGTGGTATTTCGGCGTTAAGATACATTTAAGAAACACACACATTCATTCAGTTGTTTTTCATTTTGCTCCAGCGCCCCCCCCCCCCCCCCCTCCTCCCCGCAGCAACATTTTTCGACGTTACTGTATTTCGGCGTTGTGGTACACAGCAGTTTTCTAGCTGTCGGCGTTGCGGTCAACTTGGCATTCGGCGTTATGGTATTCGGCGTTATTGTACGTTCGGCGTTGTGATATTTCGGCGTTGTGGTAACGACCCGCTTGCGTTTGTTTAAATATACACCCCAACTCAAGCAACTGTGACGTTATAATACGACGAAGTGGGCCTACATACTTGAAAGCCTTAGCCTATAAAACTTAAAACAATTCCCCTTGAAACTCTAACATACTATGAAAGTACACAGCCTCAACAATTCATCAACTGTGCACGTTTCTGACAGTTCAATAATTGTTTAAATAAAAACCTTTTTGGCACAGCCTACAGACTCTATGAAATTCTGGAACGTTTTAAGAACTAATGTACATAACATCTTTATGTTATCCAATATTACAAAATGATCGATTACACATTTTGAGAGGCGGGTTTTTAACATAGCAGATTCGCTGGAAAAAATTGTCCGCCGCGGAAAAAAAAACATCATATGACTTCCATAAAATATTTGCCAAAATGTTTTCTACCAACTGGTTTGTGATGATAACAAAATATTTTATGAGTGGCAACAAAACTAACAAGTAGAGACTCAAAAATTTTTGCGAATTCGTTTGGCATCAAAGAAAAATTCAAACCCTTATGTTTTGCTCTACCAACGTTTGCTTTTACGTTGGTTTCTTTATTATAGAGAAACTTTTTTTTTGTTTCTCGTTTGTCGGCATTACCTAATTCGCTTACTTCTCTTCTAGCTGGGCATCGTTGGCTTACAGAAGCAGAAGGGCGTGTAAAAATGCCTGAGGGCCAATCATGAACACTGTGCAAGATTATGAAGGTTTGCACATTCTAGCTTGTCCCCAAAAATATCCGCAAAATTTCCGAACCTATGCTAATTAGTAGGGACCGGAAAAATTCGCGGGTTCAATGACCTCCAGGATGAACTCCATAGTTATACGTACACTCGGTCAAATGCCACCCACTCATTGGCTGCTGTCTTGTGACACGTCCCAACGTCGCAGCCTGTGATTCGATAAAGCTTTGGTCGGGTGTTTCTCATTGACCCAGAGTCATCCAGGTGAGTCGTGAGCCAATAGCAGAGGCAGCACTGAGGTATAACTATTTGTATTTTAGCCTATCGTGAAATGAATTCACGAATTTTTCCCCGGTCTCTACTAATAAGCCAGATCGCGGAAACTGAAAAATTGCTTAGTAATCAACGCTGAATGTCTGTTTGTGAGTGTACTGGCCAACACACGGCGTGATGTCCACACGACAGTGTGAGTGTAGGGTGACCAGGATGCGGGCGACAGGCGTGCCAAGGCGAGAGCTCAGTATGCAAGCTCGCAAGGTCGTTCATCTTGCGAACTACGTGCCCCACGTCCGGACTGACGAGCACACCCGCCTCGGGAATGCGTGACACTCGCTGACTGGCGAGCGGCCGCCAGAGTGAAGCCGGCGCCGAGAGGAACAACAATCACACGACGGCTCGGCGGCAAGGTACAACTTCGTTCTTTGCGTGATTCTTGCCGGAGGGGGGGGGGGAGGGGGACATTCATTTCAATCATTGCTAGTTTGCACCGTGTGTCAGAAAGAGAAAACCCGAATAACGGACAAAGAAAGATGAATGCACAAACACGCGGTAAACAAGCCCAAATCAGACGATGTCAAATGTTTAAGTGTATAGACAACACAGAAAATTACGTGAAATGAATTAGAACAACATCACAGTACAGATCAACACAGTGAGCTGACAACGAGACAGTTGCAACCAGAAAAAAACAGTTAATACAGACAAACAACATCGAACAACGCAGCGACTAGTTCCTACAACAATACTTTCTTCTCAGTATGCCTAGCAAAGTCCTAAACCAAGAACAAGCGCGTGTCACGGAAAAAGTGACGAATCACGAATAACAGAAACCAAAGTCACAAAGGCAGCAACCGAACAATATATATCAATGTACCAATATAATATCGATTATAGAAGTAATGGGATATAAATCCGTGCCTACATCATTTAAAACCACTCACATTAAGAGAAAATCTTTTAAAGCATAACATTTTTTCCACAACTATGTTTTCTAAACAAGATAACTCTTTCTTAGACTTACAGTTGTAATAGATTTTTGAAAATAGTATTATTTTTATTTTCAGTCGAATCAGAGACGTCGTATCATTAAACAACTGGACTCTTTCTAGTTCAGGGAACAACGAACTTCTGTAAATTATCAAAGTCAGTACTCACAAAAAAAAAAACAACACTGCAGACACAAGCAAAGAGTGTTTAAGTCTAACAAACACTATAATTACTCCGAGATAAATCAGTACCTAGTCATGATACGAACTGACTGCACTATTTTCACCGACTCACGCCACAAAATGGCAGACCTTACCTTAAACGCTGACAGGTTCTTCTAACAGTTGAGATCGAATCACAGATTACTTGACACGCCTTGAATTACTCTTATGAGCGCCGAAGTACCTCAAGTGTCCCAGTCAAATGTAGAACTGGCACCTCACGAACAGCATGCACTGAACTGATCACATTGTCTCGAACAAACAGCGGGAAAGGACATCTAGACTAAAGTGAAAACATTCAACCTCTGATAATTCACGTGGAGAGAGAGAGTGTGTGTGATTGAAAGCAACAACTCCGCAACGGGTTGATCAGCCATTTTTTTTCCTTTACCTTTCTTCCGTGGGCTATCGTCGTAAATGAGGCACATGCTGAGAAGCAACAAGTGCTCACTACAGTTGTTACTCCTACTGCTAAAAGATGCATTTCCCTGTCTGAACTCAGCACAGAAGATCCATGGACTCAACTGATAAAGCTTAGTCCGAACTCCATACATTACAATCATACATTTCGTGAATAAAACTTTCTTACATTTTAATGCAAGCCTGGCGATGGGATGAAAAGAGAAACTGTAGCATTGCAGAACACACAAGAACTCAGAAAAAAAAAACTTATTTGTTTATCGCTAACTCTATCCGTAGCGCCAACAAGATGGCACCATGGCAAATCGTAATTTGCGGGGACGCCACACAACGCCGAAATACCACAAAACCGAACGTACAATAACGCCGAAAACCATAACGCCGAATGCCAAATTGACTACAACGCTGACAGCTAGAAAACTGCTGTGTACTACAACGCCGAATTACCACAACGCCGAAGTACATTAACGCCGAAAAATGTCATTGCAAGACTGCCACAAAGGTTAGGTTAGGTTAGGTTAGGTTAGGTTAGGTTAGGCTAGGTTAGGCTAGCCTAGGTTAGGTTAGGTTAAGTTGTGATATTTCGGCGTTAAGATACATTTAAGAAACACACACAAATTCATTCAGTTGTTTTTCTTTTTGCTCCTGTGGCCCTCCCTCCCCGCAGCAACATTTTTCGGCGTTACTGTATTTCGGCGTTGTGGTACACAGCTGTTTTCTAGCTGTGGGCGTTGCGGTCAATTTGGCATTCGGCGTTATGATATTCGGTGTTATTGTACGTTCGGCGTTGTGGCAACGACCCGTAATTTGCCAGTCAGAGAGCTCAGGGGGATAGCTCGCAAGGTGGCGGGCCTGTAACCAACGCGAGATCTTCCTCAACGCGGAGTGGCCGATCAGACGCGAGGGCGATCTGCACGGTATAGTTCCGCCGATAAAGGACCAAGAACGCTTGCATCAAAGGATCAGACATGTCTTTCCACTTCCGTGATAACTGTAGTAGAACCGCTAGACACCCGCCTGACCTCCTCCAACCAGCCGTCGGCGGTCGGTCTGATCGGAGAACTGCCAACTCCTGCAGACGTGTCGCCCCGCCAGAGTGGATTCCTGCATGTCCTCACAGTCTGCACTAGACTCTGGCTTCTCCCCCCCCCCCCTCCTCCCACCCGAAACATGCCCCATTCATGGTTGTGCTTCAAGTTGTGTGCAAACTCGCACAATCACTTGCAAAAAAAAATCCAGAACGCGTATCTACGATATTTTTTCATGTTAAGGAAGCAGGTCCACTTGACTAATGGTCTGCGAACAACAAAAGGAGACTCAACAATGAAAAATATAATGCTAGTCCATTTTACAACTCAGCTAAAAGAAGTTATAAAAAGAGACCGGAAAAAAGATTAGCGTATTAATTTCTCGATGAGCTATAATTCAAATACATATATACCTTTGAGATGATTTTGCTATTGCCTCACTGTTAATCTGGACGACTCTAGGCCAATGAGAACACCTTGACCAAGGAAGTATCGAATCACAGCCAAACCAGTTGAGACGACTCAAAAGTCAGCAGCCAATGAACTGACGTGATCTGCCCGAGTATTCAGAGGACTGTGTATTCTACTCTGAAGGTCATCGAAGCCACAAATTTTTTCCAGTCCCTACTAATTTACAAAAAAAAAAAAGCTTTACAGTATCTAACAATTAAGCTTGCCAGCTTCATTTCCGTTCGCATCGCAACACGAGAAATAGTAACTCGTTTCAGGTACCCAAAAAGCATGTACCAGTTGACACTCTTTCTTCTATGTGGCATTAAAAATAAGGACTGACCTGTCGGAAGAGCTAAAATATATATCACTTGTTTCGTGCAGGAAAAAATAAAAGTTCTAGCTACTGAAAAACTAGTTTAATTAGAGCCAATGTTAAATTTCTGTACTTTGCTGTTTTTTTCTGTTTTTTTAATTGTTTTTCAATTGTGATATTTAATTATATAATCATAGCTGTTTTCTTTTATTTTGTCATGCAGGCCTATCAATTGTAAAACAGTCAATAAATAGAGACCGGAAAAATTCGCGGGTTCAATTACCTGTAGGATGAACTCCATAGTTCTAAGTACACTCGGTCAAATGTCACCCACTCATTGGCTGCTGTGTTTTGAGACGTTACAACGTAGCAGCCTGTGATTCGATAAAGCTATGGTTAGAGACCGGAAAAATTCGCGGATTCATTTCCTGATAGGCTGAAACTCAAACATGTGTATAATTCCGCTGGTTCTGCTATTGGCTCGAGGTTTAACTGGAGCTCTCTGGGCCAATGAGAGACCATCGACCAAAGAAGCGTCGAATCACAAGCTACCCAGTGGAGACGCCTCACAATTTAGTACCCAATGAACAGGCGTGTTTACTTGAGAAACGCAGAGGATAATGGAGGCTATCCTAGAGGTCATTGAATCCGCGAATTTTTCCGGTCCCTAGCTATGGTTGGGTGTTTCTCATTGGCCCAGAGTCATCCAGGTGAGTTGTGAGCCAATAGCAGAGGCAGCACTGAGGTATAACTATTTGTGTTTTAGCCTATCGCGAAATGTATTCGCGAATTTTTCCGGTCTCTATCAATAGATGATTTTGGCCGTGATTAAATACACACCTCTCGCCTTGCGCCACGTTGATCTGGGTTCAACTTTCTAACGTGGAGGTATCGCTACTCCACTTTCCCTCGCCCCCTCGCAGGGTCTGGCTCTCCTGTCACCCTTCAAGGGCGCCCTGAAGGGGCCCACCACACGTCGGCATCGAGACCCGTCTCAGGTCGAACTCTGCCTCCGCACAACCGCAGCAGCGCGCACAGTAGCGAGGTCCGGTTCCCTTACTCCCAATGCACGCATACGCACGAGGTAACTAAACACGCACCGCAGGCGTGATGTGAGTGGCTCGCTGCCACTTACGAGTGGCTATCTCCTGCCCAACTGGGTGGCCGGGCGCGTCATGGATCTCAACAGTAACAAAAAAAAAACTATAATTAGACACCTGCCGAATTTCGTGTTATTTTAAGACTGAGCAATCAAGTCGGAGTCATCTGTTTGTTGGCCAATGATGTATTAGTCTAGGGGCATGCAGATTTCCCGAAAAGATCTTGAGAGTAGATGAAAGTTAAAACACTATAGCACCGTCTGTGTTTCGTCATTGGGTGAGTTTCTCCCAGGTACATATCAATTGTAACAACACCAATCACAGTGAGTCAACGAGGAAGTAAACGCGTCCTGATTGGCTCGGTCAAATAAGTCAATGACTTCTCTCGCAGACTGCCGCCAATCACAAGGAAGAAACCACAGGTGCGGGTATACCCAGTTGCAGTCTAATAAGTGTTGAAATCTTTTCGCGAAAAATGCCTGCCCCTATTTATTACTTTATGCACAGTTATGAAGTTTCGTTACTGGTTTCCTGACCGCGTGTCAAGTGACATGTATAACTCTCTGTCCGCTCATTGGACTGCAATAAGGTATGCTCGCGCTAGCGATTGTTCCCTTGTGTGATTGGCCGGCCGTCTGCAAGAGAGGCCATTGTCCTGTTCGGCCGGGCCATTCAGGAAGATTTTTGCTTCCTCACTGGATGGTTATGATTCGTTTGATGACGGTATAGAAACAAACCCAGCCAACCACGGAACACAGGCAATGCTACAAATTTTTTAACACACTGCTGGTCTTGAAATCTTTTCGCGAAAATTGTATGCCCTTGCCAGTATTCCAACGACGATGAAACTGAGACATGCAGGCTAGAGACCGGAAAAATTCGCGTATTCATTTCACGATAAGCTAGAATCCAAACAACTGTACCTTTATATTGCTTCTACGATTGGCTTTCAGTTTTTCTGAAGGACTTTCAGCCAATGGAAAACCTTCAGCCAAAAAAGTATCGAATCGCAAGCGTCCCAGTTGACACAGGTGTCACGAGTGAACAGCCAATGAGCAGGTGGCATTTGCCCGAGTGTGTAGGGGGTTGTGGAGTCTGTCCTAGAGGTCATCGAAAGCGCGAATTATTCATGTCTCTAATGCAGGTCCTTGACTTGGAGACCGCCAGGAAGCGGCGACGAGCTGGTCTGGGGCAGTGTGAGCGTCCTGGGGCGACACCCTGCCCTGAAGGTCGCCGTGACTCGGCGCGATGAGCGGACAAGGTCCCCGCCTCTGTGCCGGGACACCCCTCGCCCCGCCCACTGCGCGTCCTCGGAGAAGCCGCTCCACCAATCACGTCCTCCTGCGCTTCGCAAGTTTAGCAGCTGACATTCCCGAACGACTAGGTGTCAAAAACCCCTAAATTTCCACGATGATTCCGCCGACCTGACCTAGCGATCTTTCGCAACGGAGCTGATGCCAACTTCGTTACTACTTACCGTTTTTACATCAGGATGTATTAGTTAAATGCAGAATGCCAAGTGATTTTCAAGACGAAATGTCCTCGTTTATCAGGTTTTTGGGCACTCATCCCTTTTGAAATGCAACTTCACAGTTAACTTAGCTGCATTTAATAGTTACGAGTTAGTGAACTGTTCAAACAAAACAAAAAATTACTCCAGCCTCCTGGTCTGCATTGTTTGCCGCCGTTTAGCCACAAATAATAAATAATAAGAAACCACAACCACCCACTGTGTAACTGGAGACAAGATGTGTGTAACATGCAAATATGCGAATATCCCCCAATTTCCCCCCTCCTTCCCACCAAGCCACGCAGTGTGACGGAGACACTGGGGCAGTCCGACGACACCTGATGCTTTGTTCGGCCAAAGGAAACGCCACAATCTCAAAACCAGCGGGAAAAAATTAACTTTTTTTAAATTTTTAATAAATAAAGCGATGTAAGCCACTCTAGGCGCTGTATGAAAAATGGCTCCTAGAGATTTTTTTTTCCAAAACCAGCCAAATTTACCGCTTTTGATTCCCTTTTGAGGAAACAGGGAAATGTTAAAAGTCGAGGTGACCCACACCCAAGAAAAGCTACTGCTTACTGACTTGGTGCGTTTAGAAGAGTTAAGTTTCTAAGCCTTTTCTCTACTGTTTGCTCCCGAGACAAAGAAAAACATCACCTAAAATTCAAATAATTTAACAAATTTAATTACAGTAATAAAACTTAGCGACCTGTCAGCTCGTGTCAGAGATCCAGGTTGATGTGCTAAAGGCTCTTGGTTCGATGCCCGTCCGGTGGCGGATTATCACTCGTGAGCGCGTGTTGTGTTGTCCCTCATCACCACACCGCGACAGGCAGCGGCGACCCACTGCAGCATCATCCCGACCAGCACGCCCGTCGCTGCGATGCCTGGGGATTCCAACCATGTCTTCCGGACAGATCAACCAATCATCACCATCGTCATCCACAAGCGGTCCTTACTCTCGGAGCAGTCTGAGGAAACCACAAGCCTGTCTCGGAGGAGGCATACAGCGACTGAAACAAACTAGGTCCAAATGGCCACACAGCTTCTGTGCGACTAGCGTCGATGTCGTACTTTGGAAAAAAAAAGTCGAAATTAATTGAAATCGAAATATTTCGTTAGTGACAGTACAATCTTGGTATTACATACTAATAAACAACCTCGTGAACACTGCCCGACCAAGTTGACAAACTATTACAAACTGTTTCCACCGATGAAGGTACAGGTGCTCAAGGGGTGCCTCCCATTTCAGGTCATGATTTTATATTTACAGTAATTACAGATAAACTTGTAGACTTTTTCAATTGTTTAACTTTCACGAAATGAAAAATATATACAGCGCATACTTTTTTGCATAATTAGCTGCCAAAGTTACATTTTAAACCTTTTTTGGGTTGTACAAATAAGGAGAAATTAGTTTAGTGCAGAACTGAAACTTTTTAGGTTTAACTGCAATGCCACTGGCTACTTCATGATATGGTTTGCATTTATATTAGAAAAAAAACATTTAATGTTTCTTGGCTGTAAAAAACCGTAACAAATATTGAGAATTTTGAAATGCCAGGTAAAATAAATAAATATTTTCTAAAAGAAATTCAAACCATTTCTTGAAGTAGCCAGTAGCATTACAGTTAAACCTTAAAAAGTTTCAGTTCTGCAATAAATTAAATTCTTCTTATTTTTAGAACCCAAAAAACGATAAAATTGTAACTTTGGCAGCTAATTATGCGATAAGTATGCGCTGTGTGTATTTTTCATTTCGTGAAAGTTAAACAATTGGAAAAGTCTACAAGTTCATCTGTAATCACTGTAAATATAATATCTTGACCTGAAATGGGAGGCACCCCTTAAGGACGGCTGGCCGCTCGCCAGACGCAGCACAGTCGCCCTTGAGAGTTCGACGCCGCCCAAGGCCGCGGGACATCCCCAGTCGCCGCCACACTCGCGCATGCCGATCAGCGGACACGCCCAGTTCGCGGTGCTGGGTGAGGTTTGTGTCGCACGTCATTCGCGACCGAACCTCCGGCGTCACAGATTCATTACTAGAGGCCAGAAAAATTCGCGAATTCATTTCATGATATGCTATAATCCAAACAACTGTACTTTTATATTGCGTCTGTGATTGGCTTACAGTTTATCTGAAGGACTTTGAGCCAATGAAAAACCTTCAACCAAAGAAAGTATCGAATCGCAAGCGTCCCAGTTGACAGGTGTCACGAGTCAATAGCCAATGATCATGTGGCATTTGCCTGAGTGTGTAGTGGAAAGTGGAGTCTATCCTAGAGGTCATCGAAATCGCGAATTTTTCCAGTCTCTATTCATTACAAAATTTCGGCATGCCTATTCTTGTCACCACCTGAATCTGAACACTTTTTTGGGTACGCTTAGGGTTTGTAGGTGAACATTCCTCGTGATTCCCGCTTCAACTTCCCATCGGGGCCTCCATAACTCTGGCTGCATGCATGTATTCGGCTGTTTCTACAAGTGCTTATTAAATCACAACATTCAGTTTACCTTCATTCAGTATGTAAGCTTGTCTTCCCTCTGTTACGTACGCACACGCGTCGTTCTTGACTTTTGTCTTCATTTCCTATCTTCTCAGTGTCGGTAGTTTTGTAACTATCAATCTTGTCTTCCCGAGTGCCGACCTCCTATCTTCTTATATGCTTCACCCACATTTCCTCGTCCGTTGCCATACATGTTATTCCGGGCAAAGCCCTGCCTAGACTCACCACCTCCTCCTCCTATAGCTGAACCCGTGAGGGTATTCTAGGAGCACTACTTTGATATTTTTACTTTCCAAGCTTCTGTCGGCATGATAAGATGATATTGGAAAGTTTTTTTGGCCTTAGTTGTTCCACTCTGCCTTATGGATGGTTAAACCATTCTGTGGGACATTACCGAGAATAACATATCCATTCTTATATCACCGCCGTGCCAGCAGCCAGAATAAAGCCTTTGTCATTGTTAGTTAAAATCCATTTGGGCACCTAGCATGGCCAATCGTTACTTAACATGGAAATAACTCTCTACACCAACACACGACCTATGGATTTAGTGAAAAAGTGATTAATTTATGAGCAGACAGTTAAATTGTTGTAACTTCTTTGATAGTGTAAACATTAGTAGATAAAACTGTATTTTATTAATTTGTGCCATTCGTTTCGAACCTGTTTCCCCTCTCGTAACAATAGCCTATATAATATAATTGGTATATTAACGTATTCTGTGAGTAAACGACCAGGTCAAGTGTTGTTTTATCTTCAACACGTATGCATTAATTATTTTAAATCATGTACATTATAATTCACGGACTCGAGCGGGGATCACACTGATAAATTGTCTTCCAAGCAATGGACGTGAACCACGGGAGGAAGGAGCTAACGTGATATAAATGGAATATATTTATGTGTATTTCAACCTTTAATCGACAGTTGTGTACTTCAGAATTCAGCACCTACAGTTTAGTAAGTTGTGTGTATATAGCCTATGCATATATATATATATATATATATATATATATATATATATAGCCTATATATATATATATATATATATATATATATATATATAAGAGCTGACACAGTTTTTCATGAGTGAAAAATAAAATGGGCAGTGGCTGTGTCATGGACGGCCGTGTGTTGTAATGTGTTGTAAGTTAAATACGTGTACGAAAAACGTAATGTTTTCTATAAAAAATATAAAATACTCTATTTTTTTATTTTAACACCATATATATAATACATATATATATTTACTGTAACTATTTTACACTAATGTTTTGTATCTGCAATCGATAGATTTTGACGAGAGCTGGAGATTGAAACCCAAACGAACGTCGTAGCTTCTCCGAGTCAAAGGTTAAACTAAATGGAAATTTCGAAACGCAGCAAAATGACCTCAAAATGGCGGCGCTTCTCCCCTCCTCCACGCGCGATGCGTCACAGTCCTCACTTAACGTAACGAGTTCTTTGATCATTTAGCTATCCAGTGGAGATGATAGATATGTAGCTGCAACACCAAACTGTATCCCCCGATTTTGTTATCATTTGTTATTTTTTTAATTGCATCCCACTATGGAAGCCGTTTTAAGGGGGTGCCTCCCAATTCAGGTCATGATTTTATATTTATATTAATCACTGATGAACTGTTAGACTTTTTCAATTGTTTAACTTTCACGAAATGAAAAATATATACAGCGCATACTTTTTGCATAGTTAGCTGCCAAAGTTACATTTTTAACGTTTTTGGGTTGTAGAAATAAGGAGGATTTTAATTTATTACAGAACTAAAACTTTTTAGGTTTAACTGCAATGCCACTGGCTACTTCATGATATGGTTTGCATTTATATCACAAAAACTCATTTCATGTTTCTTGGCTGTCAAAATCATAACAAATTTTGAGAATTAAGAAATGCCAGGTAAAATTAAATAATATTTTCTAAAAGAAAATCAAACCATTTCTTGAAGTAGCCAGTGGCATTGCAGTTAAACCTAAAGAGTTTCAGTTCTGCAATAAATTAAATTCTCCTTATTTGTACGGTACAAAAACATGAAAAATGTAACTTTGGCAGCTAATTACTAGGGACACCTGTATTTCGCGAATAGATTTCGTGTCAAGGTATTTCACAAAACACTGCAGCTTTTCTCCTGTGATTATTGGCTGAGGTCGGTAAGAGGTGTCGTCCCGCTCTTGACGGGGCCAATGAGAATGTGGTCACCGTACTGCTGCACCCTCACAATTTGCCACGACTCTTAGAAAAAGCTACAGTGTTTTGTGAAATACCTTGACATGAAATGAAATCGCGAAATACAGGTGTCCCTACTAATTACTAGAGACCGGAAAAATTCGCGGGTTCATTTCATGATATGCTATAATCCAAACAACTGTATTTTTATATTGCTTCTGTGATTGACTCGCAGTTTATATGAAGGACTTTCAGCCAATGAAAAACATTCAATCAAAAAAGTATTGAATCGCAAGCGTCCCAGTTGACAGGTGTCACGAGTCAGTAGCCAATGAGCAGATGGCATTTGTCTGAGTGTGTAGGGGATTGTGGAGTATATCCTAGAGGTCATCGAAATCGCGAATTTTTCCAGTCTCTACTAATTACGCATGAAGCATGAGCTGTATATATTTTTCATTTCGTGAAAGTTAAACAATTGAAAAAGTGTACAAGTTCATCTGTAATTGCTGTAAATATAGAACCTTGCCCTGAAATGGGAGGCGCCCCCTTAAAGACGTGTTCACGAGGAGCGACCCGCCCGCGCGCGGCTTCAGGCGTGACGCAGGCGGCGAAGGTAGACGCCGCGGCGCGCAGCAGAGAAACGCAGGGTGCGAACATCTCAAAACCGCGCGGGCCGAGCCAATATTCAGGCGGACCCTCGCTTTCATCGCCGCTTTCTTTCGGCGACTTTCATCGCGGGCGTTGCCCCGCGCGAATCCCAGCCCCGGGGCCCCCAGTGGAGGGGGGGGGGGGGCAGGGTGCGCGGCAAAACACTGTGGCTGTTGGTTCGCTGACGGGGCGGGTGCAGCAGCACACGTCTGCTGCTGGTTTCATGGTTCAGGCAGTGCAGGTCTCACAACCATGCCTCGACCTAGACTCGAACCCACTCCTAGTTTGCCAATGAGTAAATGGCACCACTAATAATAATGTTCGCAGGCTTTCAAGGCCGTTGTCTGAAGTAGCTTGGCTTCTGGGTTGTAGCCGCGTCCTTGGCGAATAATTCACCGACGTTCCGATCGACATTGCAGTCGACATCATCAGGGAGCAGTTACCTACTGAGTAGGTAGTTAACTGCTGCCTGATGATGGCTACGGCAATGTCGACCGAAACGTCGATGAATTATTTGCCAAGGACACGGTAACAACCAATGGCACCACTGTTGTCAGACTGGTACTACCCGGCTATTTAGTATACCATCGTTAATTATTATAATTTATAAAAAAATTATTTTATTTATTTTAATATTTGTTAATTTTTCTTAAGTCAATAAAATTGTGTGAATTGACAATACCTATTACTACTATAGAACGGAAAAATTTCGCCGACTCATTACTAGAGACCTGCAAAATTCGCGGATTCATTTCGTGATATGCTACAATTCAAATAATTATACCTTAGCGCTGTTTCTACCACTGGTTCACTACTAATCTGGAGGACTGATTGCCAATTAGAGACCCTCACTCATAGAAGTGTCGAATCACAGACACTCGGTCGAGACGACTCACAAGTCAGCAGCCAATGAACAGGTGGCATTTGCCCGAGTGTGTAGAGTGTAGTAGAGTCTATCCTGGAGGTCACTGAATCCGCGAATTTCGCAGGTCTCTACTCATTACGTTATGTACTAAAGTTCAAACAATTAAATCTCCGTGCTGCTTCTGGTGTTAGTTCACTGTTGATCTGGAGGACTCTGGGCCGATTGATGGACCCCAATCAAAGAAGTATCGAATCAGGAGCTACCCAGCTGAGAGCCATTGAACAGGCGAGGATTGCCCGAGTGTGCAGGGGATTGTGGAGGCCATCCTGGAGCTCAGCGAATCCGAGAAATTTTTCGGTCCCTAATATTACAGCTCTAGTCATTCTGTAATAAAATAATAATAATAATGCTAAACACCTATTATTTCATAGGAGAAACTAGGTATTTGTAGGAGTTGGTTACTATTAGTAGAGACTGAAAAAATTTGCGAGTTCGATGACCTCCAGGATAGACTCCACAATCCCCTACACACTCAGGCAAATGCCACCTGCTCATTGGCTACTGACTCGTAACTTCTGTCAAATGGGCGCTTGCGATTTGATACTTTTTTGGTTGAAGGTTTTTCATTGGCTCAAAGTCCTTCATATAAACTGTGAGTCAATCACAGAAGCAATATACAAATACAGTTGTTTTGATTATAGCATAGCATGAAATGAACCCACGAATTTTTCCGGTCTCTATTCATGAAATACAACAGAAAACGTATTTCCAAAATTCTAATTTTAATTTTTTCTTTACAAAATATGTTAGTTTTAATTTTTTAAAAAATCATTACATTATTACGCAGTCTCAAACTGAACTCTCTATATCATATACCTGGCAACATGGCACACCGAAACAAGGACAGCGCTAATGGCAGATTTCGTGCACTGGAAAGTGAGAGTAAATGACAGTTAAGTGTACGCAGCAAACTAAGGCAACACCACGCTATAGCTGTAACACCCACTGAGCCTGACAAGTAGAGGCAGGCAAAAAAAATCGGATCTCCTATTAGACGGCAACAATCGATATGTACCTGAAAGAAATTTACCCAATCAATAGAGACCGGAAAAATTCGCGGGTTCAATGACCTGTAGAATGAACTCCATAGTTCTACGTACACTCGGTCAAATGTCACCCACTCATTGGCTGCTGTCTTGTGAGACGTCCCAACGTAGCAGCCTGTGATTAGATAAAGCTTTGGTTGGGTGTTTCTCATTGGCCCAGAGTCATCCAGGTGAGTTGTGAACCAATAGCAGAGGCAGCACTGAGGTAAAACTATTTGTATTTTAGCCTATCGCGAAATGAATTCGCGAATTTTTCCGGTCTCTACCAATCATGAAACACAGACGATGCTACAGTGTTTCAACTTCCAGCTACTCTCGAAATCTTTTCGCGAAAAATGCATGCCCTTACTGACCAGTGTTGCAGACATGAACAGAGAGTGGAGGTCTGTCAAGGAGTATGACCACTAGGAACTGGACTAGAATAGACTCCACAGTCGTCTACCAGCTCGGGCAATTGTCATCCTTTCGCTCGCAGCTGACTAGAGAGACGTATCAACTGATTGATAGGGACCGGAAAAATTCGCGGTTTCAATAGCCTGCAGGATAGACTGCACATTCCCTGTACAATTGGGCTAATAACGCCAGTTCATTGGCTGCTGGTTTGTCTGTGATTCGATCCTTCTTTGGTTGAGGGTTTATAATTGGTTCAGATTCGCACATACGAACAGTAAGCCAATAGAAAATCATCTAAAAGGTATATGTATTTGACTTCTAGCCTATCGCCGAATGAATCCGCGAATTTTCCCGGTCTCTACTGATTGACTGCGAGTCGACACTTCTTTGGTCCAGGGTATCCAATTGGCCAAAATCAGAAAGTATTTTGGTGTCAGCCCATCACAAAATGAAACTGTGAATTTTCTTCCAGTCTCTACTAGTTGTTAGAGCCAGTTGTTTAGAGCAGGAAAAATTTTACTACTTGTCAGGCTTCTGAAAACAATTTTATGTTTGCAACGTTACGTTGTTTCTAAGCAAAGCCGGCTTTATCTCGCAAATTATTATCGCTCCAGGAAAAACTCAAGCCAACACCATTGCCAGAGACGTTTCGCCTCTACCCATGAATGGGTAAACACTTCTTTCCAATTACTGGTCCACGGCTCAGCAGATGTCAGCCTGTTTCCAGTCCGTGGATTCCCCGGGCTTATATCAGGGGAGGGGGTTCGAACGTCTGATGTTTATCAATCGGGAGACTTGGCAGTTGCCGTTTACCAGGTTTTTTTCTAGAAGTATCCCTCACGATGCATTGCGTCTCCAGCGTCTCTGCACTATATTTTTTGACGTGACAACGTCTAATAAATTGATGAACGCACGAAAAAAAAGTGTCCCGTTACGCACATTGTACGCTTGCGCCGCATTTATCTCTCTTCCACTCGATTGGAACAACCATCGATTTGACTTTTTCGAGGCACATTAAACTTGAAACACTCCCATTCGTTTCCTACTTTTCCTATCATCGTTCTATCCTTAACAGAATAACACAGATTGGAAGAAGTTAAATAGCAAACATGTATACAAGTTATAGTTAAAATAATCTCTTCGTTAAAGTAATAAACATATTTGAATTAATGAGTGCAAATAAAAGTACATTTATCAATTAAATTGTAGATTTCATTTTACTCCTTTTTGTATCCATACAAAATAGTGATAATTCAATAAAAGTGATTCAATTTTATTCATAAAAGTATGCAATAATTTCATCAATGTTTTGTTATGACGTCACGTTAAACTATCGTCCGTAAACCGACTTTACAGACAACCATTTTTTATATGGAACATAAATATTCATGTAAAATTGTCGGCGCTGACCGGGGAATTCACAGGGCCAATGACATTTCGCCTCGGAGTGGACCACGCCCCGTTGTCGGAAGAAGGTGCTGCCAACCCTAACGAGCGAGAGCTGACGCGTTTCCTTGGCCCGAGATGTGCTGCAGCGCTCGTGGGGCGGACCTTGTGCCGCTTCGCACAGGGGCGAGTCCCGGGAACTCCTGGGGACTCCTGGGACCTCCCGGCGGGTCGCGCTGGCTCGAGGGGAAGCCTGCGATTCACGCCGAGTGTTCGACATGCCCGAACATTACCGAACACTTGCCTTCGGGTGTCTTCGGAATTATTTTTTTTAGGTGAAAAAACGTTTGTTTTAAATGCCGGAAGTGTCAATGCTAACTTCTCCAATGCTGCCAATGAGAATATCTAGTCAATGTGAGAGTAACATATACTGGAAAGTTATGTATGAATGAAAAAAGAAATAAAACACTAATTATGTTTGTTCTTTTGAAATAGTAAATTTGTAATTATTTGAGGTGAGTAATTTTTTATAAAAGGGAAAATAATAATAAAAAAACTTTTTGACAAGGTTTTTCTGACATTGTGATCTAATAGTTCACCATTTTAACAAATGATGAGGTTAGGTTTATGTATTACGAATTTGTGATATAGAGAATGAAAATGGTCAGTTGGGTTAGGTTGTGTGGACAGTGGGTTATGATAGGTTAGGTCAGTTTAATATTCTTTAAAATTAGGATGATTGGTTAGGATAGGTTAGCTACATAAACTTTACATTGGTAGTGCTATGATCATTTATCTCAAACTAAAAATTAATGTGGTTTTATTTTTGAAGAAGAGTCAGAGCAGCCTTATCCTCATGTCTAGCGATTTTTTACTTTCATTTGTCAACATTTGCACTTAATTCATAATGCATGTGCGTTCCATCGACATACTCACCCGCGCTTTTTTTCACCTAAACAAAAGAATTCCGAAGTCACCCGAAGGCAGGTATTCGGTAATCTTCGGGCATGTCGAATACTCGGCGTGAATCGTAGGCTTCCCCTGGCGGGAGTCTGTCCATCCCGAGCCCACAGATCGCGTGTGGCGTCCCAGCTCTCGGTAGACGGCATCTGGTGTAGGTGTAGGTGTAGGCGTACCCAGGATTTTTTTTCGGGAGGGGGGGCGGGGGGTTCTTCCAGATTTTTTTGGGGGGAAGGGGGGGTCTGATTTTAAAAATAAAATGCATAAACACCAAAAGATAATTGTTTATAATAAACTTTTTTAAATTAAAAACTTTTTACAGAAGAATTCTTCTATTATTATTTTGGCAAATTCAGTAACCACATTCTCCGGGTCGATGTGGATGTTGCAGTGGACATTCATGAACCAACCACTGCAGTTCAAATTTGTTTACGTTAACTGCTTGGTGACGTTCCCTCTCGTCGCTCGGTGTGAAACTTCAGAAAATGAGTTTCGAATGACACGAGTGATCATAATATTCTTGCCTTTATTTCGGGGGGGGGGGGGGGGGGGTTGAATCTCCAAAACACCCCCCCCCCTTGGTACGCCTATGGGTGTAGGTAATCTCAAGTACGGAACACAAGTCGAATGAACGGTGCTGCCATCCGTGGATGTCTCAGAAATCTCGACAATATGGCGGACACGCGTGATTCATCCGAATATATTACTTTCGTGAACACTGCAGAATTTACACTGCACATAGGTATTTAAAAAATGAGCCTTTAATGCGTTGTTATAATTTATAGTCATAAACAGAAATAATGACAACTTGAAAAATACGCTGGAATCATGGCGTTGAATCCCCTTAGTTAACAACGTTCATTGCACTGTAGACAACGACATATTGTTAGCCTGCCTATATTCGACGCCATTAGAAATAAAAGAATTTCGTGATGAAATTTTTACTGTTTAAACTGAAATGTTGAATCAGCTCAATAAGGTTGTTTGTTTTTAGGAAGTATTTACAGGCTGATTTCAGTCGTTTCGACAAAAAACAATTAAATACAAACATACACTTACTGTCACGTGTTTTAAAATGTTTCCGGTTAATATTTTAGTTTTAAGTTTTCTACGATAAATTTTGGGCCCGAGTTTCGCAACACGATAACACGTGAATTTTTCAAGCGTTTTTCGTTTTTAACGGAGCCATTACAATATAAAGTTTAAAATTTCGGTCTGCGAATGAAAAGATTCTATAGTCGACGTAGCTGCTCCGTTAGCGAATTCTAGCGGCGGGTGCGGAACTACGTGCGAGTCTCGTTCAGAAATTTAGAGATTCATATTGAACACTGGCTCAGATAATTAAAAACATGAATGAAAGAAATTGTGTTTATAGACCTTTTTTCAAGTGTAGTGATATAAGTGTGGTTACATTTCCGTATAGGTAGGGGCATGCATATTTCGCGAAAAGATTTTGAGACCATGTGAAAGTTAAAACGCTATAGCACCGTCTGTGTTTGTGATTGGGTGAGTTTCTCCCAGGTACATATCGATTGTAACAACACCAATCACAGTGATTCAATGAGGAAGTTAACGCGTCCTGATTGGCTCGGTCAAATAAGTCAATGACTTCTCTCGCAGACGGCCGCCAATCACAATGAAGAAACCACAGGTGCGGGTATACCTAGTTGCAGTCTAATAAGTGTTCATATCTTTTCGCGAAAAATGCCTTCCCCTACATATAGGTCTATATATATATATATATATATATATATATTTGCATTATTCATTATATAATTATTTTATAATAAATAATTAAAATTAGTAAATTAGAATAAACATTTAACATAGTTATTGGTTTCATTACTAATTAAAATTTATCTTGATTATTTTATTTTATTAAATAATTAATTTTACACCCATATTTATATTAATATTGAATATTGAGTATTTACCTAATTAATTTTTGTTACAGTAAATTTTAAATTATTTAAGTGTCTTATAAAAAAATGTAAATTTTCTAACGGGCGTACATAAGTACATACACTTTTTTTTTAAAGTTAGAGGGTATATTTATGTTTACGTAAATACTTGAATCATGGGTCGAATTATACGTTCATGAAAAGGTTTATGGAAGTACCAAAGTGCAGTATTTGAGACAATGCATTCTGTAAATGATCAGTGACCAGAGACATGTATTCTCCGCGAAGTAATCTGATCGATCATTAGACTGCAATAAGGTATGCCCACGCTAGCGATTGTTCCCTTATGATTGGCGGCCGTCTGCAAGAGAAGCCATTGCCCTGTTCGGACGGGCCATTCAGGATGAGTTTGTTTCCGCACTGGATGGCTGTGATTGGTGCGCTGACAGTAGAAATAAACCCAGCCAACCACGAAACACGGACCACGCTACAAAGTTTAAACACGCAGCTGGTCTGGAAATGCAATTCGGGAAAAATTATATAGCCAATCACTAAGAGACCGGAAAAATTCGCGAATTCATTTCGCGACAGGCTAAAATACAAATAGTTATAACTCAGTGCTGCCTCTGCTATTGGCTCACAACTCACCTGGGTGACTCTGGGCCAATGAGAAACACCCGACCAAAGCTTTATCGAATCACAGGCTGCTGGGTCGTCTCACAAGACAACAGCCAATGAGTGGGTGACATTTGACCGAGTGTACGCAGAACTATGGAGTTCATCCTGGAGGTCATTGAACCCGCGAATTTTTCCGGTCCCTACTCATCGAGGTCGCTAGAGACTTTAGCTTCACGGCGACGTCCGCCATGTCTCCCGCTCGGAGGGGCGCGGTCCCAGGGGAGCCTCATGAGGCATGCACGGCGAGCTGTGGAGCTGGACCGCTTCCAGCCGGACGGCATCATGGCCGCGCTCTGGCTCACCGCGCTGGAAGCACCAGCGAGCGTCGCGCTAATCATCCCGCCTCACTAACACACATGCACCCCTGACGAGGCGGGGCCCTTTAAGTGCTTTCGAGAATTTGTCCCGGGTGTTCCCAAACTTCAAAAAGTGCAGATAAAAAAAACTTAATCCGGAAGCAGAACCACTCATCCGCCCTCAGAGTATTCTCAGATGCTGTCCGTAACGAGACATCGCTCTGAGACCACGCGAGGCGCTGGACTGGGGACGCACCACAACGCCGAAATACCACAACGCCGAAATATCACAACGCCGAAATATCACAACGCCGAAAAATGTCATTGCAGGACTGCCACGAAGGTTAGGTTAGGTTAGCCTAGGTTAGGTTAGACTAGGTTAGGTTAGACTAGGTTAGGTTAGACTAGGTTAGGTTAGACTACGTTAGGTTAGACTAGGTTGGGTTAGACTAGGTTGGGTTGGGTTGGGTTGGGTTGGGTTGGGTTAGGTTAGGCTAGGTTACGTTAGGTTAGGTTATATTACGCTAGGTTAGGTTAGGTAAGGTTAGGTTTGATTATGGTATTTCGGAATTAAGGTACATTTAAGAAAAACACAAATTCATTCAGTTGTTATTTCGGCGTTGTGGTACACAACAGTTTTCTAGCTGTCGACGTTGTAGTCAATTTTGACATTCGCCGTTATGGTATTTCGGCGCTGTGGTAACGACCCCGCTGGACTCGAACCCGCGCGCGCCCGTGTCGCAACAGCCAGGCGGATGCGCTGCCGGCTAATTGTCACCTCTTACCTCACCACGAGGCTGCCGCTTACGTCCATCTGCCGAGGACACGGCGCGCGAGACGCAGCAGCGCGCACTAGTGGCGGCCTGCCGTGGAGCTCCTCCGCACTGTATACACAGTAAACACCCTACTCTCCGCGCATGCTGCGAAAAAATACAGCAGCACACGTGTAAATATGTATTTTATTACAAGTGAGCAAATTTGAACTCTACTGACGAGTGTATTGTGTGCAGTATACAGTAAAACGCCACAGGCCTTCTCGGAACTCACGCAGTGTCCAATGAAGTCTGAGTACGTACAGCACGAAGCAAGTACCGAACACTTTTATGTTTACATTACTGAAATGTATTGTATGTTAGTTATTCAGTAAAATACTAAAATTTTAGCATCATTTAAAATTTTGTACTGTTAATTGTAACTTTTACTGTGCATAAATTTTTACATTTTTAAGTTGAAATTAATGTTTCCTTTTTTGTTTCCCATTTTCGGCTCTTTTGCGGATTATCCGCGATTTTCACTATCCGCGGTGGCCCTGCCACTTGATTTCGCGGATAATCGAGAGTGTACTGTATATATAATCGCATTTGATCATATATTCTCATATAATCTATATAAATAATTATAAAAAAGGGGCGTTGTCTGTAAAGTCGGTTTACGGACGATAATTTGACGTGATAAACGTCATAAGAAAACATTGATGAAAAAATTGCATACTTTCTAATTTTCAAATATTATTTACAGTTTTTTTTTGTTTTGCAAATTTAATGTAAATAATTTATTTAAATATAATCACGAACAATTAGTTAAAAAGCCCGCCTTAACCTGTTTGATATTATTATTTAAGATTTTCTCGCACGGTGGTTGGCCGGTTCTTGCACGCTCGGCTCAGGCGGAACTTGACACTTTTTCGTGGGTGCAGCCGGCGTTCATCGATTAATAAGACGTTATAACGTCAAAAAATATATATAAAGGAATTATGCCACTAAACCAAAATAAAATAACTAAACAGAATGTAGTGGCTAATAATTAGGGACTGGAAAAATTCGCGGTTTCAATGGCCACTAGGATAGACTCCACGATTCTCTATGTACTCGGGCAACTATCACCTGGTCATTGGCTACCGACTCGGGACACCTGTTTACTGCAATTCTTATGATTCGATACTTCTTTTGTTGAGTGTTTGCCATTGGCTCAGAGTCCTTCAGGTAAATTGCGGTCCAGTCACTGACGCAGCATTAAGCTAAACCAGTTTGGATTCCAGCCTGTCTCGAAAGGAATCCGCGATTTTTTCCGGTCTCTACTAATAATGTTATACGGAATCTAATTTAGAAAAGAAAATTTCCTTCTTGCATACCCCTCGGGGTTTATATCAAGAGGATAAAGTAAGAGAAGGATTAGTGTGTCGCGGCTGTATCTTCGAGCTGTGTCGCGTCGTCTGTGCTCCGTGGCTGGCAGAAGTGTCCACTGTCCGCACATCCATCCAGCGCGGAAGCAAACTCGTCCAGAATGGCCCAGCAGGCAATCGCTAGCCCGGGCATACCTTATCGCAGTCTTATGGGCCATCACATTATTTTTTTTTCCGTGAAAAATACACGCCCGTAGTTATAGCGAATCACGGACTTCAGGAGCACACCAACCGCTTTCCCCAATTTCCAGGCGAGAGCGAAGACTCACTCATCTTTCAGCGACCAATGAAATTACAGCTGAACAAAAACACAGTAAAAGACTGTTTTACGTATATTTCAAAGAAATAAAACCTATTGTAGTCGTTACCATGGTACGACTTTGAGAATTTTTTACGTGACAACGTCTAATAAATCGATGAACGCCGGCTGCACGCACGAAAAAGTGTCCCGTAATGCACATTGTCCCGTTACGCTGTGTCCCGTTGCGCTCATTGTACGCTTGCGCCGCATCTATCTCTCTTCCACTCGATTGGAAAAACCATCGATTTGACTTTTTCGAGGCACATTAAACTTGAAACACCCTCATTCGTTTCCTACTTTTCCTATAATCGTCCTATCCTTCACAGAATAACACAGATTGGAAGAAGTTAAATAGCAAACATGTATAAAAGTTATAGTTAAAATAATCTCTTCGTTAAAGTAGTAAACATATTTGAATTAATGAGTGCAAATAAAAGTAAATGTATCAATTAAATTGTACATTTCATTTCACTCCTTCTATGTATCCATACAAAATAGTGATAATTCAATGAAAATGTTTCAATTTTATTCATAAAAGTACGCAATCATTTCATCAATGTTTTGTTATGACGTCACGTTAAACTATCGTCCCTAAACCGACTTTACAGACAACCAATTTTTTTTTACAAATTTTTTGTTTCATATATATATAATCCATATGTGTAAGTATGTTCCCTATGGACTCCAAAAATGCTGTACCGATTTTGATGAAATTTTCAGGCAATCTTTACATTAGCCCAGCGGGTGATCCTGTATAAAGTTTGGTAGCGATCGGATCAACAGATTTTTTTTTTCAATTTTGTTTCATATTTTCCATACAAATTAATACGAAATTAGATTTTCTTTTACATTCACAATTAAAAGCATTATTGGGGTCGCTAGTATGAGATAAAAAGTAGACAATTTCTAGTCTGTCTCAAGATTTCAGTACAGAGTAGGCTTACACTATTGCCAGATTTATAGATTTATACCACCCAGGCTTGTCAACATTACAATTCTTGTTTTATATACTATCGATAATAATAATTTTAGAATTTTAATTAAACTATTTCATAATTTTTATAAGACCATAATAGAGTCTTTTGATCGCTTTATTACAGTTTTAAACTTTCTAATAAATTATCAATTTTGAACACCCATTATTTTTTCACAAGATAAACTATTCGTAGGAGTCAGTCACTATAAATAACAAGGCATTCCATTAATTATTTCTTATTGTAAAACCTAGCACAAAGGTTTGAATATCAAACGATATAAAAAAAAGGCTGAAACCAAGATGGCATCTTACTGTTATATTTCCTTATAAATAAGACGAATATAATTAGATGATACACTTGGTTAAATACAGCAAGAAAATATTTTGAAGTTATACATATTTAGGCGCACTATGAAAAAATTAGGTGAGTGAATTTTTACAATGCGCGCGCACCCTGTAACGAAATTTTCACAGGATGATAAAAAAAAGCTACATACAAACAAATTCTACATACAAATAAGAATTATATATGTGCTTTTAAATCTTATACTTCAGTGATATAATTTACAACATTTTAATATTGTGAATATTACTGATAGAAATTGTGTTTATAAACTTTTTCAAGTGTATCTATACAAGTGAGGTTATGTTCCCGTATTTATTTCGATGTCAGGTTGCTTGCAAGCTCCCATTGTCGCGGGCAGGGAGTGTCTGTGGAAGGTTTAATAGTGTCCGAGCCGTTTTCATGGAAGTGTTTGTGATATTCCGTATGTATTATTTATTTGCATTATAAATTATTACATTATTATTTAATAAATAATTATAAATAATAAATTAGAATAAACATTTAGCATATTTATTGACTTTCATTACTAATTAAAATTTATCACGTTTATTTTACCAAATTAAATTATTAATTTTATACACGCTTTTATATTAATATTAAATACTGAGTTTTTATTTGAATAATTGTAATTTGGACTGAATTTATACTTTACTAACCATATTTATAATATCACTCCAGCCTTTTTTTAATTTTATTTCTTTTAATTATTTGCATGCGAAAATAAAGTTAGTTTTTTACTACGCCAAGTAATCTTAACTTCTGACGCACATACATAAGTACACGGGCCAATTTTGTTACTTCAAAATTCTCATTCCAAATTAACCTTTTAAAATTAATATAAATATTGAAGAAAATTTTTAAAAGTTTTCATAATAAAATAAGGTTTTGTCTAATATTTTTTCGCCCTTTGAAAATATCTGGCAACTTAAAGAACAGCGCTAATGGCATAAATCGTGCATTGGAAGGAGACAGTTAATGCCCATTAAAATGCACACTGCAATCCAAGGACGAGACCTGCTATAGCGGCAGTATTTTAAAAAAAAATACGTGTATGGTAAAATAATCTGGAAGCCTTCATTTCACAGACGAGAGAGCCACACCCACAGTTCCCCGAAGTTCATGCTCGATTTTTTTTCCGTTCTATCTCATTGTATAAACCGGTGAGGCATTAAATTTTGCTGTCGATTAGGATAGGTTAGCTACATTATAAATACTTTAAAACATTGTGGATGGTTGGTTATATTAGGTAAGTATAGCTACATTAAAAATACTGTAAAATCATTTTATGGTTGCTTAGCAAATAACTTTTTAATGTGTAGCTATCCAGGGCTAGGAAACCGTTTACATAATTTCACAGTATCTTTAATGTAGCTATCCTAACCAAATCAACCGTCCACAATGTTTTAAAGTATTTATAATGTAGCTAACCTAACCTAATTGACCATTAATTATCATGAGTTACAATGAACAAAAAAAACCGAAGATGCACGATCGGGCGTTTCCCCCCCCCCCCCCTGCACCAAATTTTTAATTAATTTCTTATCATTCAAACAAATTTCATATTAAAATTGATAAAAATTTTACCATTACAATATTTAAATTTAAATACCGAAAACTGCTAAAATAGCACTTTTTACACCTTAAAATCCAAATTTTCCCGGGGGAGGATCCCCGGACCCCCCGCTTTAATACGGGGGGCCATGCTTCTTAACACCCCCCATACACAAATCTTGGCTACGCCACTGCACTAGAGCTTAATTATTTCGCGTTTTAATTTAGCGGATTTTTTCCCCCCAGATTTAAATGTAACGTTTTGTAAATTGTCTGGTAGAATATTAAATTTAACTTAAATTTCACGGTTTAGCTATAAAGGCTGTGACGGCAAATACACCGACAATTTTTTTCCCGGCAAATAATTTCCAGTTTTCGGCCACGCGGAACGGAGTTCAAACCCGAATGTTTTCACTAGAGATATTCCTTACTTTTCATTCCATTCCCTCTCCAAGCGAGTACTGAAGCATTTTTTTTTTAAATAATAAATAATGATTTTCAATTTCTTAGCCACAAAATTATTGACCATTAACAGTTGAGGATGCTGGTCATTACATTAAACTAACATATTTTTTTTTAATAACATTTATATATTAACTACGCAGTAGCCTAGCCGTCAAACTGCACGAGTTGGATTTTAATTTCGCGAAAAAGCGTTCTACTAGCGACACGCCCGTGTATGTGGAGTGGTACTGACGAGTACAACCCCAGTTTCTCCGTGACAAAAGTAGTTCAACGAAGAGCAACAACCTGAAATTAGTAAAGGAAAGTACAGTCGCCAACACAACTGTATCAGTAAAGATAACCATTTAAAAAAAAATCCGTTGAAATTATTGCAGTAGTTCCACGAGTTATATTGATTATCCACCACAAAAAAAAAAATTAAATACTACACTTCTAACAGGGTTTCGATGGAAAATAAATCCGTAAAGGCATTTCATTAAAATTTTTAATTTACTCACGAAATGGCTCTTACAGATGAACAAGAGTATAAATGAGCAGCGGCATATTTTCCCACTACAGAAAATTGCACAAAAAAAGTACTATGACACAAATATATATAATGAAGACTTTTTTAGATATATATTTTTTTGGACTAATGCATTACAAGCAAGCCTGTGTTCAACGGTTTCCGCAAAAAAAAGTATTTGTAGGTGTAGATATTATTTCTAAATTATATATGTGTGTGTAATATATATGTGTGAGTGTGTGTGTATATGTGTGAGTGTTTTCAAGCATTTTTTTTAAATTCGTTTGACAATAAGTAGGGACACCTGTATTTCACGATTTCATTTCATGTCAAGGTATTTCACAAAACACTGTTGCTTTTTCTAAGAGTCATGGATAGGGGCAGGCATTTTTCGCGAAAAGATCTGAACACTTATTAGACTGCAACAAGGTATAACAGTACCTGTAGTTTCTTCCTTGTGATTGGCGGCCGTCTGCGAGAGAAGTCGTCGCCTTATTTGACAGAGCCATTCAGGGCGCGCTTACTTCCACACTGAATCACTGTGATTGGTGTTGTTACAATCAATATGTACATGGGAGAAAACTCACCCAATCACGAAACACAGACGATGCTATAGTGTTTGAACTTTCATCTAGTCTCGAAATCTTTTCGCGAATTTTTCAGGTCTCTAGTCATGGCAAATTGCGAGGGTGCAGCAGTACGATGACCACATTCTCATTGGCCCCGTCAAGAGCGGGACGACACCTCTCACCGACCTCAGCCAATAACCACAGGAGAAAAGCTACAGTGTTTTGTGAAATACCTAGACACGAAATGTATTCGCGAAATGCAGGTGTCCCTAACAATAAGCACGCGCGCTACGCTGTGACGACACAGCCGGACGCGACACGCATGCGCGCCGGAGGGATGGTAGGAATGGTAGGGATGGTAAAGCAGCAGGGGATGCAGGGCAGCAGGAATGCGCCCCGCGAGCCGAGCCTAATTGCCGGCAGCGAGCGGCCCGAGCGACGCACGCGCCTTGCGGCACACGGCTTTGCGCAACGCGCCTTGTGCCAAGGAGCTGGATTCCTCCATTCAGCCAGCTTTCTCCCGCGCGCCGCTGCCGTGGAAAGTGGTCGGCGACCCACTTCTGCTCGCGGATGAGCACCCGCCGAGAATCAAGGTCACGCTCTCTATCGACCCCCCCCCCCTCCCCTCCCAACCCTCCTACATCCCTACCGCACCCACCTCTCCTCCTTCACTCTGCTCTCGCCGCCACAACCCTCACACAACTCTGGCTCATTATCGCGACAAGGTGTACCCGCACCAGCGGTTCCTTCCTTGTGATTGGCGGCGGTCTTGCTTGCCCGAGCCACTCAGGACGTGCTTGCTTCCGCGCTGAATTACTATGATTGGTGTTGTAACCAACGACACGTACCTGAAAGAAAACTCACCCCAATCACGGACACATGCGGTGCTAACGGTGTTTAAACTTTTCATCTGGCCTCGGTATATATTTTTTCGCGAATTTATGCACGGCCCTACTCATTAGCTCAGATGCATCGAGCAAAGTTGATGGTTGGCCCATGCAACTATCAACAAACCGACGCCAGATACCAAACTACAAACAAAACCTGGGATTCGAACCCACGAACCCGAGTCCCGGTCTTCTGTTTCCTCCCACAATGCTCTTGGAATTGCGCGGGGTTCGAGTCCCGGCTGTCGACTCCCCAGGGTCGCCGAACATCCTGCAAATGCTAACTGCTATTGCCGCAACTAGAGGTCGAGGCTATGTGGCAACGGCTGCTACCTGAGGCGGTGTTGCCAGATGGAGCAACGGGTCCGGGCCCCCCGCCACGCACTGCAGTCAGGCCGAGGATCGGGAAGCCTAAGACGTACATCAAGTTCTGTCCCTGCCCGAACACGCCGGAATATCCACCTTCGGCCAACCTCGGGTTCATTCATTTATATTTATATTTCTCTGTTTATTTCAATGTAGCTATACTAACCTAACTAAGCGTCCATAATGTTTTAAAGAGTTTTAATGTAGCTAACCTAACCGACCACTTTTAATATTTGAATTAATTTTCCCTGCGCATAAATAAAACAAATCCCGAGGTTGGCCGAAGGTGAATATTCGGGCGTGTTCGGGCAGGGACATAACTTGATGAACATCTTAGGCTTCTCCCGAGGACCAGCCTTGCAGCCTCCGGCCTTAGACTTGGTTCATGAGCTACGCAAGGAACTCAACACGCAGCAGACGCAATGAAATCTCACAGTCGTTTATAAAGAACGCAGCTCGCAAGACGTCACTTACCACGTAACTTTAAAACTGTAATACACATGTCTACTCCTGACTTCTCTTGATGATTCATATTCAACAGGAAAACAAAAGATAAATGTCAATAAGTAGCTTTGGCTTCTGGGTTGTAGCCATTTCCTTTTGGCGAATAATTCACCGGCGTTTCGGTCGACATTGCATATCGCCATCATCAGGGAGCAGTTACCTGGCGAATAATTCACCGACGTTTCGGTCGACGTTGCAGTCGCCATCATCATCATCATCATCATCATCATCATCATCGGTGAATTATTCGCCAAGGACACGGCTACAACCCAGAAGCCAAGCTACTTCAGACAATGGCCGTGAAAGACTGCGAACATTAATAATGTCAATAATTTGATTTTAAAGTGTTATTTTATTTTACTGCTTGAACGTTAACAAAGGTCAACATGACGCGTATAATAAAAATAACATCGCGCTATTCTATACGCATAAAGACTGCGTCATTAAAATTTTTTTGAAAAAATTCTCTTCAAATATGGTCGTCGAAAACGCAAAGCGGAACACAAGAAAATTTAGAAGTTGAACAATATACTACGTTAGGTTATTGCGCCTTGCGAAGTTTGTAAACCGGCACTATAACATATGTGGTCGCTGAACACTCTGCATCTTGCGTTCTTGCGTGGTTTTATGAACCGGGCCTCAGGCCTCAGTAACTCTGAGATCGATCGTTATCACAGTAGCCTTACGCACGACGGGAAGACTTGCGCTTAGAGGCGACGGCGCGCTGGAGGCACCAGCAAGCTTCGCACGTATCAACCCACCTCACCGGGAGATCCGCAAGCAAGGCGCACACTATCAGCTGGACGAAGAGTCTTCAAGCAGTATTTCATGGCCGTCCCTGATTACTAACTACCACCTGTCTTCGTAGACACTGAAACAACCTTATTGCAATGCCGTTCACATGCGTTTGAGAATTGTGAATCAAGTTTTTTTGTTTCGCTATGTTAACAGTGAGATGGACACAATATATTTTTTTTTTTTAATGTATAACTTCTTACGCGCCTTATGGAAAAATGATGAGTGAATTTTCACAATGCGCGCGCACTATGCAACGAAATTTTCACAGGATGAAAAAAGGCTACATACAAAATAAAAATGTATACGTGCTTTTAAATCATATACTTAAAGTGATTTATATTGAATACTGGTTCATATAATTATAAATATTTATTTATTGTGAATATTAGTCACAAAAATTGTGTTTATAAACATTTTCATGTATTTTTAAAATGTTTATTTGCATTATAAATTATAAATTAATAATATTTTATAATAAATAATAAAAATTAAATAATTAATTTTATACACGTGCTTATATATTGAATACTGAGTATTTATTTTAAAAAAGTTAATTGAATTAGATTTATGCTTTACCAACCGTACTTGTTTATAATACGGTTGGTCCTTTAATTATTTTATTTCTATTACCTAATTATTTTCATGCAAAATTAAAATTAGCTTTTATTACGCCAAGTAACAAAAAATAACGCGCATACATATAAGTACAAACACATTTTTCTTCAAGCGATTGGCGTTTCGGTTTCTGGGATATAATCCGAGGTAACACACGGATGTGCGTGTAGTTTTTGAATGCAATGTTACGTGTAGTTCAGTTAGTGAGCCGCCCTCTCAGCCTACCCGCCACAGCGCCACTCAGCGGAATACAAAATACAGCATGTGTTTCAGCTTTAAGCCTGCCATTTGCTGGGAATACAAAATACAGCCAGTGTTTCAGCTTTAAGCCTGCCATTTGCTGGGAATACAAAATACAAGTGTTTCAGCTTTAAGCCTGCCATTTGCTGGGAATACAAAATACAGCCAGTGTTTCAGCTTTAAGCCTGCCATTTGCTGGGAATACAAAATACAAGTGTTTCAGCTTTAAGCCTGCCATTGACTGGGAATACAAAATACAGCAAGTGTTTCAGCTTTAAGCCTGCCATTTGCTGGGAATACAAAATACAGCAAGTGTTTCAGCTTTCAAGCCTGCCATTGGCTGGGAATACAAAATACAGCAAGTGTTTCAGCTCTAAGCCTGCCATTTGCTGGGAATACAAATACAGCAAGTGTTTCAGCTCTAAGCCTGCCATTTGCTGGGAATACAAAATACAGCAAGTGTTTCAGCTCTAAGCCTGCCATTGGCTGGGAATACAAATACAGCAAGTGTTTCAGCTTTCAAGCCTGCCATTGGCTGGGAATACAAAATACAGCAAGTGTTTCAGCTCTAAGCCTGCCATTTGCTGGGAATACAAATACAGCAAGTGTTTCAACTCTAAGCCTGCCATTTGCTGGGAATACAAATACAGCAAGTGTTTCAGCTCTAAGCCTGCCATTTGCTGGGAATACAAATACAGCAAGTGTTTCAGTTCTAAGCCTGCCATTTGCTGGGAATACAAATACAGCAAGTGTTTCAGCTTTAAGCCTGCCATTGGCTGGCCGCCAGGCCCGAGGCGCAGGCGACATCTCTGGAGTGACTGCCGAGTGACAATGGCAGGGTATCACTCGACGCTGAGCACGAAACACGTAAGTTTTGCTTTGCTGTCGCTGTAATTCTTTCCGAGATAACTCTTTGTTTTCCTGACTTCATTACCGCTTAGCCATTGTGCAGGGAAGACTTTTCTTTTACTGTTAACACAACATACGTTTACAATAACAGTCAACATCTTCATTATTAAACATGGAAATAGACGGTTGTACGCCATCAGTTTTGACAAAGTCACAAAAGCTCGAAGCAAATTTTTTTCACCCCCATAATTAGTAACTTCCATATCTCTTCTTTAAATAGTACAAAAAAAGTCGCTCCCCGCGTCTGTCTGTTCGCTTAGTTCTTCTAAACTATGCAATGGATTTTGATGCGGCTTCCACCATCATTTAGATAATTTATTCCGGAATATGTGTGCGTATAATAAATTCATATCTAATTTAAATATAGTAGATAAATCTTGATGTTTGTAATCAAGTCGTAAAAAGAAGCTATTAGGGCGCTTACATAACTTACGCTGACATTGTTTACAAAGAAATTCTTTAGTTATGGGCAGTACGTGTTTGAATGTATATATTTTTTTAAAATACTGGAGACTTACGGATGTTTGATACTTATAACTCTTTAGTTATTAAATCAAAATGGGTCCTCATTTGTAAATCGCATCCGTGCGAAGCCGAGGTAGTCGCTAGTTAATATATACACATTTTAATTGTTGTTTGAAACAACAAAGTAAATGTTTTATATTAATATGAGAATATAGGTATATATAGGATGTTGGTATTTATGTATGACGTCGATAAACTACAACACCGTTTGACCGATCGCCATGAAAGTTGGCACATCGAAGTTTTTTTTTCTTCTTTATGGAGACGGTTTTTATGCTATCCATATTTTTGTAACTCGCCGCTAGATGGCGCTGCAGCGCATTAAATTCTAGATCGTTCAACCGATCACCACGGGTAAACGTAAAACCATAGATCATAGACATACAAACAGTAATTGAGTGTCATTTCTCTGTGTCCACCACACTGCCATATAGCCCTATCCATTTTGCTTTAACTCGCGGACAGTGTATCACCCTGTGTTCAGCCCGGGCAACGCCGGGTACTGCAGCTAGTAATAACATAAATAATGACATTTGAGTTTTGTCATGTGGCTAGTGTTATTTTAATATTTGGCATGAAACATTTACATTTTTTTGGTCAATTATACTTTATAACAGTTTGAAAAACAAATTGAAAAATACAACAGCACAATTGGAATATTGTGTGGTATTTTAGTACCAATAACAAGCTTCCTTTCTTCATTTTGGTTTGCTACGGAGCATACATGTAAGCGAGATCTCGACTCTCATCTACAGAAACTGGAAAGTATAGTTTGCAATTGAAATTTTTTGAGGAATGTGCTATCTTGTATGATTTCAGTTTATTTAACAGTCAAGTGGTGATCGCCAAATTGGTCACCCCTGATATCTCACTAGAGGGTTCACTTTCAGGAGGCGTTGCTAGATTAGCCAACAAATAGTTGGAATCATCTGTTATTCGCATATCGTTTAGAGTGGTGGTCAGAATTCTTTCAATTTCAAGTTAGTTTTTCGTGATACTGTATTACCATCGTCGGAATTTAAGTTCCAGGTTGGCTTCGAAACGTTTTCTAAGATTTTTTTTTTTTTTTCAAATTTTTCTGGGTACCGCCTCGCTAGTGGCTAACCCATGCTCTCCAGGCCCCACGGTGAGGATTCTGTCCGAGCGTTCAGCCACAACTGTGACTCGAAATATTTTATACATAAAGTGTTCAATTACATATTATTTTATCTGGTGTTAAGTATAATCAATCTCTCATTAAGAAATTAGAAGTCCATACAAGACGATTGTAAAACATATACATATATGTGTGTATGTATGTATATATGTGTGTGTATGTGTATATATACATACATATATATGGCTCATATCCAATCCTTTAAATAATCGACGATTGGAACAATTTAAATATTAATGACCTTAAGTTTGTGTAAAGTTATATTATTGTTAAGATGTTTTTCTTTAAACTTAAAAATGTGTATTTATATATTATTATGTATTTTCAATGACAATGTATATTGCACCCTGTGTCTAAAGACAATAAATATTATCAATTATCAATATTATCAATTATCAATATTATCAATTATATATACGTATATATATATTATATAGAGAGAGCTCATTCAGTATGTTTACATTACATTACCTACCGCCAGCAATTTGGAAAACAAATATCCTTCGAAAAAGAAAGTTGAAAAAATCACTGTACAATCCTCAAAAACGCTTCGCTATGTATCTTTTTTTTCTGCCGTGTTATAGCAACTACAATGCTAAATAAAATAAAAAACTGAAACATTAGAGGCTAAGTACCTCAAGGTGCAGAACCTTTAAAATTGGTCACTTCACGGAGACAAGTTCATTTTACCACCGCGTGCTGCTGAGCTAGCCTGGAGTAGGACGTCCCTTCTCGCGCGAGACATGGGTGGAGTGGTGGGGGAGAGAGGAGGCCTCATAATATTGCCATCCGGGGCAGTAAGCGTGGGCGAGGCCAGAAACCGAAGTTTCCACAACTCGCTAAGTGCATAGTAATTCAGGTGCACCCCACACTGGTGAAGAATCATTTGTATCGACGGCGGGGGTGCGTGTCTTGTAGGATAGGTTTAGCACACGGGCCTGTGTGTGCGCTGGCAGGTTGTGTAATGCTAGAAAAAGTTACGTGTACCTGTCATCGGCGGGGGAGAGAAGCTCCCCACCAGTAAGATCGGCTAACTGGCGTGATGTAGTGTCGTGTTGGTGTGCATTAGAGGCTTGTCGGTGTGTTGTAGGAGAGAGGAGGTCGTTAGAACCCAAGGGCGGATCCAGAATGAAGGTCAGGGGAGGGCCAAATTAAATTTTCTAATACAATATTCGCACATTTAAAATTTAAAAATATTTAGTTGGTTTTATTTGTAGTTCAAAAACGTCCTGTTATCAATAGAACTGCAGTGAAATAACACTTATGTATGTTTTGGAGAAACTATGGTAAGGAATTAGGAGAAAATTAAATATATATTCCGGGTTCAGGGGAGGGCCATGCCGCTATGGCCCCCCCTCTGGACCCGCCAGTGTTAGAACCTCGTCTTTATAGTGCCCTAACCTGGGCGACTGCTGACAGGCTAGCGAAGGAGAAGAGAAGACGAGAGTGAAGAGAGGAATTTCGTGTTTGTGTCAATCCGTCCACCTCACAGAACTGCAACTAACTGCCCATCAATGCCCGCTATTTTTTAAAATAAATAAAAAAATATATATTTTCAAAAAGGACAAAGAACACCCAAAAAAGAGAGAGAAAAAAAATATCAGCCGGGAAGAGTATGTACAGTCCTTATAAATGTGTGATTAATGAGTTCTGGTTCTAAAGTGGGTTCATGTTCCTTACATGTGCTCGCAGACAACTTACTGTGAGTATGCCATGCACGACTGGGGCCGGTCCATTCCTCAGCAGAGACGCGAGGTTACATCAGCGCATCCACTGTGAAGCCGTGAAGCCTAGCACGTGGGACTTAGTGCTGGATCACATCTTACAGCAATATTGCTGCAATGCCATATATTACACTTCTTTTACAAACCAACATGGTTCCTACATGAAATCTATTCTGACATCGAGAAAATTAATGCTCTACCGTTTTAGGGATGAAATTAGTTATAACTGTGACGAGATTTTTTTGCAGTGTTATATTCTTTCCTTTGAATTAATTTAATTTTTTTTTAACACTTGTAGCAGTTGCTGCGGTACTTTTAAATACATTTCGCGGGTTCTGTACACAACCGACTATAGGCTTGTAAGGACGTCCACTCTACTTCAACCTTAATATGATGGCTTGGTTAAGAGAGAAAGGCGCGAGAGAGTCTGACATCGGTTTCGAAGGCAGCCTCACGATTAAAAAGGTAAACCGTGAATGTACAGTTTTTTTTTAATACTCTACAGATTTATCAAGCGCAATACCATCTACTTTATTAATTTGCACACACTTCAAGGCTAGATACGACACCTAACAAAGCACTAAAAATTTATTTTCATAAATTTTTGTAGTTTGAGAAAAAAAAATTTTTTTTTCGCATTTTGTCTATTTTACGTGCCAATATCAGTCATGCAGCATTAATAATAACGAGTAACTAATTTGTATCCCTTGGTTCAATCGTGTGATTTATGTTTAGGATAGACCTAAGTTACTTAGCTCGTAAGCCATCACAAACTAAGTACCACGGCATAGTATCCTACCAATTTATAAAATAAGAACTTCAAACATTTCATGTTATTATTTAAACTTTTTCTCCTTTTTTTTAATACGATAGGCCGAAAAATGTGGGGTGCTCCAAACGATTCGATCAATTTCCAAGAGGAGAGCGTGGCGAGACTCGAACCTACGTTATCAAATGCCCAGCAACATAACGTAACACAGGCACAGACCCTGACTTCGAGTATTGCGATAATTTATCTTTTGTCTGCGTCGTAATCTGTTTTAGTAGCCAAGAACTACGTTTTCATTAAGAGTAAGAGTTTTCAATACAAAAAAAAATACCATACAATTTTAAAATAGGTAAATTTAATCAGATAAAAATTAATTGAAATAATTTCATCATAAACAAACCATAAAAAAACACGAAGAATTTCTAAAAAGCGACTACTCTGCCAAAAATTGGGTCAGTATTAGACCACTTAAATTATATGGGCCTGAAAAACGTTTCTTACAAGTAGGTACAGATAATATTCAATGAAGAAAGCATAACGCTGAAGTTCCGTGCGATTGGCACTAAGCACTGAATATAATTTCACGAATGAAATGTTTGAAAGTCAAAAATCAAATTTCGCGGTAATTTCAATTCCGTTCCCTATGATTGTCGTCTGCTAATAATGGCGAATTCTCATTCTGGACCCGAGCCAATAATTTATAGTTACTGACGAACAAAAATACGTGGTGCCACACAAAATTACTGAATAATTCAAAATGCTAATTTTAGTAATTTTTCATTTATCAATTGTATGAACTACGGTTTAAATGCAGAAAATTCGGGTACGTACCGCTAACTTTGATCAGGAGTAATATCCGTAATTAAATCAAAGTTGCTGGCGGTGTGCAAAAATATTCCCGAACCATAATAAATGCAAGTGCCTTACAATAACTCTGTCATTCCCAAATACTAAAATTCCACAGAACCGATTGTTTCATTCCAAACATGCTGTCTAACCTCTACGCTGTGAGTACGGACGCATTATGTAATATAAAAAAAAAAATATTTTACTCACAAAAAAAATAATTGCGTGAATAATAAAGTCAAGATAATAAATCAACTAACCTGGCAGCTCTCGGGTAAAATCCTCGCATTCTGATGAAGATTAAGTTCTTTAAATTTCACAAATGATGCTTTTCTTCTTGCTTGTAAGTTGTGTCCCAGCTGGCACAATTTCTCCACACGAGCACAGAGTCTTCCCGATCCTATACACGCCATAGTCCAAACTGTTGTGAGACGACGGTCCCCAAACATACCGCCTTTCGAGAGTGAAATCAACTTCAAGTTGTTTTAGTATGTAATTTACTTCTCTCACTCTTACAGCATCAATTTCGTTATTCGACTGTTTGAAGATACAAATTTTGTTTGTGACAGTTGGCGTGCCTGCAAGAAGAGAAATTTATTTGATAGAAAATTCAAAAGTTTACCATTTATGAAGGTTTTGTATTAAAAATTAGGAGTGACAAAAGTATTAGAATTATTTTAAAGTATTATTAGTGTTATAAAAGGTTTAATTTAAGTACTAATCTATTACCGAGTTTTTTCTTTTCCAACTGTTGCACACTGTAGGTATAAAAAAGTAAACACAAAGATTGAATATTAAATTCTTAAGTTTTAGCAGACGACGTTACAACTGCGTGCAATAAATGTTAGAAATAATGGCGTTAAATGCCGTTCGTAGATTAAGTAATACTTTAAAACAATTGGATAATATGTTGATAAATGTATTACGTCAAACATTTGCCCCAGGTAAGTATTCTCCAAATACTATCGGTGTAGTTTTTGTAGTTAGGTTTTTTTATTGCTTTAATTTTTCCGAGCGTTTTAACTTCGTGAATTTAAATTTATTTGTAGTATATTACTACTCCAACTGATGGTGACTGAATTATTTTAAACAAATAATCTGATTTTCCTCATTTGTTAACAGTGCCATGTTAATGGCACCATCAAAAAAATATTTAGGTTAATTTATTCGTTTTGTTAACAAAAAAAGTTTTATAAGTGCGTGATAGCGATTACCTGTAGCAAAAAGATTTTTTTTCTTACTTAAAACTTATTTTTTAATGTAATTACATTACACTTTGTTACTCCCTGACATTTTTCAGTCATGCTGGTTACATTTAGGTAGCCGGTGCAGTGACTCGACTGCCACTATTGTGCTTTAGCGTAGCTGAGACTGTTTTCCATGAGAGATTGACCTGATTTTTGTCGCTGCCATACTGTTTACTTGATTCTATCTGCAACTTGATCCTATCTGCAACTTGATCCTGTGGTTCTACAGAGATCCTAAGGAATATAGCTTAGCTGAGACTCTTTTTAAAATAATAGAAATGTTTAATGTCAGTACATTACAGCCAAGGCCAAGACAGTTTTCTATGCTAATAAGGCACAATAAGGGTGGAAAACAGTCTTGGCCCTAGCCATAATGTACTTACATCAAAAATTCCTGTTTTTTTTTCTTGGTCTCTGCTACGCTATTATCCTAAGGATCTCTGTAGGACCACAGGATCAAGTTGCAGTTAGTATTAAGTAAACAGTAGGGTGTCTTCAACAGGATCTGGGATATCTCTTGTTAAATACATTCTCAGCTACGCTATTAAAACACAAAACAAATTTACGTCATTATATTTACATAACAGATATTATTATTTTAATATTTGTTAGTTTTTTAGCATTCACTGCTTGGCTCGTGGGTTTCGAACACGTCAAGTTGGTAGAAATAATCCAGGACGTTGACAACTGCTGATGACAATTATTTCTTCCAACTTTTTGCTGCAAAACTCTCAAGCCAAGCCAGCTTATTTCAATGTCCCAGCATGATAAAGGGATTAGCGAGGATTCTTACCAACCAACTAATCGATCCTGAGTTGATCCGAGCCTGAGATGGGGCTCGTATGCAGACACCGCACGTGCTTGCAGAACACTGGCCGGGCACGCAGGTGGCGCTGCAGGGCAGCGGCCTGGCAGGCCACGGATCGCAGGACTGCCAACTGCCGAACGTGTGGGAGGACGGCATGCTGTGGGCCGTGCCCAAGAGCAGGCGCTCTGTCGAGAAGCGGCTGAAGAGGAAGTTCGGGCATCCCGACTACGTGTACAAGTTGTTGCAGCCAAAGAGAAATCTCCTGGTGTGCAGCAACTGTGGGCATCATCACGAGGCGGGGGTCTTGTGTCGTAGGTATTCCCGGCAGATCACGGGTTTCATTCAGCCTTTTGAGCTGAATAACATTTCTAGGCAGTCGTGGATCTGAAAGTAATGAGTTCAGGAGGCGTAGACTACAAATACTATGGTAAATATGTACAGTCGTGGTAGATGCCAAAAAAAATGCTAAAAATCTGAAAATACTTTTATTCTGTGCCCTTTCACTTCCTCTTTTCAAATCAACCGGCGGAGGTAATAAATTCCAAATACTTTAGGAGATATAGAATTTTTAAATTTCATCATATGTAGAGTCGCGGTAGATGCCAAAAAAAATGCTAAAAATCTGAAAATACTTTTATTCTGTGCTCTTTCACTTCCTCTTTTCAAATCAACCGGCGGAGGTAAGAAATTCCAAATACTTTAGGAGATATTGAATTTTTTAATTTTCATCACAATACCTGCGTAGTATGCGGCGATCACCATTGTTTCTTGTCTCAGATAATAAGGTTTTTTGTTTACGAGTATCATATTTCTTATTGGACAATTTTGTCACGTGACTGTTCCGTGATTGGCCAGTATTCAAATGAACCAATAGGTGATTATTTATTCCATGATTGGTCAGTATTCAAATGAACCAATACTTGATTATTTATTCATTTATTGTTCAATACGATGTTTAATTAATTGGTCAACTTCTGCCGTGAACGACTACATCATTTCCTTATAGTGGCAAAGGAAATGTACCCGCCTCCAACTTAGGTGAGTTTTTAACGTTTCTAATTTTAAAGTATTATTTTTTTATTTGTATATTGTTGCGCAAGTAATAAGTAAAAAAAATTACGTGAGTTGTTAATGTTCATCATTTGTCCGGGTTTTGTTAGGTCAGGTCAGTTACATTATAAATAATTTAAAACTAAAGAACCATTAAATTAAATTCACATTATTTTTAATGTCCGCTTAGTTTGAAAGTATTTATAATGTAACTGACCTGACCTAATCGACCATACATATTTACCAATACTATATTTAGTGTTTGTGTCGTTCAAAGATGTAGAAATATACGACCACACAAAAAAAATTACAGTATCAAGTAATTATGACTTTTTTTTTTAAAGATATTTGCTTAAAATCCTTCTATGTAACTGATGTACCTGTTGCTGATGGGTTGGGTTTCACTTGTATTGAAAGTGTTTTTATGCACTCATCAATGTAATATGTTTTTCATCACCTCTTGATATGAGCAACACAGATTAATTGAAGACAGAGACAAAATTTTATCGTAAAAAAAACTGCAGTGAAGAATGGGCAGCTTCATGGTTATCATTCCCCCTCCCCCCTTTGACTAAGGTTAAAGGTTATAAATTTTATCTGTATCAGATGCAGCATCATGTTAAGAACAGTAATTTGAAGTTCGTGCTGGATCAGAACGTCCATCAGTGCTTCACATGTCCAAAAACCATTTACAGAATTACATATGGCAGGTAAGTTTTACATTAAAATTTACATTTAAAAATATGTGCATCAAATTTTTTTACAAATTCTTTTTTTTTTTTTGTAAACAGATTCATTAGTATTAAAGCCCCCACCTACCTGGGAGGACATACGTGTGCAGAACTTAAGGAAAAGACAATTTAAAAACTGCTCAAGATATCCAAGAAGTGTCTGTTTACGGAAATCTTTTAAGAATATTCCGAGGGCAGATGAGGAATAGTTACGCTTTCATATTTTGTTTTTAAACTGTATTGGAAAAGTAAAAATGTCTAAAACGTGAGTTTTCAGAATAATTGTTGGGTGTGAAAAACCTGGTGTATATTCTTGTAAGCACTCAAGGGACTTGTATTAACCTTTATCTTCATTTCTCCACCATATTATGGTAAACTGTCAAATGTCATAGTTGCACTATGCACACCAGTTCAAAGCATTGTGCTTAGAGGCAACACAGCACTAGAAGCACCGGCATGCATCACTAGTCGCCTCACTAACAAAAATACACCCCAAACTAGGTCGGCCCCTTAATACTTGTCATGTATGAGTGTTGTAGTTTAAAAGAAAAATTTGAAAGCTGAAACAATTTTTTTTAAACTATCGTAAAATGTTTTGTGTTGCAGCACACTGCTATGAAAAAATCCGGCTAGAAACGGAAGCAATGCAAACAAAAATCGAGGCAGAGCTGGGATTGAGTCCAGTAGAGCAAGAAGTCATAGTTCTGTACGAAGGAGAAGCAGAAGCTGAACCAAATGAATTCTGGAAGGTCAGTGACGCCAATTCTGGTCTCCGTTAGTTTATCTGTTTGGTCCTATTTGCCCATACGTTGTGTCTTCACAGTTTTTTCCTGGCTGTTCTCTCCACTACACTTTGTAAGGTTTGTATGCAGTCTGTTCTCATCCGTTACTTGCTCTTGGCCATGTGAGTCTTAGAACAATTTATCTTGCTTGCACACACTTGATCCAGCAAGTTTTTACATTCCTTCGTTTATTGCTCTTCCCCGTGCTCCAGATCTGTGCAGAATAACTGTGAATTGTCTTACTAATTATATGTCTAACAGCTCTATAAAATACTGTTGTGGAGTTGACAATGTGCAGGTTTTCTGCAGCATCACCATTGCATGTGTTAAGCAAACTCGTTTCCCCTCTTACACTTTAAAAAGTTTTAGCTGGCCATTTAACCTTGTTTATTCACCACCAACTTCATAGTCTTTTATTGTTTCCATAAAGGTACCTACCTATCTGCGTGTGTCAGAATCTCACTGCAGGCACAGAGTAAGACTTTAGTTGTGCAGTTAACCACAGTATTTATCATGCTCACGTATTTGCTTTTAAGGACATTATTCTTCACTGAGAGGCGAGAAGCTTGGACTCCACTTACTGCAAGGATTCCAAATATTTTGGCAGCAAGTATTATGGACAGCTAAAAGCCATGTTACTTGTTACAGCCATTTTCAAATAACATTTAATTTTTTTTCTTTCTTTCAATACTTGTCTTCTCTAGTTACCAATGGGGTGATAAGTTTACAAATAGCAAATTTCCACAAAATTAAATATGTGTATCCCCATGATATTCTAATACAGTAGTACCACTTTTTCACGTACCTGGGATTTGCGTTTTCCCGTAGTTAACGTATTTTTTTATTTGCACCATCATTTCCCATATAGTATTAATGCATTATTTTCCCGCTATTTGCGGAAGCATTTCACGTAATTTACGTTGCAACAGCGCAGCATCTGTGAGAATACCATCATAAAAAGTTCAGAAAGAACACTATAAAATAAAGTGAGTATTATTATGATTAGAACATATTTCTAATACGTCCATGCACATACTCGCGATACCTTCATTTGCCATTGTAAACAACCTTCACTTCGAAATTTTATTCGGTGCCACGGTAAACTATACGGCCATACGTCTAAATATTCTGATATGCGGAAACAATAGGCAAAGTTAAAACAAAATGTGCCATTCATTTAAATATTTATACATAAATTTATGTACGCACTTTAAATTAAAAGTTATAGACGCGATTACGGAGCGTAACCTAAAATTATTTAAAGAAAACTAATTCCAGCAAAAATGGCATCTTCGTGTATGTGTGGTCAAGCTCGTTTCACTTATGTAGTTAGTTGAAGGTAAGTTTTTCTGGGCAACTTAATATTAGTGATTTAAAATTATAGAATGGCCGTTTGTGTTAGCAATATAATTAAAATTTGTAAATCATTTATAAAAATATAAATGGTATTTTATATTTTAATGATTTTAACAAATTCTCAAAAAAAAAAGTTTCTGGGAGCAGTTGGCAGTAGCGAATTCCGAACATGGCAACAATAGTGCTACGTTTTTTCCAATTCGTAACAAGTGATAGTTTAGTTTTATTTAAATATTTGCCCAAAATCTGAAATAAATAATTTGCTAGTGCAGGAGTATTCATGATGTCCGAAAAAAGTGTAAGAAAAACTCTCACAATGAAAAATTGGACATTTTGGAATGCTATGATGCGCACTTGGGTACCCAAGTTTCTCTTGCTAACGAACTTAAGATTTCGTGTTCAACACTGAACACGATTTTGAGAAACCGCAAGACAGTGGAAGAAAATTCTGTTAAATGTGGGGCAGCGACCGCGAATAAGCAAAAGTATGTAAGGTCATCAATTTACGAGAAGCTGAAAGAGATTTTGAAAAAGTGGTTTACTGAAGCACTATCTGCAAACATTCCCGTCAGTGGTGTTTTACTTCGTGAGAAAACACTGCAAATAGCTGATAGGTTAGGAATCAAAGATTTCACTGCATCTAACGGCTGGATTTGCAGATTTAAAGAAAGAAATAATGTTGTGTTCAGTTTCAGTACAATCTGTGGCGAAAGTAATAAGTAGTAATCTGTGACGAAAGTTGAAACCTGGTAAACTGAGCAGTTATGTCATCATCTCTTGGATTACGCATCAAGGGATGTATTTAATGCAGATGAAACTGGACTGTTCTATGGTGTGATGCCAAGCAAAACACTCAGTTTTAAAGGAGAACGCTGCCATGGAGGAAAAAAACAGTAAATTACGACTTACCGTTCTTCTTGCGACAAATGCAGATGGCAGTGAAAACTTGCCACCATTTGTAATTGGTAAAAGTAAGAATCCCAGATGTTTTAGGAACATAAAAACACTGCCCACAAAGTATTCATCAAACTTGAAGGCTTGGATGACTAGTAGCATTTTTGAGTCTCAGCTACATGCACTGGATGTGAAAATGGGAAGCCAAAACCGTAAAATTGTCCTTTTTTATTGACCAGTGTCCAGCACATCCACATCACATAGAGCTGAGGAACGTAAAGTTGGTCTTTTTTCCTGCTAACTGCACCAGCCATCTGCAGCCTTTAGACTTGGGCATAATTCATGTGTTCAAGGTAAACTACAGGAAAAGGTTGGTGCAGAAAGCTCTGTGCATGCTGGAATCTGGAAAAGACCCCACCACCTTGAAGTTCAATGTTCTTGATGCACTTAATAACATTGCTTATTCGTGGAACAAGGTACAGCCAGAAACTATAGCTGTTTCAAGAAAGCTGGATTCTTTTCTTCTGGAGTGACTGCTGTTGAAGAGTTATCCAGTAATGATCAACTTGATGAAGTGGTGGCAAAACTGCAAGCTGGTGTGTTATTTAGTGACTTTGTAGAAGTAGACAGTGATGTTGTAACAACAGAAATTGAAGACTTAAATGACATTGTCGACAACCATCTGACAGAAAATGCTTCTGTTGACTGTCAAGACAGCGAAGAAGCCGAAGATGGTGAAGAACCTATTCCAACGCAGGCAGAAGCAACTCAGGCGGTGTGTACCTTAAAAAAAATTTGTGTCTAGTTTCAATAATGCTGAAGACCTTATTCCGACCCTGCACAAACTTGAGGTGGACATTGAGCACTTGTGCAGACTCCGTTCAAAACAATCGCACATTTCAGACTTCAAGAAGCTTTAATTAAGATTGATTGTATTTGACTAAGTGTGATATTGAAGATAATTATTGTATAGTAACAATTTTTATTAACAATTGTGTTTAAAGTGCTGTTAAGGTTGTCTTTGTTTTACTGTTTGAGATAATGAAGTGCTTATTAGTGTGTAAAACTTGAGAATATGTAACATTTGACTTTGTTTAGTGCATACTATCTGCTTATAATGGTATTTATAACAGGTAAATATTAATTTTAAAAAATTTAGCATTTCCCACTTTTTACATATTCCTGCATTTTACATATATTTTTTCGGGTCCCTTGAAATATGTAAAAAGAGGATCTACTGTATAATATTTATTTTGTTACAAGTAGTAAAATGTCTGTTTTGCCTTTGCAATAATTGTATGATTCAGCTACACCAAGGTGTTACAATTTAACACTGCCCGTATTTATTCAAAAGCTCTTTCACTCATGTTGCTGTGTCTTACCCTGGTAGGGATTTTTAGTTCTTCATGCCACGCTCATTGAGCTTGTCCAGATGTCTAACACCCAATCTTTTTTTTCTTATATATATAAGTTAGTAATGATATTGGTGCAGGTGTGTTTAATGCTTCTATCAGTTGTAAAGTCTTGAAAGCAATATTACATTTCTCTTGAAACACATATATATCCTACTTAATCCCAATAGTGAATCAGAAGACATTAGTTCATGGAACATTATATGTGACAGAAACTACCACAACATGCTTGTATGTAGTGATTGTTTTTTTAAGCTGTATCCCTGCATGCTGCAAGTCAAGGGAGGCCTTCTTTTCACAGACGAGAGAGCCAAACGCCTGATCGTGCATCTTCGGGTTTTTATTTTTATTTTGGACAACTCATGATAACTAATGGTCAATTAGGTTAGGTTAGCTACATTATAAATACTTTAAAACATTGTGGACGGTTGATTTGGTTAGGATAGCTACAACATTAAAGATACTGTGAAATCATGTAAACGGTGTCCTAGCCCTTGGATAGCTACATATTAAAAAGTTATTTGCTAAACAACCTTCGGGGAACTTTGGGTGTGGCTCTCTCGTCTGTGAAATGGAAGGCTTCCCGCAAGTCAAGGCCAGTTGTTTTTACCTGGTCTGCATTCATGTGGATTGCCGGAAGACTGCGAACGAACTTGTAATTAAAACCGTTCCTTTCAGGGTAAACGCATTGTGGAGATGGACAAGCCCCGGCCCTCTTGGTTCAGCAAGAACTTACTTCAGAAAACCACGACCCCTCCGTCGGACAGCTCCGACGTGAAGCCATCGGAGCTGGCATGAGCCGGGTCGCACTTTTCGTACCGCACGCACTTCGCAGAGTTTAGTTTAACGTGTACATGGTCAGATTATTCAATGTATGATGAAATTCATGCACTCAAACCAAGTGCAATCTTTGGTTTGATGACAGTCTACCATATTGTACATTCTTCTAAATAAACAAAAAAAAACATACTGAACCATACTTTTTTTAGTGGCCGCATGAAAATGTAGAGTTTCAAATAGATGAAAGTTGTGAAAAGCCACAAACAAGGCATAAAACAAAATACGTATGTTTCTTCCAAGATCGTGTAATGAGCATCAAAACAAAAACCTCTTAAATACACTTACTACTAGCAATTCAACGCAAAGCTTTTCACACACCAAAACAGTCTCTCTCACAATATTTATTTACATTTTATTTAAAATTGCTACAAAATATTTTGATTTTAAAATACATAGAAGATACTGTACACACGGCATGACCTTACACTTACAATACAATTTGACAGATGATCACATTAATGAATTATATTCTATGAAAAAGGCAGAAGAATGTTCAGTCTTTAGCTCGTCTTACAGTAATTTGCAGGTATTTATCAGTGGCTTCAACGTTCTTAAACCCCTCTCAGTGAAAAACAATAGTTGTTCTTTAGATGTATTCACTGTAGAGTCTATGTAAATTTTACAATGACATTGCCACTGCTGCCAAAAAAATTGTTTCTCTTATCCAGGCATTTCTACCTTAATATTTATAACTGCTATAATTCTTAATATGTATAATGAGTATCTAGTATAGTTGTGAATTCTGGATAATTTTATGTGAAATGACAAATTAAAAAAAAAGGAACAAGCCATCCATGTCTCACCCCCTCCCCCTTATTACCAATTTTAATTAATTTATCGATTTTTGGGTATAAATTTGTCCATATATTTTCTAGTGTCCTAGACTGCATAAAAATTAGGGTTTTAACCTGTTAACTTGACGTCGATCCAAGTGTCTCCCCTGCTCATAAAGACCGTTATGCTACGCCAACCCCTGGTCCACCCCTGCCCCGTGCAGTGTGATAAGTGATATTGTGTTAATTGTGTATTACAAACGTTACGACGGAACAAGAACGTACCTATATGTAATATATAATATGTTTAATGGTATTTACGTAATATTTTGTAGTATTAATGATTATATTATATGTTTTTCCAAGGAATATGTCAAACATTTACGCAACTTTGTCCACCGGGCGACGAAGCTGAGGCCAACACCCGGAATCTCTCTGAGCGCTCCACATGTCGCGGAGTGGGGGGAGGACGGGCGGAGATGCTTGACGCGCGGCAGGAGAGGGGCAGTAGGCATCTGGCGACTGGATGAGGCGGATGTGCGAGGAGGCCCGGGTCGAAGAGCAGCGACTGGTGAGACCAAGCGTGAGAAGTGGGGAGTTCAGGACTACGTGTGATATGCCGCGAAACATAATTGTATTTATTTCTAATTGTTTATAAGGGTTTTTTGCGACAAGACATTGCGCATATCAGCGCGCATGTAACTACCGTAGCGAGACGGACTTCATGTCTCAGTCGCCGACATCCTAACATAACTTTCTCCCAGCTATCATCGAGAAGGGGCCATAGCTGGGGATCGTCCATTAATCACGTGAGGCTCGAAAGGGGGGGGGGGGGTTTCGGAAAAATCACGAAATATCACAAGGGGGGAGGAGGGGTGTAGAGAGATATCACGTGTATTTATTTTTTCACGCGATTTCTACTAAACCGAAAAGCGACGCGTGACCTTGACTCGCCGTAGCCAGGAAACAATATCCCCGCCCGGCTCGGCTTGCCAGTCGCCAGTAAGACTGTGATTTTGGCGCCGAATATACATGCTGTGCTTAATTTTCCATAATTAAATTAGATTATACCTATATTTAAAGATATTATTCTGAATTTTTTAAAAATATTTTGTACCGAAAAAATACACGTGATTTGTTGGGGGGGGGGGGGGGGGGGGGTAGTCTAAAACCTCACCACACATCACTAGGGGGGAAGGGGGGTTTAAAATTTGCTAAAAAAAACATCACGTGATTAATGGACGACCCCCTAGTCTTTCGTACGAACGAACCACGAGACCACGGGGGGCAGCCCGCACTAGGGGCCTGCCCACCGAAACACATGCAGCCGAGCTTCACTCCGCGGAGGGACGGGTGTTGTGCTGCAGGTAGCCCCATGTAAAGGGACTGTGTGAGGGATTAATTAAATAAGTTGCATCCAAACAGGCAACCTTTTTATTGTAGTGTGGATAGTTGTGTTTGGCCCCCCGCCACAGGCCTGAACCCCGACCCGAGTACTGAACGCAAACCAGCATCACAGGGGGGGGGGGGGGGTGATATCCGCAACTACGACAAACTCAACCATGTGCACATACACACAATAAAAACAGTCTAAGTAAAATCAAAATACCCTCTTATCGCATAATCGTCGCACCCCTACTTTTCAAACTTGATTTTAGAATAAAATGTGCGACGATTATGCGAGAAAACACGGTACTGCAAATGCATTACCTACTATTATACAGTACAAAGTGAACTTCACTAAAAATCACACACCGATTCTTAGTCTGCATGTTTCTGTAGGAGGACAAATGACGATATAGCACAAGTGTAGACACACTATCACAATCATCGAGTACAGAATACCGTACTTAAGCTTGAACCTTGTACCGGACAATCAACACATCATGTCCGAGCTAGGAGCTGCCAGCTCGTGTGGACCCATATAGCGGCACTGATGGGACTTAAAACACACACAGCCAGCTTTTATATTTTATCAGTGTTCTTACTGCACGTGGATAAACTAAAGTTGTGTAACTGAAATTCAGATTTTTTAAGTCATATCCATTATACCTACCATTTACCACTGTACGTATTAATTGGATACGTGAGAGATAAAAGTGTTACTATTTAAATGTTTGAATTCAAATCTTTGCACTTATTATTACCGAGGGGGATTCTCGTACGCACAGTATTTCCTCCACACGTGTAAATGGAAGGTAAGTCCAGCCTGGCCTCCACCGCTGTCCAGGAGCAGGTTGTTCCGAGCCAGGAGCCGACGGACGTCTACTCCTGGATGACCTCGAAGTTGTCGAGCGCGGGATCCGCCTCCTCGGATTGGAAGTGCGCATACACGTGCTGCGCGAAGTCGTCGAAGGTCGACGCCGACATGTCGTACAGCCTCCGGCACAGCGGGCACATGCGTACCTCCGCGGCGTCTCCGGGGGGCTCCGCCACCTGCTCCAGTTGCTGCCGCAACTCCGCGGAGCAGCAGGCCAGGTCGTCGTCCCGCCACTTGCGAGCCTCCGCCGTCGTCGCCGCGCCTGCGTCCGCGACAGCCTCCGTCATCGTGGCCTTCTCTACGTGCTCGCAGCACGCCTCGCCTGCGAACGTACCACAACGCCTGCTTTACCTGCAGCCAAGAGACTCGCTTCCTGAGACGACTATCAACACACCAAGCATAATTTTCAAACGTTCCTTCACACTTTACGTGTGAGCAGGGGCGCAACAACAGGGGGGGGGGGGGGGGGGGGGCAAGGGTATTTTGCCCCCCCCCCCCCCCCCTCTCTGAAACCTTGAAGTGGGGGCAAACGGGGGGCAAAGAAAGTGCTGTGTAATCAATTTTTAGATAATAAAACTGCTTAAATAGCACCATTTTCCACCTTGAAATACAAATTTCCCGGGGGGGGGGGGGGGACGACAACCCCCGGACCCCCCACTTCAATAGAGGAGGATCAATGATTCTCTAAAAAAGGTATATTGCCCCTCCCCCCCCCCCCCCCCCCTTTGGAAATTTAGTTGTTGCACCCCTGCGTGTGAACATTCAGAAAAGTGATACACATAGTGGTTTTTAACATTTTAGTTTGTTGTTTATAAGCTGTATTCATTTACACTTAACAACATAAAGTTGTCAGCAGATCACTAAACTGGTGGTCTTCAGCCTAATACCAACATTTCAATCATATTCACTGACAAGCGGACACTTTTGAAAACGCCACGTGTACCACACTGACCGCACGCCTCCAGTACCATGGCAATGAAGATGTCGTGTTTCTTCCCGTGTAAGAGAGTTGGTGTGCCAAATGAAACTATGATCGCAACTTAAAAAGTACGTAAGGAAACTACAAAAGCGGTTCAATTTTTTTGTGATGGTGCTGCTATCTCTAGTATTTTTGCTGTAACAATAGTATCGATGGTTGCGAAACATCTGCTAGAATGTGTTGGAACCAGTTACTAGCCTAACGCAGGGCACCATTTATTAAAACTGTTAGTGATTTGTTTCCTTACTGGGATTCGGTTTGAACACATTCTGGGATATGGCCCGCAAGTTAAGTTATATACCTCGTTTAGGGTAAAATTTCAATCCGGATTGAACCTGGCGTGGAGTGAACTCGGAGTCAATGTGTAACGAACATAGATTGACGAAATGTGTTTATGGTAAATATCACAATCCAGATTGAAATGTAAACAAGATCGAAGTTGGAATTAACATGGACTGAAAATGTTGTGGTTTTTTCTGTCCAGCAATCATAAAATATGTTTTTCAATCATTACGTCCTACAATAACTCTACTTCCATCTCTGTCCACATATTCCTCTGCTCTTTTTTTTTTGCCATTTTCACAAATTATGCCTGAAATGCAACGAGACCAATAACAAACAATGCAATATGGCGGCGGCTTGCTCGTGCAAGTTTTCTTTTCACTCCAGTCCGTGTTTAAAGTAAAATCTCAATCCGGATTCTTCAGTCCAGTCCACCTCAACAAGTGGAGTGGATTATCTCACTTCACTCCAACTTCAGTCCACAACAAAGTGTTTTAAGTAATATTTCAATCTAGATTCCTCCACTCCAGATTCAATCCGGATTGATATTTTACCCTAAACGTTGTGTCCCAACACAGCAACGCTTATTCACTATCTAACCCGAAAGTCATGGGAATACCGCCATAAGTTAATTGCAATTACACTGTTTGGAATAATACATTTTCTACTAAATACCTCATTTATGCACAAACTCCACAGATAAATGTCATCTCATGATTATTCTAGGTTTATACTTGTGTGCCACATCTGAAATGCATATTAAAGTACTACCTCAAGTTATCCAACTGTAAAGTAAACTATGTAGACATTTGGACACTGTTTTTCATAGCAGATGTTCATTGCAGTAAAAATCTAGCTTCAACCATTTGCATTCATTTTATTTAGTAAAACTGCATGGTTAATTCTTTTAATTCCTACAGAATCTTTTTTTTTTTAATTGGCATTCAAACATAACTTTAAAAGTTTATGTGATAACCCATGAATCGTTATTGCCCTACATTAATATAATATTCTGTTACAAGTACAATAAACTAAAACAAAATTAGTGGAGCAAATTAAATTCAATATAATAGACATGTAAAAATACACATGGTTCCTACTTATTGCTTCATTAAGAAAATTTTTTACACATGATTAGAAATTCAAGTTTAAATTATTAATATTTAAATAACAAGCATGTACTTTATCATCCAAAAATTAAAAAAAGTTCTGACAGGCACATAAACAATTTGCCATTGAAAACTGTTTTCATGTTATTTTCTAACTCAGATCACATTTCAGAGTCTTTGGAGTTACCTGTATTCTCGACAGAGCACTTGATGGAACGTTACATTGCTATCTCGCAAAGAGAAATGTACATGTAAATTGATATCCATGATTGTATAGGCAATGAAAACAATACTACATAAAAATTGATTTTAATTTACATGTTGCATATTAGTCACAGATGTGTCTTAGTATACCTTCATGTTAAAATTATGCTCAAAATTGTTTGGTGAAAGATTAGGTTACTTCGTGAACCTTCTACGCACAAAAACAAAGAAGCAGTAGTGCCGGTGTTGACATCTGCCAGATATTTTATTTCAACACTAAATTCTTGCCACAAGAATTTTATTAATGTATCAATATTAAAATCTTTATGTAAATACTTATGTCTTAACAAATATTAGACAGTAAATATTTTATTTATGATCTAGCTAATGCCTGACATGCATTGCAATGCCTAAATCAATTTTTTTTGTAATTGGTTTGAAGTAGGTACACATATACAAAGCACATCAATCTCTCAAATTTGCTATCTCTCTATATATCTATACTAATATTATAAAGCTGAAGAGTTTGTTTGTTTGGTTGTTTGTTTGAACGCGCTAATATCAGAAACCACTGGTCCGTTTTGAAAAATTCTTTCAGTGTTGGATAGTACATTTATCGAGGAAGGCTATAGGCTATATTATATTATCAATAACATTAGGGATCCTTACTAAAAGTCCAATTTAGAATCAAATGCGTTGGAGGGGGTTAGATACAACATGCAGTACACGTACAAAGTGTGTGTTATGCCGCAGGCGCTAGAAGTGCAGGCGCTAGAAGTTTATTTTGTATTGCCTATTAACATTGTTGCCACACACTAAATGCTTTATCATTCTTAATTTTCCCATACAAGTAAAAAACATTAACAATCAAAATCTATACTATTTTACAAAAATTATGAACAAAATAATTTGGGGAATTAGCACTCAAATTTGGGGAAGAAGCACACAAATCACTCCCCAAAGAATCTTAATTTTTTTCCTTTTAGTCACATATATGACTTTCTGTGACAGCATAGTACTTATTCCTGCAGCACAATTCCCCATTTCCTAAATTTGTTGAATAATTTTAGGGATTTTTCAGCAACCATAGATAATCGTAACCACAAATATTTTGTCAATATTGCAACATCTTTCTCACATAAATTCACTCTCAAAAACCATGTGTAAGATTTTCATCATCCATTAAGAAACAGCAGGTTAACCAACTTTGGAGCTTGATGAAACATATCCGCCAGGGGTGCATGAGTCACTGGTACCTACCAATCCAGACACGCACAAACACCAATGCAGACCACAAGGTCAAAGATCTTGACCTCTGACATGGCTGGCCAATCCCCGCACAAAGCACATTATGCATGTTATCCTTACTGCATGGCTGAAACCCAGTAGAACAGCCTGGGACACAACTAGTGTCTTCCCTAACCCAGGCCCCTCCCAAGCAAATACACTTAGCTTTAGTTAGGATAGGAAGAAAAAAAAATTAAACGTGTGCTACGTGAAACTCACAATTTTGTATTAGACTACTGGTTCTTTGGCTCTGTGCATAGAAGATTTACGAAGTAACCTAACCTTTCACTAAATGATTTTGAGCGTAAATTCAACATGAATGTAAACTAGGATGTTATCTGTGACAAATATGCAACATGTAAATTGAAACCAGTTTTTATGATAAATGACACTTGAATAGCGGGAAGAAAGTATTTTCTGCAATATAATTTGAGGGAGAGTATTGCAATACATACATTAAAAGCCACATAAAGGGGACCTAAAGGAAATGTTGTTAGTTGGGATAACGTAATTACCGAGAATGCAAGTACATACAGGGTTTCACATCTGTAACTCTTGTATGTCACAAATGATTAACTTTAACATCATAAAACTTTCTGATTAATTGCATTACATGCAACAATAATGAAAAGTGTGTCTGAATATTTTTTTCCATATATTTTGTATCTGTTGAGGCATTAATATAATTTCTGACCAGATATTATTCACCAGGTTCAAATGTAATGTTTTCACATATAAAATGAATTTCCCTCAAACAGGTCCATCAAGCTAAAACCTGCAAATATTAATATTCGTCATATTGTGGGGTATAAGCGGTAGCAGTAAACATTTAAGTTCTGTAGATTAGTTTATTATATTTGATACATTTTTTTAACATTTTTGAAAAAGTGCGTCCACAATTAGTCAACTTGTGCCTCGACCTTCACTCCAACACGAGTACAGCATCCTGGCTGTAACAGACCCACCAGTGGCCCCCGCCCCGACAATAACCCCACCGCCTCATCTGACCAAGCTCCCTGGCTCCTCAAACAGCAAATTATGGCTTCAGGAGAAAACTTTGCGATCACTAGCTTTTCATCATTTCCGAGTGATGTCAGATAAAACTCATAATAACTGGACACAAAATTTAGAGCAAGAGAAATTAACCTCTATTAGTAATTAAAGATAAAATAAATATTTTTGACACTCAACTTCCCGTGCAAGAGCTCAGCGCCTCGCACCCAGGCAGGGGAAGGGTGAGGGGGATATATTCCATCCCCTCCCCCCTAAAAAAAATCCTAAAAAAACTATCATTCCCACAAACAAAAGGTAAGAAGTTAATAACCAACAGCGGGCAAAGGGGTTCTAACTGAAATGAAACTGGACGGAGGCCGTGAGACAGTGAGAGACGCCCAGCCGAGTGACTCGCTCGCACACCCTTCGGCTCCTCACCGGTCCTGCGGGCGCCGACGCTCTCCAAGGCGACCCTCAGCTTGCTGCGCTGGGCCTCCAGCACGGCCTTGAGCTCGCACAGCTTGGCGTGGTGGGCACTCAGCTGCTCCAACGTGGACTCGTCGCAGTCCTCCAGGTAGCCAAAGTCCAGGTTCGGGATGGCAAACGACGACGTCTCGCTGTGCATCTTCACCATCTGCCACACCAGCCAAGCATCCTGCCTCAAGTTATGAACGAACGGGTTTGAAGTCTCGTTGAATTAATGTCGTTAAGAGACTGTGAGGGATGGCAAGAAGATAATGGAGCATTGATGGGAAAAATGGACAGGTAAAGAAGAAGCATGTAAAAGACATGACAAATCGACACAAAAGCTGGATCCTGTTCATCCGTTTCCCCTCCTATAAATACTGTACCTCAAACCAATCGTAAGGCCCAAAAACTTCCGAAGCTTTAACCTTCTACGGATGAAATTATAACCTCCAAAATACTAACAAAGTACTGCAGACAACGTTTACTATCTTAAAGGTTTTGAAGTTAGTTTAAGCTCCTTCCATTAAATTTTTTTATGTTTGAACACATTTTAAGTTTGATTTTTGATATAAAAATAGACTGAGACAGATAAGTGAAATAATGGTAAACAGAAAATATATTTATAAAAATCAAAGCAAAAAAAATTTTTTTTATGATTCACAAGTGCTTAACTTTCATTAGCATACCTAGAGAAATTTTTACCACTATTTAAACTTATAGTCTGCTGGTAGTGTGTTGGCAGCATCGAAATATAAAAAGTATTTGACGGACATGTGGATTTAAGTGAACCGCTCAGCTTGTTGATGGGTGAACTTAATAGTTTGAGGGTCCACCTTGATGCAGTAAGCAAATTAAACTACAGTGTCCACATAATAATAAGCTATTAAAGTTTTTTTTTTTTCACTGAGTTCTTCAGCAACCACATATTTTGAGTAATCGTAGGTATGTTTGATCAAATGTAAACCCTGCAAACATAAGCTAATATCACCACTTTAAAACAGAGTTTTAATGATAATAATAGTAAGTTAAATATAATGTTGTTAAAAAGAGCACTGTTCGTTTGGCATTCAGTGTGTTTGGTGAAAGAAATGCATATGATATGATTGTTTTTTTTTTCTTTTTATTGATAGGTAGGTACTTAATTGACTAGAATGAGAGTGTATCTTAAAATAAAAAGTGTTATTTATTGGCCAGATAAATTTTGGTTGATAATTCCTAAGGAGACTGATCTTTCAAAAGTGCTCCAGGAAGCATCAATCCGTTTTCCAATAAAACTATTAACGAAAAAAGCTCTTGCTGGATAATAATACAGCATTTTTCTTTTTTGTAATTTTATTTTAATGATTTTTAGATAAGGTTCCAAAGCTCAAACAATTCACTACTGAATCATCATGTATGGACCATAAAATGCTGGTCAATTGCTCAATTCATTTACCTCTGCATACTGTTGTTCAAGTCCTATTTTTTCCTGCAGCAAGTTCTTTAGTAGTTTAATAGACATTTCCTCCAGGCTTTGATCTTCTGAACCTGAAAACAATAAGCACTCTCTGTTAATCTCACATTCAAAGGTAAATACTGAAATGTGGGTTCCCAGTGATTTGCCCATGTTTTCTCCTTGTTCTCTTATATGGAGAAAATTAATCTAGAATTTACTGGTGAGTTATAAGTACAAACATAGGAACTTAAAATTCATTGATGGGTATTTATTCTGTAATCATGTATCCAAGTTTATTCCTTGATCCTGATGGCATGATACTGAATACATTGATCCAATGGTAACTTACATGAAGCTTGCTGTTTTAATTTAGTATTTTAAAGGGTAAACATGTAGTTGAGCGGTATTTGCGGAAAAAAAAAAATTAAAAATCCGAAAATACCTTTATTAGATGCTCTTCAACTTCCTCTTTTCATTAAAAGCGGCGGAGGTAAGAAATTCCAAATACTTTAGGAGATATCGAATTTTTAAATTTCATCATATGTAGTTGAGCGGTATTTGCGAAAAAAAAATGTTAAAAATCCGAAAATACCTTTATTAGATGCTCTTCAACTTCCTCTTTTCATTAAAAGCGATCATTACATCAGGATCAAAGGATAAACTTGGATATGTGATACAGAATAATTACACAATAATGGATCACCAGGAAAATATAAAACCTAACCACAGTTAGGTAATCCTGCACTAGTGTGGCTTTCTCGTGGATTAATAATTACGAAACTAGTACTTTTGAGGTAATGTTTCTTGATTGTCCCGCAGAACAATTATTATTTCAAATGTCGCTAACCTTATGATTATTCAGTATTTTACATTTAACCAACATAACCTAGCCAAACACACACTATTTTTAATGTAGATAAACAAAGTAACCCAATATTTAGACAGTAAACTACATTAAATAGTATAATGCAGTTTTACAAAATAAAGTATTATGAGAGGAACTGAAAATAACAAACACATATTTTCATAATTCATTTTTTCGCACAAGTCAAATTTATGATGGATTACGAAGAGATGAATATCAAATTTGAAGATTAAGATCATCTGTGATTAACCTGAATGGCTTAGGCTGTTTTTCCAGGCCCCTGTAATTCACTACTAATTGGTTAGGTTGTTATGTAAGACCCCTATGGTCCCCATTCCACAATGAATCCTAGGTTTTTGGACTTTTTTCTGTCACATTTTGAAGACCCACTTCAATGACCCTTCGGATCAAATGATAAAAGTACATGTTTCCTGAGACCTGTGCAGCTACCTTCATTAGAACAAAAGTATTAATACAGACAGTATTATTTATCCTGGAATCCTTATTACACAAATAAAAACTAATTTTCTATCAATATTTTAAAGAAGTTTATTACCTTGCGATTTAACAACTGCAAAAGATGGCAGAATAATCTTATTGTCACCCAACTGCACTGATAACATATTGTCACCATCTTTATTTTGAATCATTTTATCCTTGTCGAGTGTGCCCAGCATACATGCAGTGTTTCCAGTTTCTGGTATTTTGCTAACGGAGTTGTCGCCGGGTAGTGAGAGAGAGATTTTGGACAGTTGATTCCCTAATGATTGATTTGCTTCCGTCAATGATGAAAGCCTACACCACAGCTGTCTATTTTCTGATGCAACCATGAACAAGTGATGCCTTAATTGAGAATTTTGCCTTGACAATCTAGCAATCTTTTCTTCCGAACTTGTGACTTCTCTCCGAGGAGAACGTAAGATTATCTTTTCATCGTCACTTTCATTTTCGTCGCCAGATAAATTTTTCACACTGGTCAGTGTCATACGTAACCTCAAATTCTCCTCTTCTTCAGCTGCCAACCTTTGCTGAAGTTGCTGGCATCGCTCTTTCATAGTCTGAAGTGCAACTTGCAATGCATACTGCGAGCCTAAAGTTTCAACGGCTGGAGTTTTATGCTTGTCTTTACTTCGTCCGCCAGGTGAGTTACGTGGACTTTCTTTATCTTCTACACTCATAATACAATTTATCGTTACTCCCTTACCAAATTATACAACCAGGTTGGAATTACCAACTATTAAAAGATTTTTAACACTCTTAATAAATTTCATTCGACCAAATAAAATCCTACAATATGTAAACATGTCATCACATGATCCTGACAGTTATTCACATTTTAAAAAATCCCATGGTTCATACCAACATCAGAAAAAAGATTCACATTACTAAAAACAAAGTTTTAGATAACCAATTATTGTTTGTATTATTATTATTACTATTATTATTATTATTATTATTATTATTATTATTATTATTATTATTATAACCTTATTTAAGACATATTTATTTTTAAAATTCTTTAATATTTCAATATATTTTACTTACCGATTAATTTCGTTAGCAAAATTTATTTTTCTAGCTAAATACCATGTAATTGCTACGTAATCGATAATCGAAAGAATTCGTAGAAGTTGGATCAAGTTAACTGTTACGTTAACTTTACCGTATGTCACAGTAGTTAATGTAAAAATACTGTTTTGCGAACTAAGACCAAAGCGATGGCGCAAAGTTAACGTCAATTTATTGTCGTTGGTCAACGTAACGAGCTTCATGTTACCTATATATAAATTAATATATTTTCCGATTACTGTATTTAGCACATGAAGTTGGTTAGGAATTTTCAACATTTGTTTTTGGAGAAGCAACCAATTGCAACCAATTGCAACCAATTGTAATTACCTATGTGTGTAATGATAATTAATCCTTCCGCTGCTAATTAGGGCGCAATTAGTCCTACTTAGCACAGGAATAAGATGTTTTGACATATTTCCTGTCCTAAATTGATTTTATGAACGACAGTTAATCTTTTGCTTAGCAGTATTTAACTGCGTGAATTTGTTCATAGCTTAAGACATCAACCAGTGATTTATTCGTGGAATTATACGGGATCTCCTGGAAAATCGTAGAGCACACAGTATCTTATATAAAAAATTGTTTGTCTGTAAAGTCGGTTTACGGACGATAGTTTAACGTGACAACGTCATAACAAAACATTGATGAAATGATTGCATACTTTTATGAATAAATTGATTCATTTTTATTGAATTATTACTATTTTGATTGGATACAAAGAAGGAGTGAAATGAAATCTACAATTTAATTGATAATTTTACTTTTATTTGCACTCATTAATTCAAATACTATGTTTATTACACATGTTTACTATTTAACTTCTTCCAATCTGTGATGATAGGAAAAGTAGGAAACGAATGGGAGTGTTTCAAGTTTAAAGTGCCTCGAAAAAGTCAAATCGATGGTTGTTCCAATCGGGTGGAAGAGAGATAGATGCGGCGCAAGCGTACAAATCAGCGTAACGGGACAATGCACGTAACGGGACACTTTTTCATGCGTGCAGCCGGCGTTCATCGATTTATTAGACGTTGTCACGTCAATAAAACCTCTCGGGAATCTGGGTAGTGACTCGTGGGACACTCGCCTCAAAGTTCGTCGGTGGTCGCCCAGTCCAGGGCCCCTTGCAGAGAGTTGCCTCGTGGAGTTGACTCGCCCGCCGAGTGGAGCTCGCCCTCCCCAACGGCGCCCGACCCGGACTCCGACGGCGGCCAGGAAGACCGGCACACCAGCTCCCAGTCGCCGTGCAGACTGTTTGCTGGCCACTTCCCCTAACTCGTCGGACCTCCACATCTGTCTCACTCGTTACCAGCGAATCACCAACATGCAGACGCATGTGCCAGCACCGCTCTGTCTCATGCGCATAAGGTCGATGTTTCATTACCTACCAAGGCCTTTATGGTCCTCATCGACACACTAAATTTATATTTTAATGCCAATTACATTGGAAGCACTGTGATTCAAACCACCACAGCTCAGATCTTTGAGTTGGAAAACAAACACCATATATTTTAATTTGAAGAAATAATAAATATCGTTGCCTGTCCGAGTCAGAACTGCCATAATTATTTTTTTTCAATACATGCTAACAGGATCACAAGTTACCACACATCACCTGTTAAAGAATATTTTTTTCAGTAATCGTTACAAGGAGAGCTAGTGTCACATAATACCCATGCAATCTGCTAGAGTTGGTTGCCAATTGACTTAATAGGTTCATCACAGTTCGGTTATGCCGGCAACGACTCGTTGTCAAAGTCGATATCAGGTCGTGTTGCACTGCCACCGCAGCCTGCCTCAGTCCAACCACACTAACAATACCGCTAGTTGCTTACCGACGACTTCCACCCTTGTTGCTTCGACCTTCCCAATTACTCGCTCGCTCGCACTCGCTTGACGAGTAAAATTTAGAACGGCGTGGGGGAGCGGTTTTTATTACCTCGGGCCTTATTCCCACCAACCTAAATGTCCCAATTTCTCAGAGCGAGTTTCTACTATCTACTCGCTCGGCGAGTCCCAACTCGCTGCACGAGTTCCTTGAGAGAATACATAAACTTGCTTCTACACTGCACTGTCACCTTTTCGACAGCAACAGGTCCCCGCAGCGCTGATAGTGCTAAGTCCGAACTGAGCTGGAAATAATTAAAGTCTGCATTACCAGTTTTTGAGACTAAGGGCGCGGTTACACGGGACCCTGAACTACTTCAGGTGAACATGTTTAAGTAAACACGTTTACAAACGCGAAAGTGTGCGGTTACACGGTAGTTGCTGAAAAGTGTGTTTAGCTCTAAAACCGATTGTCTACTGTCAACGAATGACTGTGTTGTTGATCTCTATTTTTTAATTGCATCCAGAAAACGCGGGATTTTCTCACTTGTTTATACAGCATTATCAGCAGAAATGAAATGTGTTTACATATTGCTCAATATATTTTTACAAATCGGGAATTCAAACATGCACAGTAAAATTTGTAAACTTATTTTTTATTATTTTTTGAGCGAGAGTACCTATCTCAGTTTTAAGAAAATTAAGGTCAGGATAAATTAAAAAATATGTATAATTATCTGTTGGTTTTTTTGTTGCATTCGGTAAAATATTACTCGAACTTGTGCCAGAAACACTTTCCATCTAGAATTTCTGCAAAAGACTGTTTATATTCTAACCAGCCAATCAGAGGCTAATGTAGAAGATATGTCGATCTGAACTACTTTGCCAACCTGTTTAAGTTAAATGAGAAATGGCCTCGAACGAAACATGTTCAGACTGTGTGTAACCGCACTCAACAGCTGAACATGTTCACCTGAAGTAGTTCAGACTACCGTGTAACCGCGCCCTAAGTACGTTTCGTAGTTCGGTGGTCGGTCGGGCAGAGGGACGTGTTCTTGTAGCGGTGGCTGGCAGGGCGGCTTCAGGGCGGCGGTCTTGAAGGATAGCTTCCCTCACTCTGCTCGAGTATTATTATTGTTATTATTATTATTATTATTATTATTATTATTATTATTATTATTATGGCCAGACTCCATGTCCCGCTACGCCAGCGTGAGCCCTTTCACAGTTCAATGTCCCTCCGGCATGCCTGTTAGTTGCTAAGGGAATCCTTCTTTTCACAGACGAGAGAGCCAAACCTCCGATCGTGCATTTTCGTTTGTTTTTTTTGTTCATTGTAAATAAATATGGTGGTGTTGATAAAAGGATAGATACTAATGGTCAATTAGGTTAGGTTAGCTACATTATAAATACTTTAAAACATTGTGAACGGTTGATTTGGTTAGGATAGCTATATTTAAACTTCGGGTATCTTCGGGTAACTTCGGGATTTGGCTCTCTCGTCTGTGAAAAGAAGGCTTCCCGTTAGTTACTAAGTGCAGTTGGAGTATGGACGCGTTTCAGGGCAAGCGGCCACATTTTTTTTTTCCCTTACCTAACTTAAACTATGTGTATTTGTAAGGGAGGGGTGTGGGCTAGGTAAGACTCTAGGTGTGTTCCAGGCCGTGGGCTTTACGCCTAGTCATGCTGGGTCTAAGCCATGCAGAAATGGTTCTTTGTTCGGGGATTGGCCAGCCACGGCAGCGACTGCTGTCATGACTAACTCCCCATATCTTAAACTCTAGACTAATACTAGTTAAGTTGGGCCCAGGTAAAAACCTGCATAAACACAGGGGGAAAAAACCTGGGCACTTCGTGCGGGATGCAAAGTTCATGAATTAAGCAAGAAGGTTTAATACAGGACAGAGAACGAATGTCCAGGAAGAAGGATTAGTCGGGTAGAAATAATCTACTAAGCAAAGTGGGGAGCTGGAAATTTTTCCAGGCCTCTTTACAGTAGGCTGACTCGCTACCCCCAGAAGATCCGCGCTGCTGCTCCTTCCTGCTGGCTGGATTGAGGAGATGGACAAGTCATGTGATAGGCCACGAGGTCTGCCCTGCACGTCGGGCGACTCGCGCGAACACAAGGTAGCTGCTCATGGATAGAGACCGGAAAAATTCGCGAGTTCATTTCGCGATAGGCTCAAATACAAATAGTTATACCTCAGTGCTGCCTCTGCCATTGGCTCACAACTCACCTGGGTGACTCTGGGCGAATGAGAAACACCCGACCAAAGCTTTATCGAATCACAGGCTGCTACGTTGGGCCGTCTCACAAGACAGCAGCCAATGAGTGGGTGACATTTGACCGAGTGTATGTAGAACTATGGAGTTCATCCTGCAGGTCATTTAACCCGCGAATTATATCGGTCCCTACTTATGGAGCCTTGATGGGAGGATAGGCAACCGGGCACACATACACGTCTAGCGGTTGGACAACATTCAGAGGCAACGTTACTCGATGTCGGGGAAAAAATACCAATCGTTGCGGGCCGTAAAATATAACCGCAACAATTAGATCGTAACCCTCTGATGAGAACGTATCATTGTAATGAGATCGTATTCTTGAGTTGAATTTTTGTACAAAATGTGCGTCCAGTTTGTTAAATGTGCGTGGTTATGGCTTTAGCCAGGACTGAAGATTTTATTTTTCAGCACCTCTTGTTTTTGTAGTAAGTGTAACACCTTTTTTTCAGGGTTCTTGTTCATGTATTAAGCGTAAAAACATGCTTAGTTATTTGTCCTATTTTCTTGTAATGAGTCATATCTGAGCTGTAGTTCTGACAGTTCAGTCTCTTGTTTGTCTGTTTGAAATATATCATATTATATTTAAATATATAGCAAGCACCAACGAAGAAGGCCCCGTGTTCGGACACACTTGGCCTATTCGTTCGAAATTATACATTACTTGGTCAAAATGAATGGCAAGTATTGAAAAAGAACACTTTGGTAGGCATAGTGATATCTAGTAATATATTTATTCAGCTGGTAGGAGTCCTTGTTTGCAGTGAGTATGATTAATTAAATTAATATTTGAGAGCATAAATACATTTTTTTATCGTCCAAGGATCGAACCAAGTATTAAATAAATAGAATCATTATAGAGACCGGAAAAATTCGCGGGTTCATTTCGCGATAGGCTAAAATACAAATAGTTATACCTCAGTGCTGCCTCTGCTATTGGCTCACAACTCACCTGGATGACTCTGGGCCAATGAGAAACACCCGATCAAATCTTTATCGAATCACAGGCTGCTACGTCTCACAAGACAGAAGCCAATGAGTGGGTGACATTTGACCGAGTGTACGTAGAACTGTAGTGTTCATTCTAGAGGTCATTGAACCCGCGAATTTTTCCGGTCTCTAAGAATCAATCATTACATTAATAGGTGATTTTTGTTCGAATTTTCTTTTCTTAATTTCTAGGTTAATTATTACGAATTTCCAACATGACTGTCAATGTGTCATCATCACTTTACTGGAGGTTTGTAGATGAGAAAATTAGCTGATTCTAGACTTTTGCATATGCTGGTGCTGGTGCTCTCTAGGAACAAACGTCATAAACGAAGATAACTGTATCCAATATGGCGGTCTCCAGCAGAACAGAAAAAAAAGATGGCAATCCTAATGTCATCCAAGATGGCGGCCTCCAGCAGACGACAACAAATGGCGGACATGATATCAGAATAAAAAAATGTGGTTGTAATGTCAAATCCAAGATGGCGGAAGTGACATCAGAATTCACGATGCAGACATAATGTCAGAGTTAAATATGGTGGACATGACATCAAAATTAAAGATGGCGGATGTAACGAAAAGTGCAATGTTCATGAGTGGAGCGCACGATTTCATAATGGCCGAATTCAAGATGGTGGAATTTAAGATAGCAGACGAGGTCAAGGTCGTCATCCAAGATGGCCACCATGATGTCAAAATCCGAGATGGCGGTCAGCGGCTCCACTTTCACAATCTGGCTCCTGCCGCCGGACATACTATACACTACTTTGTATTAAAACCCGTAATTATTAACTCTGTAATTTATGTGTCACGGTACGGTAAATGTTGCTTGATATTTTTAACCCATCTGTTGCGTCATAATTAGTAGCTTCATATAATTTTAATTTTGCTAGTATTAATTTACGTTTATGCATCATGCATTTCATGTAAGGGTCGGATGCCCAATCGTTCGAATAAAATTCTTGTATTTAGTTTATGGTAAATCAGAAGATAACAAATAGTTATTTTATTCAGTAATATCAAACTTTAATATTGAGTTTGTGAATCTGTAACATTTGTATTTACAGAAAGAATTTAATGCAAATAATCTTCGTACTAACAATGATAACACAAATGTTAGTAATAACAATCTTTGTAATAGTTTTAAGTAATTATTTTATAGTGCAACTTGTTAGCACTTGTTACAGTGAAATTCTAGCTATATAACGTCTAAAGATATTTATTAAATATAATTTACAGAATGATTTGAAACTTAATGTGTCTTTATCTTTTCATTTATATAAATTCTGTTATTTTCTCCACACACATACACATTTCTGCTCATTTGAGTTACGTAACAGTATTTTAATTATCAGCAGTTTTGTAGTCTGCCGGGACTCGATTAGTCCCGGGACGCTAAAAAACATAAAAGGGTACAAATGGCTCAGTTATTTCTCAGTAGCAATAATGCAATGGCGGACGCAATGGGAAGGAAGCTAGGAGGAAAGGGGCATATGCCCTGCTGAAGTTATGAAACTATTTGTGAGATCTCGATGAAGGCAGTATGTTAAGTTCCGTGATGTAGAGCTGTTACAACACCTGTAACTACAATAAACTACACAGGAAGTGACGCATGTAGAGGAAGGATGATAATTATAACAGTCAAAACCCCTTGTTGTTGAATGAAAATTCTTATTATTTTCTTTCCCCTCCCGTAGCCCCAAAAAAACTTCTTGTATCCGCTGTTGCAACAATGTGTTCCGTCACTCGAGGCATATAATTTCAGTGTTGGGGCTATATTGCATATGGCGCCGCTTTCTTGCGGTCTGTTTCGTCACACAAGTGCACGGCCAGACAGCGCGCTGACACCTACTGGAAAGAGGTGGAACTAACTACTAACTAGAAGCGGACGCCGACTGCCACGGGTGACGCCCAAAGAGGTTGTAACTACGCGACACGGAACTCCGCTAGGAGAAATGCACCAAATACGATTCACTCATTTTCGCAGGGGAACCCGGCAACGCAAAAGCTTTCCGCCGATCGACGACGAGGAAGGACGATCTCCGACGAAGCCCGACTCCGCTGCCTCTTATTACGTTACGCCTTTGAATATATATATATATATATATATATATATATATATATATATATATATATACACACACACATATATATACACATATATATACATATATATACACACACATATATGTATATATATATATATATATATATATATATATATATATATATATTCAAAGGTTACGCTGCCCAGAGTAACCCCTACGTAATACGGAATATGGGTGTGATAATTCTTCGTTACATTAATTTCGTGATAGAATAATTTTTTTAAGAATCAATTTTGGTTGATAGAATATTATCAAGAATCCCGCTTGTTTTTAGAAAATTAAAGTGCAGAACTGGACTTCAGTGACCTTCCAGGTAGACTACTCAATCGGGTTGCTGACTTATGAACCGTCCCGACTGGGTTGTCTGTGATTGGATACTTCTCTGGTTGAGGGTTTCTCATTGGCCCAGGACCCTCCAGATAAACAGTGAGCCAACGGCGAGACCAGCTCAAAGGTACGCGTATTCGCGAAGTGGATCTGCGAATATTCCCGGTCCCTATTTATATCCTTCGTCTGCTGTGCCGAGCTGTTTATTGGCTGCATTTTGCCGTCCGACTCCACCAGACTCAACTGTCTGTAGCTGGGAACCACACATAACTTAGAAACACACAACTTAGAAAAGGCATAACTTAGAAACACGCAACGCAGAACCACACAACTTAGAAACGTCATAACTTAGAAAATCATAACTTTGAACTATCACCACTTAGAAACACACAACTTAGAACAGTCATAACTTAGAAACACGCAACGCAGAACCACACAACTTAGAAACGTCATAACTTAGAAACACACGACTTAGAACAGGCATAACTTAGAAGATTCTATCTTGTGTGTTTCTAAGTTGTGACAGCACCCCTCTGCAGCTGGCTGAGGCGTGTGTTTGCTCCTGCCTGTTTCCCGACATGACGTGGAATTTTTTTTTGCTGCCGGGTTGTTGTTGGTCAAGGGGTTATCAGGAAGCTAATAAAAAAGAAACCGCGGTGCTGTTGCAAGGATTCCGCAAACGTGCTAGCGTTATTTTCTTTAGTTGAGCATTTAGCAGTATTAATCACGTGTCTTTGCGGAAAGTTAATTTTTATTTTATTACATAATTTTTAGTTGTTCCTGGTTGGTGAAAACTATCATTAACCGTTAGAGGCGACAAAGTTACATCATTGTGAGTTAATTTTGTAAACACATATCACTGTAAAGCCTTATAAACATAGTTTTGTACTGTCCAACACCAACCAAAATGTTTCTTTTTTTTCCATTTTCACTCTCCATTATCGATTTATTTTTTGCTAGTATTCCTACATTAAAAAAAAATTATTTACAGAACACTGGATTTTTCATGAGTTAAAAAAAAATCATTTGACTTAGATTTGGGGGGGGGGGGGGCAGTGGCGGATCCAGGATTTTGGTTTGGGAGGGGCTTGACCCAGCTGAGGCTAGACTTTATCAAGGCAAACACTTAAACAATAGTGGACCCAGATGCTTTTAGGGGGGGCTTGAGCCCCTTAGCCCCCCCTCTGGATCCGCTTCTGGGGGGGGGGGGGGGGGGGGAGAGATTGAACAAAGCAGAAATTGCTTACCAGCTATCTTTGATCCGCCATTTTGAATGGAATCTTACAGGAAAAATTGGAGAATTATCAGGTTTTGTTTTACTCGTCATAAAGAACTGATCTTCAAATTGTTAGCTCATTAGGAATTAGATGCTTAAATTTACTGGGTTTATATCTTTTTGGACTAAATCTCCTGGCTTCTTTTGCAGAGAGCCACAGGCATACAATATTGCCATAGATAAAGGTCATTGCGGTCAAGTGAGTAGTGATGGGTCGTTCGTTAACGATTCGTTCAAAAAGAACGAATCTTTGAGAGAACGAAATCTTGCGATTCGTTCGCGATGTAAAGAACCGGCTCTTTGAGAGCCGGTACCTTGAAAGATTCGGTAGAACGAAAATGCGGAGAGAACGAGAGAACCAACCGGCTCTTTGAGAGCCGGTACCTTGAAAGATTCGGAAGAACGAAAACGCGGAGAGAACGAGAGAACGAGAGAACGAGATGAGAGAACCGGCCACGCGCCCGGTCTGATTCGTTCGTGAAATGATTCATGACGTCAGGAGTCTGAAGAATTAGTAATCACAGCGTGAGCATGTTCATATGAGCAAACGATAACTGATCAAATAAAATAGGGTTAACATGAAAAGTATATATACCTGAAAATGTCAACTGTTAAGTAGTGGTTTAAAATTGCGTTTTCACATTCACATACACAAATTTGGGGGGGAAAAAAACATGAATTAAAAATAACAGGGAAAGTAACTACAAATGTTAACACTTACCATTTAGGTGTTAATTAATGTACCTACTTCATTTTTCTCTCTTCATACTGAATCGCAGTAGTAGTATTCAATTTTTGTCTTTTTTTCTCTAAATGTGTTGGTCTACATGTAAACACTTTACTCTCTCTAGAGTGTAAATAGCCTGTATATTAATATTTGTAACTTAAAAAGTAATACAATATAAATAATCTTGTTTCATATACGCAACTGTGATTCACTGGCTACGAAAAGCAATGTTCAAGTACTAGCTATAATAGTGCGATTACAAATTAAAGTTAAGAAAGATCACTTTCGTACCTAACATTCTTAGATTTAATGCTCCCGTATTATATAGAATCACTGCATGAAGCATTTGCAGCGATCAACAGTCAATAATTTTTTAACAGTCAGTATACAACTAGACGTTTGAAATTTCATTTACCCATGCAGAGTAGATAAAGATAACCACCCACGCGATCCAGCCTCCTCTCGTTATCGGGTCACGCGATAACGAGGGGAGGCTGGAAGCAAACACGTAGCCAATACTCTAAAGGATGAACGAGTTACGACACCTGATAAAAGAGCCAGATCCTATTCACAGAAAAGAACGAAATGACCGAGATGAACGAATCGTTCTGAACGAATCTTTCACGGAACTGATCCGAAAGTACCGGTTCGGTCAAAAGAACCGTTCTGCCCATCACTACAAGTGAGCGCTCAGATAGTTTCGCTGAAAATCCCCGGCTCCAAGCAGTGCTACCACCTCCGCAGCTGTGAGCAGTGCTACCACCTCCCCGTCGTGCTTCGCTGCGCACAACTCACTCGCTATCTCCCTCGTCGCGCTGACTCGCTGAGCCGCGCTGTGATTGGTCGGCGTGCGTCATCGCGCCGCTACAGTCCGGCTCACGCTTAGAGTGCACTTTAGAATACATGACGACCTCTGTTTGCCACTTTCTCACTACCCGGCAGTTCAAAACAATTTCATTGGGTGTACCAACTTTAATTTTAGTAAGTTTTAATTTCACTATTGGTTGATTTTTTTAAGACCGTAAATTCGTACGTTCTTTGAATGGTTCTCGCTATGTGTAGAATTGTTTTAAGACGATGTTGTGAACATACGCCATTGTTCGTTACACTGTTTCTCATAAGTAGAGACCGGAAAAATTGGCGTATTCATTTCGTGTAAGGCTGAAATTCAATTATCTTTACCATTCTGCTGATTCTGCTATTGGCTCGCTGTTTAACTGGAGTTCTATGGGCCAATGAACACTATCAGCCAAAGAAGCATTGAATCACAAGCTACCCAGTAGAGACAACTAAGTTAGCACCCAATGGACGTGTGGGTTTGCTTGAGAAAAGCAGAGGATAATGGAGGCTATCCTAGAGGTCATTGAACCCGCGAATTTTTCCTGTCTCTAATCATAACAAATCTCAACAGATAACCTGATTTCTGTTTGTTTTATTTTTGTCTGTATTTGAGGTTTCCTATGACGTACAGTGTAATCAGCAATGACGTCTGTCTAAAACATCTTACACCCTAAATTAGTGTCTAAGGACAGTATTATTACAGCTGTAGTCCCTGTGACAAAAATAATAATTCTATGCTAAACATCCTTATTATGTCACAGGAGAAACTATTTGTAGCAGTTGGTCATAATAAATAACAAAGCACTCCATAAAATTAATTTATATTCTCAAAAGAACAATAATGGTGTAAAAAATTGAACAAAAAAGGTTAAACCAAGATGGCATTTTTCAACTACAACTCCTTAGAAATAAAAATTGAATATTATCAGATGATACTCTTCTCATTCAAAATAATTGTACTTTTCAAATCACAATGCTTCAGATACATTATAAAAAAATTACATTACACAACAAAATTTTGTCTTATAAACACTTTTGCTCTATGCCCTATGCCTGGTGACAGAGCACGCCAAAACAAGGAAAGACTTCTTTTCACAGACGAGAGAGCCAAACGCCCGATCATGCATCTACTGGTTTTTTTTTGTTCATTGTAACTAATGATAACTAATGGTCAATTAGGTTAGGTTAGCTACATTATAAATACTTTAAAACATTGTGGACGGTTTATTTGGTTAGGATAGCTACATTAAAGATACTGTGAAATCAACAATCAAAAAAGCGAGCATGAACTTCGGGGAACTTCGGGTGTGGCTCTCTCGTCTGTGAAAAGAAGGCTTCCCCCAAAACCAGCGCAGCGCTAAAGGCAGAGATGGTGAATAGCAAAGAGAGAGTGTGATCTGCACGAGACGCGCTGCGCACAGCCGCAGAGGACTAGTGGCGCTGCGCTCGGCAAGAGAGAACAACGCCGCGCGCGACATGACAGCTCAAGGTCTTCCCGGAAAGCTGGTGGAAGCGTATCACAGCTGTGGGCGATGACTCAATCGCTTCGGTGGCATAAGGTCTGCGCTCGCCGCCAGACGGCAGAAAGTGATCTACTTCACACCCGGAAACTTTGTGGATTCATTTTATGTCAGATTTTAGGGACCCGCCTAGTCAGGCGTGTGTAGTGCTAGTGAGGTGGTATCGCCTCTAAGCGCACAGTCTTCAAGTCGTGCACAGGACAACTGTGAAATTTGATAGGTGACCGCAACAAAATATGGCAGAGAAGAGAAGATAAAGGTGTAATGCAAGTCCCTTAAGTGCTTTCAAGAATCTGTAGCGGTTGTCTTATGCCTAAAAAATTACTCTGAAACCAACGCCATGTAGTCATTTACACTCTTCTAAAAACACACCTTGAAAACTTAATCCGGAAACAAAAGTACTTTTTCGGCCCTCAGAGCGAATTCTGAAATGCTTTTCGTAAACAGATCCCACTCGGATAACTTGAGCAGTTTTTAAATCGCGTTGTTTTCCTTGAAACTCTGCGCCTCTGGTGTGCCCAGCCAAACATTTTTAAGGTAGGTGGTGTTTGATTAAATTTACGGAGCACGTAATGCACCCCCAAATGTTAATTTACACAGGTCGGACCCAGTTGAGAGTATTGGAAGGGGGGATTGGCCACATATGCTTTCGTGTTGGCTGATTCCTTACTACAGAACCTACCCTTATTTTCAACGGGTCGATGTGATTCGGTCACCCTGCTGCTGGCTGGCAGCTGACTGGTCCATGGTCGTGAGGGGAGTGTCCAGACACTTGTGATCAATCGTCATAGCAAAATGCATGTTTGTAGTTTAACCTCGCGAGCAAAAGAGTCTGCGAAATTTCCGTGTCTCTGGCAGTACTGATATAAACGACTTATTTAAAGTGTTCACTGATATAAATGTACATACAATTTTAATTTCGGTGATTATTTTCCAAAATGAGTCATAAATTATACCGACCAACTTCGACTGCAAGTACAATACATCCGGAAAAAAAATGTTTAGAAAAAGAATGGCGTTGCCCCCCATTACCTATTCAACTGAAATTCAATTTACGACAGTGAGTGACAAGTTTGGTAGTGGTTGTAGAACTTAGTTCAAAGTTCAAACATCACCCAAGCTTAAATATTTTATCTTTTCTTTTTTTCTTTTCAGTAAAACTGTTTTTAAGCTCCAACTTCAAAATGTGTTGAGCATTTTTTTCCTCGCGATGAATCTGAAACAGACGTTTGTGGGTATAATTCTGACTCACCTTGTATGGAGTGCAGAGCACTGGCTGATAGTTTTTACTTTGATAAAAAAAACACATAATTTGAGTGTTTTTTTTTAACCTTCATGTGAGTAACAAACATCGTGTGGAGAACATGCTATGTTTCAATCTACAGCTCGTCAAAAATACAAATTAAAAAACTCATAATATGAATCAAAGTATTTTAGACGTGGGTTTCCGCCACTACGAAACGTAAGAGTGGATCAGCAAGAAAGTTATTTAGTTTGTTCTATTAGTGAAATGAGGGAAAGTGAAGCAGCTTGGCTTCTGGGTTGCAGCCGCGTCCTTGGCGAATAATTCACCGACGTTTCGGTCGACATTGCAGTCGCCATCATCAGGGAGCAGTTACCTACTGCTCCCTGGTGATGGCGACTGCAATGTCGACCGAGACGTCGGTGAATATTATTCACCAAGGACGCGGCTACAACCCAGAAGCCAAGCTACTTCAGACAATGGCCGTGAAAGCCTGCGAACATTATGAGGGAAAGTGTTGCCCGGAGTTCACAGACGAGGATGATGTCCAAGGCGAGCTAGTGCCAGTCCCGGCCTTGAACACGACAACATGACTTCCCGCCCGGCGCTATTCCGTCACACTGTTGTTGTTGTTGTCCAGGGAGAACAAAGCCGACATAACAACGATAATAACCAGCGTATAGTCAACATAAACGCGTTTCATGCTGAACGCTCTATACCTTTTTGTTAGAGCATCACACACAACCAAGACGACGGGTTTGCAAAAATTAAAAGTGTTCCATCTCCGCATTTCAAAATTAACTAACACTATATCATCAAAAAATATATATTAGTCTCGTCACTTCTTTCACACTTCATCTGCAATCCAAGAAGCGTAATTAAACGATTAAAAAAAAAAAAACGTTCTTACAATATGCTTTCTTCCTGTATTGGCTAATGGCTAAGTAACATTGTGGAATAAAATGAATTAAAAAGACGGAGGCAGGCGATGAACATAAGAAGCCGCGTCTCAATAGAAACCTGATTACGCGCGTCTTACGTTTTCTGCATGATTTACAGGTTAGTCATTGCTATTGCGACTGTACTCACGAGTTTTTTGTGCTGCTAAGCTTTACTTGCTTGATCATTATGTGCAAGAAACTTTATTGTATTGCAGGAATTGTTCATTGTACTTGCATCGTCACGATTTAAAGGCTAGTCATTGATCTTGCGACGGTATTCACGAGTTTTTAGTGCAGTTACGCCTTAATTGTTTTTGGTCGTTATTTTCATAAACTTTGTACCTTTATGTGCTTACTTCCGACTAATCGCTGTCAGTTTCACAGTTGCATGTTACTTGTTTTGAACAAAATAAACTGTTATTTGTTGAACGAAATTGTGTAAATTCCTTGGAAAGTATTATTTTTTGTAAGAGTTCGCATGTCCTTCATTAGGCACCTTGCTTCTTCAATGCTAATGTTATATTGCAGTTTTCTGTTAAATTAATAGGTAAATACTTGTACTAATACTCGAGGTTGGTACATGAGTGAAACGTACTTACAGCCGCAGGGGCGGGTCGAGGCGATGAATCATCAGAGCGTCACGAAAAGTGCAACACTCGGGAGCGGGAGCTCGATGGCGGGAGGGAGAGGGGGATATTTAGCGCCCCACTCCTCACACTCGTGCAAACGTTAGTGAGGCTACGCTACGGCGCTGCGTTTTTCGTATAAGCTGCAAACTACAAAAAAAAAAAATTCTTTGAAAATTTCAAATTAATTCGGTTAAAGTTGTGAAAAATTGTGTATATATTTTCAGTAGTGGTAGTGCGTCATTCGAGAACCGCCGCTCCTTGCTGGAAACACGACCACCAACACTCGGGCCGTCTCTCAGCTACGCATTTACCCGAAACGGGAGGATCCACACATAACTTAGAACTGTTATAACTAGGGACACCTGTATGTCGCGATTTCATTTCATGTCAAGGTATTTCACAAAACACTGTAGCTTTTTCTAAGAGTCGTGGAAAATTGTGAGGGTGCAGCAGTAGGTACTGTGACCACATTCTCATTGGCCCCGTCAAGAGCGGGACGACACCTCTCACCGACCTCAGCCAATAACCACAGGAGAAAAGCTACAGTATTTTGTGAAATACCTTGACACGAAATGTATTCGCGAAATACAGGTGTCCCTAGTTACAACTCAGAATTCTCGAAAAAAAATTCACATAAATTAGAACTGACATAAGTTAGAACGATCATAACTTAGAAACTCATAATTCAGAAACACATAAATACTACTTCGTAACTTAGAATATAATAACTTAGAAATACACAACTTATAACCACATATCTTACAAATTTCATAACCTAGAAACATAATAACTTAGAAACAAACAGCTTAAAACTACCTAACTTAGAAAATTGTAACTTAGAAAAACACAACGCCGAACAACGCAAATTAAAAACTTCGTAACTTAGAAAACCATAAATTAGATTAACCATAACTTAGAAACATGTAACTTAGAAACACACATCGCCGAACCACAGAACGTAAAAACACGATGCCTTAGAAAATCATTACTTAGAACTGTTATAACTTATAAGTACACAACTTAGAAATGTCATAATTTAGAAACACACAAAGCCGAAACACACAACTTAGAAACATCAAATTTTAGAAAATCACAACTTAGAACTATCAAAACTTAGAAACAGGCAACTTGGAACTGTCAGAACTTATAAAAACAAAACAACGCTGAACCACACAATTTATAATCGTCATAACTTTGAAAGACGCAACTTATAAAAGGCATAATATAGAAATTTCTATCTTATGTGTTTCTATGTAATGACAGAAACCCTTCTGCAACGCACGAGGTGGCACGCATCTACATGACGTCACAAGGAACTGGCTTTAGTCAGGCACGCAGCACCAGCGGGCACCTGCCAGTGGATATCGGCTCCTGTACAAACACGGGATATGTATTTGTTATATATGTGATTCAAACAAAACAAAAATTAATCTGTACAATCTGTACAATCTGTCAATAATTCTGAAACTTGTATATTTAAAAGATATGTTCATTATATTTTGTTGCAAATATATATTTTAGTTTCTCAATATTTCACTTTTATTTTAGTATGCTGTTGTATGTGTGAACTGTAAATACAGAGTGGGCAAAAGGTGTATACCAGTTTTGAAAGGCTTTTAAAAAAAAGAGCAACATACAGAAATGAGGTTTATTTAATCGGAATCAGTACACATCCCCATTTTTATTTATCACGTTCTGAAGATCTGATCAGGAAGCTGGTGGCTATCAGCAGTGATACATTCATGAAGGTGATTTTGGAGCATTTCGAGGAGTGTAGCGGCGATTTCCTCCCAAAATTTGCATCTTCAGTTGTTCTAAGGTGTGAAGACGATGTTTGAAAACCCTTTTTCCTTGAGGTAAACCCACAGGAATAAGTCACACACGCTCCAATCCGGTCAGCGCGGGCCCCGGAATAAGCGTTTGTGACTTCTTCCTTTGGGGTTACACCTCAAAGGAAAAGGTTTTCAAACATCGTCCTCACACCTTGGAAGATGTGAATGTGCAAATTCGGGAGAAAATCACCGCTAAACCCCCATGTTCCGAAAAGCGGTCGAAAATTTCCGAAATCACCTTCATCAATTTATCGCTGCTGATGGCCACCATATTCCCGGTGCGATCTTCAGAACTTTATAAAAAAAAATGACGATATACACTGATTCCAATAAAATAAACCTCATTTCTGTAAGTTGCTTTTTATTTTTGACGTGATAATGTCTTATAAATCGATGACCGCCGGCTGCACGCACGAAAAAGCATAACTCATTGTCACGTTTCGCCTGAGCCGAGCGTGCAAGAACCGGCCAACCACCGTGCGAGAATATCTTCTATAATATCAAACAGGTTAAGGTGGGCTTTTTAAAAGCAGCAATTTGATCTTATGACGTTATCACGTAAAATTATCGTCCGTAAACCGACTTTACAGACAACCCCCTTTTTTTAAGGCTTTTTTTAATAGCCTTTCAAAACCGATACACACTTTTTGCCCCACCATGTATTACAATGATTCATGTACAAATGACTTGTTCCATGGCCGCTAATCAACGACTCAACGGAATGAATAAATAAGTAAATAATTATCGTCCGTGAGTGAGGCAGGCGTCGGAGCTTGGTCTCTCGCAGCTGCTAACCGCGCGGGTGAAAGTGGCTACGCTCTGCCGCGTCGCTACGTCGTTGCTACGTCATCCGACTTCCCTACTTCCGGCAGTCCAGCGCTTCGCAACTCGGACGTAGGCCTGGTTTGTGAACCACGCAAGAACGCAACACGTGGAAGTTTCTGAAAGGCACGAGATTTTGAATCGCACGGTGCATAACAAACATTTGCAGAGTTTAATCCAGCGTTTTAATTATTGACGTGACAACGTCTAATAAATCGATGAACGCCGGCTGCACGCACGAAAAAGTGTCTCGTTACGCACATTGTCCCGTTACGCTGTGTCCCGTTTCCCTCATTGTACGCTTGCGCCGCATCTATCTCTCTTCCACTCGATTGGAACAACCATCGATTTGACTTTTTCAAGGCACATTAAACTTGAAACACTCCCATTTGTTTCCTACTTTTCCTATCATCGTCCTATCCCTAACAGAATAACACAGATTGGAATAAGTTAAATAACAAACATGTATAAAAGTTATAGTTAAAATAATCTCTTCGTTAAAGTAATTAACATATTTGAATTAATGAGTGCAAATAAATGTAAATTTATCAATTAAATTGTAGATTTCATTTCACTCCTTTGTATCCATACAAAATAGTGATAATTCAATAAAAATGATTCAATTTTATTCATAAAAGTATGCAATCATTTCATCAATGTTTTGTTATGACGTTGTCACGTTAAACTGTTGTCCGTAAACCGACTTTACAGACAACCAATTTTTTTAACTCAACTTTCTTCACTCTTCCTTAATTTAAGTGGGTTGGTTGGTAGCCTAGCGGGAAACGACTAATAAGTCGCCCCCGAGACCACCGGTGATACCAAAATCAATGCGGACAGCAATGTCAAAGCCCCCAACCCCCCCGCATGGTAGACTCTTTTCTACTCTGTCCAACTCTTCTTCCGGAACCATCCTTCTGTCTCCCGTAAGCTTCCTGCTTGATTTTAATGCATGCAATTTTGCATCCCGCATGTCAGTGCCCAGGGTTTTCCCTGTGTCTATGCAGGTTTTAACGGGGCCCAACTTATCTAGTTTTAGTCTAGAATAGTCAGTGAGGGGAGTTAGTCATGGCATTGAATATATATAAATACAATGGTCATGGCGACAATCGCTACCATGGCTGGCACATGATGCATGCTACCTCTCCTGCATGGCTAACACCCTGCATGATTAGAGCGTGTGGGCTTCGGCCTGAGACGCACTTAGTCTCCCTACCTAACCAGGAACCCTCCCCAACACACTTAGTTTTTAATTAGGTTAGGAAAAAAACACGTGGAATGTCCAGCAACCACGTTAAAATTTATATTACCCGTCTATAAACTACGCATAATGCAATAACACAACGCAAGTAGTGTTCAACAGCCAAATTTCTTGCGTTTGACTTAATTTCTCGACGGCCATGTTTAAAGAGATCTGTTCCGAAGACTTTTAAAGAATCTGATGTTATGTGTATAGAAGCCCACGATGTTCTTTTTATTATATAAAAAATGTTTTCACTCGTTAAAATTTAACTGAATGTAAGAAAATTACATTTTAAATATATAATTATTGATAAGTAGTTCCTTTTTTAAAAGATAAATATCAATCATCAAAAGGAGCTGGGGTAGATATTTGTTCTCTGCTGTTTTAAAATTTTAAGTTAAAGGGTTGTGACTAGCGAATTGCGTGCTTTATAAACGACAGTGATTTTTTTTTTTTTTGCTTGGTTGCGTGTTGCGTAGTTGCATTCCGAACTTAGGTTATAAACCTGACCTCAATACTCCCACTGCAACCAACTGAATTCTGAAGAAAAAAAATCCAAGGGAAAAAGAAGATTCTGTACGTTTACAAAAGATTCCTTTAGAAATCAGTTGCCAAGAAATAGTTTTTAATACTACAGGAAAATATTGTACCTTTGTACAATACACGGCTCTGGTTATTTTTTCATATATAAAGTACGAAGTACGTTTTTCTAGATAATACTGATTAGTAGAGACCGGAAAAATTCGCGGATTCATTTCACGATATTCTAGAATCCAAACAACTGTACCTTTATATTGCTTCTGTGATTGGCTTACAGTTTATCTGAAGGACTTTAAGCCAATGGAAAACCTTCAACCAAAAAAGTATCGAATCGCAAGCGTCCCATATGACAGGTGTCACGAGTCAATACCCAATGAGCAGGTGGCATTTGTCTGAGTGTGTAGGGGGTTGTGGAGTCTATCCTAGAGGTCATCGAAAGCGCGAATTTTTCCAGTCTCTACTGATTAGGTCTTACGTCTTACAAAAACTGGCGTAAAATGTTATACGATTTTAAATTATGTTTCATTCCAGCATTATTTTTTTTTCTAGATCAAGGAAAATACATTCAAATAATCAATAATAAAATAATCAATAATTCGTTTTATTATTCTTATTAATGCGCACAGTTAATAGTGGAACACCATTCAGGGAGGAGTTTACGAATAACTTTAACTATTGCATGTACTGGGACATCACAAATCATAAATGCCCTGAGAAGAATCTTAACCCAGTATTACTGCGAACACTATTTTGAAGCGATGTATTCGTTTCCTTGTAAAAGTACAAAAAAAAATTACGGTGTGGGTAGGCGAGGTATCTCGCGTGTTCGCATGCCATCTTGTTCAAGCAATCGACGATAATCATTAGTGATGTTTCATGTAGCTTCTGCCGTAGATAGCGTGAACAGCGGACAGTTGAAACACGAAACTCCCAACCGCGACCGAGCTCACTGCAAATAAACAACGTAAAACCACTCCCATTACCAAGGTCACCTTCTGATCACCGTGCTCCTGGGTTCGATCTCTGGATGAGTCATGACTGGACGCAGTTACGCAACGGACGACCAGTACCAATTCCTAAGTTTGCCATCTAGGTTAAAATCTTGTAAATTAATTTCAGAAGGGATTAATACGGAAAACGACGAGGCCAAACTACAAATGTACCTTTGATGTAAGTAAGGGAAAAAATTAATTCGCAACGTCTTGTGAAAATGGCTATAAAACGAGAGAAGTGGTTTTGTAAGCAATGGAATCCATTAATTCAATCAGTAAACTAATGAGTGATATTTTAGATGAATTTTGAACTTATTCTAGAGGTGGGTCGAAAAGTATCAACCTGATACTTTGTCACTGATACGCGCCTGTATCAGGAACGGCAAACGAGTACACTTGAAAAGTATCAGAAACTTTAGTATCAGTTCAGAATTCACCTGGAACAACACCACGGCCAATGAGCGCAGTACCCGATCGCAGATGACGGTCACTTGGGCGGAGCTTGTGAAAGGGGGGGGAGCAGGAACGACGAATAAGGGATAAAGAAGGGAAAGAATGTAGGGGAGGAAGCGCAGGGGAAGGCGTTGAAGCCTTGAAGGAGAGGCGCAAAGCGATATTGTTACAAGCAGGGCTGCCACTCATGGGTTTTTCCACCCAGATCTGGGTTTTTCCAATGGTGTTTGGGTTTCTGGGTTTTTAAATAATGAATTCCAACAATTCTAGGTTTTTTATAATTTTAATTATTTTTATACCTAAAACAATAATAAAGGTAGTAGCTACTGTATCTGTTGCAATATCTGTTTGATAAATGCAAACAAGTCTATGTGTTTCACACACAAAAATACATATAAACACAAAACTAGTTTTCAAGAAGCTAAGTCGAATATTAAATTAGACACATTCTTCAAAGAGGCTTGCAGAACACAAAACCAATGCAACAATTAACCTTCAATCAGACTCTGAATATAGACTAACGTACATGATGCAGTTTTATAAAAACATTTACCGGTTTAAAGAATGCAGTGATGGTGTTTGTTTTGTCATGTATATATTTGTAGGTTTTTTTTTGATATGTGCTGGTCCAAGAATTACTTATACAGCCATTTTGCTGCAGTGTAATTTTCTTGTATTGGTTGTATTTAACCGTTTTCAGTCTTGTAAGGTAATTATTGTTTTATATTAAAACCAGTTATGTTTATATTTTTGAATTAGTACGCAAACATTTTCAACGATAGCATTTTAGACGCATCTGGGTTTTTTACCCATGTGTCTGGGTTTTTTTTATAGGTTATCTAGGTTTTTCATGAATATCAGAGTGGCAGCCCTGGTTACAAGTCGTTTTGTTTATTGTCCTACTTCAAAGTACGCTCAGTGCGCAGTGCGTGCACCGTCTCCCTTCAATAATAAAACTAATTAAATTTTAATATTAAAAAGTACATTAATAGAAGATATAATATTTATATTTGTGCACCTAACAGCTATGAAAATGCAAATAAATTCTCAGTTGACACTAATAACAGATGTAATCAACATATGGACTTTTTTTTTCGATAACAATTAGTAACTAGTGTTTTTATACATTAAAAATTCACGATTTTATCAAAAATAAAAAAAACAGATAGGTACATTAGTGAGCATACTATATCAATGTTTACGTTTCAAATGTTTCTTCAGATTAGTCGATGATTTATAACTCAGTTTTTGTTTACACAAATTACAATTAGCAAACTCATTATTTTCCGTGAAAAAATTCCACACAAATGAAGTCTTTTTCGTGCACTTATCCATTCCTTATTTCACTATAAAAATACTAACTACAAAGCATGACAGCCCGCAACATGGTGATACACGGCCAGGACGAACTGCAGTGAATGTTGAACTGATTGATACTGGTTGTATCAGGCGGGCATGAGAGTATCAGAGGTAGAGAATTACCGGGCGTGATAAATAATGTATCAGATTCTCCTTCCGGTCGCACGGTCTGCGTACGCGGAGCTTTGTTTCCTCCTGGGACCGTCTGATACAGAAGTATCAGAGACTTGTAACATGGTACAATGCTGTATCAGTATCAGGATGGGACAGATACCGAAAATTGCTGTAACAACCCACCTCTAACTTATTCCAGAATTTCTAGGTTAATTATTTCGAATTTTCAAAATGGCGGACAAATCGGCTTATAGGAAGCCGGTTGGCTAGGAAACTAAACTTATTTAAAAATCTTTTATTTTTTATATATAAATAGAAATTTTGCATCGCCCAGGGATCGAAGCAAGGACAGACATCAATCGAATCAATAATCATATTAGTTACAAATTTATTCAATGCATTTTGGAATTTTTCCCGAATTTATAGCTACATAATTACGAATTTCCAAGATGGCACTCAAATGTCACGATGGCGGTTGTCACAGTAATAATAAATTATTACTGCACCCTAGAAGGTAAAAATTAAACTAACATGTCGGCAACACACTCTAGCCGATGGCATGTGTACTACATGGCACTAGCGCTCCTTGTATCGATTATGGAAAACAAAATGGCGGATACATCATGTAGCAGGCGATGTGTGTTAACTAGCGCACCTGGTAGAAAATATTGAAAACAAAGTGGCGTTTCTGTCTCGAACATTCGATACTATTATTTCTTCAAATAAAAAAAAACCACAAGTTCGAATATGTGTGTTATTATTTATGTACCTTATTTAATTCTCAGTCTGGTAAATTTCTCAATGGTCGAGCGGTTAAAGGTGTATGTTTTCCATCCTAGAGGTCAGAGCTGCGATGGTTCGAATCACAGCACTTCCAATTTATTTCGCATAAAAAATTAGATTTAATATGTCGATAAGAACCATAAAAGCCTTCGTAGGTAATGGAACATCGACCATATGTGATGAGTCAGAGCGACATTGACACTCTAGCAACAAACAGGGGAAACAAAGATGTCGACATTAAAGATGGCGGCCTCCAGCAGACGAAAAAAAAATGGAAGATATGTCAGAATCGAAAAAAAAATGGCTGTGAAATCAAATCAAAGATGGCAGACATGTTATTAGAATTAAATATGGCGACCGTGACGAAAATTACAACGTTTATAATCCAAGATGGCTGCTGTAACGAAAAGTGCAACGATGACGTCATACACATCAAAGCTGACATGCGTAACAAAAAGTGCCTCATTAGTGAGCGGGGTGCTCTTTTTAAAGCTGGCAGATCCAAAGATGTCTTGATTCAATATGGCGGCTCCAAGATAGCCACCGGGGTCAAGGTCAAAGGTCAAGGTCAGGTCATCCAAGATTGCAACCGTGACGTCACAATCCAATATGGCGGTCGGAGGAAAAATATGTAAACAATCATCAATCCACAGTCTAGAAGCATGTCCTTGGAGGAACTATTATACACTACAGTTCTTAAATTATATTTAAACATTGTCGATGTAGCGACAGGGTAGTTTTCTGTGTCTGTTAAAGCCATTCCGTTTTATTTTAGAGAAATAAGTAAGTATTAGCTTATAACAAGTAACTAACGAAAAATTGTTTTTGTTTGTCTTTTAAAAATATTAAACCTAAAATCTTTGTAAAACTAAAAAACACTCATCAAAGTAAAAGGCTTTGACTTTTTCTTTCCTCACGGGCCGCGGGGCCCAAAGGCAGCTGCTTATACTGCCTACATGTATAATCCGGTACTGCGCTGATTGGTCGCAAGCAGAAATCGGCGCATAGTACAGAGAACAGTTAGAAATTTTCAACTTTCTGTGCGCCGTGCGCATGCTGTTTTGCTGTGCGTATGCTATTTTCCAATGTGAGAGCTGCTGTCTGCTTGTGTATATTCAACATCTGCACGTCTGTGCTTTGGCTTTTTAACTCTTAACATGATAGAAATTTTTGTTTTTCATTCAAACGTTTTATTCACTGGAAAAAAAAAACACTTACAAAGGAGTTTAAAGTGTTCAGGTTTTGTGGAATTCACTGAACCTATCGTTATTCTGTTTTTTGACGTGACAACGTCTAATAAATCGATGAACGCCGGCTGCACGCACGAAAAAGTGTCCCGTTACACACATTGTCCCGTTACGCTGTGTCCTGTTACGCTCATTGTACGCTTGCGCCGCATCTTCGTTTCCTACTTTTCCGTTAAAGGAATAAACATATTGAATTGATGAGTGCAAATAAAAGTAAATTTATCAATTCAATTGTAGATTTAATTTCACTCCTTTGCATCCATACAAAATAGTGATAATTCAATAGAAATGATTCAGTTTTATTCATAAAAGTATGCAATCATTTCATCAATGTTTTGTTATGACGTTGTCACGTTAAACTATCGTCCGTAAACCGACTTTACAAACAACCAATTTTTTTTTTTGTTAACGCAGGAATGCGTGGACTGTTGGTCACAATGCCGTCGTCCGTAACACAGCTGACTGTTGTGTGGCGTTCGAGTATCTCGGAACTTCCCCCCACGCTTCCCGAGTAGACCGCTTCCCCTCTCGCCATGCTATCACATTACCCCTCCTCCGACCAGGCTTCCCCCCCTCCAGAAGCCGTGACAGTGCAGGGACGTCAGATCGCCACAGCGTGCTGGGGAGCGCTAAGAGCTGGTTGACTGTGACTTGTGTTTTCGTTGGCTGACGTGGGTTGTGAGGCGTCGTGGGCTGCGCGGACATTTTAGTGCCAGTTCGGACCAGTTGTTGTGGCGCGTGCGTGGTTTGGCTGAACGATGACGTCGTGAGTGCTTCTGTACCCGACTGAAGAACATACATACAACCGTGCGTGACTTTCGTCCCTGGAAACCAACCTTCTCTGCAGCCACAAGTGAGTTTTTTCTTCTTGCGTTTGCTTTTGTCTTCGTACTTTTGACACGCACACGTTGTAACCGTACCCATGCCAGTGCGCTTTTGCCTTTTTCCGTTGCATCGGAGATTTATTTGGACTTCGGAATGCTACTAAGATAAGTTTTTTTTAGAGCTTACCAATAAGAGAGAAAAAAAATCAACACACACTGAAAGAGTAGAAAATTATTTAATAGTGGCAGAGTCGCAATGTTCGCGCAGAAACGTTTTCAAACAGAAAAAAGTGCTTTTAAAATACTGTGTGATAAGTTTTCAGTGGAAATTTTTGGTTTAGTTGCATAACGCATGCTCTGCAGTGTACCGTGCAGGCATGCAGCTGATGGGTTTGAACGCCAGCCAACTACGCACGTAGAAATGTTGGCCGCCTGACAATTGTCTACTCTTTGTTTGGGATCCCAGCTTGTACGTGCTATGCGACGGGTCACGCAGTTTGCCTTGCGAACAAATCTCCATAATGAAAGCTTAACAGTATTTGTGGGTGACATTAAAGTTGGTGCGAAGTTTATTTACTGGGCTGAAGTTATATATTTATTTCGTGTCTGTTAGGTTGGCGGTTCTGGCAGCTGGGAATGTTTCCAACACAGGTTGTTGAAAGACGGTCTGGAATCCTTTGAAGGTCGCGACGCGAGAATGCGCCCTAGGGGATCAGGGTTTACTACAGCTGTACAGTGTTGTGCGAATACTTCACGGAAAACAAATCACAGATAACAAGTAGTAAACATTTTAACTGAACATTTATTTATTGATATGTTAGTTTTATTAACAAAAATCAAGGAGAAATATAGTAATTTAAAAAAAAAATCGTATTAATGGCGGCTTAATGGCTGTTTTTAATAACTTTAATTACTGTAGTTGTTTTGACGAAGACTTAAAAGCATCTGCTTAACTTTATTAACTGTATAGTTACGGAAGTTTTGACTAGGCTACTGCATATAATTTTCCAATTCAGCCGTCCCGAAATCGGAAATACCTAGATTTTGTTTGACTTATATGAGGGGTTGGCTGGTTCAAACCACGTTTTAAATACGGTTTAAACTATGGATTAAACTAAGTGGTTTTTATTTAAAAAAAAAAAAAAACACAAATTATGTTGTAAATAATGTTTTTTTAAAATAAAATATAATTTTTTTAATGAAAGATCTGATTCCTCTCTAATAATAACAAAAATTAGCTTATTGATGTTTCTTGTGATTGACGGGAACAAAAAAAATATATATATACTAATCAAGATCTTATAATTTAAGTATATTATTTGAATAAGTTGTAAATTATACCCAGATAAATATTCCTGTAAAATGATATTATTAGTGAATTGTGGATAAAGTGTAAGAAAAGAGGAAATAATTTATTATTAAAAAAATCATTCTGTGGGAAATCCCCAACTACTGTAAATCACCTGTATGTGGGAAACACCCGTTCTATGGAGAATACTCCTCCTGTGGGGAAATACCCTTTCTGTGATAAGTCCCAGTCAGATATGCAGATTTGCTGGACTTCGGTTCTTTGATGTACCTAATAACTTTTTTGGTTCAACATGAGTGGCAGATAGCGGTATATTGTATGGCGTTTTTATGTAGAGAACCAAAATAACTTACGTAATAAAAAAAAAGGCTGGTTAAAAAAAACATGGTTTAAACAAAAAAAAAGTTTGTTTGGTTTAAAACAAAAGTTTTTTTTTCCAACCCTACTTATATATAGGTACTTTCAGTGTAAAATCCAATGTTTACTGTCAGTTCTTCGCAAATTAATAGAAGTCATAAAATTGAAACTTTGTGAAGGTTGTAGGAAATAATTATTCCTTTCATATAAGTACATATTATTATTTTGGATGTCTTTGAGTTCCCCGCCTCTCCGGACACGCAAACGATGTACAGAGCTTCAGGAGAAAAAAAAATGCTATTCGAAAACTATTCAAGATATCTGAGTGGGGTCTATTCACAAAAAGCATTTAAGGAATTTTTTGAGGGTCAAAAAGTAGATTTAAGTGTATTAAGATATAGTTGATTAAGCTTTTAAAATGTTATTTTTATTAGAGATAAAATGGCTAAAGGCGTATTTTTAGAGTAATTTTTCGGCATAAAACAACCGGTTAAGATTTTCGAAAGCACTTGAGGGACTTGCATTACACATGTATCTTCATTTCTGTGCCATATAATGTTACAGTTACTGCTCAGACTTCACAGTTGCCCTAAGCACGAAGAGAAGACTGCGCGCCAGTTCTGAGCCCTGAGCTTAGAGGCGATACCACGCTGGAAGCACCAGTGAGTTTCGCACTTATTATCCCGCCCCACTAACACAGATACACTCCTGACTAGGCGGGCCTACATATATGTAAAAACAGGTTTATTCACAAGACACATAAGTCGACTTGGGTTCGATTTCATGGTGGGATCAAACCAGAAATTGTCTCTAGTTTTCTCCACTAATTTATGCCGTCAATGCTGTCTAATTATGTCGACGAGACGTTAAGCCACAATTCATTCTGAGATCGCAGATCATGTTACATAACCCGACAGAATATACAGTAGGATACACAAACAAAAATACACTCCCAAAAATCTCATAAACAAACGTTCATGCACCGAGCAGAGTTGCTGTTAGCGTAGCCGGCTACTCTGCAGATAGAGCAGGAAATATTGCCAACAGTTGATAAATTAATATGGTTACCAGAAACTTAAACATTCCAAGTAGGAAACAACTATAATTCGCATTTGCAGATATATTACATGAAAAAAACACTTAAATTTTAATATCAGTGATTATAACATTTTATTCACATAAAAATACCCTAACTCGCAGTAAGCGTAGACAACAGCCCCACTTGTGAACAAGTGAACCGAACTACTCAGTACTGGGATTCCCCCCCCCCCTTCTTTCTCCCTATAACACGTCTCAAGCTGTCTACTGTTACTAGAAAAACGTGCTCAATCGATCTAGACGTGACTCTTTCTCCCCTAATATTTTTTTTAAAAACCTAAAATTTTCATTCGTTTTTTAATTAATAAATAATAAAACCAATCAGCATTTTCAAACAACTAGATTTCTTACTAGCAACCAGATAGTTATGTGGCAATACTGAGATCTGGGTCAAATTAGGACGTCAGAAAACACAATGAAACTTTTAACGAACTATATATAAAGCTATTTTTGGCGGGGAAAAAACATTTGAAAATGTGATAAATAAGCGTTTGACGCCATCTTAAAATGATTCGGATACAATTACTGTTTGATAAATATAAAACCTTGATAGTTGGAATGTTAAATAAAGGCTTGCAAAACATTCCTGTCAGGTCTACACTAGATTCACAAACGGGGACGCACCACAACGCCGAAATGCCAAATTGACCACAACGCCGACAGCTAGAAAACTGCTGTGTACCACAACGCCGAAATACACTAACGCCGAAAAATGTCATTGCAGGACTGCCACAAAAGGTTAGGTTAGGTTAGACTAGGTTAGGTTAGACTAGGTTAGGCTAGGATAGGCTAGGTTAAGTTAGGTTAGGTTATATTACGCTAGGTTAGGTTAGATTAGATTAGGTTAGGTTTGATTGTGGTATTTCGGCGTTAAGGTACATTTAAGAAACACACACAAATTCATTCTTTGTTATTTCGGCGTTGTGGTACACAGCAGTTTTCTAGCTGTCGGAGTTTTGGTCAATTTTGACATCCGGCGTTATGGTATTTCGGCGTTGTGGTAACGACCCGATTCAAACAAGGGTTTGAGACAGTTTAGGCAAGGGGATGGGGGGTGGGAGGTTTATGGTGTCGCTGCGTTTCCCAACTTCACTTCCGGCCACACCATTGTTTGTTAGTTATCTGCACACCAGCACAGACATTACCATAGTGCAAATGCCTTCTTTGACGTCAGAGGCTCTGTTCATTTCCTTTTGGGTCGACCCGACGACACATTGTGGATCTTTTTATTTTCCCCCGTACGTGTCTTCTACTACCTTTTGGTTCGGTTCGGTAGAGCTAATGAAAACATGTTGTTATGTCCTTGGAATTAATCAGATACGATTACACTTTAATTCAGGTCGTGTTGGAATTAGCTCTTCATTCTTGCCTGAAAGATCGTTAACCCTCAAATTTAGATTTAAGTCTCCACTCCAGTTTTGTCTTCAAACACCCGAGACCTTTATGCATCATTGTAACATCATTAATTTCACAACCCTTAAGGAGTGAACAGTTGAAAAATACGTATGTCGGTTTGCACTTGAGACAAAGGAAAGTATTTCTCCATTTAATTCACCTGCAAAGTTATTTCTTGGATTTTACTTATCTAAGCGGCCGTTATAAAGTAATGCTCTATGATTCGGCGTTATATTTGACCAATACCAATAGGTAGAAACCGGAAAAATTCGCGATTTCGATGACCTCTAGGATAGACTCAACAATCCCCTACATACTCGGGAAAATGCCACCTGCTCATTGGCTATTGACTCGTGACACCTGTCAACTGGGACGCTTGCGATTCGATTATTTTTTTGGTTGAAGGTTTTCCATTGGCTTAAAGTCCTTCAGATAAATTGTGAGTCAATCACAGAAGCAATATAAAGATACAGTTGTTGTATTCTAGCATATCATGAAATGAACCCGCTAATTTTTCCGGTCTCTACCAATAGGATAATAATTGCAATGGCTTTTCGTGAAACCACCTGAAAACTAGTTTTAGTTAGACTTTTTTTTTGGGGGGGGGGGGGGGCCGTTGAGTGCTAAACTGGCAGAGTAATATTTACTATCGATATTTACTTGAATATCATAGAGTTAAAACACATAAAATGTTGGAGGGAAAATAAACTGTATTATTTGTGTCAAAAAATTCATAAATGTATTTCGTCAAATATTTAAAAAAAAACTGGTATTTTACGCGTACTATCCAAGTTGCGATGTATTAAAATTAAATGCCTGCAAATGAATCTGTTTAATTACCTTTAGAGTTGAGTAAAACATATTATATGAGGTGTTTTTGGGAAATGTTTTGGTGTGGTTGGTTAGTTTGGAAAAAAAAAGTTTGGTGGGGAGGGGTGTCCACAAGATGAGTTCTTACCTCGCATGGAAACTAGTCTAGTTACGTACCTGGTCATCACTGCACATTACCTGTCGGACCATGAGATTTTACAGAACAGTGTATATGATACTTGCATTAAAGAAGACAACAATGTTTTGTTTTCATACTTTTTTTTCTGTGTATGTACCTAGATGACACCCGAACAGAGAACCTCTTGTATCCGAAAGTACCCGAATTGTTAGGGACGGTAAAAAATTCGCGGGTTCAATGACCGCTAGGATGGACTCCACAGTTCTGCGTACACTCGGGCAAATGTCTACCCAGCCATTGGCTGCTGTCTTGTGAGACGTGCCAACGTGCCGATCGGTAAGGGCATGCACAATTCGCGAAAAGAATTCGAGGCCAGCTTAGATTTAAAAAAAACTGTAGCATTGTCTGTGTGTTTCGTGACTGGTAGAATTTCTTTCAGTTGCATGTCATACTATTAGCACACCAATCACAATAATACAGTGTAGGAAGCAAACGAGTCCTGAGTGGCCCGGGTTAAAAAAAAAAAAAAAAAAAAAAGCAACGACTTCTCTCTGCAGACCGCCGCCAATCACAAAGGAAGGAACCGCTGGTGCGGCTATACCTTGTTGCAGTCCAATAGGCGTCCAGATAATATTGCGAAAAATGCCTGCCCTTTACCTATCTGTGATTCGTAGAGACCTGTAAAATTCGCGGATTCATTTCGCGATAGGATAGAGTCCAAATACTTGTGACATTATTTTGCTTCAGTGATTGGGCCACAGTTTATCTGAAGGACTCTGGGCCAATGAAAAATCTTTAACAGAAGAATTAGCGAATCACGATCATTCCAGTCAACAGGTGTTACGAGTCGGTAACCAATCAGCAGATGTAATTTGCACGAGTGCATAGAGGATCATGGAGTCTATCCTTTAGGGATTTGAAATCGCGGATTTTACAGGTCTCTAGTGATCAGATTGATCGGATACAGATGTGTAGAGACCGGAAAAATTCGCGGGTTCAATGACCTGCAGGATGAACTCCATAGTTCTACGTACACTCGGTCAAATGTCACCCACTCATTGGCTGCTGTCTTGTGAGACGACGTCCCAACGTAGCAGTCTGTAATTCGATAAAGCTTTGGTCGGGGCGTTTCTCTTTGGCCCAGAGTAATCCAGGTGAGCTGTGAGCCAATAGCAAAGGCAGCACTGAGGTATAACTATTTGTATTTTAGCCTATCGCGAGATGAATTCGCGAATTTTTCCGGTCTCTGCAGATGTGATGTGGTGTAGTGGTTCTCATTGACCCAGAGTCCATCGGAAGAGTTGTGAGCCAACAGTTGAAGCATTCCCCCCGGTGTGTGCGGGTTGTGCGTGCTGAAGTTGGCGGGAAGCCTTCATTTCACAGACGAGAGAGCCACACCCGAAGTTCATGCTCGCTTTTTTTTTCGTTCTATCGTATTGTACAAACCGGCGTGGCATTAAATTTTGCGGTCGATTAGGATAGGTTAGCTACATTATAAATATTTAAAAACATTGTGGATAGTTGGTTATATTAGGTAAGTATAGCTACATTAAAAATACTGTAAAATCATTTATGGTCGCTTAGCAAATAACTTTTTAATATGTAGCTATTCAGGGCTAGGAAACCGTTTGCATGATTTCACAGTATCTTTAATGTAGCTATCCTAACTAAATCAACCGTCCACAATATTTTAAAAGTATTTATAATGTAGCTAACCTAACCTTTTACAACGAACAAAAAAAAAAAAAAACCGAAGATGCACGATCGGGAGTTTGGCTCTCTCGTCTGTGAAAAGAAGGCTTCCCGAAGTTGGCAACCCTGCGAGCGTGCGCGTGCGGCGCGCCTGTGCGGGCGGCCTGATTGCGCTAACACGTGAGCGCGACTCGCTTCCGGTCACCGGGTCCGCGCATTCCGCGCCTCACCACTCAAGGGAGTTCCGTTCCGGCCCTTATTTATTTATAATCCCCGCATTTCGGGATCGCGCGCGCAGACAAACCCCGGGATCCACGGATAATCCCGGCATTCGGGATGGCAAATGAAAACATTCAAAAAGAATTGTAAAAATCATATTTTCAAAGTGATTTTACTAACAAAGTAAATATATGTTCTTAAACAATAGTCATTTATGAGTAGAGACCGGAAAAGTTCGTGCTTTCGATGACCTCTAGGATAGACTCCACAACCCCCTACATACTCAAGCAAATGGCACCTGCTCATTGGCTACTGACTCGTGACACCTGTCAACTGGACACTTGCGATTCGATACTTTTTTGGTTGAAGGTTTTTCATTGGCTTAAAGTCCTTCATATAAACTGTAAGCCAATCATAGACGCAATATAAAGGTACAGTTGTTTGGATTCTAGCATATCGTGAAATGAATACGCGAATTTTTCCGGTCTCTATTTATGAGTAATCAGACTTGATATTCACACAATCACTATAGAGTTTTTCCACAAAAACCATAGAGATCTCCTTTAATTTAAATAAACTAATAATATTATATGTAATTAATAAATTTAAATGTTTATGTAACAAAAAATAACATCTCTATAAATTTAAGTAAGCATTTTACTTCTACACAACAACAAGGTGGGTAGTAACAAAAAAACATTTCATATATTAAAATAAGAATCAGTTGAACGTAACATTATGACAAAAAAAGATAACCCTGAACTGCAAGAACATACTGTCTGTTTACTATTCACAATTGTAAGCAATAATAATATGACATTCTAATTTGTAACACAAGCATTATTTTAGGTAATATACGCTAACTAACCACAAATGGAAAAAAAAAAAAAAAAAAAAAACCATTGCTACTTACGTGATCCAACGCGCAGATTTTTAGACACCTTTTCACTCACAGTCACAACTTTCACAAATCACAACTTCACTGTTTGCAAGCAAAAACGTGACTAAAATCAGCTGTTAAAACAAGATGGTCAAATAAAAAAATCAAAATGACACTGACTGATAAAATGAGTGGATTTCGTTTGGAAATTTTTCGTTTTTTGAAACCTGAATATTTCAGGGTTTTGAGAAAATATAATTTTTATTGATTTATAAAAAATTGGTATTCCAAAAATAAGACGTTTTGAAACGAAGGCTACATAAGAATTGTTAATCTAAAACTATAAACCACATGAATTCATGTTTTTAGAACATGGTAGGCTTGAGATAAAAATTGGCTTTCAAGATAATAAAAACCATTAAAAAAAGAGTTGTATGGTTGAAAACGTTTTTGCGAACAACTAATTATGGTTATGTTGTCAATTAATTTGAAATCGTGTTTACAAAACGAAATATTAGAAGCAAAATAACTGAGGGCAGCACAAACGTCTGCTACAGGAGGTCTCAGTTATCGGTAGAGACCGGAAAAATTCGCGGATTCATTTCACGATATTCTAGAATCCAAACAACTGTACCTTTATATTGCTTCTGTGATTGGCTTACAGTTTATCTGAAGGACTTTAAGCCAATGGAAAACCTTCAACCAAAAAAGTATCGAATCGCAAGCGTCCCATATGACAGGTGTCACGAGTCAATACCCAATGAGCAGGTGGCATTTGTCTGAGTGTGTAGGGGGTTGTGGAGTCTATCCTAGAGGTCATCGAAAGCGCGAATTTTTCCAGTCTCTAGTTATCGGGAATCACATATGACAATTATTCTTATATTTTCGAGGCAAGCGTGCGTTATTAATAACTTTTGATGTGTCTCAATTAATTTTTAATTCAAATATCAAACTATATAACATGTTGAAACACAATGTAAATACATGCTATGATAGCAGCTAAACAAAATATAAAAAAAAAACTACAAAAACTTTAAAAACTATAAGAGTTGCCGGCGGTAAATTGTAAAAAATTTTAAAGGTTATAATTTCATCCGCCTGTCCGTCGAAAGTTTTGACGGACGGATGGAATTTTCCGAGCCTTCTGATTGGCCGTGGGGTCGAGAAACGCGCGGACGCGACGGATCATAGTGAGCCCAGCCGTACCCACTGTTCTCCCCGAGTTACGTACACACACACACACACACACACACACATCACAACAAACTCGGACCGTTTATAGTGTGTAGGGTCCTCTGCTGTCGTGTTTGTGTTTACACCGCGAGCATCGAGGAAGAGAAGCTCCTCTCTGTTTGCGCCCAGATATCACCGCTTTTATCTCGCCCTCACGAGGGGAGGTCGTGCCTATCTCCCGCTCTCACCTCCCCCCCCCCCCTTCTCCACTCCACGATATACTAGCTGGGGTGGGAAAAACTGATTCTCAGCTATGAGTTCTTCGGCAGAGTCGATTTTTTTTAAATATTCGCGTGACAGTCCGGAAATTTTCGGTAACTCCCTAATGCCCCATGTTCCAAACACCCCCCCCCCCCCCCCCCCCGTTTAGTAGACTCTTTTCTACTCTGTCTAACTCTTCATCCAGATCCATACTCTGTCTCCTGTATACTCCTATGGATAGAGACCGGGAAAATTCGCGGGTTCATTTCACGATATGCTAGAATCCAAACAACTGTACCTTTGTATTGCTTCTGTGATTGGCTTGCAGTTTATCTGAAGGACTTTGAGCCAATGGAAAACCTTCAACCAAAAAAGTATCGAATCGCAAGCGTCCCAGTTGACAGGTGTCACGAGTCAATAGCCAATGAGCAGGTGGCATTTTTCCGAGTGTGTAGGGGGTTGTTCAGTCTATCCTAGAGGTCATCGAAATCGCTAATTTTTCCAGTCTCTAGCTATGAGTTCTTCGGCAGAGTCGATTTTTTTTTTTATCTTCGCGTGCCAGTTCGGAAATATTCGCGAACTCCCTAATGTCCAACACACACCCCTTACCCCCGCATAGTAGACTCTTTTCTACTCTGTCCAACTCTTCATCCAGATCCATCCTCTGTCTCCTGTATACTCCTTATGGAATTAATTCATGCCCTTTGCGTCCCGCATGTCCGTGCCCAGGGATTCCCCTGTGTCCATGCAGTTTACCTGGGTCCAATTTAGCAGAGTTTTAAGCTACTTTTAAGATTAGGGGAGTTAGTCATGGCGCTAATCGCTGACATGGCAGGCTGGCTAAACCCCGCACAAAGGACACGATATATGCGACCCTCTCCCTGAGTGGCTAATCCCAGCACGACCATGCGTATAGATGCACATAGGTCCCTCCCTAAACCGGACCCCTCCCAAATACTCTAGTTTTAGTTAGGTTAGAAAAAATCTGTGCGCTCAAAAAAAAAAAAACGCAGGCGGAGAGGGAGAGGAGTTCCAGGACGGTATTCCAAGACGTCCGGGTAATGTAGCGCATAAGCACTGCCTTGTTGGGATACAACCGTCACCTAACTCGCGGACCGTATACCAGAACCTGTCCAAACTTAATCCCAGTAAGGAAACAAATCGGCAACCGTTTTAATAAACGGAGCTATTCGCGAGGCTAGAAATTGATATAGACGCATTCTTAGCGGACGTTTCGCAACCATCGATACAATTGTTACGGCAAAAGTATACTAGAGACAACAGCACCATCGCACAAAATAATAGAACGGCCTTTATAATTTTCTCGAGTACATTTGAAGTTGCGATTATTTATTATGACCATTAAAGTGTACCAAATATATTCCAGGATAGTTTCGCTACCATACAGTTTAATTTGGCACACCAACACGCTTGGTACGGAACCCGAAGATCACGAAAGTGAATATATACTAGTTACTGGCGCCAGACGCGAATCTGCCAACTGGTCGAAATCAATGGGAATTTGGGCAACAGAACGGCAACGGGTAGGACACCAAAATACGTTCCAGAAATATGGAACTGGCCGTATCCTACCGTGCACTAGGAATACAGTAAGGTTACAGGTGTACCGTAATCAATACCTAAACTCTTATTTTAGTGTCTTGGAATACCGGCCCTAGTCTTGTGGTAAGAGGAATAGGCGAGACCTGTAGTGACTGTGTCGCTGACGACAGATCTCTTCTCTAGCTAGTGACAAGTGACCAGGCCAGTGATAATGCAATTTCTGTGCCTTTGATAGTACAGAGTATAGCTACAGTGCATTGGCACAGACTATCTGGACTCCAAACGCTTTCGCAGGGTAATAGTGTATCAGTTTACAGTCAGAAATTACGTTAAATTGACTTTACAAACAACCAATTTTTTTTATATGAAGAATTTACCTCAGAAAAACGAAGAGTCCTTCGTAATTTCACATAACTGTATCTCCGTAGCTACTACGCAGTATCCCGACTTCTGAGTTCTTTTTTACTGTAAACACGGTGCACACGCGCGTGGAAAAAGAAAGTTTGATTTTGTTGTAAACATAAATAAATAAATAAATAAATATATATATATATGAATGTGTTGTTATTACTCCAAGATTATTCTTGTGGATGCATGTCAAAAACCAAGTAAACTCAGTACACGTAAATGTTCAAATATCCGTGGATGATTTGTAACTGCGCTCATCGGTAATTCAAGGAGCAAGTATCTGAGAGTGCAGCTGAAGTGTTCCTGGACCACAGCAGCCCTGTTGTCGCGACTCGTTCCATCAGTCAGGACAGCCTTGATGCCCGAGTATCGATCTGACAGGTCCTCTGCAGCCCCTGTCCTCGCCCCCAGGGACAGCTGTGTCCTAGCAGCGCGCGGAGGACTGGTGGCAGCCCTGCTGTGGGGCAGAGGGCGGTTGGCAGCCCTGCTGTCGGGCGGAGGGTGGCTCCTGCGCTCGGCGTACAACCGTTTTTTTTTTTGACGTGACAACGTCTAATAAATCGATGAACGCCGGCTGCACGCACGAAAAAGTATCCCGTTACGCACATTGTCCCGTTACGCACATTGTACGCTTGCGCCGCATCTATCTCTCTTCCACTCGATTGGAACAACCATCGATTTGACTTTTTCGAGGCACATTCAACTTGAAACACTCCCATTCGTTTCCTACTTTTCCTATCATCGTCCTATCCTTAACAGAATAACACAGATTGGAAGAAGTTATATAGTTAAAATAATCTCTTCGTTAAAGTAATAAACATATTCGAATTAATGAGTGCAAATAAAAATAAATTTATCAATTAAATTGTAGATTTAATTTCACTCCTTCTTTGTATCCATACAAAATAGTGATAGGCTAATTCAATAAAAATTATTCAATTTTATTCATAAAAGTATGCAATCATTTCATCAATGTTTTGTTATGACGTTGTCACGTTAAACTATCGTCCGTATACCGACTTTACAGACAACCAATTTTTGAAGTCACACTTCTTTAGGCGTGTTATGGAAAAAAAAAATGATAGTGAATTTTTACGATGCACGCTCATCGTGCAATTTAATTTTCACAGAATGAACAAAACGGTACTTACAAATAAAAATTATGTATGTGCTTGAAAATGATATTTTATAGTAATTGTTGCATATTAGTTCATCTGATCAAAAAATATTTATTTAGTGTGAAAATCAGTGATATGAATTGTGTTTATAAACTATTTCAAGTGTATTTATAAAAGTGAGGTTATGTCTCCGTATGTACAAAGATGTCAGTTGCTTGTAAGCTTCCATTGTTGCTGGCAGGGAGTGTCTGTGGGTTTAGTACTAATCTCCTGACCGTTTTCATAGGAGTGTTTGTGAGGTTATGTTTACATATGTATAATTTATTTGCATTATAAATTATTATTACATTATTATTAAAGAAATAATTGAAATTAATAAATTAGAACAACAATTCATCATATTTATTGAATTTTTTGTTAATATCATTTTCTCGAATAATTTACAAAATAAAATAATTAATTTGTTCATGTGCTTATATTATTATTGAATGCTGAGTATTTATTTAATTTTTTTTTTAATTCGATTGATTTTGTACTTTACCAGTCGTGTTTATAATACCACTCCAGTATTTTTATTATTTTATTTCTATTAATTATTAGTTAGTATTTTATTACACCATGTTATCTGACGCGCATACGCAACGCAAGTACACGCACCCATTTTTAATATAATAATAAATTTTTTCCCCTCTTTTTTTTACACTTTGACTAAAATTCACTAAATTAAACAGGACAATTTAACACTCACAAGAGCAAGATTGTGTGTGAGTGCATCTAGTCACTTTAATCTAGTGCGGTACTTTGACTAATGTAAATATTTTTTAAAAAAATTGTAACAATTTGAAAAGAAATAGATAAGAATAACTTAAGAAATCCTACATAAGTTTTTATAAAGTTTAAAGTAAAAAAAGCAGTTAGTTCAAATTCAAAATAAGTATAACATTATTTCAGAAAAAAATATATAGCCTACACATAAAAAAGTCAAAATTTAAAATTCAAAGTAAAATTACAAATAGATAAATTACTATTATAAAACCATATTTTAATATTACAGAATCTCTTTATCATATCAGTTAAATTATTCAGGCAAAGATTTGAAAAAACAAATTTTTCATAAAGAATAACTACAATGTTTGGAAGAAAATATTCTAAATATCTCTGTGAAATTGTTTTATGCAGTAGAGAACTCAGCGACAAGGAACGTTTTTATCAACGGAAAGATTGAAAAAAATCATATTAGTGATTATTTAAAGCCTAATGTAGTGATTATTTTTGACCTTTTTCGCATTTGACTCTTTCCCGAATACAAATGCGCAGATCTGTGGAGTCCAATGAAGTAAATCGCAGACGCTACCGTCTCGCGGTGAATACCAGGCTAGCCTGCACCGTCGTGTAGGCACTGCCAGTTGCTTCAGGTGAACAGGTTTAAGTAGACATGCTTACAAACGCGAAAGTTTTCGGTCACACGGCAGTCGGTATGAAGTGTGTTCAACTGCAAAACCAACTGTCTGCTGCCATGGAATGAATGTGTTGCGGATCCTATTTATTTGAACAAGTGTACCTACCTCAGTTGGAGAATTACCGGCAGCATCAATTTTAAAACAACAAAATATACACCAGTTGATTTTTTTGTTGTAATCGGTTGGGACACCTGTATTTCGCGAATACATTTCGTGTCAAGGTATTTCACAAAATACTGTAGCTTTTCTCCTGTGGTTATTGGCTGAGGTCGGTGAGAGGTGTCGTCCCGCTCTTGACGGGGCCAATGAGAATGTGGTCACCGTACTGCTGCACCCTCGCAATTTGCCATGAGGCCCATCCATGACTCTTAGAAAAAGCTACAGTGTTTTGTGAAATACCTTGACATGGAATGAAATCGCGAAATACAGGTGTCCCTGGTAATCGGTAACTTGTGCCAGGAACATTTTCCATCGTGCGTTTTTCGCAAAGGACTGTTTACACTCTCAACACTCAACCGCTAATCAGATGCTTATGTAGAAGAGATGTCGTTCTGAACTACCGTCGCCAATCTGTTCGCAAAATTTTGAACGTGTTTACCTGAAGTGGTTCAGTGTCCAGTGTCGACTGCGCGACCTGGCGCAGGGCTGCTTCAAGGTCGCACGCAGCCTGCCGGGCGGAACACACAACCTCGCGACAGAGCCCGCAGGTGTGTCGTGAAAGCTGTTACCCACGCGACGCGCGCGACACACGCGTCCTCCGCGGTGAGCGAGGCTCCCAGCTATCGCAGGTCCGCCGTCTTCCTTCCCGGATCCCGGGTGGTTCAGACACCGGAACAATACGTCACACGCTCGGCCTGGGCACTTTCAGACGACGCAGCATTGTGCGCAGGTTCTCACCCTGCCCGCGCCGTCACCGCGGGAGTGTCACGTCATCACCTCACTCTCTCACGTGCTCTCATATGCACTCTCTTGTTTCCAGGCGGTTGAAACCTCTCGCTTCGTACTAGTACTACATACTGCGTGCATGATGATCACCAGTGACCGCAAATATTGGCGGATTATTTTTCGTGATTAATAAGTAGGGACCGGAAAAATTCGCGATTTCGATGACCTCTAGGATAGACTCTACAAACATCTACATACTTGGACAAATACCACCTGCTCATTGCCTACTTACTCCTGAGACCTGTCAAAAAGAATGTTAGTGATTTGATACATATTTTGTTAAGGGTTCTTCACTGGTTCAGGGTCCTCAAGATAAAATGTGGCCCAATCACTGAAGCAGCATGAAGGTAAGCGTATTTTGATCCTAGCCTATCGCGAAATGAATCCGCGAATTTTTCCGGTCTCTATTAATAAGGGCATGCATTTTTAGCGAAAAGATTTCTAGAGTAGCTGAAAGTTGAAACACTGTAGCATCGCCTGTGTTTCGTGATTGGGTGAGTTTCTTTCAGGTACATATCGATTGTTACATCACCAACCACAGTAATTCATAGAGACTGGAAAAATTCGCGGATTCATTTCACGATATGATAGAATCCATACAACTGTACCTTTATATTTCTTCTGTGATTGGCTTACAATTTATCTGAAAGACTTTGAGCCAATGGAAACCTTCAACCAAAAAATTATCGAATAGCAAGCGTCCTAGTTGACACGTGTCACGAGTCAGTAGCCAATGAGCAGGTGGCATTTGCCCGAGTGTGTTAAGGATTGTGGGGTCTATCCTAGAGACCATCCAAAGCGCGAATTTTACCTGTCTCTAGTAATTCAGTTGGAAGTCCCGAGTGGCTCGGTCAAACAAGGCAACGACTTCTCTCGCAGACGGCCGCCAATCACACGGAAGAAACCGCTGTTGCGGGTAAACCTTGTTGCCGTCTAATAGGAGATCCGATTTTTTTCGATAAATTTGCCTGCCTCTAGTGATTAGCTGTATGATTCAAATACTTATACATTTAAGCTAGTTACTGTTTAAATGGAAGGCTTTTAGGGCCAATGGAAAACCCTCAACCAAAAAAGTATCAAATCACAGGCAAACCAGTTGAGACGACTTAGAAGTCAGCTTCAACTGACTGAACTGGCATTATTTGCCCGAGTACACAGAGGACTGTGCAAAGTAGCTTGGCTTCTGGGTTATAGCCGCGTCCAAGGGGAAAATTATCACCGACGTTTCGGTGACTTTGCAGTCGTCATCATCTGGGCAGAGTTTGCACACTGAGGACATTGTAAGTTATTATTCTGCCTTTATACTGTTACGAACGCGAGAGACTAGAGACCCGATGCCAGGTTCGAGGCTGGTTGGCGGCCCTGCACGGCCACGTGCGGTCCGCTGACGTAAGGCATGCCACGCGCGCCTGGCCGGATTACAAGGGTCGTCGATAACCCCTCCCCTCTCCGCTCCCCGTGCATCGTCCTGCCTCGGCGCCGTTATCTATCGCTGAGCGGCCTTGGGAATTCCGCGGGGCCGCCGCAGCGAATTGACGCTGATTTTTCTGGACTGTTCGGGCGTCGGGTCGGTCTGGGATGACGCGACTCGTCACAGCTTCTCTCGTTGGTTCTGGAAAGACGACCCACGACTATTTAAGCCGTGACGCCGGTCTCCGCGGGAGTTCCGAGCGGATTCCGAGCGAAGGGAAGTACGACGCGTAGTTCGAGAGTGCGGCGACTGAGTGGCGCGAGACTGTGTGTGTGGACAGGCTCGAGGTGAGGGGCGAACCACTGTCGAGCCTAGCTCCAGTGAGGAGTGCGGACTGCGGAACTTGACAGACATTGGGTGACTTGAGGATAAACATTTTTAAGTGCGAGTAATTGGTGATAAGGCATTTTTAAGTAAGATTATTTATAAATGATGTAAATATTAGTAAACATTAAAAATGTAATAAAACTCAATTGGGCTATCCCTAACGAACCCAGTTCTTCCCCACATAATTCATCCTAACAATACACTTAAAAATGTTTATAGACACAATTTATATCACTAATATTCAAAATAAATATTTTTTTTTAATTATATGGACCAGTATTCAATAACAATCACTAAAGTATATTATTTAAGAGCACATATTATAATTTTTATATGTATGTAGCCTTTTTTTTTAATCCTGTGAAAATTGCTTTGCATGATGTGCGCATCGTAAAAATTCATTCTCGTAGTTTTTTTTTCATAATGCTCATAAAGAAGTATAGGCTAACTCCATAAAGTGTTTCTGTTGTGTAATGGAGCGCACTATCTGCGAGTGTACCTCAGGAGTGAGATTGTGCCTGTGGTCGTCGGCAAACAGCCTTATCTCGGGCGGCAAACACGCACTAAGTACTGTTTACAAACTATCCACACATCTTCGTCAAGTTACGGGTATCTCAGCAATATTACGGATACTATGTTAATCTTCGTTTGACGTCAACTCACAAGAACAGTTTTGACACATCAAAAACCTTTTATATTTTTCAATTCATACATAGAGACCTTGCAAAATTCGCGGATTCATTTCGTGATATGCTACAATTCAAATAATTATGCCTTAGCGCTGCTTCTACCACTGGTTCACTGCTAATCTGGAGTAATGAGGGCCAATTAGAGACCCTCGCTCAAAGAAGTGTCGAATCACAGACACTCGGTCGAGACGACTCGCAAGTCAGCAGCCAATGAACAGGTGGCATTTGCCCGAGTGTGTAGAGTGTAGTTAAGTCTATCCTGGAGGTCATTACCCCGCGAATTTTTCCGGTCCCTACTAATCGCTTTTCATTACAATTTTGTTGTGAACGTACTGGTGCGCGCGCGTAGATATTGAAATATCGCGGGTCTCGTGTTTAAATATCACTGGCAGGCATCGTTGCTTGGGATATCCTCGCTCTTACTGCTTGCCCTTTGTAGTGAATTTCAACTTCAAACACATTGGTGTTTGCGGATTACTCCGCAGTATCTCTAACATTTTATTGATACAACAAACATTGATGAGCTATTTAAATTATTCTTGCAATGGATAACACTGGATATCACGTGGAAACCTTAAGAATTTACAACTAAGAATTTATATAAACACAAGAACAACCCAAAATCTACTAATATCAAATTTTTAATGCCTAGACAGCACGGAGAATCCCGTGGAATTATTTTAGCTATAATTGTATTTATTTTTCTTTCTAAATTCGTTCCACGTAATTCTCTGCGCTGTCTAGGCTTGTATAACATTTGACACGAATCAAATTTGGCTTGTTCTTGTGTTTATGTATTAACGTTTTTGTAAATTCTTGCGGTTTTCCTATGATAATAAACCTGGGGTAATCCAGCAACGACGTGAGTTCATGAAATAGTTTTAAATCAACAGACAAAAATCGGCGCTACTTTATTGCATTACATTTTACATACATCTCGCTAGTACTGAAAATATGTTTAAAAAATGTATAGTTTTGTGATTAGACCAGATTATTCCTACCTTACGGCCGGCATTCTCGCGTTCCCCTCCCACATGTGCGCCCTAATAGGGTAGGGTGGGAGTAACATTCCAGTTCGCTTTTCATAACATTCCAGAGGTTATTTAAAAATGAACTGTTAGGGATCGCTAGAGACCGGAAAAATTCGCGGGTTCATTCGGCGATAGGCTAGAAGTCAAATACATAGTATACCTTTTAGATGATTTTGCTATTGGCTTACTGTTCATCTGTACGAATCTCAACCAATTATAAACCCTCAACCAAAGAAGGATCGAATCACAGACATACCAACTGAGACGACTCACAAGTAAGCAGCCAATGAACTGGCGTTATTTGCCCGAGTGTACAGGGGAATGTGCAGTCTATCCTGAAGGCTATTGAAACCGCGAATTTTTCCTGTCCCTAGGGATCGCTCCCTTTTGTTTAATCGGGAGGGTATTAGAGCTTCGACAATGACCAGCGGCTGGAGTATGATTGGCCAGTGTTAATTTGACGTTCTGATTGGGGGAGAATACTGTGGCACCGTGGTGACACCCACCCTTGTAGCACCGAGCAGCGACCGGACCGCCCTAGTTAGTGGCAGGGAAATGCGTTCAGGGTGTCCACAAGGGAAAAAAAAATATTTCGTACCAACTTAGGCGAGAAAAAAGAACTAGATTTGAAAAAAAAGTACTAAATTATAATTTGTTATGGTTTTGACAATTTGGGAAGTTATTATGACATTGCAATGCTCTAACTTAAGTATCACACCACACACACATAAATTCCATAGTTTTTTAAAATAATTACGCTTAATAATAAAACATATTGGAGTTACTGTAATATTATTATATTAAAGAAAACAGTACTAGATCTGAACGTATGTACTAGACCACTAAAAAACTTATAAAAGTACTTGATCTAGTACGAAAGTACTAAGCTACTAACTGTGGACACCCTGAATGCGTTGTCCCTGAAGAATGCGTATTTCGCGGTGCTTGTTCGGTTGAGTGGTCGGGGGAAGATAGAGAGGAAGAGAGATAGAAAGAAAGAGATAGCTAGCTAGTTAGTTGTAGCTGTCAGCGTGCAGTCCAGTAGCAGAGTGAGGCGTTGTTGCTGGCGACGCGATTCCTCGAGTTACAAGGTCAACGAGCCCGACCATCCACGCCACATCTGTGGAGGCTGGGTCCTTGTTAAATACATTAGCGCGTGCTGCTGGCGCCCAGGGTTTACTTGAGGGGAGGGAACAACACATGCTTCTGGGTTGTAGCCGTGTCCTTGGCAAATAATTCACCGACGTTTCGGTCGACACTGCAGTCGCCATCATCAGGGAGCAGTTACCTACCTACCTACCTACCTAGTAGGTAACTTCTCCCTGATGATGGCGACTGCAATGTCGACCGAAACGTCGGTGAATTATCCGCCAAGGACACGGCTGCAGCCCAGAAGCCAAGCTACTTCAGACAATGGCTGCGAAAGCCCTGTGAACATTATTAACACATGCTTATTTTTTCAAAAACGTTTTAGCATTATTGTTTGACCGACCTCTGAATTTAAATTTTAATTATAACACATTATCGCTTATTCAATGACAGGTTATTCTTGCACCCAAGTTGTCCTTCCGACCTTAAAATAGTGTGAAAATAATAGATTCGTGAAAAAAAAATTGATCTAGTTACCGTATAACTAGGGACCGAAAAAATTTGCGGTTTCAATAGCCTTCAAGATAGACTGCACATTCCCCTGTACACTCGGGAAAATAACGCCAGTTCATTGGCTGCTGACTTGTGAATCGTCTCAGCTGGTTTGTCTGTGATTCGATCCTTCTTTGGTTGAGGGTTTCGATTTATAATTGGTTGAGATTCGTACAGATGAACAGTAAAACAATAGCAAAATCATCTAAAAGGTATATGTATTTGACTTCTAGCCTATCACCGAATGAAACCGCGAATTTTGCAGTAATGACCGAAAAAATTCGTGGACGCAGGATAGCCTCCATTATCCTCAGTTTTCAAGCAAACCCACAAGTTAATCGGGTGCTAACTTGTGAGGGCGTCTCCACTGGGTAGCTTGTGTTTCGGTACTTCCTTTGACGGAGGTTCTCTAATTGGCCCAGGAGTCCTCCAGATTAACAACGAACCAATAGCGGAAGTACAGGGTGCAGGGAATTCGCGCGGACTCCGCACAGGGGCGCAGGGCAGACGCGCTGGATGGAGAAAGGAACTCCTCCCCCCCCCCACCCCCCGCCGCGGCAATCGATGGCAACGAGCTGGGGCCTAACTGCGGGCGATGAGATAACTGCCTGGCGAGGGGCGCGGGGCAGGGAGTGTCGTGCCACGTGACCCACTTGCGGGGCAGCCCCGCTCAGTGGCGCGCGGTCCCGTTACTGCTGGGGGGGGGGGGGGGGGGGGCGTTTTAGCCACCGGCGACACTGGCGCTGTTGCAGCGAGGTACACCCGCGCTGGCGATTGTTTCCTTCCATCAGGCCGGGCCACTCCCGCACTGGTTGGCTGATGTGATTGGTGTGAGGACCCAGACAACCACGAAACACAGACAATGGTAATAAGTAGGGACCGGAAAAATTCGCGGATTCATTTCACGATATGCTGGAATCCAAAAAACTGTACCTTTACATTGCTTCTGTGATTGGCTTACAGTTTATCTGAAGGACTTTGAGCCAATGGAAAAACTTCAACCATAAAAGTATCGAATCGCAAGCGTCCCAGTTGACGGGTGTCACAAGTCAATAGCCAATGAGCAAGTGGCATTTGCCCGAGTGTGTAGGGGGTTGTGGAGTCTATCCTAGAGGTCATCAAAAGCGCGAATTTTTCTAGTCTCTAGTAATAATTAGAGACCGAAAAAATTAGCGAATTCATTTCGTGATAGGCTAAAATTCAAACTTGTGAACAATTCTGCTGGTTCTGCGATTGGCTCGCAGTTGAACTGGAGCTCTCTGGGCCAATGGCAGATTATTTACCAAAGAAGCGTCGAATCACAAGCCACCCAGTGGAGACGCCTCACAAGTTAGCACCCAATGATCACTAGGGACACCTATATTTCGCGAATACATATCGTGTCAAGGTATTTCACAAAATACTGTAGCTTTTCTCCTGTGGTTATTGGCTGAGGTCGGCGAGAGGTGTCGTCCCGCTCTTGACGGGGCCAATGAGAATGTGGTCACCGTACTGCTGCACCCTCACAATTTGCCATGACTCTCAGAAAAAGCTACATTGTTTTGTGAAATACCTTGACATGAAATGAAATCGCGAAATACAGGTGTCCCTAATGATCACGCGTGTTTGCTTGAGAAATGCATAGGATAATGGAGGCTATACTAGAGGTCATTGAATCTGCGAATTTTTCAGGTCTCTAGTAATAAGTAGAGACATGCAAAATTCGCGGGTTCAATGACCTCCAGGATAGACTCTACTACACTCTACACACTCGGGCAAATGCCACCTGTTCATTGGCTGCTGACTTGTGAGTTGTCTCGACCGAGTGTCTGTGATTCGACACTTCTATGAGTGAGGGTCTCTAATTGGCCCTCATTACTCCAGATTAACAGTGAACCAATTGCAGAAGCAGCGCTAAGGCATAATTATTTGAATTGTAGCATATCACGAAATGAATCCGCGAATTTGCAGGTCTCTAGTAATAAGTAGGGCAGGCATTTTTCGCGAATAAATCTGAACGCCTACTAGACTGCAACAAGGTATACGCACACCAGCAGTTTCTTCCTTGTGATTGGCGGCCGTCTGCGAGAGAAGTAGTTGCCTTATTTAGCCGAGCCACTCAGGACACGTTTACTTCCACACTGAATCACTGTGATTGGTGTTTTAACAATCGTCATGTACCTGAAAGAATCTCACCCAATCACGAAACACAGACGATGCTACAGTGTTTTAACTTTCAGCTAGTCTCGGAATCTTTTCGCGAAATATGCATGGCCCTTGTAATAAGTTGAGACAGGAAAAATTCGCGGATTCGTTCGGAGATTGGCTAGAAGTCAAATACATATACCTTTTAGATGATTTTGCTATTAGCTTACTGTTCATCTGTACGAATCTAAACCAATTACAAACCCTCAACCAAAGAAGGATCGAATCACAGACAAACCAGCTGAGACGACTCACAAGTCATCAGCCAATGAACTGGCGTTATTTTCCCAAGTGTACAGGTGAATGTGCAGTCTATCCTGAAGGCTATTGAAACCGCGAATTTTTCCGGTCCCTAGTAATAAGTAGGGCCATGCATATGGCTAGCTGAAAGTTAAAACACTGCAGCACCGTCTGTGTTTCGTGATTGGGTGTGTTTCTCCCAGATAACATATCGATAGAGACCGGAAAAATTCGCGGATTCATTTAATTATATGCTAGAATCCAAACAACTGTACCTTTATATTGCGTCTGTGATTGGCTTACAGTTTATCTGAAGGACTTTGAGCCAATGGAAAACCTTCAACCAAAAAAGTATCGAATCACAAGCGTCTCAGTTGACAGGTGTCACGAGTCAATACCCAATGAGCATGAGGCATTTGCCTGAGTGTGTAGGGGGTTGTGGAGTCTATCCTAGAGGTCATCGAAGCGTGAATATTTCCAGTCTCTACATATCCAATGTAACAACACCAATCAATAAGTAGGGACACCTGTATTTCGCGAATACATTTCGTGTCAAGCAGGGGCGCAACAATAGGGGAGGGGGGGCAAGGGTATTTGGCCCCCCCCCCCCTCTAAAACCTTGAAGTGGGGGCAAACGTGGGCAAAGAAAGTGCTGTGTAATCAATTTTTAGATAATAAAACTGCTTAAATAGCACCATTTTCCACCTCTTCAATAAGGGGGATCGATGATTCTTTATAAAAAGGTATATTGCCCCCCCTTTGTAAATTTAGTTGTTGCGCCCCTGGTGTCAAGGTATTTCACAAAATACTGTAGCTTTTCTCCTGTGATTATTGGCTGAGGTCGGTGAGAGGTGTCGTCCCGCTCTTGACGGGGCCAATGAGAATGTGGTCACCGTACTGCTGCACCCTCACAAATTTGCCATGACTCTTAGAAAAAAAGCTACAGTGTTTTTGTGAAATACCTTGACATGAAATGAAATGGCGAAATACAGGTGTCCCTAACTATAAGTTTAAACACACGGTTATTGTGGCTGTAGCGCGTGCAGACCTCGACGCAGCGACGCGGAGGGTGAAAGTGCCATCTGCAGGCGACGGGGGCTCACCACGGGCGCCAGGAAGTGCACGGGCTCTCCCCCGAGCGAGCAGCCCCGTTGTCGCCGTGACGCAAGGCGCGGGAAAGCCAGGGTGTCGACTCTCTCCAGGGGCTGACAGACAGGCGCTGCGGAGCTCTTACCTGCTGTTCAGGATTTCGCGCTTAGTAGAGACCGGAAAAAATTCGCGAATTCATTTCGCGATAGGTTAAATTAAAATATTTTTACCTCAGTGCTGCCTCTGCTATTGGCTTAACACTCACCTGGATGACTCTGGGCCAATGAGAAACACCCAACCAAAGCTTTATAAGAATCACAGGCTGCTACGTTGGGACGTCTCACAAGACAGCAGCCAATAAGTTGGTGACATTTGACCGAGTGGACGTAGAACTATGGAGTTCATCCTGGAGGTCATTGAACCCGCGAATTTTTCCGGTCCTTAGCGCTTAGTATGACGACCTGGAAAGACTTCGCAATATCCTCCATGCCTATTGACTCGTGAGACCTGCAACTGGGATGCAATCGATTCGATACTTCTTTGGCTGAAGGTTTTTCATTGGTTAATATTCATTCTGATAAACTGTGAGCCAACCACAGAAGCAATATAAAGGTTCCTTTGTTTAGATTCTTGCGTATCGCGAAATAAATCTGCGAATATTCCTGGTCTCTATTGATTGACATTGGTACGTACACAGAGATCTGCGACTAGAGACGGAAAGAAGTCGTGGATTCATTTCGCGAACGGCTAAAATTCCTATATACCTTTGAGATGCTTTTGTTATTGTCTTACTGTTAATGTGGCCGACTCTGGGCCGAAAGAAACCCTCAACCAAAGAAGTTTTGAATCACAGGCAAACCAGCTGAGACGACTCGAAAGTCAGCAGCTAATGAACTGGTGTTTTTTTCCCCCCTTGAGTATACAGAGGACTGTGTAGTCTATCCTGAAGGTCGTGAAAGCCCCGGATGTTTGCAGTCCCTACCTACCACCCAACCACCAGCCTCAGAAGGAACGCGCGGGCAGTAGGCGCTTCGCTATTGGTAGGGAGGACCGCGACCGCAGCGAGCGTTCAGTCGCGCTGAGAGCAGGCGACGCATCGTCTGTTTCGTGATTGGTATCAGCTTATTTCAGGCGTGTTATAACTCTTGGTGCACGAACCACGGCCATCGAGTGCGGAAGCAAACGTGTCCTGAACGGCCTGTTCAAATAAGACAATTACTTCACTCGCAGACGGTCACCAATTGATTACAAGGAAGAGACCGCTGGCTAAGGGAACCTGGCTGCAGTTTAATGATCGTTGATATTTATTCGCGAATAATACATGGCTAGGGCCACGCATATTTCGCGAAAAAATACCGAGGCCAGCTGAAAGTTAAAAAAAAAACTGTAGCATCGTCTGTATTCCGTGATTGGTAGGGGCAGGCATTTTTCGTGAATAAATCTAAACGCATATTAGTCTGCAACAAGGTATATGCACACCAGTGGCTTCTTCCTCGTGATTGGCGGCCGTCTGCGAGAGAAGTCATTGCGTTTTTTGACCGAGCCAATCGGGACGCGTTTGCTTCCGCATTGACTCGCTGTGACTGGTGTTGTAAAAATTCGTCATTTACCTGAAAGACACCCAATCATGAAACACAGAAGATGCTACAGTGTTTTAACTTTCAGCTGGCCTCGGTATCTTTTCGCGAAATATGCATGGCCCTAGTGATTGGGTGAGTTTCTTTCAGGTACATGTCGGTTGTCACACCACTAATCACAGTGAGTCAGTGCGGAAGCAAACGCGTCCCGAGTGGTTCGGTCAAACAAGGATTCGACTTCTCTCGCAGACGGCCGCCAATCACAAGGAAGAAGAAGGTGGTGTGGATATACCTTGTTGCAGTCTAATAGGCGTTCAGATTTTTTTTCGCGAAAAATTACATCCCTATACATGGCCCTGGCCATACAAAGTGCAGATACCATCAGTCTTGTTCCCAATTATTTCTCGAGTGCAGTCGGAGTTTCTCGGTCGAATTCAGGTTCGACGACTGACCTCGGCGCCTGCAGAGGAGACGCGGTCTTGAGAGTGGGCGAGTCGCTGGACCACTTCTCGCCGCGCCACTCGCGTCTCGGCCGGTCCTCTCCAGCGGCTCCAGACGTCCCCCGAGTCCGTCCGCCCGGGCGGCACATTCTCCTGCTCGTCGCACTGTGTCCGGCAGACACGGACACTTCATGGACTCCCTTACTCTGGACACATTTGCTTTTTTCAAGACCCCTTCACTGAACGGTCCAGTGACGTTCGTGCAAGTTTAATTTACTCTTGAATGACCACACTGTGATTCTACCCATAGGTAGAGACTGGAAAAAATTCGCGCTTTCGATGACCTCTAGGATAGACTCCACAACCCCCTACTCACTCAGGCAAATGCCTCTTGCTCATTGGCTATTGACTCGTGACGCATGTCAACTGGGACGTTTGCGATTCGATACTTTTTTTTTGTTGAAGGCTTTCCATTGGCTCAAAAGTCCTTCAGATAAACTGTAAGCCAATCACAGAAGCAATATAAAGTTACAGTTGTTTGGATTCTAGCATATCGTGAAATGAATTCGCAAATTTTTCCTGTCTCTATTAATGATCGTTCGCGGGGCTTTTGCATGGGTTGATAGCATTTAATACTCTTTGTCGGCATTGCAACATGCATTTTCTCCGGATCTTATCGGCGCAAGAAACCTATAGTTACACAACTAACCCAACCAATAAACAAACACGTACTGCAATACAGGAAGTCCGTAATTAGCTTTCGGCATCTGCGTCACGTAAATAAATATATTTTTCCAATCATCAGCGTAAGAAGACTTACAGTGAGAGGATTGCAGACTTGGCGCTACATATAGTGATAGGCTGGAATCCAAACTAGTTAGCCTCCATGCTGCTTCTGTGATTGGGCCACAGTTTTTCTGAATAACTTTAAGCAAATGAAAAAAGGGGGGGGGGGGGTTTGTCTGTAAAGTCGGTTTACGGACGATAATTTTATGTGATAACGTCATGTAGAGACCTGCAAAATTCTCGGATTCATTCGGTGATAGGCTAGAATTCAAACACATATACCTCTTAGATAATTTTGCTATTGGCTTACTGTTCATCTGGACGTATCTCAACCAGTTATAAACCCTCAACCAAAGAAAAATCGAATCACAAACAACCCAGCTGAGACGACTTACAAGTCGGCAGCCAATGAACTTGCGTTATTTGCCCGAGTGTACAGGGGTATGTGCAGTCTATCCTGAAGGCCATCGAACCCGCGAATTTTGCATGTCTCTACCTATTAGGTATAGATAGAGATAAATTATTTACATTTTTAATTACACTATTCACATATAACGATTAATGATACTAATAAATAGGGGCAGCATTTTTCGGGAATAAATCTGAACGCCTATTAGACTGCAAGATACATCCGCACCAACAGTTTATACCTTGTGATTGGCGGCCGTCTGCGAAATACGTCGATGCGTTATTTGACCGAGCCACTCGGTATGCGTTTGCTTCCGCACTGACTGTGATTGGTGTTTTAACAATCGACATGTACCTAATAGAAACTCACATAATCACGGAATACAGACGATGCTAGTGTTTCAACTTTCAGCTAGCCTTGGTTTCTTTTCGCGAAATGGGCATGGTTCTACTTATAAAGTCAATTGCAAAAAATAAATACCTCTTTTCCACACGAATAAATAAATTGTAGCTACTTTAATTAAAATTAAACAAATATGGCAGCGTCAGTCGTTAGCCGTTACAAAAACAATCAGCGTTACGAGAATTCCGTAGCATCACTGCTGCCTTATTTCCACCTCTCCCCTGCCGTATCCCCTTCCAGCAGCTACTACCTATCTGCCGTCTTCCGATTCGACCTCTGGTGCATGCGTTGGAGTGGCGTCGCCGCTGACGCACTTTCCTCCTCTACCGGTTCCCCCCACCACGTACTTGACTATCCCCTCGTGCTAGAGACCGGAAAGTTCGCGGAAACATTTCACGATATGCTAGAATCCAAACAATTGTACCTTTATATTGCTTCTGTGATTGTCTCACAGTTTATCTGAAGGACTTTGAGCCAATGGAAAACCTTCAACCAAAAAAGTATCTAATCGCAAGCGTCCCAGTTGACAGGTGTCACTAGTCAATAGCCAATGAGCAGGTGGCATTTGCCTGAGTGTGTAGGGGGTTGTGGAGTCTATCCTAGATGTCATCGAAAGCGCGAATGTTTCCAGTCTCTACCTCGTACTATCGGAAATTTTAGTGTGGCCCCCTCAGCAAAGAAGTTTCACTTAAATACAAATGGATGGCGCCGGTGTGAGGGCTCCTGTTGGCGCGGGCAACCCGGGGAATGGCCCGTCTACCTGCCAGGGTAATTAGTTTATGTGGGTGCGGGTGTGTTATGTCGTGTTGTCCAATGTTCTGTATGAGTGTAGACGGGTGTTGTGCTGCCTTATTGAAGAATGCGAGAAACTCCAAATCGCCGAGACCTGAGACCTAGTTTTTTGAAGTAGTTTTGTGCCCGCACGCTAGACAGTATCGGCCATAATAATTAGTAGAGACAGGAAAAATTCGCGGATTCATTCGGCGATAGGCTAGAAGTCAAATATACATATACCTTTAGATGATTTTGCTATTGGCTTACTGTTCATCTGGACGAATCTCAACCAATTATAAACCCTCAACCAAAGAAGGATCCAATCACAGACAAACTAGCTGAGACGACTCACAAGTAAGCAGCCAATGAACTGGCGTTATTTGCCCAAGTGTACAGGGGAATGTACAGTCTATCCTGAAGGCTATTGAAACCGCGAATTTTTCCGATCCCTAATAATTAGGGACCGGAATAATTCGCGTATTCAATGACCTTCAGGATACATTCCACGATCCTGTGCATACTCGGGCAAACGTCACCTCTTCGTTGGCTACTGACTTGTGAGGCGTCTCAACTGGGAGACTCGTGATTCGATACTGCTTTGACTGAGGGTCTATAATTGGCCCACAGTCCTCCAGGTTAACAGTGAACCAATAGCAGAATTTGTATAAAGGTACAATTATTTGCATTTTAGCATATCGCGAAATGAATCCGCGAATTTTTCCAGTCTCTATCCATCCATAATACATTGCTACGGGACAGGAAAAATTTGCGGGTTCAATGACCTACAGGATGAACGCCATATTTCTACGTACACTCGGTCAAATGTCACCCCATTGGCTGCTGTCTTGTAAGACGTCCCAACGTAGCAGCCTGTGATTCGATAAAGCTTTGGTCGGGCGTTTTTCATTGGCTGAGAGTCATTCAGGCGAGTTGTGAGCCAATGGCAGAGGCAGCACTGAGGTATAACTATTTGTATTTTAGCCTATCGCGAAATGTATTCGCGAATTTTTCCATTCTCTATGTATAGATGTCACAAATATAATAATTAGGGCCATGAAAATTTCGCGATAAGATCCCGAGAGTAGCTGGAAGTTAAAACACTGTAGCATCGTCTGTGTTTCGTGATTGGGTGAGTTACTTTGAGGTGCATGTCGATTGTTACATCAACCAATCACTAGAGTCCCGGAAATTTCGTGGATTCCTCTGGTCTCAGGATAAAATTTAAAGTTATAGGTGTGCTCGACCCATGTTTACTTTCCCATTGGTTGATTTCTTAGCGAGAAAATTTTTATCCTTGTTATGTGGCACTACCTGATTCGCTTACTTCTCTCCTAGCTGGACATCGTTGGCGCACGGTCGTAGAGGGGCGTGTCCAGATAACTGCGGTCCAATCATGAACACAGTGCGACAGTGTAGAGGTTTGCATTCTAGCTCGCGACTAAATGAATCCGCGAAATTTCCGTGCCTCTACCAATCACACTAATAATTCAGTTTGGAAGCAAACTCGTCCTTAGTGGCTCGTGCAAACAAGGCAACGACTTCTCTCGCAGACGGCCGCCAATCACAAGGAAGAAACCGCTGGTGTGGGTATACCTTGTTGCAGTCTAGTAGGCGTTCACATTTTTTCGCGAAAATTTCCTGCCCCTAATAATAATCCAAATAGATCACAATGAAACTGTGCCCCGGGGGCGGGGCGTAGGTTTGTCCGACGAGCGCTGGTTGGTGGTCCGGGAGTCCTCGAGGGACAGTGTGCGGAGCAGAAGCAGCAGTCTGAATGCCGCCTCTGAGGCGTACTGACGCGTCCAGCCTTCCAAGGGTTACGGCGTTTGATTCAGTTCTGGGGCCAGAAGCGCAAACGCCGACCCCAGGAGGCCAGGAGATAGTTTGATTGTCAAATAATAAGTCCGTCCGTGATTGACGACGGAACCCTAGAGGTAAAATGAATGATTAATATTTTTAATAAATAATTTGAACATCTATGCCAGCCAAGTTTTACGGACGGCCATTATTAGGGACTGGAAAAATTCGCGGATTCAATGACCTCTAGGCTAGCTTAAGAATACTCTGCTTGCTGGGGAAAATACTACCTGTTCATTGGCTGTTAACTTGTGATACGTCTCGACTGGGTAGCCTTGTGTTTTGATGATTCTTTGGTTGATGGTCCCTCATTGGCCCAGAGTCCTCTAGTTAAACTGTGAGCCAACAGCATAATCAACCCAAATGTATAGGTATTTGAATTTTCACCTACCGCGAAATGAATTCGCGTATTTTTCCGGTCTCTATAAATGAATGATTAATATTTTTAATAAATAATTTGAACCTCTATAAACCAAGTTTTACGGATAGCCGTTATTGTTTCATTTGTCTGATCCCGCAACCAGTCTTTGAAAATTTTTAACCCTGTCCTAGCCGGAGCACAAAGTGAAACAGATCTAAGGACGAAGTAGCTTTGTCTTCTGTGTTGTAGCCGTGTCCTTGGCGAATAATATTCACCGACGTACTGAGTAGGTAACTAACTGCTCCCTGATGATGGCGACTGCAATGTCGACCTGAAACATGGGTGAATTATTGGCCAAGGACACGGCTACAACCCAGAAGCCAATCTACTTCAGACAATGGCCGTGAAAGCCTGCCAACATTATTAGATGAAAGGACATCCTGAGAAGAGGGCGGGTTACAAGTCGTTGAGACAGACGGCGGAACTGTCGGTCTAGTGCTAATCGTGGGGGAGAAACTCTAATTACCGAGACTGAGACCTAGGTTTTTGAAGTAGTTATGGTAGTTTTCATAATATATTGCTGACATGCTACATTAATTTATTAGAAGTAATGTATAAGTAGGGGCAGGCTTTTTTCGCGAAAAGATTTGAACACTTATTAGACTGCAACTAGGTATACCCGCACTTGTGGTTTCTTCCTTGTGATTTGCGGCTGTCTGCGAGAGAAGTCATTGACTTATTTGACCGAGCCAATCAGGACGCGTTAACTTCCTCACTGGAATCACTGTGACTGGTGTTGTTACAATCGATATGTACCTGGGAGAAACTCACCCAATCACGAAACACAGACTGTGCTATAGTGTTTTAACTTTCTTATGGTCTGAAAATATTTTCGCGAAATCTGCATGCCCCTATGTATAAGCTATTATCAGGAAAACAAACCAGTGAAAATTCACTCTATTTAGGTAGCCACTAATTTTGTGGTGTGTAATACAATGAGTTTTTGCACCTCCTACTCCTTTATTTATTACATGACGGTTTATTACAAAAGATCATTAAGTATTTTCGCATCGATTAAATTAGTTTTGCGCCGCCAAGGAGATAACTTAATATAACAAAGATAAAAACGAATTAACTAAAAAATCTTTGTATGAGAACCTCTATTCCGATTTTTTACTTGTTGGTAGTTATGGGCCCGCCCGACAGATAGCGACACGTGTCGCGTGAAACATGGTTTCAGCAGTTTCCACTGCAAGAGTCGCACTTCTTTATTTCCCTCTTTGTTCTGTGGTTCTAATAGCACATGTTCCCGCGCGATATTGCAGGGGGAGGGGGGGGGGAAGGTCTCTGGCGGACGTGTGGCGACCATGTGTGTCGCCGCAGCTCAGCGCATCACAGCGCAGGCGCAGCTCCTCGGAGACAGAGGCTAAACACACCCCTCACCCCGCCTCATATCCTCCTAACAACCGCAACTCTTACCCGCCTCTCCAAACAATCACACGCCAGACTAGAGGTTCCCCTGTCCTTTCATTCGTTTTCTGCTTAGCTTTCAGCGACACTTCCTAACCATCACAGTATGCACACGAAGTCACTTTTTAAATACTTAAGAAACTTAAATATTGCGCATTTAACAACAAACTTCCTTGAACTAATATTTATAGACCGGAAAAATTCGTGGATTCATTCGGCGATAGGCTAGAAGTCCAATACATATACCTTTTAGATGATTTTGCTATTGGCTTACTGTTCATCTGGACGAATCTCAACCAATTATAAACCTCCAACCAAAGAAGGATCGAATCACAGACAAACCAGCTGAGACGACTCACAAGTCAGCAGCCAATGAACTGGCGTTATTTGCCCAAGTGTACAGGGGAATGTGCAGTCTATCCTGAAGGCCGTCGAAACCGCGAATTTTTCCGGTCTCTACTAATAGGTAGAGACCGGAAAAATTCGCGATTTCAATGACCTGTAGGATATACTCCATGATCCTCTATGCACGCGGGAAAATTACATCTGCTCATTGGCTACTGACTCGTGACACCTGTTAACTGGTACGCTAGTGATTCGATACTTCTTTTATTAAAGGTTTTTCATTGACCGAGTATCATTCAGATAACTGTGGCCCAATCACTGATGCAGTATAAAGGCAAACGTTTTTGGATTCTAGCTTATCACGAAATGAATCCGCGAAAAATGCCTACCCCTACTAATAGGCTACAGCTTCGCGATATCGTTAAAAACCTAAATACAAATAAATGCACAAGAGACTGGAAAAATTTGCCAAATCATTACGCGAAAGGCTGAAATTCAAATACGTGTACCATTATGCTGATTCTGCTAGTGGCAGGCTCTAGGCCAATGAGAGACTATCAACCAAAGAAGCATCGAACCACAGGCTGCTAAAGGAGGATCCAGAATGAGGATCCATGAGCCGGGGGGGGGGGGGGGGGGGGGGGCAGAAAAATTAAATTTTCTAATAAAATTTTAGTACATTTAGTATTGAAATATTGAGTACAATTTATTTTTGGTTCAAAATTCACAGGATGAAAAATATACACACAAAAAATTATAAATGTGCTTTTAAATCTTATACTTTAAGGATTGATATTTAATACTGGTCCATATCATTAAAAATATTTATTTATTGTGAATATTAATGATAAAAAATGTGTTTCTAAACTTTTTCCAATTGTATTTCCAAGTTTGTTTATATAAGTGACGTTATGTTCCCGTATGTATAGTTTATTTTATTATTATGTAATTAATAAATAATAAAGTGAATAAATTATAATAAACATTCAGCATATTTATCGATTTTCATTATTAATTAAAATTTATGTAGATTAGTTAACTAAATTAAATAAAGATTAGAGACCTGAAAAATTCGCGGGTTCATTTCGTGTTATGCTAAAATGCAAATAATTATACCTTAGTGCGGCTTCTGCCATTGGTTCACTGTTAATCTGGAGGACTGAGGGACAATTAGAAACCCTCACTCATAGTAGTGTCGAATCACAGGTTACCCAGTCGAGACGACTCACAAGTCAGCAGCCAATGTACAGTTGGCATTTGCCCGAGTGTGTAGAGGATATTGGAGTCTATCCTGAAGTTCATTGAACCCGCGAATTATTCCGGTCTCTAATAATGATTTTATACACTTGTTTATATTAATATTGAATACTTAGTATTTATTTCAAAAAAATTACCAACCTTTTTTATATCACTTTATTCCTTTTATTATTTAATTTCTGTTAATCATTTGTATGCAGAACTGAAGTCAAGTTGTTGTATGACGCCAAGTCAATCAGTATGTGCGGTGGCGCTCCTGGCGGCTGGAGCTCGAACCACAGCTCCAGGCCAGGCCAGGCCAGGCCAGGCTCCGCTCTGCCGCCGACACACTTCCTGCCACTTGGCCTCCCTCCCTCCCTCCCTCCCTCCCTCTGACCGTGTCTCCCTCGCGCGGGCTTCCCTCCGCCCGCCCTTGGCCGGCTGCAGGCTAGACTGCGCGCCTTCACGGACCCACGGGTAGAGACCGGAGAAAAATTCACGCTTTCGATGACCTCTAGGATAGACTCCACAACCCCCTACACACTCGTGCAAATGCCACTTGCTCATTGGCCATTGTCTCGTGACACCCGTCGACTGGGACGCTTGCGATTCGATACTTTTTTTTGGTTGAAGGTTTTCCATCGGCTGAAAGTCCTTCAGATAAACTGTAAGCCAATCACAGAAGCAATATAAAAGTACAGTGGTTTGGATTCTAACATATCGTGAAATGAACCAGCGAATTTTTCCGGTCTCTACTCATGGGCCGTTCATTAATTACGTAAGGACGATTTTGGCAGTTATTAACCCCTCCTTCCCTTCCTCATGCATGTAAGGAATACACAATTTTTCTCTGACTCTTCGTCTTCTACCTAAAGTTTCTAAATAAAAATCGTTAAATAGTTAAATGCCGTAAGAAAAGTTTCAGTTACACTTTAAAAAAAAAGAAGTTATTATTTGACGTATTTGGACTGTCGGGGCTAGTGGAGAGATAAGAGATAAGATATAGATGTCCCCTGACCAGCTGGAAGCCTTGGAGTTCCGACAAGTCAACACTGCAGCGAACAGTACAAGAACCAAACATTGCGTGGTGAACGACGCACTGTTATGCTGTGATTGTTCGATACGTCCTGGTGGTGCTTCTTGGGGTATTATTGGTGCTTGAACTATTGCGTTACCAAATTTCTTTTTTCCCCGTGCAGGTGAATTTCGACTCGTGGTAAAATATCACGTAAGAATGGCTTTTTAACCCCTCCCCCCCCTCCTTTTCCGTCCTCCTCGGGACCCTTATGCAATTAATGAACATCATATTACCCTATTGCTAGAGACGGGAAAAATTCGCGGATTCATTTCACGATATGCTAGAATCCAAACAACATTACCTTTATATTACTTCTGTGATTGGCTTACAGTTTATCTGAAGGACTTTGAGCCAATGGAAAATTTTCAACCAAAAAAAGTATCGAATCGCAAGCGTCCCAGTTGACGGGTGTCACGAGTCAATAGCCAATGAGCAGGTGGCATTTGCCTGAGTGTGTAGGGGGTTGTGGAGTCTATCCTAGAGGTCACCGAAAGCGCGGATATTTTTCCAGTCTCTACCTACCGATGTTCACCTATGTCCGCTCGTCTGTCTGATCGCAAGCTGGACTGCAAACAGACGTTGTTCGGGACAGGGTTCATGGTTGGCCCGTCTACGCACAGCGCAGCGCAAAGAGCCTCTCGTGTACTTGAAGTGCGCGGTCCGGGTGTCGACCCTGAGGACCTCTGGCGTGCTGCCACCTCCTCCTCTCTCTTCACAAGGAGTGTTCACCTGCCTGGAGGTGATCAGTGGCTGACGACATGGCAACACTGCTGTAACTGGGCATCGGAGAACGGGCCGCGAAGAGTTCCAGGCCGCGGAATGCCGTCCACCACCTCTTTGTGTGAACTTGTGAGAAGCAGGCGTTCATGGCGATTAAATAGAGGATGCGGAATAACTAGGGACCGGAAAAATTCGCGGGTTCAGTGACCTCTAGGATGAACTCCATAGTTCTGCGTACACTCGGCCAAATGTCATCCACTCATTGGCTGCTGTCTTGTGAGACGTCCCATCGTAGCAGCCTGTAATTCGATAAAGCTTTGGTCGGGTGTTTCTCATTGGCCCAGAGTCATCCAGGTGAGTTGTGAGCCAATAGCAGAGGCGGCACAGAGGTATAACTATTTGTATTTTAGCCTATCGCGAAATTAATTCACAACTTTTTCTGGTCTCTAGCTATAGGTAAAGACTGGAAAAATTCGCGAATTCAATGACCTCTAGGATAGACTCCACTATCCCCTGCACACTCAGGCAAATGCCACCTGCTCATTGGCTATTGACTCGTGACACCCGTCAACTGGGACGCTTGCGATTCGATACTTTTTTGGTTTGTTTGTTTTCCATTGGCTCAAAGTCCTTCAGATAAACTGTAAGCCAATCAGAGAAGCAATATAAAGGTACAGTTGTTTGGATTATAGCATATCGTGAAATGAATCCGCGAATTTTTCCGGTCTCTAGTGATTGGACACTCCCTGAGACAGCGAGGGACAGAGACAGCAGCGGCCGAGCCTCTGGTCGCTCACTGCCCTGGAGGAAGCGGCTCCCTGCCGCCGGCTCGGCTCGTGATTGGCTTGTTAGTGCCGCCTCCATCAAGACACCAGCGGCGCGGCGGGTGTTGACACGCGGGGCAGCCACTCTGCCTGTCGTCAAGGACACAGGCTTGTCACCTCCTCGCCCCGGGTCGGCCCGGCTGTCTCGCGAGGACTGCAGCCCGAGACTACCTGCCGCTTCTTCGCGGACTCATTGCTTGGCAACGTAGCTTTCACGCAGATACACCTGCTCCGCATTGGTGTTTCTTGTAAGCGACCAATGAACATTCTAAAAAGGCTTGGTTATATTTAAGTTGAAACGAATCCTCGACCAATCACAGACCTGCAACTAATAAAGCACCACATCCAGCAAGGGTAATCAGTAGAGACCTGCAAAATTCGCGGATTCAATGACCTCCAGGATAGACTCTACTACACTCTACACACTCGGGCAAATGCCACCTGTTCATTGGCTGCTGACTTGTGAGTTGTCTCGACCGAGTGTCTGTGATTCGACACTTCTTTGAGCGAGGGTCTCTAATTGGCCCTCATTACTCCAGATTAACAGTGAACCAATTGCAGAAGCAGCGATAAGGTATAATTATTTGAATTGTAGCATATCACGAAATGAATCCGCGAATTTTGCAGGTCTCTAGTAATCAGTAGAGACCGGAAAAAGTCGCGAATTCATTTCGCGATAGGCTAAAATACAAATAGTTATACCTCAGTGCTGCCTCTGCCATCGGCTCACAACTCACCTGGATGACTCTGGGCCAATGAGAAACACCCGACCAAAGCTTTATCGAATCACAGGCTGCTACGTTGTGACGTCTCACAAGACAGCAGCCAATGAGTGGGTGGCATCTGCCCGAGTGTACGTAGAACTATGGAGTTCATCCTGGAGGTGATTGAACCCGCGAATTTTACCGGTCCCTATCTATTGCTAAAGTTGCGCGGTTCTGTTGAGAACAGCCGCACTCTCGCTGTCGGAAATGGCTGCGGCGACCAGAAGAAAGAACTGAGTGCGTCTGTTCGCGTTGCTGGGTCGCGTGGCGGGAGAGATCGCTCTGACGCGCGCGCGTCCCCGTTGATCGCGTCGCTGTGACGTCAGCGGCAAGTAGCGCGGCAAGTAGCGCGGCAGGTAGCAACGCGGAAGAGCTCGCCGGACCGCGCGGAACCACGGCTCTATATACCAGGACTCGCCGACTGGGGGTGGCAACATTGTTTAAACACGTCGAAGTAGACTATCCGCTTGAATTATATCGTTACTATAAAATATCGGCCTGAAAATACCTACACATATTTACGATGTATCGGTAGAGACCTATAAAATTCGCGTTTTCAAATCCCTAAAGGATAGACTCCATGATCCTCTATGCGCTCGTGCAAATTACATCTTCTAATTGGTTACCGACTCGTAACACCTGTTGACTGGAATGATCGTGATTCGCTAATTCTTCTGTTAAAGATTTTTCATTGGCCCAGAGTCCTTCAGATAAACTGTGGCCCAATCACTGAAGCAAAATAATGTCAAAAGTATTTGGACTCTATCCTATCGCGAAATGAATCCGCGAATTTAACAGGTCTCTATGTATCGGCCTATTGTAATATCCATGCTTTACTTAAAATAAAATGATTATTTAAGTCTATGATACATTGAGTTCTTGTTAGGTATATCAAAGGAATTACCTAATACATAGATACCGGAAAAATTCGCGAATTCATTTCGCGGTAGGCGAAAATTCAAATACCTATATACCTTTGGGTTGATTATGCTGTTGGCTCACAGTTAAACTAGAGGACTCTGGGCCAGTGAGAGACCATCAGCCAATGAATCATCAAAACACAAGGCTACCCAGTCGAGACGTATCACAAGTTAACAGCCAATGAACAGGTAGTATTTTCCCCAGAAAGCAGAGGATTTTAGAAGCTAGCCTAGAGGTCATTGAATCCGCGAATTTGTCCAGTTCCTACTAATACAAGTTTAGCTCTTTCTAGAAAATGTGAATACTGCTATATTTTTTATTCAATAGTTTCTCTGTATATGTTTCGCTACTTTTTAATATATTTTTTAATTGTTAAGTAATTTTTTATGGATTGTTATTGTTATAGATGTTATGCGAAAAAGAAGCCAACAAACACGTAGAAAATAGAATAATGAATAATAAAAAATTGTAAACATTGCGTAGTTTTTGCTTTTGCTTGTAAGAGCAAAACCTTTCATAGGGAATTTAATTATAATTAATTGAAACTAGCATAAATATATTTCTATTTTTTAATTAATGGTCTGTTCTTTACGAAGCCTACGGGCCACTTTTTATTTTTCTCTGCCAAATTTTTTATAGCTTAGTTTACTTGAAAAATATTTTTGTTTTCAATTTCAGTATTACCAAAACAAAATCTCGATATCAGAAAAATATTGACACTAAAATATCGATAGAGCCTAATAAATCATCTACTTTGAACTTAATATCGATAGTTTCGATTTATCTATATAGATGTCTCACTCATGAGGTAGCCAATACGTAGACAGTTTACCTTTCCCAAGTATTGTTCTTTATGATTTCAATTATTGGTCTTGTAGCTCTTGGACAATATGACGGCAGTTTCTTACATCATTAGATCATTACTTATTTCAGCTCCTCACTAACAAAGGAAAAAAAACCTTTAGTGTTTAGACCTTACCATTTCGAGGTATATTTGATTTCCAAGCGGAAGTTCAAAGCGCTACTCGTACTCCAGAAAAGGCAAACTGCTCACTGATTGCCGCTTTTTTCTCGTATTTTGCGGAAACATTTGCGAGACTTTAACACTCTGTGGCTGTGGGTAGAGACCGGAAAAATTCGCAGATTTATTTCGCTATACGATAAAATTCAAATATATATACACCTTAAGCTGCTCTCATCATTCGCTCACTGTTTCTATGAACGACTGTGGGCTAATTATTAGTAGAGACCTGAAAAATTCGTGGGTTCATTTCGTGTTATGCTAAAATTCAAATAATTATACCTTAGTGCTGCTTCTGCCATTGGTCCACTGTTAATCTGGAGGACTGTGGGCCAATTAGAGATCCTCACTCATTGAAGTGTCGAATCACAGGCCACCCAGTCGAGACGATTCACAAGTCAGCAGCCAATGAATAGTTGGCATTTGCCCGAGTGTGTAGAGGATATTGGAGTCTATCCTGGAGGTCATTGAACCCGCGAATTTTTCCGGTCTCTAATTATTAGAGATTGGAAAAATTCGCGCTTTGTATGACCTCTAGGGTAGACTCCACAATCCCCTACACACTCGGGCAAATGCCACCTGCTCATTGGCTACTGACTCGTGACACCTGCCAACTGGGACGCTTGCGATTCGATACTTTTTTGGTGGTTGAAGGTTTTTCATTGGCTCAAAGTCCTTCAGATAAACTGCGAGTCAATCACAGAAGTAATATAAAGATACAGTTGTTCGGATTATAGCATTTCGTGAAATGAACTCGCGAATTTTTCCGGTCTCTACCGATAGCAGAATCAACCAAAATTTATAAGTATTGGAATTTTTTGCCCAGCTCGTAATGAATCCGTGAGTGGAGAATTTTGTTGACTAACAAGGAAGTGTGTGTGTCGGGTGAGGGGGGGGGGGGTCGAGTGTTTATAGGGCCCCTGCTAATAATACTTCAGGCTATATAGTGTTCAAGAAGACCTCACTGTCTCGTGTGACCATGTACAGTGTTGTTGCAGTCTGATGTAAGGCATGGTGTTGTTTACCCCTCGCGGCGAGTTGCGTCGACGAGAATGGAGGGACCTTATCGCGGGCTGGAGGACCTTATCGCGGGCTGGAGGACCTTATCGCGGGCTGGGGTTGACCTCCCACACCCCACCCCTCTTCATCGCCGTGAATCACGGCCGTCGGGCGCCTGGACCTTGCACGTCCTGCTTCAGCGCGGGTCAATTCGCGGTAGCTTTGAATATATATACTGTATAGAAGTCGCGAGTGGATAGGATTTACTCTACGTTTTTCAGAAGCGTATGATGAGCAGCTTGGTAACTTCACCGCTGCAGTGCGCTGCCGTAACGCCCTGTATCGTCTTAGTTCTTATTTACACGTTAGAGCGCAGCGCTGTCGCCCGCTGTCATTCCCCGCACCCCCCCCCCCCCCCCAATCTATCATTCACTGCAGCTCACGGTCGATCAGCGGGAGGGGGAAGGGGTGTTTGAAGAGTTCGACACTTGTCCGCTAGGGACCACCACAAGTCGTTTCCTTAGAGATGGTGGCGATTGTGGCGGTGAATTAACCAACTACCTCAAAACCGTATTAGAAATTTTAACCTGGGCTGGCGACTTCTATACAGTATATATATTCAAAGGCGGTAGTGATGGGCAGAACAGTTCTTTTGACCGAATCGGTTCTTTTGGATCAGTTCCGTGAAATGATTCGTTCATCTCGGTCAATTCGTTCTTTTCTGTGTATGGGATCTGGCTCTTTTATCAGGTGTCGTAACTCGTTCATCCTTTAGAGTATTAGGTACGTGTTTTTGTATTTGAATTTGAACATTGCTTTCCGTAGCCAGTGAATCACAGTTGCGTATATGAAACAAGATTATTTATATTTTATTACTTTTTAAGTTACAAATATTAATATATAGGCTATTTACACTCTAGTTACAGTAAAGTGTTTGAATGTAGACCAACACATTTAGAGAAAAAAAGACAAAAATTTAATACTACTACTGCGATTCAGTATGAAGAGAAACAAATGAAGTACATTAATTAACCCAAAAATGGTAAGTGTGAACATTTATAGTTACTTTCCCTGTTATTTTTAATTCATACGTTTTTTTTTTTTAGTTTTTTTTCTTCTTCCAAATTTGTGTATGTGAATGTGAAAAAGCAATTTTAAACCACTACTTAACAGTTGACATTTTCAGGTATAGATACTTTTCATGTTACACTATTTTATTTGATCAGTTATCGTTTGCTCATGTGAACATGCGCACGCTGTGATTACTAATTCTTCAGACTCCTGACGTCATGAATCATTTCACGAACGAATCAGACCGGGCGCGTGGCCGGTTCTCTCATCTCGTTCTCTCGTTCTCTCGTTCTCTCCGCGTTTTCGTTCTTCCGAATCTTTCAAGGTACCGGCTCTCAAACAGCCGGTTCTTTACATCGCGAACGAATCGCAAGATTTCGTTCTCTCAAAGATTCGTTCTTTTTGAACGAATCGTTCACGAACGACCCATCACTAGTTCGCGGGTTCATTTCACTTCCTAATGCTTCTGCTGACAAAAGTTTGTGTAAAGGTCTCTGAGCTAGACGCAGGCATTTTTAGAAACCGGAAAAATTCGCGTATTCATTTCGCGGTAGGTGAAAATTCAAATACCTGTACCTTTGGGTTGATTATGCTGTTGGCTCACGTTTAAGGAGAGAACTCTGGGCCAATGAGGGACCATCAGCCAAAGAATCATCAAATCACAAGACTACCCAGTCGAGACATATCACAAGTTAACAGCTCCAATGAACAAATAGTATTTTCCCGAGCAAGCAGAGGATTTTGGAAGCTAGCCCAGGGGTCATTGAACCCGCGAAATTTTCCAGTCTCTAGGCATTCTTCGCAACAAAAAAAAATCGGATCTCCTATTAGACGGCAACAAAGTATACCCGCAACAGCGGTTTCTTCCGTGTGATTGTCGGCCGTCTGCGAGAGAAGTCGTCGCCTTGTTTGACCGAGCCACTCAGGACGCGTTTGCGCCCGCACTGAATTACTGTGACTGGTGTTGTAACAATCGATATGTACCAAAAGAAACTTACCCAATCATGAAACAGGCGATGCTACAGTGTTTCATATTCCAGCCACTCCCGAAATCTTTTCGCAGAAAATGCATGCCCTTACTCTGAGCCAACTAAATATGTAGCTGATCACAGGCTAACCCGAGTACGTACAGGACCTGCGATTTTATTCCAGTCCCTATTCACCGGCTCAGTTAATTGTAGAGGCACGAAAAATTCACGGATTTATTTTGTGATACGCTGAAATTCAAATATGTTGTACCTAGGGACACCTGTATTTCGCGATTTCATTTCATGTAAGGTATTTCACAAAACACTGTAGCTTTTTCTAAGAGTCATGGCAAATTGTGAGGGTGCAGCAGTACGGTGACCACATTCTCATTGGCCCCGTCAAGAGCGGGACGACACCTCTCACCGACCTCAGCCAATAACCACAGGAGAAAAGCTACAGTATTTTGTGAAATACCTTGACACGAAATGTATTCGCAAAATACAGGTGTCTCTAGTTGTACCGTTCTGCTGATCCTGCTTTTGGCTCGCTGTTCGAACGTGGGTTTGCTTGGGAAAAAAAAAGCAGAAGAAGATAATGGTGGTCGGAACGCGGCGCAAGCGCAGCCCGGGAAGGGTGGCAGCCCTGCGTCGCGCGACGTGTTCGACGCTTCACTTCCGGGAAGCTACTTCCGGGCGGACACACAACTGCTCGTTAGAGCTCCGCTACAACTCTTGTCACAGCTGTGGTGCCCGCCAGGGCGAGGAATCCGCGCGAGTTGGCTGTCTCCCAGCAGTCGGAGCGGACAGCCGGTTCCTGCTTTCTTTTCCCGTAAGGATATCGACTCGGCAGGGGCAGTCGTCTTCCGCGAACATAGTACCGGGACCATGGATATTCCCGGTCTCTAATTATAAGTTAGGGCCGTGCATATTTCGCGAAAAGAAACCAAGGCTAGCTGAAAGTTAAAACACTGTAGCATCGTCTGTATACCGTGATTGGGTGAGTTTCTTCCAGGTACGTATCGATTGTTACAACACCAATCACAGTAATTCAGTGCGGAAGCAAACGCGTCCTGAGAGGCTCTATCAAATAATGCAACGACTTCTCTCGCAGACGGCCGCCAATCACAAGGAAGTAACCGTTGATGCTGGTATATCTTGTTGCAGTCTAATAGGCATTCAGATTTATTCGCGAAAAATGCCTGCCCCTAGATAACTCACGAGGAAAAAAAAGTGAAGTGTTTTAAATTTTATCACATTTTGTTTATATTAATGTATTTTTCTGCAACAGCAAAAGAAAATCTGTAGCTGATGAATATTTCAATTTATTATTATTAAAGTAAAACATCTAAACAAATTAGTTTTTAATTTATTTCTTTATTCACTTTTGTTTAATGGCACTGCTGAAAATGTTCCTTTTAGTTGCTGCTGTTGAAAAAAAAAAAAAAAAAAGGCGGCACAGAACAGCTTTGACTGACGTTGTTAGAAGAGGAATATTTGCTCTCCAACGCCACATCATTTTTGAATTTCGGTGGCTGAACGTACATTTTCACAAAATCTACAGAAAAAAATGCATGTATCTAGAAGGAATGTTCCAGCAGTTGATACCTCGGCACACGCATGCGTAGAGACCGGAGAAATTCACCGATTCATATCACGATATGCTATAATCCAAACAACTGTATCTTTATATTGCTTCTGTGATTGACTCACAGTTTGTCTGAAGGACTTTAAACCAATGAAAAACCTTCAACCAAAAAAGTATTGAATCGCAAGCGTCCCAGTTGACGGGTGTCACGAGTCAATAGCCAATGAGTAGAGACCGGAAAAATTCGCGAGTTCATTTCGCGATAGGCTAAAATACAAATAGTTATACCTCAGTTCTGCCTTTGCTATTGGCTCACAACTCACCTGGATGACTCTGGGCCAATGAGAAACACACGACCAAAGCTTTATCGAATCACAGGCTGCTACGCTGGAACGTCTCACAAGACAGCAGCCAATGAGTGGATGGCATTTGACCGACTGTACGTAGAACTATGGAGTTCATTCTGGAGGTCATTGAACTCGCGAATTTTTCCTGTCCCTACCAATGAGCAGATGGCATTCGCCTGAGTAGGTAGGGGATTGTGGAGTTTATCCTAGAGATCACCGAAAGCGCGAATTTTTCCAGTCTCTACGGCATGCGGTAGCCAGCGAACAGTTGGTCTACCAACTTCTCCGGTGCGAGCGCGGTGGTGAGCTGTACCGCGAAGTGACGAGTTATACCGCGAAGTGATGAGTCACGCAGCGAAGTGGTGAGTGATAGAGACTGCTGGCTCTCGTGGCGCCCAACCAGTAGCGTCAATCAGGAAGAACATCTCTGAGCGAGTCGGGTGACGGGACTTAGTGGGCGAAGCAAATCGTATTACATTTCTCAGAACTACTTGAATTAAAAAAAAAAAAAAGTGCACATGTTCTAAAAAAATTGCGCGTGATATAAATAATAATTTTTTTTTCGACGTGAATACGTCTTTAAAATTGCTTCCATAGTGGGAGGCAATTCAAAAAACGAATTATAACAAAATCGGGGGTTACAGTTTGGTATTGCAGATACATATCTATCATCTCCATCCAAAATTTAATTACACTATTGGTAGGGACCGGAAAAATTCGCGAATTCTTTTCGCGGTAGGCGAAAATTCAAATACCTATACCTTTGGATTGTTTATGCTGTTGGCTCACAGTTTAACTAAAGGACTCTGGGCCAATGAGGGACCATCAGCCAAAGAATCATCAAAACACAAGGCTACTCAGTCGAGACGTATCACAAGTTAACAGCCAATGAACAGGTAGTATTTTCCCCAGCAAGCAGAGGATTTTGGAAGCTAGTCTAGAGGTCATTGAATCCGCGAATTTTTCCAGTCCCTGACCATTGGATAGCTAAAGGATCAAAGAATTCATTACTAGGGACCGGAAAAATTCGCGGTTTCGACGGCCTTCAGGATAGACTGCACATTCCCCTATACACTCCGGCAAATAACGCCAGTTCATTGGCTGCTGACTTGTAAGTCATCTCAGCTGGTTATTCTGTGATTCGGTCCTTCTTTGGCTGGAGGTTTATAAATTGTTGAGATTCGTTCAGATGAACAGTAAGCCAATAGCAAAATCATCTAAAAGGTATATGTATTTGACGTCTAGCCTATCGCCGAATGAATCCGCTAATTTTTCCGGTCTCTATTCATTACGCTAAGTGAGGACTGCGACGCATCGCGCGCGGTGGAGGGGGAACGCTGCCATTTTGTGGTAATTTTTCTGCGTTTCATGATTTCCATTTAGTATAACTTTTGACTTGGAGAAGCTACAACATTCGTTTGAGTTTCGATCGACAGCTCTCTTCAAAATCTATCGATTGCATTATTAAAACCTATAATTAATAAAGTTATAATGCGATAATTATTTGTTTACTTGATTTCTTTCCTGAACCGGACGAACGGAAATAGTTGCTATCATAAACCAAACATGGAAACCCGAAGGACTTCTTAGTGTTCAAACATGATTATAATATACATATAAAATAGCGTATTTTATATTTTGTATGGAAAATATTACATGTTACGTACATTTATTCACATACAACACACGGCCGTGTCCATGACACAGCCACACCCCCCCCCCCTTTTTTTTTCTGTGACAGGCTTTAATTTAACGTCAAGTTTCGACTAAAAGTATACACAGTTTTAAAAAAAATGTACTTTTACAATACATTGTTTTGAGGATGCTATAGACGAGGCAGGCCTGTGTTGTGAGGCTGCTGGGAACGAGACAGGCCAGCGGGGGGTCCAGGGGAGGCCCCACCCCCCGGACAGGTAGCGCCCGTCACCCCGCGACACGGCGCCTGCTCTGTCCGCGTCTCGAGTGTTCGGCACGTCCCGAGCCTCGTCCGCTCGAAGTGACGTAACTAGGACGCTATCTTTCTCGGAGCTTCGGACTAGTCACGAAATAATTATTCAAAGGGGAAAGATTGGCACTGAAACACGCCATTTGGTTTTTTTACTGTTTTTACGCCACTACAATTTTTAATCCTTTGATAATTATAATTAGCTTTAAGGCAGAGACCGTGCATTAAGATATTACCAGATACCTCTATTTCAGTTGTCATTCGCAAAATGAATTCAATGCTAAACGCCAGTGACTTCATAGGGAAGAAGTCAGTCTTGCCGTGCCTAAATATTATATGCTATGCTTTAACGATGCCACATTTTTGAAAATCGATAAAAATTTTCTATGGCTAAAAAAACTGTTGAAACGAACCTTTATGTCGTCCTTTGGAACCTATCCCTGGCCTTAAGGTGGCCGCCTTGCTGGACCGTAAGGTAGGCCCCCTGGCCGGGCATTAAGGTGGAATCCTTGCTGTGCAGAGCTCCAGGTGTTAACGCGCCATTTGCTAACCAATCAACATTTCATGATGGAGGCAGGCAATTTTTTGCGAGAAAAAAAAAATTTAAGTAAAAGTACAAAGTTTGGAGTACCTACATTGATTGCCCTATTTGATTAATTAAAGGGGAGACATTGGAACCAAAATACGTAAAGTTGGTTTCATCTTGTGAGACGTCTCCACTGGGTAGCTCGTGAATCGATACTTCTTTGTTTGATAGTCTCTCATTGGCCCAGAGAGCTCCAGTTAAACTGCGAGCCAATAGCAGAATCAGCAGAGTGGTAAACATATTTAAATTTTCAGCCTATCACGGAATTAATCAGCGATTATTTTTTCCGGTCTCTATTTGGAAGCCTTTATCTTTAATATTCCAGCATAGACTTATAGGGCGGCCTCCATAAGGTTCGGTCTCACACACGTTGATATTTTCGTTCCCCCCCTTCTTAAACTTTTGATTCGATACCTCCCTTGAAATTTTTTGTTCTGCTGCAGATATTCTCAACGATATTCACTTAGTGTACGATGTAGGGTGTAGTAAATCGTGTCGCGCGTGACCGACTTGGCAACACTGTCGCTGTCGCAGGCACGCGGTCGGCAGCGCGGCGCGGCGGTGAGTCGGGGAACCACGCTGCCCGCTGGCTGGGCGTCGTGTCAGCGGGCTGGCTTGCCCCAGGGTGTCCACAGTTAGTACTTTCCTACTAGATCTAGTACTTTTATAAGTTTTTTAGTGGTCTAGTACATTCACGCTCAGATCTAGTACTATTTTTTTAATATAATAATATTATAGTAACTCCAATATGTTTTATTATTAAACGTAATTATTTTTTAAAAAACTATGAAATGTATGTGTGTGTGGTGTGATAGGTACTTAAGTTGGAGCATTGCAATGTCATAATAACTTCCTAAATTGTTATAGCCATAACAAATTATAATTTAGTACTTTTTTTTTTTCAAATCTAGTGCTTTTTTCTCGCCTAAATTGGTACGAAATATTTTTCCCCTTGCCGGGGGCCCTCCATGTACGCGTCGACCGCATGAACTACCAGAGAGCCACTCGGAGGAGGTGAGCTGCCCCCAGGGCCGTAAATAGGGGGGGGGGGGGCAAGCGGGGCATACGCCCCGGGCGCAAAGCTGTGGGGGGGGGGGGGGGGGGGCCGCCGATATCGCTGTAATTCCTACTACAACTGGTAACTGGTAAAAAGTTTTTGCATGGAAGTTACAGTAGCACAGAAACTGTTACATGTAGGTATGGAAAATGCTTAAATAGCTCCATTTTTCCGTGGGAGGGCCCCCGGACATCCGCTTTATTGGTGTGGTATGTACATAAAAAGAGGGGGAGGGGGGGGGGGGCGCATGAATCCATTCATGCCCCGGTTGCCAGAGACTCTAGTTGCGGCCCTGGCTGACCGCAGGCCAGAGACTCTACGTGTTGGGTATCAGAGTAGCACTGAAACACACGTTCGTCTGCTGAACGTTCGGTGATTTGACTGGGAAAATTTCGCGGATCCCTTCCGAATTCAAATACATAATCATTTGAAGCTGCTTTTGATATTGGCTCACTGTTCATCTGGACGACTCTAGGCCAGGGGGATGAGCCAAATATTAATGTAAACAGATTCTCCCATTTTTTTTTTTTTAGAGAGCCGCAACATGTATATTCTCTGTATCTAACTGAAATTTTAAGACGTTAAATTTTTTTTTTAGGTAAAATCTAAATATTTTATTCATATATTCAACATAAAATCTTAAAAAACAAAGGCTACTTAGAAAAAAAATTTACGTAAATGTAAAAAAATGGTAGTAGTTAGTAGAAGTTAGCTGTAGAGCCGTAACATCCTATGAAAAGAGCCACGGTCTGCCGACCTCTGCTCTGTGCCAATGAGAAAGCCTCAACCAAAGAAGCATCGAAACCCAGTTGAGACGACTCGCAATCCAGCAAGCAGCCACTGAACTGGCGTTATTTTCCCGAGTATACAGAAAACCGTGTAGAGTCTATCCTGAAGGTCATCGATACCGGTAATTTTTTTCCAGTCCCTTGTTATAAATAGATTGACTGGAAAAATTCGCGCTTTCGATGACCTCTAGGATAGACTTCACAACCCCCTACACACTCAGGCAAATGCCACCTGCTCATTGGCTATTGACTCGTGACACCCGTCAACTGGGACGCTTGCGATTCGATACTTTTTTGGTTGAAGGTTTTCCATTGGCTCAAAGTCCTTCAGATAAACTGTAAGCCAATCACAGAAGCAATATAAAGGTAAAGTTGATTGGATTCTAGCATTTCGTGAAATGAATCCGCGAATTTTTCCAGTCTCTAGTTATAAACAAGTAGAATTGTTTACCTAACCACGTTTAACTCGCCAAACAGCGTGACTTTGGTAGCTGCTGATGAGAATTCTAAAAAAGGCTTGCCGAAAACGAAACCGAGAAATAATAGTGTGCCTGTGAGATTGACTCGTCTTTCCTCGGTTTTTGTGATTGGACACGTGTGTTCATTTTGTTCCAAGACATCGAGTCAGTAGCGGACATTTCTTGGCCAAGTGACCCGATTCCGCGTTGTCGAGTCACGCACTGACAGAGTTTTTCAGCGAATGAACACAGTTTAACTGCACGAGTGAACCTTTAAACTTCTTTATATACTTCAACACACTGTGCTAATGTGCGAAACATTTCTTTATTGAATGGCTGGAACAAAATTTTATGCGTGAAATATTTGGTTCAGATTCTTGGAAGCACTCGAGCGCTTGCATTACACCTTTTTCTACATTTCTCCGCCGTATAATGTTTAGGGACAGGAAAAATTCGCGGGTTCAATGACCTACAGGATGAACTCCATAGTTCTACGTAAACTCGGTCAAATGTCTCCAACTCATTGGCTGCTGTCTTGTAAGACGTCCCAACGTAGCAGCCTGTGATTCGATAAAGCTTTGGTCGGGCGTTTCTCATTGGCTCGGAGTCATCCAGGTGAGTTGTGAGCCAATGGCAGAGGCAGCATTGAGGTATAACTATTTGTATTTTAGCCTATCGCCGAATGAATCCGCGAATTTTTCCGGTCTCTAATAATGTTTTATGGTAATCGCTCAAATCTCATAAGACTGCGATGAAAGGCGACGCCGCGCTAGAAGCACCAGGGATTTTCGCACACAATAGAACCCTGCCTGGGCGGGCTTCGCAAACAAGCGACTATAATCTCGAAATGTTTTCGCGCAAAATCCACACCGCTACGTGGAGATAAGAGATCGCTTTGTTACCTGCCTGGTTGAAACAGCGGAGCTCGGAGAGTGACAACAAAGCGTCACAAGCCCATGTGACGCAGCTGGAACTGCGATAGTGGACAGTTCCGGGATGTGACGGGGACCTCCTGCGGCCTCGTGTCCGGTCGTCTGTCCGTCTGTCCGTCTGTCCGTGTGACCGCAGCGATGTCCCTCCGCTCCGCGCGACCACCTACAAGTCGCTGATTCATCTCCAGACCTGCGCTGCCAACCTTCCTACCCGCGCATCGTTCAACACGGCCCACGTAAACACTCGCTCAACAAAGAAATATCATCGGAACCGTCCGTCGAGTATCAGCCGTCCTTGTTTCCGTACGTAGAATAAGTTCCCAGCAGACACCGTTGATAAACACATCGTTATCACAGAAATATAGAATTTATTATTTATTATTATTTCATACGAATAATGTATTGTGGCATGGCATGTTTTTAGACATTCTGAAAATAACATTTTTGAAACACTAATTTGTCTTGTTTCTTCTTCACATACCTACCACACATGGCGTTGTGCAGAACGTATGCGCAGGGACATGTACTTTTCGTGAAAAGATTTCAAGAACAGATGTGTGTTAAAAACTTTGTAGTAGGGGCATGCAGATTTTGCGAAAAGATTTCGGGACTAGATGGAAGTTGAAACTGTAGCATCGTCTGTGTTTCTTGATTGGGAGAGTTTCTCCCAGGTACATATCGATTGTAACAACACCAATCACAGTGATTCAGTGCGGAAGTAAACACGTCCTGAGTGGCTCGGTCAAATAAGGTAACGACTTCTCTCACAGACGGCCGCCAATCACAAGGAAGACACCACAGGTGCGGGTATACCTTTTTGCAGTCTAATAAGTGTTCAGATCTTTTCGCGAAAAATGCCTGCCCCTACTTTGTAGCATCGTCTGAGTTTAGTGGTTGGATGGGTTTATATCAGGTACACGTCAACTGTCAGCACTCCAGTCACAGCAAACGCCCGAAGAAGGCAATGGCTTCTCTCGCAGACGGCAGCCAATCACAAGGGAACACTCGCTAGTCGCGGGCAAACCTTGTTGCAGTCCAATGAGTAGGGACCGGAAAAATTCGCGGGTTCAATGACCTGCAGGATGAACTCCATAGTTCTACGTACACTCGGTCAAATGTCACCCACTCATTGGCTGCTGTCTTGTGAGACGTCCCAACGTAGCAGCCTGTGATTCGATAAAGCTTTGGTCGGGCGTTTCTCATTGGCCCAGAGTCATCCAGGTGAGTTGTGAGCCAATGGCAGAGGCAGCACTGAGGTATAACTATTTGTATTTTAGCCTATCGCGAAATGAATTCGCGAATTTTTCCGGTCTCTACCAATGAGTGATCAGATTATTTCGCGAAAAACACGTGACCCCACGTAGCCTATAAGTAGAGACTGGAAAAATTAGCGCTTTCGATGACCTCTAGGATAGACTCCACAATCCCCTACCTACTCAGGTGAATGTCACCTGCTCATTGGCTATTGACTCGTGACACCTGTCTGCTGGGACGCTTGCGATTCGATACTTTTTTGGTTGAAGGTTTTCCATTGGTTCTAAGTCCTTCAGATAAACTGCATGCCAATCACAGAAGCAATATAAAGGTACGGTTGTTTGGATTCTAGCATATCGTGAAATGAATCCGCGAATTTTTCCGGTCTCTACGTATAACTCATAATATTTATTGTAGAAAAATACACTCTAACTCATGTGTATCTGGCACTTGGATTGACTTGGCCCTCGGGAACAGTTCGCGGGCTCTCGTGCCAAGTCACTATAAACTACTTCTTGGTGTCTGCGTCGAGGCCAGGTTCGTGTGATTAATGGCGTGACGTTTTGTAGCCATCTTCAGTTGTCGATCGCCCTTGCTCGCCCAATGGTCGGGGGAAGACCGTCAGTTATGCAGGCAAGGCCTCGATCTTTGCGTTGCTCGCGCGATATTGCTCACAGTTCACCTTTTACTGTCTTATTTGTTAAGCCGTGCCGCCTTGTCTCACACTTAACCACATACACCCTTACTAAGTAGACACATGCAAGGTAAGTTTAATAAAAACTATAGTCAAGAAAAACGAAAAAAAAAAGTACTCAAAAATAGAATAAAATAAAAACTAAACTAACAGTATCACTAGGGGCAGGCAATTTTCGTGAATATATCTGAACGCCTATTAGACTCCAACAAGATATACCCACACCAACAGTTTATTCCTTGTGATTGGCGGCCGTCTGCGAGAGAAGTCGTTGCCTAGTTTGACCGAGCCACTCGGTATGCGTTTGCTTCCGCAGTGAATTACTGTGATCGGTAGGGACAGGAAAAATTCGCGGGTTCAATGACCTGCAGGATGAACTCCATAGTTCTACGTACACTCGGTCAAATGTCACCCACTCATTGGCTGCTGTATTGTGAGACGTCCCAACGTAGCAGATTGTGATTCGATAATGTTTTGGTCGGGCGTTTCTCATTGGCCCAGAGTCACCCAGGTGAGTTGTGAGCCAACAGCAGAGGCAGCACTGAGGTATAACTATTTGTATTTTAGCCTGCCGCGAAATGAATTTGCGAATTTTTACGGTCTCTACTCATTGGCTATTGACTCGTGACACCCGTCAACTGGGACGCTTGCGATTCGATACTTTTTTGGTTGAAGGTTTTCCATTGGCTCAAAGTCTTTCAGGTAAACTGTAAACCAATCACTAGAGACCGGAAAAATTCGCGGATTCATTTCACGATATGCTAGAATCCAAAAAACTCTACCTTTATATTGCTTCTGTAATTGGCTTACAGTTTATCTGAAGGACTTTGAGCCAATGGAAAACCTTCAACCAAAAAAGAATCGAATCGCAAGCGTCCCAGTTGACGGGTGTCACGAGTCAATAGCCAATGAGCATTCGGAATTTGCCTGAGTAGGTACGGGGTTGTGGAGTTTATCCTAGAGGTCATCGAAAGCGCGAATTTTTCCGGTCTCTATCTATATGTACCTGAACGAAACTCACCCATTCACGGAATACAGACCATGCTACAGTGTTTTTACTTTCAGCTATCCTTGGTTGTTTTCTTTTTTTTTTCGAGAAATATGCATGGCCCTAAGTATCACTAGAGACTGGAAAAATTCGCGATTTTGATGACCTTTAGGATAGACTCCACATCCCCCTACATACTCCGGCAAATGACACCTGTTCATTGGCTATTGACTCGTGACACCCTTCAACTGGGATGCTTGCGATTCGATACTTTTTTGGTTGAAGATTTTTCATTGACTCAAAGTCCTTCAGATAAACTGTGAGTCAATCACAGAAGCAATATAAAGGTAACAGTTGTTTGGATTCTAGCATATCGTGAACTGAACCCGCGAATTGTTCCGGTCCCTACCTAGAGGTCATTGAGACCGCGAATGTTTGCGTGGTGCAGACGAGCAGCTGAGAAGCAGAGGAATGTCGCCGCGAGCTAATCAGACCCGCGCAGCCGGCCGCGGCACGCGCCACTGGCGGCTGTGATAGCGCGGCGGGGCGATAAGGCATGAGCCACCTCGCTCCGCCCGTCCGCCACCCGCGTCCGTCTCGCGTCCAGCGCTGCTTCCAGCGTCACCGGCTTCGTTCTTACTCGGCGCTTTTGAGCCGGTGGGAAACCCCACTACGGTATGCCTGCGCCAGCGACTGTATTAGGTAGGGACCGGAAAAATTCGCGGGTTCAATGACCTCCAGTATAAACTCCTTAGTTCTACCTACACTCGGTCAAATGCCACCCACTCATTGGCTGGTCTCTTGTGAGACGTCCCAACGTAGCAGCCTGTGATTCGATAAAGCTTTGGTCGGGCGTTTCTCATTGGCCCAGAGTCCTCCAGGTGAGTTGTGAGCCAATAGCAGAGGCAGCACTGAGGTATAAATATTTGTATTTGAGCCTATCGCGAAATGTATTCGCGAATTTTTCCAGTCTCTACCCACAGGATACTTGCGCGTATTCTTCTTCTCGTATGTTTTGGCCATCGTGTGGTTCGATCGTGCTGGAAGAGCTGGTGTGCTAAGCGCGTGGTTTGTCGCCAGCGGATGTAGCTGCAGGCATTCGTCGGGATTACTTTTGAACGCTCATTAGATCCGCACCAGAGGTTTCATCCTTCCATTTGCCGTACCTCTGCGAGAGAAGCCATTATTGCCTTAAGGGCATAAGTCCCGTTCCAGGTCTGCTTGCGTTTTGCATAATTAGCTGTAAAAGTTGAATTTATAACATTCGGAATAAAAAATGAAAATTTTTAAGTTTAAATGAAATGCTAGTGGCTGTTGCGTATAGTATGGTTTAAATTTCTTCCAGAAAAAATAATTCAATATTACCTAGCCTTTTAAAATCATCAGAATTTTGTATTATTTTAAAAGGCTAGGTAATATTTAATTATTTTTTCACATAGTAGCTAGTAAACTTTGAACTTTAAACATGAAAAATTATACAGTTTTGTATTAAATTTTATTATCCTTATTCTTACTGCACAAATATGGCAGATAATATGTAGCCCCCAATTCCCCCCCCCCCCTTTACTAGTTCCCCAAAAAATCATAAAATTGTACAAATACAAGCTTATGTATTATCAGTTTGAAAACAGACAAAGTTATTGGTTGTTTGCCTTTAAAAAAAATCGGGTTCCAAAGTATTTGGTATTTAAAGCGCACTGAAATAGTATAAACAAACATTTCACCTTGACATGTATTTTTGAAAATGAATCATTACCGTACGTTAGAAACTTATTTTTCGCAACTATGTGCAATGTGCGCATTTTAATGTCAATGATATATTATTCCCATAACTTCTAGAGGCGTGTTTAGTCCACTGTTCATACATATATGAGTTCCAGTAGCGTTCACAGATTATTTTTTTCCTGTGTGTGTGTGTGTGTGTGTGTGTGGGAGGGGGGGGGGTTAGAACCACTCTGCCCGCCGTTTGCTTTCAAATTATTTCCTTGTATTGGTGTGATTGATAGATGTTTTAGGATTTAGTTAAAAAAAAAAGGACGGTGGTGAGATATACATACTTATATTCAATCCCCATCTCGCCCCTGCTACATCACGGGTTTGTTTCATTAAATATGAGTCTACAGCTTCATCGTACTCTAAACCATACCGTTCGACTTTTTACAATAATATTCCTTCCCATAGAGTCACGAGCTTAAATTTATTGATTTATCCCTTAATTATATTCAGAATTTCGCATGTTACCTACGTAGTCTTTCCTTGTGGTTCATGAGTCTAATTTCCTGCAATTTTTTTAGGTTATTCTTAATGTTCTCCCATATTTCATTTGTGCAGTTATATGCTTTCTCTCGTGTTGGAGTTTTTTCCTCACCTATTTTAAAAGAATTCCGTGTTTTCATGTTCATTTAGCTATTAAAGCCACACCGTACGGAAAAATGTCTAAAAGTGCTAACTTACACGACTCCTTATATCGTTACAGACAAGGTCCAACCTTGGAAGCCATTGGAGGGGGGCGGCAGTGAAACTTTATTTTTGCCGGGGAATTTTTACTAATTGATCAGATAAAGCTTGTCCCCAAGCCATTGACGCATATTGTGTGTGGGTTCAGTCCTTGTCACGTTGCAGTGCTGACGCGCCAAGTATTTCTTGAGTAGAATTTTATGGCATGCGAGGATGAATTCCACCTTTGACAGTGCCTCGGAGTATGACGTAAGAAACCTCACCTTGTACACACTTTCCAAGCGTTTTGCTTATGTGTAAACATTTTTGTTACAACATTGAATAATCTGCCAGGCAAAGCTATCCCAGTGTTACTGAAATATCGTAAAAATTCATATTAATCGGTATCTTTAAAAGTATTACATGCTTTGGTCAGAGTATATATAAATAAACATAGACCCGAAGAAATCAAGGAAAAGTCAGCGAGCTATGCTTTTAATTTATATAAAAATCTAGTAACAGTTCATCTGAATAAAGTCATGTTTTATTTAGTGGATTGTAAACACCGTTATCCCAACTTAACTTATTGAAAAAAATTAAGGCCCTATAGTAAAAATAAAGTTATCAAAACACATATTATATTTTTAACAAGAAGTGAGTAATCTGCGGAAATCCTAAACGGTTATATTTGCATGTTAAACGAGCCAGACCTGTCACCAAGTGTTCCGTGTTGTTGGCGAAGGCTGGACGCTGGAGGTTATCGGGTGACGCGTGTTGTCGCAGGGACAGGGAGCTGCGACAAGATGGCGGGCCGGTGGTGTGGCGCCGCGCCGCTGCTGGCGCTGCTGTCGCTGCAGACGTGCTGCTGCCTGGCGGCCGGGCTGGAGGGCCCCAACATCTGCACGCGCCAGGAGAAGTGAGTACGACCTACCAGTGCGTTGGCAAATACACTGCAGACTAACACCGGGATCACCTTGCGGTGTTGTCACGTCAGCCCGATAGATGGCAGACGGAATCACCAGCAGGGCCGGATTTAGGGGAGGGCAACCGGGGCGAAAGCCCCGGGGCCCCCAAAAAAGGAGGGCCCCCACAAACGGAGGGCCCCCACAATAGAGACTTCGGAAAAAAAAAAAATCTTTCAAATTCCGACAAGTAAACACTAGTAAACATATTTTTCTTTGAAATTCTTTTTTTCGCTGTTTTACCTTTACCTACAGTACTTTGTACATATGTACATGATTATATTATTGTTAAATATTAACAGAAATATTCATTAACACTAAAATTTAATTTCATATAGCTAATTCTTGTCTCCGATTATATTTATGTATGTTTTTTAAATACTCAGAGAATCTACTTGATTTCACAATAAATTATTTATTGGAAAACTCGACTGAAAAAAATTGTTCATTTTATTTGGAAAATAATTAGGGGCCAGGGGGCCTCCGCTCCTCTGTTTCCCCGAGGCCTCCAGACCTCTAAATCCGGCCCTGATCACCAGTATGAACAATGAATACATAATATGGTACCAACATTATGGCAATGCAAATTCTCTTTTTTTTTAATATAGGTACATATTTATGTAGTTCTTCGAATTGCTTAAAAAAATGTTAGTAATAGTTGACACCATATAATATATAATTTAACAAGTTATCTGATAGGTATATATTTTTGTAGTCGCGTCTCTTGCCTGTGTTATTAGCATATAACTGTCCTGTTTTAGTATCCAGTGCATTTGCTCTAAAGTGCGTCTCAGGCCGTAGCTTGTAGTAAGATTAATTCTACAACAGGTTAGAAGATCAGTGTTGTAAGTTTGGCACACTAAATGGTTTCGCCGCCAGATAGCAGTGGAGTTCGACCAACGGGACACCTTTTGACGTGACAACGTCTAATAAATCGACGAACGCCCTCTGCACGCACGAAAAAGTGTCCCGTTACACACATTGTTCCGTTACGCTGTGTCCCGTTGCGCTCATTGTTCCATTACGCTGTGTCCCGTTGCGCTCAATGTTCCATTACGCTGTGTCCCGTTACGCTCATTATTCCGTTACGCTGTGTCCCGTTACGCTCATTGTTCCGTTACGCTGTGTCCCGTTACGCTCATTGTTCCGCTACGCTGTGTTCCGTTACGCTGTCGGCGAGTGCAGTAATAGGTTATGTTACAATTGACTAAAAAATTGTGGTGATTCATATAATTTATGATATATATTATATTACAGTTTATTTACATGAAAACTTGTTCATAATTATATTTAAACTTTATAGCTAAACGACAGTTTATAAAATTAATTATAAGTCATCTACACGTGAACTGTTTCGTCTACTGTTTATAAAGTGAAGTGAAAAATTAATGTGGTTTTCATTGCTTATTACAACAACAATTTCGGCAATAAAGGTTAATTATTCTTGCATTTTAAAAATCTGATTACTAGTATAATTTCAAGTATTTATCCTTTTATTATTAAAATAAAAATTATTCGATTTTATTAATAAAAGTATGCAATCATTTCATCAATGTTTTGTTATGACGTTGTCACGTTAAACTATTATCGTCCGTAAACCGACTTTACAGACAACCAATTTTTTTTAAATGCAATAGGCGCTGTTTAAGAATATTAAATTAAAATATTAAATATATATAAACTCTTTCCATACTTTATGTTTTTGAATTACAAAGGCTTGATCTTTCTCTCGTAGTGGTTTTAAATTTGGTTTTGAAACAGGCCTAGTATTATGTCCGTGTGCTAAACTCAGTGTAGTAGAAAGTATGATGCTAACATAGAATATTAAAGGCTCCCACATAAAAATAAGATAATTATGCAACAGGAAGATCCCGAAGATGACGAAGTAAAAAAAAATAAAAGTGCGTGCAATCAACTTTGAGGTTCACAAAAAAAATTAATTGTACAACCTAATCTTAAATACCACTCCTATTTCCGGTTATAGGCACAATCATTGAGCATATTGCATTTAGGGTAAATTTTCTGAAATTATAAATACATATGTATAACTTCGTTTATATGTATAATTAAAAAAAAATATACGAGAAAAATGTGATAAAGACACTATATTCATGAAGTTCAAGGTGAAACTATCTAGATACCACGAAACAAAGTTAATTTAACAGAATCCTCAGTGTCAACATTTTCCTAAATCTTCCATAATACTTGAGACAGTACAAGCCATACAAAATAAAACTGTAAAAGTGTTAGTCTTGAAACAAAGAGGTGAGGACCAATTACAGTTTTATTGATTACGGTACAAATATTTGCATCATTAATAGATAATCTTAGTTAAAAATGCCCAATCACCAATGACTCGCACTTAAAAATGTTTATTCTCGAGTCACTAAGTTCCACAGACGGCACTCCTCACTGGGCAGCACTCCTGACGCAGAGGCAAGATCATGCAGCGGGGAGGGGTTGTGATGGGTGTGGCGAAGCGGGCTATCGACGACCCTTGCAATCCGGCCAGGCGCGCGTGGCATGCCTTACGTCAGCGGACCGCACGTGGCAGTGCAGGGCCGCCAACCAGCTCCGAACCTGGCATCGCGTCTCTGGTCTCTCGCGTTCGTAACAGTATATTAAAAAAAAAAAAAAAAATTGTTGTCTGTAAAGTCGGTTTACGGACGATAGTTTAACGTGACAACGTCATAACAAAACATTGATGAAATGATTGCATACTTTTATGAATAAAATTGAATCATTTTTATTGAATTATCACTATTTTGTATGATAAAAAGGAGTGAAAAAGTGCGGAAAATTTTATAGTTGTCCAAAATCATCCCTTAAAAATAACCCGTTATGGGCTAGGTTTACAAAGGTCAGTTGTTATTCACAGCCAATAAATCAGCTGCATTTAAAAATAAGGAGCAACATTGCTGTGTAAAGTCCTAAAGTAATCATTAAAGATGTAAAGTGGCAGCTTCTGGGAAATAGGTGAAAAAATAAATAAAGGTCGGTTAGGTTAATTACATTTATAATGTAAAATCTATGTCCAAAAATTTATACACTCAAAAATTGTGTTTTTCAACTAGCTACAATCCTCAGAATTAAAAACCCATGAAACATTTTAATGCCCCTTCGCAAAAACGACGAGGTAGAGTCCAGTCAATGAAAAGTTGTAGAGGGAAATGGAAGGAACACAATTTTTGACTTTGGGACTTTGTTTGGACTAGTAAGGAGGTAAGCATAATAAAAGTCCCCACTTCTTGGGGGTGAGCGGGAGGGACAGGGGCATGTAGAAAGTCCCTTTTTTCGGTTTTTCTCTTATATCTCGGAAACTATACGCTCTAGTGAAAAGACCAATCTATACTAAAATAAAGCTTAGAAAATTTTCCACAAAATGTATTCAGTTCAATTTTTTTCTATCTCGTATAGTTTATGAGATATTTGCGTTCAAATTCGCTAATTTTTAGGGGGGAAATGTTTTTTCTTACTCTTTTTGCCCTATTTGACTAGATAACCTTTTATCCGTTCGTCGTACGTAAAGGTCATGCAGAAAGAAAGTTGTAGAGAATTAAATTTTCTTTAAGAAAAACCAACCATTTTTATTTTATCTTCAATCATTGTAAAGTTAGAGCAATTTTACCTTTTTGTGTAAATCGCGAGATTTTTCAGCATAGTTTAAATTCCCTATTTTTTGTTATTCCACTGATATAACTCTAAATGTAAGCCAATACATACGTATTAATTATATGTATGAACAGTATCAAGTATCAACTACATATAGGCTAAGTGGCATATAAAGAAATAATTTGAACATATATATTTGCCTTAACTTATATACCTAGTTCTTTAACAGCATAATTAATTTGGTGTCGTATAAAACTATTTTGGACACCCTGAATGTAATGGAACAACTTTGACAGCTCCATCTCTTACCCCTTAAGAAATGCAGTTACTATATATGATGAAAACTTCCTAATAATACTCATAATTGGCACTTTATCAAGGATCACTGAATTGTTGTTAATTAGGAGCAATAATAACCCTCTACACAAGCAATAACACTTGTATACAATTAAATTTATAAAATATATAATGTGCAATTAATAATGTATAATATATGTATCTATTAACTGTACATTCATTCCGCAAAGGAATTGTGTTAGGGTGAGTATAGAGGCAACAACAGTTGTACTTAACTATTTTACTGACACATGAACTTGTAAATGTTTTTGTGGAACTATGTTACTTTTCAATTAATTATATATTATTACCTTATAGTACAATTGTGCAGTAATAGTTGTTATCAATTCCTGGCTCTTTTGGGGTGGGATGGTCCGGGCTCGTCATGGGAACTTAGCCCTGGGGTGGGTTCTGCTTCGTTTTCCTCTTCATCCGTTGAGGAAGGTGATAGACCTTGGAGAATGACTGGCAGAGTATCGATGTCGAGTTCTTCATCCTCATTGTCCAAGAGGGGGCCCCCATTAAGGCAGTTACCCTGGCAACTTTGGCAGGCAGGGTAACACTTGAGAGATACCTTTCTGCAACCGCATTTGGTGGTGGCACAATCCTTTGTGCACCGACAAAATATCATTTTTAATATTTCATCTGGTGCAACCTGTTGCTTACTGTGCACCGGTATTAGAAATTTATTGGTGGTTAGCTCCCACCCATACATCTGAGGAGGCAGCTCATGTCCCAACCACGTCTGGACTTGGTGATATGTCCTCAGTGAATGTTGTTTCGCTGCCCCCTCAGTTGGTGGGAGGCATGAGATGTCCAGTTTGATATTGGCTACCGATTTAACCAAAGATTGGTAACGGTAAGCATTTAAAGACCTCTCTTTAGGTTGGGCCCCATACCACCTCAAAATACACTTTTTTCCAGCTTCCTCTATATCATCCTTTGTTTAGGACAGGTCTGAGAAAACTGCAGCAGCTCCCTGGACATCTGGAGACTTAAAATACATTTTGATAAATCCAAGCTTACTCTTTCGGAAGGCTGCTGAGATGGTATCGCACCCAGTGAAGGCATGTAGAAAAAGTATATCTCGCAGCCCCTGGGTCTGAAGCTCCTGGGTAGAAAACAATGAAGGATTTATGTTTCCACATCCAGGCTTCACGAAAATTATATCCTGGTCACCAGGTGTTTTGGCCATCAACAGGACTATTAGGTCGATATCCTCACCTATAACAGCAACAGCAGTGGTATGTGATAACTCTACAGCTGTGTCTACAATGAGGACATCGGCATCGTTCTGTGCTTGAAGGGTACTGATTCCATGTGCCTGTAGTGTGACCTTTAGCATGTTAATCAGTCGACTTTTGTTGTAGACATTTGAAAGGAAGTCTTCCTGCTTCACAGTTATGACTGTCTCCTGATTGAAATGTATGTCGGCTGACTTTCTGAGATGGTACCGCCTTTGCTGCTCAGCGACCTTGGTACTTGATGAGGATCTCGTGTACCCATCAAACACTACAGTAGAACTCCTTCCACGATAGTGGTTGTTCACGAAATTGGAATACCCATCACAAATTACAGATATCGTGGAACCTCTTTGCCATATAAATTTGTGGAGGAGAAGTCCTCCGTCCATAACAATGTCAAAATGTGTCACATGTACTTCTTTGGTTGTTGCTTTGAGCTCTTTGTAGAGAACCGACTTCCTCGATTTCCTCATCCCACCCTCATTGAAGAAACCAAAGGGAAAGGAGCTAATTCATATTGCAAATAAGTTTTAAATCTTGGTCAGTTTTCTTGCTTATGGCTATGCGTTGGAATAGCAAAAAAGGATCCACCGACACTTTTTCGTCATTGATCTTGATTGACGAGCTTACAGTCAAAAGGGGGAGTACTAGATTTTTTCGAGACAGTTTAATATCAGAAAATGGGCAACTCACCATTTTAGCTATTGCTTGTTTACCAACTGTAACAGCATTGTAGCATGTGATTGTTTTGTCACCAACCACCCCCGTCGCAATGGATATGATGTCGCTGGTAGCCGGAAAGGGAAAATATTTCCCAAACCACTGAATTAGTTTGGTAACATCCGCTGCATCCTTAATTTGGCGGGCTTGTCCAAAATCTTTGTGTTGCTCACTTGACGTGAATAGAACCCCACAAAACTCTTCTATGGAGGTGCATTTCTACTGTACTGTATCTCTACAAAGGAGCCCTGAAAGTTCTTCCATTCGATTCCCGGTGCCAAAAATAGTATGAAACGATACCAAACAATATTACTTTTGCAGAAATATATATGTACCTGAAAAAAACACATATACATGTATACAAATAATTTATTTATGTACCACTTATATATACTATATATATTACATGTTGTTTATACGCATAAATATGTAGGTATATATTAACTTATATATAGTTAGAGCAGTGGAATAGCGAAAAATACGGAAGTTAAACTATTCTGAAAAATCTCGCGATTTACACAAAAAGGTAAGATTGTTCTAACTTTACAATGATTGAAGATAAAATTAAAATGTTTGGTTTTTCTTAAAGAAAATTTAATTCTCTACAACGGTCTTTCTGCATGACCTTTACGTACGACGAACAAATAAAAAGTTATCTAGTCAAATAGGGCAAAAAACGTAAGAAAAAACATTACCCCCTTAAATATTAGTGAATTTGAACGCAAATATCTCATAAACTATGCGGGATAGAGAAAAATTGAACTGAATACATTTTGTGGAAACTTTTTTCAGCTTTATTTTAGTATAGATTGGTCTTTTCACTAAAGCGTATAGTTTCCGAGATATAAGAGAAAAACCTAAAAAAGGGACCTTCTACATGCCTCCCGCTCACCACCTAGAAGTGGGGACTTTTATTATGTTTACCTCCTTACTAGTCCAAACAAAGTCCCAAAGTCAAAAATTGTGTTCCTTCCATTTCCCTCTACACCCCCCTTTTAAACATTCATTGACTGGACTATAGGTATTAAACTTGGATACCAAAACGGCCTATTTCTTAATTTATTTCATTTAGGCCAAATAAAGACTTTCATAATTTACAGCAAACTTAATTAAAACGAAAAACGAAAACAAAACAGGTTTAGTAAATGTGGATCCTGTATCTAACCAAAAAATTATAAATAAACAAAAACTAATACCTTTTCATCCAGTCATACCTTGCCATTGCTTGCGATGATATGCCGAAAATGTACTCTTCCTGGAAGCGCTGTTCATTACAATTTTCTGCAAATAAAAATCACTAACCATGCAGTTTCTCTCGTTAACACCCCCCCCCCCCCCCCAAACAAACATTGTAGGATGTTTCTCTGTTGCTGCGCCAGCACACCCAGCGGGAGAAATTTTCCCTGTGCCAAACTGGCCCATAAGAAAACCCGTTTTCTTCCCAGCCTGTAGTAGAATTAACCTTACTTATATGCCTTTAATGCAGGAGGTGGTCATGTCTGCATGATTACATGCTAACTGCGTGAAGCCGTTTATTTCCTTCAGCTAATTATTGCGCCATATTGGTTAACCACCCTAAGCATTGGCTGAAGTGTAGTGTTTGCAGTGTAAAAACAGTTTTAAATGATATTATTTTATTAAAGTGACCGTTTTTAACGACGAAGATTCTAATTCATACTTACTAACCATCATCAGGCGTGATCAAGCATCATTTTCGCAGTGTTTTGGGTGTATACAATATGGCGATGGCGAGTTTAAAAAGTGACCGTCTACGTCACAGCATGCCGTCTCCTGGACATTCCTAACTCCGTGGTTTAAGGCTAGACACTGCTAGTTAAGTTTGGCCCAGGTAAAAAAACCTGGGCTCATTCACGTGAGCAGGCCTTGAGGATGGTCCTAGAGTAGATATGGACTGTGCAGAAGAGTTTATACCAACGCGTTATTTGGTGCTTGGACGAGATCCATAGAGATGTATTCGCACCTGGATGAGGTGTAACCACGGGAGCATGCGCCCCTGGCGGCGGGAAACTGATGTCTTCACCCACCCGGCTGCCGGCCAGCTCCTGAAACACAAATCAATAAGACAGTTATTGGGTACTTTCCGAATTACTCTAATTTTTTAATTCCGTGAGGTTTTTTGGCGCATAACTAACAGATTGCGAGCTGGTATTTGGGCATGTCCCCGCTGCTCGGAGGAAACAAGAAACAGGCGAGATTAATCCAGTGCACAAGGAAAATTGCCACAGGACACGATAAAGCACACACTCATATCTCACAAACTTATCACTTTTTTTTTATACACAGGAAAAGTTTTTCTGGACTATTACCCAAGATTTCTTTGGAAACTAGTTGCCATGAAATAGTATATCTTACTACAAGAAAGATATTGTAACTTTGTACAACACATGGCTATATATTTTTGACGTGACAACGTCTAATAAATCGATGAACGCCGGCTGCACGCACGAAAAAGTGTTCCGTAACGCACATTGTCCCACTACGATGTGACCCGTTACGCTCATTGTACGCTTGCGCCGCATCTCTCTTCCACTCGATTGGAACAACCAACGATTTGACTTTTCAATCATGTTTTCGTCGTTTGAATTATTAATATTATGTAATTTAACGATCGTCCACCGATTTTCAGCACAATCGGTACGGTTATTTAAAAGTAATGTTGAATTTTCAAATACGTTTTTGTACGAACAATGGTGTTTTACAGTTACACATAATAATTCAAATTACACCCAGGATCTTTTGCACAATGTTTTAAAAAATATTGTAACACATTATAAATAAGTTTGGTGTATTTGGGATGCGTATTTGTTATAAATTCGTATTATAAAAACGAAATAATATTATTCCCCTACGTTGCTGTCATCTACGGTGACGGACACGAACCGAACGAATCGCGCAATCTACCCGCGTCCGCGGCAACCAGGCACTCGTTAATACATATTTTCCTTTGTTTATCGCGAGGGGCGTTATTATTAATGAATTATAAATACAATTTCGTGCCCGGGGCCACAACTGCATAACATTTTGAGCACTGGAAGCCATAAAAACGTAAAATATTCTCGACTAATTTCAATCTCGGTCCCAGCGCACCACTAGCGTCTGGGTTGGAGATTAAAGCCGAAATTCTTTTTACTAATACTTATTTTATTAACTGCAAGGGCATTTTTATTAAATTCTACGTTTAATTTCACGACGAACAAACTTCGTCGTTAAATGTGTAATTGCGAAAAAGCGTAAAACATTCTCGACGATCTTGAAGTTAGTATAAACATGGCGGCCGACTAGCAGCCGACAATATACTTTAAATTTCCCGCCTACCACTATAAGAAATAAACATAGCGGACTACATACGTTTTTAAAACTTCCACAACACAAAACAAAATTTTTATAAGCATATATACAACATCTGAAATTATTATTTCCAAGATGGCCTCGTGGCCGTGCGGTTTAGCATCGCTCTCCCCGCGGCCGCGATACCTCCCATTTTTGTACTTGTAAAAATAAATACGGCGTGCGCGACACTACTAAAGTAATAAACATATTTGAATTAATGAGTGCAAATGAAAGTAAATTTATCAATTAAATTGTAGATTTCATTTCACTCCTTCTTTGTATCCATACAAAATAGTGATAATTCAAACAAAATGATTCAATTTTATTCATAAAAGTATGCAGAGGTAGATTTTATCATACAAAAGATAGAAAAATATAAAAAAATTACATCCTCAAAGAATAACATATTTTTAATGCCTTAATGGTTTGGTTGCAAAAAACTATTACGGCTCAGTCTCAGGCCGAATTGGATATCATATTTTCTTCTGGATCAATCATTTCATCAATGTTTTGTTATGACGTTGTCACGTTAAACTATCGTCCGTAAACCGACTTTACAGACAACGAATTTTTTTTGGACAATATTTTCTTTAATGTTGATAGTTAAGGCGTTATAATATCACAAACATAAAAAAAAAAACGGGTTTTTAATGTCTCGTTCTGGATGTTTTTAAATATTGGAAATACACAAAAAGTCTTCAAGTAAATTTTGTAGCACACACTTCTAGCTTTAAAATGATGTATAGTTTATATCGGGGAATTCATTGGTTACTGCTGGGTAGGGGGGGAAGTGAGCGCATGCGTATGGCTAGCGTGCACCGACCTGCTACAACCATCCACCCGGCTTCCCTACAATCCACTCTTATCATGAGATTGTTATTTTTAATATTCCTCTGTTACATGCAGGATTTAAAACTTTAAAATTTAAATAGAAACCTAAATATAATAGTAGGCTAATTATTAATATATTGATGTATTCATTCGCAATACAAAATGGAATCAAAAATAATTGTTCGGTGGTGTTTATTTTTACATATTACGGGCGGAAGGAACGAGAGCTCTCCGATGAAACACTTTGGCCTGCATCATAGTCTCGGCTCGATTCCTGTTGACGAAAATCTGGGAGTTCCTGCTTGGTTTCGAACCCGAATCGCCTTTGACAAAGGCAAGAACTGGATCACTGCAACCCCGTTTCGAAATTACTTAGATAATGGTAAATTTGCCATAAAACGTATGAGGGTCAAGTGGCTTTTAGGGTTAGTATGTTTTAGCCTTGGCAGCAAGAACTGGGTTAAGTGGCAGGCACACCACGTATGCATACTCTTATTGCGTCTCGTTTATTAAGTCTTCGCGATGACGGAGCAGGAGTGGGCTACACGTTCTTGTCTTATCTCGGCAATAGCGTGAAGAGTTGTTTATTGGTAAGGGTCGTGGCGGGCGGGCGGCAGGGCAGCTATGAAAAAAAAATGAAGGGACAGTCTTTCGGAGAACTGAAATTAAATAGGAAGGATATGGTACTGGCTCAATCTAGTCACAAATCTGTGGCTGTTCGATCAAAGCGAGTGACTGTGAATCCTCAACAGTTATTCAATCGAATACTCTGTTTGTGTGATGGTCCGACTTGATTAAAAGTTTACCTTTCGTACGAACTGGCTTCTCGACCACCATCCTTATTCGATGATGTTTCTTTACGTAAAGGAGCGAAGTCATCATTCCTGAAGGTATTTCCTGAGGGCATTACTGATGAAATTAAACCCCAATAAGATACAGGTACTGGTATAGTTATTGATGGAGGCTTTCTCCTCCATAGTGTAACATGGCCAATTGAAGATACTTTTGGAGTAATCATTGAAAATTACTGCACATATATCGTCACAAAATATGTAATGAACTCAACTGTTGTTTTTGATGGATACCCTTCAGAGCCAACAACTAAGGGAGAAGAACAGTCAAGAAGATCTGCTAAAAAATCATCATGTAACATAGAATTTGAGACAAATACAAAATGTATGACGAAAAAGGAAGCTTTTCTATCTAATACGAATAACAAAAAAAAAATTAATTAAGAAACTGTCTGAAGCATTAAATAGAAGGGGAATAAGTTCATTCATAGCCGAGGGAGATGCTGACTTAGACATCGTAAAAACAGGAATTGAACATCTCGATAAATTCAATGTAGTCATTGTTGTGGGATCAGACACAGATCTTCTGGTACTGCTTGTAGCACTTGCGCCTGAAAATAACTCTGTATTCTTTCGAAAAGAAATCTGTGGCAAAAATCCTTCTGTTGTTTATTATGACATACAAACATTAGTAAATGTGCACAAGAGCATCAGAAAATTTATTTTATTTGCATATGCGATTACAGGCTGTGACACCACCTCGTCATTTTTTGGTTTGGGAAAGACAAAATCTGTTGATGTGATCAAAGTTGTACCACAAGCCAAAATTCAAGCAGAGTTATTTTTGGAAAAAGATGTATCTCGCGATGAATTACTCGAAAAGGGAGAGATATTCATACTTGAAATGTACAGGCTTATGAGATATTCTAATCTGAATGAAGCTCGTTACTACAAATTTACATCCATGACAAGTAAATCTGCTTTAAAATCTAACTTTTGTTTATCAAAATTGCCCCCCACATCAGATACAGTGGCGGATACAGAAAAATCTCAAGGGGGGGGGGGTGGCGCAGGTCTACCTCTTCCACACACTCCCTTGTTACGTCACCTTGGTTGCTTGGATGCAGCCAGAGATCTTTTTCCAAGCTCTATCCGTTTCATTTACGTCTCGCCCGAATATTAAAGGTAAGTGTATGAATGTGTATTGTATAACATCGGCGGCCGGGTGCGCGCCCTCCCCTTGCCAAGAACCATGCTTGGTGCTGGGCTGCCCTGGTCAAGGGGGGGGGGGGGGCGGCCCCTGCGCCCCTCCTATGAATCCGCCACTGCATCAGAAGCAGCTCACCAACATCTATTACGAGTTTACCTCCAGGTGCAATATTGGATGGGCAATAAACTTCCACCTATAGATTGCGGTTGGAGGCATGAATATGTAAAGTAAAATTGCAGGAAAAATAAAGTTTTAAAACCTGTTCCCAGTACCAAAGCCTTTGCCCCTGATGACCTTAGTAGTTGGAAATAGGGGGTTCAAGAACAGGCGGAGGATCGAGGATCCGGCGGCCATCTTGGATGACGTCATCTAATCCGTATGCTAATCCGTATGCTAATCTATGCTAATCTACGCTAATCCATGCCAATCTATGCTAATCCATGCCAATCTATGCTAATCCATGCCAATCTATGCCAATCAGTATGCCAATCTATGCCAATTCGTATGCCAATCTATGCCAATTCGTATGCCAATCTATGCTAATCCATATGTTAATCCATGCTAATCCATATGCTAATCCATGCTAATCCATCCGCCATTTTATATTTCTAGAAATTTCCACCAACTTCGAATCGTGACGTCACCGTTGCACTTTTCGTCACGGCCGCCATCTTGGATTAGAATTTTTTTTTCGAACTTTTGAAATTCGATGTAATCATCAGCCGCCATCTTGTTTCGTCTGCTGGTGGCCGCCATCTTGTTTTCGTCTGCTGGTGGCCGCCATCTTGTTTTCGTCTGCTGGAGGCAGCCATCTTGTGACGTCATATAGTTCTGTTGGTCGCCACCAGATAGCAGCAGGGATTATTTTATTTTAACTAAAATATTTTCAGTGCCGAGGCTGGGATTCGATCCATGGGACGTGAAAACGTCCAGGATGTCGTGGTTACGAGGCGGACACCTTGACCACTAGACCACGAGACCAATTGGGATATGGTGGAATAAATAATCTATATATGCTACGTACTGACGGCAAGTTTATGATAAATGGGGGAGGAGGGTGTTTTTGCCTTCCTTAATGCATACCTAAGGCCCCACATTTTAAATTAAAATTATTATACAGCCGCCATCTTTAATTCCAGCACAGACTACCAGATGGCGCTAAATTCAAATATTAGTTAGGGAGTCGGCAGGCAGGTGTCGCATGCCGCCATCTTGGTTCTCAAGTTGGCTGGTAGATGTCGCTAGTATCGCGCGCCAAATTCAAAAATTAGTTGCCAGAGACGCCGCCATCTTGGTTCTCAAGTTGGCTGGTAGATGTCGCTAGTATCGCGCGCCAAATTCAAAAATTAGTTGCCAGAGGCGCCGCCATCTTGGTTCTCAAGTTGGCTGGTAGATGGCGCCACCGTCGCCATATTTTAGTTAATATAATCGATACCAGATGACGCCACCATCGCCATCTTTAGTTCCTAGTGTTGCTACCAGAGTGTGCCACCGTCGCCATCTTTAATTCTTAAAGTTACCGCCGGAGCGCGCCACCATCGCCATCTTTAATTCATAAAGTCGCTACCGGATGGCACCACTGTCGGCCATCTTTAATTCAAGGTATTGTCGCCGGATGGTGCCAAGTTTGAATTTAAAAACCTACAAGTGTTATGCAATGTGTAACCAGTCGAGATAAGTTTGGAACCTGTAGCCATATTATTATTATTATTTATTAATGTATGTTTATTAAATATGATAGAGTATTTATAAAATATTGGTGTTGTGTAGAGTCTCTCTCTCTTCTTCTCGTAGTGGCGGAAGACATCTCGAAGGTAGTGTTAGAATTTATGTATTAAAGCAATCACTCTAGCTGAGGAGACTAATAACTTATAGTTACAATTCAATAATAGCGGCAATTAAATGTTTTGAAATTAAAGCAAACAACGTAAATGTTAAACACATATTTATTTAAATCTTATTACAAACAGCAAGGGTTAAGAACAATCGATGATTTAAAAGAAGTAAATAACGAGTAATAAAATCACATAATATTCACACACTACACATCATAGTGACAAAGGCAACATTAACTCGAGACCCAATTATACATAGTAGTATGGGTGGTCGAATAGCCAGAATTTAAGTAGCTGAACATTACAATGAGCGCAATGGAATTTGCCATACAGTTTTATACATTTATCCAGGCGGTTTCCATAAGTCTTTAAAAGTTTGGACTACCACTTTAGTGGAGCGATGCTGTGAGACCCCAGAACTCGCTCGAAATATCCTGCACAACACATTCCAAAAACATTATGTAGCCTATGGTTGACGGCACAAACACCCTGAGTGGCTCTGCGTGTTTCCTCCTGCCCGAACACGCGCTGCTGTGAAAGCCTCTTCCCGAGCACAGACGTCACTCCCGCAGCAGACAAAACAGGCGTATGCTACAGGAGCTAGAACAATTGAATAACCAAATATATTTAGACTACCCAACTACATAAATGACATGAGACAATCCCTGTGCGATAATCATACTTTAAATGTTGTAATGTATGGAAATAAATACTCTCCACTCATTTTTCAAAAATCAATACTTAATTCGACATTCATATTCAAAATCAACACTCAATTAAACACTCATTCTCCATCTGCACCCGATACAGAACTAAGTTACAAAAATTAAGATACACCTCTTAATATCAACTGTTTAAATTTTATTAAATCATAAAATACAATTTATATATATTCTTCATCCAACTAAACATTATTTTATTCTATATAACATCTACATCTTAGAGCATTAAGTATACTGTACATGTTTCTTTGATAACAGACAAATCTTTAATTTAATGATTGCATTTAATTTTTACAGTTAAATAATATTTTGAAAATTAAATGTTGACAAATTAATAACATGTCCAGCGGCCATATTGAAATTTTGTACTGTGATATAAATTTGAGGACAACGATCCTGAAGAAGCTAGTTGAATCATAGATCTCATCCAGTACCCGTGTACTGTGGTCAAAATGTCTTTTGATCCATCTGCTGAGTATGCAGAGGTAACGTCTGGATTCCGTCGTGTGTTCTTCGTGACAGCTGATGGTCAGTTCCAGCTGGAGGTCTGCAACTTTGGTCATCACTGGGTGTCGAACTGTGACGAGGACAACCTAGATGTACGCAATCAAGCATGTAGTAAGGTCAACTGTGTTATATATCATATACGACCTGACAGTAAATTTCCCACAAGCTTAGACATACTTAAGGCTGCATCAGCAACCGAAACGTTACGTGTGCGTCCAGGACAAGCGTCAATGAAGTGTGAGTTGCGGCGTAGCACCGGCGCGGTTATACCCCTTTTGTGATGTGAGGCACTGAATGTTGCAGAGAAATAATGTCATTTTTGCCAGTACTCACGATAACTGATGTGTGAAGCTGTGCTAGCTCTGCAAGGCTGATGCTAGTTCTACAGGTATGACTGCAAGGCTGCAGTGCTGATGTTGTCTCTAGGATGCTGAATGTCAGACTGGTTGTAACAACCTTTGGTGTCGTAGTACACACAAATTTATAATTCGTCTTCATCACTATCCCCCAAGCCACTATCCGTTCCTTCATCCACATCTTCGTTCGCCTCTTGCGCTTCCTTTGCGTCCTCGATGCAGGTCATAACAGCATGATATAAATAGGTAATAAATTCCTCTTCCTCAGGGAACTCAGCGAGAATGTTGAGGGTGGAGGATGTAAGGTGGTAATGTATTTCATTAAAGTCCATACCTATGTAGCGACGTACTACCTCCATTACAAATTCCCGAACATCGTCCATCGTAACACTGTTTAAATTACAATCGCAAACACTCTCCGCGTAAACACTGGTGGAAGCCATGATGATAGGAGCGTGGTTAGAAGCAGACTACCACATTAGCATGGAGATGTCGTCAGAGCCCCACACACCACTGGGTGGCAGTTACGGTGACTCCAGAACTCGCTCGAAATATCCTGCACAACACATTCCAAAAACATTATGTAGCCTATGGTTGACGGCACAAACACCCTGAGTGGCTCTGTGTGTTTCCTCCTGCCCGAACACGCGCTGCTGTGAAAGCCTCTTCCCAAGCACAGACGTCACTCCCGCAGCAGACAAAACAGGCGTATGCTACAGGAGCTAGAACAATTGAATAACCAAATATATTTAGACTACCCAACTACATAAATGACATGAGATAATTCCTGTGCGATAATCGTACTTTAAATGTTGTAATGTATGTATAAACATTAATCATTCCGAAGTACTTGAAAAAAAAAATGTAAGTGAGGTGTTATTCACCTTTAGCGCTTCTCGATTTCTGTATCTGCTACCCACGAATTAAATTGAGACGGGAAACCCCACCATTTCACAAAAGACCGGCCATTTCTTCGTTTGAGAACTTTCTCCACCAAATATGTGCCCGGATACATCGTAGGCTGGATCTCTTCAGCATAGAAGCCACCACGAATAGGCTTGTGGTCCAAGTCTTCGAGGTAGTAGGTCCTCGGTTCCGATTCACGAACGTGTGTCACACGGAAAAGTTCAGAACTCCAATTCGCCGTGAAACCTTTCTCAAAGACACCTTTCTGCTTGGAGATTCTCACAATGTCACCAACATTAGCTTTATTATTGCGTGTATCTTTCTTCTTCGTGTTGGTGAATACAGTCCCAAGTAGACGATCATCCTTTACATCTTTAGGCTTCATTTTCGTGGTAGAATGCACTGTGGAATTATATTCACTTATAAGTTTCGACAAAAGATCCAACCAAAAAACACCTCAAAGTCTTTTACAAACATAATATTTATTACTCAATTTCTATCCTACTACAGAATCACTTGCGAAAGCCAGCAATCTTATAAACATTTAGCCCTGCATAGACGTGCAACGACTACTTCTTAGCTCCAAATGGCTCCAAATGCTCCAAACAGCCTTCAAATGCTCCAACAGCTCCAAAAAAAGGCTCCAAATGCTTGACAGCTCCAAATGGCTCCAAATGCTCCAAACGGCTCCAAATGCTCCAAATGCCTCCAAATGGCTCCAAATGCTCCAAACGCTCCAAATGTCTCCAAAAGGCTCCAAATGCTTCAAAAGACTCCAAATGCTCCAACAGCTCCAAAAAATGCTCCAAATGCTTAACACAGCTCCAAATGGCTCCAAATGCTCCAAATGGCTCCAACAGCTCCAAAAGGCTCCAAATGCTTCAAAAGGCTCCAATTGTTCCAAGATCTCCATCTTCAATTGGTTCCAACTGATTCCAATTACTTTTCTTATCGAACTTGGCATGATTACTAACATGTCTTTATTAGTATACATTTTGACTGGCAGTGGTAACGTATTTTGCACCTTTAAGTTATAAGTTTTATTTAGAAATCAGATTTCGATAAATGGTAGATACCATTTGGAAAGAAAATATATTAATTTATCTTCAAGTTTATACACATACATTTAATTTAAGCCATTATTGTATGTAGCCAGCTTCCCTCAGTTCTTTGAGTATGAAGGATATTTCTTTAATGTTCGAATAGTTTCCTGCACAAAGCGATCCATGTAGTAGTCGTAGCCTGTCAACCAATATGTTAGGATCTTCCCATGAGGTATAATCAAACTCTTCTGCTGCGTTCATCATCCTTGCATGTTTATAATAAATATTATCTCTGGTGTCTATCGTTTTAACACCAACCTCAAGGTCACTTTTGTCATCGTGCCAGTGATTATCACAAGCTTGATCAGGATAATTTATTTTATTACGATGTTTCCATCGTTTTGGTCTCAAACCACCATCACAGTCTTCACTCTTGCATGCTTTTGGTGCTTCAGCACAATACTCAATCATGTCAGCCTTAGATGTGTCAGCACAGTCTTCGTTCACGCCAGCTTCTGATGTGTCACCACAGTCTTCAATCATGTCAGCACCACAAACTTGATCAGGATAATTTATTTTATTACGTCGTTTCCATCGTTTTGGTCTCAGACCGCCATCACAGTCTTCGATCTTACCTGCTTTAGGTGCTTCAGTACAGTACTCAATCATGTCAGCCTCACGATAACTGATGTGTGAAGCTGTGCTAGCTCTTCAAGGCTGATGCTAGTTCTACAGGTATGACTGCAAGGCTGCAGTGCTGATGTTGTCTCTAGGATGCTGAATGTCAGACTGGTTGTAACAACCTTTGGTGTCGTAGTACACACAAATTTACAATTCGTCTTCATCACTATCCCCCAAGCCACTATCCGTTCCTTCATCCACATCTTCGTTCGCCTCTTGCGCTTCCTTTGTGGCCTCGATGCAGGTCATAACAGCCTGATATAAATAGGTAATAAATTCCTCTTCCTCAGGGAACTCAGCGAGAATGTTGAGGGTGGAGGATGTAAGGTGGTAATGTATATCATTAAAGTCCATACCTATGTAGTGACGTACTACCTCCATTACAAATTCCCGAACATCGTCCATCGTAACACTGTTTAAATTACAATCGCAAGCACTCTCCACGTAAACACTGGTGGAAGCCATGATGATAGGAGCGTGGTTAGAAGCAGACTACCACGTTAGCATGGAGATGTCGTCAGAGCCCCCCACACCACTGGGTGGCAGTTACGGTGACTCCAGAACTCGCTCGAAATATCCTGCACAACACATTCCAAAAACATGACGTAGCCTATGGTTGACGGCACAAACACCCTGAGTGGCTCTGTGTGTTTCCTCCTGCCCGAACACGCGCTGCTGTGAAAGCCTCTTCCCAAGCACAGACGTCACTCCCGCAGCAGACAAAACAGGCGTATGCTACAGGAGCTAGAACAATTGAATAACCAAATATATTTAGACTACCCAACTACATAAATGACATGAGATAATTCCTGTGCGATAATCGTACTTTAAATGTTGTAATGTATGTATAAACATTAATCATTCCGAAGTACTTGAAAAAAAAAAATGTAAGTGAGGTGTTATTCACCTTTAGCGCTTCTCGATTTCTGTATCCGCTACCCACGAATTAAATTGAGACGGGAAACCCCACCATTTCACAAAAGACCAGCCATTTCTTCGTTTGAGAACTTTCTCCACCAAATATGTGTCCGGATACATCGTAGGCTGGATATCTTCAGCATAGAAGCCACCACGAATAGGCTTGTGGTCCAAGTCTTCGAGGTAGTAGGTCCTTGGTTCCGATTCACGAACATGTGTCACACGGAAAAGTTCAGAACTCCAATTCGTCGTGAAACCTTTCTCAAAGACACCTTTCTGCTTGGAGATTCTCACAATGTCACCAACATTAGCTTTATGCTTGCGTGTATCTTTCTTCTTCGTGTTGGTGAATACAGTCCCAAGCAGACGATCATCCTTTACATCTTTAGGCTTCATTTTCGTGGTAGAATGCACTGTGGAATTATATTCACTTATAAGTTTCGACAAAAGATCCAACCAAAAACACCTCAAAGTCTTTTACAAACATAATATTTATTACTCAATTTCTATCCTACTACAGAATCACTTGCGAAAGCCAGCAATCGTATAAACAATTAGCCCTGCATAGACGTGCAACGACTACTTCTTAGCTCCAAATGGCTCCAAATGCTCCAAAACGGCCTTCAAATGCTCCAACAGCTCCTTAACACAGCTCCAAATGGCTCCAAATGCTCCAAATGGCTCCAAATGCTCCAAAACGGCCTTCAAATGCTCCAACAGCTCCTTAACACAGCTCCAAATGGCTCCAAATGCTCCAAATGGCTCCAACAGCTCCAAAAGGCTCCAAATGCCTGACAGCTCCAAATGCTCCAAATGGCTCCAAATGCTCCAAATGGCTCCAACAGCTCCAAAAGGCTCCAAATGCTCCAAAAGGCTCCAATTGTTCCAAGAGCTCCATCTTCAGTTGGTTCCAACTGTTTCCAATTACTTTTCTTATCGAACTTGGCATGATTACTAACATGTCTTTATTAGTATACATTTTGACTGGCAGTGGTAACGTATTTTGCACCTTTAAGTTATAAGTTTTATTTAGAAATCAGATTTCGATAAATGGTAGATACCATTTGGAAAGAAAATATATTAATATATCTTCAAGTTTATACACATACATTTAATTTAAGCCATTATTGTATGTAGCCAGCTTCCCTCAGTTCTTTGAGTATGAAGGATATTTCTTTAAAGTTCGAATAGTTTCCTGCACAAAGCGATCCATGTAGTAGTCGTAGCCTGTCAACCAATATGTTAGGATCTTCCCATGAGGTATAATCAAACTCTTCTGCTGCGTTCATCATCCTTGCATGTTTATAATAAATATTATCTCTGGTGTCTATCGTTTTAACACCAACCTCAAGGTCACTTTCGTCATCGCGCCAGTGATTATCACAAGCTTGATCAGGATAATTTATTTTATTACGACGTTTCCATCGTTTTGGTCTCAAACCACCATCACAGTCTTCACTCTTGCATGCTTTTGGTGCTTCAGCACAATACTCAATCATGTCAGCCTTAGATGTGTCAGCACAGTCTTCGTTCACGTCAGCTTCTGATGTGTCACCACAGTCTTCAATCATGTCAGCACCACAAACTTGATCAGGATAATTTATTTTATTACGTCGTTTCCATCGTTTTGGTCTCAGACCGCCATCACAGTCTTCGATCTTACCTGCTTGAGGTGCTTCAGTACAGTACTCAATCATGTCAGCCTCAGATGTGTCACCACATTCTTCAATCATGCACGCTTCAGATGATTCACCAAAGTCTTCGACCTTGTAAGCTTCAGATGGTTCTCCATCTTTCTCATTTTCATGGAGACGACTAGATATTGGAGTAAATATATTTTCATTTCTAATGTGGTTACAACTACCTTCGTTTGTTTTAAATTTTAAATTATTATCTTCATCTAGATCAGTAATTTTAGCATTAGCTTTTTCGCCTTCGTTCCTCTTCCGCGATGTTGTAGCCCAGTCTTCGTTATCTTTATTCATCTTAATTGTACAGGTCTTGTAATGTCTATCCAAGTAATATCTTCTACCAAAGGATTTCTGACACTGACTGCAATGAAACGGTTTTTGACAAGGGCCCAAATTACACTCGCTTCTCTCATGTCGTTTAGCATTCTTTCTCAAGGTAAACACCTTGCTACAGTATCTACAGTGATGACGTTTCGATACAGCGTCAGATCCTAAATCGGAATTCATATTAGTTACCGAGACTAATGCCAGATGCAAACTAAGAGTTTTAAATTAGATATATTACTTAAATAGAATTTTTTAATTATTTCATCAGCGAGATTAATCAGAAGCACTCGGAGAAATCCATCAGATGTCTAGTTAGGTATAATCAGAAGCACACGGAGTAAACCGCCATAATATTATCAAGAATAATCGCAAGCTCACGGAGTAAACCGCCATAATATTGTCAAGAATAATCAGGAGCACACGGAGAAAACCACCATAATATTAACAATAATAATCGGAAGCACACGGAGAAAATCATCATAATATTGACAAGAATAATCAGAAGCACACGGAGAAAATCATCACAAGTTTTCTTTGATATCATAAAAATACAGAAAAAATATTTAATAAATAACAAAAAAAATTAATAAAAAATTTTAAATGACAAAATAAAATACAAAAATACATAAACAGATTCTGCTAGCTTGTGAACTTCTCATTGTTGAGCAAAGATATAGTTCTAGTACAAGCCAGAATTTTATGTATTTTTGTATTTTATTTTGTCATTTAAAATTTTTTATTAATTTTTTTTGTTATTTATTAAATATTTTTTCTGTATTTTTATGATATCAAAGAAAACTTGTGATGATTTTCTCCGTGTGCTTCTGATTATTCTTGTCAATATTATGATGATTTTCTCCGTGTGCTTCCGATTATTATTGTTAATATTATGGTGGTTTTCTCCGTGTGCTCCTGATTATTCTTGACAATATTATGGCGGTTTACTCCGTGAGCTTGCGATTATTCTTGATAATATTATGGCGGTTTACTCCGTGTGCTTCTGATTATACCTAACTAGACATCTGATGGATTTCTCCGAGTGCTTCTGATTAATCTCGCTGATGAAATAATTAAAAAATTCTATTTAAGTAATATATCTAATTTAAAACTCTTAGTTTGCATCTGGCATTAGTCTCGGTAACTAATATGAATTCCGATTTAGGATCTGACGCTGTATCGAAACGTCATCACTGTAGATACTGTAGCAAGGTGTTTACCTTGAGAAAGAATGCTAAACGACATGAGAGAAGCGAGTGTAATTTGGGCCCTTGTCAAAAACCGTTTCATTGCAGTCAGTGTCAGAAATCCTTTGGTAGAAGATATTACTTGGATAGACATTACAAGACCTGTACAATTAAGATGAATAAAGATAACGAAGACTGGGCTACAACATCGCGGAAGAGGAACGAAGGCGAAAAAGCTAATGCTAAAATTACTGATCTAGATGAAGATAATAATTTAAAATTTAAAACAAACGAAGGTAGTTGTAACCACATTAGAAATGAAAATATATTTACTCCAATATCTAGTCGTCTCCATGAAAATGAGAAAGATGGAGAACCATCTGAAGCTTACAAGGTCGAAGACTTTGGTGAATCATCTGAAGCGTGCATGATTGAAGAATGTGGTGACACATCTGAGGCTGACATGATTGAGTACTGTACTGAAGCACCTCAAGCAGGTAAGATCGAAGACTGTGATGGCGGTCTGAGACCAAAACGATGGAAACGACGTAATAAAATAAATTATCCTGATCAAGTTTGTGGTGCTGACATGATTGAAGACTGTGGTGACACATCAGAAGCTGACGTGAACGAAGACTGTGCTGACACATCTAAGGCTGACATGATTGAGTATTGTGCTGAAGCACCAAAAGCATGCAAGAGTGAAGACTGTGATGGTGGTTTGAGACCAAAACGATGGAAACGTCGTAATAAAATAAATTATCCTGATCAAGCTTGTGATAATCACTGGCGCGATGACGAAAGTGACCTTGAGGTTGGTGTTAAAACGATAGACACCAGAGATAATATTTATTATAAACATGCAAGGATGATGAACGCAGCAGAAGAGTTTGATTATACCTCATGGGAAGATCCTAACATATTGGTTGACAGGCTACGACTACTACATGGATCGCTTTGTGCAGGAAACTATTCGAACTTTAAAGAAATATCCTTCATACTCAAAGAACTGAGGGAAGCTGGCTACATACAATAATGGCTTAAATTAAATGTATGTGTATAAACTTGAAGATATATTAATATATTTTCTTTCCAAATGGTATCTACCATTTATCGAAATCTGATTTCTAAATAAAACTTATAACTTAAAGGTGCAAAATACGTTACCACTGCCAGTCAAAATGTATACTAATAAAGACATGTTAGTAATCATGCCAAGTTCGATAAGAAAAGTAATTGGAAACAGTTGGAACCAACTGAAGATGGAGCTCTTGGAACAATTGGAGCCTTTTGGAGCATTTGGAGCCTTTTGGAGCTGTTGGAGCCATTTGGAGCATTTGGAGCCATTTGGAGCATTTGGAGCTGTCAGGCATTTGGAGCCTTTTGGAGCTGTTGGAGCCATTTGGAGCATTTGGAGCCATTTGGAGCTGTGTTAAGGAGCTGTTGGAGCATTTGAAGGCCGTTTTGGAGCATTTGGAGCCATTTGGAGCATTTGGAGCCATTTGGAGCTGTGTTAAGGAGCTGTTGGAGCATTTGAAGGCCGTTTTGGAGCATTTGGAGCCATTTGGAGCTAAGAAGTAGTCGTTGCACGTCTATGCAGGGCTAAATGTTTATAAGATTGCTGGCTTTCGCAAGTGATTCTGTAGTAGGATAGAAATTGAGTAATAAATATTATGTTTGTAAAAGACTTTGAGGTGTTTTTTGGTTGGATCTTTTGTCGAAACTTATAAGTGAATATAATTCCACAGTGCATTCTACCACGAAAATGAAGCCTAAAGATGTAAAGGATGATCGTCTACTTGGGACTGTATTCACCAACACGAAGAAGAAAGATACACGCAATAATAAAGCTAATGTTGGTGACATTGTGAGAATCTCCAAGCAGAAAGGTGTCTTTGAGAAAGGTTTCACGGCGAATTGGAGTTCTGAACTTTTCCGTGTGACACACGTTCGTGAATCGGAACCGAGGACCTACTACCTCGAAGACTTGGACCACAAGCCTATTCGTGGTGGCTTCTATGCTGAAGAGATCCAGCCTACGATGTATCCGGGCACATATTTGGTGGAGAAAGTTCTCAAACGAAGAAATGGCCGGTCTTTTGTGAAATGGTGGGGTTTCCCGTCTCAATTTAATTCGTGGGTAGCAGATACAGAAATCGAGAAGCGCTAAAGGTGAATAACACCTCACTTACATTTTTTTTTTCAAGTACTTCGGAATGATTAATGTTTATACATACATTACAACATTTAAAGTACGATTATCGCACAGGAATTATCTCATGTCATTTATGTAGTTGGGTAGTCTAAATATATTTGGTTATTCAATTGTTCTAGCTCCTGTAGCATACGCCTGTTTTGTCTGCTGCGGGAGTGACGTCTGTGCTTGGGAAGAGGCTTTCACAGCAGCGCGTGTTCGGGCAGGAGGAAACACACAGAGCCACTCAGGGTGTTTGTGCCGTCAACCATAGGCTACATAATGTTTTTGGAATGTGTTGTGCAGGATATTTCGAGCGAGTTCTGGGGTCTCACAGCATCGCTCCACTAAAGTGGTAGTCCAAACTTTTAAAGACTTATGGAAACCGCCTGGATAAATGTATAAAACTGTATGGCAAATTCCATTGCGCTCATTGTAATGTTCAGCTACTTAAATTCTGGCTATTCGACCACCCATACTACTATGTATAATTGGGTCTCGAGTTAATGTTGCCTTTGTCACTATGATGTGTAGTGTGTGAATATTATGTGATTTTATTACTCGTTATTTACTTCTTTTAAATCATCGATTGTTCTTAACCCTTGCTGTTTGTAATAAGATTTAAATAAATATGTGTTTAACATTTACGTTGTTTGCTTTAATTTCAAAACATTTAATTGCCGCTATTATTGAATTGTAACTATAAGTTATTAGTCTCCTCAGCTAGAGTGATTGCTTTAATACATAAATTCTAACACTACCTTCGAGATGTCTTCCGCCACTACGAGAAGAAGAGAGAGAGACTCTACACAACACCAATATTTTATAAATACTCTATCATATTTAATAAACATACATTAATAAATAATAATAATAATATGGCTACAGGTTCCAAACTTATCTCGACTGGTTACACATTGCATAACACTTGTAGGTTTTTAAATTCAAACTTGGCACCATCCGGCGACAATACCTTGAATTAAAGATGGCCGACAGTGGTGCCATCCGGTAGCGACTTTATGAATTAAAGATGGCGATGGTGGCGCGCTCCGGCGGTAACTTTAAGAATTAAAGATGGCGACGGTGGCACACTCTGGTAGCAACACTAGGAACTAAAGATGGCGATGGTGGCGTCATCTGGTATCGATTATATTAACTAAAATATGGCGACGGTGGCGCCATCTACCAGCCAACTTGAGAACCAAGATGGCGGCGCCTCTGGCAACTAATTTTTGAATTTGGCGCGCGATACTAGCGACATCTACCAGCCAACTTGAGAACCAAGATGGCGGCGTCTCTGGCAACTAATTTTTGAATTTGGCGCGCGATACTAGCGACATCTACCAGCCAACTTGAGAACCAAGATGGCGGCATGCGACACCTGCCTGCCGACTCCCTAACTAATATTTGAATTTAGCGCCATCTGGTAGTCTGTGCTGGAATTAAAGATGGCGGCTGTATAATAATTTTAATTTAAAATGTGGGGCCTTAGGTATGCATTAAGGAAGGCAAAAACACCCTCCTCCCCCATTTATCATAAACTTGCCGTCAGTACGTAGCATATATAGATTATTTATTCCACCATATCCCAATTGGTCTCGTGGTCTAGTGGTCAAGGTGTCCGCCTCGTAACCACGACATCCTGGACGTTTTCACGTCCCATGGATCGAATCCCAGCCTCGGCACTGAAAATATTTTAGTTAAAATAAAATAATCCCTGCTGCTATCTGGTGGCGACCAACAGAACTATATGACGTCACAAGATGGCTGCCTCCAGCAGACGAAAACAAGATGGCGGCCACCAGCAGACGAAAACAAGATGGCGGCCACCAGCAGACGAAACAAGATGGCGGCTGATGATTACATCGAATTTCAAAAGTTCGAAAAAAAAATTCTAATCCAAGATGGCGGCCGTGACGAAAAGTGCAACGGTGACGTCACGATTCGAAGTTGGTGGAAATTTCTAGAAATATAAAATGGCGGATGGATTAGCATGGATTAGCATATGGATTAGCATGGATTAACATATGGATTAGCATAGATTGGCATACGAATTGGCATAGATTGGCATACGAATTGGCATAGATTGGCATACTGATTGGCATAGATTGGCATGGATTAGCATAGATTGGCATGGATTAGCATAGATTGGCATGGATTAGCGTAGATTAGCATAGATTAGCATACGGATTAGCATGGATTAGCATACGGATTAGATGACGTCATCCAAGATGGCCGCCGGATCCTCGATCCTCCGCCTGTTCTTGAACCCCCTATTTCCAACTACTGACCTTCTTTGTCTTGTTTCCTGCAGCTGTAATACTTCATCCGGTAACAATTGCAAATGCAGAAAATCCGGTCTAAGCTGTTCTGCTATGTGTGGAAACTGTAATGGATTATCATGCCTTAACTCTCCAAATTTCTACGAAGAAATTGAACTTCCTTCAGACGACTAGTGTCACAGTAAAGTTTGTAAATGCCAATGACTGATGCAGATAAAGGTCAACATGTATTGATTAAGGACAATTTGTTAAAAATTAAGGATACATTACTTTTATATTAGAGGTGGGTGGGCGGTCCGTGATGCTGTCATCTAAACTACAATTTAATATTTAAAACATTTTTAACTTGTTTAAAGTTATTCATAGTCATGACAGCCACCGGTTTTAGCCAGTCTGGGACACGGCGGGTCCATAGGTGGTGTATAATGGAAGACCCTTAATTGGGTAGGGGTATCTTTCCCCCCGAACCATAACTGGCTATGCGTATTTAAGTAAATAATTTATGTACACAGAATTGCTTTAAGTATTTGCTAATAAATATTATATTTATAAATGTTAACATAGAGTGCAAAAAAGAAAAATGTATGTTAGTTGTTTTATGAATTATTTTATATAAACCAGAATACTGTTTAAAACTAGATATATTATTCCTCAAATAATTATGAAGGCTAAGCGAACGGACTGCGAATACAAAAGGATGCACATAGTAGGTCGGTGCACGCTAGCCATACGCATGCGCTCACTTCCCCCCCTACCCAGAAGTAACCAATGAATTCCCCGATATAAACTATACATCATTTTAAAGCTGGAAGTGTGTGCTACAAAATTTACTTGAAGATTTTTTGTGTATTTCCAATATTTAAAAACATCCAGAACGAGAACTGCGAATTTTGCATTAAAAACCCGTTTTTTTTTATATGTTTGTGATATTATAACGCTTTAACTATCAACATTAAAGAAAATATTGTCTAAAACAAAATTAAAACCCCGATTTTTGAGAACAAAATACGCTATATATATTCTACTTTATACAATTATTTACGTATTCACAAGCGATTCTGTAAAGGTCAACATTTTAGAACTTCCGAGAGGGGTGGGGGGGATAGCACAAGGGGGAGAGGCGGGGACTTTTGAGGAAATACGTGTCTTATAAGGGTCTAACATCTGACAAAAATTCAGCTTTCCCGGAATTAGTTGCGACAAAAAACCTTTATTTACTGGGCTATAACTTCACAGATTGAAGTTGTAAGGGCAATATCTTCGCCAAGAAAACGTTTGGAAGTCCAAATAATGAATGATGTGGACGTTTTCTTCTAGCTTTATTTCGGCAAGTCCATTATAACGCTATTCTAGGCAAGCAAAACTTTAAGTGAACTAACAGTCTTTTTCCAGAAATTGGACTTACCGACTTTTTCCACTAAGCCCACGATACTGCCAAATGTAATACAAATTCTCTTTTCCGAACAGCGTGTCAAGCTTGGCTCAGGACGTGGTCCGCTCCCCCCTCCCTCCCTGCCCGGAGAACCGGGTCATGTCCTGGATTCTCGCCTGTGAAAACGTGGCGGACGTTTCCGTATCATTATCTCCGTCACTGCTCCGTCCACATGTCCACTCCTCTTCGTCTATCATGACCGGATGTCGATAACACGCTGAGCCGATTCATTCGTTCGTTGGTTCCACCTCCTTCGTCAGCATCGCTTCCGAACACGACACGAAAATGTTATTTTTGGATTTGTTTGACTACGTTTAAATATATGAACATAAAAAAAATAAACGATTACCCACCACTTGGCCTAAAATTAATTGGCCAGGAATTAGGTCGAATAATTCCAGGCCAACTTGATGTTAGGCTGTAACAGTTCTGGCTGAATAATTTATGCCAAGTGACTTTAGGCCGAAATGTTTTGAACGGGAAGTCTTCTTTTCACAGACGAGAGAGCCACACCCGAAGTTCATGTTCACTTTTTTTCTTCCGTTCTATCTCATTGTATAAACCGGCGTAGCATTACATTTTGCGGTCGATTAGGATAGGTTAGCTACATTATAAATACTTTAAAACATTGTGGATGGTTGGTTATATTAGGTAAGTATAGCTACATTAAAAATACTGTAAAAATAATTTTATGGTTGCTTAGCAAATAACTTTTTAATATGTAGCTATCCAGGGCTAGGAAACCGTTTACATGATTTCACAGTATCTTTCATGTAGCTATCTTAACCAAATCAACCGTCCACAATGTTTTAAAGTATTTATAATGTAACTAACCTAACTTAATAAAATGAACAAAAATGAAACCCCCGAAGATCCACGATCGGGCGCTTGGCTCTCTCGTCTGTGAAAAGAAGACTTCCCGTTTTGAACTGATTCTACGCCGGAAGACCAAAGGCAAATCAAGGTCCACTCGATAACAACGCGCTAGTTGCTGCAGCGCCACCAGCGCTCCTAGCGGCGGGCGGGCCGACTAGCCACGCTAAGTGCTGACGGAGGTACGCGAACGCAACCGACCGCAGAGCAGAAGCCTCGCCGCGTGAATCACGGCGTGGCGCACTCTCCGTGTTCGCGCGAACTTTTTTATCGCGCGGCGAGTTGTGATTCACATCCGCCCGCCCGCCCGAGAACTGGACATGAGCTGGTGGCAGGTCTCCCGGGTCATTTGTGTGCTGAAAGTATTTCTTCTACGCGCACTTCTTACGCGACCTGCATGGCACTCGCCGACTCAATGCTCTGTAACTTTGATTCACAGAATTTGCTTTCAAATTTTATCGTTTTGATGTTGGGTATTGTTCTTTTTTTTTAGTATATTTTTTGGGAGGTCGGATAACCCTCCTCTCATCACTCCCCTCTTCCCTGCCTACTCCCGTGGTTGGGATAAAGGATCATGGTTGGAATTTTGGATCATGGTTGGGATGTTGAATCGATTTTGAGGTGTTGGATCGCGTTTGGGATGTGGGATCGTGGTTGGGATGTTGGATCGTGGGTTGGGATGTTGGATCGTGGTTGGGGTGTTTGATCGTGGTTGGGATTTTCTTTCGTGATTGGGATTTTGGATCGTGTTTGGAATGTTGGATCGTGGTTGGGATGTTGAATCGATGTTGAGGTGTTGGATCGTGGTTGGGATGTTGGATCGTGGTTGAGGTGTTGGATCGTAGTTGGGGTATTGGATCATGGTTGGGGTGTTGGATCCAGGGTGTCCACAAGGAAAAAATTTTTCGTACCAACTTAGGCGAGAAAAAAGTACTAGATTAAAAAAAAGTACTAAATTATAATTTTTTATGGTTTTTAACAATTTATATAGTTATTATGACATTGCAATGCTCGAACTTAAATATCACACCACACACATACATTCCATAGTTTTTAAATATAATTATGCTTAATAATAAAACATATTGGAGTTACTATAATATTATTATATTAAAGAAAAATGTACTAGATCTGTACTAGACCACTAAAAAAGTTATAAAAGTACTAGATCTAGTACGAAAGTACTAACTGTGGACACCCTGGTTGGATTGTGGTTGGGGTGTTGGATCGTGGTTGGGATGTTGGATCGTAGTTTGGGATGTTGGATCGTGGTTGGGATGTTGGATCGTGGTTGGGGTGTTGGATCGTGGTTGGGATGTTGGATCGTAGTTTGGGATGTTGGATCGTGGTTGGGATGTTGGATCGTGGTTGGGATGTTGGATCGTGGTTGGGATGTTGGATCGTGGTTGAAGTGTCGGAATTTTGGTTGAAGTGTCAGAATTTTGGTTGGGACGTTGAATCGTAGTTGGGATGTTGAATTGGGGTTGGGGTGTTGAATCAGACCTACAATCTCTTGTCTCATGGGTGCAATGCACCAGCATTCATGTCCACGCCCCGAAGGGCAAACACATGGTTTAAAATTTTTGATAGCAGGTCTCAGAGAGCAAAGGTAAATAATAAAATAGGAGACCCTCTGAACGTAAATATATGAGTTCCACAGCCCACAGGGCAATTTTCATGGCTCAGTATTATTTCTTATTTATGGAAATTATTTCTGTGTTATTGGTAAAATGACAAGGCCATCTAGAGAAACCAGGGCCTGGTCCATGCCTCCTTCTTATTATTTAATGTACAAATTTTTAAACCCCACTTTAAAAAAAATAATTGTGAACTGTTTTTCAGTACTCATCAAAAATGTGTAACATATAACCTTGGTAATGAGAAAATTAATGTTTTCTCATGTTGCAAATACACTTTTACGAAACTCTGCCACAAAATTTAACGTAGTATTTTTAAAAATTATGCACAGAGTGGGATAGAGAGAGAGGGGAAGAGGAGGATAGTGGGAGAGAGAGGGGTAGCAAGGTGGAAGGGGAGGGAGGGGGAGGAAGATAGAGCATATGCATGTATATATATATATGTACATATGTATGTATGGAAATTTTATTTTCAACTAAATTTCTTGCAGAAAATCATACATAGTTTCCACGGTTGCAGCCAGAATTCATTGCTGGAGCAGTAGGTCAACTATTAAATCATTCCATTCGCAGACCAACATTTTAAACTGCATAATGAAATGGCTCCGATAAAAGTGAAAAAGGCTCGAAAAATTCAGACATAAAATCTAACTTAGAATTCTTAAAAATATATATATTAACCTGTATAATTTTAAAACACATATTTTAACACTAAGTATATGTTTACATATTTGATTTTGCGTTAATGACTTTAATCAGTGTGTAAATGCTTCCCTAAAAATATACCTTAACATTGACCTGATTCTACAATTAATACTATTAACAGTAAAAATTTAATCCAGAAATTCTGTTGTTTTTTTCATGGCATCAAATTTCTTGTGTCTCTACAGTATGATGAAGACTGTGGTGTCTTTACATTTCAGTGTTAACTCAGTTTTGTTATGCCCATATTCTAATGTATTTTTTAAGTTGTCATTACTTCTTTTTATGACATAAATCATCTGAGACTTCTACAGATGGAACCACCAGGGTTACACATCTGTTAATTCCACTTCTGTTCCCTTCACAAAATTACTCCTACCAAATGCCGTATACACATCAAAATAATCGAAAAATTGTAAACGTTAACTGTGGCTTTACCTGTGTGTGTGTGTGTGTGTGTGTGTAAATAAGATTACTTGAAAGGTTTCTGTGTGAATCCTGTTTCAATAGACTTTTATTCAGTCTGTTCTGCAGTACAGTATTTTTTCTTGGGAAGAGATGAGTTCAACATCAATCACACTATACTACCATACAAAAACTTATTTTTCATACCTTTCTAAGGAACTTTTAAAACTTCTAAGAATATATATGATATTAAAAGATTGCACATTAGAACTGCAATTTACTAGTTCGTATAAAAGTAAATATCGGTTAAATTCTGTGGCTCATAATTATCCTATGCGGCATGAACAAAAAATACATTTACCTATTCCTTTAGTTTATGTGACGATTTCCGAGAGGTAACTAGAATTTTTAATTCCAAAAATTGTAGCTATTTTTCCCGAAATAAATAAAAACTGAAAGTAATTTTCAAATAAAAAATATATATATATTGGACTATGGCTGGCTAATTTAACTGATGAGATTTCTCTAATATATAAAAATAATTTTCTTTTCTCTGGTAGCATATGTATATGTAATTGTATATTAATAATGACTTAAAATTTATATAAGTATCATTTAATCAATGAAATACTTCAATTTACCAAAATATTATTTGTTTGTTTAAAAAGTTTAGCATTCAAAATAGTTAAGGAATACATTTGTTTAGTTTTTTTTTTTTCATTTACAGCTATACATGTAAATTTTCATTTTCGTTATGTGGATGACACAGTTTAAAATACCTCACGTTGCATGAAAACGTAGTGTGATTGTGTAAATGATGTAAAAAGAAAGTTGTTAATAATCATAAGCCACAGAAGTCAGTTCTTTTTATTAAAATTAGGTTCATCCTCGATTAAATGTAAGATGGCCTACTCACTAAATTCCTTGCTCAACTTAACCATACCAGTGTACAAGTAGATTGTGAAAATTAGCCTGCTCCATTGGGGAACCAAACTCACAACCACCTGTATGTAATGAATTTACGAGGAAGTTGGAAATTGAGGAGTTGGAGAGGGTGCAGCGCAAGGCAGTGAGATGGGTGACGAATATGTGGAGGAGAAGGGAAGGCGAAGACAGGATGGGGGAAACACATCAGTGATGATGAAGGAGCTGGGGTGGGACACGCTGCAAGAAAGGAGGAAAGTAGAAAGGCTAGTGAGAATGCATAAAGTAATTCGGGTTGGGGGGGGGGGGGGGGGCTGGGGAAAGCTAGGAGCTAGGTTGAACAGAGGGCTGTATCGAGGAAGGAGGGATCACGAGTGGAAGATTCAGAGAGGAAGGCAGGTATTCCTTGTGAGGACGGGGCGAGAGTGGAACGAACTTGGGGGGAGAACACTGGATGTGGGAGGAGGGAAGGACTTGCGAAGGAGGCTCCAGAGTGGGGAGGAGTGAGGGTAGTTGGGGGGTGGGGGGTGGGAACTCCTTGCCACCGGGCGGATGCCCAATTGCAGGTGTATTATTATTATTGATATTATTTATTTTTGCGTTGAGCGCGTGGGCTTGTGGAAGGTTCACTGGCCATTGCTCTGCTGCAGGTACACCATCACGGTGCGGGTCTCGGAGCAGAAGCCGTATCAGGTGAAGGCCTACACTTGGTGCTTCAACTTCCCTCCAAGGTGCTCCAAGTACAAGATCAACTTCAAGACTGTTTACAGGACGCAGGTACCGTGAGTCGGGAGTGCTCATTCTTGTGAAACCGTTGTTACATCATTGCATAGCTTCAGTTGCAGTTTTGAATAAACATTGTGCCTGGTACCCCAGGGAATCAACACTTGTTTGAATCTTTGCAATTGAAGGAATGTTGCTGTTTAGCACTGAATTAACGTAGCTGAATAATGCCGCAGAAGGTAAACGTTAAGACGTCGATAGAATGTAGTATCAATGTTTGATCAGCGTTGTAGCAGCATTTCAATATTTGAGTGAATCATGGCCATTATGCTTGTAAACCAATACTAAACACATGATGGCACATTGTAATAGACATGCTGGCTGACTATACACCACCAAGACTAGCAGTCTCGTTGAAAGGCAGCCTGCTGCCTTTAATGGTGACTGCTCAACTGCCATTTTTCCAGTTGTGTTTTACTTTAATTGTCGTGTTAAGAAAGTATGTGCAAGTAGGTAATTGTGAGAATATAAAATGTAAGATTTCTGTAAATCTTTATTGGCCATGCTAAAAGACTCTATTTTACAATCTCTGAGGTAGTTTTTGTTTTATATTTACGGGACAGGTAAATATAATAATTAAATGGTCTAAATTTCTCAACCAAAGTTAATATCAAATCTGCTATTTTAAAATAAACTAAATAGTTTAGCTTTAGGATTATTGAATTCTTCAGAGGTTTAACATATTTAAGACTAACAAGATTCGTTGTTTCGAACTAAACATTTGAATCTAATAATGTAACACCAATGGGATAGAAATTAACGTTGTAATTCATTGAATGTGTAATAGTTATTTAACATTGACCTATCAGAAATATGCATTTCCTCAACTAAACAAAATATAATTTGCAAACTTTCAGATCAAAACAAAACAATACAGCAGTTCCCTAAATTTGACAAAATTAACAAATTTCAGTAGTATTCCAATTGGTCATTTGCTTTTCACAATGGGTAATCAATGTTAAAATTAATTAAACAGTAATTACTGTAATCCCTTCTTCAAATAATGCAATAAGAAATATTACTCATGCAAGTATTAAAAAGAAAAATACTAGCTTTAATTTATCAAAATACAATTAACCCTAAAACAAAGTTAGAAACCAATATTTAAAACAAACTCAACTAAGTTGGTGAGGCAATTAAAGAGTTACCGTTTGTGTATAAATAACGATTGAAAACAAGTCAAAATGTCTAGAGAAACAAGAAGCGTTCAAATATTTAAGGTTATATTTTAGCAAAACCAATTGAAAACTATTGACATATGTAATATAATTACAACATGTACATTCATACCTTGATTCTCGTACATTAACTGCCATAAAATCAATTTTCCTAAAATCTAGTGCTATTCTTCCTTCTGGCAATGCAGTTCGGTTTTTTAAACAACAACCTGATTGGTAATTGAGCATCCAATTCACCTTCCTGAAACATTGAGAGTAGATGGAACATCTACGAAGAATCGTTGGTCAGCAAACACATTTCCTGGTCAGTGACGTCCTCGTCTGTGAATCGTGGACATAGTCTCTCTAGTCGGTGTTGCGATCCAGGTTGATGACCACGTGAAAAACACCATCTTCTGTAAGACACAGAAACTCAGTTGAACTTGATAGTCTAGTAGCTCTGTCCTACTTGATTTTCCATCGTAAAATTATTAATTTCCTTCCACATACGTACACTGATGGATGCTTATTTCAAAACTTGCTGAAGTTATTTGCCAAAAAATTATTTGCACGATTCATACCATAGTTATTTAACTTTTAACGATGGTTGCTTTGAAACTAATCATGCTAGTTCTCGTAAAATTGCTCCAATTTTCTGGAATGTCACTACACAGAACTATCCTTGATGGTGGCTGATTCTAGACTAAAAACCATAAAATGTTGTGCTTCGATGCCTTACTTTCTTTTAGATGTGAAGTAACCAATCAAAGATGTCCCAAATTCAATCATAATTAGGTAGGTAACACTAGATTTAAACACAAATTAAAGATCAGTTTTCAACCAAAAAACACTATTAAGACATTACCTTTAACAAATTCAAAAACTTGCGAAGAATATTCTGTTTTGATATTAATTAAGTAAGTTATAAGTTATAAAACATAAATATAAAAACTCAGAAATTTACCAAGATGCCTCACTATTGGTTCTAAACAAAACTTTAAAAATTGGGGGGGGGGGGGGGTGGGGGGGGGGGGGAGAGTTAAATAAACTGTACTAACACAAAATTATAGAGGTAATACTCAGAATTGCAAATAATAATTTAGAAAAATACATGTAAATGTTAACTCATCAATTTCTGTATGTATTTTAATCTCATGAAATAAAGAAGAATATTCTATATAGCAATAAATTATTTTTCATAGTACCTACATACCTAGATTGTTATCAGCAGACCAGAACAACTATATATTATAATACTTACTTTAAACTTTCTTAAGTGTATTCTACAAATTTATTTTAGGTAGTGGTAACAAACGTAAGGTCTGAGTTCACTCCCTTGCAATAGGTACAGTTCTTTGAATGTGAGAAAAAAAAATGTTTATATATTCAAAATAGACAATAAACAGTTTTACAGATTATCATTGCATGAAATAAAATTCTTCATACCATCTGTTTTGACCATGAACTAGATATAGATTGGCCTGATATTGACCTTATTGTAAATAAAAACATACAGTCTTGCGCAATACATGTAGTTATGTGAGCATTTTCTGTTTGGACTTCAGCTGATATCACTTTTGTTGAGAACTCTTTCACATAACTTCAGTACGGTTGTGCTGGTGTGTTTTCAGTAGTTCCGTAGTTGAGAAATGTATGTTAAATGTTGGAGTGGAAATTATGCAATTCCCTAAATAAAAACTGAGCACTCAGGTTGTCCATAGGTTACAAAATCCCGAAAGTCACGGAAGAGCAAAGAAACTGATGGCAAAGAAAATCATGGAAAAGTCCCTAAATAAGCAGCAGTGAGTGATGCTGGTTGTTGGGAAACATTAACTTCTAGCAACCTTTTGCTAACTTCATTTTGTTTATTGATGCCTCACTTTAGTGTAGTCAGTCACTTGTGGAAATTATCTCTAAACACCATTTAGCTTTCTAACGTAAAAATTTTCACGTTCCTGAAAGTTGTGGAAAATAATGAACATATTACATTTGCTCATGTTTAATTATGTTTGTATATGTAGATTTAAAAACTACCCTTTTATTAAAAAAAAATTTGTAGGAAAATATATTTAAAAGATTCTTAGAAAGTCCTGAAATTGAATTAGTACTAGGAATGTGTAGACATCCTGATATTACTTTTCTTTACAATGCTTTTAATACACGGCTAGTTCAAGAAATTAATTTCTTATTTATCAACTAGTTAATACCTTGCATAAATATTTTCCCCTCTATCAAACAATTTTTTGTAATTTGTTTGAACAAACAAAGCATCTCTCTCTATCTCTCTATATATGTCCATCTATACATCTCACTGTATTTCTTTGTGTAAATAAAAAATCTCTATATTTCTCTATCTTACTCTAAATATATATATATCTGTCTCTACATATATATGTATATATCCGTACCACTCAATTGCTCTATCCCTCTCTAGGTATCTATGTTTATGTCTATACTTCAATCCATCTCCTTATCTATATATTTCTCTATATATCTGTATAAATAACACTCACTCTATCTCTATATCTCCATATATCTGTATATATATATATCATGTATCTATATCTCTATATATCTGATCTCCCTCTCTATCTCTATCTATATCTTTAAAAAATAGAAGATGAATACACATTCTTATATATATTACCTATATATATTTTTATATAACTTTTTATCTGGTCAGGTGTGACATAGGTATATAAAACCACGCGTGTATTCGGATGCAACATTGTGACAAAATTTCAAAGCAATCGGTGAAGAACTTTCGGAGATTTAAGATTTCGAAAGAACTAGCATTTACATTTTTATTCATACAGATAGTGAACCACCAATAAACTGTGTCGGGAGAAACTGGGGTGTTGGGCAGCAGAGGGCGGTGGTGACGTCCGTGCTGTTGCAGACGCTGGTGAAGACCAAGCCGGTGGAGGACTGCTGCAAGGGCTACACCAAGAGCAACTCCGCAGAGCGCTGCATCGCAGTCTGCTCCGAGGACTGCGTGCACGGCACGTGCATCGCCCCTGACACCTGCCAGTGCGAGACTGGCTACGGCGGGCCCACCTGCAACATCAGTGAGTAGTCCTCGGTAGTGGCCATCAACACCTGTGAGTGGCATGTGCTGCTGGGGCGTAGTCCTCAGGTAGTGGCCTTCAACATCAGTGAGTGGCATGAACTGCTGGGGCGTAGTCCTCGGGTAGTGGCCTTCAACATCAGTGAGTGGCATGAACTGCTGGGGCGTAGTCCTCGGCAGTGGCCTTCAACATCAGTGAGTGGCATGTACTGCTGGGGTGTAGTCCTCGGTAGTGGCTTTGAACATCAGTGAGTGGCATGTACTGCTGGGGCGTAGTCCTCGGTAGTGGCCTTCAACATCAGTGAGTGGCATGTACTGCTGGGGCGTAGTCCTCGGCAGTGGCCTTCAACATCAGTAGGTGGCATGTACTGCTGGGGCGTAGTCCTCGGCAGTGGCCTTCAACATCAGTGAGTGGCATGTACTGCTGGGGCGTAGTCCTCGGCAGTGGCCTTGAACATCAGTATGTGGCATGTACTGCTGGGGCGTAGTCCTCGGCAGTGGCCTTCAACATCAGTAGGTGGCATGTACTGCTGGGGCGTAGTCCTCGGCAGTGGCCACCAACATCAGTGAGTGGCATGTACTGCTGGGGCGTAGTCCTCGGTAGTGGCCTTGAACATCAGTGAGTGGCATGTACTGCTGGGGCGTAGTCCTCGGTAGTGGCCTTCAACATCAGTGAGTGGCATGTACTGCTGGGGCGTAGTCCTCGGCAGTGGCCTTCAACATCAGTAGGTGGTATGTACTGCTGGGGCGTAGTCCTTGGCAGTGGCCTTCAACATCAGTGAGTGGCATGTACTGCTGGGGCGTAGTCCTCGGTAGTGGCCTTGAACATCAGTGAGTGGCATGTACTGCTGGGGCGTAGTCCTCGGCAGTGGCCTTGAACATCAGTAGGTGGCATGTACTGCTGGGGCGTAGTCCTCGGCAGTGGCCTTCAACATCAGTAGGTGGCATGTACTGATGTACTGCTGGGGCGTAGTCCTCGGGTAGTGGCCATCAACACCTGTGAGTGGCATGTACTGCTGGGGCGTAGTCCTCGGTAGTGGCCTTCAACATCAGTGAGTGGCATGAACTGCTGGGGCGTAGTCCTCGGCAGTGGCCTTCAACATCAGTAGGTGGCATGTACTGCTGGGGCGTAGTCCTCGGCAGTGGCCACCAACATCAGTGAGTGGCATGTACTGCTGGGGTGTAGTCCTCGGTAGTGGCCTTGAACATCAGTGAGTGGCATGTACTGCTGGGGCGTAGTCCTCGGTAGTGGCCTTCAACATCAGTGAGTGGCATGTACTGCTGGGGCGTAGTCCTCGGCAGTGGCCTTCAACATCAGTAGGTGGCATGTACTGCTGGGGCGTAGTCCTCGGCAGTGGCCTTCAACATCAGTGAGTGGCATGTACTGCTGGGGCGTAGTCCTCTGCAGTGGCCTTGAACATCAGTAGGTGGCATGTACTGCTGGGGCGTAGTCCTCGGCAGTGGCCTTGAACATCAGTAGGTGGCATGTACTGCTGGGGCGTAGTCCTCGGCAGTGGCCTTCAACATCAGTAGGTGGCATGTACTGCTGGGGCGTAGTCCTCGGCAGTGGCCTTCAACATCAGTGAGTGGCATGTACTGCTGGGGCGTAGTCCTCGGCAGTGGCCTTCAACATCAGTGAGTGGCATGTACTGCTGGGGCGTAGTCCTCGGTAGTGGCCTTGAACATCAGTAGGTGGCATGTACTGCTGGGGCGTAGTCCTCGGCAGTGGCCTTCAACATTAGTGAGTGGCATGAACTGCTGGGGCGTAGTCCTCGGGTAGTGGCCTTCAACATCAGTGAGTGGCATGAACTGCTGGGGCGTAGTCCTCGGGTAGTGGCCTTTAACATCAGTGAGTGGCATGAACTGCTGGGGCGTAGTCCTCGGGTAGTGGCCTTCAACATCAGTGAGTGGCATGAACTGCTGGGGCGTAGTCCTCGGGTAGTGGCCTTCAACATCAGTGAATGGCATGTACTGCTGGGGCGTAGTCCTCGGTAGTGGCCTTCAACCTGCAGTTTTACAGAGAGCATCAATGTTCCACTAAGCCTCCAAGCATTGTGAACTATGTCACAGCTGAAACTTGGAAACTGAAAAAATATTTGTTCACACATCTGAAGTTAAATTTCTCTGGTAGGAAACATGTTTTATTAAATTGTACTAGTAGTTTATAAGTTAGAATACTTTACAATCTTGCAAAATTAAGAGAACAGATATTCAAATATTTATATTTAGTCACAAAAAAAACTATATATAAGTATAAACATTGACAAACTATTAAATATTTACAAATTTACTATAATAACTAAAAAAGGTATATAGGAGATCAAGTATTATTCAGCGATGATGTTTCAGTGACCAATAAACATTATACTTTTAAAATTGAGCTAATAAATTTTACTGCCATAAGCCATTAAATCCCTATAACATTAAATCCCTATATCACAGTTCAAGAAGGCAAGGCAGATGTAAAAACCTTATTTAGTAGTTCAATTGACCTGAAACCAGGGGGTGTGAATACAAGTGTTAAGTATTTTAACAGCTGAATTTCCAAAATAGTTGTACTTTTTATAATTACTATCTATACATGTGTTCTCTATGATATCTGAAAAATTGTGTTAAATGTTTGTTTACTTTCAAATGTTGTTTTTTTAGTTATATATATGGTTTTATAATCTATGATTGAATAGGAAGTGATGCAAAAATTATACATATTTATCTTTTTTTGTAAAAATAAAACACAGTTTATTTAAGGAACTAAGTTTTTGATAGCTTGTGTTTGATGTGAAATCAACTAGAAAGCAGTGGCGGATACAGAAAAATCTCAGGGGGGGGGGGGGGGGGGGCAGGCCTACCTCTTCCACACACTCCCTTGTTACGTCACCTTGGTTGCTTGGATGCAGCCAGAGATCTGTTTCCAAGCTCTATCCGTTTCATTTACGTCTCGCCCGAATATTAAAGGTAAGTGTATGAATGTGTATTGTATAACATCGGCGGCCGGGTGCGCGCCCTCCCCTTGCCAAGAACCATGCTTGGTGCTGGGCTGCCCTGGTCAAGGGGGGGGGGGGGGGCGGCCCCTGCGCCCCCCCTATGAATCCGCCACTGATAGAAAGGTTCCAGAACTAAATCAGTCTATAAGAAACCATCCTATTGGTCAAAATTATATTTCGACGATTGTAATTAATAGTGATAAAAGTGACTAAAGGATGAGTGAAATATTTAATAAATGTTATACAAGACTCTACTGAAGAATTCCATGATAATTTGGGAAGAATTTTAATATTATACTTCATGGATTGTTATTAAATTAATATAACATTTGAATCATCACATGAATTTGTAAGAAACCAGAATGTTGCTTCGATATTATAGTTCACGGCAAGAGACAATATAAACTACTGTCGTACAAGTGAACTTAATGAAATATATATAGAAACTGAAGATTAGTGGTTTGGACATGAAGAATATCTACAACTTCAAGACATTCAGCACATCAGTAAGATCGAGTCCACTACGTTGACCGAAGGAAGGAAGAAAGTAAGCGACTTCGTGTTACAATCCCGAGATCCATCTACAGCCGAATCCAACTGTGCCGGAAATTAGGCATTTCGTCACCTTTATAATTTTTTTTCTATAATTTTAAAATTTTTTGGGGTTTCTTATTTTTTAAATTTATCTGGTTGTTAATGGGGGTGATTTACTTTTGTTAGGCCGGTGTACGCCACGGATTTAAACTTTGTGCCAGTGGACCGAAGCCCCTTCCCAGGGGGCCAATCTGATATTTTGCTGTCTAATGTGGACATGGTCAGCCCGGTTGAGATTTCTCTCGCCTGCAGTCACGTCCCGAGTTTGTAATTTTAATTCCCTGCATGACCAAAACTGCATTGAGCAGCTCCTGGGCTGCAAGCTGCTACCTTGTAGAGGGCTGCTGAGAATAGCATGTCTCGTCACGAAGCAGTCTCCAGTGGAGCTGCGTTCCCACCTTAGTGGCTACTTCTGCCCCCCCTTCCTCTCTCTCCACCTTACTTTAGTTCTGAGAAATCCAGCTAGGAGCAGTGACCGGACGGGACGATGACCTGATGCAAAACCTTCTCCCTGGTCCGACAGACACATCCCCGACATCTAGGGGAGGAAAAAGTAACCGCGGGCCTGGTCGCCAGCGTGCAGAGCTCACCCTCATGACACCTGGTGGCAAGTCAGCTCACCGCCTCAAGTAGTTCCCCCTTACGCCGCTAGAAAGCAGCGTCGCGGTGCCATAAGGCACTATGCTTTCTTCTCGCGGCCTGTAGAAGTCGATTGTTCGTTGCCTTCGTTTCGGTCCGGTAGAGAGCGCGCATGTCGTGTTGTTGTCACGCCCGCCTCGGACTCCTTCGGAAATTTTCGGCTTAGAACCGAACCTTCCCCCTCCTTCCTGGGGCTTGAGCGCCCGTTTTAATTAGAAGTCTTGTCCGCCACCGCGGGCACTTAGTTCTCTGAGCTCGGCTACTGACCACGTGTTCTCGGCGTCCTCTGCGCTAAGAGGCTTATCGCGGGAACGGCGATTTTCGGTTGCACAAAGATGTAGTCAGTTGCTTAAGGGATGTGATCCCATTTGTACAGTAGCCAGGCAGATGTAGTTTTTAGAAAAGTCATGCGTAGTTAAATTTTTTTTAATTTATATTTTTAATTCCAAAAATTCTGGTTTCCTTCGCGCATCCGCGGATTCTCGGTGTGCCTCATCCTGATGTCGGCGCGAGACATCTCGCGAGCCCTGTTTCCACACTCTGTTTGGTGAGTAATCCTTTTTTTGCCCCAAATTCCCGTTGTTGGCTTTCGTGCCAACTGTGTATGACTGTCTGGACGCAGGTCTAATTCGTTTTGAATTTGGGCTGTGTTTCAGACAGGGTCGAAGTTACGGAGGGAGAAATTGCCCCCGCATGATCTTCGGGACCTCCAGTTGATCCCCCCCCCCTTGTTAGAAGAGTTTGGGCCGGCAGTCCGAGGTCATCCTGGAAAGACCCGGGTGATATGAGATATATATATTTTTTTCACTTAAATAGAAGGAACTAAAACAAAGATACCAGCGAGCAGTGTTTTAAGGACGTCATCCTCAAGAATCTGGGAAATCGAGGAAACTTATATATATATATATATATATATATATATATATATATATATATATATATATATATGTAATCGTTGGGAGCTATATTTGAAATTTTGTTAATATATTCGTTTGATTGTTTGGTTGTAATATGTATTGTTTTAAATAATGCCGGGGCGCCCCTTTTAATTTTGTTAATTACTAAGATTTTTATTGTCAGGTATAAATAATGCGAACATAAAATTCCTTAATAATAAACTAGGAAAACCTATAGACCAAGCTACCGATTTTGTGTATTTATTTATCAAATACCTTCTTCATTGTAAAAATCCACGAACTCCCATGTTCCTAGTGTGCAGGGAGTGTAAATTTTGTCTTGTTCACCGTCTCGTGCCCCCTCTGGTAATTAAGGTAATATTTTCTTAATATTTTGCCCTGCAGTTTCCAAGCACTTTTTGATTAATTTAAAATAATAATAAATTTGGGCACGAGGGGCGTATCACAACCTCGAATCCCGTTCGTCGAGTCACCAGCCAAACCCCAGGAAGAATAGGAATGCGGTTCATGATGAGTGCTAACTGCCGCTGGAAGCCGTACGGTATATAGATTTTCTTCAGGAGCATAGAATAGTTCCGTTCAATATCACAATGCTTAAGGTACTGTCCGGTTCTTAAAGGTAATATTGCGAAGAAAAAAATGTGAATTTTGTTAACTTTTTGTTTGAATCAAAACATTTTGATACTAACCGTTGCCAACTGATTCAAATAACTATTTAACCCGATTAGTTTATCTTACATGTTGAATCACACCATGCTTAAATTTACTTGTACACATGAGCTTGAATAATTTAGACTTGGAGGTCCTGCTCTCCAATAATTGAGCTAAGCCAGAGCATGCAATTATATTTTTGGTACCGATGGAATCGTGCAACTCTTGGCATCGTTAACATATCTGACATAAGCTGTATCTATTTATGACTTAATAGGTTGTATTTTCTGTTGGTAATTCCTTTGTGAACTATAAAGGCAATATTTACCCTTTATAGAAAGTAAATATTTAATTTCCTTAGTATGTATTTTGTTTAATTACAATTTATTCCGCATGGTTACATTTTGTCATCTATGAGTAATTCAGATTTAAAGTTCTTTGGTTATCTTTTGTACATGTATTACTCTATGTTATATTTTATTTTAAATAATTGTCAAAGCTAGTATAGCAGTATTTTTTGAAACTAATACTAATTTAAAGATGAACAACGACAGTAATTGGTAGTAATTTTAATATTTTTGTTTTATCAACAACTTTAAGAGAGTCGTTTATTAGTAACGGTGAAAAAAGATTCTGGAGAACAAATAGAGACTCGATGAAGGCAACATCTAAAAACGCAACGATTTCGACCTTAATTGATAATTTGACTATTCCTAGAAGAATTGAAAATGCTTATTAATGCTAATATTGAATCAGATTTCGAGGGAATTACTAATTTGAATCAACGAAGATAAAACTCAAACGTCAAGAATTCAAACCATTATTTAAGAAGAGAGAGCGACGAATATCCAGATTTCAAGAGAGCGTCGAATGAATTTAAATTATATTGAAACTCGAAGAATAGATGTCGTTGATCATCCTGAAGAAAGAAGAATTCAGCCGAATAATGAAAAGTCGCAGTTCGACCCCGGGAAGGATGACCGTCGTGCAGTCCAGCCCAGTTCCCGCACACAGCCCGAAGGATGGAGTCGTGACGGCGCGTATTCCTGCCGCCCGCTAGAGACCGGAGGAGCAACACCAAGTTCGCAGTCCTGACTGAGGCGAACCAAGGATCCTCCGAGAACCTACACGTCTCGTGGGTATTCTGCAGCAAGGTTTAGTCCCTTACCCCATCACCCGAAGACTCGCTGATTAAACAAGTATCCTCACTAACAACGATTTGAACAAGACTAACATTTTCACGGAACTAGAATTTTTGGTTATCAAACGTATTCTTTGTATAGAAAGACCGTGTACTTGTTCATCTTTAGATTTATCATCTAAATTACGGAATCGCGATCCCGAACCTAATAACATAAGACCGTACAGATGGAAATTGCTATTGAAAGAACATGTTGCTATTTTGTTTGACGGGTACTGCAAGTTACGTACCCAGTAGTCCACGCTCTGCGGACTGAAGCTAGTTTTAAAATAAATAATACATAAACGATTAACATTTTAACCTAAAGATAAATTACTCTAATGAAAGAATTGGTAGAATCTTTGAAGTCGAGAATCATAACAAATTCCATCTGTATTTTAACATAAACTATTTTAGTTAAGATATTTATATAAATTGTAATATTGTGTTTGTCGAAGTATATTGTCACCGTCTGCACAAAAATTTAACATACTTTTGACACACTGTAATTTTGATTCTCAAACACAAACTTCTAGAAACAATTCTTAAAACTGATAGAGGAAGGCTAGAGAAACTGGAATTATTAAGTACATTTAATAATTTACATATTTACACTAGCTGACTTTTCAGTTTAGGTGAACTATAAGATAGGAACACTTAAAACTGAAGATACTCTTCAGAACCATTGAATTAATTTTACGTTTTTCACAAAATAGCATTAAAAATACGTAATTAGTAATGTCGCATATGAAACATTTGAGATAATTTTTCATGTTTCTTTAATACATTGAAACTTAATGTGATAGTTCTCAAAGCTAATTATGAAAACTGATTTTATTATTTTCTTAGAAACACACAAATCAAACATCATAGGTAATAACAAGAAAGATTTATCGAAAAACGTGCAGGCATATAAATTTGACACTACACAACATTGGTTTACATGCTTTCAATGATAACATCTTAGCTTTTGTTTTCTAGCAAGTGCAGAACTTTTGCTTGAATGCAAACAACTTGTAAAAGCTCTCTCGGAAAATGCGGTCTTAAGCAGTTTAACTTTAAATTGTAAAAGAATATATTAGGTTTGGATCAATTTAGAAATGTCTTGCTTTATGCTTATCTACTTTTTCCAATATATATGTTGAAAAAAAAATGCTTTGATAATATTTTTAAAAAAATTATTATTTTGCTATCAATAGAAACAAATCAGCCGATACAACCCTAGCAGTACGCTCTTCATGTTTGCCTGATGAATAGAGACCGGAAAAATTCGCGAATTCATTTCGCGACGGGCTAAAATACAAATAGTTATACCTCAGAGTGCTGCCTCTGCTATTGGCTCACAACTCACCTGGATGACTCTGGGCTAATGAGAAACTACCCAACCAAAGCTTCATAAGAGAATCACGGGCTGCTACGTTGGGACGTCTCACAAGACGGCAGCCAATGAGTGGGTGGCATTTGACCGAGTGTGCGTAGAACTGTGGAGTTCATCCTGCTAGACCATTGAACTCGCAAATTTTTCCGGTCCCTACTGATGAAGCAGCAGACAAGACATCTCCAATAACTTTGTTCCGTTTGCAGAACTGGTAAAAGTGCAGGGAGTGGAGCCAAGGTCTGTTCAGAAGTGTTCGTGCAGGGCTCAGTGAGACGCGTGCTGTGTTGTCCAGCCTGCCCGGCGGGACGCTGGGGCCGCGCCTGCCAGAACGACTGCGAGTGCAGGAACGAGGCGTCCTGCGACCCGTTCAGCGGGCAGTGCCGCTGCACGCGCGGCTGGCAGGGCAGCAAGTGCGACGAGGAGTGCCCGCCCACGCACTACGGCCAGGGCTGCGGCGAGGAGTGTCGCTGCCTTCACGGCGGCTCCTGCCACCACATCTCCGGGGAGTGCCGCTGCGCCCCGGGCTGGACCGGCCCCCTGTGAGTGCATGCCCCGCCCCCCCCGCCGAGAGTCCCGGGTCGGGGAGCGACAGAGGAGCCGGGGTTCGAAAGCGCGCGACGACGCCGTGTTGCAGGTGCGAGGACAGGTGTCCGGAAGGCAAGCACGGAGACGAGTGCTCGTCAGAGTGTCGGTGCCAGAACGGGGGGACCTGCAACCCGTCTAACGGCCAGTGCTACTGCACCCCCGGTTGGACGGTGAGCGTCTTCTCTCTTGGTATTACCATCGTTTGATGTTTTCCTTGCACCTTATCTCCGGTACCACGACTGCTCGTTTCCCACTCTCTTCATATCCTGCTTCCCTCTGTTACGTTCACTCTTCAGAAACAAAGGTCTTACGAATGAAATGTGAAGTGGCGATGCAGGAGAGGATAGGTGGGATATATATCCCCCCCTCCCTCCTCGTAAGTCTGAAAAAAAATTTATAATTATCAGTGAAGGCAAGGTGTTTTATGACACCTGCAATTTCATCTATGACAGCAGGCGGATATGTCAGTGTGTTGATGTTGATAGTAATATAAGTTTTTTTTTTCAATACCTGTTCAAATTTTAAAATTATTTTTTTTTAAATTCCCCGTCCTCTTTAAAAAAAAGAGAACAGTATCTGCCACTCAAAATGTAAGAACCAAGCTATCATTTCGACAACAATGGTTTGTGTGAGGCTGTTACCAAACAATCAAAACTCAAAAATCTCAAGCACATTGTTTTAAAATTGGCACATGGTCTTCCTAAGTGCTGCACAGTGTCTAATGGCTGAGATGGTGCCAGCCATTATCTCTAAAGTTTTTTCCAGATTTTAAATTTCAATATTTTTTTTAATATTTGCAGTTGGTATCTGTTATATCTACATTGATCTAGTTCATGGCAGTTCCTAATCTAGTGTGGCTGAAAGCAGTGAAAGTAATATTCTTTGAATGTGTTCTTATACTGCTTGGAATTTCACTACCATTTCAACTAAATAGAAAAAAACTGCAAGCAAGTTATTTACTTCCAAATGTTTGTAAAATAACTTTTTATGTTTATATTGCATTCTAGTTATTTGGAGAACTGTGGCTGTAGCTATCAGGGAAAATATAAAAAATATAGTGATTATAGAAAATGATTTAAATGTTGGTATTCATAGAAGTGGTTTAAAGTATAAAGACTTTGCTCCTGCATTTGTGTCGCTAAATATGTACTGGGTTTCAAGCAATAAAATATTTAAATAATGTGTAATTCTTTTTTATAGAGTATGAGCACTATGATCTGGTATTTTAGTAACAGGACAAAGTTTTTAACAAGGTCGGATATGGAATTTCTTTTATGGCAACTTAAATGTCGCCATTTGTCTTCCAAAATATTAAAAATGCTCCATGTTCCCAGGTATAGGCCCCTCCCCCTTTCAAACTATCATATGGACCCCCTCGGTTGGGGTAGTGTGGTGGAGTGGTCTGACCACTCATCAAACCAAAGGCCATTTGGGTTCGATTCCTGGCAAGGCCAAAAACCGGGATTTTTCGCAAGTGGCAAATGTGGTGGATGTTGATATGAGCGAGTCGGTTTTCTGGGTGACTCCCGCTTTCTGCTCGCATGCATTCCGGCAGTGCTTCATTCTCGTCCCGTGACTTCCCACACTGTGTTGAATGATCCCGATGTTGGACAGGACCTCAAGTGATGTTAGTTGATTCATTCTTGTTCTAACGAGTGGACAGTCAATGCAGGTGGGTAGGAACGTCCGCAGGGACGCTGGGTAGTGTGGATGCTCTCTCGTGAACACGTGCGTGCGTCCGTGCGCAGGGCGACGTGTGCGGGAACCGCTGCCCTGCGGGCTCGTGGGGCATGAACTGCAGCCTGATGTGCGACTGCTACAACGGGGCCACTTGCCACCACATCTCGGGCCAGTGCGAGTGCCAGCCGGGCTTCCAGGGCCACCGGGTGAGCGAGCCCCCCACCCCCGTCTCGGACACTCGCCTGCTCGAGTAGCCCAGCGGGGCCCCGTCTGTGAACAGGCGTTATCAGCAGTGGCCTGGGCCACCCTGCAGAGGCCTCACCGGTGTGAGGAGAGGAGTGGGGATGAGACGAGATTTTACGGTTTTATTTTGAGGTCGATTTTGTTTTTAAAACAGGAGATTTCTGTGTGATCGTTTTTATTTTATATGAGATCTGTTTATTCATTAAGATAGTACAATTTTCAATAAACTTTGCACTTACTTGTTCGATGGTACTTTACACGAACAGTGTCATTTTGACTGATTCATGAGGCACTTTTTACAATACAATAATTTGCAATAAATATGTCAAATATCATAAAATACAATTCAAATATATCAGCAAGTATATGTGCAATTTGAAAAATGTTGTAATGTAATAATTAGGTACTATAACAGTTATAATATAAAAAAAAAACCAAAAGGTTTTTCCTATCTACTCACCATATACTTTTTGGTTCTAACTCCATGCTAAATAATTTACATTCATTGAATTGAATATATTAAAATATCACTGTTTTGTAATCTGAAATGAGTTTTCATTAAATATGCTGATTTTTTCATGATTTTTTGTTTAATGTTGGTGTTTTAATATGTATTTACGTGGATTTCTATGTTAGATGGTGTATTGACATGCTTTTTGGCTTTATTGCATTTCACCATATTATTGTATCCCTAGAAATAGCCCTCAAAGAAAGGGTGTTCAAGGGCCTTACCCTAGAGGATTAACACTATACATTTGAAAAATTTTTAAGCCAAACTGTAACCAGGGCCGGCGCGTCCATATAGGCAAACTAGGCAACCGCCTAGGGTGCCAAGTAGCTGGGGGCAGCGCAGTACGATACATAACAGCTGATATAATATGTTTAACGATTATTGAAACTAAATTAAAATGGATTTTTGTAACAGTTTGGAATGTTTATATTGATATAAGTAATTATTTAAAGTCCACAGTGACCTGTTTATGATTTGTAATAAGAAAAACAGTAAAAAAAAACACAAGCCTGCTTACATTTGATTGTTGACAAAATCTTAGGCTTACGTGATGTATTTTGAGGCAAGGAAAATTTTATTGTGTTGTTGGGGGGGGGGGGGGGATATATGTTTTTCGCCTTGGACGCCAATTTACCTTGCACCGGCCCTGACTGTAACTTAAAGTTTGATGATGGCTAGCTTGTTTCTCTAAAAAAAATTATATTCTTTCCTGATAAATTATACTCTGGTTATTTTTATAAATGCTAATAATCAAACTCAGGGGAAATTGTGTCGTTGTATGAAACAATAAAATCTTTGAAAGTAATACTTATAGAAAATCATAAAAAAAATTAATGAAAATTGAAGCATATTGACCATTACTTTAAATTATGTACTAATAAAATTGTAATTTTCCTTTTCCCATTAATGCTCATATTTTTCATAGAAAAATAAATAAATAAGTAAAATAAAAAATTTAAAAAGCTGGCAGAGGGTGCTATGGGGTTGCCCAGCTTGCCCCTGATTATCACTGGTATGGGGCCCCAAATAAATGCACATATCCCTTTCAGTGGAAAAAAAAAATTTAATAATTTTATTTGACCTTTTATAACATTTCGGTGAAAGTAATAAGTTGTATTTAATAGTGTCTGACCTGTAAAATATTTAAAGACATAACAAAAAAATTAAATTGAGTACTTTTACCTGAACATGTATGTAACAGCTAGAAACCAATTAGTGAAGCAGTTTGTTTAGAAAATTATGAGTGTTGTTTTGTTCATATTGTAATTTTTTTATAAAAGTTCTGTCTCTTTCAATAGGCACTGAATGATCCATCCTTCAAAAACATTTGAAAATCTCAAGCAAACCAGATATATATAGTTAGTTATTTAAATATAAATTTTTCTGTGGTATTCTCATAATTTTGAAAAGAAAAAAAAAATGTCTGGCTGTGAGCTGCTAAATCCTGAAAAATCTATGAATATCAGAAATATTTTGAAAGAATTAATTTTTTTTTTGTAATCATTAAAAATATTACTTGTAAACAAAATTTAAACTTTTCAATTGCAGTAACACATGAAATGATTAAAATTCATTAGTATGATGATTAATGCAACTTTTTGAGGTTTGTGAGAGAGGTGTGTGTGTAACCAAGTCCCAGACAGCACAGAGACACGTCCGAACGATGGGAGTGGCGTGTGTGCGCAGTGCCTGCACAGCTGCGCAGAGGGCAAGTTTGGAGTCAACTGCACGGCCAACTGCACGTGCAAGAACGACGCGACATGCTCGCCCATCGACGGCACCTGCGCGTGCACGGACGGCTGGACGGGGCCGGACTGCTCCGAGCGCAAGTGCGCGGACGGCCACTACGGGGAGGCCTGCGACCAGGTGTGCGAGTGCGCCATGGAGAACACAGAGATGTGAGTGCAGTAGCGACTCCCACGATGTCTGTGGCACGCCTCGGGACCGACGTGGCTCCGTGGGCGTGCCTGCCCAAAGGCACATCCAGTTCTGAATGTGGGGGGGGGGGGCGGCATTTGAAGAATGCTACCTCAAAACAAAAGAAAGAACATTGTTTAGTAATAAAAAAATTTTCAAACAACAGTTTTGTGAGGATCAGTTACATAAATTTCTAACTGCAGCTCCTCGCTTCTTATTTTTAAATATTTTTGTCTACCTGGGATATGCCCTTGTACCTGTGCTAGCTGTAGTGTTATGTCGCACCACTTTGGTAACGTATTCATTCTTCGTTATGTTCAAATTGTCTCATGCATCAAAACTGAAACACTGTGAAGTCATTTGTCGTTCTTTATCTTTTTCATTTGTCATGTCAGCTTACTATATTAAAAACATTTTACTAGTGAGATTGAAATTTAACGCTTTACTAGCAATTTTCTAATTACTAAGATGTTGAACTATTGTCTTTCAGAAAATCCTGTTTTTTTTATTCAAAAAATACTTTTTCATTGAATATCAAATTATTCACTTACATCTAATATTTTTCAATTATAATTTAAACTTAGGGAAACTTCACAGGAGACTAAGGAAAATCAATGCCGTATATAAATGTAAGAAACAATAAGAACGGGCAGTCTTTGTTTTTAAAACAAGAAAATTTTTTTTAATCTGAAAATTTTTGTGGTGAACATAAAAATAGAGTAATTTTATTAATTAATCATATTCACATTTTTTTTTTTTCATATAAAAGAATGTATAGTACAAGATAATTATAAAGGACTTTGAGGTCAAATAAATGTTAAGAAATGCCGGCAGCGTCACCGAGGTGCGGCCCGGGATGAGGCCAGTGCCAGCGGAGCCGAGCCAGCGCGTGTGCGTGCGAGGTGAGACGCGAGACGCGAGATGCGAGACGTGCTGTGCGCAGGTGCCACCCGTGGACCGGCAAGTGCGAGTGCAAGGCGGGCTGGGACGGCCAGACCTGCGCGCGCACCTGCTCCTTCTACCAGTGGGGCCAGGGCTGCCACAACATGTGCGACTGCAAGAACGACGCCCAGTGCTCCCCCGTCAACGGCACCTGCATCTGCGCCGCCGGTACGCGCCCCGGGACTCCTCACGGGTCCGCGCGGGCTCAAACCATCTGTGAAGACTTTCCAAACCCTTTTGCCCTTTCAAACTCAACTCATAAAGTTTCATACTCACCTACAGTAAAACTCGCTCAAGACGTTCCCCCATAATATGTTTTCTTGTTTATAGCATTTAAATTATTATTCTCTTGATCACTTCCATATATTCCTGTGTTAATTTTTCCTGCATATAACGTTCATCGTTTAAGGATAAAGTCTAATAACGTTTATCTTTACACTCTTAAACTATATTAAACATATTTCAAAACAATAACAAATATGACCGTCAAAACCTTTGCCACACACTGCACGCTGTTCCGTTATATTTTTCGATCAGTCGTCTGTTTGCATTCATATCAACTTTGCGAGGCTGTTCCATCTGTACACTATTTTTCTCATTTGAGACATAACGTCTGACGAATAAACAAGAAACTTCTAGCCATTCATGATCTGTTTGCATGACACATGACGATGCAATTGGTACAGTAATTAAAGGAATCAATCGCAGTTTCAGTGTTTGTTGAGCACTATAGTAAAATTTTTTGAATGGTGGATGTAATGATGAGCATTTTAGTTTACTTATCTTGCTAAAATTTCCGTTTATGGCCTGACTTAAACCATATTTTCCCGTAAATTGCCTAAAGGAACGATGAACATCTTGCATGTGTATTATGCTATGTGATTTTGTTTTTCTGTGAGAATATGATGCAATGATTGTCGAAGGTTTGCGGTAGCGATCATCTATGCCTGCTGAAAAAACCTAAAATTATTAAAAAAAAGCCCAATATGAAAACTTTGTGCCTTGGGTAGTAAGAAAACTGTCGCGGAAAATAATATATGTGATCGGAGGGGGAAAAATTGTTTTTGAGTGATAGTGTGTTGGCAATATAAAGTTTATTTAAAAGGTGAGAATTTGTAGCGTGTGTTTCTTCAGTAATTTCCAATATATCTTGTTTATAATCTTTCTAACATGCCATTGATTTCGATGGTCTGTGACCTAGACTGTATGGCGTTTCACTGCTTTAAACAAAACATCTGTGATAGGTAGCCATTACATTCAGGATTTTTTTTCCCTGGTAAACATATTATTATTCACAGTTAATCCGTAAATAAAATATTTACCATCCGGTATATTTAGATAACTGTATTAATAACAAAGAATTTTACTGAAAATATATATAAATGTTGTAATATTTTTGAAGCAAAATTAAAGAAATGCACAAAAAAGTAACTGCGGAGATTAACACCAGTGCCAAGAATATTAACTGTGCTGAAGTAAGCTTTATCCGCTGGATCTATTTAGCATACATCTACGCAATACCATGCAACTAAGGCAAATTCCGTCCCTGTTTTTTATTCTTTTCATCAAAGTATGCAATGATGTGGATAGAGCTGATACGTAAGGGCCTTCCTACAGGTGTCTACTATCATTAAAAAAAAGGACTTTAATTCAGCGCTTTTTCCGCACCACAGCCACGCCGGATTAGCAGTTTTTTCCAGCTTATCTAACGTCATTATAGTTTCATTGAGAATGCAAATTGTGAAATGTGAATTTAACGTACTGGAAAAAAAACATACTGAAAGAAAAACAAATACAGCGAAACCCCTTATTTACGTTACCGTTATTTACGTTTTCCCGTTATTTGCACTATATTCTTCAGGTCCCGTTTAGTTCCCATATAGTCCAATACAATACTTTCCCGCGAATTACGTCTCAAAAATTGAATCCATCTCGCTATTTACGTCACGTAACAACTATAAACAACCAGAAAATACAGTGGAGCTAGTAGGCCTAAAAACATCGTGAAAAACGTAACTTTTATAGTCGGCAATGAACATTTTAAATCGCAAAATATACATATTTTATAACATGAAAAGTTGATTTTATTTCTAAACATGTAATAATTTAAGCCTAGGCATGTAAAAGTACGAGTAATTATAGCAGGAGACAATCTAAAATGCACGAGGGAAAAACGTAAACTCACGAATGTACAAACATGGCTGCTTGTAAGTTATGATACAGTATTTATGTCACAACTTAGCCGAAATTTCGGTACGAGACATAAACTTCACAAGATAAAATGAGCGGAGTCTTGGTAACTGTTTTATACGTCTTTTATAATTTCGGAAGTATTGTACAGTTGACACATATTTTTTAAACTAACCATTTATTTCTGGGGATCATAAATAATTAATTATTGGTATCAAGACATCACGATAAACGTAAACTTGAACATGTCACAGCAGCGAGAAAACTGGTGCGTATACCAATAAACTGGTATTAGAACTGGATAAAATTGGTACACGGGAGGTGGAGCTTATATTTTTTTCCGCTAAGCTCGCATCTATTGGCTGGCTGCTGATGGCAGGTCATGAGTCTGGGCGGAGCATAGAGTGCGCATGTGCCGCCGCGTCGTTACAGCATCTGACCGAGTACAATGACCTTTCTCCGCGTACGGCGCGCTATTGACGGTATATTTTCATCAATTTGCGGCCTTTTTTTTTTTTAAATTTTTTACTGTGAGCAATGTGTATGTAGTCCGTATTTGTTATAAACCCTGCCGGTTGAAACTGTATTTATAATTTGGAGAAGCAAATAATCTCCTTGACCAGCCAAAAAAGCAAGCAGAAGAAAATTTCAGATTTTTTTGTTAGGAAGTAATCAGAAAAACATTTTGGCTTTCATTCTTTTTTTATTTTTGTCAAATGTGGTATATTAATAATTGATTAAATACTAAAGTAATATTTGTTGTTAGTGTGTTTGTACCTGCATTATAGTATGTGCTATTAAACAAAAGGAAAAAAATTTAAATAAGGTAAATTGTACTCCATTTTATACTTTTCCCTTTGTTTACACTTTCCCGCTTTTTACACTTTTTTACTTTGTCCCCATGAAAATTGCTAATAAGGGGTTTTGCTGTAGTAACAATTAACTCTGAACAAACAAAAATCGCCGGCAGCGCATGTAATACCGGACTCCGCGCAGACGTATCTGAACGCGAGCCATTCCAACTGGTGCTGGATCACAGAATGCGTGGAACCACAGAAGTCTTGTATCTTTTGCTGTTTTCTTGAGCGAGGGGTGTTGGCTGCGCAGGTTTCCGCGGCACGGACTGCAGCGAGCTGTGTCCGCCGGGCACGTTCGGCGAGGACTGCGCTCACAAGTGCCTCTGCAGGAACGGAGCCACGTGCTCCGCGGAGAACGGTCGCTGCAACTGCACGCCAGGTACCTACACCCCCCCCCCCCCCCCCCTTCGAGGAGCGGTGGTTGCGTGACAAGAGGAACAGCTTCGCTCCGGGAGAAGCGTAACTGTCAGAGAGCGATGTTAGAAGTGGTTGAGTAGAGATACCGTCCAGTATCGAGAGTTACTGAACCGTAAAAAAATTTGTCGGGCAAAGATTTTGTAACTTGTTTTAATTTTCTGTAATTATTTTCCCATTCAGACACCGACAGTCTTGAAAGATTGTCATTAGGTATAAATCACAATAATTAGATAAATTATCATGAATTAAATTTTGTTATAATTATTTTAAGTTTACAAATTGATATCCACACTTTCTTCGCAGCTCAGAAAGTATAAACTAAAGCTTCTTCATCGGGCCTCGGCTCTGAGCTCTGCCCGAGGGTTTGGCCACCTCTTGTTGCTTGCCGTGCGAGCGTGCTGACGCAGTGCTGTGTGCCGTGCAGGCTGGGAGGGTCAGCAGTGTGACCGGCCGTGCAACGAGAGGTACTACGGCAAGGACTGCAGCCAGCAGTGCAAGTGTCTCAACAATGCCGCCTGCAACCCGCAGAACGGTACGCGCACGTCAGTTTCCGCAATCCCCCCCGACACCCGTGGCAATTACACGTAGACAGGGAATATTTGAAGGTTTATTTTTCACTGATAGGCAATAATTCAAACATGTTTATCCTTCTGTTGCATCTGCAATCAGGCCATAGTGAAGTGACTATGAGCCAGTGAGAAACCCTAAACGAAAGAAGTATCAAATCACAAGTGTCACAAGTCAATGAGCCAATGAGCAGCTGACATTTGCCTGAGACTGTAGAGTCCATCTTGGACATTCATGAAACCTCACATTATTCTTTGTCCCTAGTTAGTTATCTATGTTTTCATTCCCATTTTGTATGCCGTAATTTCAAAAGTGTTAAAAGTTGAAAAAAATGTTTTTTTGTTGCATGATTTATTAATTAAAATTGTTTGGCATGCTTTTATAGGTTTTTTGCTTTGAATAGGTTTTTTTTATGAATAACTTTACCTAACAAAAAATTCTTTTTTCACATAAATGTCGCACCTACTTTTCAAACTTTATTTTAGTATAAAATGTTAGATGATTATGCGATAAAACACGGTATTGAGGCAGTGGCAGGAGTATCAGTGGAGGGCTGACTGGTCGTGGGGGGTTGCGTGCGTGCCCCAGGCACCTGCACCTGTCCTGCCGGCTACATGGGCGAGCTGTGCGAGCGTCGCTGCGAGAGCAACTGGTTCGGCCTCGAGTGCAACCAGATCTGCTCGTGCGACGACGACAACAGCATCGGCTGCGACTCTGTGACCGGCGCCTGCATCTGCAAGCCCGAGTGGAGAGGTGCGTTGCCAACCCGCGCAAACGTCCGGCCCCTTCGTGTCCCCACGATGACGTTAGCTTTGGCTGTTTTTCTTTTGAAACCGAGTTATTTCTTGTCTAGGTGTCCAATAGAGGGCAGGATGATACTGGGTGATAGCTAAATGTATAAAGTTAAGAAAACCATTTTTTTTAAAAGACATTTTAGCCTAGCTGTGTCATACGGCAATAGCTTAACGTGGATGGTATTTTGATTATTTCATTAACATTAACATTGGTAAAATAATTTCAAGTTGCCAATTCCTATCCTTATAATAATAGGGTTGTGTGGTTCTAGGTTTTGTTGGTTGTTTCCATTCCGGTTCCAGTGCTACTTATTGTTAGAGAAAAATATTTTTTTGAGCATTGTAAAACTAATCTCAAACCATGGACTAGGCCAATCTCTGCTGACTTCCAGATCCTGATGGTAAGAAGCTGGAGTTGTAGGTTTCCATGTTAGTCGTCACTTGGGCAGCTGCTAGAGTAGGCGTGTCTGGTGGCGTTGTGGTCTGAGCCGTGCTGAGGAGCATTATTTCGGACAGTTTTGCAATTAGAATTTTTCAATCACAGGTGGCAGTGTAGGCCCATTTGGAGCCAACGGTCTGGCGGACATTTGTACTGTACGTTGTAAGTACCGCTAGATTTAATTAACCCAACTGTAAGTAAATATTGTGTCCAAGGTATGAACCGTTTTGTTTTGAGTTGTGCAGCGAGTTTTTGTGCTTTTGATGTAAAGGTTACTGCATTGTAAAATGGTAGACATGTTCGATGTTCGGTAAAACGAAAAAATAAATTGACCCACTTTATTCGTTACTTCTTTTATTTATGCAAGAAAAACTTCAAGGTAAACAGACATAACCTCAAAGATTCAAATTATAATGAAATGGTTCTCAGTACCCAGCAAAATTCAAATGTTTATGTGTGTGCAATTTAGTTCATAGCTAGCCTGTGAGATCTGGAGTGTTACAAGTTTGTTCATAAAAGTTTACAACTTTTATATGCTTTGATTTATAATGCAATAATAAGTATTCTTTGCATGGTTTGTTTGACTTTGTTTGTCTTTGTAACATGCTTGATTGCCAGAAATCATCACTTTCCAATTTACAAACAAAACGTCAAAGTAAATTTCATACATTTTAATAGATAAACCATACTCAATGAGCAGACATACATGTTTTGTAAGGTATTGCATCTTGACGTTGATAAAATTGAAAGAATGTTTTTGTTTACCTTTCTCACAGGATAAATGCTACATAAACATTACAGATCACGAATTAACAGAAGAGTACAAAAGTAACTTAAACACAAACCAGTGATTTCAATGGTTGGTTTTGGGTAGAGCATTTTAAAGGAACAGAAACCGGAACTGAAGAATGGAAGCCAACTGGCCTTATAAATGTTAGTTTTTTCACCTTAATATAGTAAAACCTCAAATATTTGATCGCTTCAAACCCTTGGTGAATTATGGGTATCCTTGGAAAAGTTACAATCTAAACTTAATTTTCTAAGTTGTTCTCCATATGTCTTTGCAATATATTTATTTTCTATAACAGGGTGTCCACATTCTGACAAGTTAATGAATATCAGGAAAAAGTCAGGGAAGATGGAATTGGTAAGAGTAAATGTCATAGAAATTCCCCAGCGACAATAATTTCAAGTATTTTTCGAGTTGGTGCTGTAGGCATAGTCATACACTAAAAAATGGCATATGCAAGGTTATGTTGAAAAAAGAAAATTGGTTGTCTGTAAAGTCTGTTTACGGATGATAGTTTAACGTGACGTCATAACAAAACATTGATGATATGATTGTATACTTTTATTAATAAAATTGAATCATTTTTATTTTAATAAAAACTTGGTTGTCTGTTAAGTCGGTTTACGGACGATAGTTTAACGTGACAACGTCATAACAAAACATTGATGAAATTATTGCATACTTTTATGAATAAAATTGAATAATTTTTATTGAATTATCACTATTTTGTATGGATACAAAGAAGGAGTGAAATGACATCTACAATTTAATTGATAAATTTACTTTCATTTGCACTCATTAATTCAAATATGTTTATTACTTTAACTAACAGATTATTTTAACTATAACTTTTATACATGTTTGCTATTTAACTTCTTCCAATCTGTGTTATTCTGTTAAGGATAGGACGATGATATGAAAAGTAGGAAACGAATGGGAGTGTTTCAAGTTTAATGTGCCTCGAAAAAGTCAAATGGATGGTTGTTCCAATCGAGTGGAAGAGAGATAGATGCGGCGCAAGCGTACAATGAGCGTAACGGGACAAAGCGTAACGGGACATTGTGTGTAACGGGACAATGAGTCATCTTTTTTCGTGCGTGCAGCCGGCGTTCATCGATTTATTAGACGTCACGTCAAAAAATAAATAAAGAAAGTAGAGAGAGAACTAGAACAGCTCTGGGAATGGTGAAGGCTTGAGTTTTTTTTTATTTAATTCAGAAAATTGCAAAATAGTTAAAAAGTTAAATTAATAAAAAAATTAAACAGGGAAATTAAAAATTATGGTTAGGGAAAGTCAGAGAAAAGTCAGGGGAATTTTATTACAGATTTGTGTGGAAATCCTGTGTAAGAATGTTATGGTTTTACATTATTTAGGGAGTGTGTTTGACAAGGTTTTGCTTTATATTGTAGGTAGGGTTTCTCCGTGAAGGGTAGAATCAGTGCTGTGAGCAGTGGCATAGCCAGGATTTGTGTATGGGGGGTGTTAAGAAGCATTCCCCCCCCTCTCCGTATTAAAGCGGGGGGTCCGGGGGATCCTCCCCTGGGGAAATTTGGATTTTAAGGTGTAAAATAGTGCTATTTTAGGAGTTTTTGGTACTTAAATTTAAATATTGTAGTGGTAAAAATGTTATTAATTTTAATATGAAATTTGTTTGAACCCCTAAACCCCCCCCCCCCCCTCCGGCTACGCCCCTGGCTGTGAGTGACGTGAGTGCGCCGTGCTAGTGCACAGAGCCGTGCCGTGGTGTGGCAGGCATAAGGTGCGAGACGCGCTGCCCCGCCGGCCGCTACGGCGAGGACTGCCGCAACTCGTGCGTGTGCCACAACAACAGCTCGTGCGACCCCCAGACGGGGTCGTGCGTGTGCTCGCGCGGCTGGGAGGGCCCCGACTGCAGTCAGCCGTGCCGCGAGGGCTTCTACGGCCTGCGCTGCAAGGAGAAGTGCCCCATCCTCTTCGGTGAGCATTGTCCGCGATCGTCCGCCCCCGGCCGACTGCTCTGGGAAGTGCTGAGTATTCAGTAAAAGGAAATAGAAATAGAAATATGTATCTGTAATATAAAGTAAGTTAATTACAACTAAGTATATTGAGTTATGTTTTTTTGTGTGTTTGCCCCAGTAATTTAAAAATTAGTTCAGAGATGCTATTCAACTTTGTTAATGTATTGCCAGAAGTTCCCTGCAATGTCTGAGCTTAACGAAGAGTGTAGCATACGGGAGGATGAAGATAGTTTTTTTTTTATTTGATAGTGATTTTTCTCTTATTTTAGTCCTAGGTAAATTTTGCAAAAATTTTAACCATTTTTGAATAAAACTGTATTTTTCATGAAGATACAACACAAATCAACCAAACAGACATTCTTTTTTTTGTATATTTAAAACTTTTTATTACAAAGCTTGAGGGTCAACAGAGTTTTTCATCTGTTCGTCCTCTTATTTTGAAAGTCAAGTGTGCAAAATGTCATCACACAAAGTACCTAGATTTCGCTTTGTGAGATGCGCCAAAGGTGGATGGGAGTGGGTTTTTTTCGAAATCTCTTGTAGACTGTGAGTGACCTTCCTCTTATTTTGAAGGTCAAGTGTGCAAAATTGCATCGAGCTCAGAGTATACAACTGTATATTTTTAATATGAAAAAACAAACCTATGGACACTGTTCTTTTAACACGCACGCACGCACGGTCTGTATTAAATAATTTAAAAAAACCAAAGGAGTAGTACGTGCTTGGTACAGGTTGAAACTGTGTGATGAGACGGACTGGGTTGTTGCACGCAGGCAATCGCACGTGCGACCACGTGACGGGCGACTTCATCTGCCGGCCGGGGTACATCGGCTTCACGTGCGAGCACCCGTGTCCCCTGGGCACGTACGGCTCCAACTGCCGGGAGAAGTGCTACTGCAGGAACGGTGCCGACTGCCACCACGTGACCGGTGAGTCATGAAGCTCGACGCGCGTCGCCATGTGTTGATATATTGTTACATAATTGAAACACAGGAGCTCAGGCACACTTCTTTGATTCACCATTACCGGTCTTCCACTGTCTCGTCTCGTACACCCCCAGGTGTACCCAACCATCACGTTCCACATTACTACATCTCCCTCCTCATACAAACACAAATACAAAACTGCTTAAAACTAAAGCTGACAATAACTCTTTATTTCTGAACATAGTCCTTAAGGTAGTGAGGTGTTTTCTGGATCCTCTTTGGACGGCAATCTGGTACACTTGGATTGTCTTCTGTCTCGAACCCTCTGAAGCCCTCTTCAATCGGACCCTTGAGTCTCTCAGTTTGAGTGGGCTTTTCTGTGAACACCATTCTGCATTCAGCAGGCCGCGACATTCTGATGGTTGTATGCCGTGAAGCCGCTGTTTTACATTCCCAGATTTATTCTGGAATCACAGTAGGTATAGCAATGGTTTTTAACCGCAATACAACCAAAAATGAACATCGTCGATTGTATGTCTTGTAGAAAATTCCGATATTCAAGCACAATCGGGAATTTGCAGGTGCCGGATCCGAAATTTCTGGATTATTGAAATGTCTGCATCAACTTTAAAAAAAAAGTTTTTTGAAGCTCATTTCTGTAACGCTCTTTGGGGGCTCAGCCTCTCAAACAACCACATGAAATTGTATACATTTTTTTAATAATATACAATCCCTTGATAATCATCCCCATGAGTAAATTAAAAAAAAATTTGAACATTGGTAACTTTTAACAATTGATTAGAGATGATGGAAAATAGAAATTATAACTTTTAATTTCTACAGCATTTATTAGTATGTCAAGCTGTGTCGTATTTTTTATTTCTGAAATTGTTTTTTTTTTTTTCCCAGTTAATTTTTTGAAACTGGCTTACAGTATTTTAGCTGTAGCAATTATAATACTTACAAAAATATATATCTTAAATTAAAATGTCCCAATTTTGTTATGTTATTGTTGTTATGTTATTTCAAGATCATTGCATAATGAAGAATAATAATGTGCTGTACTTTGACTTGTTTTCAAATGTGTGTGCTCTCGCACAATATAAGATGACGTCAAATCAGCATTGAAATCAGCTGGGATATTTTGATAATGAATCAGTTGTATGGTAAAACCGGCATAACATGTGCAATTTATGTTTATAATAATTACCTAGTGCAAAAAAATAATGTGAAATTGTTGTATTCATTCCCAAATCAGACATATGCTTGTAAACATATTTTACTCTATAAAATTTTCCCTGCAAAAGTATCAAATAATTTGAAACACATGTTGATCATATAAACATTTTAAAATTAATAGGAGCTATACACAATTTGAAAAATGAAAATGGGTTTATTTGTCACATATTAGTATATTACTGCTTCCATAAAGCATATGTCAAAGAGGAAATAAATAGTCTGGTTGAAAATAAATTACAGGATGCTTTTTGCTATAATTCCTAACAAGCATATATTTCTCATACTTATAAGTGATTACATAATTTTCTTTCACTTTTCAAAACAAAGTATTGTGCAACTCTTGCAAAATAGCGCTAGTATAAATTGTTTCCATGTTTCTCCGGGTGTCTGGTATTGAGTTATAAAGTAGGTACTTTTTGTCTATGGCCATGGTACAAAAAAACAAACATTGGTCTTGTGAAAACAAGCGTGCAAAATGGTGTCGCAAAAATTCACTCGTTAGTGATATTATAGCATTTTGTCGTCACTAAGATATTTTAGCATTTTGTCGCCAGTAAGATATTATAGTGTTTTTTTGTCAATAAACATGTTTATAACAATTATTCATGCCTATATAATTTGTACGATTTTCTATCATCACAAACAATGGTGTTGTCAAGACGATTCTTCTATTAACAATACTACGATGGCCTTACCTGGTAGATTTTTGATAAGTTTTTAATTTTTTTCGGGAGTTCAGCACTGAAAACTTTATCTTCTCTGAATTTTCCTGGCGGTTATGGGACACTATCTATCTACAGTCAAAATTTAATTTTTTTATCTCGTCTGGAAGAGGGTTAGAATTTGTATAGATGAGTCAGTGAGTCGCACAGCGGGATGTGCATATATTTGGATACATAAAAAAAGAGTATTATTTAATAATTTTTAATCAAAATCACTGATTATTTATTTTATATAAAAAATCTTCTAAGTATAATTCTGCAGTAAAATAAATCTGAATATCTCAATAAATAATCTTAAGCTTCATATGTGTTTACTTTTTTTTTTTTTCAATTAAATTATTTTGAATGAGTCACACTTGGTGTATCTGTTGGCAACGAATGATTTAAAAAATAATTTTATTTGGAACGTTGAATTGAATGTAAAATTATTCACGAAAATCAAATTATTTTTTTCGATACTCGTAGACCTCTAATTACACCCCCGTATTTTCATACATTCAATTTGTTTCGAACGTATCAGTATCCCATTTTCCTTCAGTTTGTTTTGAACGTATGGTGTGTTTGTTGAAGCCGGGGTTCAGTGTGTGAGCGTGGCATGTGCCGGATGTGCTGAGCCGTGCGTGTGCTGTGCAGGCCAGTGCCTGTGCCTGCCCGGCTGGACGGGCTCCGTGTGCGCCACGCCCTGTCCTGTCGGCACCTACGGCATGAACTGCAGCCAGCACTGCAAGTGCCTCAACAACGGCACGTGCCGCCGCAACGACGGCCTCTGCCGCTGTCCCCCGGGCTGGATCGGCCAGCAGTGCACGGAGAGTGAGTGAGCTGCCGTTGGCGCGATTCCCGGGCGAGTCGTTGGAACTTGTCAGAGTGTGCCGCAGAAAACAAAGTGGGAGGAAGGAAAAAAAAATAGGTTGTCTGTAAAGTCGGTTTGCGGACGATAGTTTAACGTGACGACGTCATGACAAAACATTGATGAATTGATTGCATACTTTTATGAATAAAATTGAATCATTTTTATTGAATTATCACTATTTTGTATGGATACAAAGAAGGAGTGAAATGAAATCTACAATTTAATTGATAAATTTACTTTCATTTGCACTCATTAATTCAAATATGTTTATTACTTAAACGAAGAGATTATTTTAACTACAACTTTTATACATGTTTGCTATTTAACTTCTTCCAATCTGTGTTATTCTGTTAAGGATAGGGCGATGATAGGAAAAGTAGGAAACGAATGGGAGTGTTTCAAGTTTAATGTGCCTCGAAAAAGTCAAATCGATGGTTGTTCCAATAGAGTGGAAGAGAGATAGATGCGGCGCAAGCGTACAATGAGCGTAACGGGACACAGCATAATGGGACAATGTGCATAAGGGGACACTCTTTGTGCGTGCAGCCGGCGTTCATATATTTATTAGATGTTGTCACGTCAAAAAATGAAAAGCTACAAGTAGTTACCCACCAGAGGCAGGGTCTGCATGGATGGAAGGGGGCTGACACTCGCAGGAGCCGGCTGCCCTACGCGAGGGACAGACCTGTCGTTCCGGCCATCCTGAGGAATACGCGAGGCGAGGTGAGACGGGGTATTGAACGGCGAAGGAATGAGGTGGTGGAGGGGGAGACGGGAGTACCCAGAGAAAACTCACTGGCCACGGCAACGTCCGCCGTGTATTCCACTCGCACGTACCTAATCTGGGTTCAACCCCAATCGGGAACTGAACCCAGATTGCCGGTTTGGGAGGTGAGTGTTTGTACCTCTCGACCATCGCACCTGCAGGAAACTAAGTAAAAGTCCGTAGTTTATCACCGAATTTCAACATTCTTGTTTACCTTGAGTGTGTCATGTACCTACTGGTAGAAAATATTTTATTAGTGCTCTTCATGGTTTTGGCGTGTTGATATTTGATGTCTTACCATGAAGTGAGTTAGTACAGCAGTGAGGACTCAGGTTTATGCTTTGTACATTTCTGTTACCAAAGACTATGTTGTTAATGGAATGTAGCCATGTAAATAAATATAATAGATTGTCATCTTGTCAGTATTTGTGTGATGTGTATAAAAGCTGACATTTCCGCTAGCAAGTCAGGCCATTGCTTATGCAGTGAAGTGCATCTGGTGACGTATTATCTGTGTAACAGAAGCAGATGAATAAATGTAATGAAAATGTTTTAGAGCAGTGGTGGAACTAGATTATTTTTTAAATTTGCTGATCTGAGGTTGTCGTGGCCCACATAATCTCAGATAACACGGATGGAATAAGAAAATCATCTCGGTTCTTGGTTTTCATTTGGCCTAGTGGTATCTTTTTTTGTGATGTTTTTCCTCTTTTTTAAGTTGTAGTTTCTTTCATGTCACTACGTGATCTACCCAACCAGTAAATGTCATCTTTGTAGTTAATTTTCGTTAGCTTTTTGACAATAGTTTGATCATTTGCTAGGTCTTCAAGCAAATGTTTCAACAGTTTTAGCTGGTGATGGCACTTCAGTTGGGCTCGGATAATACGTAACCTCTGTTGATCGAAGCTCGGTTAATTAAGACTACTGTTTACTGTATTATTAATGGAGCATTTGTTTAGATGCTGCTGTGTTTTCCTAACGCATTGTGGCTGTTGTTCGCAGTTTGTCCCGAGGGCTACTACGGGGACCACTGTATGACACCGTGCGAATGTCCTAACGAAAACTTTGTGTGCCACCCGGCGGAGGGCTGCATCTGTCGGCACGGCTTCACAGGTGGGTGTAGTGTGCAGCTGCGTCGTGTTCTCTGTCTTGTCAGTTGTCGCTTGTGCGATTACACTAATAACTGTCCGATACAATGATCAGTGCATTTGAAGCAACTGCGAAAATTTTTTATAATGAAATGGTACTTAAGTTTTGTTTAGTCTGGTTGCAGTTTAATAATGTTTAGTCACAATTAGTATGATCCAATAATAATTTTTTGATTAGATTGTTATACCACTCCAAACAATTAAGATTATTTATGCTGACTTTACTTTCTTTGGAAGATAAATAATTTATCCTAGACTTAATGACAAAACACTTTATAGAATAATGTATAATCTCTTTAGTTTATTTTCAGATTTTACATTTTCAAGCATTTTACACCAATTTTCAATAATCTTCTATAATGCAGTAAAAATGCCAGCACAGTTTATCTCCTGTAGTAGAAATACATTTCTTCTTTTTATTCTCGCTTGCATTTTTCACCATTTAGAAACACTGAGAAATAATTCTTACTCTTATAGTTGGGAGATATATTTTTTCTTTTGGCATAGCAATGTCAGGTATGTTTTACATCACAGATGTTGTGTTGTAGTCAGTCCAACAATGTGCTAGTGATTATTAAGAACATTGAGTTTTGGAACAAATATTGAATTTAGAAGGCTGAAAATGACTGTCATTTTTAATGTAGTAATATATTAATTAATTAAAGTCCTACACTGAATTTAAAGGGATATCAACAGAGCAAGATTAAAGAATGTGAATTTGACACTTGTAAAAATATTAATAGACGATTAGCTAGATGAAGATTCGCTGCTTTTAAAATAACTCTAACGTATACTACTACAGGACTGAATCATCATTCTTCAAGTTCATCAGCTTCTGTTCACTGCTATGAAAGACTACAGAAATTAATATTTTGAAGATTTTGTATTGATTGGATATTTCTATGATTGTTTTTTGGTGATGATGTGTTGTTGCTTCAGGTATATATGTGTTTAGTTAGTAATATATTAATATTGAGAAATAGGTTAGTTGTATCCAAAATTCTTCATATTTTCATTGATTTCCGTTAAAGTTTGTATAAATTTCTAATTTAAATTCAACTTTGATTTAACTTTGTATATTGCACAACTATTCCTGATAAACTTAGTATTTTCCCTCAGAAGTACTGACAAATTTTGTTTAATTAGTCTTAGTGCTATTTTAAATGAGCTAGTTTTGTTTACTGAGGTTAATTATTGTTTGACAAATTAATTTTTTTTTTTAATTTTTGTATTATTTAATTATCAACCATTTATTTTGGTTACAATTAACTAAATAAGTTGTGAATTGCTTAACATTTAATTATTTTTCTTGATATATTTTACTATTAATATTGTATTATTCATTTGGAAGATTTCGGTAGATACAACTAAATTAATTTGGCTCTCATTTCAGTTAAGTGATTATATTGCCTGAACAGTAATTTTAGATCAGTAATGTTTTACCTTACCGGGCATTTTGGTTATTGATACATAGTGATGCACCGATTATACTTTGCCGATTACGATTACCGATTACCGATTATTACACTAATATTTGCAATTACCGATTACGATTACCGATTATCAGTTTTTGCGTAAAGTTGAAATAAAAAACAAAGTCTTTTACTAAATATTCCTAATTGAACACCTTTTTATTGAAATATTGTAATCAGATTTTTATGTATTACTGCACTAGGATATGTAGTTGTACATATAATAATTATTTTTCTTTAAAATGCACACAAAGAAAACTCTCTAAATTTTTTTACACACCTAAACTTGTAAAATAACTAAAATATAATGTAGCTTGAGAGTCCACTGTTGGTTGGAAGAGTTTAGATATTCAAATTTTTATTCAAAAACACTAGCATATTGAGGTTTTCTGGAATCAGCCTATTTCTTCTATCTGTCAAAATAGTTCCAGCAGTGGAGAATAACCTCTCTGATGCCACAGAGCCAGATGGTAAGCTAAACTACAATGTGTTTACGTTAATGGCCATTGTCTACGAAAAAAAAAACTGCAGTATTATATATTCATGACTTACTATTGCAATGTTGCCAACTTCAATTCTGATCGTCACTTTTGCAAACATTATGGTTGCAATTTGGTATTTTAATTTAGTAACTCCCGTTAATGACTAACAAATAAAAACTTAATTTAAAAAAATGCCAAATAATCACCATTTCAGTTTATTAATTACTAATTAGCATCACGTGAGCCTACTTTTCTCAGTCCTTTGAGAAAGGGAATTATGTAGCGGCGGTGGAATGTGAACCGATGGCGGTATTGTGTATTTGTGCGTGTTGTCCGTTCCAACCTCACGCATCGTTTCTCCGATACCATGTCCAATTTTTTTTTTCAGACTTACATTTACTAATATAAGTAACATATGCCATATTGTGAATTGTGACAGCTTTAAAAATGCATTTATTTTCTTAACTAAATATTTTGTGTGAATAAATCACATGTGTGATTTGGCTGTGGCCATGGTAAATATTGTGAAAATAATACCATTCACGATGTTAACTTAACAGGATAAATTGTACAGTAAGTAAATGAATTGAAAGGGGTAAATACTGTAAATAGTAATATGGGGCAGTTATGTATGTATGAGCACAATTCACGAAACAAGCAAATATTATTAGGCGAGTGTATCTATGTACACTCCGAGATGTTGACATTCCCTACCTTCCACGGTAATCTTCGTTAAGAGATTTCAGCTGTTTGTAGTTTCAATTCAAGAACTTATTAAGGTTTAAACTTTAAATGTATTTTCTTTTCTTTCAAGTCGTATGGGTTTCAGCAACAAATTTTAGAATAATCGGCAATCGGTTATAACCTAACCTGGTAATCTCCGATTACGATTAATCGGCATTGGGTCAATAATCGCAGTTTCCGATTAACCGGCGGCATAATCGGTGAATCACTATGATACACGTACAGAAAGATACCTCATAGTTATTAAAGTGTAGTTTAAATTTCAATGATATGATATATATACCTAGTATATTAAAAATAAAAAAAAATTTCAGTATGAAATCACTTTAGTGTGTCTCGTCCTTAGTTTGCAGTGTCTCTCTTTCTGATGCATGATTTCTGCTATTAACATTGTCCTTGTTTCAGTGTGTTCTGTCATCTATTGCCAGATATACCATAAACAAACGTTTTAGACACAACTTTGTAATTTAATGAAATTTTCTTTTAAATTGTATCTGAAATATTGAATTTTTTAAATGGAAAATTTGTAATAAGAATTTTAGAATTACATTTTCCTATGAATTTCTTTAAAAGAATCATCTGATAATATTTTTATTTTTTATTTCTAAGGAGTTCTAATAGAAAGATGCCATCTTGGTCTCAAATGTTTTCCAACAATTTTTTATATCATTTAATATTAAAAATTTTGCTCTTTTGAGGATTGCACATAATTTTATGGCATGCTTTGTTATTAATAGTCACTGACTGCTACAAATAGTCCCTCATGTAAAGTAATAATTAGTGTTAAGCATGAAATTATTATTTATTTTTTTGTAAGAATGACTAAAATTGTACTAATACTGTCAATATACACTAATTTATGGTCTTAGAAAAATTAACAAATACGAAAATTAAAAAAAAAAAAAATTGTGTGCGTGTAGTACACTCACGGCAAAAGTGAAATTTCTTGCTTTTTAGGTATAGATAGAGAGAAATTATTTTCATTTTCGATCAAGCTATCCGCATTAATATTAATTATTAACTCAATAACTCTTTTCCACATGAATAAATAAATAGTATATTCTTTAAATTAAATAAAAGGAATAAGGCAGCGTCAATCGTCAGCTGTTACAAAAACTGAGGAGCAGACAAACAAAACCACCGTTACGAGAATTCCGTAGCATCACTGCTGCATCATTTCTCTCTCTCCCCTGCCGTCTCCCCATTCCAGCCGTTACAACTAACATACAGCAAGCTCCGCCACGTACCTATCCCCTCTCTTCCTTGCCGTATTTCCATTTGACCGCTAGTACATGTGTTGGAGTGGCGTTGCTTCTGATGCACTCTCCTCTACTACCAGTTCCTAGCTATTCCCCTCATGCAATCAGAATTTTCGTAATGCTCGAAAATTGTTGCCCTCTCAGCAAAGCAGTTTCACTGTCAGAAAAATTAAAACTTAGTAGAATTAAGAAACCAAGATGGTATTCAGAATAAGTCGTGTTACCACAAACCGGCAACAGCACCGCACTGCGAACAAGGCGCGAGACGGGCTGTGGATGGGACGGTCGCTGTCGGCAGGGGAGAAGTGCGACGTGCAGCTGTTTGCGAGCAACGTGCAGGAGAAGGAGGAGCACCACTACGGCAGCGTGGCGGCGGGCGTGGTGGTAGCCCTGGTGCTGGTGTGCATCATCGTCGCGCTGCTGCTGTACTACCGGCGCCGCGTGGCCAGCCTCAAGTCTGTGATTGCGAGCGTGGAGTACCATGCCGACCCCCAGTCCCAGCCAGGTGCGAGCTCCCTCTCCCGGCCCCCTTTCACCTGTTGGTCGCTAGTAATCAAGAATTTCAAGAGTGATATGTAGAGACCGGAAAAAGTCGCGAATTCATTTCGCGGCAGGCTAAAATACAAATAGTTGTAACTCGGTGCTGCCTATGCCGTTGGCTCACAACTCACCTGGATGACTCTTGGGCCAGTGAGAAACGCCCAACCAAAGCTTTATACGAATCACAGGCTGCAACGTTGGGTCGTCTCACAAGACAGCAGCCAATGAGTGGGTGACATTCGACCGAGTTTACGTAGAACTATGGAATTCATCCTAGAGGTCATTGAACCCGCGAATTTTTCCTGTCCCTAGTGATATGACATACATAGGTAGTTCAAGAATTTCACTTGTAAACGTTCTTTAGTTAGTAAAAGTATTATCTGTGTTATACTGTGTTAAAAAGAAAATTTGTATATTAGGGAAAAATGAAAAAAAGCAATGTTTAATCATTTCTAAAATGTGTCATTACTAGGGACCACAATAATTCAAAGATTCATTTTGTGATAGGTTAAAATTTAAAACAAAATTATTTGTCTTTAAGCTGCATTTCCTATTGGCTCACTGTTCACTAGGATGTCTCTGGACCAATGAGAAACCCTAAACCAAATCACAGGCAAAATAGTTGAGATGATTCACAAGTCAGCAGCCAATGACCTGGCATTATTTGCCTGAGGATACAGCGGAAGAAGTTTGTAGTTAATCCTGAAGGTCATTGAAATGTAAATTGTTCCGGTTCCTAGCCATTAATAATTAATTTTGACTCTGCAACTCTGTGATAATCACTTGATGAGCAGAAGTCACTTGTCTTTGTAAATGACTAACCAACTGTACTTGGCAGAGTATTCAATCACGTTTCGCTGCTTCAACATGTTTCGAATGAATCTGAAATCTTTCCACATTGTCAGGCAAAGTCTGGAAATTCTTGATCAACTTTTGATGGGAATCATTTTTTAAATATGCCTGGGTACTAATTGCATGTGTCCTTACAAGTTATTAAATCCTTGAGCTTGTGTTTTTTAAAAATTAATTTTAATATTACAATTTATTGTTTAAAATTAAAATTGTAAATCATTTTTAATTTTACAAATAACTTACGTAATATGTAAGAACTCTTGATTCCACCTTTGAAAATACTTGGAAGTTGGAACAAATCTGGGGGGGAAAAAAATAGAATGGCATGACTTACACTAGCTTTAGATTTACTTGCAGTGAAGTAAGTGTACAACCAGTCCTTGCAACTTGATGTGCTTATTTTTTGTTTGTCTTCTCTGCCACATAGGTTTGGGTATTAAGTTTTACAAAGTTACAATATTTACCTTAGAATAAAACTATTCCTTAAGGTCAAAGTTTAAACATTGATGTGGTAAAATAAAGTCACACTTTTGAGGTTCATCTCCATATATATTTTATTTTCTAAAAGTAAAAAAATGTAATGTTGTTTAGAAATTGAGATTTATTTTAGTTAAAAAATGTCATACTCCCGTAACTGATAAGCCCCATCGAGCTGACAGACGTGAGAGTCCTAAGTATCCTCGCTAGCTCCTTCGGGGTTCCTGCAGATGGAAAAACTGGTAGACAGGGAAAACGCAAGGAATTGAAGATGTGTCTTCCTGTGGAAAAACAGGGAAATTGCAAATATTTAAGTACAAAACAAACAGCATGAGTAATTTCTCATATTAAGCAGTATCTTAATAATCATTATCTTATAACCGAATGTATTTTAATCATAAATTTATTTGCTGTTAGTTATACGTACAGTTTCAAACTTTGATCAAACAAATTCATTTGCTATATTTATCAGACTGGTAGTGTCTGTTATGTAGTGCTGATCAAAATAAAAACTGTTCTCATTTGATTGTATATTAATATATTATGCAGGAAAACATTTTATGTTGTCAAATTTCCATAATATGTTTGATAAGATTTTTTTAATTTTTTTTTATTTCAATATACTTATTATGTATATTAAAAGATAGATTGATGAGGCAGGGGAAACAATGTTGTATGGGACTGGAAAAACTTGGAAAACTCAGGGAAATCAGCTAAAGTAAGCATTCTTGAATTGTAACATCACGGGGGCCTATTTGAATGACCTTACCTTTGACATTGACCTTGACCCAGGCAGAAATTTTTGGAGATAACAAATTAAAATAAATAAAAATTACAATACATTTTCTGTAAGCTTGTAAACTTTTACTTTGTTCAGCAAGTATAGAGGTCTAGCACCAGCCAGAATGTGTTTGTAATTTATTTTTTACTTTTTATTTTTTTGTTATTCACTGACCTTGATTTAAGAAAAAGCGCATTTGTTTTCTCAGTGTGTTCCTAATTATTAATATCAATATTTTGTTGGTTTTCTCCATGTGCTCCTGATTATCCCTGCCAATATTTTGCTTGTTTCTCCAAGTTATACTGGATACTCATGGCGACGCTTTGCTGTTGGTTTGCTTTGTGCTCCTGGTTATTTCTGGCGAGGCATCTGCTGATGTTATCCGAGAGCTTCCGGTTTATTTCTGAGAAATCTATCTTACATAAAAAAAAATTATTTAATTAATGATAATTGGTGTTATACTCAAAGTTGCATTTAATTAGCAATCGGCAAACGGACGCACTGCGTGGAGGGCGGGCTGAGGCTGCCGGTGTGATGTGGGGATGTGTGACGTGTGGGAATGTCTGCCGGCAGACCGCCACCACTTCGACAACCCGGTGTACTCGTACCAGGCGCCCCGCGTCGACGACGGGGACAGCCTTCTGCTCAACAACGTGCACAAGATCCGCAACGACCTGGGCGCCAAGAACAACAACGTGGACTGGTGAGGCCTCCCCCGACCCCCTGTTCTTCCAGCCACTCAACAACTGTTGGACAATGTCACTAAAACTTCAATATCTGTGTTAAATCTGTCTGCTAAAAGTTTGGATCATTCTCCTTTTAAAGTTGGAGGGAAAAAAATTAGTAGATGCTAAAGTTGTGTGAAATATAGAAGTGTGAAAATGATTTTTTTTTTCATAAACAACACAACAGTTTTCCACCAATTAAACAGTACGTCAGTATTTTGTGTGCTCTGAATCGGGCTAGTTTGTAAATATTACACGGCTGAGTGGTTCTAAAATCTGTGTAGAGTAAGGAAAACTAGAAACTATCAATCTCTGTGCTTTGAGTATAATAATTTTCGGGAAGCCTTCTTTTCACAGACGAGAGAGCCAAAACCCGAAGTTCCCCGAAGTTCATGTTTTTTTCCCGTATCTTTTATGTAGCTATCCTAACCAAATCAACCGTCCACAATGTTTTAAAGTATTTATAATGTAGCTAACCTAACCTAATTTACCATTAGTATCCTTTTATCAACACCGCCATATTTATTTACAATGAACAAAAAAAAAACGAAGATGCACGATCGGGCGTTTGGCTCTCTCGTCTGTGAAAAGGATTCCCATAATTTTCGCACCTCTGCAGGTCTATTGTTGTACAAAGCGAAAGATAATTTGATAAGAAACTGATGTATGAGACTACAACTTGTTTGATTCCATATACACCCACAACTTTTATCAGGAGGTGCTGTTTGTTTTTTTTTTAAATTTAATTTTGTTTGGTTTGGAAACATTGAAGGATTGTGTTGTAGGGGCAAGCTTGGAGCCTGTGGTGGAGAGGACGATGACAACCTCAGCTCTAAAGGTACGGCGCTGTCAGAGTTTAGTGAGCCGTTAGTGTTTCAGTTTGCTTGTGCGTGGATCCAGGTTCATTGCCACGTGAGCGCGATGCATCCCAGAGGTTATTGTATCTTTGACTCAAAAATTAACACCACAAAATATCAAAAGTATTATTGTTTTTGAACTAGGACCTAGAAGCACAGAGGATCCAGGCTGGAAGTGGTGTGTTAGGGTTTCGGTTTCTGTTCTCCAATAAATAAAATTATTTTGGTAACAAAAACTTAGTGTTACCATTTAATTTTTGTCTTGAAGGTGTTTGCAAGCTCAATTTTTTTAAATCAGCTTAGTATAATTTAAAGTAGTGATCGGTAGGGCTAGCTTACTCTTCCCCTCCAGTGCAGTGGCCGGTGATAGCAGTAAGACACCCAGGCTTTTAGCTAACTTGCTTTCAGATAAGAAAAAATAATGGGTGCTAGGGGGGGGGGGGGGGGGGTTAGAACCCATAAAACACCCCCCTGTCTACGCCCCTGGATACAGATAAAAATGATACTGATCGAATTACAGATAAATTTCTTTAAATGAACCGATACAAAATAATCACAGTGCATGGCACCAGAAATGCAATATTTGTAAGTAATATGCTTGTAACTTAATAAAATTCTTTATTTATAGGATTTTTGGAAGATGAAAAAAAAAGTATTTTATTGCATAAAATTTTTGCATTGCCGAATACACATATGCCTTTGACTAATTAGTGATTAACAAGCAAAACATAGACATATAGCCTTATATTACAGAAAAAGTGGATTAAAATATGCATACAAAACTATAAACAAGTAAATAGAAATTTGGGAGACATTTGAATTTAAATGGATGAAATTGTACTTTCTTCATGTCTATAGGTTTTTTTTAAGTATGTATCGGTTGGAAATTATTATATTGGAAATGCAGAAAATTGGGACTATCAGCCGATACTGATACTAAAACAATTAACATTGGCCCATCACTAATTTAAAGAAATATTTCCAGTTATCTATTATTTAGCAAAGTGATATGGCTATCAGGGGCAGAGAAACTAAATATTTGCCTCTCAATCCAATATTAATAGTAAGCAGACTATGAATAATTAGTTTCATCCCACCTTTGGTTGGAATATTTTTTTCACAAGCGAAGGTGGGGTCAAGGTTCACTCGCATTCAGGAGGAACGAGTTTGAGTCTCAGTTCGACTATCCTGATTTTGATTTCCGCAGTTTCCTGTGATCACTCAGACAAATGTTGGGTCAGTTCTTCCAAATAGGCCTTTGCCAGTCCTTTACCAATATCCTTGTCTGTTTTCTCTGGTGTTTGTGAGTCTAGAGACAAGATTTTATGGTTGTATTTAAAGGCAATTTGGTTTAAAAACCAAAAATTTCTGTTTCATCATTTTTACTTTTATAAATAATTTTTATTCATAAAGATAACTTATTATTCAACAAATGTGACAGTAATATATGTTTTTATTGGTAGCATATATATTTCACCAAAGTAATGCTATTTTGTTGACTGATAAATGCTGCACTTTTACAATAAAATATTCTATTCTGTAATAATAATGTCATGGTCAGAATTAATCTGAATTAAAAATTGACGGTGTTGTCTTCTTCTCACCGATGTCTCTCTTGGGTGGAGAGCCAGGTATCGGGTGGAGAAGGTCCAAGCTGCTGGTCTGGCGGCAGGATTCACACTCGGCTGGTATGCAGGCGAATAGCTAGTGGGGTGAGGGATGGAGCTAGGCTATACATTGAAGAATACTGTCGGTATTTTCACGGAACTTTTATTGACCTGAATTGTAGAAACAGTTCAATTTGTTACCTGCATCGGCTTTTACAACATACACTGAATTGAAACACACGGTACACCCTATCGTCCAGAAATGGGAGGGGGAAGGGAGACAAATTCCCTAGGCCGAGATAGGTCCTCGGCTGGCCTAACCGCGAAGGAGGGGTGCGAGCAGCAGAAAACGGATAGCCAGTAGTTCTGCTGCTCCCCCTATGATCGTCCTATGGCCAGTGGGCGGAATCCAGCCACACTGGCCGTCGGGCCGATCAACTGACTCTCAGGTGGATGACCTCGCCTTTATATAGGGAGAAATGCGCGGGAACGAAGAAATGAAGGGAGGGGCGAACTGACTCCTCTTTGGAAGGGATGAGATGCGCGCGCATGAATCTCGCTGAAATTTCCCTGCCCTGGTGGTGGAAGTATAAACTAGATATTAATAATTAAAATGAAAAGATAAACGTGGCATAAATAATTATATGTAAATACATATATATTCAATCCTATGTATTAAAAAGTATTTAAACTTTCTTTCACAACTTAATTAGTTAAATTTATACTATTATAAAATATAAATACAGTTGGTAGATCGCCGTTCACAAGATGGCGTCACAATGTACATGTTTAGCTGTGGCAAGAGAAAAATATACATTGTTTACATAACTCGTCCATATTTACAATTATATTCTGCAGGACATTAATATGTGTGGTTATAGCGACGTAAAAAATAAAGGGCTAAGATGGTTGGTTGCTTTAATGAATTATTCTATTGTTCGTTGCTTTGTTTATAACCTACGACGTCGCACATATTCGTCGCCGCATATTACGTGAGTAGGCCTATTGCCGAAATACATTTTTCCCTGAATTGCTTCTGAACTTATTAAAACTTGTTTTTGGGTTTAATTATCACGTAAAGTAACGTGATATTTAATATAGGGAGGGCGGGCACGCGTCAATTTCCCCCCTAGTGGCGAGCGTTACTTTACGGGAGAAGAAGCTAGTACATCTTGGAGGAACACTTTACACATAGATAACTGTCAGTCTCTGTTTTGTACGAGTCTCTGGGTTATCTTTTCGGATATGGCTTCTTCAGCTTTCTGGAAGTCCTGATTGGGGACAGCTGCCGGTGGTCTCCTGGGAACGCCTATTGGGACAGCTGCCGGTGGTCTCCTGGGAACGCCTATTGGGACTGCTGCCGCTGGTTGTAGGATTCGGCCATTGATAAGGCCGTTGGTTTGGTGTCCGCCAAACCGTCTCTCGGTACCGTCCTGGTAGGTCCTTGGGGTCTCCTTTGCAGCTCCGTCACGGCATCTGGCGACGTTGTGGAGGCTGGTAGAGGCCTGGTAGAGGCCTGGTTGGGTCCTTCCCACTTTGGTGCGAATCCGGCGCAGAAGTGGTTAGGCTTATTGCTGAGTGGATGGGTCTTGACTAGTACCCTTTGTCCTTCAGCAATCTGGTGGTTGGGCGGATTCTTCGGTGTAGGATACTTGCGGGCTAGTTACCCTAGTTGAGCCTTTTGTGCGAATCTCTCTGATGGCAGCTTGTAGACAGATCTCTTCGCTGAAGGGCGGTATGTGGGGTTGGAACTCCACTTCATTCTCCAGGTTGCTGGATCTATCGTCTCAAGTTAAATTCGTTGGTGCTGGTTCCGATTGCTTCATTGTGCCTACGCCGCAGTGTGAAGAGGATTTCTCCCAGGTAGCGATCCCAGTGGCGATGATTGGCCGTGGTAAGCAACCTGAGCCCTTTCTTCAATTCCTGATTACGGCACTCTGTAGGGTTTTCCTGGGGATGGTAAACTGGAGTGGCCCAGGTTTCTATTTCCCATTTGGCGCAAGTGTTGACCCATAGTTTGCTAGTGAATTGCACCCCATTGTCCGTAAGTATGCTTTTGGGGTATCCCCATCGAGGGAACACTTCATCTTGGAGTTTCTTTAAGATAGAAGATGAATCAGCTTTAGCGAGGGGAAAGGCTTCGACCCATCGTGAGAAAAGGTCTGTGACGACGAGAAGGAAGCACTTACCAGTCGTGCTTCTGGGGTAAGGTCCCATCAGGTCTAGGGCTAATTGGTTCCATGGTGTTGTTGGGTGCCTCGGTGTTCCTGTAGGGTGTTGTGTAGCACTTGCTTTGGTTGCTGCACACATGTGGCATTGGCGGACATGTTCTCGTATGTCCCGGGTCATTCCTCTCCAGGAGTATCTTCTCTGGATTTCTCGAATTGTTTCTTGGGTGCCAGGGTGTCCTGCCAATGGGTGATCATGGAAGTGTTGGCAGATGGATACTCGTAGGGATTGTGGTACCCATATTTTCCATTCGGTGTTTTGGTTGGGGTGGTACCATATTATCCCTTGGTCCTCTTTCCAGGTGGATGGACAAGTTTCTATTAATTGATGAACCTCGGGGTCCTTCTGTTGCTCAGCCATTAGTCTCTCCAAACTATTATCATGCTTGATAATTTGGAGATGGTGGTGAGGTGGTCGGCGCAGTGGTGAAGGTGATGGAGGCAAAGTCTCCTCCCAATTGTGCAGTGGGACTGTCTCATATTTATGAGCGGGTTGTCGGGACAGTGCATCGGGTAGATCATTTTCTCGTCCCGGACAATGCTCTATAGTGAATTGGAACTCTTGCAGTAGTAGCGCCCATCGGGACAGTTTGGTTTTCTTGACCTTGGCAGAGTTTAACCATGTAAGGGCTTGGTTGTCTGTCCTCAGTACAAAAGGGCGGTCTTCCAAGTAGTACCTGTATTTGCATACAGCCCAAACAATTCCCAAGCATTCTTGTTCATAGATGTTATATTTCTGTTCAGCTTTGGTCATCAAGGTACTGGAGTAACTGATGATTCTTTTTTGTTTCTGAGGTCCTTCTTGGTAAAGGACTGCTCCAAGTCCCCTCTGGCTGGCATCTGTTTGAAGTATTAGAGGTGTTTCCGGTGTTGGCCGGTGTAGCTGGGTTGGTTGCTTGAACTTTTCTTTCAGCTGCTGGAATGCCTCCTGGTGATGGGGCGTCCACTTCCAGCGCTGGTTTTTGGAGAGCAGGGTGGTCAGAGTTCCCATGTTGGGAGCTACATTGGGGATGTATTCCCTCAACCAGTTGCATAGGCCTAGGAAGCGTCGAAGCTGCTTCCGGTTTCCAGGTACGGGTGCTTCTTGAATTGCCTGGATTTGTTCTGGTCGTGCTTGATTTCCCTGAGGTGTGATAAGGTGTCCCAGGTACTCGATAGTTTCTTGCCCAAAGCGACATTTCGGTAAGCGGGCGGTAAGTCTATGGATTGCCAGGCGTTCCAGTACCAGATGTAGGTGCCTTTGGTGTTCTTCCCAATCGCGAGAGTATATGATGATATCATCGAGGTAGGCTATGCAGAATTTACCTATGTATCCGGCAAGGATAGTGGTGTTCATCATTCTTTGGTAGGTTGCTGGTGCATTTTTCAACCCAAAGGGCATGACACGAAATTGCAACTGTTCTCCGTCAGGCGTGGTGAAGGCGGTGAGGTGCCTGGCGTCTTCATGAACTGGAATCTGCCAGTAACCGCTTTGCATGTCGAGGGTAGAGAAGATTTTTGCTTGTCCCAGATCTTTGAGGGTATGCTGGACGTGAATGGTTGGAGGTGCGACCATCTGGGTGATTTTATTGAGGCGAGAGTAGTCTACACAAAATCGCAGCTCCCCACCTTTCTTAGGAACTAGCACGATTCGAGAGTTGTAGGCAGAGTTGGTGGGTTCTATTATTCCTTGCCTCTTCATCTCCTCGACTTGCTCTCGTATGATTTGCTGTTTCTGTACAGATGGTAGGCTTGGCCGATCGTAAACTGGTGTTGGGCTGTTGAGGTGAATCTGATGTTCTGTTGAGGTGGTTTGCTGGAGCCGCTCTCTGACTTTGAATACCTTAATGTGAGTGTTGATAAGACTCAAGAGTTGAGGTACTTGGTCTGGTTTTAACTGGTGTGTTACTTCGCCCACTGTCAGGGGTTGGAGGGGAGCCGGGTCTTGCGGTGTTTCCCAGTTGATGGCATATCTCTTTGTGTTCCCAAGGTAGATTCTCCTTTCAAGATAGTCCAGGATGCAATGTTGTTCCAGTAGCCAGGGTTGTCCTAGGATGATGGGTTCTTCAAGGTCTCTGGCTAGGAAGAATTTCACTTCACTGGTCCCAGCTGCTGTGGTTAGTGGTATCTGGACGACTCCTTGGATTGGTAGATATGTGCCTTTTCGTGCTAGGCCTACCCGTCCTTGTGGTGGTGAGTAGATCTGCTGAATATCAGGTGGTAGTAAGGTTGGGTTGATGAAATTTGCTGTCGCAGCTGTATCCAATGTGGCCATAGCTTCGTGGGTTCCTACTTGAACTAATATTCGTGGTGGATAGTAGGCTAGGTTTTCTACCTGTTCTTCCTTTAAACTGAGGGCCTGAGGTTTTGTGCCGGGGGTGGTGGCCCGTTGAACTTCCCGGCGCTCCTGTTTCCCTGTAGTTTAGCAAACTCGGTGGTTTCTGGTCGCTGCCATTGTTGTGGCGCTGTCTTGGCGTTGATTCTCTGGTGATAAATAGGGCAGTCTCGATGTAGGTGGCGTTTGGGGCAGTACCAGCATTGGGGTAGTTCCGTTTTATTGGGTGGGATTGCTGGCTTGGATTCCCTGGGTTTGCCTTCTGTATAACAGGGTCCTCGATTGCCATGGTTGCGATGGGTCGCCTTGTGATCGTTTTCGATCTCCTTAGCTCTCTCGATGAGCTCCTCTAGGTTCTGTGCCTTGGGTATCTGAAGGAATGATCGTATTGGGGCATCCATAAGTCCTAGGATAGTGCTGATACAGGCTTCTTCCGTCCCATGTGGAAACACTCTTTTGTATATTTGAGCCTTCCTTCTGACGAATGTTTCGACATCTATGTCTGGGGTCTGGCGGATACTGTATAGGTCCTGGGTAAGCTGGGTTACCACATCAGGTCCAGAGAACTGCCTCTGAAGTCGTGTCCTGAATTGCTGCCAGGTAGTGATGAATTCTCCATACTTGTCCCACCATTGGCTGGCTGGTCCATGGAGTTGTCGCCGAGCTTTCTGTGTCCAGTGTCCTGGTGGTAAGTGATTTGCTTGAAATTCGTTCTCACATTCGGTCAGGAATATTTGTGGATCTTCATGTGGTTTCCCGTGAAACTCTGGAAGTGCGAGATGTTCAGGTCCACCCCATTGTGTCCGTGATGGTTCTGGGGGTCTGTGATCCTGGCGAGAGGCTGCGTGGACCATTCGGCATGGAGGGCAGCGATAGGTCATACCTTCCAGGCTGTGGATGGTGTCTGGCCATCCCAAACATAAGTTGTGGAACAGCTGTTGGCAGTAATCACACTGAATTCGGTAGCGGCCTTGCCCAGGGCATTGGTCCAGGCTGCAGCAGGATTGTCTCTGCTGGCATGCGGGGCATCGATACTCTAGTCCGGCGTGATCTCGGGGCTCGTCTGGCCATCCCAGACAAGAGTGATGGAACAGGAGTCCACAGTGAGCACAGCTGATCTGGTGGATTCCGGTGCCAGGGCAGTCTTCAACAGCGCAGAGTCGATGGGCTGCGTCTGCCGTCGTTGGGTATGTACAGGTAGGTGAGTTGTTGGGCGCCAGGAGGGGAGGCTGTTCCCCTCCGCTGTCTGGGTCTGCTTCTCGAGGATCCATGGTGGTAGGAAGGTCAGGAGCACTTGACTGCTTGCTGCTGTTCCCGGTGTGGGCCATGGTGGTAGCTGACTAGTCCGTCTGGTAGAGCTTGCAATGGGTCATCACGGGTATTGTAGAACAATCAACGGGCCCCGCGTTGGTGCGCCAAACTTGACGGAGTTGGGAGGTGTTCCGTCTCTTCTTCTCTCACCGATGTCACTCTTGGGTGAGAGACTGGTATCGGGTGGAGAAGGTCCAAGCTGCTGGTCTGGCGGCAGGATTCACACTCGGCTGGTATGCAGGCGAATAGCTAGTGGGGTGAGGGATGGAGCTAGGCTATACATTGAAGAATACTGTCGGTATTTTCACGGAACTTTTATTGACCTGAATTGTAGAAACAGTTCAATTTGTTACCTGCATCGGCTTTTACAACATACACTGAATTGAAACACACGGTACACCCTATCGTCCAGAAAGGGGAGGGGGAAGGGAGACAAATTCCCTAGGCCGAGATAGGTCCTCGGCTGGCCTAACCGCGAAGGAGGGGTGCGAGCAGCAGAAAACGGATAGCCAGTAGTTCTGCTGCTCCCCCTATGATCGTCCTATGGCCAGTGGGCGGAATCCAGCCACACTGGCCGTCGGGCCGATCAACTGACTCTCAGGTGGATGACCTCGCCTTTATATAGGGAGAAATGCGCGGGAACGAAGAAATGAAGGGAGGGGCGAACTGACTCCTCTTTGGAAGGGATGAGATGCGCGCGCATGAATCTCGCTGAAATTTCCCTGCCCTGGTGGTGGAAGTATAAACTAGATATTAATAATTAAAATGAAAAGATAAACGTGGCATAAATAATTATATGTAAATACATATATATTCAATCCTATGTATTAAAAAGTATTTAAACTTTCTTTCACAACTTAATTAGTTAAATTTATACTATTATAAAATATAAATACAGTTGGTAGATCGCCGTTCACAAGATGGCGTCACAATGTACATGTTTAGCTGTGGCAAGAGAAAAATATACATTGTTTACATAACTCGTCCATATTTACAATTATATTCTGCAGGACATTAATATGTGTGGTTATAGCGACGTAAAAAATAAAGGGCTAAGATGGTTGGTTGCTTTAATGAATTATTCTATTGTTCGTTGCTTTGTTTATAACCTACGACGTCGCACATATTCGTCGCCGCATATTACGTGAGTAGGCCTATTGCCGAAATACATTTTTCCCTGAATTGCTTCTGAACTTATTAAAACTTGTTTTTGGGTTTAATTATCACGTAAAGTAACGTGATATTTAATATAGGGAGGGCGGGCACGCGTCAAAATAAATTGTCAATTTTTTTTTGTGTTTGATAAATTTACCAATAACAACACTGTAAAAATGAATTAATAATAAGTGGAGAAAATTTTTTATGGTTTTATTTTTTGAAACACAGTATGTCATAGTTATTGTTTTTATTTCAAATATAGTCTTTATTCATAAAGAAGGTGTATTACGTATTCAACTTTATAATTGGACTGAAATATTTCTTGATGCTTATTTCACCAAAATAGACTCATTTCAACTGATAAATTATGAAAATGTACAGTAAAATAATTTGTAATAAAAATGTTTAAGACAGAAATACTCAGAAACACCAAAAATTAGAAAAATTTGTGTGTGTTTAAAAAATATTTCTATAATTAATGTAAAACATGTTACTTATAAATTCTGGAACAAATTTCATTCTGAATAAATTATATTATTTGAATTTATTATAGTAAAATGTTACATTTTTGTAATTTGAGTAAAGTTCAGTCAAATTTTTGACAAATTTCATGATTTTAATTCTATTCGTTGCTAAATAATATACTAACTTGCATTTTTGTGGTGCATGGTGCATCGACACGCTTTTTGGTTTCATTACAATTCACCAAATAATCTTGTCCGTAATAATGACCTCTGGAGTGAGGGCCGTGCGTGTCGGGAGCGGAGTTGTGAGTCGCGGTTGGTCGGCAGGCGTGAACGACCTGGACTACGAGCACCCGGCATCCTTGAAGAACCGCAACGCGGACGCGGGCAACCCTAACCTCAACGTGTACCACAGCATCGATGACCTGGATGACAAGAAGGTGGAGCATCTCTACGACGAGATCAAGCAGAAGGAGGGCCAAGGCAAGCACCTGGGTTGCAAATCCTCTCTTGTGTCGCTTGTTGCAGAGATCCCTCCGTCGCCTGTACCACCACCGCGGCACACGCTGTGTTCATTGCAGAAACCTTTATCTTTGTGCAACGGGGATGAGTTCACAGGAATCAATAAATCATATGCAACAACATTGAATCAAACTTGAGTTGTTCGTGCAACTGCTTTCCTCGATTCTTTATAACGAAGCTGGTTTTATAATGATCTAATCTTTCTTTACATTGGCATATGCAACATGTTTAAACTGCTGGAAGACGTCAGTTACTCCCCACCCCCCATCCCCCTTTTTTTCACTTGGTCACTCGAGTGCCTCCACACCAACTGCCCGTCTCTATTAGCGAGTGAAGTTGCAGTGAACATTTAGTAGCAGAGTCTCGTCTGCTGGAAAATTAAATTTTGCTTCTTTTCTCCCCTACAAATGTACTGCCAATCCCCACAGCACTTGCTCACAATTGGATTCTTTTCCTCCTGTGCTCGCCGTTCGTCGGCCCGCCTTGTTGCCTCTCGGAACTCGTCGCCACGACTCATGTCGTCCTCTGCCTGTCTTGACTGCGTGCACTCCAGACTCCTGCGAGAGCCTGTCAGACACTGATTCGACTGAAGTGAAAGTCTATTGCTCACTGCTTACTTCTCATTTATGGCTCACTGTTATGGCAGGTTATTTGCTCTCGACCATCCGTTTCCAGTGAGTTCCCTCGTTTACAAAACATCTTGCTGCAGCATTGTGGGGCCGGCACGACTAGGAAAAGACTGCGGGATTGTCGCAGGCAGTTCCGCATTCAGTTTTGATTCCTGTAACTCAGTTGGCACTGCAGGGACAGCTGTTAGGATGTGTCGAGGGGGGTCAGAGTAGATTATTGTGTACTTCCGGTACAATAAACAGCGTTACTGTGATAATTCTCAGCTTGTCTTTTATCGACTCTCAACCTTGTGCGTGCTCTGATAGGGAACCCTGCCTCATTAAGACCTACGAATGAAAGGCAAAGTGATCTCGGCATCCTCGCTACTCTGGCTGCCTTGTGGTGAGGTAGCCACAGGGACCCCAACAAGCATCTCAACCCTGCTGCTCCCTTTCTCATGAGGGGCAAGCATCTGGGAATGCATCTTAAGGCTTTTCAAAAGAGATGTGTTTTGAAGTGAAATGAATTTGTTGTGGATTAATGTATTTGTTAAATTAATGTTGGCAAAATAATGAGGTATTTTGGTATTACAGTATTTACTGTCATAAATGCAACTCCCCAACTTTTCAATTATGAGTTTATGAAAAATAATTCATGAGGTGAAAATCACAATTCACACAGAAATTAAAAATTATTTAAATTAGTAAATTTACACAATATTTAATAGCAGATTTATGGTGCTTTTTCTGTCCACAGAGTGATTTATTGGCCTTTTTTGAAACAGCACGCGCAAATTAAAAGTAAAAAAAGGGCAGAAATTATGTATAAGGAAAAGAGTTTGAAGGGTGTAGTTCATAAGCTGTTGATCAGAGAGCAAAGAATGCTCTTATATATGGTTGGCGTCAGGAAGGATGAGAGGAAGGGAGGGTGCCTTGGCTAGCAGTCGCTTTCCAGTGTGTATCATGTCTCATGTCACACCTTCCTGCCGGCAAGGTTTAGAAAGCTGTAAACAAGAGCAGACTAAAGTCACACAAGTGACACAGTTCACAGGCAGATCATGTAGTTTTTGAACTGACTGGCGGTTCAGTATGCAGTAATTACCAGCGGTCTGAAGTGCTTATGTGATGCACTTACGAGGCAGAGCGTGTGGTTTTTCAACTAAGCTGTTCCCGCTGTAAATTAACATCTTCCAGTCGCAAGATACAAGTTTTCGATTATGATGCGACGCTTACTTTTAGGTTTAGCAGTTTTGGTAAAAACCATCACATTATATTCAGTTAAAAATAAGGTACATAATTCAGTTTTAAAATATGTGTGTGAATTCAAATCAATGGTTTTAGCATTTTATTTAAACAACTAGGTGTACATATAATTTATTTATTTAATTTGTGCACGTAAAAAAAATTGGGACCAGAATGAAAGCATGTATGTAGCCTTTTCACAGTTACATTAAACTTAAGTAAGATAACACAGTAATGTACACACACATAATAAGTTGTAATGATTACTAAATTTAGACCTTTCAGGGAAGTTCTGCAATGATACAAGCATTATTGATATGAAATGTTTGCGTGGACGGAGTTGGGCTGACCGGAGCTGTGTGACGCGTGGCGTTGCAGAAGTGGAGTACGACCACTTGGACTACAGCCGACCCGCCAGCTCGTGGAAGCCCCACTACCAGCGCATGGCCAACGGCATCTCGCCCAACAAGAACACGTCGCCAGGCGGCAGCAGCGACGCGTAGACCGACCTCTCCGCCGCTGGGCGCCATCACGCCGACACGCTGCAATTGCAAAACTGTGATAGAAGTGATTGCACTTCGCTCTGTGGTCAGGTCGGGCTTCAACAGTTGGTGGCCACGCGCAAACGTTTTTCCCTTCGTGTGCAGTGCGCGGGTTTCCCGTGATGTCACTCTGGGTGGCGAGACGAGCCGTACGTTGGCTTGACTTTGAGGGCTTTCCCATGCAAGGCTGACTGTATTATCATTTCGGAAGGCATATACTTTACACGTGGAACATTTTTAATGTTTTAGTTTAAGTAGGGACTTAATTTTAACCTTGAATTGCCTCTTGGTGAATTTTGTTTATAGTCCTCAGGCTCCATAAGTTTATTAATTCTGTAGTAACTTTATTCTATAAAGTGGCATCATGAATTGTGTTCAAACGAGCAACGAAATTGTGTGGTTTTTTTTTTTTGTACTTGTAAAGAGGGAATTTATTATTGAGAGTATGATTAAATGTTACTGTATGATGCAAGACTTTTATGCTGTTCGAGTTTAACGAGACTGAATATAAACTCTGTTACTAGATATATTATATTTTAAATAAAATTGTAATGAATTTGTTTTTAGACATTCAAACATTAGACCTGTTTTAATTTCTTTGTAGAGATATTATGGTATTGTAGTTATTTAGGAAGGAAAATGTTAGACAATAAAATTGTAATGGAAATTTTTTAAGGCAATTAGGGAATTGATTAACGTTCTGGAAATCTATTACATTACTGTTATACTTTTGGTTTACTTTATACATTGTTAGCAGGATAAGTACATATAATTTTTAAAGAGAACTTTGTTCTGCACGTACATTAATTAATTTTCTAATTCGGTTAGAATAATAGTGGAAATGCTTCACACACTGACCAGTTATCTAATACTTAATTAAAAATGCAGGATGTTTAACATTCCTTGTAGTAGTTGGATAAACATTTTAACTATATTGTAGCATAATAGTGTACAGTAAAACCTCATTTATAGTCTATCTATAGTGTATCTAAAATCTGCCATGAGAGCACTTTGTTCCTCCGGAAACTCCAGACTGCCTGCAACAGAGGTATATTTAGATGCCCCTTCATATAAGATCTTTTTAGTGAATACATTAATATGATTCCATTGTAAACTAAATAAATAACTACCTATGTGGCATATCAGTTCCCAGCCAGTATAACAAGAGCACACTGCAGCAGCAGTCATTTGTCAGGCTGGTAACAGAGGGCAGTCTGCACTTGGGGGACTAGCGAACATTAAGGTGGTCCTTCATCGAGGTCTTACTGTAGCAGGATTGGTGCATTTCACAAGCATCGCACAAGCATGTCGGTGCTGTGACGTCAAATGCTGGCGCATGATACCCAGTGGAAACTGAAACTTTGGTTTAACTCCGACAGTTTCAGTTGACTGTCAAGTTAGGTTCCAAGAACCTGTTGGAGTGACTACTTTGGTTATGTATCACCTGTGTTAAGATTGTTAGCAATGAAATATCTCATGTACAAAGTGAACAGGACGGAAAATAAAAGTATATATTCTCTTATGATCGTACAAATTATTTTGTGTAAATGTAATGATTATCACAAGAGCTTGTTATAGTGTTGGTTGCTGTTTGTGAAAATTATGTTACGTGCTGCACGAAATACTGTGTGTATGCATGGTTCAGACCTTAATTTTCCTTTCAGTTTTAAGTCTTAAATATTAATTAATAAATAAAGCTGTACTTCTGCCAGGCATTTTGTAGCCAGACCAGAATTTCAACTCGGAATTCTGCCAAACATGAGTCTTAGTGTTCAAACACTAGGCCAACAAGTTTAAAACTTTTTTTAAAGGAAAAGTCACATTGAAAGTGTAGTGAAATTGTATTTTCTTACCTTTTCTACATGATATCTTGAATTCTGCAGTTCTATAATAATAAAATAATCATTAACTTTCCACTGGTGAGACTTGTCTCTTTTCACAAACATGTTTTTCCAACCTAATTTTTACCAAGACAGAAATATTTTGTCTAATTTTCATTACCAAGTACACACTAAGTTAATGCACTGTGGCTTCTTGCAGTGAAGTAGAAGAATATTTTAAGTGGATAAAAAAAATTGTCTCTAAGTAGATAAAGACACCTAGGAATTAAATCGCACTGCAGAAGAGCTCAGGTGCAAAAAAAATAAGCATAAACTAAGATGTAACTTCGTGCTACAATGCATTTTGAACATCTAACATGTGGTTATCTTTTTTTGTAGAAATGTAGAGGGGAAAACAAACTAAGCCCGCCAGATGATCTGTACTAGCTATAGAAGAGAGGGGCCAGCGTAGAAGGAAGAAGCACGTTGTGTCGCGACAGTGTGTGGACTGATTTGCCTTAAGGCGGGTGGCAGCACAAGAAGTGTTACCGGAGTATTTCACACCACCAAGCTAGCTGATTGTATATGAATTAATTTTTAAATTCAATTTTTTATCATGCTGGAGTGCATAAATTAATAGTTCTTAGTTAGTAAAAAAAATATCTCAAATCCATTTTCATGTTGATTCGTTCATTTTTATGGGATGTAAGAATTCTTAGAAATTGAAAGAGGGTAATATGATACGTGCCAGATCTTATAAGAATGCTGGATCAACGAGCGCCCACTGTGCTGTAACTCCTTGTGAATTAAGGTGGGGTCTCGCATGCTTCATTGATTTCCTTCATTTTCTTTTCATTACTATCAGTTAAAAGTTATTTCTGTAAACTTAACACCATATATCTCTTGGATATGCGAGTCAAAAATATTTAAAAATATATTTACTAAGTGCACATGTTTTGCAGCAATCATATAACACTATGTATATCTGTTGAGAATGTTTATGACAGAAGAACAAATGCAAGAAAGATTCACAGAAATAGCCCTTAGCTAATTGAAATGACGAGAAAATGAAACAAAATCAACATAAAGTCTGAGAACCCACTTAAGTGTTTGAGGAAATAGTGCAGTTGGGTGGTTTGGATAAGTAAACAAATAAAGAGCATAAATTAATAGATAATAGATTAAGCATACTATCTTTAAGACACTGACCCTTGCAAGATGCAAGTACATACTGTATTTACCTACTTCTGTTAAATAAAGAATAATTAAATAGTAAAAAAGTGATTGTGATACTCGTACTCTCATATTTAACTTTGGAGTTTCCCTGCTATATTGGACGTGAAAGTATTTTAAGAACTGACAGTTATTACTAAGTGAATTGCATAAACATACTCATTACAGCTATACCATACTGAAACTACATAACAGGAAACTTTTCTTTTGGATTGATTGGAAATCAATACCACCATTTCACACTAGAAATATTTATTTACAAACACATAACACTACATGAACATTTTAACAAATATTAATTATTAAAAATCTTAAAATACAATGGGGATAAAAGCCATGTTAAGTACTTGTGCCAAAACAAACATACATCATTGTGACATTTGACTAGAAAATGTACAAGCTTATAACCACTTTCACATTTAACATTTATTTTTTTCATCGACAAACAATTACTGCATGGTTACGATATCCAGTGATGCAGCGCATGCATGGTTGCTACAGAAATAGAATCTTAGAATTCCCTGACTTTTCCCTGTTTTCCAGAAATTTAAGAGAAAAATTCCCTGACTTTCTTATGAAGCACATACCATAAATATTAACGTGCATATGATTAAATGTAATGTAAAAATTTCAACATGAGGTAAAATAAAGTTTTTTATTGTGTTATTTTGACGGCAGAATTGCGAATGTGTTTTTTTCCTTCGACATGGCTGCTGAGAGCTCTTCGGCCCATATTGCTGAGTTGAATACTTTTGTAGCACAAAGTGCAGTACGCAGAATTTATGTTTTTAGCAGAGGGTTTGATATGCTGAATCTGTGACTCCTTGAGCCAATTCTCCTTAAAAGTAGTTTTCTTCGACATCTCTAAGCTAAAAAGAAGTACATACCTATTAATATTTTCAGGTTAGGTTAAAAAAAATATTTTTTGTGAATTCTTAAAAAATATTACTACACAAATACCAAAACTATTACAAATTCACACCTAGCAATATAACGGGCCTACTTAAATAATTACAATAGCAGCATTACAACATGCAATACTCTTACATTCTTACAATTTTAACTAATGATTCTGGGGAAAAAAATGTTCAGTTATGCATATTTTTTATACACAATGTAAGTGTCACGCAACAGAACTCACGGATTATAACCGTTGAAAAAAAAAAAAATAAAAAAAAATGTTAGAAAAAATGCAAAAACATAACCGCACACAAAAGCCACGTGTTTTCATATCAGCTTGGTAGTTTTCAAAATGAGAATTGGTATTGCTTCTATATCAAAATGCACTTTATTTTCTTATGAACACATCAAAAAGTAACTTCACCTGAAACAACACCTTTAAATTCACGTAATAAGCTTTGTACTCATCTTATTCCACGTGAAAATAGCCTTCAAAAGATAAACGATGCCATGCCCGTTCTGTAGTTCACTGCATGGAACGGAACAAAACACAAAGTCTCAAGGGCAAATTAAAAAGGATCAAAACACGAACAAATGAAGGCCGGGTTCGCTAGTGAACAAACGAGTGCCTGGATTGGCCAGAAGTTATGATGGGTGGTTGTAACAGCCTATTGCAACGGACAATCGTAGACCAAGTAAAAAAAAAGTTGCAGTTGCCGTGTGCCTTAAGCAGCAGCCTTTTAGCGGAGTCGTTCGGAAGCGGTACGAGCGCATCAAAACAAAGCTTTGTTTGAATTATAAGCAACTTTAAAATTTCCAGAATTCGTAGAATTTTCCCTGACATTTCCCGGAATTCCCTGACCATTTTAATTTCCCTGACATTTCCCGGTTTTCTAGTCCTGTAGCAACCATGGCATGGCAATTCTTAATTACATGCGGTGGGATCAAGACGACAGTTGTGGTGCTTCAAATATGTTTAATGACCTGACCATTTGATTACTTTTGATACAGTCATAAAACCATGTTGTTGTTTCACTGAACCTCTGATTGCACAAATGATGGGGAGTTGGGAAAGTGAGACACAACCTTTAATTTTATGTCACTAAACTAGATTTAGAAAAAAATATATATAAATGGAGTTGGTGGCAATTTTTGATTTTCCATACAGTTAAACTGGTCATTAATTCTGAAGTAATGATCAAAAATTAAAAGGTTTTCTCAATAAAAAATTTCTTAAATTTAGATCTATCACAAACATGTGCGCCAAGAAGCAAGGGGCCGTCACCACACTACGTGTGTTGGTTGGCATACCTGGGTATCTGCTCATCCTGACAGCACCACTGCTAACACACACTATATTATTTAGCTGATGTGCAGAAGTACTCACAGGAAACAGCCAGTACTAAATCACAACTGACTAAGTTCGCAGTTTTAGGTACTTGCCAATCTCCAAGCCAATATTTTATTTAGAAGATTAAAAAAACGGAAGTTATAGCGTTATAGGGGTAAATGCATTTTAACAAATACACAACTGCATTAGATGTCCAGCCAGCCAACAGAATGTTTTTGGAGACATTGCTTATGAAGAACAGCTACACAAAATTCAGATTTAAGAAAGTTAATATTTTTTTAAATAAACATAAAATTACATAACAAAAAAAATTAAAGATTAAAGAAAAGTGTATGGGTACATAGTATGCCAAATCAAAATTTTAAACAATAAAAACTTTTATGATCTTTCAAGAATAAGACTCGTAGGTTTCAAGTACTACATGAATGAACTTTAATGCATCAAAATATCATGCGGAAGATCTCAGCGCATGCACAATTATGAATAGACAAAATTCACACACTCCCTTACACTCGAGTGCAAAATTATTTCCAATGAATATGCATTAAAATGAAACTATATGTAAACCACATTTTGAGAATTAAAAGTTACTTTTGTGGTATGGAGAAAACATCTACAAAACTGGATATAATCATATTTCTTATATGTTACATGAGAACAATGACAAATTTCCTCACAGGAATGATCAATATAATCCACTGCAAATACAGTAACTAACATTTGGTAGTGGTTCTTTGGCATTAATAACAACAGCTCTTATCTTTACAACTCCAGAAAACTACAAGTCAAGATTAATTGGTTTCCTCACTGTCTATTTCTCCACAGTTCACAGTGTCTCATGCACATATTCAGACGCAGGAGGGGGGGGGGGGTCCGCCCTCCCTTCCGGAATAAAAAAAACTATGCAAAAACAGAATTAGAAAATAACAGCAATTTAGCTACATAAGGTTTTGGAAATAATAAAGTAATTTTTAGTGGGCACCAATAGTGCATTTCCTGCATATTACAGTCCTCATACACGGAAACAACAGGAATTGTGTTTCCAAATAAGTCTGTATTTCATGTATTTATTAACATTAATATATATAGTATTTATTACTTGTCTTAATGAAATCAAACAAATGACATAAAAACAAAGTACGTATTAAAACAAAAATAAAAATAAACAAATATAAAATGTCCCGTCTCCTTTTCTCAAGCAAAATCATTACTTAAAAAAATGAGTACATGTCAGAGTAATAATAATTCTACTAGGTATTCCCTGAGATGTTTGGGTGACAAACCAAATTCTTTTTAACATTCCATCAATTTCATTATTAATAATTAGAGACCGGAAAAATTCGCGAATTCATTTCGCGATAGGCTAAAATACAAATAGTTATACCTTAGTGCTGCCTCTGCTATTGGCTGGCTCACAACTCACCTGGATGACTCTGGACCAATGAGAAACGCCCAACCAAAGCTTTATAAGAATCACAGGCTGCTACGCTGGGACGTCTCACAAGACAGCAGCCAATGAGTGGGTGACATTTGACTGAGTGTACGTAGAACTATGGAGTTCATACTGGAGGTCATTGAAACCGCGAATTTTTATTGTCCCTATTAATAATACTTGCTTGTAAAAAGTTATAAACGGTTATACGGGACCCCCTCCTGCACAAGATCCTGGCTATGACCCGGACCTATTGAATTAGAAGCAATGCAGCCAGGGGTGACCATCCTGCTATGTGGTTCTGAGCATTATAAAATGTTTATTTTTGAACTCATTGTGGTTCTCAGTTAGATGTCATTGGATTATCCCATTTTTTTTTTTAAACTCGCTTACTTTACTTTTCTTAAGTGTAATGTCGTATAAATCCAGCTGTAGACACACCAGGCTGAGCGTAACTGAAAGAAACACAGAGTGCAGTCTGCACGTATGCCCGCTCTGCCTCTATAAGCAGTAGTTACTGTGAGTGCAACCTAAAGGTAAGTATGACCAGTAGGTTGTAAAACTTTCATGACAAAAACTGCAAAAAATGTCTTTGAACACAATCAGAGGAAAATTACATGAACATTTCACACACACACACAAACAAACACACAGCAATTAAAAAACAATTTTCTAAACTAAAACATTTTCTACATGTTTTACTTACATTTCAACAAATATAAATTACAAATATGTCTTTAAAACTACCTAAGTTCTTTTACAAACTCAAACTGTGCAAATGTGCTCATAAAGATGAAACTGAGTTGTTCATACAAATTCATTAAAAATGTCAGGAAAAATCCACTCTGTGTCAATGTGTTTGCTTGATCGTACGATTTCAAGAGCAAATGGAAAAGGTATAACCCAAACATTGTCACTATTTCTAGTTAAAATACACCAATAGGTAAACTGCACACAAAACAAAGTGTCACAAATTATTCATCAACTCATCAATTCATATATCCAAATGAATAAAATCAAGCGTGTCTCTTGTGATTTTTGAATTATTGCATATTAACTATTTCTACCGTTATAAAATGAAATATCTAAACCATATCAAAATGTTGACAACTTTTTTGTCATATGAAATTGAATTTGTTGTATGAAATCATTTAACTCAAAACATGCAGAGTGCAGATGCTATAGAAATGAAATTCAATCAATTTTTAGATATTAACCCCAGGATGAATTTAGTTTTTTTTATATTGTGAGATCTCAAACAATAAAAAATTCTAATAACTAGTATAAATATTTATATTTTAAGTTTTAAAGTTAAAAATATAACCAATTTGTAAATTGAAAATAAAACACATGTAATTACTAAAATAATAATAAGAAACAAAAAAAAATAACTTATGACTGATTTGTAAGTTAAATAAATAAATCGCTCAATATGTAATTTGAGTAATTGAGGATATTTTAATTGTTTTTAAAATTGGTTCAGTATTGTCACTTAGCATGTTTTTTTGAGTTAGTGATTCTACTAAATTGTTTGTGTTTACTCGTAAATACAAAACCATAAATTTAGTTTACAATAAAGCTTTACTGTAACTTTAAGTGTACATATTAATAAAAAATAATTGTCCATCTTTCCTATTTAACTAAGAAAAAACTTGTGTGATTTACATAGGTATTCTGTGCAAAATAACAGTCATGGTACAGCTGGTAACAATTAACATAAAAGGAAACTTAAGCGTTACAAATGCAGTTTTTTAACATTGGCAGTTTTATATATAATTTATCCAACTGACCCTCGAAATTTGTTAACTAAAATCTAAAAGTCATAGAGTTTACTGCTTTCCAATGTTGCTGCCCGATAAGAAACTTAGAAAAAAAACCCGCATTTACTTAATTTTGCAGTAAATTATTTAAAGTTTCTATTAAACTAAAATAAGACGAAACATTGAAGGTTCAGATTAACCGACATGAACAGGTAAAAATGTGGGGAATAAAAAGCTTTTCTGAACGACTCCTGCGTTGGGTGACATGGCGGGGCATCGAGTGACGAGCGCTTCCGCAGTTGCTACAGACCGTCTCACTCTTAGATTGCAGTTCACGACATATTGCTTTCACTGTTGCCAAATCTCTAACACATTTGTATTTCAGGAGATGTGTTTCGTTGGAATTCTGACTGCACAATAAGCATTTTAAGAACTCATATTGTAATTTATAATATTTTATTCTATCACGCTTATAAATTTTAAATAAATTGCCACTTTTTTTTTCTTTTACAAGAAACCGTTCACACACATTCATTTGTACGAATTCAAACGATAATTGTAAAGTGAACTTGATAAATAAATTAATAACACCTTTCAATCACTATCGCGACTACTGACCAAAGTGGACCAAAACTTCCATAATTGAGTTGTTCACTCAGATTTTTTGAAAAATACTCAAATACTTTCAACATAATATTGTTCTCCCTCCCTCGTAGCCTACAAATGTTTCTTTTCTGTGTTCCACCTACCACGGTTTACATTCATGTAATCCACAGAAAGGCAGAAAATAAAAACACACATGTGAATAAATAACCCGGAAAAAATGTATCTGTAACTAACGAGTCACTTGACACAAAGCGTTGCTTGTGGTTGCGAGATGCGGCACTAACTGGCAGGCTGGTGTCCAGAACAGTAATACGTGTGGAATGAAATAGTAGAACTAAAGAAGCCTTTATCTCTGAACTTGCTTGCTTGACAGAACATCACTTCACCAAATTCTCCCCCCCCCCCCCAATCCCACATGCTACACAATATGCAAAAAAAAAACAACATGAAAAAAAAAACATTGTCCAAAACTTACAATTTTAAATTTGTATAAAATATGGCAACAGCGCATGATGTAACAAGGACAGTGCTAATAGCAGTCGGTATGTGTTAAAGAGACAGAAAAAAAGCATCCATTTACTTCCACTCTGCAATCAAAGAGGGAGATGCTCTATAAGTCATGGTCAAGTACTGTCAAGTTTATATTTAGAAAATTAAAGTCAATAGAACTATACTACCATTTTCTTTGCTCTTACAGACTACCCGACCACGCCAGCAACTTTACTCCTAACCTCTTACACTTTAACTAAATTACCGAATTCACCTGAAAATAAGTCAAACCATATTGTATGATGATCCCCCACCCCCAATAGGAAATCACTGCAAATAAGTACATATATGTGTAAATATGTATATGCATGCCCCAATCTCTATACAAATTAAAAATACTTAACTAATATTTAATGTCATTAGATATTCTTATTTATTTATTTTTTAAATTTTGCTCTTGGTTATAAGATGACCCCTAATTTTTTAGGAGGTTTTTTTTTTTAATGAAAAACATTTGTCTTAAATTTCATTTGAATATGGTACTAACCTTGACTTAGTTTAAAACCGATTTGCTTTTCAGTTTTTGTCAGAAAAATTGTAGCCATGTTTCGTATCACACCCATGAGTATTGATAGTAGAGATCGTGTGTATATTGTAGCTACAAAATTTTATTTTTTTCTGTACAATATAGTTTCAATCGTATGTCGAAAAACTGTCTTGATCTCGGAGCAACGGTGCATTCATCTAGAAACTAGCATTTACTAAGTGAGCAACTTGCCATGACTGGAATTCATTTTTTACTTGTTTTCAAATAACGAAGTTCTGCAAGGGCACGCTAGCCCATACACTCCATGTTTTCACCCAAATCATTTGTCCAAGTGTTGAAACTAAACAGCATTAAAAAAAATGTAACATACACATAAATTTGCACTTAAACCACTCTTAGCTCTGTCAAATACACCTGCATAACAATTCTTCAGATAACACTTGTATTACAATGGAACAAATAATTCATGCTGGAATGAACAATAATGGTAATTTACAAAGTGAGTAACATAGGTACTGTAATATGTATGTACTTTCTGAATCAACAACACTGTACTTATTGCCTAAACTTAAAATAATTGTAAACTCACGTGACACAACCATGTGGATGTTCGAAGTTTACAGCGGATACCTATGCTCGAAGCTACCTGAAAACACACTCAGAGTAAAATTTCATTTTAAAAGTTACCACAACATATCAGTTGATAAAAGAAGTAAAAGAGTATTGTTGGGATTATGTATTGCAAAACACTTTGTGATGTAATTTGTACAGCACAGAATCTGCACCAATCAAAAGGCATATCAAAATTATTTCAAATTTGTTACATCCTTGCAGATTTTTTTGCATAAATGCACATACTTAGATGAAATAAATGTTAGATCGAAGGAAATTTAATCATTTATGCATAACTAAATTTTAAACGTTTAAGACTTTGCAATACTGCCTGGCCAGCCAGAGTAACTCAGATATTTTGGTCTCTGACACACATTTCAAATTTACTTAGGCACTTCCATGACCTAATATATGAATAATAAGAGAATCACTTCAGTTACAGCAGCTACACATTGCAAGTGGTATTGTGTGTGCTACATCTCTAATGGAGACAGACACAAGCTACTGCTCCTTACAGCTTGAACCAAAAAAAAAACCTATATAAAACTACAATCATTCTCAAAAACATTTACTCATAATGTAAGAAAGTTTCAAAATATTAACACAACAATAATAAAAAAAGGAGGGAAACAAAAACTCTGCTGGAGTATTTAAACTGGAACACTAACAACGAGTGTCTGATTGAAATACAGTCAAGTTTTTTCTGCATACTGCCTTTCACGAAGCTGAAAGACTGAATTGATGAGCTCATGACAGAGCCCACAATATGCGACGGACGCTCAGAGCGAGGCATTAGTGCCAACGGGTGAGAGTGCAGCCACTAGCACCTGTGCCAACTGTGCCTGCTAGTGACAGATCCCTCGCGCTCTCTCTGCCTCTCACCAAGAAGGTGCCAGCGTAGCGGGTTCGAATCCCAGTCAGACCGCCCTCGCTGCTCTCGAAACACTCCGGGCGAAGACTGCCTCCGGGAGATTCATGCTCCATTACGACCCAGATGCATTGTGCTGTCTATTAGAATGACCCCGTCAACATAAAAATACAACTACGTAAAAATTAACTTTAAGTATGTACTCTTTCCCAACTGTACAGTGAAACCTCATTAATAAAAACCTGATAATATACTACAAAGTGTTTTCACAGTCCTTACAAATTATATACAGTAGAATCTTGTTATAGCGTGCACGGTAATAGCGAGAACACGGCTATAACGAGGTATTTTTGAGGAATTTACGGCGTGATCGCTTGAAGCGCGCTTTTGTTATTTGTCTGCTTTATCTTCACCCCTCTCGCTCGCCACTAGACATCTTGCCGTTGACGCCTGTCACATTCTTCAGCCTTGCAGTCGCCACCTAAGAGCGTGGCTTTAAAAATAGAATCCCATCCTTTCTTTCTTTTATCAAACTTCCGTTAGTTATCTGTGCCGTGTGTAGACAAAGTTTGAGATTGGAACAGAAACAACGTAAGAAAGTAATTTTTACAAATTAGAAATATGTATGTTTTTGTTTTTATAATCGCGTATTTTCACGTTTTTTTTTGATTATCTTAAAAGAGATAATATTAAAAAGCCGCTCTAATGAGATTTAATTGTTTCTTGGTTAACAAAAACTATTAATTATCAAATATTGTTAATTGTTCATATTCTATTTATTATTATTTACGCGACATCATACTGTACGCGTACACAATACGACTGGATTCGTTGCTGCAACATAACATAGCATGTTATGCGGTATCAGAAGTAACGAGTAACGTAACAATAGTAACGAGTACTAATTGTTTATAGTAACGAATATATACGGGTACACATTTTTTCGTTACTTTTACACCTCTAGTAGGCACTACCGTATTTATTTCCGAATCGCTAGGACAGTTTTCTTGTAACTTTTGTTTCGGTCAGTTGTTGGGGTATCTGTCCGGGAAAGTGATGGTGATGGTTTGAGATTAATCCCAAATTTATTTTCTAAAAAGTTGACAGGTTTCTTTAAATGAAAAAAAGTATAGTTTTCCAGCGACTATTTCGTATGAGGCGTACGTGCGTTGCCGCAGCCGCACTCCTGCTTTTTTGTAAGGAATTAAATTGTCGCGCTACACTAGCACCACCTGTTAGCAACATCCCAAACCAACATGGCCGCGGGCTGAGATGCTATACTTACGTGGCGTGGTAGGGTATTCTGGTTATTTTGACGTAATCGGTGATCGCATCCGTACTTATGGGGTATCGTTTTAAAGATAATTCACACATCTGCTCACAGCAATTAAGATTTCGTTAATATAACCTGTTATTTTCCAATTATACAGGTTTAAACACATTTTTTATGCTATTTTCGGTTTATTTTTATTTTTTGGGGGCCAAAATTTGTCCAATTCGGTTATAGCGAGGACACAGTTATAGCGAGGATCAAACCCGGAACTGTGACACCTCGCTATAACGGGACTCTAGTGTAGCTAAATAATTTATTTAACACAAAGGTAAGGTTAATATGTAATATTAGGTTGTTTGTTTCAAGAGAAACAATTAAACATAGTAAAGGACGGTTAGTACAAATATACCAGATTAATGAAAAGAAAATAAGCAAAGTTTTAACTAAAATAATACTGATGCCATTGCATTGGCTCATTGTTGGTTTGGGAAAAAACTTAGAAATTTAATCTTCCAAAATGATGGCAGTATGTCCTTTCATTGGCTATTTCTAATCCTTTGCTTTATTCATCTGTCTTAAATTATTTTTAGTGCAATACAGCAGGAAATATTTTTTGAACTTATAGTGTAGCCATCATAAAAACTGTATTTTACGAGCTCCAAATAAAAAGCACATTTGTTTGCAATTTTTTAACTTTATCTGGATCTGATTTATAAATTAAATAATAATTGGAAAGTTTTGTAATTTTATTATTGCAAAGTGACACGGCAGGTTTGTGCTCACCCGGTCTGCCGGCTACACGTTGTCAACGAGCAGCGAGCACTTGGGCGGCTGGTCCAGGGGGTGCTTGTAGTCGGCCAGTGCTGCCACCGCCCGCAGGCCCGGCGCCAGCCACAGCCACAAGGCCAGCAGCGCAGGGAGCGCCACGGCCAGCGCCACGGCGAGCACGGGCAGCCGCGTCCGCAGCGCGAAGCAGTCCGGCCAGCCGCGCCCCAACGCGCGTCCCGCCTGTCAGCACGCACCACTCCTGATCCCTGCCTGCCGCGCTGATCCCTCAGCAAACACACGCAAGCCGACACCACCTGTTTCGTCCACCATATATAAAATCGTGGGTACGCTGGGAAAAAAAGGATATGTCAAAATGTCATTGTAAATTACTTCGTATCCCCCTTTTTCACGCACGAAAACTGTCAGTTTGTGATGTAACTCCAAAAGTTCAGTGCCATAGAATAACACACAAGGGTGCGAGACTTAACCCATTTGGACCATTTTGTAGAGCTTGTTCTCCTTTATTCCATACCATAAAAAAAATCTTTTTTTGGCCAACATTTGATTTATCCCCTCATTCCCGCGCACCCGCGAAATATTCTATGTATTTATAGAAAAAATTGTGAAGCAACATATTGATATCATAAATGTAATTTGGAGTGGGCAGGTAGTTTGTTCAATAGGAATCCTAACTGCACAACTGGTGTCGATAACGACAATAGTGGAAACTGTATGCATACTCTTGAACATGTTAGATAAAGGTTGCAGTAAAACTCTTAAGACACTTTTGATGTACCAATCCAGCGATTATTTTTGTGACATTATTGGTAGTGTAATGGACTGAGAACTTACACTTTCACTGTTTTCTCAATTTTTAAATGCTGCCTTCTTTTGCCCTATACTACAACATGTGTGTTTTGTCTTTCCACTGCACCCTTCTTTTTTCCTCCAAGGCATAAATGGATGAACATATGACCTTGGAGGCCAAAATTTACATTGTATTATGGCATGGGCATATTAAATATTTATTCCTGACATCTGCACAAACCTAGGTGATTTCCGCAATGTATTTCTGATACTATCGAAATGTACAGTTATAATATAGTTACTCAAAATCCATATATGAGAAGTAGATTTTTGAGTTATCAACACTAAATGTTTAGATAAATAGATATTGCATCTTGATGCAGGCAACAGGTAACCCACCACAAACGGAAGTGCCTTCAGAAAGACAGTAACGAACACGCTCAGGAATGACGGAGAAGGATCGGGCAGCAGCACTCACGTCCTCGGCAGCGACGGGCAGAGTCCTGATGTGTGTCTCGGGCAGGCGGTCGTCACCCGGGGCCCAGCCCCGGCTCAGCTGGCGCCTCAGCCCGGGATCCGTCAAGACGTCGTCCGGCTCCAGGTCTCCTGCAAGGCAACGTCTCGTCACTCACTGCCCAAGTCCGCTCCCACGCGAACAAGTGTTGTACGACCAGCTACCCCCGGGCTGCAGATCAAACTGCAGACACATGCAGGGCCGGCGCGTCCATATAGGCGAACTAGGCAACCGCCCAGGGCGCCAAGTAGCTGGGAGCGGCGCAGCACGACACATAACAGATGATATAATATGTTTAACGATTATTGAAACTAGATGAAAATGGATTTTTGTAACAGTTTGGAATGTTTATATTGATATAAGTAATTATTTAAAGTCCACGGTGACCTGTTTGGATTTGTAATAAGTAAAAAAAGTAAAAAAAAAAAAACACAAGCCTGCTTACATTTGATTGTTGACAAAATCTTAGGTTTACGTGATGTATTTTGAGGCAAGGAAATTTTTTTTTGTGGTGTCCGTCCGTGGGGGTGAGGGGGGGGAATTAAGGTTTTTTGCTTAGGGCGCCAATTTACCTTGCACCGGCCCTGGACACATGTTACCAATTGTTTGTGTGTTTCGAGGTGTGTGGGCGTCATGTGGGTGTGTGGCTCCATTACAGATCGCTCTCACATAGTCATTCAGCCTCACTCCAGCACACACTACAGGTACGTATTATAAAACCCACTTCAAGAACTACAAGCAGTATTTAGACATTTCCGAAACAGGTTTTACTTCTCCTGAAACTTAGCATCCATTCACAGTCTAATTAAATTATCTAAAGGTAAAATTTATAAGCGAAATATTATAATCAAAACAAAAGAGGAATCATAAAAAAAAAGTTAGTATGTTTGCAATATTTATGTGCTCATAACTTGAGTACTACTAGTGATTTTTTACTTTTACTTAAATTTCCATTTAAAGCCTAACGTATCATATACAGTACTGAAAGGTCATTAAACTACATTTTCCTAGAATTGATGGTAATATTTTCCCATACACTTTTGGGTTTTTGGAACCAAAAGTTTTTATGCCATTGTAATCATTCTGCTTCATGAATAATACCTACCTATGGCCAATAACCAGATACCCACTACCACAAAGTTATGAAATCTTTAAGTTTTCTTGATTACTTTTTTTAACGAAGGTAGAAGCAGACCCAGCCACTGAAGCTGATGCTTACCTGGTTCGAACACGATCATGTTACCATCTTCGACGTACAGCGACCAGTCGATCTGCGACAGCAGCTCCGTCTGAGGAAACAACAAACACCACATTCCGTAGGGTTTCAACAAATCTAGTGTTTGGTAGGCACACACATTAGAGACATTTTCTTGGCCCTTACATGTATCCTAAAAAAAATTCAATATGTTAACCAAGCAAATGTTTGTTACAAAATTTTTTATTCATGCTTTTAATATTTTTAATGGATTTTTTTTTTATCACTAAAGCCTTGTTTATAAATTTAATCTCCTCACAATATTTTAACGTGCTCCACAGAAGTTTTAATCACACTGGAAATCAGTTTGACTGTCTGACCTCGCTGCCAATGAAATAGTTACTCACTTGTTTCTGGCAAGCCATGCTCGTGCATCCCCCGTCGCACGCATGTCGGTCTCCCGTGTGCCCGTACGCCTCCAGGCATGCTGCAAGGACACAACAGCACGTGTAGCTCTGACAGTCATCGAAACGTGACTTGCACACAAACCATGGTGACAGTTCAAAGTAGTTGTGGCCTGTATCGTGCGTGCACAGATCACATGAACGCACGTGTCGGGAAGTCTTATTCAGTATAACAATGGCTTGGTATCCAACTGGGGACGTTCCAAATAGTGAACAGGATCTACAGGATCAGAGCAGGCTACAGTTTCATAAGCAGTAAATATGCCGAAACAAGTCCCTTTCTGGATAATTCAACAGCTAACATCAATTGAGACATGGTTCCACATGAGAATGTTTCTAGATGTCCCAAATGACATAACAGGATGTCTACAAACCCCTGGTAAACCAATTTTAGTACTTTTTCAGAACATTTTTTTAAAATTATTTATTTTAGAAAAGGGTGATTTTTAAATCTAAATACATAACCAAAACTAAACAAGAGCAAATACAATACAACATTTTCTACGATTTGAACAACGTATATAGATTTTTAAGTTGAACAAGCTAAAATAAATATTTTCAGAGATAATTTCCACATCTGACTGACTGACTAAATACTGACGTAAGGGGTCAAAAAACCAAATGTAAATTAGCGAAAGGCCGCTGGAAATGAAAGTTTCGAGACTTCCAGCATCATTGCTACTTGGCATTTGGCCTGATCCACACCCACATGCTTGCCAAGAAGATGGCGACGCTGACGGAGGGCGGCGGGCCGGGCCTGCAGCGACCCTGCGGGGAACTCACAGGCCTGGCAGGTGTTCCTGGTAGAGTTGAGGTCGACGTGCGTCCGGTCCTCCACCAAGTAGATCAGGCTGAAGAAGCGGCAGCCGCGACGGCAACACGAGCCGAGCTGCAACGCAAGACCTTTACTCAGTCTGCGGCTCTCGCCGGCACTTCTCACGCTTTCTACTAGTTTATAAAAATTAACACATTATTGAGCTGATTCGATATTATTATATAATTTTATTATATTATGTTATTAAAAAGTAATAAAAAATTTCATCTTTTGACAAGATTTGAACCACTGACTTCATGCTTACACACCTTACCACCATGCTACCAAGACCATTGGGAAACAATAAGGAGAATTTGTACTAAAATCATTGTAAAGCCAGTTATTTTTAGGTCATAGCATTATGGCAATAAATATTTTCTGTCAATATTTCTCATGTACATATTGAACTTAAACCAAAAACAATTTGCCATTTCTCCTTTTAATTTGTATGATAAAGTGAAACACGGACCAGTGAAAAAAGGAAGTACCATGTTTTGCAGAATAATCAAACATTACAAGTAGGCCTACAAAAAATACAATTTCAGAGCTTGATATTTTTTCAGGATGAGCCCCTTCTTAAAAAAGTATCCAAAGGTTTATTATGCGTCTCTCCACACTTTTTAAAGATTTCACTCAAGATATAATTACATATTCCATTATTTCCTTAATTTTATTTTCAAGAAACTATTGACTATGCATATGCATTACCATTCCATTGCATTTATAGTTTTTTTAATGTTTTATCTATTAAATGTTTCCTTTACGGCAAGCCACAATCAAAATAAGTTTTCCACAAGCACAACAAAACAACATATATATAAAACAGTTGAACTCCACGTAATTCAATCCAACTACCTACTATCATAAATTGTGATCAGAATTTACATAAGCCCGTATCAAGATGTGTTCACTCTACGTTTAACTATTGCTTAAGACTATGTTAGTGCTAAAACCGGGATATGTTTTCGGCCAATCAGAACCTCTGACCTTCATATTACGTGGTCATTTATGAAATTAATTTAAACAATAAGAAAATTTTAGTGTTGATTAAATGGTGCCTAATATAATTTTAATTTTATATTACATTAACACGATTGAGTTAAGCTGCAAACATTACAGTCTAATTTCTGAAGGATAACAATTTTATTTATTCAGTAATAGTCTTACAGAGCTGCTTTTCCATGAAGTATTAATAAAATTCCAAATAACCTTCTTGCAAAAACTGGAGACATTCCTGTATTTACCCTAAAAACAGTGTTTCTAAATTCATACTGGTTTTGAGAAATTTCAGTTTATAGGTCACATTAGATAGCCCATGCCGAGAAACTGCCATTGCCATGTTCTGTTTTAATTTTTTTTGCGCCTCCATACTGCTAAAAAAATTCCCTGTCAAGTGTTGATACTTGAATTTGGATGCACTGTAGGGAGACACACACACACATATATATTTTTTGGTAAGTATGTAGTTGAGCGGTATTTGCAAAAAAAAAAAAATGTTAAAAATCCGAAAATACTTTTATTCTATGCTCTTTAACTTCCTCTTTTCATTAAAAGCGGCGGAGGTAAGAAATTCCAAATACTTTAGGAGATAATTGAATTTTTAAATTTCATCGTATGTAGTTGAGTGGTATTTGCGAAAAAAATGTTAAAAATCCGAAAATACCTTTATTAGACGCTCTTCAACTTCCTCTTTTCATTAAAAGCGGCGGAGGTAAGAAATTCCAAATACTTTAGGAGATATCGCCGTTCTTATTTTACATACAAGACCTGTGTTTATCATTCAACCACCGCCATTTTTTTATTTTGCCGTGTGTTTGTGAATGCCTAATTAATGAAAATGGTCGATTAGGTCAGGTCAGTTACATTATAAATACTTTGAAACTAAGCGTACATTAAAAATAATATGAAATTATTTCAATGGTTCTTTAGTATTTATAATGTAACTGACCTGACCTAACAAACCGGGACAAAGGATGAACAGTAACAACTCATGTAAATTTTTTTTGTTACTTATTACTTGCGCAACAATAAAAAATAAGACTTTAAAATTAGAAATGTTAAAAACTCGCCTAAGTTGGAGGCGGTAATTAAACACAGTTTTAAAACAATAAATGAACTAAATAATCACGTATTGGTTCATTTGAATTTTGGGTAAATATTTACAATTGCGGTAGATGCCAAAAATAATGCTAAAAATCCGAAAATACTTTTATTCTATGCACTTTCACTTCCTCTTTTCAAATCAACCGGCGGAGATAAGAAATTCCAAATACTTTAGGAGATATCGAATTTTTTAATTTCATGATATGTAGAGTCGCGGTAGATGCCAAAAAAAATGTAAAAAATCCTAAAATACCTTTATCATATGCTCTTCAACTTCCTCTTTTCATTAAAAGCGGCGGAGATAAGAAATTCCAAATACTTTAGGAGATATCGAATTTTTTAATTTTGCAATACAAGACCTGTGGAACCATTCGAGCGGCGCCATTTTTGTTATTTTGCCGTGTTCGTGAATACGTGAATCGTGAATGCGTAATTAATAAAATGGTTGATTAGGTCAGGTCAGTTACATTATTAATACTTTCAAACTAAGCCGACATTAAAAATTATTTTGTGAATTAATTTTAATGGCTGTTTAGTTTTAAAATATTTATAATGTAACTGACCTGACCAAACAAACCAGGACAGAGGGTGAACAGTAAACTAAAATGGTCGATTAGGTCAGGTCAGTTACATTATAAATACTTTCAAACTAAGGTGATATTAAAAATAATGTGAATTAATTTTAATTATTCTTTAGTTTTAAATTATTTATAATGTAACTGACCTTACCTAACAAACCCGTAACAAAGGATGTACAGTAACAACTCACGTAATTTTTTTTGTTACGTATTACTTGCGCAACAATATCAAAATAACAAATAAGACTTTAAAATTAGAAACGTTAAAAACTCACGTAAGTTGGAGGCGGTAATTAAACACCGTTTTAAACAATAATTGAACTAAATAATCACGTATTAGTTCATTTGAATTCTGGCCTATCACGAACAATCACGTGACATCATTATCCAATAAAAAAATAGATACTCGTTCTCGTACGTAAACAAGAAACAATGGTGCACGCACGCCACAGGAATGCGCTGGTTTTGTGCTTAAATTTAAAAATTCAATATCTCCTAAAGTATTTGGAATTTCTTATCTCCGCCGCTTTTAATGAAAAGAGGAAGTTGAAGAGCATATGATAAAGGTATTTTCAGATGTTTAGCTTTTTTTTTTGGCATATACCACGACTCTACATATGATGAAATTAAAAAATTCGATATCTCCTAAAGTATTTGGAATTTCTTACCTCCGCCGGTTGTTTTCAAAAGAGGAAGTGAAAGGGCACAGAATAAAAGTATTTTCAGATTTTTAGCATTTTTTTTGGCATCTACCGCGATTGTAAATATTTACCGAATTTTGGCCTATCACGATCAATCACGTGACATCATTATCCAATAAAAAAAATAGATACTTGTAAACAAGAAACAATGAAGAATGCCACAAGAATGCACTGGTATAATTGTGATGAAATTTAAAAATTCAATATCTCCTAAAGTATTTGGAATTTCTCATCTCTGCTGCTTTTAATGAAAAGAGGAAGTTGAAGAGCATCTACTAAAGGTATTTTCGGATTTTTAACATTTTTTTCCGCAAATACCGCTCAACTACATATGATGAAATTTAAAAATTCAATATCTCCTAAAGTATTTGGAATTTCATACCTCCGCCGCTTTTAATGAAAAGAGGAAGTTAAAGAGCATAGAATAAAAGTATTTTCGGATTTTTAACATTTTTTTTCGCAAATACCGCCCAACTACATATTTACCTTGTAATGTAAGCGATAAATGGTGATTTCTCAAAAACCAGTAGGAATATAATGACGTTGTTTTCAGGGTGGATAAAGTAACGTCTCTAATGCTCAAAAAAAAGTAGATTTCGAATTTTACTATTACTTCACGGAAAAGCCGCGCTGTAAGGATATTACCTCATGTGTTAATAATGTCTGGGCCTTTACTCCCACTCTGAACGCAACACACGCACTTCGCTTCAGGTCCAAGGGTGCACGAGGAATCACAATCATATGGTGTGCTCATAATATTTTATTTGAACTATTCAATTATAACCATACTCACCTTACTTGATTGTGGATACGTTTTTTCACAAAACGCTTCACATGGATCTACCTTTCGTAAAACGTCATAAAACAAATCTGAGTCCACGCATTTGCAAAATAAGAAAACGAATACAGCATACGACGCTAGTTTACTCATTGTTTTTAAAAGCACATAGTACAGAATGACAAAAGATCTAAATTATTACATACAACTTTCATCACATCAATAACTGATTTGACCAAAACAGCCGCAATATTCTTGATTTAACAGTGTCACCAAACAGCAAAAAGTAGAGTATTGATCTGAGATATTTCAAAAATTCCTTACGTTCTTTACTTGAAATATAAATAATTGATATGTTATATTATCTAGACAAAAGAATGACAAAGAAACGCTCGTTAACAAGTCAATATCAAATATTTTAATAAAACAATAAATGAAACTCAGGCCTTATAACATTGTGAATAATTATGTATACGCACATATTTACGTTTACCCAAACAATAATTTATATTATGTTTATGAGATTTATTTTCATTGTAAGTAAAAAAAAATAGATGTTATTTGCCTGCCTAGTATAAAATAACTTGACAACGCTTCCGTCTGCCTCCCTGTAGAGATTTTGAGTCCGTAAGGAAAATAAGTGGGTCTTAAGGGATTGGTTCGGCCATGTGACCGGAGGCAGAGGCGTGTCTACTGAAGGACGCCCTGGGCTGTTCAGGCTACCTAGAATGCCATATTAAATGAAAAGAAGAATATACAGATAATGTATAGATATTTATAAGGACTGGTACGAGGTACATGGTGTTATCGTATTCCTGACTGTTTCTGTAATTGGATAGACATTTCTGTACTAGCATGGCCTCTTCCAGTGGCAGCACTGATTACGTTGCTAGTGAATGTCTCTTCCCAAGAATGATGCGGTGGACATTTCCGTGTGGAACTAAGTCCTCGCAGCTAATACTCAAGCACATACATGAAATCCTGACACTTTACTCAAGGCGTAGATGTCATCGTGCTGGCTGTGCACGTGATGTGCAGTACTATACCAATGTGGCGGACATCATCGCTATATGCCCGATTACGCGCGAAGTTTTTGATTCCACGTTGCATGGAGGCTGCCGGCCTCTGTGAGCTCCTGACGGTGACTAACTCTCTCCCCAACACCGGGCTGGAGGGAGACACTATCACTAAAAAGCGCAGAGTGCAGGAAAACAGAAGCAGCCAGTTTTATGACATAGTCGCACGTTGAACTGTCGTGGGCTGGTCGACTAGTCCCTGACAATGCTGCTGTTCTGCTGGCTACTCAGGGTTCGGTAGAGGGGGTCCGGGCCGCGTGGCCGAGGGACTTAATCTCCAGAGATGAAATGAGAACAACTCGAATAAAGTTTGATGGTCCTTTATACTTAAGACGCTGAACACTTTACATGGGGCTGCCGCATTTCCACGTGTGACTATTTCTATGTGGGTCGAAACCTTGTCGCGGCCTCGTCTCTGGTGAAGATGTGGAGACAAGGTGGACGTCGCTCGGTCATTCAGTTGTGTTGTTTGCCCTGCGCCAGCTCTTGGGTAGAGCAGCCTCACACTCTGAGGCGGGAGTGGACCGTTCGGCCCAGTGCAGCTGACCGACGAGGTGCTGACAAGGAGTAGCTAGCAGGAAGATTGGGTGTAGAAAAGAGGGATGCCCGCGGTCTCACGAAGAGTCGCTAGTGGAAAGGTTGGAGTTGGAGAGAGGGATGCCCGCGGTCTCACGAAGAGTCGCTAGCGGATGGGTGGGTAGAGAGAGGTAGAATGAGAGAGAGAAGGAAGCCAGCGGTCTCATGAGGAGTCGCTAGCTGCGGGGAATGGGAGAGAGGTAGAATGAGAGAGAAAGAAGGAAGCCCGCGGTCTCACTAAGAGTCACTAGCTGAGGAAGGGAAAGAGGGAGAAGGCAAGCCAACAATACCACGTTTGCTTGTGTCAGTATTTATTCTCCCAGATTGGCTGGAAGAGGAGAGCTCGCATAGGTATATCTACTCCCAGATTGGCTGGGAGAGAAGAGCTGTCTAGGCTTGTTAGCCTGCACAATTTATACAAGTTTCGTCTACAATCATTTGTGTTAAAGTTTTACGTATATCTATCTCTTTTGATCTTTTGCATTTTAACAATATTATTTCCACATCTACAAAACATACTTGCAATATACACTTAATAATCTACCTAAATATTTACAATAATAACATATATAAAATAACTATAATACATTGTCTCTTTATATTTACAACTGCCATCTGGTGGCGAGTGGTGGCACTACCAGGGCCATGGCTGGAGTGTTGCGCCGCGGACAGGACTGTGACCCGGGTTTTTTATTTAATAAAGAGGAGGTACGACGTCAGACGCCCCCCCCCCCCCCCCCTGGAAAAGCCCGGGTCTAGGCCGTCCACGCGCCCTCCAGCAGGCACATGATGCCTTCTCTCCTCGTAGTTGCGAGCGTCAGGGCGGGCCCGTCGGTTCCGGACTCACTGGGTCGTCATTCACCAGTGTGGCCAGTTCGCGGCCGGTGACATAATCTGCCAGGTACAGTGGGGGCCGGCGTCGTCGTCGGCGGTGTCTCTGGTTGTCCTCAGCTGGTTCCTCCACGTTGACCCGGAATTCGGCATCGGCGAGGGAGGCTCCATGCCCCCACCCACCTCGGGTAGGGGAGGGTGGTTCTGTTGTCTCAATGTCTTCCGGTTCTGTCACCAGGGGCTGCTCCTCTGTGGTGTTTACGCCCGCCTTTGGTGTCCCCGTGACATCAAGGATCTGCGTTCGTGGGTGCCTCTGGTGCTGTTGCCTCGGGGTCGTGGCAGGGACTTCTGCTGACCTCTCCATTCTTGTCCTTGGGCTCGGTGATCCCTCAAACAGATGCTGTATTCCTTAGGGTGTGACCGATTGGTGGTTGTCCGGCATTGTTCCTGCCACCTCTGGCGTAGGATCCTCCACGGCATTGCCCCTTTCTGGGAGTGCTGTTTTCCGGATGTGGTCCCGGTGTACTTTTCGCCTTTGCCTACCCCGGCGCACCAAATACGTACTTTGACTTAGCCGCTCCAGGATGTGGTGTGGTCCCGACCACCTGGGGCTCAGTCCAGCACAGTAGTTCCTAATTGCATTGGACAGGGGATGTGTGCGGACATACACGTGGTCACCGGGCTGTAGCTCCGGTGGTTGTCGTGTGGTCTGCGGGGTTATCTGCTGAGTGTAGGCTCTCTGGGGTTCTCGCGTTGTTGTCAGCTCAATCGCTTGCCGCCAACAGCGATCCTCGGGGTCTTCCATTTCATCTGTCACTCCGTGGGCCGTCCATGGTCCGTATCTCATCCAGTCCTTCTGCTTGCTTTGCTCATCGATGCTCAGCATCTGAGGAGGTACGTTGGGCGTCGAGAACTCGTTGTTTGAGTTCGATCAGGTCCGCTGGGGGTGGGTCATCATCTTCCACAGTGAGCAGGCGACAGGTCATGTCTCTTGGGCTGTGGTCGTGTGCTCTGTGAGAAGGTGGTATGCTTCCTAGTGTATATACTGCCAGGCGCTTACGTTTACCTAAATTTACCAGGCCTGAAGCTGGTGAAATCCAGGCCCCCTGCTCTACCAACCATGGCTGTCCGAGTACCAAATCTTCTCTGAGTCCTTCTACCACGACTGCTGAAGTTTGGGTCACCATCTCCTGTATACCCATAGTGATGATGGCATCTCCAATGGCTGTTCCGGTTCCAGTGTTCGTAGCAAGGTGCAGGGCAGAGCGTCTGGGTGTGATATCTGCGGGTGGTACACAGTGCTGGGCGACGAATACATGGCTTGCCCCTGTGTCGATAAGTGTGGCAGTCTGTCTCCCGTTCAGGGTGATGGGGATCCGCATCAGTCGGTTTTCTAGCGTGGTGAGCTGCCCCAGTTGTTCAATGTTGTTCTCTGTGGCTTGTGGCAGGGGATTGGCTGGTGCGGGGGTTAAGTCTGTAGGTCCTACAGCCCCTACTGCCCGTTTTCCCGCCGGTTGTGGTTGCTGTTGGTGTCTCTGGCAGTCCTGATGCCAGTGATACGTGCCCTGTGGGCATCCAAGACGGCACTGTGGTGGTCGGCTTCCATCGCGCCGATTGCCTGCATTCCGCCATTCTGGAGATATGTTTTGGTCTGTTGCACCAGGTGGGCCCTCGGCGCCCGTGTTGCTGTCTGCCATGAACGTTCCTGCGGTATGGCCCTGCTTGTCCCTGCAGGTGCTCCAACCTGATGTCTGGGTCCTCGTTCGAGGATAGTTGTCCCGGTCCAACGTCCCAGGAGGTGTCGTAGGTTGCCTTCTGTAGCTGTTGCCTGTCGTACATAGTCCTCTACTGTTCCATTGCAGTATGGCCTGAGGAATGGTTGCAATTCTTCTCGCATTAATGCAGTAACTTCTGGCAAAGCTTGCTCGGGGTCTTCTCCTGGGGCTATGCGCCGGTACAGCCGCAGCTTGTTTGCCACGAACTGCTCTACTGACTCTGAGTCCTTTTGGGACTCGCCGTAGAAGCGAGCCTTACAGCTCATGACTGCCATGCTGTCGTCAAAGCGCCGTGTTAAGCGGGTAGCGAACTCCTGCCACTGCATGTCATAGCGTCCCCACAGGTCCCACCACTCACGAGCTTGCCCGCGTAATTGCTCACTCATGCATTGTGTCCATTCTTCAATCGGCACCCCGCATTGTGTCAACCGTCCCTGACACCACTGCACAAACTCGAATGGGTCCTCATGCGCTAGCCCACTGAACTCTGGTAGCACTATGCGTCCTGTTGCGGTAGCTGTCCGCCCCAAATGCACGTTTGGTTGCACTGCTGGGCTTGCAAGTACCTCCCAGTCTATGAGGTTTGCCCCTGCCTTCTGTATTGGTGCCTGTGTGGGCCTTGGTGTTGCTATTGTATCCCAAACCAATGTACCCATTGCTAAATCTGCTCTCACTGGTTTGCACTCAGATGTGTTGTGCCACTGTTCCTCTCCTGTCATTAGGTCAAAGTCCCTTGGTGGTTGACCTGTTTCGCATGTGGTTGTCAGTCTGTGTGGTAGCATTGTGTCACGAATTTCTACACGTTCTGTCCTGCACACAGTCTTCTATACTCGTTTGGTTAATATACCCACTTCGGGTCGCCGAATGCTGCTGACTGTTCATGAACTCTGGTAGTCTCGATGATGAAGTGCCACACGTTCGGGCGCCAAATGTCGCGGCCTCGTCTCTGGTGAAGATGTGGAGACAAGGTGGACGTCGCTCGGTCGTTCAATTGTGTTGTTTGCCCGGCGCCAGCTCTTGGGTAGAGCAGCCTCACACTCTCAGGCGGGAGTGGACCGTTCGGCCCAGTGCAGCTGACCGACGAGGTGCTGACAAGGAGTAGCTAGCAGGAAGATTGGGTGTAGAAGAGAGGGATGCCCGCGGTCTCACGAAGAGTCGCTAGCGGAAAGGTTGGAAGTTCGAGAGAGGGATGCCCGCGGTCTCACGAAGAGTCGCTAGCAGAGGATTGCCCGCGGTCTCACGAAGAGTCGCTAGCGGATGGGTGGGTAGAGAGAGGTAGAATGAGAGAGAGGAGTCGCTAGCTGCGGAGAATGGGAGAGAGGTAGAATGAAATAGAAAGAAGGAAGCCCGCGGTCTCACTAAGAGTCGCTGGCTGAGGAAGGGAAAGAGGGAGAAGGCAAGCCAATAATACCACTTTTGCCTGTGTCAGTATTTATTCTCCCAGATTGGCTGGAAGAGGAGAGCTCACAAAGGTATATCTACTCCCAGATTGGCTGGGAGAGAAGAGCTGTCTAGGCTTGTTAGCCCGCACAATTTATACACGTTTCGTCTGCAATCATTTGCGTTAAAGTTTTACATATTTCTATCTCTTTTGATCTTTTGCATTTTACAATATTATTTCCACATCTACAAAACACACTTACAATTGTATATGTTCTAAGTATATAGGAATGGTGTTATTTAGTTATTAGAGTTTAAATAATACATAATTCACTTCGGATATTTATGGCTCTGTAGAATAAGTACTATATTCTTTGATTAATTTTTAAAATTGATATATGGGCGCCACCCTTATGTACAACTTAAATTCCTTAATAGGTCAAGGCTAATGTAGTGTGGTACATAAGAGAAAGATTAAATATTCTCACTCTTTAAAAACTTCACAAAGCATGAGATTAAACAACAGACAAATTGGAATCATAAAGGACACATACACATACACTGTAAAATGACAACATGGAAACATATGATTAACACAAATATTCTTTAATCAAATAAAAATATAATTTAATTTCTGGTTAGTCCAGTGGTATGCCATTCATATTTTCTGAAATTGCTGGATCTAGGTTGCACACATGATAGAATAAAACAAAAGTTCATCTAGTTTCAAAATAATTAATGTCTGTTGGAATCTCAATTTATAATCGAAAATTAGCGTGAGAAAATAATATTTATTTGTAGTGTTCGTGATTAAAATTGATTTTTATATTCCGCGGCTGAACTCAATAAATAATTGCGGTAAAGCATCTTGAGACATCTGTCTCAGTTCACCTCTGGGTGTTTGAACAAAATCAAGTGTAGAAACAGGATGCGTAATTGTTTTTAATAAAATGTTTGTCTCAATAGGTTCTTTAACGTGTCCGGCAATAAAATGCAATATTCAAAAGTCCGTCGGCAATATTACGATGTTTGTAGGTAGAAAGCAGTTAAATTAGTATAGCATCATGAGTCGGCTGTTTACTCACGGTACATCACTCCTCAATACACGTCAGTTATGACGTGCCCTAATTAAACAACGTGTACTTTAGGTTTATATAACGTTTTAAACATCCTGGTTGTAGGATGATCTACCCAGCTATTTATCTTCGTTGATTTTTGAGGAGATTTAAACCCGGGCTATGTAGCCATCATCGCCGTTATTTCAAGACTCTGTACCGTTAATTCAGTAGTGACGCTTATCTTAAGTAACACCGCCGCTGATTGGCTGAAACACTAAGATTGTTGACTTAATTACACGTTCAAAATCACTCACAGACAATTAACAAAACAAATTAATACATCAAAATGCCTTAAATTTAAAATAGGATTTTCCAACAATGAAAATTCTGTTTTGTAAATTATAAATAAAAAGTTCAATTTGCCGTTTTAAGTCCATTGTTCCCTAGAGGGGTCTTGCTAATTGAGCTTCGGCGTCACTCAGATTACACCATAGAGAATGGTAGTTGCAGATACGTCCAAATACATAACCATAGAACAAAAAAAAATAAAAATGTCAATAAATAATAATAATAATTAAAAATGTTATTTAAATAAAACAAAACACTTTCTGTGCGTAGGACAGTCATGTTTCAGCACAGAATTGCCGCCCTTGATAAGCATAGTGTGTTGTAGTTTTCAAATTTTCAACCAAGACACGGTGTGCTTTTCAGTTGGAAACTCGCTGCTCGAGTTAAATAAAAAAAATTAGTTGCCAGGCAACGACTCGCGCGACACCACAAAACGACGAAAGAAAGAGGGAGAATAAAACAACTTTGGCGCGAGAAAGGACACCTGTCCCGCACCCCTCCTCCTGATTCGTGGACTGTTCCCTCAGTACGTGGCACTCCGTCACAGAGTTCAGACCTGCGCTGGTCGTCGGTGCATTTTTCGCGGGAAAACTTGCAATCTTGTTGAAGTTCTCGGCATCGTCAGTCCTGGAACTAAGTTGGATGCAGTGGCACTCGGAGGATAATACTTACAGTAAGTATTCGTCGCAATCACAAGGGAAAATGTGAGGAAATGTACATGTTGCATAACAATGGGACTTTATCCAGGTCATCACTGTAGCAGTGGATCGGCCTCCATCCGTGGTGCTGGCAGCATCCTGTGGAAAGCGAACCTGGGACCATACATCACCGGGTGGTGATTCAGCTGCCCTTGGACAGCCCTGCCGACCAAATCAGCGCGGGACGTCGGCTGACGTCACAGGCGCGCGGTGGCGACGGAGCAGCAGGCGGGATCACCGCCACCTGCTCCCGTTGGGGTAGTGTCTCGGCGCGACACCTGCCGCCCTGGTCCTGGCCCAGTGCGTGACGCGGCGCCAGCACATCGTTTGCAGCGCACGTCATTGTTAGGTACACTTCCGAAGGAATTCGCGTCTCTGTTCGCTCCTATTGTCGAGTGCCATCACTGCGCTCACTTTTCTTAAACCTCTCGTTCGTAAATCAAAGTTTATCAATATAACATGTGTGATCGTGCACTTGCAAGCACGAGTGTCTGCAGGCCTATCAACTTCTTCTCTTGATGCATGCATACCACTAGACCACCAAATATACTTAAAATATTAATGCTTATATGTAATAATAATAAATAAAATCATTTAGATAGCTCTCGGTTCGTAATCTATTAACAAGAATAATATATTAGCTTAATTAACAATAAGCTTATTAAACATGAATAACATATTTCTTGAAAGTTTTAAATTCAAGTTACCACAACTTTGCATAAATTAATTGGAAAATTAATACATTTCTCATATTGTTAGGATGTGATTTTCACAATGTTCATTTGCATGCAGCCTAAGCCTAGTGCTGCCTGTATACTTCACAATATCATTTCACATATCAACTTCATGTATATCTTATGTCTACATTTCATCAACAATTCATAAAAATTTACAATTCACAATTTCATATCATAACATTTACATTACATTTATATACAGTGTTATAGGCTGATATTATAATAGCCTGATTGTAATAACATTTTAAATGAGTTCTTTAAATTCTTTAAACAAAAATTGTTTTTAGCTAAACAAAGTATTTTTAGCTAGGTAACAAGGCTGTGTGAAAGAAATCATACCATATGTTCCTTTACTTGCTTAATTTTCATCCGCCTCTTTTATCACAGCAGCAGGCGAATTCTCTTGTCTTTCCTTTTTTTCTTTTCTTATCTCAGTCGTCTCGGCGAGTGAGTAACTTGAACTCTGTTATCTGACTGGTGGCCTCCGATTTCCTTCTGGCGACTATCGGAGCAGATCAGCTGTTCGGTGCTGTTTCATTTCACTTTCATTTTCATCGTGTTTTATCGACCCGCAGCGGGCTTCGCTGGGTCGGAAATTCACGTTCATTTTTCACAAATATTCCTTACAGGAATTTAGCCTTGTAATGTGTCTGAGGCTCCTAGCCTCGGTGTAGATAGCAACATGCTATATTATCAATTGTAAACAAAACATGTGTTCTTCAGGATAGCTTGCAACAGCTCCTGCCGAGTAGTACATTTTTCATTTTCTCTCTTCTCAGAGAAGAATTTAGTATTTTTTTAAGACAAAAAAAAAATAATTATATTTTCTTGAAAATTTTTCTCTTTTGCTGGGAGAATTGTATAGCTTGAAGTTGGTTTATATTGAGGCCTGTGGACACTCACTGCAAGAGCGTGTCATCTCGCGACATAGGATTCTACACAGTGTTTTTCAGGTCAGCCTATACCAAGATTTTTCTTCAACGAAACAAAATACATAAACAAACTTCGAAAAATCGAGTGATTCATATAATGAAAATTTATAAATTTTCTGTATAGGTTTTTTTTTTTCACAATAAAACTTCATATAGATGTTTTCTGCAAATTTCTTGTTATCATTTCATAGCAGATCAGCATACCCCTTTCTCTTTCTTTTAACAACAAATATAGGAATAAAACCTACTTAAATTCAACACTACTAACAGATTGGATTTGTATGCGAAATGAATGCATACTAGAGCTGTAGCAAACCGTATGTATTCGTTACTGAGTAACGGGTGCGGCATCTAGTAACGAGTAACAAAACGTTACACACGAATGCATTTCGTTACTCGCATTTTTCGTATGTTTTACGCATGCACGCGCTTATTCGTTACAAAGAACGATGTTTGTTTATTAAGAAAAGTATAATTTGGAAATTCGTCGTCCAAGTTTTTTACAGTTTATTAAAGGTATTGTGTGTGTAGACAAAGTTTGAGATTGTAACAGAAACAACGTAAGAAATTATTTTTTAAAAATTATAAATATGTATGTTTTTGTTTTTTATTATCGCGTATTTTCACGTTTTTTGTTCTTATCTTAAAAGAGATATTATAATAAAGCCGCTCTAATGAGATTTAATTATTTCTTGGTCAACAAAAGCTGTTAATTACCAAATATTTTTAATTGTTTATATTCGATTTATTATTATTTATGCGACGTCATACTGTACGCGTACGAAATACGACTCGATTCGTTGCTGTTACATAACATAGCATGTTATGCGGTATCAGATGTAACGAGTAACGATACGAAAGTAACGAGTACTAATTGATATAAGAACGAATACATACGAGTACTAGAGGTGGGTCGAAAAGTATTAACATGATACTTTGTCACTGATAAGCGCCTGTATCAGGAACGGCAAACGAGTACACTTGAAAAGTATCAGATACTTTAGTATCAGTTCAGAATTCACCTGGAACAACACCACGGCCAATGAGCGCAGTACCCGATCGCAGATGACGGTCACTTGGGCCCAGCTTGTGAAAGGGGAGGGAGCAGGAACGACGAATAAGGGATAAAGAAGGGAAAGAATGTAGGGGATATTGTTACAAGCAGGGCTGCCACTCATGGGTTTTTCCACCCAGATCTGGGTTTTTCCAATGGTGTTTGGGTTTCTGGGTTTTTAAATAATGAATTCCAACAATTCTAGGTTTTTTATAATTTTAATTATTTTTATACCTAAAACAATAATAAAGGTAGTAGCTACTGTATCTGTTGCAATATCTGTTTGATAAATGCAAACAAGTCTATGTGTTTCACACACAAAAATACATATAAACACAAAACTAGTTTTCAAGAAGCTAAGTCGAATATTAAATTAGACACATTCTTCAAAGAGGCTTGCAGAACACAAAACCAATGCAACAATTAACCTTCAAACCAATCTTGTAGAATCAGACTCTGAATAAAGACTAACGTACATGATGCAGTTTTATAAAAACAATTACCAGTTTAAAGAATGCAGTGATGGTGTTTGTTTTGTCATGTATATATTTGTAGGTTTTTTTATGATATGTGCTGGTCCAAGAATTACTTATACAGCCATTTTGCTGCAGTGTAATTTTCTTGTATTGGTTGTATTTAACCGTTTTCAGTCTTGTAAGGTAATTAATTGTTTTATATTAAAACCAGTTATGTTTATATTTTTGAATTAGTACGCAAACATTTTCAACGATAGCATTTTAGACGCATCTGGGTTTTTTACCCATGTGTCTGGGTTTTTTTTTGTAGGTTATCTAGGTTTTTCATGAATATCAGAGTCCTGGTTACAAGTCGTTTTGTTTATTGTCCTACTTCAAAGTACACTCAGTGCGCAGTGCGTGCACCGTCTCGTTCAATAATAAAACTAATGAAATTTTAATATTAAAAAGTACCTACATTAATACAAGATATAATATTTATATTTGTGCACCTAACAGCTATGAAAATGCAAATAAATTCTCAGTTGACACTAATAATAGATGTAATCAACATATGGACTTTCTTTTTTCGAAAACAATTAGTAACTAGTGTTTTTATACATTAAAAATTCACGATTTTATCAAAAATAAAAAATAAAAAAACAGATAAGTACATTAGTGAGCATACTATATCAATGTTTTTTCAAATGTTTCTTCAGATTAGTCGATGATTTATAACTCAGTTTTTGTTTACACAAATTACAATTAGCAAACTCATTATTTTCCGTGAAAAAATTCCACACAAATGAAGTCTTTTTCGTGCACTTATCCATTCCTTATTTCATTATAAAGATACTAACTATAAAGCATGACAGCCCGCAACATGGTGATACACGGCCAGGACGAACTGCAGTGAATGTTGAACTGATTGATACTGGTTGTATCAGGCGGGCATGAGAGTATCAGAGGTAGTGAATTACCAGGCGTGATAAATAATGTATCAGATTCTCCTTCCGGTCGCACGGTCTGCGTACGCGGAGCTTTGTTGCCTCATGGGACCGTCTGATACAGAAGAATCAAGGACTTGGAAAATGGTACAATGCTGTATAAGTATCAGGTTGGAACAGATACCGAAAATTGCTGTCACAACCCACCTCTAACAAGTACACTTGTTTTCGTTACTTTTACACCTCTAATGCATACTTTTAAAGTTAGTATCCACAATTGATACCAACCAAACAAAAAAATCAGAAAAAGGATTACTTCTTCAAATCTTATTAGTTTTCTCATATCAAACCAAAAATAATATATCTCTTTCATCTTAAATTGTGGTGATCTCTGCAAGAAAAAGTGTTAGTGCAACGAAATATGGGCTGTATCCGAATACATAGGGATGCGTCCTTAGCACACACATCCCTACATCCCTTAGAAAATGCAGCCACAATGTAGAGGACGCATTTCTAATGGATGGATAGTATCCGAATACTTTTACTGCTAGCACCACCTGTTTACTGTCAGTCGTACTAATGTTCACGCAGCCATTTTGTGTAGGGTTATCTACGAATATTCAGCAAAACGTAAATAATAAATACCTACCAATTAAAAAAATAATGTAACGTGTATGTTATACATGTTAGCGATCCAAATAAAATACATTTTATAAATTGTTAACTTTAAAAATACTAATGAGTTTTGAATTATCCTTTAAGTTTAAATTCGTATTTTTATTATATTTATTAACGTCTTCATTTGTCTCTGTTTAAGTTATCACTTTCGCTTATAATGCTTTAAACAAATCTTATGCTGAAAATCTGAAGTAATATTATACACAAACAAAATAAAATCAGATTCCGAAGCTAAATGGATGTAGGGACGCGTTAGTGGATGCGACTGTCGCATCCCTAGAAATCTCGAATTAGTGGATGCGTGAAGGGATGCATCGGCATCCCTTGTGAGAATTCGGATTCAACACAAAGATGGCCGCGTCCACTACGATGCACTTTTAGTGGACCCTTAGCTAAGGGATCCATTAGGCCAGTATTCGGATACAGCCATCAACTGGAATAACCCATAACAAGGTAACCTAGAATAATTTTGCTTGTAGTTGCAAAGTGTTTTGTGCTTGTAGAACTGCTTTGCATGCCAGTGTTTACACATGTGTACACAGCTAGGTGAAATAACATCTCACATGTATTTTGTCGAACACAGTTACACTCATGTCTTCTTGCTAGATAATTACATAGCTCTTCACAGTAAATAGGGCGAGTCTAGTGCTTCCCAATATGTGTTAGTGTTAGTGGGTCAGTACCCAAATCGAAGAATACATTAGCCGTAAAATACTCAAATACCTCATAAATAATTTATACCCATAATAGCTTCACTGGCTACTCAAAATCCCAGTGCGGGTGGCATGTCACTTCAACTCGTCACAGGACACTGGCGGGAATTACACTTCCGCTCTTACGCAAGGGTATACTCAACGGCTATATTACGCCTCTCCTGGCGTACCATATACATAACAACCTAACACACTATAAACACGGGGATTATATGGCTCTTGTGTTAGCTATCACATACAGACTGCTCTCAGCTGTTACTCCAGCTTACTCGCTCACATGACAATAAGGTAGCCATTAACTAGTGCACCGACCAATATTTAATTTGCAGTTGTAGGGTTCTTATATTCCCTCAGCTGTGCAATGTTGTAACGGCCTATTGACTGGCCTGTTGATGGCTCGGCTAAAGCATAGCAATTTTCATGAGTGGATCCAGTTATAACATATGGACCATCAAATAATAAAAACAATTTCTTGGTAACATTTTCCCAAGCTCTGCTCACTGGATTAGTTTTCTTGAGCACTAGGTCACCAATTTTGAAGGTTGCTAATTTTGATGTGGGGTGCCTCCTCTTGCGGACTGCAGCTTCTGCTGTAAGCTTCTTGCTTATAAACTCCTCCACCTCTTCACCAGTGGGTAAATCTTTCTCCTCTTGCTCTTGACTCAGTCGGGGCAGGTAGATAGGGTTGATCGCCTCGGACCTATCCAGACTCATGGCTTCGTGTGGGGTGACTCCTATTGAACTGTGTACTGTATGATTTGCCGTCGTCCGGGGTCTCGGGCTCGAGTCCCGGTGTGGCTCCTAGTGGGAAAAGGCGGTTCTTGATCTGTGTTGTCCGGGTGGGCGCCAGACTAGCTCGTTTCTAGTCGTGAATTTGGGGTCGTGGATGTATGTGCCCCTGCGTGGCCCACTAGGGCCGGCGGCGGTGTTGCGTGAGATGATTTTAAATAAGAGACGTGGAGTTGAGGTGGCGGTGTCGTACCTTTTATTCATAGGAGCGAGTCGTACACAATACAACACTCTACAGAGATCCCCGGGGGGTTTTACTTGTTATTCCGTGGCGCCGTATTGTTTGTGTTCCGCGTTACGTGGCCTCGGATGCTGTTATGTCTCAGACGTCTCACTGGGTACGCAGGTAACGTAATTTCGTAACACAAAGGCGGGACACAAAATACACTGAATTAAGGGGGCGCGTACAGGTTACGTGGCACTCGTTACTCGGGTAACGTAAGTTAGCAATACAAAATACGGGATACAAAAATACACTGAATTAAGGGGGTGCGCACAAGTTACGTGGCACTCGTTACTCGGGTAACGTAAGTTAGCAATACAAAACACGGGATACAAAAATACACTGGATTAAGGGGGCGCGCACAAGTTACGTGGCACTCGTTACTCGGGTAACGTAAGTTAGCAGTACAAAATACGGGATACAAAAATACACTGAATTAAGGGGCGGGCAATTGGAGACGGCCAATCCCGTATGCAAATGTCTCGGCGCGGGTGTTGTGCCCACTGTGGTGAAACACGCACCGCAATTAAGTTTGTCCAAGTTCCCTTGCGGGTTTGTGGTCAGCGCCGTGCGCGTGACCTTAAACAAAGTTCTGTACGTTGCGGGAGACGGCCCGTGCCGTATGCTGAAGAGCAGCCCCGCTGACCAAGTGTGGTGCGGGGTGTCCTTAAGTTGATGCGGCCGGATTAGGTCCGGGACCGAAAAAAGGGACCGGGTACTCACGGAGAGGTTAAGTAATAAAAGGGGTTTGGTTAATTAGTGACTATATTTACCGGACGTTACTTTCAATGTAGACAAAGGATGTTGCCTCTCCGTGGGACGTAGGTCCGCCCCGGTCCATGAGCTGCGCTGAACTGCCGAACTGGCATGGCGTCCGAGGGAGGCTCGGCCTCTCTCGCGCCAGGCGTGACCTCATTACGCTAGACTCCAAACGGGTGTGTCTGGAAGAGATTTTATTGTCGCTAAAATCCTCATTTAATGTTTCAGGAGGAATGGGTACGGTTCTTCTCTTGTCTACTCAGGTTTCCGCGGCTTTGTCTTTAATTGCTGTTCGGGTCGCCTGACTCAGGTGGGCCATGGCCAGGGGTGTGTTCCGTTAGCGGGAGCGTATACTGGCGGGTGCAGGTCGGGCTCTGGGGTGGTCGTCGGCCAGACGACGTCAAACGCCCCCCCCCCCTGTGAAGCCCGACCTTGCGCCGCTTATGGTCCCGCTAACATGGGGCCACCCCTAGCTCCGGCCGCTCCATCCCGGCGTGGTTCGCGGCTCAGCAGCTGGTTGGCTCCGCGTACTGGACCTGGTGATCAAGGCCGACTGGGCCAACGTGCGCGCCGCCCCGGTTGCCATCGTGGCAGGCGTGCCGGGGGCGGCGTCGTGGCGCCTGTGCGGGGTCAGCGGCTGATAGGGTCAGCACACTGGACCTGGTGATCGTGGCCGACTGGGCCAACGTGCGCGCCGCCCCGGTTGCCGTCGTGGCAGGAGTGCCGGGGGCGGCGTCGTGGCGCCTGTGCGGGGTCAGCGGCTGATAGGGTCAGCGCACTGGACCTGGTGATCGTGGCCGACTGGGCCAACGTGCGCGCCGCCCCGGTTGCCGTCGTGGCAGGCGTGCCGGGGGCGGCGTCGTGGTGCCGGTGTGTGGACAGCGGCTGGTAGGGCCAGCGCACTGGACTTGGTGATCGTGGCCGACTGGGCCAACGTGCGCGCCGCCCCGGTTGCCGTCGTGGCAGGAGTGCCGGGGGCGGCGTCGTGGCGCCTCCTAGCTCCGGCAACAGCTCCACCCGGGTGGTGCTCGCGGTGGCCGCAGTTGGTAGGGCCCGAGCACCTGTCCCGGGTCGTCCCACGCCGAACATCCGGGGGTCGACTCGTCGAGGTGGCCTTGCGGCTGACAGGCTCTGCGCCCTGTTCCCAGGTCGTAGTCGGCCAGGCGAACTGGAGGTCTGTGGGCCCGTCGGGGTCGTTCCGCGGGCTCGCTGGCGGGTTCGCTTGTCCCCAGTCGATGTCCCGGTCCGCGGAGGTCCTCCTTCGGCGGCGGTTGACAGTTCGTGGACTGGTACGGGGTCCGTTCCCGTTCGGGTATGGCGGCTGATGCTGAGGCGGCGATCTCCGAGTCGGTCTCTCCGGGTTGCGTGACGATCGGCGTTGGCCCGTCGTCGTTGCATGCATCGGATTGACCTATGCTGTGCGACAGCTCGGCGATCTCCACGGCCTCTTCGTCCTTGCCCCATGGTAGTATTGCGGTGGGGGGCTCTCGTACACCACGCTCCCCTCCCAAGGTACCACTGCCGTCTCCGGTGCGTCCTCGTGGACCTCTTCCGGCTCGTCTGGCACGTCGTGGGCGAGGTCGCCCCCGGTGTCCCCCGTGACCGTGCTAAGTGCGTAATCGTCGAGGTACGTGGGCGGGCGCCGCCACCGCCGTGGTTGTGGCCTCGCCTCGTCGTCTGACGCGGCCTCTGCGGGTGATGTCACGGGCGTGTCCGCGGGTTCGTCGCGGGGCCTGTTGGACGTGGTGTTCGTGAACACCAGAGTGGGGTATGGGCGCGGTTCGGGTCGGCTCCTAGCGGGGGTCGCTTCTGGCGAGTCGTCCTCTTCCTGGACTACGTCGCTCTCCGGCGTACGGCGTCCGTTTTCGTCCGGAGTGGGGGGTCATGCGTCTCCGTCTGGGTTCCTCTCCCCAGGTAGGGCGGTGAGCCGGATGTCGTCCCTGTGCACCTTCTTCAGGCGCCGTCCCTCCGTGCGGACTAAGTACGTCGTCCTGCCTAGTCGTCGCCGTACCGTGTTGTACACAAACGTGTACGTGATGAAACTAAGATTTTCCATTTTTAATTACTCAGAACGTTATTCCAGGACTTAATACTAGGGCGCCAGAGGTCATCAAGAATTAACAACAAAATAACACAAAAAACTTATTTTATTGTTTTAATCATAATGAGAAACCTCGAGTCATGGAAATAATAACCAAACAAGCAAATATTAAATAAAGTCTATGGGATGTCGTAGATAACCTGACTCTTGAATAAAATACAAAATAAATAAAGTTCCTGAAATTGTTCACTGAGTAAAAGTTTTGGGGGTTTGCTCCGGCTTGCTCGAGCATGAAACGCCTAACCAAAAGACTTCTGGACTTGTGTACATATAGTTTGTGCTAATGTGAGTAAATTTGCTGTTAATCGCCGAAAGTCAATGTTCTACTAATTTTATGATAATCCAAAGTTTATATAATTATAGTTCGCGTATGTTGACGGTAAAATTTACGCCAATTTTAATTTATAGCGATGATGCAGACCATACCTTAACTATAGATGCTTAATGTCGTTCGTAAAATACTTCGTCGCTCACGTGAATTGAATGCGATTATTCTGCATTCAATTACAGGGCGTCAATTAACATTGCCCAGTATTTTGACGTAATTTCCAGATCAATAACGCCGAAATTAGCATCGCCACGAACGAAATATTCCCAGAGGGAATACACTACCACACGCACTAAATGGCGTCATTTTCCACTCTCTCTCTTCTCTCTTGCCGAAATTAAATTGTTAATTGAAAAGGGCCAATCACGGCCGCGACACGTTAGCGTCCTTTTTAATGAAGCCAATGAAATGTCAATATCAATCAAGCATAGGCTCGTTAAAGCTGTTCCGAACGCCGCGCGATTATTTATTTTAGCAGTTGTCATGACGACACAGCACGAGATGCGCGCGCCGCCATGCGTGGAACAAAACAAAACACTGCCGAAAGTATCGGGAAGCGGTATTAACCTCGAACGTAAAACAATAATAAACAGTTTCAGTTAGTCTGATAATACCGTAGTATTACAGTGTATGGCCCGCCCCAGCGCGGGGCCAGTCCCGCGCAATAGTTGCGGGGTGCGGCTGAAAGTGGGTGTAGTCGCGCGAACACCTGATCGCCGACCTGCACGGCGGGTGGAGGATGATCTGTGGTTGGGGTGATCCGGTTGGCGTACCTCTCCTGTCTACGTCTTGCCTCGTCGTGTAGAGTCACTCGTCGTTGGTCACGTTCCTCCGTCGTCTCGTCGGGGTGTGGAGTGCCGTGTGTGGCCCATTCTCCCGGTAAGGGCAGGTTGTGGCCCTGTATCATTTCGGCCGGTGTGCGGCCGGTTGCGGCGTTGGTGCGGCGTCGTACACAGAAGAGGGCGTCAGCCACGTGCAGGTCCCACTGCGTGTGGTCCGCCCCCAGCCGGATCCGGAGCTGTGCCTTCAGTTCCTGGTTCCGGCGCTCTGTCGGGTTCGCTCTCGGGTGGTAGGCGGGCGTCGTGTGGTGCTCGATCTGGTGTTCGTCGCACCAGCCCTTCCAATGTCGCTCCAGGAACTGACTGGCGTTGTCCGTCAACACCGACTGGGGGTATCCCCAACGTGACAGGAATTCCCTGGTCAGCAGGCTGATGATGGTAGGTGTGCGCACGTTCCCGCATGGATACGCCTCCGTCCACCGCGTGAAGAGGTCTGTCACGATGAGGAGGAAGCGTTTGCCGCGCGGCGTGCGGGGGTAGGGGCCCATTACGTCTAAGGCTATCGTTTGGAAGGCGGTGGTGGGTTCCCTGGGTCGTTGTTGCTCCTCGCCGTCACGCCGCCTCGCTTTCCTCGCCTGACAGACCTCGCATTCGCGCACGTACGTACGTACGTCGTACGTGACGCGGGGCCAGTGGTAGTGCCGGGTGACTTCTCGTCGTGTCTGATCGGTCCCCGGGTGTCCAGCGAGGTCATGGTCGTGGAAGAACCGAAGGACCGCTTCTCGGGCTTCCGTCGGGACGTAGGTCCTCCAGTCTTCCTGGTGTCCGGGTGTGTGAGTCTGAATCAGGCTGTCTTGCACGCGCCACGCCTCATGTCCGGCGGTCGCTTGCTGGCGGCGTCTTGCCGCGTCTATTGACGTTTCCTGTGCTCGACGTACCCGGTCTTGGACGTCGGCCACGGTGTTGGGTGGGTCTTCGTCCCCGTCCGCGTCGGCCGTGATGCGCGCGCATGCCGAGTCGTGCGATGCGTGTCCGTGTGGTGTGTCCGGGGGTAGAATCTCCTCCCAGTCGTCCTCGTCCGTCAGATCTGTTCGGTCGTCGGGTTCCCGCGACAGTAAGTCGGGGAGCTGGTTCTCCGTGCCGGGAACGTGCTCGACGTCGAAGTCGAACGACTGGAGGAATAGCGCCCATCGTATGAGTTTGCCTTTCCGCCCCTGCATCGTACGCAGCCAGGTGAGGCAGCTGTTGTCCGTCCTCAGTGTGAAGCACTTCCCCTCCAGGTGGGGCCGGTACTTCTTCATGGCCCAGACTACGGCTAGGCACTCTTGCTCGTTGCTGTGGTACCGGCGTTCGGCCGGTCCGAGCTTTGCGCTAGCGTAGTCGATGACCTCGCGGACCCCGTTCGGGTCCGTGTGGAAGAGCACCGCGCCCACACCGAGTGCGCTGGCAACGGTCTGGAGGTAGAGGCGGCGTCCGGGGTCTACTCGTGTGAGGGTGTGACAGCGAGTGAAGGCGGCTTTTATTTCTTCAAAGGCGCGTTGCGCGGGTTCGCCCCAATGGTACCGTGCCCGTGGTGACAGGAGGTCGGTCAGCGGTGCGATGGTACGGGAGAAGTCGGGAATGTACCCCCTGAGCCAGTTCACTAGGCCGATAAACCGTTGGAGTTGCTTCCTCGTCCGCGGTGGTGCCGCCTCAGCGATCTTGCGCAAGTGAACGGGTTGGGGTCGGTTGCCAGCCGCGCTTACTAGGTGGCCCAGGAATTCGACCTCCTGGGTCCCTATATGACACTTGTGGTGTGCGGCCGTGAGATGGTGTGTGGCTAAGCGTTCTAGGACCAGCGCCAGGTGTCTGGCGTGGTCCTCCCACGTCTCGGAGAAGACGATCACGTCGTCGAGGTACGCGATCGCAAACCGGCCCAGGTACCCCTCCAACACTCGGGTCATCATTCCCTGGAACGTGGCCGGTGCGCACTTTAGCCCACAAGGCATGGCGCGAAATTGAAACTTCCGCCCGTCTGGTATCGTGAACGCGGTTTTCCCCCTGTCTTCCGCCCGTATGGGCACTTGCCAATACCCAGCCTTCAGGTCGAGCGTACTGAAGACTTTCGCGCGGCCGAGTCCGGCTACGGCGGCGTCGACGCTGATTTGAGGTGGGGGTGAGCTAATCGTGATCGCGTTTAGCGGCCGAAAGTCGACGCAGAAGCGTAGCGAACCGTCTTTCTTTGGGGCTAATACGACGCAAGCATTGTAATGACTGTTGGACGGTTCGACTACCCCGTCGCGAAGCATGTCCGCCACTTGCTCCCGGATGGCCCTCTGCTCCCGGAACCCGTAGCCTCTCGGGGCCTCGTGTACTGGGTTGTCGTGGGTGGTCGGGATGTGGTGTTCGGTGATGGTGGTGCGCTTCAGTGGGTCGGCTACCGCGAAGACGTCCTGCCTTTCTGCCAACACGCGTTCCACTGCTGCTCGGTACTCGTGGGGGACGTTGTGGCGGAACTGGTCTAAGGTAACTTTCTCCCCCTGACTCTCGGGGGTAGTGCCTATGGCGTACACTGTGAGCCGCTCGCGGGTGCCAATGTAAACTCGTCTGGGTTTCATTTCGATCACCGCATCTTGTCTCGCTAACTATGGTTGGCCTAGTACTATCCCTTCGTGTAAGTCCTCTACCACTAGGGCGGTTACCGTGGTGACGTCGTCCCGAATGCGTACCTCGAGTTCGGCTTGCCCCACTGTCCTTCCCGGTTGCGTGCTGGTTGCTAACCGTAACTCGGCTTGGTGGGGCTGCAGCGCGCCGGGGGGTACCAGGTGGGGGGCCACAAACACGTGGCTCGCGCCCGTGTCTACCAGGGCCGTCGTGGGTTGTCCGTTGACTTCCACGGGGATGCGGAGTAGGCCGTCGCGGGGACGGACTAGCTGGTTTAGTTGCGGTGTGGCTATTTCCGCGGCGGGTGTGGGTTGGCTCGGTTTGCTCGGAGGCGCGGGTTTTACCGCCGTGCCCCCGGGTGGGCGTTTCCCGACGTGTTGGTGACGTGTGGTGTTTGCCGGCGTGGGCAGTCGACATGCCAGTGGCGGGTACCTGCGGGGCAGCCCAACTGGCATCGCGGTAGTGGGGGTTCCTGCTGTGTCGATGACCCATCGGGCCTACCAGGGGGTGGTGCGTCCTCGATGGCTCATCGCGGGCGGTCGGGTGGGTAGCCCCCTGCTTCATGGTTCTGGACGCTGGCTATTCTCTGACCCATTGGGCGTCTGGCCAGGTCCCGGTCGGTGTTCGGGGGGTCGTAGTATCGCAGTCCCCGGATGTTCCGTTCCGTGTCTATGGCTTGTCGGACGTAGTCCTCAACTTCCTCTGCGCGGTAACACCGCATGAACGGTTGCAGTTCATTGTGTAGGAGGGTGGTAATGGTTGTGAGCGCGGTGGCTGGCGCGGCGCCGGGTGCTACTCGATTGAACAGTTGCATTTTCTTGGCCAGAAACTGCTCGACGGGTTCGCCGTCGCGTTGGCGTTCGCCATAGAACTGTGTCGTGCATTGGACCAGTGCGTGTTCCGTGTCAAATCGGCGGTTGAACGACATGGCAAACTCCTCCCAGGGCATGCCAAAGCGTCCCCAGGTGTTCCACCATTGGCGGGCGGTCCCCTTCAGCTGTTCGCTCGCTCGCTCCGACCACTCATCGGTCGGTATTCCGGACCGTGCCAGTCTGACCTCGCAGTGTGTTAGGAAGTCTCTGGGTACTTCGTGCCCTATTCCGCTGAACTCGGGTAGTGCTAACTTCCCTGTGTAGCACGGGTTGCGTGTATGCATCCCCGTGTTTGGTCCGGTGATTGCGCTTGGTGGTGGGATGTATTTGGGTGCCGGATTGGTCCGCGCACTCGTGAGGCCCATAGTCGGTAGTATGCCTCCCAGTGTGACGTTAGCTTGTGCCTCCGTCTTAAGCGGTGCCCATGACCACGGTAATTGGGTGTGCGGCTCGCCGAGTAACGTCTCGCTCCAGGGCTTGCCCCAGGTCTGCTCAGTGACGTTGTCCCGGGTGTTCGCGCATTGGCATGTCCTGTACCACGGCAGTGATCCCGTCAATAGGTCTATTTCCCTTGGTAATAGGCAACGCGTGCACACGAGGTCTGTAGGTGGTGCCTGCATGTTGAGTTGTATGTTGTACGTTCAAGTTCGCCGTCTGTGACGGGCTGTTTGTAGTCTGGGCGCGTGTTGTAGCGCGCGGGTTTGAGATCGGCGGCGGGCAGGTGCCCGGACAGCCGCACAAGAGGAGGCGAAAACGGTCCGCGCGGAGTGGGGGTATCAGGATGGTTGCCCGAAGCGGAGAGCGTGAAGCGGGGTGACGAGGTGGGGGTAGGTGCCCGGACAGCCGCACAAAGAGGAGGCGAAAACGGTCCGTGCGGAGTGGGGGTGGTGACGTCGCTCCGTTGCTCGCCTCGCCGTGATGACGTGCGGGGGTGGGGGTGGTTGGAGTGTCCTTTGTCCGCTCGCCTCGTCGCGCCGGTCTGTCTGGCCTTCGACCCTTCCTGTGTCCAAAATGGCCGTTTCGTGTCTCCGCTGTCGCCTGTTGGTGAATTTATTTCGAAAATGTCCAGAAGTGAGAAAAAAAAATTTACACGTTATTTTCTGCCCCACGCAGCTGGCGCCAAATGCCGTCGTCCGGGGTCTCGGGCTCGAGTCCCGGTGTGGCTCCTAGTGGGAAAAGGCGGTTCTTGATCTGTGTTGTCCGGGTGGGCGCCAGACTAGCTCGTTTATAGTCGTGAATTTGGGGTCGTGGATGTATGTGCCCCTGCGTGGCCCACTAGGGCCGGCGGCGGTGTTGCGTGAGATGATTTTAAATAAGAGACGTGGAGTTGAGGTGGCGGTGTCGTACCTTTTATTCAGAGGAGCGAGTCGTACACAATACAACACTCTACAGAGGTCCCCGGGGGGTTTTACTTGTTATTCCGTGGCGCCGTATTGTTTGTGTTCCGCGTTACGTGGCCTCGGATGCTGTTATGTCTCAGACGTCTCACTGGGTACGCAGGTAACGTAATTTCGTAACACAAAGGCGGGACACAAAATACACTGAATTAAGGGGGCGCGTACAGGTTTCGTGGCACTCGTTACTCGGGTAACGTAAGTTAGCAATACAAAACACGGGATACAAAAATACACTGAAATAAGGGGGTGCGCACAAGTTACGTGGCACTCGTTACTCGGGTAACGTAAGTTAGCAATACAAAACACGGGATACAAAAATACACTGGATTAAGGGGGCGCGCACAAGTTACGTGGCACTCGTTACTCGGGTAACGTAAGTTGGCAGTACAAAATACGGGATACAAAATACACTGAATTAAGGGGGCGGGCGATTGGAGACGGCCAATCCCGTATGCAAATGTCTCGGCGCGGGTGTTGTGCCCACTGTGGTGAAACACGCACCGCAATTAAGTTTGTCCAAGTTCCCTTGCGGGTTTGTGGTCAGCGCCGTGCGCGTGACCTTAAACAAAGTTCTGTACGTTGCGGGAGACGGCCCGTGCCGTATGCTGAAGAGCAGCCCCGCTGACCAAGTGTGGTGCGGGGTGTCCTTAAGTTGATGCGGCCGGATTAGGTCCGGGACCGAAAAAAGGGACCGGGTACTCACGGAGAGGTTAAGTAATAAAAGGGGTTTGGTTAATTAGTGACTATATTTACCGGACGTTACTTTCAATGTAGACAAAGGATGTTGCCTCTCCGTGGGACGTAGGTCCGCCCCGGTCCATGAGCTGCGCTGAACTGCCGAACTGGCATGGCGTCCGAGGGAGGCTCGGCCTCTCTCGCGCCAGGCGTGACCTCATTACGCTAGACTCCAAACGGGTGTGTCTGGAAGAGATTTTATTGTCGCTAAAATCCTCATTTAATGTTTCAGGAGGAATGGGTACGGTTCTTCTCTTGTCTACTCAGGTTTCCGCGGCTTTGTCTTTAATTGCTGTTCGGGTCGCCTGACTCGGGTGGGCCATGGCCAGGGGTGTGTTCCGTTAGCGGGAGCGTATACTGGCGGGTGCAGGTCGGGCTCTGGGGTGGTCGTCGGCCAGACGACGTCAGATTTATTACACATTCTACATATTATGGTAATTTATCCCTCCAGGATTGCTGTGACTTGTGACATAATATACGTAATAGGCCTCCAATAGTTTTCATCAATCTCTCGACGGGATTGCTTTGAGGGTGGCGTACCGAAATGGTAGTGGGGATAACGCCTAACTTGCGTATGCCCTGCTGCCACACTTCACTAGTAAACTGTGTACCCTTATCTGAGAGTACCATCTTTGGCATTCCAATTTCATCAGTAAATAATTTTAATTTACCCATAACTGCTTTTGCAGTGGGATTTACAATAGCGTACAGCCTTGTGAATTTTGTGAATATGTCTTTAATCACAAATATATATTTTGCCCCTCCTTTGGACTGGGGTAATGGGCCAAATAGATCCACTGACAATAACTCTAGTGGTGCCTTGGGGAGAATAGGCTGTATCTCTCCATGCAGGTGTTCTTTAGGTGATTTTGACTTTTGACAAAGGTCACATGCTCTTGTGACCTGTGTGATAAATCGAGGCATATTGGGCCAATATACTTGCCTCCTTAAAGCTTCAGTTAGCTTCTTGCTTCCAGCATGCCCAAGTGCAACATGCACTTCCCATGTGACTTGCTGTCTCATGCTGATTGGAATTACTGGTTTCCATGCATCTTCATACAGATACTTCTTTCTTGAGTGTACAAATAGTATTCCTTCAGGGGATTTGCAAAAATATTGGTGGATCTTGTGTTCCGCTGGGTGACTGGTCAGCTGTTTAACAGTGTCTTGGCAGAATTTTTCCTCCTGCTGCTTGGCTTGCAGGTCCTGAAGTAGTTCTTGGAACTTTGGGTTGGATTTCAAAACATTTGCTGCTGTTAATGCTACTAGGAATTCCTTCTGGTGGGCTGGGCTGGTGTTGTCTTGAATTTCTTCAAGGCGGCTCAGATAATCAGCTGTTGTGTTAGATGACCCCTTGATGTGCTGAATCTGTACATCATACTCTTGCAGCAATAAAAACCATCTTGTAAGTCTGCTCCCAAACAACTTCCCAGCCTTCAGACAAGTTAAGGCCTGGTGATCAGTTAGCAGCTTAATGGTTTCACCTAGTAGTATGTCACGGTACTTCTGTAGGGCCCACACTATAGCTAACGCTTCACGTTCAGTCACAGTGTAATTCCTTTCAGCTGGACTTAATGTTATGCTGGCCATTGCCACTGTTTTTTTCACTCCTAGGTGTTCCTGTGCAAGTTTGCATCCTAGTGCAGTATTAGATGCATCTGTGTACAGCAGAAATTCTTTTCCTTGAACAGGATGGTATATCACATGCTCTTGTAGGAATAGGTTTTTCAAACTTCTGAAGGCTTGGTCATGCTCTTCAGTCCACTTCCATACATGATCCTTCTTAAGGAGCTGGAACAAAGGTACTGCACACTGGGCTACCTTATTAGAATAATTTCGGTAGAAACCAACTATGCCTAAGAAGGCTCTTAGTTGTCTCACATTCCTGGGTGTGGGGAAATCTTGAATAATCTGGAGTTTCTCTGGAGCTGTTTTAATTCCTTCTGGAGTAAGGATATGCCCTAAGAATGGCAGTTCTTCCCTACAAAATTTTGACTTGCGTATTTTCATTGTCATACCTGCATCTTGTAATTTATGTAACACAGTAGCAATGTGTTGCAGGTGTTCCTCAAAAGTGACAGATGTTATCAAAATATCATCCACATATGCTCTGGCAAATCCTTTGCACTCAGGCCCTAGAGTAGTGTCAAGGCACCTGGTGAAATCTGCCACAGCGTTGTAGAGTCCAAACAGCATCACAGTAAAAACGTACTGTTGATTGTGGAATAGGAAAGCTGTGTATTTACATGACCCAGGCTCAAGTGGAATCTGCCAGTAACCAGATGACATATCCATGGTGGTTAAATATTTGACACCTTGGTACAGCCTCAGAATTTCAGCTGTCTGTACCGGGCTCTCCCTGTCCTTGATGGTTATTTTGTTTAACTCTCTTGCGTCAAGACAGAGTCTCACAGTCCCATCTTTCTTTCCAATGCAGACAATAGGGTTGGCATAAGGGCTAGCCTCCCTTCTCACAACATTCCAGTCTATCATGAGCTGCAAATATGCAGTAGTCTCTTGTACGTTTTTAGCTGGAACAGGGTAAGACTTCCTATGAAAAGGTGCATTCTCCTGTGTCTTGATTTGTGCCTGATAAAATTTATTTCTCCCTGGTTTATCCGAAAATACATGCTGGAAATTTCTCAACACATTGAATAGCTGTTGCAGCTGAATGTGTGTGACAGTTCTGGAATCTTGAACTGACTGTCTGATGTCCTCAATGGTAGCTTGCAGCTGTTCGTTGGCTTGGTTGTTACACACTTGCTTGCACATAGGTGTGTTAATCAAAATGCCTATGAAGTTGTTTCGGACATGCCATTTGTCTGTTAATGACACCGGTGTAGGACTGTCACTAGGTTGTATAGTGCTTTTCCTGAAATCTATTACTATGCCGAACTGTGACAGAAAATCAGTTCCAATGATTAGTGGTTTTTCTAATCCCTTTACCACTAGTGCTGTCAACTCCTTGGGTTTTCCAAGTCCATATACTGTTATGAGCACTTGCCTGTTCACAATAGGACTGGCTCTAGAAGTAACACCAATAATTTTTATGGCAGGTACTGGAATTTTTGGTACCTTCATGCCAATGCGTTCTAGGAAACATACCAGCTCCTCACTGATACAGGTCACCTCTGCTCCACTGTCAATAAGTGCAGCCACTTCTTGCCCATATATGTTTAGGTTAATTTGTGGGCAGACCGTGTGAAATTGCGGTACTACGCCCTCGTCGGTCTCTTTGTACAAGAAATCTCTTTCATTATCTCTCATCATTACGGTACACATAAATTTGTGGTAGCTTATACAACTATAAATACATGTCACATTGTTCACCCCTGAGTCTGGAGGTCGGGTTTCGGTGCGGGGCGATCCTACAGAAACCCTTTCTAGTTTAATGTGCCCTTTGATACTCGCGCATCCTGCGAGTCTGGCACATTTCTGTTGTTATTGTACCATGTACTGGTACCTGCTGCTTCCTGTACTGCGGACTTAAACTCTGCCGCAACAGGGTTTTCTAACAGATAGCGTGGACGTGCTCCCTGCTGATTGGTCATTCCAGGTTGTTGGCTCTGGCGAAACGTCCTGTTGGGCGACGCCGGTTGCTCAGACGGGTGGCTGTAGTGGGGCTTGCCTCCACTGCTGTCTGTCGTCTTGGGGCTTCGGTAGTATGGCAGGCGGGAATCTTCACGCTGGTCGTGGTATTGTCTCTCCTTCATCCTACGGTGCTGGTTGTAGTGATATTCTCTTTCGTCATCGGATGAGGCACGACGACCGTAGTTGCGGGACTCCCTGGGTGGCCGTTGGTCCGGCGAGTAGGACCGCCATCTCTCTTCATAACGGGCACTCTTCCTGGCTCGTTCTGCCCCCTCTTCACCGCTGTGGTATCCCCTGTTGCTGGGCCACCAGGTACGCTTCCTGTTGTAGTGTGCCCCTTTGTATCGGTTGTGGTAGGGCCCACCGTTACCATGAGGTGCTTCCCCCCTTGCTTGCCAGCTCATGTAGTTTACTGCGGCCTGACGCTCTGGTTTCTGTTTCCCCTCACGTCCTTGCCAGTAAGGGTTGACCTGGTGCTGCTTCTGGTGAGTTGGTGCTCGGTCTGCCTCCTCTGTCCTGGGTGCCACTCGATCCAATTTCTCGAGCTTATCGTAGTTGAGCAGCCGGTCACGGAACTCAGTGACATCACGATAGTGTAGGCCAGACAACTGCTTCTGGTATTTCAGCGGCAGCTGTGTTAACATGGCAGCCACAAACTCCTCATCGGTCATAGGGAGGTCCAAATACCTTGTTTTGTCGTACATGTTAGACAAATGTGCCTCCAGAGATGTGCCCTTCCTTGGGTCGTATTTCTCTGTGTGGAGTTGTGCCCTCAGATTACTTTGGATTCTGATGTTCCAGAATTGCAATCTGAACAGCTCCCTGAACTGGGTGAAACTGTGGGTGTTGGTGCTGGTCAGCTCCCACCAATAGAATGCTTGACCCTTTAACGCGTTATTCAAACATTTCAGAACCTCTCCGTCGGTGAGGTTAAACATGGTCACATATTCCTCGAATTTTCTGAGGAACCTCATAGGACTCTCATTGGCTTTGCCTGCGAACGTAGGCGTAGCCTCTGCCCACAGCTTTGCTGGATGATGCATCAGTGTTACCGGGTCCAGATGGCGCTCTGTCGTTGTAGTTGCTCTAGGCTCAACTGTTGCCCTAGTCTCTACAGTCTGTCTGGGTAGTGATTCAGCAGGGTGGATGTCATAACTGCACCCAGGTGTGTTGTACGGCTGTCTATCTGTACATGTAGGTGGCACTTCTGTTGCCTCTCGATGTGTACTACCAGTTGTGTCAGGTGTACGACTCTGACTTACAGTCAGATTCTGCAGGCAATCTCGTAGGCTAGAGGTCGCCACCTCCTATGTCATCCAGCCTGACCTAGAGTCGTCGAGTCTGTCCATGCAGCTCGTCCCTCATGCTGACTTGACTGCGCTGACAAAACTCCCTCAGACCATGTTGTTCTAGGGTCACATTCTCGCGAATGGCTAGTAGTTGTGTTTCCAACTCCCCTACCCATTCAACTGTCTGAGTCACCTTCTCCACTACCTGGTTAATCTCTCTCTGTTGTTGCACTAGCTTCTCCTCTATGCTATGTTCTAGACTTTGTACACTGGAACAAGTGAGGTCTAATTTTGTCTCCATCTGCTCTGCCTGCTTGGTGTGTATTGCTAGTTGAGACATTATCCTATTCTCAGATTGTTCAGTGTGTTCGGACTGATTGGCCAGTCGAGACATAATCCTGTTTTCAGACTGCTCTGTGTGTTCGGCCTGTTTGGCGAGCTGTTGTAACACCTGTTGTAGCATTAGTGTCATGTCAGGACTCGATGTGGATGTTCCCGGTGCAGTTGTTGTTTTGTCCTGTTCTGGTGTTACCCCTCCTGTGGGAAGAGGTGACACTGGCCGCCCTAACCTCTCACTATGCTGCGTGTGTGAGTGTGTAGGTACATCCATTACTCTTGTTTCTGGCGAACTACAGTCCTCCATGGCCGACGATGTGTCACTGTCAGAGCTGTGAGTCGTGGGACACTCTTCACACATACTGTTGGCCCTACTTCTTAAATTATATGTCTGCTGAGCCATTGTGTAAGACCTCTAACAAGACTACAATTAACAATCACAACAAATATCCTGCCCACTTGAAAGTTCAATAAAATACTTGTATGTAAACAAACCTAATAGATTTGATACAAACAAATCGGGCCCCACTAGTTGGGTTGCCACTTTCTGTATATGTTCTAAGTATATAGGAATGGTGTTATTTAGTTATTAGAGTTTAAATAATAAATAATTCACTTCGGATATTTATGGCTCTGTAGAATAAGTACTATATTCTTTGATTAATTTTTAAAATTGATATATGGGCGCCACCCTTATGTACAACTTAAATTCCTTAATAGGTCAAGGCTAATGTAGTGTGGTACATAAGAGAAAGATTAAATATTCTCACTCTTTAAAATCTTCACAAAGCATGAGATTAAACAACAGACAAATTGGAATCATAAAGGACACATACACATACACTGTAAAATGACAACATGGAAACATATGATTAACACAAATATTCTTTAATCAAATAAAAATATAATTTAATTTCTGGTTAGTCCAGTGGTATGCCATTCATATTTTCTGAAATTGCTGGATCTAGGTTGCACACATGATAGAATAAAACAAAAGTTCATCTAGTTTCAAAATAATTAATGTCTGTTTGAATCTCAATTTATAATCGAAAATTAGCGTGAGAAAATAATATTTATTTGTAGTGTTAGTGATTAAAATTTATTTTTATATTCCGCGGCTGAACTCAATAAATAATTGCGGTAAAGCATCTTGAGACATCTGTCTCAGTTCACCTCTGGGTGTTTGAACAAAATCAAGTGTAGAAACAGGATGCGTAATTGTTTTTAATAAAATGTTTGTCTCAATAGGTTATTTAACGTGTCCGGCAATAAAATGCAATATTCAAAAGTCCGTCGGCAATATTACGATGTTTGTAGGTAGAAAGCAGTTAAATTAGTATAGCATCATGAGTCGGTTGTTTACTCACGGTAAATCACTCCTAAATACACGTCAGTTATGACGTGCCCTAATTAAACAACATGTACTTTAGGTTTATACGACGTTTTAAACATCCTGGTTGTAGGATGATCTACCCAGCTATTTATCTTCGTTGATTTTTGAGGAGATTTAAACCCGGGCTATGTAGCCATCATCGCCGTTATTTCAAGACTCTGTACCGTTAATTCAGTAGTGACGCTTATCTTAAGTAACACCGCCGCTGATTGGCTGAAACACTAAGATTGTTGACTTAATTACACGTTCAAAATCACTCACAGACAATTAACAAAACAAATTAATACATCAAAATGCCTTAAATTTAAAATAGGATTTTCCAACAATGAAAATTCTGTTTTGCAAATTATAAATAAAAAGTTCAATTTGCCATTTTAAGTCCATTGTTCCCTAGAGGGGTCTTGCTAATTGAGCTTCGGCGTCACTCAGATTACACCATAGAGATTGGTAGTTGCAGATACGTCCAAATACATAACCATAGAACAAAAAAAATAAAAATGTCAATAAATAATAATTAAAAATGTTATTTAAATAAAACAAAACACTTTCTGTGCGTAGGACAGTCATGTTTTAGCACACAATATACACTTAATAATCTACCTAAATATTTACAATAATAACATATATAAAATAACTATAATACATTGTCTCTTTATATTTACAACTGCCATCTGGTGGCGAGGGGTGGCACTACCAGGGCCATGGCTGGAGTGTTGCGCCACGGACAGGACTGTGACCCGGGTTTTTTATTTAATAAAGAGGAGGTACGACGTCAACCTGGTTCCGCGCACTAATATGGTAGGTAATGAAAATACGGGACGTCCCGCCCGTGACGAGTATTTCCACATTGTAAGGAATAGTAGTATTTACGATTCGCGCGCAATATGATGTCTGCCCGGCTGTACACCACAATGACCGCGGAGAAAAGTAAAAAAGCACAAAACATACAACTACGAATGACCAATTTGCAAAAATAAACCGCGACTCGCAAAAACTAGCAGAAGACAACACGTGAGACAAAAGACAGGATAAAAGCACGCGACTGAATGACAAAGTGCCAAACTCGACTGCAAAGCTGAAAAACACTTCCGCACGGCCAAGTCTAGCGCTACTGCAAATACCGCTCACGCTCAATCTCACCGTCCCGGAGCGACGTCACGAACACGTCTGTCGCCTCTCGTGCCGGGTTCACGACTGCCCTCCCACTCCCCTGCCGTGCCTGAGCGCCCGCGTCTCCCCCCGCAGAACACGCTGATTGGTCACAGGCGGAAGCCACGGCCTTGGCGCCCGGTGAACAATTAAAACTTATACAAATACATAACCCTTCAATACAAAATTAATTATAATAAAATATAAGCAAAATATATACAAAAAACGTAAACCAAAAATATATTTACAATTAAATAATATGTCAAATCCTGTTTGGAAACAAAACGTCGCATGTCACTCTCACTTGCGTCGCACAACACACTCAAGAGATGGCGCTGGCGAGGTATTACGGTGTGAAGGAGCCGGGGAGACGCTTGGGTCGACGTCAGTGTCCGTAGAGGTGATCCTTGGGATGTTTAGGCCACCCAAGACGCCTTACACTACAAATGATACACTCCGTTACATGAAGTGTGTTTTTTATTACATATCAACCTTTACATGGTGCTATCCATCCCCTGGCCGCGACTGTTCGAGGTTGGTGAGCTCTGCGCGTGCACGGCTGTTCAGTGATGACCTCGCTTATAATGGTGCGAGGGGGAGTTTGATGGAGAACAATTCGTGGCGGACATTGCTGCTGTGATGGCTTTTAAGATCTGCGCGGTGACGCACGGCTGGTGGGGGTCAAAAATCACGCTCTAGATGAGGCTGCGGAATTGGCACGAAGTTGACCTCTCAACGTTGCGCGAAGACGGCTGATATGATAAGCTGATCGCGATACTCAACCCAACCGTGTGTGATGTGTTCGTGACGAGTGACTTCTCGCGGAGCGGAGCGACACAGGTCTGCTCCGCGTGGCAGCTAGACAGCGACTGAGTTCTCCGCCCGCCCGCGCGCGCCGCTACGCGCGGGTGGCGGAGGGGGTGAAGAGAGCCGGCGCGGGAGAACACGAGCTCGCGGCAGACCAGGCGACGGATCTACAAACTAAAACAAAAGCACTGAAATAACACTTATACGATTAATTATAAAAATACAAATACAATATCAATTATGAATTACAAAATAAAATACATAACACAAATACGTGGCCATCCATGAGCGGTCCTTAATCATAAGTAGGGCGCACACGGGTGCGTCCCTGATCTAAACACTACACCACACTGCACTGTGCTGCACCAAGGGGACAGGTGCCTCCCTTAGGCACATGTCGGTGTACAGGTACGGCCTCTACGTCTAGGAGGACACGACGATTGTAGTCAGGACATATCCGCAATTTGAACAATTACATTAATAAGTAAAAACGTTTGAAGAATTATATATTACATAGTTAATGTCTGTGGGAGAAAACATGTGCCCTTGAATGCTATAGTCCGGCGGAAGCACATTGCCACATCCGGCGGAGTGCTTCTGCCGATGTGGCCTGTAGTGCTGCTAGAGGTGGGTCAAAAAGTATCAACCTGATATTTTGTAACTGATACACATCTGTATCAGGTTTTGCAAACGAGTACACTTGAAAAGTATCAAGTACTTTAGTATCAGTTTTTGAATTCGCCTGGAACACCACCACGGCCAATGTGCGCGTGCGCAGAACCCGATCGCAGATGACGGTCACTTGGGCGGAGCATGTGAAAGGGGAGGGAGCGGCACGACGAATAAGTGATAAAGGGAAAGAATGTAGGGGAGGAAGCGCAGGGGAAGGCGTTGAAGGAGAGGCGCAGGGCAGAGCGAAATTGTTATGAGTCGTTTTGTTTATTGTCCCACATCAAAATATGCTTAGTGCGTAGTGCATGCACCGTCTCGTTCAATAATAAAACTAATGAAATTTTAATATTAAAAAGTACATTAATACAAAACATAATATTTATATTTGTGCACCTAACAGCTTTGAAAATGCAAATAAATTCTTAGTTTGACGTCGTCCGGCCGACGACCACCCCAGAGCCCGACCTGCACCCGCCAGTATACGCTCCCGCTAACGGAACACACCCCTGGCCATGGCCCACCCGAGTCAGGCGAGCCGAACAGCGATTAAAGGCAAACCGGCGAAAACCTGAGTAGACAAGAGAAGAACCGTACCCATTCCTCCTGGAACATTAAATTAGGATTTTAGCGACAAGGAAGTCTCTTCCAGACACACCCATTTAGAATCTAGCGTAATGAGGTCAAACCTGGCGCAAGAGAGGCTGAGCCTCCCTCGGACGCCATGCCAGTTCGGCAGTTCAGCACAGCTCACGGACCGGGGCGGACCTACGTCCCACGGAGGGGCAACAGCCTTTGTCTTCATCGAAAGTAACGTCCGGTAAATATAGTCACTAATTAACAGAACCCCTTTTTTTACTTAACCTCTCCGTGAGTACCTGGTCCCCCTTTTCGGTCCAGGACCTAATCCGACTGCATCAGTTTAAAGACACCCTGCACCACACTTGGTCAGCGGGGTTGATCTTCAGTATACGGCACGGGCCGCCTCCCGCAACTCACAGAACTTTACTTAAGGCCACACGCACGGCGCTGACCACAAACCCGCTAAGGAAGTTTGAACAAACTTAATTGCGGTACGTGTTTCACCACAGTGGGCACAACACCCGCGCAGAGACATTCGTAAACGGGATTGGCCATTTCCAACTGTCCACCCCTTAATTCAGTGTATTTTGTTTCCCGGATTTTGTATTACTAACTTACGTTACCCGAGTAACGAGTGCCACGTAACTTGTGCGCGCCCCCTTAATTCAGTGTATTTTTGTGTCCCGTATTTTGTATTACTAACTTACGTTACCCGAGTAACGAGTGCCACGTAACTTGTGCGCGCCCCCTTAATTCAGTGTGTTTTGTGTCCCGTATTTTGTATTACTAACTTACGTTACCCGAGTAACGAGTGCCACGTAACTTGTGCGCACCCTCTTAATTCAGTGTACTTTTGTGTCCCGCCTTTGTGTTACGAAATTACGTTACCCGCGTAACCAGTGAGACGTATGGGACGTAACAGCGTCCGAGGCCCACGTAACGCGGAACACAAACAATACGGCGCCACGGAATAACGAGTAAACCCCCCCACCCCCCCGGGGACCTCTGTAGAGTGTTGTATTGTGTACGACTCGCTCCTATGAATAAAAGGTACGACACCGCCACCTCAACTCCACGTCTCTTATTTAAACATCATCTCACGCAACACCGCTGCCGGCCCTAGTGGGCCACGCAGGGGCACATACATCCACGACCCCAAATTCACGACTAGAGCCGAGCTAGTCTGGCACCCACCCGGACAATACGTATCAAGAGCCGCCTTTTCCCACTAGGAGCCACACCGGGACTCGAGCCCGAGACCCCGGACGACGGCAAGTTGACACTAATAACAGATGTAATCAACATATGGACTTTCTTTTTTCGAAAACAATTAGTAACTAATGTTTTCATACATTAAAAGATTACGATTTTATCAAAAATAAAAAATAAAAAAAACAGATAGGTACATTAGTGAGCATACTATATCAATAGACATTTGAGTTAGGTACATCAGGCAGATAGCAGTGCCAATATCGATAAAAAAACAAACACTTTGCTAGTTCAGTCACTATTTAACAAATAGTATTGCATTATAACTCAGTTTTTGTTTACACAAATTACACTTAGCAAACTCATTATTTTCCGTGAAAAAATTCCACACAAATGAAGTCTTTTTCTTGCACTTATCCATTCCTTATTTCACTATAAAGATACTAACTACAAAGCATGACAGCCCGCAACAATGTACATGGTGATGCCGTGCCCGCTACCTCTGACTATTTAAACGTGATTTTTGCTCGGGTTCGTGATCTCAGGGAAGGTTCGGCCTTGTGGCTAGAGGTAGGGGTTAACGCAGTAGGACCCCCCGAGCTGTTATGGCCACTCGGGACGCCTGAAGAATAACACAAAGTTTCTGGAAGATAATTGCTGAATTTAATACAGCACAGCCCAATACATGGTGCTGCCCGTTCTGGCCGTAACGGTTTGCCCGACGCGACTAGTCACACGCGCAGCTCACTTCCTCAGTGGCGGCTCACGATTTTAATGCGCGTGAGGGGCGGACTTGTACACGTGATGCAATAGTTACAAAAATATACTCTGACATGGCGCACGATATCTTGACGAACAATACACTTCACTAATACCTAACACTTAATAAACTGGGCTAGTGGCACGTAGGCCCGTGTCTCCGGCGACTCTACATGATACCTAGATGTGTCCCAGGGACTGAATCGTTATTATGTTTGGCGGCACAATGCCGTACAACGGTGATACATAAACCCTAACGTGACAGATAACACTTTGACGAGCAACTATTTCACTAATACATAACACTTAATAAACTGGGCTAGTGGCACGTAGGCCCGTGTCTCCGGCGACTCTACGTGATATCTAGATGTGTCCCAGGGACTGTATCGTTATTATGTTCGACGGCACGCGTCGCCTGCTGGCTGCCCCGTGCGGGCCAAAACTAAGTAGCCTGTAGGCTAAGTTGGGGCGTGAAGCGCCGACGTAAATTCATGTAAACTTCCCACAGTACTTACGTATGACGTAGAACACTCATCTTGGAGCACTGATTTAATTAAGTTAAATACCTCATGGTAGATTGAGGCCGACCGCGGAACTGTACGTAAAAGATTGAAAAGATATTACACTATTGAAAACTACATGTAGGTGAAAGCAAAGGTTGGTGGTTCCGCATTGCGCGCAGGCTGCCGGCCTGTTTGAGCTCTCGAAGGACACTCCGATGTCTCCGCGCGCGATCCCCCTCCCCCGCCAGCCCTCCCGCGGAAACGTGTGAATTTCGCGGGAAACTGAACCGGCCAGGTTCGGGACAAAACGCGCAGTGAGACATAATTTTGACAGGACTGAATTATTAATTAAAGAAAAATAATGTTTAATAAAACCTGTGGAAAAATATAATTAAAATAATTTGTTGTAGTGCGGCGGAAGGATATGCCGCACCCGGCCGGATCCTTCCGCCGGCGCAGCACTCGTTGCATGGCGTTCGCCTCGTCGCACGCACTACCCTTTGCTGCACGCACGGGCGCGTTCGGTGCACAGGCTTTTGCAAGACATTGATGAGGCATAGCGGTCTATGCGACAGAGGAGCATTGGCGGTCGGCGTCAATGGTAATACACGGCCAGGACGAACTGTAGTGAATGTTGAACTGATTGATACTGGCTGTATCAGGCGGGCATGAGAGTAACAGAGGTAGAGAATTACTGGGCGTGATAAATAATGTATCAGATTCTCCTTCCGGTCGCACGGTCCTGGGACCGCTACTGCTAAAACTGATACCGAAGTATCTGATACTTGTAACTAGTACATTACTGTATCAGTATCAGGTTGGAACAGATACCGTAAATTGCTGTAACAACCCACCTGTAAAGTGTGACGTCGTCCGACCGAAGGCCACCCTAAAGCCCGACCTGCAACCGCCAGTATTCAACCCCGCTAACGGAACGCGCCCCTAGCCATGGCCCACCCGAGTCAGGCGAGCCACCAGCAACCAAGGTAGAACCCGGCCCCACCCAAATAAACAGACCGTCATTTAAACCAACCACATTATAAAAACAAACACTGATTATTAAACAGTATTACGTATTAATTTAAAGTCGGTTGACGAAAGTACGACGTAGGAGTGCCCGGGCACTCACGTGTGTGATACGTCGATACGTGTGTGAGTGTTTCCCTGGCGGCCTTCTGCCTGTATTAGTCAATGAAACCATATGACATAATTATTCATCCCTCGTGTTACGTTATTACCCCCACCAGAGCAATCCGGCAAGAGACGAACAGTCGCTGGTGTGACGTAAAATTTAAATGAAATAATTCCTAAACATAATAACTTCAATTTGTAGAAGGGACGAATGACCTTGATTCAGCTTTAATAATTAACGTAAGAATTTAACGCCCTTAAATTCTATTATTAACATATCATATCAGAAACTAACGTAATGAGGTCAACCCTGGCGCGAGGGCCACCGACACACGTCATTTATTGCCTCATTTCAGCGTATGATTATTTCACCCTACGATTCCCAACAACCGCCGAGTAGGGAATTCCTTAAACCCACGCAACATCACCGACGGTCCTAGTGGGCCACGCAGGGCAATCGACCCCACGACCCACCTACCGATTAGCACCAGAGCTAGTCTGGCGCCCATCCGGACACATTACATACACAGCAGCCACTCCCGCTAGGAAACGCACCGGGACTCGAGCCCGAGACCCCGGACGACGGCAAGTGGTGCTAGCTGCGGGTCGTTCGGTGTACTCACACACTTTGCACCATGTTGCACCTCGCGGGTGTGTTCTTGGCACACGGTTTTGAGAGGAGTCGGTGAGGCATCGCGGCCTGTGCGACTAAGAGCAGAGGCGCACTATCGGCTGGCGTCAATGTCTAAGGAATTTTAATCAATTTTAACTTCGAAAAGATTTCAAGCAGTTAGCAACATCGTTATTGCTGCAACCAAACACTGAACTAATTTTTCCAGCCAATATAAATAACTATAACTAGAAAAAACCTGGGTAAAAAGTACATTAAAAATAGTTATGTAACCTTGTCTCAAATGTGCTTGGCCTGTAGGATCTGGCCATCCTGCTGGTCTAATCAGTCTACAATTGAATGTGACACAAGAGCATTTTTTTTTTGCATCAGTACAGTGTCAGTCAGGCAACGCATACAGAGGGTTGAGATCGATTTCGGCTGTGATTTTGTCACATTTAGCATATTCTGCGCGAATATATACACCCTTCTTTGTATTTCTACTCTATAGTATGCGCATGCTCATTTTACTCTTAATTGTCTATGGAGAAATCTGTCTGCTCTCTGCAGTGAGCCGAGTATTGACGTTTGCGGAAAGTTAATCGCAGTCGTGGAAAATTGGTTAGCTTTAACTGTTAGAATCTCTTACAGGAATGTCAGGCGTACAACCAGTTCAAGTATGTGAAAATAAAGCGCTGTTAATTACGAATTATTAGAATGACATTTGTTTCAAATTAATTCTGATGTAAGTAGGTACTTGTTTGCAAAAGTTTATTTGTGTATTATAAGGCATATTCTTTTATTTTACAGCACATGAAGGTTTCAAGGTGTCCAACAGATGAACTGACTTTAACAAACTGCGCTGTTGTGAACAGGGCAGATTTTTTGGATGATGTTAGGTAAGTTTTTTTATTTTTCATTTAACAACACTGGTAATGTACCACAGCCTAGAATAAACTAACTTCCCTCATCTCAACAACTTAAGAATCCTGTTATTAATTTATTTTGTAATTTCAATTCTTCCCTGCATGTTGTTCAGCGAACACCAAGTGCTCACTTGTGTTGTTCTACCTGCTTTGTTTACATTCTTATTGGTTAAACACTTGAAACCTTATGCAATGAAAATTATTTTTTCGACTCTGAAATACTAAATAAATTTGCTGTCTTCATTATCATTTAGTGGCATGGGCGTATCTGACAGCTGGCTGAGGTAACTAATGTTTTTCCCAGAACATTGATTTCATACAGTGGAAATTGCTCTTATTAAGGTCTTGGCCCCTGGGAGGTTGAAGAGGAGAGGCTTCTTTATGCTGCAGTTTCCGTAGCTCATTCAGTTGCGACAATTTTTAAGACTTTTTAAAAATTAGACTGACGGAAATGAAAACTGCCGGATGAAGGGGCTGATCGTCATAGTCTGGGCCGGTACTGGTCACAGCTCAGGAAACTAGCTAGACCGAGAGAGGTTGCAGGATCAAAAAGTTCTTTCTATGAATTTTTTTTTTTACTTCATAAAGCAGATTGTAGTACTTTTAAAGAAAACTAACAAAGCAACACTTAGACAGAGACTGAACACAATTTAAGACTTTTATATTAAGCTATAGGGTGATTGTACCAATTACTGAACACGTACCATTGAATGAACCTCTGGGATTATCTTTAAAAAATAAGATATCTTTGGATTGTATAGTTCCATCAATTTTTTGTAGTTTTCTTGTAAACATATAGATGGCAGTGCAGTCATTTCAAGTGACACAGTGCCACCATTTTCTTTACAGCTCAAATGGTAATAGTGATGATGTGGATATGGCCACCTGAATGCCTCAGCTGTTAAGGTGAGGATTATTTCATAATTTTAGGCTTAGCAATTTTTATTCTAACAGTCAAATAAAGTAACTTGATTAATGTCTGTAGATTAAAGCAGCATTTAAATAGCAAATTCCTTACTAAACTGACATAATTTGCTCCTTAGTTTTGTTTATTTCAAGGAGTTCAGTTACTGGTTGCCAAAACATTGAAAATCTAGTCAATGAAAAAGTGTTCATTTACTGGGTAGCAGTGAAAATATTTTTTTTCCTTGCTTTGCTTCCTGTATGGCTGTGCCTACAAGTCTAAGTAGACATTAGGTCTAACCTCAAACTTGGAGAGCATGTATTCAGTAAATGAACAGCAAAACTAGGTGGTGTTCATTCACTAGAAAAGCTGCTTTTGTAAATGAACACTTATCATTTCTTTAACCAAGACCACTTCAGAATGTGTTTTTATGTTGTTACTGTACTTAAGATTGCCAAAATTTATATATAAAGTAAGATATTGCTCATTTCTTTCCAGATGGATGATAATTCGGAAATGACAGCGAGCCAGGGAAAGAAATATGAACGTTTTAAGTATAGCGAAGAAGACCTCACTTCAGCTTTAGAAGATATTAAGGCAGGAAACCTTAGTTTGAATAGTGCTGCTAAAAAATATGGTGTTCCTAAGGGAACACTTCATAATAAAATTATGGGCAAAGTTCCTATTCAACGAAAAATGGGACCAGATACTGTGCTGACAACAAAAGAAGAACAGAAGTTAGAAATGTGGATACTAAGCAAGGCAAAATTGGGATTTCCAATGCACCCGGATGTAGTTCAAGATGCTGTACAGACAGTTTTAAATAGTGGTGGACGGAAGACTCTGTTCAAAGACAATAGGCCGGGAAGGAAGTGGTTGGATTTGTTCCTTAAAAGACACCCTACTATTGGGAAAAGAAATGCTGAAATAATTTCCAAGGGTCGTGCTTCTGTGACGCAAGAACAAATTAGCAACTGGTTTTATGATCTCAGGACTCATTTGCAAGAGGAGGGGTGTGAAGATGTTTTACAAGATGGTGCAAGAATCATAAACTGTGATGAAACTGGAATGCAGCTTTGCCCTAAGACTGGTAAAGTTTTAGGACCTACAGACTTAAAGAATTTCTACGAAATAGCAGGTGGGCAAGAGAAAGAATCCATTACAGTGTTGTGCAGCTTTTCTGCAAACGGGAGTATTATTCCACCCATGATAATTTACCCATACAAGCGGCTGCCAAAAAACATTGCTCATACTATTCCTGAAGAGTGGGGTTTTGGGAGATCGGACTCTGGGTGGATGGTTTCGAGTACATTTTATGAGTACATAGCAAACATTTTCTGGCCATGGTTATCACGCAATGGAGTAGTGTTTCCAGTGATATTGTTCTTAGATGGTCACAAATCTCATTTGAGTTTGGAAGTGTCGGAATTATGTGCTGAAAAGAAAATTATCCTCTACTGCCTGCCTCCCAATGCAACTCACATACTGCAACCATGTGATGTGACAGTGTTCCGGGCTTTAAAAGTAATGTGGAGAAAAGTGTATCACTCTCACAAACAGTCCTGCGGAAATATTACAAAAGCAAATTTTGCTCATATATTTAAAGAAGCTTTCGATGCTGCGATTAAACCAGATGTAATAATTAGTGGTTTCAGAGCTTGTGGTTTGTTCCCCTGTAATCCTGAAAATGTTGACTACACAAAATGTATCTCTCACAGGCGACAGGAGCTGAAAAAAGAAAGATGCCAAGAAGAGCAGACCGTACCAACAAAGAATGACTTCAAAATAGCTGTGAAAGTTATTGAATACTTGATCGGACCAAACAAAACAGAACAATTTTTGCAGACAGAAGAAAATACTTCTTTGCCAGTTTCAAATAGTAGTCTATTCAAAGTCTGGAAAGCCTGCAGAGAGCAAGTCAATGAGAAAAGTCAAGTTGGCCATGACAGACAAGCTACTCAGAATGCCAACAATCAAGACGAATGTGAATTGTTGAATGCCACCGACATTCCTGGTATTGACGACATTACTTTAACAACAGAGACTGACTTGTTAGATATTGGTTCCCTTCCAATTGAAATTGATGGTATTGTTTTTCATGGTATGGATGACACAAACATCACATATGGAACCAGAGAAAATTTGTACATTGCTGAGGTAGAGGAAGAAGCAACTGTACTGTCATGTAATGATGGTTTCAGAAAAGAAATTAGTATGAACATCCCAAGTGGAACCATAAAAAATTTGAATGTTATTGAAGTAGAGGAAGAAGAAGAAACTGGAATGCTGTGTAATGATGAAGGATACACAAACAAAAGTAAAAGTACTGAAGAAATCTGTGTAAGAGACATTGTGGAAGATGTCATGAGCATGATACTTGAAGAAGTGGAAAATAAGTTGCGAACTGATTGTAAAGATCCAAAAGAAAATGGAAACCAGCACTGTAATGAAGATAATGCAACTGAAAAGGAGATTGAGAAAACAAGTGACCAAGAAATAGATTTGTGGGAGCAGCACTTGCACTGGCCACGAGTTAATGAGAAAAAAGCAATAAAAAGAGTACAGAAAGAAAAACAAATATATGCAATATCTTCAAACAAATGGCGTGAATTGCAGGTTAAGAAGGAAGACGAAAAGAAGGCAAAACAGAAAATCCAGCAAGAGAAAAAAGAAAATCGAAAGAAAAGACTACACGCAACAGTGAATAATAGACCGGCTATTAAACGAAGAAAGACTAAAGACAAAGTTGGTGAAACAACTACTGTTACTAGTAGGCCTCCTGAGACACAAGCAGAATTTCAGAAAGACTATGAGAGAAAAGATGTTATCCCTGGCACATATATTTTAGTTAAGTTTAAGTCAGGAGCAAAGAAGAATGTAGGACAGTACTACAAGTATGTATGTGTGACACAGGAGGTGCAAGGGGAAGAAATTAAAGTTGTAGGATTGAAGTCGACAGAAAACAATAGAACATTTCGTGTTGTTGATAGTGATGTTTCACACATAAGTTTTAGTGATATTGTTGCAATTTTGCCACAACCACTTATTGAAAGTGCAGGAGACAGGATAAAATATATTTTTAGAAATGATATTGAAATCAAAGAAAATTGATGCACGTAGAATACAAATCAATGTTACCTTGCAGCATCAAAACATGTATCTAAATTCCGTAACTTTGTGTTTCATGTAGCCTACTTAACTTTTTAAGCATGTAGGCCTAAGGTCTGCTAATGATTTGACTTCGTATTTCTTTACTTCATAGGCCTATTAGTGGCCTATCTTGCATTGCTCAGTACTTGTTCATTCATTGGGAAGTGTGTGTTCAGTATTTGGAATGAAGTGTTCAGTCACTGGTGTTTTTGCACTATTTGTATAAATTAGTTATTTTTATATTATGTTCATTGTTGAAGTAGTTCATATTTTTTTTACTTCAGTGCAGATGTTTAATAATCCAAAAAAACCTACCATAACATTCAGAAAAATAATTTCATACTAATAAAGAATTTTTATATCAGGATTTGCCTTAAATGTTCATTAATTGGTACAATCACCCTATCCTTTGTGTTTGGAATCAATACTTAAGTATGTTAAAAAGTTAAAGTTTAAATTTTAGAATTTTATTGCGCTTTTAAGATTTTACAATAACTTTTATTTTGGTAGACCTACTGTATTTTAGTTGATAATATTTTGCTGAAACTCTAAGAGATCATGTAAGAATACGTGCATTAATGCATTTCCTTGCAGGGGTACCATGTAATCTTACTACTAAAGACCATTTGTTCACATGTATGAGTGTTTGCAATACATCTTGTCAAGTTACAAGCAAATTAAAAAATGTAATTTAACACAATGCCATACTTCCAGGGGGGTAATAGAATTTGAGAGTCAAGTTTTTTCCATTTCAAGTTTCTTCATATGCAAATCAGAACAGTTTTGTTATCCCCAATGTCTTATTTTTGCGGTTTCAACCAAAATGGGCTTGTTATGTGACAAAATGCTGAGATTTCCAATCTAAATGTAGCAGAAACAAAATCACAAGTTAGAATGGGTCAGTCAAGATTCTGAATCCATAAAAAAACCATCAAGTGTGTAGTATTCTAAAGAGTGATATTCAAGGGAAATATATTTGAAGACAAAATAACGAACCCCTGTAGTTGACTGTTTCACTCTGCAAAAAAAACTGTCAAAGAAATTGTTTTTTCCACAACAGCACTCTCGGATTGTTTAGTCATGCATGGGACATTAGTGAAAAAGAAAAGAATGGGTTGTATGTGCATTAATGCATATTTAAATACACTCTGTTTTTTTATCCGAAACAGAAATATAAGATGTAAACTTTTAAATATGCCCCATTTTTTTTTAGCCTAAATAGAAACCAAAAGAGTTTAATTTTTTCAACATACTTACTGAGATCCATAATTGGATTCAGGAAACTCTTTAAGACTGGGATTTGATAATGTGTGTCCGCGGGTAGGCACGTCGAGGTGACGACGGGCCCGTCGCAGCACTTCGTGTTCAGCATCAAGTTCCACTCGGATGTGCCGCGCGGCACGGTGGCGTTCAGCCTGCTGCAGCGCAAGTGGGCCACGCTCTCCATCAACCAGGACATCGAGGTGAAGCCGTACAACTTCGACCCCTCGTCGAGCAACGAGTGCCTCTGCTCCATCGTGCTGGAGGTCGACTTCATGCAGAAGAAGACGTGCGTGCACTCGACGTGCTCTCTGGTGGCCCGGCACGCTTTCGTGAGCCCTTCGCCCCCTTGCGGCCGGCTCTACGGAGCCTGTTTGCTTTGTCTAGCTAGCAGCACCTGCGGGAATCACCCTGGTGTAAATATGTAGTTGGGCAATATGTGTTAAAAAAAATTTTTTTAATCCGAAAACACCTTTATTCTATGCTCTTTAACTTCCTCTTTTCATTAAACCCGGCGGAGATAAGAAATTCCAAATACTTTAGGAGATATCACCGTTCTTATTATGCAATACAACACCTGTGCAATCATTCGACTGTCGCAATTTTTTAATTTGCAGTGTGTTCGTGAATGCCTAATTAATTAAAATGGTCGATTAGGTCAGGTCAGTTACATTATAATTACTTTCGAACTAAGCGGACATTAAAAATAATGTGAATTAATTTTAATGGTGGTTTAGTTTTAAAGTATTTATAATGTAAAATGTCACTGACCTGACCTAACAAACCGGGACAAATGATGAACAGTAGGAACTCACGTAATTTTTTTTTTACTTATTTCTTGCGTAACAATATCCAAATAACAAATAAAACATTAAAATTTTAAGCGTTAAAAACTCACCTAAGATAGAGGCGGGTACAATTCCTTTGCCATTAGTAGAAAATGATGTAAAGTTCACCTACGTCGTGAAAAAAAAAAATTTTCATACTCGTAAAGAAGAAACAATGTTGAATGCATAGGTATTGTGATGAAAATTAAAAAATTCTATATCTCCTTAAGTATTTTGTGCAGGAACTCTTTAACTCTTAATGCCCCACTTGGGTTGTCAATTTAATTATATGGGGGGGGGGGGGGGGGGGAAACTTTAACTTCTCACGCACACACTAAAATGTTGGGCTGTGTTAAAACTATGTAGCAAATTTTACTTTACTTGTGTGGCTCTCTGCTGGTAATTCTGATATCAAATAGGCCACAGTTAGGTGTTACTTAATTGGGTACAGATATACATAAACATACACTGGGGTAGATGAAACTACAAATAACATGACACAACACCTTGAAAAATCAAATATATAATTATTTATTTCAAAAGTAAAAATGATTTCAAAATTTTACCCTTATTAATATGTTTAATTTAATTACTATTTATATTCAAAACAACAGTCTAACTTGTACTTGACATCATATAACTCCAATAAAATTCCAATTACCAGGAGATATGGTGCGCACATTTAAGTATTTACAAAAGTCCTTATTCGGGTTCGTTGACACTACACAGTTTTTAATTAATGTTTTAGGGAACTTAAAATCAATTTACCTCGGCTAGTTAGGTTCAAAATGTCATCGGCAGAGCTCAGAGCCTCTTATCTATAGGACCTCTGAGTCTGTTAATTAGTGTGTAAAATCGTAAAATTTATATCAAAGTATTACTCAAATCATATATAATGTCAATTTACTTCATAAAATCAATGTTTACATTAATTTCCGGCGACGATGTGACGTAAAAACGGGAGTTGCGTGATTGAGTGCATGAATGGAGGACACAAATTCTGGGCACTTATTACTCACGTTTTTCACTCCTATATTATTTATCTTTTTAGATAAATCCTATTCCAATATTCTGGACTCCCTAATGATACATAATTATCATCCTCTATCCGGGATGCCTGTTGCTATCTAGCTGATTTTCAGGACTTATAATCGCCGACGTCACGAAGTTGCCGCTCTTTCAGCTGGCCATTATAGAACTCTCTTTCTTACTAGCTTCTCAAATTAAGCCAGTAAAACTTAACTTTTAAATGGCGGCCTGTGATTGGCCGAAAACCAAAATCAGTTACTTAATTTCTTAACAAAAACGTGAAATCCGAACGCAACAATTGCGCGGATAACAAAATTTCACGTACAATTTAAATAAATAAATATTAAAATAATAATTTACATTATAAAGTCACGGCCTTAATTTTACCGTTTACAGTTTTCAAGTTCATTAGTCCTTAGAGGGGTAATAACAATACCTAGTTCAAATAGTCCGGTAAAAATCCAAAGAGTCACTTTTCCATAGACATACATAACAATAAATTGCCATTTCTGAAAATAAATAACATTAGACAGAGCAAACACAATAAATAAATCGTAAATAATAATAAATAATTAAACTGTCAAAACAAACATGTTGCAGTACAATTTGGAATTTCTTATCTCCGCCGGGTTTAATGAAAAGAGGAAGTTAAAGAGCATAGAAAAAAGTATTTCGGATTTTTAAAAATTTTTTTTAACACATATCGCCCAACTACATATTTACCCACCTTGGGCCTGAATACAAGCCGACGTGTCTGTTCGTCATCTCTGACTCGGCTAGGTTTTGAAACAACTGTTATAACACTAGCAACTCAATCTAATACAAGTAACAACCTAGTCTGTGTCCGTAATGTAGTAGTACTACTGACAGTGAGTTAGATCAACTATTATCTACTGAAACATTTTGTTCTCTGTGTTTACTAAATGGAACAAAAATATAACAATACTCAGGTACTAGAAAATTGAAAGTATGAAATCAACACCACCCCTTTGCTGCATGATTAAAATGGTCCACATCATATTTATATTTTATTCACAGTTACTTTTTCTCACGAATTTAAACTTTTTTTCCCCCCTACAAAAATAGCTCGTGGTGCATATGTCAAAGTTAAATATTTTTTTTTGAGGTTGGCAATTATAAACTTCCACATTGCCAAAATTATAAAAAAAATGTGGGCTTGTATTCAGATCAATACTTTTTTTATTTAAGTTGTTGACCCCTTCCAGTATTTATTTGAGCATCGGGGTTAATAGTGTAGTATTTTAAAAATTTCACCTTAAATTATGATACAGAATACAGTGTCACTATTAGTTCCATCATCATTTGATTGACTGCACTTCTGGGAGTAGCATAATTGTTAACTTCCTTCAGCCAGCACTGCTAGGGCTCAAGAAAGCGTGTGCCTGTAGTCAGGGCTTGGCATACAGTTTAGCACTATTTTTTAGCATGTTTTGGTTTATTGCCTGGAGACCCCAAAGGTTTGCTGGGCAGCCAAAGTGTTGCCCTGTTACTCTTTTTCTATCTGGTACAGAGGACTGCATGGTGCAAATTCTGAGGATGGGTCTAACGGAAGCACTGTCTGTGCCAATGATCCTAGATTCTCTAATGGCCAGTTGCACCATTCTGCTCTTCAATCTGCGATCCAATGATCTTCTTTCAAGAATGATATGACAATCATTTAACTGAATGTTGCGTGAACACGTTCTGGGTCTAAACAATCTTTACTTGTGTGAACTGAAGTTCATGTATTTTCAATCTGTGAAGCAGTGTTGAAGGAATAATAGCATTTCTATTGGTGGGCTGGAACTGTATGAACATGAAGTCACTACTACCAACTGTTCCACGGCAAGCAAATGGTTAATGTTGCCGCCACAAGATATCAGTTCATGTGGTTACTGCCTCGTCTCTTTTGATTTTTATTTACAACTGAAATATATACCGGTATTTTAAAGTTGTTGCTAAACAAAACAGTCTGAAATATGAATAGGTTGTGCTAAGAAAAAGCCTCTATTTAATATATAATTGATACGATATAAAAAGCCCTATTTACGCATTGAACTAAAATAACGTGCATTACAAACACTTAAAATATGGATGTTACATGTGGAATGTGTTTGTAACGGTAGGGAAAGTAAGATTTTTTGATACCTTTGTTATAAACAATCTGAACTTTAGCGATCATTCTCTTTTTTTTACACCTGATTACATTAATAACCTCCATAAAGACCCTACAAACTCCAGACATTTCTGTTTGCACTGTGTCGGTTCGAGATTATTGTCATTAACCAACCCTAAGTATCGGTTTGCCTGGAAGTCCCCAATGATTTTCACCCTGTGCTCAAAACACAAGCTGCAACGGAAAATGTGGTTGAAGCATGATCAAGACAGTTGATGGAACGAGATCGTGCCTGAACCCTAATGGCTATTAGACCAATAAAAAAAACTCATACATTTTAAATTAGGCTTCAAACCAATGATTAACAATTTGTTAGTACAAATGACTGCCGATGTTCTAGTATGAAAGCAATCATATGGTCAGAAAAAAATATATATATATTACATTTGAGTCTCAATAATCAAGTCCTTACTTGGCTGGATATTTGGTTAATCAGGACTGGATTTAAAAAAGAAAAAAAATAATGTAAATTAATAAATTTAGAATTTTAATCATAAATAAATATTTGTTTTGTTAATTCTTTCATAAGTTTGTTAAAATCTGTGTATACAATAGTATTAAAACTAAAATTAAGCTCGAGAAAAGTTGTAACTGTGGAGGAAAAAAACCAATTGATTTTTGTTATTTTACCCATCTAAAACTTGTGTCAACTGCATTTTAAGTCCTGTGTTCGTGAGGAGAAGTGCTTACAAAGGGGGTCCAGGAAGGGAAGGGGGGAGGGGTTAATTGCCAGCTCGGCCGGCTACGGCCAGTCTGTAGTGATGGCGTGCGGGGCTGTAAGAGGGTGTTCAGCAATTCAAAACAAAGATATTGGAGTCAAAATGAAAGAGACGGGTGGGGTTTGGAGTGACCATGAGCGCCCCTTTCAAGCATGTGCCAGCCATTGAAACGAGCCACTGCAGAATGTAGTAGGTTCAGAACACGTGCACAAAATTTTCAGACTGTTAGCATTGCTTGTAATGCTTACACAGACTATTTGCCCCTGGTTCAGTTCAATTCAGTCCGGGTTAGCGGGACTCTACTGTACCTGATAAGTTTGATTAAATAAATAAAAAAATAAAAAATGTTTTTTCAGAAAAATCCTGCTTATGGATTTTTATGGATTCAACAGCATTCAAAGTGTTAGAGCTATAAGGTTTTAGGTTGCACAGTAATTAAAAAAGGCTTAAGGCAACGAAACATGTTATATGTACTGGCTGGGTGCTGATGTCAGAGTGGTGGAATCAAACCCATGACCTTCATTACGTGGGGACGACTTCCACCAAGGATCCCATGGGCAGGAAGGGACGGAATGTAGGAAATCCACTGCTGGTATCACAGTCTAATGTTGGTAGTGCTAGCATGACACGTGTTGGCTTCCAGGACCACCCTGGATCCGTACGACACGGACCTCATGGCCAAGGAGTTCCTGTTCCAGTTCTCCGGCCAGGCGTTCACGGTCGGACAGCTGCTGGCCTTCAGCTTCAGCAAGGACAAGAGGACGCTCGGCCTGGTCGTCAAGAGTCTCGAAGGTACTGCGTCGCGGCGTGTCTGTCACCGAGATCAGTACTGTTTCAAACTTAACAGGATCTTTTACCGAACCAGACTGGTGATTGTCTCAGCTGAACAGTGGATGTACGATAGTGTCTTACTCTGCTCCTGACAAAGACCAACACGTTATCAAAAATTTATGGGATTTTTTTATTTTGTCCTTTTTTTTTGTTTCCTATCTCTTCTTATATTTATATATTAAATTTTGTTCATATAATTTTTAGTACCTGGTATTTATTATGTTTTGAAACATATTATTTTATGAAATTTACACTATAAAAATGTTGTTATTTTACTGGCATGATGTATCTGTAAAAATGAAAAGCCTCTTTGTTTATCAGCCCATCACTGTACTGTACTGGTTACTGGAGGTTATCTGCTCGGGCGAGCAGCAGTTGACGTACTGTGGTGTGTGGGGCGCGGTGTGATGTGGAAGTGTGGCCACAGCGAGTGTTCCTTGTCTCAGCCGCCGACTTGAACGCCATCAAGTCGGGCCAGACCGCCAAGCCGAAGAAGACGAGGATGGGCAGATGTCTTGGCGACACGATGATCCAGTTCGAGAAAGCAGAAACTTCATCGATTAATTTGGTGGGCAAATCTAAAGGGTATGTACTTTTGTGATAAACCCTATTTTTTTGTATAAAGGCAAGATTGAGCAGTGCATTGTGATCAAAGTGAAGCAACTTCATAATGAAAATTAATATACCACAAAAAACCATTATTACAGATTGGGTCTATGCAAGTTTTGCTTTTTATTGCCTACCATTCAAGGCTAGGAGTCATACGTAGGCATGTAACAAATCGTAAATAAATAAATAAAATTAAATATTCATGAACAAAACTTTGCAAATACTGTGTGCCAAAATGGTTAAACATGTAAAAATATTTGAGTATTGAAATTTCATATCAGGTGAAAATTTGTTTCAAAGTATATTATATTGCCTTAAATATGTTCTGTTTTAAATTGGGGTCTGCTAGTATTAAAAAAAAATAATTCAATATTCATGAATAATTGATGTTTGATTCAATATTTCATATATAATCTTTTTCAAAATATTTATTACCAATTGATACACCAAGAGGAACTCTTGAAAAAAATTAATGCAAAGCTGTAATGTGCATGAAGGTAAGATGATTTATTGAGTAATTTGGCTTTGTTTTCTGCATCATTACATATGTAATCCTTTTTATATGTAACAAATTGTCTGTGAATATGATTTAAATTTACTAAAAATACTCTTATTTTTACGTACGTAATCAGTTAATGCACCAAAATATTTGCAGACATCAAATTTTATTGATTCAATAAAATGATTTTTCTTGCATTTTATACCAGTCTATTATGGTTCCAACAAAATTTCTCTTTTACGCTATACTCAATTTTGCATCAATGCTTGTTGGACTCCTGTGAGTTGTGAACAAAAAGTTCCAAAGTGTGTTAAAATTTGATTTAAAATTTTTTGTAATTCATGAATATTTTATAATTTGAATTGAAAAAAAAAAGAAGAAAATATTTGAAGAAACGTAGTTACAACCTCAGTTGTATAATTGAAATTGATCAACTGGTTAGACTTCAGAATGGAAAAACGACATGTGAAGGTGAGTGGTATGTGCTAGTGTTAGAGTCCAGCGAAGCGCGTGTTGTCTCAGGAAACTGGCGCCTCGCCAGTCGATCATCAACCCTGAGTGGAACTTCCAGCAGATGGGCATCGGCGGTCTGGACAAGGAGTTCAACGCCATCTTCAGGCGGGCCTTTGCATCGCGTGTCTTCCCTCCGGAGGTCGTGGAGCAGCTGGGTGAGTGCCCGTCCCGAGATGGGGCGTTCCCGTCTCCTTGTGCACGCCCGTCCCGAGATGGAGCGTTCCCATCTCCTTGTGCACGCCCGTCCCGAGATGGAGCGTTCCCGTCCCCTTGTGCACGCCCATCCCGAGATGGAGCGTTCCCATCCCCTTGTGCACGCCCGTCCCGAGATGGAGCGTTCCCATCCCCTTGTGCACGCCCGTCCCGAGATGAGGCGTTCCCATCTCCTTGTGCACGCCCGTCCCGAGATGGAGCGTTCCCATCCCCTTGTGCACGCCCGTCCCGAGATGGGGCGTTCCCATCTCCTTGTGCACGCCCGTCCCGAGATGGAGCGTTCCCATCCCCTTGTGCACGCCCGTCCCGAGATGGAGCGTTCCCGTCCCCTTGTGCACGCCCGTCCCGAGATGGAGCGTTCCCGTCTCCTTGTGCACGCCCGGGTTGGCGGCACGTTGCGCGCAGCGACTGTACGGGGCATTAGGTGATGCTCGAGATAGTCCCGAGTGTGATTTTGTTTGACGTTCGTGCCCTTTCTAAATATTTTGAGCTGTATAAAAGCAATTTAAATTCAAATAAATAAAATAGTGTGGCCAACTCCCCTTATACCGGGGTAGCTGCACACGTCCGCACTTACCACGCCAGTCCCGTGTTCGCGTCACCACTGACATACTGATACTGAGAGTGTAAAGAAATTAAGTTTGACAGACGTGCATCGACTGGTCTAACATTTGGCAAGTGCGCAAAAAAAAATATTAGCATACTAAATTTACTGACAGTCCTGGAAACTCTATCGTGATAGGTATAATAATGAATTACAAAATCAAAGATGCTCAAACTTAAATACTGTAAAATGGCAAAGGGACTTAAAAGGTAAATTCTAGGTATCATTTAAATTGGTATAATTATGTTCACAGTGTAACAACATAAGTTTACAGACCCTCTTGCAGTATAATTAATTCTAATCCAAAGTCCCAAAAGGTCTATTACGGTGGAGGGGGGGGGGGGGGGGAGGAACCGAAATGATGATGAATTTCTTTAGTCTATATAATCCAACCACTAAATCCCGTCGCCGCACACTGTTTTCAATACGCATCTTCGGTAAATCGTACCAGCTGGGAAAATAAAGTATTAAAATCCAGTTCTCACACTTACTTTGTACTGAAGCATACCTCTGAAGCCGGTGACTGCCGGGGTCGGGTGTAAACCCCACTCACTTTTTGCGCCTCTTGCATCGCACTGCTTCTGTGGCCGGTGCACTAGGCCCACACTATCGCGCTCTCGTATACCACCACTTATTTCGCTTCGCCAAACGTGTCATGGCATTACCGTCATATTGCCGTTAATTCTTGCTCACGTAATGTAACACAACTTGCCCATGGCTGAGACGCTATTCCTCTATCCACGAGTAGTTCCGCGGCCGGCGGTCAAACACACACACTCCACGCAAAAAGCTGGCAGCCGCCTCCCCTTGTCACATCAGCTGACGTCACCCCCCTCCTCTACTACCACCCCTCACTCCGCTAGATCGTTCAGGTTACTTCTTGTAGGTCCCACTACAGAATAAGAGTACTTAACTTAAAATAAACCAAGTATACTATTAAAAAGTTGCAATAAATAAATATTAACATACACCATTAAATAATATAAGCACATAAATAGTGTTATAAAAAAATTAACTCATCTTAAAATAAACTTTACGCAAAATAAAACTAATAATAATAACCAAGACGACTGAGGCCGCCACAGGTGGCCTCAATAGTTTTATAACTTGAATGTATGCCTTTTATAAAAAATGTTTTGGTTTATACTCTAAACATCCAAATACAGGCCTACTGATGAGATTTTTACCTCTAGAATCAAGTTATTTTTCTTATTAAAATCTAAGATATGTCCAGTAAATGCATATTTTTGTATGTGTAATTGTGACACTGATAAGTAGTTAAAGTGTAGTGCAAATGCCTGCTGGTGCTTCATGTCCGTGACTATTTATTTAAATAGTAGGGTGGCAACTTTGGAGCACATATAAAAATGTTGGGTTATTTTGGTTCAGTCTTCCTATCTGTAGGTAAATACCTTTAATACTTAGTAGGATATGCAATTTGGAGAGTAGAGATGTCGGTGAAAAAATTTTACACCCTGACAATTTTTCGGAAAAATATAACAACATATTTTCCATTTCCCCCCCATTAACAACATAAGATTTACATAATCTAAGATAGGTTGATAAATACTTATACAGAAATTTATTTCCTGCAATTTGGTAGGTACTGTAAAACAAATGTTTCGTGTCAGTGTTGGTAGAGGGTTACACGAGTTATACCCAACTTATCAAATATGTTAAGTAAGCCGTTAGGTTGGTAAAGGAGGACAGAATGTTTTTTTTGGTTGGTACTGTTTGTATATGCAAAAATTGATAAAAAAATTTGCATGTTTCTGTTATTTGAATAATTTTTCCCTGTTTCTGAGAAAAATTTTCTGGAAAATTACGAGAAAATTTCCGTCAGAGTGGTGTACTCGTCCATGAAACTGGGATCTGTGGTGGAGAGCGGCGCTTGTTGAAAGAAGCGTCCCCTGGGCCCAGGGTGCAAGCACGTGAAGGGCATCCTGTTGTACGGGCCGCCGGGCACGGGCAAGACCCTCATGGCCCGCCAGATCGGGAAGATGCTGAACGCCAGGGAGCCCAAGATAGTGAACGGCCCGCAGATACTGGACAAGTACGTGGGCGAGTCCGAGGCCAACGTCCGGCGGCTGTTCGCCGACGCCGAGGAGGAGGAGAAGCGGGTGAGTGCGTGCGTCCGGACGTACCGGCGTTGCAGTCGTCAACATCGTGTGTTCGAGATCACGTGACTTGGAAATAAATAAGTTGCTAAGGATCAGTGGTGGATCCAGGATTTTGGTTTGGCGGTGGGGGGGGGGGGGGGGGGGGCCTTGACCCAGCTGAGGCTAGGCTAGGCAGTCTTTTTTCATAGGTCAGAAATCCTCCTTCAGTCTAGTATATCTGGACTACAGCTGTGCAATTACCTCGATTATGAAACGTTAAATATTCCTTTAATGGGGGTGCCGTAGAAAAATTGATGTACAGTTCAGTGATATTAAAAACAAATTGTAATAAGCTGCTCAGTGCTGCCAACTGCCAGGCATGTCCATCTGTAATCACATTTATGCATGCAATGAAAAACACGTAGTAAGGTAAATGCAATAAAGACTACACCTAATGCTAGATTTTACAAAATTTATGTAAGCTTGTGCAGTAATGAGTTAAACCATCCATTAAATAGTTTAACAATCACACAATTCTAAAAGCAGTGTAATTCTAAAAAAAAAAAAAAACTAAATTAAGTACCAGTATTTATATTTTTGATACTGCCAACTTTGCATGCTTCGTTTCTTGACTCTCCTGGGGATAAATTTGTTTTAGTAGCACTCCCAATAAGCTGAACTAGATCAAACCACATGGGATGTTATAAAAATTATTCTGCTATAAATACAGCCGACATGTCATTAAATTTCTGTATCTTCGTAGTACATAAGTAACAATGTATAGTAATTTCATAACTGTAAATCTTAATTGGTGATAATTACTGAAAAAATCTGTAGTACTGGTAGGACTACTACGGCAATAAATAATAAGCGCAAGCCGCAGCGCCAAAGAGTGACCCGATGATCACGGTTACAAACGCCTGAAAACTTGTGAACGCAGGCAGCGTAGGTGCCAAATTACAGATTATGCCAAACTGAACGAATGTTTGATTAGAGAGCGGTGACTGTATTACTGTGGGACTTAAGCAGTGCCCCTCCCAATAAAGTTCAACTCCCAGATGGGGTCAAACAAACCCACATTTTTTTCCCAAGTGGTAAGCGTTAAAGTTGTTCGCAGTCCCCCCCCCCATCACTCATCTGTAACAATGTAGGTTTTGTTGTTGTCCTGTTAAACTCTCAATTCGGTCATTCAGCGACGACTGCATAATATTTATAGTAAAAAGTGGGTAACAAAGTCGTGTCTGAGCTGGGCTGCTTTGAGTGATAATGGCATGCTTCGCGTGGAAAATATCTGGTATTGGAATGCAAAGTTAAAACGCGAGCATTAGCGTCTTGCTGTCGCACATAGAGCCGGCCTCGTGGGGGCTGCTGTATCGGAGTGTGTGGTTGCAGCTGGGGCCCAACAGCGGGCTGCACATCATCATATTCGACGAGATAGACGCCATCTGCAAGTCGCGGGGCTCGGTGGCGGGCAACACAGGGGTGCACGACACGGTCGTCAACCAGCTGCTGGCCAAGATAGACGGCGTGGAGCAGCTCAACAACATCCTGGTGATCGGCATGACCAATCGCCGGGACATGATTGACGAGGCCCTGCTGCGGCCGGGCAGGCTGGAGGTTGGTGCCCCTGCTCGCTCGAGCATCATAGCAGTCCTCAAATATAACACTACTCTCAAATGTATGACTACTCTTGGTACTCTCAAGTTTAAGACTACTCTCAAATATAAGACCTGTCTCAGGTGCAAGCCTTTTCTCAGGTGTAAGACTTCTCTCAAATCTAACACCTCTCAAATGTAAGACTACCTTTAAAAGTAAGGCTACAGAACAAATTACATATATAAAAAAAGTTAAAAACTATGTCTACCGGAATGGCGACCCAAATATCTGGGGTATTATAAAATGTCAGTAAATTTGATCTGTACAGTTTTCACTTTAATATAGCATTTCAAACTTATATAGCTACAGATAATTTAATGAACCTTAAACTCTAATTTGTTATTTTCAATATTAGAGCTGGATCGAATTCTGAAACTCGGGATAAAAGTTGGGATGAAAGTTGCAGAACGTCTGGAAAATAATTTTTCTCCTCGTGGTAATAATAACTGTGGTAAACCAATTATTTTTAAGACTAAAAAGTAAAAACCTACGACTGGTAAACTAATTTTTATGTTATAAAATCATTATATGTGTACGTCATGTAACAGCAGTAACTTTGCATGTGATTGACCAAAGCACGCACATGATATAAAAAATAAACACATTAGACCTAACTGTGAAATGTAAATTCATAAACTAAGTCAAAAATAAAAAAGCAGACTGAATAAAGTTCTCAATGTAATAAAACATATTTTAGATTAATTCATTTTTACTTTCGACGAATGTAAACATCTTTACCATATCTTTAGGTTATGTTTGAAAATGAACTTCACTAAAGCAGCTATTATTAACAATGTTGCCAGCTCCACTTTTAACAGAGAAACTGAGAGATGCCATCTTGGTTTCAAATATTTAAGCATAATTTCATTTCTATTTTCAGAAACGTTGTAACGGTTTTAAGTTTTTTTGCAGTTTGTCATTATATATGATCAAAATTGTACGTGATAATTGTTTATGGTAAATTTTATGAATTAAAAACATGTGGATTCTAAAGTTGGTATTTCAGGCAGGTGTTACTTCAGCACTTACTGGGAAATTATTCAAGAAATTACCGAATAACAGGATGCATTGCACTTTTACCATTCTGTCCTGAATTCTGAATATGGTTCAACAACAGGAGGCATGTAAAACAAAACAAAAATGAGTTGATCATTCGTTAAGAAAAATCCAGTATTTGAGGTTGGCAATGAGCCAATGAGCATGATTTCTCTAGTGCTGGCAAAAGTGTTAGTAACAAAATAACACATGAACATGTTGAATAATTATTATTTCTTGACATAAATTTGAAATAAAATAGGGCATGATATTAAATTTTTTTTACCATTATGATTATATGTTACTGATTATTTTTCCTTAAGTGTTAATACTTTTTGATGAACTTAAAATCATTTGGACTATTAATTTGGATAGTTTATGCAAGACTTATAAGTATGCACATTTTAGTAGTAAATGTGTTTTTTCTGTGTACAAAGTGAAGTGACATAATTTCATTCCCGTCCACCTCTACTTACAATACACATATTGTTAAATTTATTCAAAGAGGTTGAAAAAGATTAGTTGTGGGATTTGCTTTAAAAAAGCATGAACAATATTGTTAACATTAGAAAGTAGCATACTATTTGTTGTATTAATGAACGTGTGTTGCCATTGAAGCGAGAGTATCCAACACAGTGTGTGAGCTATGAGATATCCTCATGACCACCTTCTGATAGATATTGATATTTTAGTCTGGTTTGTTTAGTGAAGCACTGATACATCTATGGAAAACTTGTTCATTTTAGTATCATTTTCCACCTGGTCCTGCAAGATGGTGGTGTCTAATATCACATTTTTTACACCATAGATCAAATTTTAAAAATATATTTTTCTATGGCTAGACTAAGTGTAGAACCTTGATCTTAGGTGCATGTTACATTGAATGAACACTTATTTATTTTATAACTTTCAAAAAGGTTATTTACGTATAAACCTGTTTTATTTTCTTTCAGGTTCAAATGGAAATTGGGTTGCCAAATGAAGAGGGACGATTGCAGATATTAAATATTCATTTATCACGGATGAAGGAGCACAAAAAGCTGAATCAGGATGTGGACACGAAAGTACGTGAAACGTTTTTCGAGCGCAATGTCTTCTCTCAAACACCATTTCACTCGCAATGCATTTCTCTAAGTTATTCCTGCCGACCTGAGTGTATTCCCGTTAGAGGGAGCGATTGCACGTGTCGGTTAGAGCGTCCCTTGCCTGTGAAGGGCATGAGGGCTTGTGGGTGTGATAAGAATGGTGGCTTAGCTAACTGTCAGCACAAGCCTGCCATGCTTGCATGTGTTCATTGTGGAAGTCTGGTAGTGATAACTTGAAGTGTTGTCCTACTATAGAGTGTCTCATCCTTGGTTTGCAGTGTGTATTTACTCTTCTCTTTCCACTGCACAATTTCTGCCATTAGTGGTGTCCTTGTTACTGTGTGCTCTGATGCCGGATATATGCCATAGAGTGCAACAATTTTAGACACTACTTAATAACAAAATGAATTACAGTAAACTCCCTATTATCCGCAGGCGGATGACCCGCGGTGCGGATTATCCGCGCATGCTACGAAAAAATACAGCACATATGTAAATCTGTATTTTATTACAAGTGAGCAAATTTGAACTCTACTGACGAGTGTATTGTGTGCAGTATACAGTAAAACGCCACAGGCCTTCTCGGAACTCACTCAGTAGGCTGGCATGTGTTGCTATTTTTGTCTCTGTCGCGCTTTGTTTCTAGTCGTATGGTTGCTTTTTTTAGTGTCTAATGAAGTCTCTGAGTACGTACAGTACTGTATCCTTGTTACGAAGTAAGTATCTAGCACTTTTATGTTTACGTTACTGAAATGTATTTTATGTTAATTATTTAGTAAAATACTAAAATTTTAGCATCATTTAAAATTTTTTACTATTCATTGTAACTTTTACTGTACATAAATTTTTAAATTTTTAAAGTTTAAATTAATTATTCCTTTTTTTGTTTCCCATTTTCGGCTCTTTTGCGGATTATCAGCGATTTTCACTATCTGTGGTGGCCCAGACACTTAATTTCGCGGATAATCGGGATTGTAAAGTAATTTTCTTTTTAAATTGTGAAAACATATTTTTTTTTGTTGTATTTCAAGAGCATAATCTGATGGTGATCAATTTGTTACTTCCGAGGAGACGTAACTGGAAGACGCCGTCTTGGTTTCAAACGGTCCTGGTCGAAAAGGTTGGACGTGGCCGGCCGGGAAGTGAAACTGCTGACGGCGATGGAGGGTAACCACGCGGGGCGTGTGCAGGAGCTGGCGACGCGGACCAAGAACTTCAGCGGGGCGGAGCTGGAGGGGCTGGTGCGGGCGGCCCAGTCCACCGCCATGAACCGCCTCATCAAGGCCGCCAGCAAGGTGGAGGTGGACCCCGAGGCCATGGAGAAGCTGAACGTGACGCGCGAGGACTTCCTGCACGCGCTGGAGCACGACATCAAGCCGGTGAGCTCGACGGGGGTGCCCCGTGTCCTGGAGGAGTCAGGGGGACGGAAATTCCTCAATGGAGTATGTAATTCTAGAGGGAAATTTCATGCTCCGGTATGCCGTCACCTAGAATTTGAACATCGTAATACACACTGTACAATAGTGTATGAAGTATTATTTTATTCTCTTTGGGATTCGAATTCAAGATTATCATTTGAGAAAATTGGGATTTGACTCATTTCTGGTAATAATGCATTAATAAAACTATATATATATTTAAAAATATATAAACACGGAGGATGTAGCCCATAACATATGCAGTGTGATGCTAGGGGTCCCAGTGTGGAGTCCAGAGTCCAGAGTCCAGCGCTCTGGGATGTCTGTCGATTATTTATACCTCACAAATACAGTACTACTCACAACCATTTGGTGGATCAAAGGCGTTTAATACCCATTGGTCATTTCCTTGGGTTCTGATTCATCTGTGTGGCTGTGTACGCCATCAAGTGTAGCAACCCCTTCGTCCAGCGAGTCGAGGCCTGTTTTATTTTTCCCTTTCCCTTGCGTTTTTTAGTTTGAAAGTACAGGAAAGCACCAGTACAACGAACTTCAGTTAAACGAACACTTCACTTAACCGAACTCATTGTTTGGTCCCGCCAAAAACGTATATAATAACCTTGAATTTTATTTCATCTTAACGAATTTTACGACGGTCCGTTTCTTCGTGAAACAAAAATATTCACTTGAACGAACAACCTTGAGGCACATTATGAAAAAAATTACCATCCAAAAACTTGTTCTTTATTTTTAATTTTCTTATTCAAACGTAACAGCGTGTACGTAAACAAAAACAATAACGGAACTAGTATGTGTGCGCACGTACTATCGAAATTAGTAGATTAATTCTCGTGTTTTGAAATAATATTGGAATGGTATTACGTCCGTTGTACGATACAACTAGTACATATTCTCGGATTTTTCATTTTTTGGCTACTTACATTACGATAATTTTTGTACGGTACTTTGGCTAACCTGTGTTTTAATTTATTTTTTGAAAGTCATTTTTTTCATCACAGTCCATAGTGTTTTTGTCGTGTCTACAGGCGTGAAATTTTTTACGTTTTTCAATAGCGTTGTGTTCTTCAGTGCCGGTTGTAGAAATGAAGCGCGTGACAGAACAAAAGTGTATATGGGGGAGAAAAAAAAATAACGCAATTCATCAAAACTTTCGACCTAAGACCTAACTATTCAAAAGAATGACGATGCTTGTCGTCTTCAAATGTTTTGGAACACCATGCGTTTTGTAATGTATGCACGTGTGACTTTTCGATTGCACACGTTGGAAGGGATGACTGTAGAGGGCACATTGAATTAAAGAAACATGCGGAATATTTTATAGTCATGACGAGCAATAAATCCATATCGTAGTTTTTTCGCTACATCTGAAGAAACGAAAGTAACTAACGCAGAGTTATTGTTTACAAGTTCTGTTGTTTGTTTATAAGACAGTTCTTATCCAACCAGGATAAAAGAAGCAAATAAAAAGACAATTGTTCAAAAGTATAACTTTGCATACTTTGAATTGAAGGTTGAAAATTTCCTGTAAAATTATTGACATTTCTTACATATTCAGATGATTGTATTGTTCAAATAGTTTTTTTTTTTTCCTTTGATTCATTAATTTTCATTGTATTCATATGCATAGGCCTACATTTTTCATTTTTTTTTTTTGCATATTATTGTCCTTATTTTATCTTGTGTGTGTTATAATTCCTCAGGAAAAATTTATCGTGCATGATTTACATGTACTTTTTCCATATAATTGTCATTAATGATGGGTGTGATTTGAGGTTGGCAGCTCTGCCTACAATGTGTCTCCTGACCATAGACAAAGCATCAGCAGAGAGTATGTGAACAGGTTCTTCAAGCGGCCATAGACTAATGACTGTGATACTGAACCTTAGTACACTTAAGGTGTTTCATGTGTTTATCGGTATACATATTTATAACAATGCTTATGTTTCAGTATAAAGAACTTCAGTATAACAAACTCAACTATTTTTTGGTCCCTTCATGTTCTTTATAGTGAAGCTTTCCTGTAATCTTTAATCAGTAGCTTTAAAAAGAATTCTTTAGCATATAAGTAGTATTTTTCAGTGAAATATTAAAATCAAGAGTAAGAATTAATCCCATCTAAATAATTTATTTTCAAAATTAGAATATGCCTAATTTTATATTTTTCTATAAATTCATAATAATTTTATTAAAATTTAAAAAAGGTAGATTTTTTGGGTCTAAAGCTAGGGGTGGACCGGTACGAAACCAAAGTTCCAATTTTTAATTTCTGTTTCCTTTTGAAGTAAATTTGTTAGTAGTATCAATTGGTTTGCTTTTATAGAAAAGAACCAAGTAAAAAAATTTTTAAGTTGCTTATACCAAGTTAGAAGAAATCTATAAAGTTAGTATATGTAAATAGAACCAAGCTCCTTGTACCCGGAGCTACCATCTGCATTTGAACCAACCACCATCTAGCTAGCTTTACAACACAAGTTTTCTCAGTGTTATGCACAGGTATGCTCGGTTCCTTTTATTTATAAATTCGTCCGTTTTACGTTCCCTTTCTTGAATTTGTGCAAGTCCCTGTTACCAGGGGCGCAACAACTAAATTTCCAAAGGGGGGGCAATATACCTCCCTATTGAAGCGGGGGGGTCCGGGGGTCCTCCCCCGGGTAAATTTGTATTTCAAGGTGGAAAATGGTGCTATTTAGCAGTTTTACTATCTAAAAATTGATTACACAGCACTTTCTTTGCCCCCGTTTGCCCCCACTTCAAGGTTTCAGAAGGGGGGGGGGGTGCAAAATGCCCTTGCCCCCCCCCCCCCTGTTGTTGCGCCCCTGCCTGTTACACGTCAACTCGTACTGGGACCTGCGCTGTGCTGCAGCCGAGGAGATGGCGTGACGGCAGGCGGTGCGAGAGACGCGCGTGGTCTGTGCGGCAGGCGTTCGGGTCGAGCTCGGAGCTGCTGGAGCACTTCATGGGGCGCGGCGTCATCAACTGGGGGACTCCAGTCAGCTCCCTGCTGGAGGACGGGATGCTGCTGATCCAGCAGGCGCGCGCCACGGACGCCTCGGGCCTGGTCTCCGTGCTGCTGGAGGGCCCGCCCAACTCGGGCAAGACCGCGCTCGCTGCCCAGCTCGCCAAGAACTCAGAGTTCCCCTTCGTGAAGGTCTGCACCCCGGAGGACATGGTCGGCTTCACGGAGTCCTCCAAGTGCCTGCAGATCAGGAAGGCAAGTCCCGCGACCTTCACCCCTCCTCTCTCCCCTCTCAGTGGCGTTCCCGTCTCGTGCTCGGTCGTCGGCGCGACACCCCGGCATCGCTCGCTACATCGGTGCCTCGGAGCCCACTGTAACCGTGCAGAGCCTCTGTGCATTTCCTTGTGACGTGGGTGTGTGTGTGTTGTTAAAATATTAAACGAGTTTAAGATGCACTTCCGTTTGTGTAATGTATAATTAAAAATGAAGTTTTGGTTTTATAATATACTGACCGCCACGGCTCTGCCTAGTGGAGTTTAGACACAAGTATTGTTGGTCGACAATGAAATGCTGGCTACAGCCTTAAACGTAAGAAAAGTAGTTTTATTTTACATGATGACATGTTGAGTACCACTGTTAGTGTGAAGTTGGCTGTAGCATTGCTTGTATCACGTTGTACTTGTGAGTTTTAGTTCTTTACGAAGGTCATTATGCAGTTGCAATATTCATAACATGTAGTCAAGCAAAGTTCCACTGTACGTGTGTACAAACTCGTGAATTGCGGTTGGGATCTCAATTGCATGTGGTATAGCATTTATTAATAAAAAAATACATGGATTTAAATTTAATTATTTTAAGTTCAATTACCATCTCATTTCTGATTTTTATTGTTTTAAAATATATTATGGTAGCATCAGTTGATAAATATTATTTTTAAGTTGTACGTATTTATTATTTTTGCATACACAAGATTATATATAAACTTGATAAAATATTTTTTTTTTCCATAAAGTAGCATTTTTAATGTATTCTTATAAGCTTCATTTAAATCAGTAGGGAATGCAATTGAATGAAACCTGAACAATCAGTTGAACTAAGATTGAGGGTGTCTTTAAGGTTACAAAAGTTATGTAAGGAAACTAAGAATTGGTCACGAAAGTTGCAGTAAAGTTCCAAAATTAGCAGGAAAAGTGCTGGAAGTCAGAAACTGAACAAATTTACGGCAGCATTTTGCAGAGGTTTTTTTTTTTTTTTTTTTTTTTTTTTGTGTCTCGACTAAGTGTATAGTCACACATTGAATATAAGTAGTTAGAGACTGTCCACTTCTTAATCATGTACAAAATATCTCTGATAAACGATTTAGGTTTCAAATGTAAAATTCGGCATGTTCCTGTGAATAGATACTTTTTCTGTAGTTTTAATTTTGCGTATTATATGTTAAAAAATGATGCTGATGGATAGAATTTGTAATAAAAACTTATTAAAAGGTTTTTTAAAGGTAGAGTCATGCGAGTGTAGGCTTTATAGGTCGAGTCGAGTTCGTGCGAGTATTCAAGTTATGTTTCGAGTTCGAGTTAAATTCGAGTCGAGTAGTAAAATGCGTAAATATCCATTATTTTATATATGACTGCCATGTTTAAAGACCAGCAGATATCAAGGCCCTATACAAATCTCGGGTGTGAGGATGAATGGGCCCTGGCGGCTAGCGTTCTGCTGAGAAGCTCCGCGAGAGGCGCGCGGTAGAGCGGCGAGTGATTGCGGGGGTGCGGGACAGGTGTTCGACGACGCCTACCGCTCGCAGCTGAGCTGCATCCTCGTGGACAACATAGAGCGCCTGCTGGACTACGGCCCCATCGGCCCGCGCTACTCCAACCTCACGCTGCAGGCCCTCCTGGTGCTGCTGAAGAAGGAGCCGCCCCGCGGCCGCAAGCTGCTCATCCTCTGCACCAGCAGCCGCAGGTACGCCCGTGTCGTCCCCACACCCGTCCATCACGGTTCGCCGGCGTCTGCTTACACCCGGAGTGGTGCCAGGCCCTGACCGAGCAAAACGTGTGTGTGGTTCTTATTTTGGCTCTAATATTTACTAAACGCTTGTTTTGATGAAGTTAGTTCAATCCCAACATTCAGCGGCTGCACATCAGCAAACAATTCCCACAGGCCACTGAGGTCTTGTAGGCCTCGTCGTCGTCTTTAACCATCAGTATAAAACCATATTTAGTGAACGTTTTAGCATCAAACTGTTTGCTGAGTCCCGGTCGAAACTGTATCATGCACAAGAATTATTCACCACTATGAAACAAATCATTTTTCTTCTCTTTCGGATGTTAACTCCTTTTTATAACAAAGGGACGGTAATATCAATTCAAAACACTGTACATTTACATGCTTGCCTATTGAATACAAAGTGTTAGTTTACATTGATATGATTTATTTTTGCAATTTACTATTATTGCCTAATTATTTGAGCTTTTGTTTCGATTTTGGAAAATAGAGTACAGCAGCTCATTTGACTCCTATTAGCCAATCACTGCTATATTGACGTTATGTCATTGAATGAATCACCATAATTTTTATTTTGGATCTTTGTTATATTATATAATCTAAAGTATAATAATGTACGCAGGCTTTCACGGCCATTGTCTGAAGTAGCTTGATTTCTGGGTTGTAGCCGTGTCCTTGGCGAATAATTCACCGACATTTCGGTCGAAATTGCATCTCATGATCTCATCATCTCATGATGGCGACTGCAATGTCGACCGGAACGTCGGTGAATTAATCACCAAGGGCACGGTTACAACCCAGAAGCCAAGCTACTCCAATCTAAAGTATAGTTGGTTTGTTTATTTTTCAAATGAAGCAAATACCATCTGCAATGTTTATGTTTACATTTTGGTTTGTGAGTATCGTCGCTTGAGAAAGACGTAATGATGTCATTACGTTGGCGCTACGTTTGAACTGATTTGTCGACGGGTGAGATTTGTGCTACCACAGAATCAATTTTTATTGTGTAGCTAATTAGGCCGCCACGTCTCAGTTTGTATTGGAGATGAAGGATGGAACTTTGTTAATTCAGTTCAGCTATGCTGGTTTTCGATAACACCATATTCAGATGTGCTACTTAGATTATGTATTCAACATCCTGAGGTATCATACAATTGGACTTGTAGCAATTAATCCATCAGTGTTAAAAACTATTTTCAACATACTTTTTAAACGTACAAGTATAATTTTTATTATTTAAAAATTTTGTAATTATTGTACTGGCAGTAATGGACTAACTCAAGAGGTCTGGGTTTGAAAATTCATGCAAATTTTGTGACACTTTCCTGGAGATTTATTCTGAAACGCTATTGAATCTACATGACCAACATAACTTCAGGAGTCTTGTATCCCACTGGTAACCATTAGGCGTGCAAGTTGCTGGGAACTAGGTATTTAATATTAATAATTTTTTATCTTTAATTTATCGAGAAAGATTTATTATTGTATGTTACTGTAGATTTTGCACATTAATTGCTGTATATTGTTTTGCAGTGTGTTGTGTTGTCTTACGTGCAGTGAGGAGTGCCAAAGTGTCATTCAGTGTGTTCATTTGCATTATAATATTGTTTACCTTTCTTGCTGAACCATACAATATTGTCATTTACTCCAATAACTACATTAGTTAATATGAGCAGAAATTCAATTCATATTGGTATAATTCTCGGAGCATCATTTTTAATTACAGTGGTGACCCATGGTACAGTAGTTAAATCAGCATATACAATAATTGTATTGTATTTTGTTCCATTATGTTGTAATATTTTATTTTATTTATACACTCTAATTACACTGAAGGTACATTACTTTCATTAAAAATAGCAAAAATTTATTAATACATGATAATTATGTTAAACACTTACAAAACATTTGAAAAATTTTATTAAAAAGATAAGTATTTAAAATGTTCATAATTAAATGTTTGTTAAATGATTCATAGCAAAAACGGAATACTGCAAAACCAAGCTACAATTACTGGGAAGATGAACAAGAAAAATGCAAATCATCAATTTGACTCATTTGTCATTCCATTCATTTCTGTACGAAAATTTTTTTTCACAACATATTATTTTACTGTATCTTTGTGAAAACCATGCAATTTATACAACTGGTTTCTTTCACTACTTATTTTTAAGTTATACTTTAGTATTGAAGAAAAGTTAGGACTGACTTGATAGTGTTACAAGCAAATTGGCATCTCGTATTAACAGGCCTTTTAAGTCTGTGGAATGTAGTAGTTGTTTGATCATTCTCCGGCAAATCTGTCTCACTTTTTAATAATTTCCCTGTTAATCGGCAGGCAAGTTCTGGAGGAGATGGAGATGATGTCTGCGTTCACGGCGGTCCTGCACGTCCCCAACATCTCGAAGCCGGAGCACCTGCTGGCCGTGCTCGAAGAGTCGGACGTGTTCGACAAGAAGGACATCGCCAAGATCAGCCGCAAGATCCAGGGGCAGAGGTGCGTGCTCGCGCCTTCTGTCCCTCTCTTGGCACGGCGTGCGGTCAGGCGTCGCGTTGCTGCTGTGGCTGCCCCTCGAACTAACACCGTGATTAGTTCAGGGAAAACAGAACGCTAATCAAATACCTTTTTTTCCATAAAAGTTTATATTAAAGTAATTTGTTTCCCAGTAATGGAAGTTTGCTTTGTTATCCTCCATTCTAGTCAAGTCACTAGTCCTATTAAAATAAATTTACAGTATTAATTATTTGTCTAAATACATTTAAAATAAACACTTGAATAAACATCATAAAATTAAATTAGAGCAGAAAAATATCATGGGCTTTATTGTTTACGTAAAAGACTTTGGGCATAACATTTCCTTTCTAAGTAGGTGCTAACAACATTTCTGATTTACAAAATAATAAAGTTATTAATATAGGAGATTTTTGCAGTTCTGATAAGAATAAAGAAGCACAAATTAATGTTTTTATGCTAACAAGAAAGTTTTTTTAACCTGTTAACGTAATTCCTGATGCTGCTAGGCACGAAGTGAAGCCCTGAAAGCTTTTGACTTTTCTCACCAGAGCTGCTACTGACTTGGCGTAATACAAACATGGGCTGAAAACTCGGGTGTCTGAGATATTTCTGCAAAATATAAATCACTGTTGTATGTTAATTGTTCCAAGTTAAATAACCAAAGAAGGAATAAAATAGCTATTAAGGAAAGGGTTTGTTGATTAGTCATATTATTAATTTGTTGCATTGTGTTTGATGGTGCTCAACTCGCGTTGCCATTGTGCCGGCATGCAAATTATAATTCACGTAGATGAAAAGGAGCACATCTTGGAATATATGACAGCAGTTTTTCAAATAATCTGTAATTTATTGGCGTCGTTACTTCGAAACCGTACAAATCAATCAGTGTTATTTTGAGGGGCGAGCGTATAGGGTTTAGGAGTATGGGAGTACCCAGAGAAAAAAACAATTCGGCATTTTTGCTCTGTACGAGTTTCACTAGCCAAAGTCCTGAAAGACCTGCTTGCAATAGCATCCAGGATACAGAGCTAGTTGAAGCAGTTGCAAGACTCTGGAGCCTTTTCCCGGAGGGCCCGGCTTCAATCCTTGTCCAGATGTTATGATGGCTGCTTTCACTGGTTCCTGAAATTACCTCAGGCAGAGGACCCAGACTAGTTGTCTCCACCTACCTTGGTGCACATATGAGGTGCAGAGCTTTAGAAAACTATTTTGAAAACTGCTCAAGATATACCAGTGGTGTCTGTTTACGAAAAGCTTTTACCATTACACTAAGAACGGATGTGTATTTATGTTTCCGTATTTTATTTTTTAAACTTTGTCTTTAGAAGAGTGAAAATCGCTAAAAAGATATTTTCAGAATACTAATGTTCATGCATGAAACACCCAGCGCAGATTCTCGAAAGCATTCAACGAACTTGCTTTACACCTTAATCTTCATTCCTTCGCCATGTAATGTTAAGGTTACCGCTCATATCTGGTAGTGGTCCTATGCACGATGAGAAGGCTGCGCGCCAGTTCAGAGACGACATCCCGCTTGAAGCACCAGCGAGCGTCCCACTGACACTGATGCACCCTGGCTAGGCGGGCTCCTTAAACTCAGTGCATCATGGCCGGACCGGGTCGAGCGAGTGTCTGGGTCGCAGGTTGTTCATCGGCGTCAAGAAGCTGCTGGCGCTGATCGACATGGCCCGCCAGACGGAGGAGGAGTACCGGGTCATCAAGTTCCTGTCGAAGCTGGAGGAGGAGGGAGCGCTAGACATGGGCTCCACCATGAAGTAGACGCCAGCACACCTCCCGAGTTCCAGAGTTCTGGTACGTGGCTCTCTCTTTTCTGCTTTGTCAGTGAACACTGTTTTGTTTGACAGATGCATTGATTATTTGTTGACATTTAATTTTCTCTCAAGATTCTGGACTACAAGGGAAATTCTTCAGAACAGTTAGTTGGATAGCTTTATTTAGAATATTTTCTATTTTTCTCAATATCGCTTGCCTTGATACCATTTCAGATAATAGAACAATAATCTAATTTTGATCTTATGCATAGTGTATCATTGGGAAAGCATGATATCAAAAGTTTAATAAAATGGATTGGGCTGATTGCACCCACTGAAGATCAAGCCTTTTCCTCAGTTTTCTCAGTCGAGCTTACACTGCAATATCTTGACTGTCTGTGTATTTAAGCCTTAATGAAACCATGAATGTTGTAATAATTATAAAAGTATTAGGTCATAACTGGTTTTGGAAATTTTTTTTATATTTATCGCCAACCAACAACTCATCGTTGGATACAGTACTCTTCAACATGATGTTTGTCAGGTTGAAAGAAAACTGGTATTTTAGTTTGACTTGCTTGACCTCCCTATTAGGAAGCTATATGAAAGCCTTTATAAATATAGTTTGAGGTTTTATTAGTTTTTGCTAAGGACAAGACTATATTGAAATATTGAAATACATACCACCGCAAAGCATGTCAGTACAACATGTAACACTGAAATGCGAGTTAATTCACCATTTACTACCGAAATGTAACTAAAACATAAAATCAATCTGAAATTTGGCAAAACTTAACTCAACTTATACACAATTTATCTTTTATTAAGGTAAATACATAAATAAATTACAGTAAACTCTCGATTATCCGTGTTAATTGGGACCTTCCGATGCCCGGATAATTGAATGCCCATAAAAAAACCCGGATAATCCGTTTCACCACTTAAAAATGGTGTATTTACTGGCAAAAGTTGGTCTCTTCAGTAGAATTATATGAGTACAAACAAAGGCTTTGTATACCGCGTCCCAGCTTATTGGACCGTAAACAATACTGACACTGTGTTGCCACCATCCTTCTCCTGTCCCCTTTATTGCTTCGGGAGGGAGGCGGCAGTCCCAACTCAGCATCTCCCTCCACCCTTTTAACGACCTAAACCAAACATACAAAGCATTGTCAACATCTGCGTGGGTAGATGTTTTCATGCTTTTACGTTTAGAAGGCCCTGCCACACTGTCTGATCTACTAGCAAACTGCAAAAGTTTTTCTTCACTTTTATTAATGTCTCGCACGGTTTGGATTCCAATTTCATATTCCTGTGCTAATTTCGCGGCAGTTTCTCCTTTTTTTAACCTGTCCACAACTTCTAACTTCTCTGCTATTGTCAGCACTTTACGTTTCCTTTTACCAGACATCATTACAAAAACAAATGTGCCTGGGAGAACTGATGTTAATAACTGCGTGCAAAATGCCTCTAAGGAGTGTGGAAAAGTAAAAGAGGTAGAGGGACCTTTTTTTTTTAGCGTGGCGGGGCGCTGTGAATAAAAGGGGGGGGTGGGGGAGGGAGTTGAGCCGGAAGCAGCAGTCACGGCATTCCTTTTTGGTTTAAAGTGTGACAAATTGACGGGTGAAGATGGCGGGGGAACGAGGGTCTGAAGGGTCAGGTAAAAGGCTTTCTGACACAGCAGTAAAAAAAAAAAAGGTCTTTTTTTTACAACTTCATAAAAAAATCAAGCACGGATAACCCGAAAACCGGATAATCCAGGCCCGGATAATCGAGAGTTTACTGTAAATGAAGTTTATTTAGCATGTATTTTGTTTTAAGTATGTAAACTATTTGGATTGGAAAAAAAACTAATATAATATTAATGACTGCACATACATATTTCAAACACAATAAAACTTGCTGATTTATTTTTTCCTGAGTATTTCTTTTCTAGATATGCTTATTACTAATGAATGATTTTATTGTATAAGTGCATGTGTATCAACTCAAAATGAGACTATTTTTGGTAAAAATAAGTAATAAGAATTTTAGTTTAGTATTTGTTGAAAACTACACTTTTTTTTTTTTACGAATAAAGCCAATGTGTAAAAATAAAAACAATAACATTGAAATATCCTGTTTAAAAAGTGAAATTGACCTGAAAATAAATAATAAAATTTTGTTCCAAGTTGTTGCATACCTACAGTTTATGCATCCAAGTTTCAAACCCATATGCATTTGGTGTTCGCCACGTTTAAGTTGTAAGTAGCAAGTGGTGGTTCTTCTGCGAGTACGTAGTTGTGTTGGTAACTCAGCCTTGTTATGTCCCGGGTGCCACAGCAGGTAGAGAACCATTTGGGCGACTCCGCTATCCTGCGCTCCATGCGACTGTGAGCATGTACGTGCATAGCCGCCGTGATCTCGGATGTCGGCGGCACGGCAAGACATCAGTAGTATTGCATACCCGTATCTGTCGTAATCTGCGCTCCCTTTACGGGTAGTATTTATTGTTTGTAATGTTGTACATTCTGTATATTACAGACATTATTGTCTGTGTAAATATTCATTCTTTGCAGATTTATTTTTCTCGTACTTTGTGCAGTAAGTAGGGATTTTCTGTTGGATGCAGAGTTTTGAAGCTGTTTTGTATGTTCAGATGTCTTAAATCATAGCGACACAAAGGAACCCTTCTGCTGGTGGAAGATAGGTAATCAAGTACTTAGTTTTTGATTTGGAAGTACTAATGTGATAAAGTTTAGTGTCTTCTTAAAATGTCTGATTAGTCAAAATAATGTCTTAAAGGTTCATATTTTCTACCAGTCTTATTTTAGTTTATTCAAACCTTAATAAATATTTGAAAATTTGTAAGCTGCAAGTAAAATAGGCAGTGTTTGTGTTAATTTGACATTTTGCCATCACCATCTACACGCTGATTATTAAACACTCAAACTCAAGACTGCCATAAATGACAAATTCTTATTGGCTGGAATTAAGATTTATAAGAAACACTAATGATATTATTAACAATTCATTAAAACCTTTTTCCCCCCTTTCCCAATATCAGTGATATATTGAGAAGGTATAAATTTTCATGATTATAAATTTTACTTTACTTCATAAGTACATATGTAATGTATTTCTACATCATGACAATTGAATTAATTTTGTAAACATTTTTATATTGTCTAGTTGCTCATGATGTCTTTCTAAATGCCAGTCAAGTCCTTGAAGAATTATTGTTTGATAATAACTTTTTATTATGCAGAAGGCAGTGGTGTGCCATCGCTGTATCATCCTGTCTCGAGAACTTGGGGCGTATCGCAATGTCCACTGCCGTGGTATCTCACTCCTGGTTGATCAGTCGTGATGTGTCTTCGTTGCTCTTGTCTTTATTCAAACAAAAAGGCTAATTATGAGCGTACTCTTAACAGTTGTGACAATGATAATTTTTTGTCCTCCCACCCTTTTGATTTATTTTATTATTTTATTTTTTTCTCAACATATCCTGAAGTTTGTGTTCTCAATCTGGCATGAACGGGAAGGTGGTTGCTTCATGCCTCTTGTCGCAGCTAAAGTAGGAAGTCTCAAACTGTCACCTACAATATATTTTATGGTTCGGTTTGTACAGTGATGGTATACAAAGATCCTAACAAACAAAAATTGTAAGAATGTTGTAACAATTATTATGAAATGTATTGAGTGAAATTAGTTAGTTTTGAGGTTGCAATTTTCAAATGTTTCTCAAATTTCAAAATAGTTTTACATTTTTGAATTTGCAGTTTCAGAAGGTTGGTATCAAAGCATTCACTCCTCTGCATTCAACAACTACTTAAAAGAACCGATTAGAGTGTAACTTCAAATTTCATTAATGTTTTTCTTGTTAAAGTTTTCATTAGTGGAAAAAGTGGCAATTAATTTACTTCGCCAGCGAAGTATCTAAAGGATTTTAACATTAATACAATGTTGCAACAAGACATTCTTCCATTCTGTCGTAAAGCTAGTTGTGATAGTGTAACATCTTTATGGAGCATTCCTGTTCAAAGCTCTAACATGAATACAGATTTCTTCCTGTGTGTTAATCTCTAAACAAAGTGAAGTATAATTGGTGAACAAATTATTTGGTAGCTTGGCACTCATGTGTTTGTGGAATGTGCACCTAAATGTCTAAATAGGAAAAGCCTTGTTTTTGTTTCGATTTAAATTCTATACATGTTGCAATCTAATCCTTTAAATACTGTCTTGCAATAAAGCATAGTATATAAGGTACAAAATAGAAGTTGTTGATGTATACCATACAGTATATTGTCTCTGTGTATTGTGAGTCCCTATGTCTGGTGGTTTTTTAAAGCCAATTTTGTTTCACCAGTAGTTATTATAAAAGCACAAAAATTATTTGCTGAAAATAAATTTATAATTGACCACAAATTGTAAGTTAATGTAAATGTTCTGTAATTTACGTAGATATTTATTAGTTCTAAAAAGTTTTCTATAAAAAAAATTGAAATGTTTGTAAAGAGTAACATAATGTTTACCAAAAGAAACAACATTCCTGTAGTTGACATACCAGTTATGTTATCGGAGAACGAAGTTGCATTTATAGAGCTAGGTTGAAAATATAGGTTAGCTAAAAGTTCTCCAGAGTTATTTTTTAATGACTGGATGATTGATTGAAGTTTGTATGCATCGTGTGAATAACAATTGTGTGCTTGTGTCCATATTAAGTAAGTGTGAGATGTATGGCAGATATACTCATGTAGTCTCATGGATGCATGCAGTTCAGTGTATAGTGTATAATATTGTCATTCCATTCATACTTGTTATGAAGAGAAACGATTGAAACCTAATAATGTGCAAGTTTGGGAACCGTGCCTCTAGTGGTGTGGAGACTGAATCAAATAAAGTAGAATTAATTTTTTAACTGTGATATTTTAATATTTTTATTTGTTTATGTTTTATTTGTTGCACCAGTTTCGTTTATTTATTTCACCTATCTTACTTTGACTTTGGCTAAATATCTTTCTGGTGTAAATAGTTATAAATGCTATTGGGGGTAAATTCTTAGGTATAAGTATAACTATAGGAGTATGTTAGTATATGCATTGGTAAAATATTTTGTACAGTTCTTATAAAAGGGCCAAAAGAAAACAATAAAAATATTTGTGTTGTGTTTTTTGGGAATGTGTTGATCTAAGCATATGTCACTGTTTGGTTTGTTTGGTTGTATATAGCTAGTTATCATTTCACATTATTAACTGTCAGACTAGGTATCCATGACATGCTAATGTTGGTAACATTTTGTTGCTGTCTATGCAAACTTGAGTTATGGCTACATTCAAACCTGTCCAACAACTTGGACTTAAAATATTTACGAAATATCAGTCTAAGCATTTCACAGTTGTTTAATGTAAATGTGAAAACTAGGCAGTACCATCTTCTGTTTAGTTGCAATCAAATGAAGCACTCTGGTAAGTTAATTTTCATAGTGAACTGTGTTTTTTAGTTGAGTGTGTTGCACTCAGTCAACACTTGAACATTCCCTGTCATACTCTTTACCTTTTCTCTCCCTCCAACTTTCTCTTTCCCTTCCCCTCACTTCTTATCCTTTGTAGAACCATTAAATAGTTAGTAAACTCTTTAAATTTGGGAATCTGAACAGTATTCTTACATTTATTTGTAAACAAGCTGTTAGTGATGGTTGGCATTGAGTTCACTGTTAGTTGAAAAATTGAAATTTAAACTGGTGATTTCAGATTCTGAGATATGAAGTATCATCTACCTGAATATTAAAAGTATTGGAATTTATAATGAAAGGTGGCTTCACTACATGCATTGACAATTTGTTTTTTTGTTTTTAAACAAAATGAAGAATGCTGGCTTAGGAATAGTTCAGCAGTATCTTGAGTATAGATGACTGCAAACTGCTGTACAGTTTTATGTCATATGAAATTTTATTGTATGGCATGGAATGAATGTGAGTAAGATGCAGTTTGTTTTTTTGCGTGGATGTCATAAGCAACATCCATTGTCGAGGCTCTGCAAGTTGTTGAAGACATTCGTCCTTTGTCTCGGGCGACCTTGAAAGCATTACAGATTTATCAGTGCAATTCCAGTCGCAGTAAACTTATGTGGGCGTTACTATTTGCTGGTATTATTTTCATGAGTTGTAGGTATTTGTTTTTGTGATGGATAAATTTAATGACTGAATTAAAACAATTTGTTTCATTCTGTCGTCACTTGATTATTGAGCACGTGTGCTGTTTAAGTGCTTTGAACCACCTGTTTTGAATGGACTGAGCATGTGTGTGTTGGACCTTGATTGGCTAACAGTTGTATTGATGTGTTTGTTCTCGTATGACACATCTACTCTTCAGCTTCAGCTTGGGAAGGCCTGTAAGTATAAACCCTGTGATTTCACAGCATTTGTTTACGTGTTTCTCTTGCGTCCTAGGACGGTGGTCTGTTGAACATGCCTTAGATGCTACGAGCCTTTGGCAAAATTTCCCCGAGTGTGTCTTTGATGAGCAAGCAACGTAGGGAAGAATCAGCCAATAAGGTCATGCTTACCAGACTAAGTCCAGCTTGCCGCTGTAATATAGAGTGGGATTGTTGCTTCAATAACCTGTATTTCAAATCCTGAGTAGGGTTTACTTGGAAGCCTTACATTTGCTCTTGAGTTTGAGGGTCATAGGCCAGGTATGACAAGCAACTTGCGACCCTGAAGTAGTCGACCAATGAGAAGCACAGGCACTCGGGTGTACGACGCTCTGAGAAGTGTTGCCTGTCTGCAAATGAATCCACAAATCCCCAGGTTCCAATTAATAATTGAATTTATAAATTAAAAATGATGCATTGCATATAAGTGAGCAGTTCATGTATATAAAGTTTGCTGTTTGTAAATAGTGAAGTTGAAGAGTTTCACTGTGTGTATAGCAGTTGTAATTATGTAACTGATGTTATGTTTTCAATCTTTGTTAATGATCTTGTTGCACCATTAAAACCAATCACTTTTGTGGATACTGACTGTTCTGGGAATTTTATTGAACCTTTCCTATGGTGTGAATAATAGCAGCTGAGATTTACTCCAAGTTTTGTGCACATTATTCAGTTCAGGAATAATACATCAGCTCTGAAATGCTAACAGTTAATTTACCCAAACTGAAACATATTTTTAATTACTGTTTTCAAATCGGTCCATCCATAGTTTTGTAATTTGTGACTTGCCATTATTTCAGTTTTGATACAGTTGGATGTCACATGACAAATGGACAGATACATCACAGTTGCTGAACAATTTTTGATGTGTATCTGAAATTTAATGAATTATTTGAATTTTGTTGCATGAAAAATCAGCTAACATTAAGTGCTGAAATAGCTTATGTGTTAAGGAAGCATTGCTAATGGGTTGTATCATGCCATGCAGCAATACAGCGCTACAGCTAGGCAGAATGCTCTGTGTTCATTGTTGGGTCTTACGATGTAAACTCCACTGGTAAACATTCCCTGACAGTTGTACAAGATATGGTGCAGCTAAACACATGCTTAGGTGTCAGTAATGCTTCTCTGAGAAAAGCAAGTCAGATAGGGTCACAATGATCAGCATAGAGTTACACGCAATGTAAGACTGGCAAATACAATGGATGTAGCCTAAAACCATATGATAAAAGGGGAGGGGTTGTTGATAGCTGTCAAGCCATGTCAAAAAAAAAAACTTACTGGTTCATACGAAAGCATTGATATTATTACAGTTCAGATTATTTTTCTGGTACATGCTGCATCAGGACTTCTCTGATTGGAATTTTTTTTTTATTTCTCCAATTCTGATTTTTTAAAAATAGATTTTTGCTATTGTACAAGAAAATAAAAATTTCTTCACAATTTTGGAATATTATCTTAACTGTTATGCCTATTGTGTGTTGGTTTGGAATAGGTGATAATGGCATTGCATGAAATCATATGTATATTATGTAAGTTAAATAATTTTGATTCTGATTTCTGTATGAATACAAATTCTAGGATACGAGTTAAAAATGCAAGTTTTAGGTTAAATCAAAGCCATATATCTCACGATTTTTAAAATATTTTCATGGAAATGTGTCATTGCTGGTTTTAACGGTCTGTCATGGAGAAACCACAAGTATGAGCAAGAAAAATGAATACACAAACATACAGAAAACAAGCCGAAAAAAGACAATGTCAATGTTAAACACACATACAGCACAGAGAGAATTCCGTGGATGGAATTAGTCTGGAAAAATATTGCAAAATTGATAAACAGCGGGCTGACAACAATGAAGACAGTTGTAACCGTAATAGAAAATACAACCACCTTAAGGGGCCCGCCTCATCAGGGGTGTATCTGTGTTAGTGAGGCGGGGTGATAAGTGCGACGCTCGCTGGTGCTTCAAGCGCGGTATAGCCTCTAAGCGCAAGTCTCTGAACTGACGCGAAGTCTTCTCGTCGTCACAGGATAACTGTGTAATTTGAGCGGTGACCGTAACATTATATGGTGGAGAAATGAAGATAAAGGTGTTATGCAAGCCCCTTAAGTGCTTTCAAGAATCTGTACTGGTTGTTTTATGTCTAGAAATTACTCTGAAAACACGCATTTTAGGCATTTTAACGCTTCTAAAAATACAGTTTAAAAACATGATCCAAAATTAAAAGTACTTTTCGGGCCTCAGCGAACTCGTAAATAGGCCCCACTCGGATATCTTGAGTAGTTTTGAAATCGCGTTGTTTTTCCTGAAGCTCTGCACACCGTATGTGTGCCCAGGTAGGCGGGGCCCTTAAGACAAAACAGTGATGCACAGGTAAACCCAGTGACGAAACAAAACAAATATTTTGGACAACACAATGATGACTGTAAACTTTCTAAGACAAACAGTTGCAATGTTTCAGGAACGGACATCTGTTCTCGTATCAGGCACAAACAGACTGGTAGAAAAACTTTGGTTATGTGTTTTACCACCACACCTAGTGTGGTCAATGACAGGCTAGCAATCACCTGATTGGTTGTGAACCTAAGAGGTTTTGTTATTGGCTGGTGTTCTGCTGCAAGGGTTTTGATTTGTAGAATGACTATCTCTTGTTTTTGCTGACTACAAATGCCTATTCCTTCAGTTTCCTTTTAATTGGGTTTTCTTCCGGTACGAGTGGAGTGGCTTGCTCTGCTAGTTTTTCTGATGTACATTCATCCGCAATCAAGTGAATTCTGATAAACACAATTCTGACATTGAAAACTGGTCTGTGGCTGGTTTTACTTTGATGATCATGGTTTTGATAATGTAATTGATTTGAAAACTGCATCAAACCCATGATTTGTTTCCTAATCTTCCTATTTTTGTCTGAGACGTCATGGACATACACAGTGGCGTAGCCAGGATTTGTGTATGGGGGGTGTTAAGAAGCATGCCCCCCCGCCCCCTCACCGTATTAAAGCGCGGGGTCCGGGAAAATTTGGATTTTAAGGTGTAAAATAGTGCCATTATAGCAGTTTTCGGTACTTAAATTTAAATATTGTAATGGTAAAATTTTTATTAATTTTAATATGAAATTTGTTTGAGTCATGAATAAGAAATTAATTAAAGATTTGGTGCTAAGGGGGGGGGGGGGTTGAACCTCTAACCCCCCCCTTCCCGGCTACGCCCCTGGACATACAGAATAACCAACGTGCCAATTGGTTTTTTTGGCAGTTTCTTGTAGAATGGTGTGGTTTTTGTTGGTTGTCATGTGCTGTTTTATGATGCCAGGTGGGTAACTATTTGCTAAGAGTTCATCTCTCAAGTGATTATGTTCATTAGCGACTGATTTCATGTCAGAACTAATTATTTTTGATTGGTTGATCAAAGTGTGAATTATGCCAGTTTTAGCGCTTTTTGGATGGTTGGAATTCAAGTTCAGGCATTGGCCTGTATGTGTTGGTTTCCTGTGAACTTTAGTGATGATTTTTCCATTTTCCTTGGAGAACAGACCATCTGTCCAAATTTGGTAGAGAAAATTGGAGGGCCAATTTGCAAATTTCACCCGAGTGTCTTGTACAACTACCCTTTTTAATTTATCAATTTTTTATTTAAATATATTCAAACAGTTAAAAACATATTATTTTATTGGATAATGAAAATATGTAATGTATCATCTGTTAATAAATGAAAAGAAGAGAAGTTAAAAAAGCAGAGTAAATAATTACTTGCTAGAATATCGTAAATTTTTTTTTTTTTTCGGAATCTAGCCTGATTATGTAATTTAACTGTTAAAACACATTTATTTTTTGTTTTAAGAAGTTTAATTTTGCAAGAAATATGAAAACATATAAATTTAAAAAAATCCTAGTGGGTATGAAACCTGAGCCTGCAGACTATCAGCCCATGCATTTTACCACTACACCACTCCGCTGACTTAACAATTGAAAAAATAAAATTGGTCAGATAGTATCTTTGTTAGGTTAAATCTTTAATTGACGATTGTGGCAAAAAAAAACAAGTTATTGTTATGTATTCAAACCCTATACAGCTTCCAAATAAAATAACCCTAATCTTTACACAATGTTTAAAATGAACAGTTTTTTAAAAAAATGAAGATACTTTTATATTGCCATCACCTGTGGTCCTACGTCCAACACGTCAGGGTGAACTGAGTGTGGTGGATGCGAATTTATGCGAAGAGTGCCAGGCTAGTCTCCAGAGCTAAACACGAGAGAGGGGTAGGTCGTTGGCCGTGTGTGGTGCTCTAAGTTCGAGGCTGCAATAGTATGGGTCCTATTATAACTATTATTGCGGCACTCCCCTATACAGCTTAAGATGCTGTTGCCTAACTTGTATAATGAGGTGAAAAAATAAAAAAATAATTAAAACTGTGTGATCGATAAACTTTAAACACATGCATTTATCAGGACGCTACACAGCCGCGTTGGCAGATCATACACTATAAAACAGTGTTACCATAAACACTTGTGATCTGATTCTGCGGCAGTCTCTTTAACCATGCGTCCCACGGACAGTGCGCCAGACACCACTATAACTGGTCAGTCCCGTGGAGTGAGTTCTACATATCAATAGCTGTATAGAATGATAGTGCAGACAGTGGGTGTGTGTACGACACAATTACACACAGATCTCGGGGTGGAAGTCGGCCAGTGCCGTACGTAAGCAAATTGCGCACGGGAGGGTCTATCGGCAGTTGAACAGTAGCCGGACAAATTTGATCTCTTACTGTGAAATGGTTCGAAGTCGCGATGGTGAGCATAGACCAAGTCTTCTGCTTAATTACTAACGGAACAGAACAACACGATCAAAGTTGCAACATTGAAGGCTGTTCTGTGACAGAAACCGCGTGTGCTCCAGACTGCCGGTGATGGGATAGGGGCGGGAGCATCCTCTTGCACCAATTCCATACAAACAAAACTTAACTATTCTTACATAGACTTACGGACTAAGAGTCTTACAGCATTCCTTTATAATAAATGGTATTAAACATTAATTTAACCTATATGTGATTATTTATGTTATGAATAATTATTGCCTGCTATAGTCAAACGGAAGATTGCTCGCCACGTACTTACACTATTTCACTTAATATATACCTACTTTAACTCCCCCCATCAAATAGTGTTGAAGGCAGTACCCACAAATAATGAGAGTTGATTTACTATAATGCCCTGAAGGGGCTACACACCTTAACAAAGCACTTCCCTTTGTGGAGTTTTTACCAGATTCAATTTATATAGATACATTCTTGATGAGGGGGAGGGGGGAGTTTGACTGAGCCCTCCCTACCGTCGACCAACTGCCCTGCGCGGACATAATGCAAAGGTGTGTGCCGCCATCAGAGTCCGTTATTAGCGGGTTGGGGATCGGGATTAGTGACTATAGGAGGTACGACTTCAATGCGAAACTCTCATTTAATTCAATGTTAATGAAGGGGATACCTATTACTAGCGGCGTAAGTTTTCAGTCCCCCGCGAGCTTTAATAAGCCAATGGAGAATTAAGGTAAGTTGCAAGACCTATCTACGTATATGACCGTGTGTTTGACAGGTCGTTCCTTCCGAGCCATGTGCAGAAGTGCGCGACCCGAACGAGTGCAGTGTAGTGTAAAGTGTATCCCTGAACATAGCGCCGCAGTGACTGTGTAACACTTCGTATGAAAGATTCATTACTCAGTCGAATACCATGCCTTAAAACAGCTGATAAATTCATCATGCAAGACGAACTTTCTTCTCCTTAATGTCTAGCGAAGCTCTCCTTTCCTTGCGATCGTGAGTGAGCATTCCGCAACCTACATAAAAACTGTCCCAATGTCTGTACATCACTTCGAATTAAAGATTCTTTATTCAGTCTATTACACTGTTTTGGAAAATATGAGAAGCTGTATCATGCAAGACGAACTTCCTTCTCCTTGATATTTAACGAAGACCTCCTACTCTTGCGTTCGTGAGTGAGGATCACTGCATAAAAACATTTGTACAACTCATTGAATAAAAGATTATTTACTGAATCGATTACATTGTTTTGAGACAGCTAAGATACGCTATCATACAAGACAAACTTCCTTCTCTTTGATGTCTAGCGATTAGCGAAGCACTCTTTCTTTTGTGATCGTGAGTGAGGATCACAAATCCCATATTAAAAAAAATTATAATACTTACCTCATCGCAAAATGGAACGACATCTTTTGGCAAGAATGGAAACTACTTGCAACAAGTTTTTTGTATGAGATAAGTTAACTCTCAAAACTTTCAAAGATTAGTTCTATGGTAGAGATGCTTATTGCCAACATTGTCATTTATGCACTAAATAAGCTCGAGTGAGCAATGCTCCTGGAAGTGATCTAGCAATAACTTAATTATTTATTTGCATCCGACAAACAAATGTTCTTTTTACGAACATTATTTTATAAATTAATTATTTTCAAATCAATTCAATTCACAAGAAGGATAATAAATGAGCAGTTAGATATCACAGGCCATGGTTAAACAAAACAAATAAGTTTTCTTTTATTACGTTCTAGTGGCGTGCTGATTTAGAAAAAAGAAAAAAAAAGAGATATCTTATTGGAGTCATATTTTACAGTCACTGATCACAGCTAAATTTGGTCATTTCAGGATGTGTCGATTCAAGCTGGGTCACGGGAGAAAAAAAAACCCGTCGTCTTTCATCTGATGCCTCGTCAACGTGACGTCACACTTTTATTTTTCACATAAATGATAAGCATGTATTTCTTCATAAAGTATTACTTGCTACCCGTGAGAAATTACGTATAACATTTTTAGCTTGATTCAATAATAAAGCTAAATAAATTTATTTAATTAAACATTTCTTTCTTTACATAAAACGATACAATTCTACGTTTACCCAATTAGGGTGTAGAGTTGTAAAAAAAGAATTGAAATGAACTTATAAAATAATTTACAATGGGCTGTTTTCAAAAGTAGGACTATCGACTTAAACGTCGCGCATGCGCCACGTGCGGAAATTTCACTGCCATTGCGCCGCAGGCATTTTTTTTTTTTTTTTTTTTTTTTTCGCTAGTCGAGGCGGACCGCGGTGGTGGCGGGCGCGTTAGTGAAGTTTGTGCGGGCATCGAAATATACGAGTTTAAGTAACAGCTTCCGAATGGATTTTAACAGCGATGTAATGAGTGAGATTAAGCATGAACACCGTATTTTAGAAGCTATTGATCAATTACGAAGGCGAAAAGCGCGACCAGACGCTGATAGAATATGTAGTTATTTACAGCGAAGGTTCGCCGTGTGTCCTGCGGATGCGATTATAGATTTACAACGGCTGGTAGATGCAGACATCGTCGTAAAAGTTGAATACAAGGGTAATACGAGCTACAGAAATGCTGCGAAGTGGTCGCGATACGCGATGTACAGTAAAAGTAGGGAAGAAAATCAAGGCGTGAACCAAAGCCTGAGCAGTCTAGTGAGTAGCGGTATCGCAGAATTAATTGTTCAGGAGCCTGATTACCTGGATTTTGGAGTGCCGAGACAAGAACTAAAGAAATTTCTACATGAAAAAGACAGAACTTTATTTTCAGAGCAACATTTCGACATAATAGTTCAGCGCGAGGTTGGTTCGGGCAATCTAGTGATTCTTGAAAATGGTAACTATTCGTTGGCGGACCATCCTATCCCAACCAGTCCGTCGGCTAGTAATTCAAACGGAAATGAGTTGAAAATGCTTAGAATAGATTCGCCTTGCTCTTCTGATCACCATTCCGAGGACGAGTATGTTTCCAAAGAAGACGAGGCCGACTCTAACTTAAATTCAACTTACTTTGTAAACAGCAAAAAAAAAGAAGATGCGAAAACACACGATAGCTCGCCTGACGGTGCTAGTTCACCGAAAGATGTCCCTGCGTCTGGATTTCGTGTTGGCGTTCGACGAAAGGTAAGTGCGCATTTGGGTGACCAATGTATCTACAGGAGGAACAAAAATAGTTTTTAGGTTTCGTGTTTGCAGTGTTGTTTGATCATATTTGTGCGTCTTTTCCAGCGTGCGAAGAAAGTGTTTGACCCGTCTGACAACAACATTCCAACTCGCAAACGAGGGCGTCCGGTAGGAAGCTCCAGCTCGAAGCTTGCAAATCAAAACAAAGGTGCAGTTGGAGGCGTGTGTTACCTGTGTCGCCACCAGGCGCGCAACCGGCGCGGCCAGAACGAGAAGTTGTTGTGGTGCCGGGGCTGCACCCACAAAGGTACTCTTCAGCAAACAAATGTTCCGGTAATACAGTATTTACAGTTTTAGTGTTCGGAAGAATAAATGAAGCTTTGCCAGTTGGTGTTTTAAATGGTGAAATAAATTTTCCATTTTCTTTTTTAGGTTAAGGGTTGTGGGAAAATCAAGTAGATATTTTTGGCAAATTTTTTGCTATAAAAAGTACTGGAATCACTCACTAAAATTTATAAACTAGTATTTGTTCTTGTTATTTTCAGTGTCCATAAAATTTGGCAGTGAATTTAATCAGATGTCTAATAGAACATTGAGTTCCATTCTTGATTCAGATGATTAATTTGTGCATAATGTTTAAGTTGCAGTTGTAAAGTTTGAATATGTTTAACTTAATAATGCAGTATAATTAAGGTAATTAATTTATCTGTTGTAGAAGTGTCGGTTTGATTGTGTTGACAGTTCACCCGTCGTGTGCAAACTTGAACGAATCTGCGCCACCAGCGAACTGGCTGTGCTCTCGTTGCAAGACTTGCAGCATTTGTTCTGGGACTTCAGAATCTGTAAGCATTTTGGTATTCAATGAATAATAGGCTAGTACCTTCAGATAAGTCATTTGTGAAATATTTGTATGTTTCGTTAAGACACCTGCTAAAAAATATATATACACACACACACATATATATATGTATACCTTTTTATATACAAAATAGAAACTCATAACAACCTGGTCAAAACAAAGTAGCTAGTTTGAATACAGTGACGACATCCATCGTGCCTTCCTCTGTCACCAAGGTTGTTACCGCAACAGACGCGCTCCGCTGTCGCCATGCAGCAGTCGAGGGAACCTAGTTGCCGCATCTTGTACACGGACGATTGTCACTTGTCTGCACACATACACTGGGCCACTGCACTAACAGCACTCGCTCACTCCCAGTGCACACAGACAAATGGGACAGCGATGGGCAACAGCGACCTTAGCAACTGAGGAAGACACGACGGATGTCGTCAACAGCATGTGACTTGCTTTCCTAATACAGTATAAGCTATTTAATCTGGCAACGTTCGGAACCACGCGACGGCAGTGCGGTATTAGTGATTTTGATGGATTATCAAATTTCAATATACTTATAATGGGAATACCAAAGAAATATTAGTGAATAATATACAAATTTAATGTGCACATGATACATATGAGTAATAACTCATTTAATATTATGCTGTTGAAATATTTACTATGATCATTTAGTGGTGTCCTATTGCAATGGACGATTGGTTAGTGAAATGTTAATTAATTTAAATACAGTTCTTCTGTATAAATTGAAACTTTAGGAGCGAATAGCGACCTTGTCGCTTAAGCCAGCCCCACACGATACCCATTCTGTAACATTTTTGATACCTATTTTCTGTTGTCACACCTGCTCTCGTGTAGGTAATATTTCAGCACCCTTTCAAAGGGTCTGGCTCTGGGTATACACCCTTTAGTCATAGAGAAACCAAATTATTCACAGTTTAATGCCATGTTTTACTATACATTTTTCATAAATAAGTCAAACTTATGTTAATATATTTCTGAATATTATTAAATGAAATGTTTTTGATTTAAATTATATTATTCAGCACGTTTATATAATACGTACTAAAACAAACGAAAACTGGGCGGTACCGTACTTCACTGCAATGACTTGGTGTTATTTGGCTTCTTGTTTTATTTTTTCATTTTTGGTATACATTTAGTTCAGGTTCACAAGTGATTTTAAACAGAGTAACTGAACGCACAAGTGTCTCATGCCGCGTCGAGAAAGTACGCATGTGTTGCTGGGTGAAAGGCGCTAGGCGTGTCGCCGTTCCGTTACGCTTCGTGATACACAAACCGCGCGGCAACCCGTCACGCAACCCTCGACCTGTGCTGCGACACACGACGCACGGCGGCGACACACCTACTGCACTTTGAGGAGAACCTTGCTTGTAATGTATGTGAGTGTGAGAGATTTTAGAAACAAATTATTTAATTATGCGTTATCGTGCATGAAAATGGTAGAACCTACTTTTTTAATATTTTTTTTTATAAAGGAATTGTTTTATTCCAATATTTGTTATCTCACTATTCAAGTAATAATAATATTCACTGCGTGTGACATTGAATATTATAAATTAATTATAACTGAAATGATTTATGCTCAGAGAAACCAAAGTAGCACACTTTTTTTTTTGCCTTGATTCATCATATATTAATCAAAATAAGCAAAACATCTGTGGTATATCAGACATTTAAAAAAAAAAAAAAATAGGTACCCTGGAATTTTAAAATATATTCTGCATACTAATATAATAATGTTGTAGACTCAGAAAGTGACCATTGCCCTACTTGGGTGCAATAAAACAGACTGGCCACGCTGTGTTCTGGACAAGCAGTGCCAGGGCCAGGCTTGTCGTTCGTCGCTGCTCAGCCAATGGCTACTTCCCGCGATAGGCCACCATCTACTGATTCTTAGCGCCCGCGACATGCCTGGCGTTCCTCGTGGAGAGAGTGATTTGACGTGACATTTTCATGGTCGTGGGTTGTGGCCTGGCCCTGCGACTTGCAGTTACAAGTCGCGACGGCGAAACGCGACAGTAAATATTCCCCATCCCTATTCTGAACATAAAATACCACAGAAGGACATATTAAAAATAAATTTGTTTAAAAAAAACTGAATATAGTCACAGAGTGACAATTAATATTTAGCTAATCCATTTTTAGAGGATACATAATGGGAAAAAAACAAAAGAAAAAAAAAACATTTTATTAATCATTGTTATCAAGAAAAAATATGTTCAATCAATTCTCATGCTATTTCTTACATTTGCAATGGAATATAGTGTGTCTGAATCTTCTGAAAAATGAGTAGCGAGCACCTCAATCGGTTGGATTACAGAATTTACAGATCCAAAGTCATGGCAATTTAAAGTGCTTTTATGTATTTGCATTAATTTTCTGTAATTATAGTGTTATTTGTCCAGAAAAATGAGAATTATAAAATTTCAGACTGATAGTCAAGTTCTTTGTATTAATAAACAAAAATACTTATTGATGAACACAATAAAGAAACTACATAAATGCCAAGCCAATTGGATACTACTGATGATTTAGGAGTGTAAGGTTTTGGCAAAATTTTAGTTTTATATTTGCATTACCAAACCAGATTGCAAAATTAAAATTCACTGGCCAAAAATCTGTCATTTTCTTCGGCACATTTCTGCGATGATTCTGAGATAGCGTTACCGCAAGACCCCAACTACACCCTAGGTTTCCCTGCCACACAACCAATATGACAGATGTGCATGAAAAAAAATAAAGGTTGGCATTGTGATAAAAAAAAAAGTTTCTATGAATTAGTTGTCGTACTTAGTTAAAATTTAGATGCAGTACGACATTATTGACTATAGCTAACTTACAAATCTTATACTGTTTCGTAAAGTTGTACTGGGGCAGACAGCAAACATATGGAACCGAGCGTGTGTGTTTGCAGGGGGGCATGATTGTGTTGTGGGAGACTGCGAACACCTGGCTACAAGAGAGAGTGTTTGCAGGGGGGCATGATTGTGTTGTGGGAGACTGCAAACACCTGGCTACAAGAGAGTGTGTTTGCAGGGGGGCATGATTGTGTTGTGGGAGACTGCAAACACCTGGCTACAAGAGAGTGTGTTTGCAGGGGGGCATGGTTGTGTTGTAGGAGACTGAGACCACCTGGCTACAAGAGTGTGTGTTTGCAGGGGGGCATGGTGGTGTTGTGGGAGACTGCCCTGGCTACAACAGTGTGTGTTTGCAGGGGGGCATGGTGGTGTTGTGGGAGACTGCGAACACCTGGCTACAAGAGAGTGTGTTTGCAGGAGGGCATGGTGGTGTTGTGGGAGACTGCGAACACCTGGCTACAAGAGTGTGTGTTTGCAGGGGGGCATGGTGGTGTTGTGGGAGACTGCGACCACCTGGCTACAAGAGTGTGTGTTTTCAGGGGGGCATGGTGGTGTTGTGGGCGACTGCGAACACCTGGCTACAACAGTGTGTGTTTGCAGGGGGGCATGGTTGTGTTGTGGGAGACTGCGACCACCTGGATACAAGAGAGTATGTTTGCAGGGGGGCATGGTGGTGTTGTGGGAGACTGCGAACACCTGGCTACAAGAGAGTGTGTTTGCAGGGGGGCATGGTGGTGTTGTGGGAGACTGCGAACACCTGGCTACAAGAGAGAGTGTTTGCAGGGGGGCATGATTGTGTTGTGGGAGACTGCAAACACCTGGCTACAAGAGAGTGTGTTTGCAGGGGGGCATGGTTGTGTTGTAGGAGACTGAGACCACCTGGCTACAAGAGTGTGTGTTTGCAGGGGGGCATGGTTGTGTTGTGGGAGACTGCGAACACCTGGCTACAAGAGTGTGTGTTTGCAGGGGGGCATGGTGGTGTTGTGGGAGACTGCGAACACCTGGCTACAAGAGAGTGTGTTTGCAGGGGGGCATGGTTGTGTTGTGGGAGACTGCAAACACCTGGCTACAAGAGAGTGTGTTTGCAGGGGGGCATGGTTGTGTTGTAGGAGACTGAGACCACCTGGCTACAAGAGTGTGTGTTTGCAGGGGGGCATGGTGGTGTTGTGGGAGACTGCCCTGGCTACAACAGTGTGTGTTTGCAGGGGGGCATGGTGGTGTTGTGGGAGACTGCAAACACCTGGCTACAAGAGAGTGTGTTTGCAGGAGGGCATGGTGGTGTTGTGGGAGACTGCGAACACCTGGCTACAAGAGTGTGTGTTTGCAGGGGGGCATGGTGGTGTTGTGGGAGACTGCGACCACCTGGCTACAAGAGTGTGTGTTTTCAGGGGGGCATGGTGGTGTTGTGGGCGACTGCGAACACCTGGCTACAACAGTGTGTGTTTGCAGGGGGGCATGGTTGTGTTGTGGGAGACTGCGACCACCTGGATACAAGAGAGTATGTTTGCAGGGGGGCATGGTGGTGTTGTGGGAGACTGCGAACACCTGGCTACAAGAGAGTGTGTTTGCAGGGGGGCATGGTGGTGTTGTGGGAGACTGCGAACACCTGGCTACAAGAGAGAGTGTTTGCAGGGGGGCATGATTGTGTTGTGGGAGACTGCAAACACCTGGCTACAAGAGAGTGTGTTTGCAGGGGGGCATGGTTGTGTTGTAGGAGACTGAGACCACCTGGCTACAAGAGTGTGTGTTTGCAGGGGGGCATGGTTGTGTTGTGGGAGACTGCGAACACCTGGCTACAAGAGTGTGTGTTTGCAGGGGGGCATGGTGGTGTTGTGGGAGACTGCGAACACCTGGCTACAAGAGAGTGTGTTTGCAGGGGGGCATGGTGGTGTTGTGGGAGACTGCGAACACCTGGCTACAAGAGAGAGTGTTTGCAGGGGGGCATGATTGTGTTGTGGGAGACTGCGAACACCTGGCTACAAGAGAGAGTGTTTGCAGGGGGGCATGATTGTGTTGTGGGAGACTGCAAACACCTGGCTACAAGAGAGTGTGTTTGCAGGGGGGCATGGTGGTGTTGTGGGAGACTGCCCTGGCTACAACAGTGTGTGTTTGCAGGGGGGCATGGTGGTGTTGTGGGAGACTGCGAACACCTGGCTACAAGAGTGTGTGTTTGCAGGGGGGCATGGTGGTGTTGTGGGAGACTGCCCTGGCTACAACAGTGTGTGTTTGCAGGGGGGCATGGTGGTGTTGTGGGAGACTGCCCTGGCTACAACAGTGTGTGTTTGCAGGGGGGCATGGTGGTGTTGTGGGAGACTGCGAACACCTGGCTACAAGAGAGTGTGTTTGCAGGGGGGCATGGTGGTGTTGTGGGAGACTGCGAACACCTGGCTACAAGAGAGAGTGTTTGCAGGGGGGCATGATTGTGTTGTGGGAGACGGCAAACACCTGGCTACAAGAGAGTGTGTTTGCAGGGGGGCATGGTTGTGTTGTAGGAGACTGAGACCACCTGGCTACAAGAGTGTGTGTTTGCAGGGGGGCATGGTGGTGTTGTGGGAGACTGCCCTGGCTACAACAGTGTGTGTTTGCAGGGGGGCATGGTGGTGTTGTGGGAGACTGCGAACACCTGGCTACATGAGTGTGTGCATAGAGTAAATAAAGTACTAGTACAGAGTGGACACTCAATGCTATTGCAGTTCTACATTTTTTTTTATTCAGAAATGCTCTAGTTGCTATACAAAAACGCAAACTTGATAAACATTAAAACGAAGTTGCAATGGCTTAAAACCGAGATAAAGTACCTTCTGGAGTAAGACTTACGTTTCAAATTATAAATAAATTTTAATTTAAATACATAATTATTCTTTTAAAGTACAATTTGCAGTTAATATGCTTAAAACACTAATTTGAATAGTAGGGAAATTTGCAGCTTCAACTGAATGTTGGCGAGCTTGTGACTTTTTTCATGCATGCATTAATATTTATAAAAATATTAATTTTTTTTCCCTTATAAGCAAATCATTTAACTAAACATCGGTAAACGTAACATAAAATGATTTAGGAGAGCAATATTTTTAAAACAATAAGTAAATTTCTTACCTTCGGGACAGTGTTTGCCTTAACCTCATTTCGGTTAAAAATGTTTTGTTTACGTATCATAACATTTGTTAAAATGCATATATGTAACATATTTTCGGATTATATTAAATTGCTGCATTTTTTTATGTCCAAGAAACAATTTCTGTTCTAGTAGAATTACGTTGATTGAAGTTAAAGTTAGGATTTTCGTAGGTACCTACCAAAATGCATTACAAATTGCAAACAAAACTAATGCATAAAAAAACGTGCAGAAGTATTATATCATTAACACAGGCAACGTGTATTTCTGGCAAATTTAACTGCCTAAGTTGTACAATTTTCCCACAAAAACTGAAATGAAGCGGTTACCAATGGCATCTAATTCTTTATGGATTAGGTGAAAGTACAAATAATTCTCGTATCTTCACTTCTTGAAGACAGGTGTATAGCAATTGTTAAGGAAAAAAACCTTAATTTCAACATAAAAATTTAAAAGACACTTCATTTTATCGCAACCCTCACCTCGGTAATTGTTCCGTATCACGTATCTAAGTTTATCCCTTGATCCTGTTGGCATGTTCATGTATGATTTATCCGGTGGCACATGATGCTTGCTGTTTTAATTAATGTTAAAACAGCAAGAATCATTACCACAGGATCATGCCATTAGTATCAAGGGATAGACTTGGATACACAATACAACATTTTTACCCACACCTCCCTCTCGACCTAAAAATAAAATTCATACAAAACATTTAGACTAATTAAAGTACATAAGTAGCAAGTTTGAGCAGAATTTGAGACTCATTGACATTTAGAACAGTACCTAGGTATTAATGTATTGTGTGCTTGTCCTCAAAGTGCGACTACACACTGCCTAAAAAGAGGAAATTCTGTAGGGCATGAAAACAATATGCTCATCACTATTTAATTACACAAAACTTTTATTTTGTTTCGTTTTAATAATTCACACATACCTAGTTTCGTCAAGCGGAAACTTAAAGTAAAGTTAATTATTATTATCTCTTCTCTTGTACCAGTAGTTAACACAACACGTAGCCGAATCAGGCATGTTTCATAACAGTCAACAGTGATTTATAAAGTAGTTCATGAAATCATTGATATTATTTAACGAGATTACTATTTCAACATGATTGAAACAAAATTTCCTTAGAATTTTTTTTATTAAATCTAATTAAACGCAGACGCCATTAATCATGGTGTTGTTTGATAAACAAGTGGTTCAACATGCCAATGAAAATTTGTTTATTTTCTTTTAAGTAAATATATTATTTTCATTTCAACAATACCAATTTATGCCATAAATTTGATAAAATGTTAAAACAAATGTAATATTTATTTAATCAACGTGGTATTTTGATTATAATTTTCGTGCTCAGATGTTGGATAAAACCGTATAGCAACTAGAAAAATGTGATTGCCTTACCCTATGAAGTGTCCCCCCCCTCCCCCTGAGTGTGTGTTTGCAGGGGGGCATGGTGGTGTTGTGGGAGACTGCGACCACCTGGCTACAAGAGTGTGTGTTTGCAGGGGGGCATGGTGGTGTTGTGGGAGACTGCCCTGGCTACAAGAGTGTGTGTTTGCAGGGGGGCATGGTGGTGTTGTGGGAGACTGCCCTGGCTACAACAGTGTGTGTTTGCAGGGGGGCATGGTGGTGTTGTGGGAGACTGCGAACACCTGGCTACAAGAGTGTGTGTTTGCAGGGGGGCATGGTGGTGTTGTGGGAGACTGCCAACACCTGGCTACAAGAGTGTGTGTTTGCAGGGGGGCATGGTGGTGTTGTGGGAGACTGCCCTGGCTACAACAGTGTGTGTTTGCAGGGGGGCATGGTGGTGTTGTGGGAGACTGCGAACACCTGGCTACAAGAGTGTGTGTTTGCAGGGGGGCATGGTGGTGTTGTGGGAGACTGCCCTGGCTACAACAGTGTGTGTTTGCAGGGGGGCATGGTGGTGTTGTGGGAGACTGCGAACACCTGGCTACAAGAGAGAGTGTTTGCAGGGGGGCATGGTGGTGTTGTGGGAGACTGCCCTGGCTACAACAGTGTGTGTTTGCAGGGGGGCATGGTGGTGTTGTGGGAGACTGCGAACACCTGGCTACAAGAGTGTGTGTTTGCAGGGGGGCATGGTGGTGTTGTGGGAGACTGCGAACACCTGGCTACAAGAGTGTGTGTTTGCAGGGGGGCATGGTGGTGTTGTGGGAGACTGCCCTGGCTACAACAGTGTGTGTTTGCAGGGGGGCATGGTGGTGTTGTGGGAGACTGCGAACACCTGGCTACAAGAGTGTGTGTTTGCAGGGGGGCATGGTGGTGTTGTGGGAGACTGCGAACACCTGGCTACAAGAGTGTATGTTTGCAGGGGGGCATGGTGGTGTTGTGGGAGACTGCCCTGGCTACAACAGTGTGTGTTTGCAGGGGGGCATGGTGGTGTTGTGGGAGACTGCGAACACCTGGCTACAAGAGAGAGTGTTTGCAGGGGGGCATGGTGGTGTTGTGGGAGACTGCCCTGGCTACAACAGTGTGTGTTTGCAGGGGGGCATGGTGGTGTTGTGGGAGACTGCGAACACCTGGCTACAAGAGTGTGTGTTTGCAGGGGGGCATGGTGGTGTTGTGGGAGACTGCGAACACCTGGCTACAAGAGTGTGTGTTTGCAGGGGGGCATGGTGGTGTTGTGGGAGACTGCCCTGGCTACAACAGTGTGTGTTTGCAGGGGGGCATGGTGGTGTTGTGGGAGACTGCGAACACCTGGCTACAAGAGTGTGTGTTTGCAGGGGGGCATGGTGGTGTTGTGGGAGACTGCGACCACCTGGCTACAAGAGTGTGTGTTTTCAGGGGGGCATGGTGGTGTTGTGGGAGACTGCCCTGGCTACAACAGTGTGTGTTTGCAGGGGGGCATGGTGGTGTTGTGGGAGACTGCGACCACCTGGCTACAAGAGTGTGTGTTTGCAGGGGGGCATGGTGGTGTTGTGGGAGACTGCCCTGGCTACAAGAGTGTGTGTTTGCAGGGGGGCATGGTGGTGTTGTGGGAGACTGCCCTGGCTACAACAGTGTGTGTTTGCAGGGGGGCATGGTGGTGTTGTGGGAGACTGCGAACACCTGGCTACAAGAGTGTGTGTTTGCAGGGGGGCATGGTGGTGTTGTGGGAGACTGCCAACACCTGGCTACAAGAGTGTGTGTTTGCAGGGGGGCATGGTGGTGTTGTGGGAGACTGCCCTGGCTACAACAGTGTGTGTTTGCAGGGGGGCATGGTGGTGTTGTGGGAGACTGCGAACACCTGGCTACAAGAGTGTGTGTTTGCAGGGGGGCATGGTGGTGTTGTGGGAGACTGCCCTGGCTACAACAGTGTGTGTTTGCAGGGGGGCATGGTGGTGTGCTGTGGTTGCGACGAGGGATTCCACTTGAGCTGCCATTCGCCGCCGCTGCCAGAACAGGTCACCATCGCCAAGTGGTTTTGTTCCGGCTGCTCAACCGCCTTCTTCAAGCAGAAGACTGAAGCAGGTTTGCACTCCCATTCCAAACCTTCACTCTTTTCTACCACTTTTCAAACGTATGATAATGACCATAGTCTCTAACACACTCCTTTCTGTGGAAGACCTGTTTAGAGATGTTTTTTATCTGAATGACTTATTAGCTGAACAAAAATATTGCAAACAACAAACTTTAACAGAAAATCATAGTAACATCTGGCATTCGTTTGAAACTAATATTTTCAAATAATAATAATAATAATTTTTTTTATAAATATTTGAATAAAATACTGATATGTTGAACACAGTTAAAAATTATTGGCTTGATTAACTTTTTCTAAGTTGACTATATTGTTTTGTACTAAAGCAAAATGTGTGTGATTAAATAAATTTAAATCTGACTTAAGTATTTAAAATACAAAGTGTTTAACTGAGGGATTCAGCGAAGGTAAAGTTTATAAGGCATCACATGATTGTATACTTATGCATTCTACATTTATGCATAGGCTTCTCTCTTTATTAAAAAAATATATATATTTGAAGTTGACCTAACAACTTAGGTATTGTTTTATTTTTGACTTTTTAGTATGTTGTTGATAAGAGTATCTTCCTGCCTTGCAAAAACTTTGGTTTGGTTTTTTATATACATTAAAAGGTTCACTATTTATCTTAATTCACTTAATCTCTTGTGTTGTAGGACGTGTTTATAGCTTGGTCATATCAATGTTTCTTTATGAATGTGGTTCACAAACCTTTTCTGCATTTAGTTTAAAATGTCATCCAAGGAAATATATATCATAGCATTCAATGTGAGATGTACTGGACAGAATGGTTTCTGGTGGCCATCATCGATAAGCACGCACGCAGGTCTGGTTCGACCAAGCCTCTTCATGCATTCATGAGCATGTATTCCATCTTCAGGTTTTTCAAATCCCAATGTAATTTTAGATATAATAACAATAATGCAACAAAGCGATATAAATATACACTTTTTTGGAGAAAAGATTTTTAAACACCTAGAAAAAACATACCAATAACATTCATTGGTGGCTGCATGTATTGATGTATGTATTTGTTTTATTAGTTAGTCAGTTTTCTGAAAAGTGATAATTTGTGATCATTTATAATTTATTTTTAATAATTTATTTTTAACTTAAAATTTTACGCTTTTTTATTGCAATACAATTGCCATTATATTGTATGTACGTATCCTTAATTATTACTTCATAGTAAAAAAACACAGTCAGTACTAATACATTATAATGAATTTTTAGAGAAATGGAAATAATTTGTTCATTGATTTTGCAGCAGGCTATATAAAACTGGTGTGCATTTGTAATTTCCCTATTCAATAGTAGTACCTGGATGACCGAGCTTTGCTCAGGTTTTTTTTTTTTTTTTTTTTTTTTTTTTTTTTTTTTTTTTTTTTTTTTTTTTTTTTTTTTGTTACTGCCGGCTGGGTAAAATAATGGGTAAGTAAATGGCTTGACTCGCTTATCAACGTTCTTTAAAGAGACGATGTTTTTATTGCGCTGGTGAACAATCATTTCATTTTCTGGAAAGCTTTGATCAGCACAAACCTCATTACACGCCGGTATATTAAACCTTCTGCGATCAGCTTGATCTGGAAGTCTAAATAAAAGGCTTACATATGGTGGGGGTAACCCTTGGGCAGAAGTTAACCGATTCATTTCGTCCTCTACTTCTTGCATCATTATATATCCCTGTACATAAAGATTTTTTGCTCAAATTATGAACTCCAATAACTTCATCATTGAGATAGTAATTCCAGAATTAAGTTGTTGGTTAACTCTTTCAATAACGGCTTCATCAGGGTCTAAAAAGTATAGTTGCCCGTACAGTGGCCGTTCAAAGACACCAACATAATTTTGCGTTGGGTGAGCTGTCATATTCATTTTATGATATACTTGTCCACAAACAATAAAACTATAAATGCCATGGCTATTTATTGTTCTGTCATCTTCTACATTGAAGGATGCTAGAGCAAAATATGCGTTTATCTTTCTTATTTTTTTATGAAATTGTTCCGAATGTGGGTGTAGGTTTATAAAGAGACGTACTAATTCATTTGAAAATTTTGGTTGCTCCATTAAAATTCGTCCATGCAAACAACAGTCACCAAAAGAATATCTATTTATACGATTAGAAACGTCTCAGGGAAATGCAATGCACCACAATGGATACAGAAAATTTCAAATGGTCCTAAGGCGTGATATGCACAGCTGCAGTAACGGCACATTTATAAGTCCGTAAATTATTGTTAAGTTCTAAAGCCCTACGACGTCTTCTGTCTCGACGTCTTTGTTCTTCTAATCGGTATTCTCGTTGTTTGTCATTTTCAGTAGCTACACGTGCCACACGCTGCCACAAATCTCGCAGACGTCACTCTCGTTGTTCGTCATTTTCAGCGGCCACACGTTGTGACGCACGCTCTCGTGAAACATTCAAATCATAAGACCTTTCTGCTCGTATAATGTTAGTCAAGTTTTGCCAGCATCTTACTTTAGCAGCACGTGTGGGACGAGCGGAAACCTGATTATTTTCATGAAGGTTTTCTTGAAATGAGTCTTCACTGTGTGAAGTTTGAGAAACCTGACCAGCAGAAAATAAACTGGAAAGGTACCCTTTCTGATTTCTTAGGTTAGGTTAGGTTAGGTTAGGTAAGTATGGTGCACTAACTATAAAGGCAAGATTTACCCTTTATAGAAAGTAAATATTTAATTTCCTTAGTATGTATTTTGTTTAATTACAATTTATTCCGCATGTTTACATTTTGTCATCTATGAGTAATTCAGATTTAAAGTTCTTTGGTTATCGTTTTGTACATGTATTACTCTATGTTAAATTTTATTTTAAATAATTGTCAAAGCTAGTATAGCAGTATTTTTTGAAACTAATACTAATTTAAAGATGAACAACGACAGTAATTGGTAGTAAATTTAATAGTTTTTGTTTTATCAACAACTTTAAGGGAGTCGTTTATTAGTAATGGTGAAAAAGATTCTTTAGAACAAATTGAGGCTCGATGAAGGCAACATCTAAAAACGCAACGATTTCGACCTTAATTGATAATTTGACTATTCCTAGAAGAATTGAAAATGCTTATTAATGCTAATATTGAATCAGATTTTGAGGGAATTACTAATTTGAATCAACGAAGATAAAACTCAAACGTCAAGAATTCAAACCATTATTTAAGAAGAGAGAGCGACGAATATCCAGATTTCAAGAGAGCGTCAAACGAATATAAATTGTATTGAAATTACGAAGAATAGATGTCGTTGATCATCCTGAAGAAAGAAGAATTCAGTCGAATAATGAAAAGTAGCAGTTCGAGCCCGGGAAGGATGACCGTCGTGCAGTCCAGCCCAGTTCCCGCCCGCAGCCCAAAGGATGGAGTCGTGACGGCGCGTATTCCTGCCGCCCGCTAGAGACCGGAGGAGCAACACCAAGTTCGCAGTCCCGACTGAGGCGAACCAAGGATCCTCCGAGAACCTACACGTCTCGTGGGTATTCTGCAGCAAGGTTTAGTCCCTTACCCCATCACCCGAAGACTCGCTGATTAAACAAGTATCCTCACTAACGACGATTTGAACAAGACGAACATTTTCACCGAACTAGAATTTTTTTTGTTATCAAACGTATTCTTTGTATAGAAAGACCGTGTACTTGTTCATCTTTAGATTTATCATTTAAATTACGGAATCGCGATCCCGAACCTAATAACATAAGACCGTATAGATGGAACTTGCTATTGAAAGAACATGTTGCTATTTTGTTTGACGGGTACTGCAAGTTACGTACCCAGTAGTCCACGCTATGCGGACTGAAGCTAGTTTTAAAATAAATAATACATAAACGATTAACATTTTAACCTAAAGATAAATTACTCTAATGAAAGAATTGGTAGAATCTTTGAAGTCGAGAATCATAACAAATTCCATCTGTATTTTAACATAAACTATTTTAGTTAAGATATTTATATAAATTGTAATATTGTGTTTGTCGAAGTATATTGTCACCGTCTGCACAAAACCTTACACGCAAATATAAATATTACATGGGAATTTGTTTACACGTCATTACCAGGTCTAGCCACGAAATTAGCATTTAACATACTTTTGACACACTGTAATTTTGATTCTCAGACACAAACTTCTAGAAACAATTCTTAAAACTGATAGAGGAAGGCTAGAGAAACTGGAATTATTAAGTACATTTAATAAGTTACATAATTACACTAGCTGACTTTTCAGTTTAGGTGAACTATAAGATAGGAACACTTAAAACTGAAGATACTCTTCAGTTTTTGGCGCCCAAAGTTGAAGCTCGAGTAACGGTAAACTTGCAGTTAACACTATGGCAGCAGAAGAAAATAGGACAACGTACTTCCTCAGAGGAAACAAGGATAATATCGGTAGCAGTTCTAGTTCAGACGTAGCTGACGAGGTGAGGTTAGTGACCGAAGAAATGGAAGCAAGCACTAGTTCAGGAATCCCGAGCGAGGTGAACACATCGAACGAACATCAGCCGCGACAGGAGGAAGAAATAGCATCCGAGGTAAAAGAATCGCAAACCACTACTATAGAGCAATTGTTCAAATTCATACAGCAAGAGAAATAGGAACGCGAGCGTAAGGAAAAACAAGTACGCGAACGTGAAAAACAGGAACGCGAACATAAAGAACAGGAACGCGAGCGTAAGGAAAAACAAGAACGCGAACGTGAAAAACAGGAACGCAAACGTAAAGAACAGGAACGCTAGCGTAAGGAAAAACAAGAACGCGAACGTGAAAAACAGGAACGCGAACGTAAAGAGAAACAAGAACGCGAACGTGAAAACCAGGAACAGAGTATACTAGGTTAGATAATATTGCCAAAATTTTAAATACTGCTTTGAATAAGATTGCAGTAGAAACTGATCAAATTCGAGCAGAGGTAACACAAACACAACAACAAATGGAACAAAGCTTTTCTGTAGTGGAAACACGATTAGAAACAGTAGAAAATGCCATACCTCACATACAAGCTAACATTAATGATACTTTACATGAACATCAAAATAAATGTAAAGAAAATACAGTTACAATAATTCAAAAGGAACTAGATCAGTTACAAAAGAATCTGGAAGGTAAAGTAAATAGGGTAGAACTTAGGTTAAGTGACGTAGAAAAGGAAATGGGACAAAACACTAATGAACTACGTATTAGCAACAAGGAAACCGGTAGTGTAGCTAGTTCTACAGATATCAACACTGAACCAAACACTTCCAATAGAAATATTTTACCAATGACCACTGACCCTATTTTAACATTACACCACCCTGCCAGAAAATGGTTAGATAATGTGCCAACATATACTGGAAAGAGTACAGAAAATCCGAAAAGATTTTTGAAACAATTTGAAGAATATTGTATGGTATTTAATCTTTCAGATGGAGAGAAGTTGAAATGCGTTAGTCATTGTTTAAGAAACACTGCGTATTTTTGGTGGGAATTACTCAGAGACACTGTCACCAATTTTAGTAATTTCGAGAATTTATTCTTGCAACAATTTTGGAGTACCAGAATTCAAAGTAATCTCAGGATTCAACTACACTCAGAGAAATTCGAGAACAAGAAATTTCAAAATTTAGAATCCCATATCAGTGATATGTATGAAAGAACAAGATATTTCGATTGTAATATGGAAGATGAGGAATTCATTGCCATGATACTATCTCAATTGCCGTTAAAATATCAGTTGCAATTGACAGGACGTCAGTATAACGGTATAGTTGACTTTAAAGAACAACTGTTAACATACGATAGACTAGAAATATTAGATCGTTCTCACAATCAAAAGGAATTTAGCGAACGTAAGAACGCCAGTCAGTCGGCACCTTTATATCAGAATTGGAGAAATAGGAAAGACGACCAGAACCACGGACCAAAACCACCGCAAGTTAATTCGTTACACGTTAAATACTCTAATGATAACTGGCACAATAATAGTTATCAGGGGCGACGTCGGTATAACAATTTCTGGAACCGACGAAGATACGAAAATAAAAACGGAAAGAGACAAGATAGCCGAGAACCGGAACGACCACATAGTCCACGTCAGGAAGGGGCAGTTTGGTTTAAATCCAAACGATTACAGTCGGAACACGCAGATAACCAATTTATAAGTTCTGAGGAAACAGCACCTAATTCATGTAGAGTCGATGCTAGGAATTTTATACAATCGCAGAGGGATAATGAGTTTACGAGTATAAACTATAAGATTAAACAAGGAGGAAATACACATTATTCTATTCCACCGAGGGAAGAGAGTAATAACACAAAATGGACGCAGAGGCAAGCAAATGGAGGAACCGAAGTAATGCAAGGAGAAACGCAGGCGTTTTCGTCACCTCAGAATAACGAAAATTTAGCGACAACATGGTTACCAAATCATAGAAAAGGTTTTGTCGGTAATGAGGGAAACTAAATAGGAATGACGAAAAACGGCTCCGTACGTCATTCCATGAGGAAATGAAAGGGGCTAACACTACGTATAATAGTCATGCTACGAGGAGAATTAATACAATATTATTCAAGGAAAATGAAAGAGAATTTTTACTTAGCGAACCAAGCGAAAACACCGAACATTGCAAAGCAGCTTTATGTCCGGAAATCACACTTTCAGTAAATGGAGTTAAAACACCCATATTATTAGACAGTGGTGCGGAAATATCGTGTATTAGTGAAGATTGCGTCAATATGATAGAATCTACTGGAGTAAAATTACCACTAATGCCTGTACCCAGTTTGAAAATTTTAGGAGTAACTTCTAGGGCTAGTCCCATTATAAACAAACAGACCTTATTGGAGATAGAAGGATTGGGAAATAAGAAACATGTACCTGTATTAATTGTCAAAGGGTTAGCCAAACCTATTATTTTAGGAGTAGACTTTCTTACCACAAGTAAAATAATATTGGATTTCAGCGGATGGATGGTTACGGCCATGGATGAAATAGAAAAACCAACGACTACTGAAAATTGGCAAATTACAGACAAATGCGTAGCACTTATTCGTAGGGAAGACCCGTATGCATTTATATGCACAAGTAATCTGGAGAATTTAAATGCTACAGAAAATGATTTGAATGAGGCCGTTAAAGGAATCACAATAATTAACGAACATGACAAAGAATCCCTTTTCGGAGTGAACTCTTATCGAGACATTTTTTCCGATAAGCCAGGCTTAAATAAAATATATCAAGCCAGCATAGAAGTAAAACGAGGCGAACCTTTTCATAAGAAAACGTATCCCATACCGGCCCGATATTTAAACGAAGCACAAGAATATTTGAAACTTATGTTAGACTGGAATGTGATAAAGAGAGCACCTAGTCCATATACCAACGCAATTCTATGTGTTAGGAAAAAGGATGGTTCGGTACGTTTGTGCCTGGACGCGAGAGAGATTAATAAGATCACCGTGCGTGATAGGGAGAGTCCACGGTCGACCAACGATATCTTGCGTTTATACCAAGGAGTAAAATTTCTTACCACATTAGATCTGTCGGCTGGATACTGGCAAATTCCGTTGAGAGAGGATTCGCAGAAATATACGTCATTCCTGTTCAATAACCATCAATACATTTTCAAGGTCATGCCTTTCGGTTTATGTAATGCGGTGGCCGAGTTTACCAGATGTTTGGACAAAACTCTAGGACCAGAATGTAAAGACTTTGCCAGAGCGTATGTCGACGACATATTAATTACGTCGTCTACTTTCGAAGAGCACGTCGAACATATCAGTATAGTATTAACCAAGTTGCGTGATGCCGGCATGACGGTAAAATTGAAGAAATCTTTATTCTGCAGGCAATAGGTTCCTTTTCTAGGACACATATTGTCTCCCACTGGTATCAAGACAGCTCCTGATAAATTACAAAATATTACCAAATTTCCATCGCCAAAGAATGTGAAGCAATTGAGAACTTTTCTCGGGGTCATCGGTTTTTATCGTAACTATAGTGACCAGGTAGCCAAGATAGCAGTACCTCTATTTGATTTGCAAAAGAAAAATAAAATCTGGAAATGGGGTGATGAAGAGGAGGAAGCTTTCGAAAATCTGAAATGAATATTTATGAAGGAGCAGGTTATACACCACCCTATGTTAGGTCGAGAATTTTTATTATATACGGATGCTTCTGCGTATGCATTAGGTTCTAAATTAGCTCAGATTGATGACGAAGGTATAGAACGAACGGTTGCAATGGCAAGCAGAACCCTGAATACGGCAGAAAGAAACTATACCGTTACGGAAAAAGAAACATTGGCAATCATCTGGTCATTACAGAAATTTCGAGATCTACTATTAGGAGAGCACATTAAACTATTAACGGACCATCAGGCGTTAATGTGTTTAAAAACTGGAAAAATATTCGGAAGCAGGCTAACTAGATGGTGTTTACTTATGCAGGAGTATGATGTAGAAATCTGTCATATTAAAGGCAAGGAAAACGTTGTTGCGGATTTCCTGAGTAGAATACCGGATGGATTATCTAACGAATTCTCCGCAAAAAGTAATCCTAAAGAATTTTTAGTGGCGAATATGATGGCACAACAGATTAATAATAATGTGATTATCAAAAACATTTTTAGAGATTTGCCAGTATTACAAAGTGAGGATAACTTTTGTCGAAATGTAACAGAAAAATTAAGATGTCTAGAACCTACACACCAAATACACAAGAAATATTGTTTATCTAGTGAGGTAACGTTGTTTTACCAAAACGGATCAAATTCGAAGTTTGAAAGTATTTGGAAACCCGTGATACCGGAAGCGGTGATAAACACTATGATTTGGGAAATTCACTCAAACTGCGCACACATTGGATCAAAGAAACTACTGTCGTCATTAAGCAGGCAGATTTATTTTCCCAATTTAGCTAAAAGAATAGCTGCAATTACCCGCTCCTGTGATCTGTGTCAAAAGGCCAAGCATTCGCATAAAAACTTAATTGGCGAAACACAACACATAATTCCAGACAAGCCCTTACGACTGGTATCTGTGGATGTGTTGGGACCACTACCCAGATCCACAGCTGGAGTTAAATACATTTTCGTAATGTTAGATATATTTTCAAAATTTACAAAACTTTACCCTATCGTCAACGCCACAGGTAACATAGTTTACAATAAAGTTAAATTGTTTGAAGCAGAAATAGGGCATATCGAAACCATTATATCGGACCATGCTACCCAGTTTGTCAGCCGAAAATGGCAGGAAGGATTAAAAGGGTTGAATATTACCCCAACAATGTCTTCAATTCGGCATCCGCAAAGTAACCCAGTAGAACGACAAATGCGAACTTTAGGCAATATGTTACGTACGTTTTGTCATGATGTACAGCAGAGTTGGAGAAATAAGTTACCATTCATTGAATGTGTACTTAATCATACTGTGCATAGTTCAACTACAATTACCCCATTTGAAACTCTGACGGGAAACAAATCAATAATCATTCCCGAATTCATATTACCTAAGTTGAATAAAGAAATTTCCAACGAAGAGCAAATAGAATTAAATGAGATTAGAAAGGATACGGAAGAAATGGTCAAAGCCAAACTAACATCGGCGGCCAGAATTCGTAAGAAGCAACAGAAAAATCGAGAAACATTAATTTCAAATGTGGAGATCTCGTTCTCAAAAGAACAAACCCTAGTAGTCAGTTTTGGAGATTTGTCACAAAGAAATTATTTCTACTTTTTGAAGGACCTTATATTGTCACGAAAATAATTAGAAACAATTGTTATGAAATCTCAGATATAGTTACTAATCAAGTAGTAGGTTGCTACAATATCACACAACTCAGGGAATATTACACTCCTGTTGTAACGTAAATTCCTATAAATATGTTATTACCTCACAGACGTTTACAATATACTATTGGTTGATAATGGTATTTTGTTGTAAGTATTAATGTATAGATGTATCGTTTGTTATTGTCAGATTATGGTTTAGTGTGTGTACATGAACTAACTAATTGGTGATTAGTTTTCTATAGTATTGAACATTTGATAGTCGAAAGTGAAAGGACACTTCAAGTTAAGTTGTTAGAATAGTCATCATGTCGTCATGAATAATTGCCATTATGAACATTTCTGAAAGGGGCAATTCTATAAAGGCAATATTTATCCTTTATAGAAAGTAAATATTTAATTTCCTTAGTATGTATTTTGTTTAATTACAATTTATTCCGCATGTTTACATTTTGTCATCTATGAGTAATTCAGATTTAAAGTTCTTTGGTTATCGTTTTGTACATGTATTACTCTATGTTAAATTTTATTTTAAATAATTGTCAAAGCTAGTATAGCAGTATTTTTTTGAAACTAATACTAATTTTTAAGATGAACGACAGTAATTGGTAGTAAATTTAATAGTTTTTGTTTTATCAACAACTTTAAGGGAGTCGTTTATTAGTAACGGTGAAAAAGATTCTTTAGAACAAATTGAGGCTCGATGAAGGCAACATCTAAAAACGCAACGATTTCGACCTTAATTGATAATTTGACTATTCCTAGAAGAATTGAAAATGCTTATTAATGCTAATATTGAATCAGATTTTGAGGGAATTACTAATTTGAATCAACGAAGATAAAACTCAAACGTCAAGAATTCAAACCATTATTTAAGAAGAGAGAGCGACGAATATCCAGATTTCAAGAGAGCGTCAAACGAATATAAATTGTATTGAAATTACGAAGAATAGATGTCGTTGATCATCCTGAAGAAAGAAGAATTCAGTCGAATAATGAAAAGTAGCAGTTCGAGCCCGGGAAGGATGACCGTCGTGCAGTCCAGCCCAGTTCCCGCCCGCAGCCCAAAGGATGGAGTCGTGACGGCGCGTATTCCTGCCGCCCGCTAGAGACCGGAGGAGCAACACCAAGTTCGCAGTCCCGACTGAGGCGAACCAAGGATCCTCCGAGAACCTACACGTCTCGTGGGTATTCTGCAGCAAGGTTTGGTCCCTTACCCCATCACCCGAATACTCGCTGATTAAACAAGTATCCTCACTAACGACGATTTGAACAAGACGAACATTTTCACCGAACTAGAATTTTTTTTGTTATCAAACGTATTCTTTGTATAGAAAGACCGTGTACTTGTTCATCTTTAGATTTATCATTTAAATTACGGAATCGCGATCCCGAACCTAATAACATAAGACCGTATAGATGGAACTTGCTATTGAAAGAACATGTTGCTATTTTGTTTGACGGGTACTGCAAGTTACGTACCCAGTAGTCCACGCTATGCGGACTGAAGCTAGTTTTAAAATAAATAATACATAAACAATTAACATTTTAACCTAAAGATAAATTACTCTAATGAAAGAATTGGTAGAATCTTTGAAGTCGAGAATCATAACAAATTCCATCTGTATTTTAACATAAACTATTTTAGTTAAGATGTTTATATAAATTGTAATATTGTGTTTGTCGAAGTATATTGTCACCGTCTGCACAAAACCTTACACGCAAATATAAATATTACATGGGAATTTGTTTACACGTCATTACCAGGTCTAGCCACGAAATTAGCATTTAACATACTTTTGACACACTGTAATTTTGATTCTCAGACACAAACTTCTAGAAACAATTCTTAAAACTGATAGAGGAAGGCTAGAGAAACTGGAATTATTAAGTACATTTAATAAGTTACATAATTACACTAGCTGACTTTTCAGTTTAGGTGAACTATAAGATAGGAACACTTAAAACTGAAGATACTCTTCATAACACAGACAATACACGGGATAAGAATTTTTCTCCAATCATATATTCTGATCGAAGTAGAGTTTACACGCAGAACAAAAGACAACAGAGAATACAATTTAAAATGTTACGCTACATAGGCGGTTATTTTGCTAAGTTATTCTGTGGACACTCCCTACCAGCGCTACCTAGTATGAAACTGAGGAACTAGGTGCTTGTATCGATACATTACTTGTCTGGCAGCCATTTTGGGATATGTTTCCAGAGGGGCAACTTTCACGATTTTAAAGCAGAAATTAATATGCATTTTAAGAAATCGGAAAGGGTACATTTCCAGTTTATTTTATGCTGTCATTGTACAGAAAATCCTGAAAGGTACCCTTTCCGAGGGATACCCATCCAGTGCAAATTTGCTTTAAAACCGAAACATTTTAAGAAATCGGAAGGGGTAACCTTTCCAAGGGGATACAATTCTATCGTCCCTCGCTCGCAAGTAATGCTTCTTGGAACCACCCCAGTCGATATACCAATCAGCTGAGTTCAAGCCCCTGTACCATAATATACCAGCAGGAGATGAATTTCGAAAAGTGACAATTATTAGTGCTTAAACCATCCCCTGAAACAGTAAAATGCAACAGGCATCATGTGTTCTGAATCCAGATAACTTCAACGAGTGGCAAGAAGGTAGAGGTTGTCTGGTTCTGTCAGTCTTGTACATAACTAACTGAAGTACCCGGTGTTGCCCAAGCAAAATTACCCCTGGGGGATGATTTTAAGAAATCCTTACACTCAGTTGATAACAAGGTATGTATTTTAATCTTTATTCTTTACACCCTTGCAAAATTTTGTAGAACTGATTGTTGAATACGTGGAATTATTACTTTTAATCCAGTGAGCTCTCTTAGGAACTGGTATTGGGCAATCCACATTCTCGTTTGATATCTATGTAATATAAGGAACATCCCTGCTGAGTTTTAACTCTTTGACATAAGTACTCGAAAAACTGGAATTTTGATCTTTAACACCCTCACAACCCCTCTTGGGAGCTAATTTTCGTAAAAATCATTCTTAATGAAAAGGAATATATGTACCAAATTTCAAGTCTTTAGGTCAGTTCTGGAGAATTTGTGATGAGTGAGTCAGTGAATAATATTTCACTCACACACACAAAAAAAAAATGCAGTCACAGTCTATACCTGCCTACTGAGCAAGGTACACAGTTCTTTCTTAAGGTTTTATTTACCTGCCTGACAGCTGGACTACAAGTTAATTGAGAGAAGCTATTCAATATTTTAAATTTCTGAAAAGGATTAACAGCGTGTGTAGGTGTGTGTTTATTAGTAAATAAAGAGCAATATTATTTGAACTGTTGGGTAGAACACTTCTAAACAGGTTTACTGTTAGTAAAAAAAAAAAGGCTATTCACCTTAAAAGAGAAAAATCGGGAAAGGATCTGAAAAGGATAACAGTGTGTGTAGGTGTGTGTTTATTAGTAAATAAAGAGCAATACTATTTTAACTGTTGGGTAGGACACTTCTAAACAGGTTTTCTGTTAGTAAAAAAAAATCAGCTATTCACCTTAAAAGAGAAAAATCGGGATGTTGACACCCATGTGTATCTGTATATAAATGTTCCCACGAAGAGCGCGCTGTGAGCGGAGCGAGTGCTTGGCCCCCAGACGTGCCGGAGACCTGCGCCTTGGACACGGTGAAGGCCAAGATCGGCAGCGAGGGAAAGCTGGACGATGACGAGATAGACGACAGCGTGCCGGACGCGTCGTGCTGGAGCGTGGACCAGGTGTACCGCTACCTGTCAGACCAGGGCTTCCCCGAGGAGGCTGCCATTCTGCGGCACCACGTGAGTCTGGGCCCAGGGAAACTTCCCCGTTCACCTCACTCGGCTGTTTTTAAATTTATGCATGGTGGTTTAAATCATTTTCTGGGTGACGTACGATAGGTATGTCAAATGTTAAACCTTGTCAGCCACACACAAAACACTATTGGACCATATATGTCACATGTGAAATTGTAAAGACAAACCACTCTTAGTTCAGTTCCGACTTCAAATGGCAGTGTTGGAAGCTTAGGCAAAGTTGGGTCTTAAAAGTTTGATGTACGTGCATAATATGGCGTCGCCACCAATACTTGACCTGCATTATTTAGTGATAACTCGGTCGTTGATACCACCAGTAGCAAAATACCCAGTATGCTCAACTTTTCCCGAACAACCGATTGATTACTTTTGTTTAGGTGTATCAATGGTTCAGAAATATTAATCACTCTATTTCATTCTACAATAACATACACATATGATGCATTGAAACTTTGTTAATAATCTCAGAAAATGAATAATATTTGGACTCATTGTGTTCATAGTTGTTATTTATTCAGTTTTGATCATTTTCCATTGTATAATGGAATTAGAAAGTGTTACTAATTACAGGTTATCTTACACTAATTTTAGAAGTCAAATACAGCATGTGATATTCCAACATAAAAATACCTGTTTTTAAAGTAATTGTATTAAGTACATATAGTGTGATGAAATTAAAAATATTCAGGGGAGTGCCGCTCAGTGATTTGTTTCGTACAGTCAAACCTCTCTGAAACGACCCCTCACGGTTCCCAGGAATAGGGTCGTAATAAATGTTTTCCGAAATTTTCAGTTCATTCCAAACCCCCCCTTCCCCTTCCCAAACCGCTACTCGCTAACCAGCCGTACAATGGCAGGATGCTGTCACTCACAATTCTAGACGGCTTTGCTTTAAACCCACTTCAACCTTCATGACAAGTACGTCGCCCTACAGGCCACATCTAAAGAAAATATGTGTTAGTTTACATGTACGTTTTCTGCTTTCCATAGTTACAGCGAAACCCCTTATTTACGTTACCGTTATTTACGTTTTCCCGTTATTTGCACTATATTCTTCAGGTCCCGTTTGGTTCCCATATAGTCCAATACAATACTTTCCCGCGAATTACGTCTCAAAAATCGAATCAATCCCGCTATTTACGTCACGTAACAACCATAAACAACCAGAAAATACCGTGGAGCTAGTAGGCAATGAACATTTTAAATAGCAAAATATACATATTTTATAACATGAAAAGTTGCTTTTATTTCTAAACATGTAATAATTTAAGCCTAGGCGTGTAAAAGTACGAGTAATTATAGCAGGAGACAATCTAAAATGCACGAGGGAAAAACGTAAACTCATGAATGTAAAAACATGGCTGCTTGTAAGTTCTGATACTGTATTTGTCACAACTTAGCCGAAATACTGGTACGAGACATAAACTTCACAAGATAAAATGAGCGGTGTCTTGGTAACTGTTTTATACGTCTTTTATAATTTGGGAAGTATTGTACAGTTGACGCCATATTTTTTAAACTAACCATTTATTTCTGGGGATCGTAAATAATTAATTATTGGTACCAAGACATCATGATAATATAAACATAAACTTGAACATGTCACGGCAGCGAGAAAACTGGTGCGTATACCAATAAACTGGTATTAGAACTGGATAAAATTGGTACACGGGAGGTGGAGCTTATATTTTTTTCCGCTAAGCTCGCATCTATTGGTTGGCGGCTGATGGCGTCATGAGTCTGGGCGGATCATAGAGTGCGCATGCGCCGCCGCGTCGTTACAGCAGCTGACCGAGTACAATGACCTTTCTCCACGTTTGGCGCGCTATTGACGGTAAACATTCATCAATTTGCGGCCTTTTCTTAAAAATTTTTTTACTGTGAGCAATGTGTATGTAGCCCGTATTTGTTATAAACCCTGCCGGTTGCAACTGTATTTATAATTTGGAGAGGCAAATAATCTCCTTGAACAGCCAAAAAAGCAAGCAGAAGAAAATTTCAAATTTATTTTTTAGGAAGTAATCAGAAAAACATTTTGGCTTTCATTCTTTTTTTATTTTTGTCAAATGTGGTAAATTAATAATTGATTAAATACTAAAGTAAAATTTGTTGTTAGTGTGTTTGTACCTGCATTGTAGTATGTGCTATTAAACAAAAGGAAAAAAATTCTAAATAAGGTAAACTGTACTCCTTTTTATACTTTTCCCTTTATTTACACTTTCCCGCTTTTTACACTTTTTTACTTTGTCCCCATGAAAAGTGCAAATAAGGGGTTTTGCTGTAAATACACTTGAACCCCGATGTCACAATGTCAGGGTTGCCATCCAGCTGGACCTCCAAAAATAGGGTGTTTTAGGGACTGACAGAATAAGGGTCTTTTTAGGGACTGAAATTTTGCGGAAACCTTAACATTTCTAGAATTTTTCATACAATTTTATGGTCGAGTACAACAAATAACACAGTATTAACTCAGCATGCCAAGTAATCCAGTATATAAAACTTGAGTCCCTGTTCTGCTACAACCAAAACCACAATAGATAATGTGTTCAATACCATCGTTAAAAGAATGGTCACCCTTCTCCCCAATGAGCAAAAATACAATGTGTGTATGTCATTCCATAATACAGCGAAACCCCTTATTTACGTTACCGTTATTTACGTTTTCCCGTTATTTGCACTATATTCTTCAGGTCCCGTTTGGTTCCCATATAGTCCAATACAATACTTTCCCGCGAATTACGTCTCAAAAATCGAATCAATCCCGCTATTTACGTCACGTAACAACCATAAACAACCAGAAAATACCGTGGAGCTAGTAGGCAATGAACATTTTAAATAGCAAAATATACATATTTTATAACATGAAAAGTTGCTTTTATTTCTAAACATGTAATAATTTAAGCCTAGGCGTGTAAAAGTACGAGTAATTATAGCAGGAGACAATCTAAAATGCACGAGGGAAAAACGTAAACTCATGAATGTACAAACATGGCTGCTTGTAAGTTCTGATACTGTATTTATGTCACAACTTAGCCGAAATACTGGTACGAGACATAAACTTCACAAGATAAAATGAGCGGTGTCTTGGTAACTGTTTTATACGTCTTTTATAATTTGGGAAGTATTGTACAGTTGACGCCATATTTTTTAAACTAACCATTTATTTCTGGGGATTGTAAATAATTAATTATTGGTATCAAGACATCATGATAAACGTAAACTTGAACATGTCACGGCAGCGAGAAAACTGGTGCGTATACCAATAAACTGGTATTAGAACTGGATAAAATTGGTACACGGGAGGTGGAGCTTATATTTTTTTCCGCTAAGCTCGCATCTATTGGTTGGCGGCTGATGGCGTCATGAGTCTGGGCGGATCATAGAGTGCGCATGCGCCGCCGCGTCGTTACAGCAGCTGACCGAGTACAATGACCTTTCTCCGCGTTTGGCGCGCTATTGACGGTAAATATTCATCAATTTGCGGCCTTTTCTTAAAAAATTTTTTACTGTGAGCAATGTGTATGTAGCCCGTATTTGTTATAAACCCTGCCGGTTGCAACTGTATTTATAATTTGGAGAGGCAAATAATCTCCTTGAACAGCCTAAAAAGCAAGCAGAAGAAAATTTCAAATTTATTTTTTAGGATGTAATCAGAAAAACATTTTGGCTTTCATTCTTTTTTTATTTTTGTCAAATGTGGTAAATTAATAATTGATTAAATACTAAAGTAAAATTTGTTGTTAGTGTGTTTGTACCTGCATTGTAGTATGTGCTATTAAACAAAAGGAAAAAAATTCTAAATAAGGTAAACTGTACTCCTTTTTATACTTTTCCCTTTATTTACACTTTCCCGCTTTTTACACTTTTTTACTTTGTCCCCATGAAAAGTGCAAATAAGGGGTTTTGCTGTATTATACTTTATAGTTGAATTTACCTTGAAGTTTTGCGGTAAGAAATGTCAATTTTCTTATTTTTCTTTTAAAGTCTTGCAATCTTCAGTGTTAGAAAATATTTAAGAAACATTTTGTCAAATATTACTAACAAGTAATGCAAATAAATGCTGTTTTTGATTATAAATTAATTTAGGGGAAAAAACATTATATATTTTGCTCATACCATTCCCTTTCCACCATAACTTTTATTCTGGACTTTCATAACCCCTTCAATCATTCATTGCCTGTGCAAGACTTGCTTCTTCTTTTAAAGCAGCAATATCATTTGACTTAAGTGCCTCTTTAAGTCTTTTATTAGCTTCTGAAAATAACCTTTCAGCAGTTTTCCTTTTTTTCTCTTTTTTATTTCTCACATATTTCAACTTCTCTTCAGCTTGGAAAATAGACATCTTTTTTTTCTCCAACATTATAGCATGCTGCTTTTCTTCAACCTTTTTCCTCTGTTCTTCCAGTTTTTTTGCTTCCAATCCTTTTTTTGCTTTCTGCTCCTCTAAATAAGCACAACATTTCTGATGAGCACACCTTGCAAGATTCAGGAGCTCTCTTGTTACAGGTACCAAATGTGGCTTGTTGTCATATATTTTTAAGGCTGACTTTACAATTAACACAGCATTGAGAGTGCGTTCTGACAACAAAGACCTGTCTTCTGTTAAAATTCTCACTGAAGTTGAAAACCCTCTCTCTACATCTGAATTTCCATGTGATACTGCCAATGCAGCTCGACTACAGTTGAAACTGTTGGATACTTTGGAGACCCTAAAGCATTTTTTAATGTCATGAAATGATACCAGTATTTGTCAATTCTTACTTCACACTTGTCAATTATGTCTTGATCTGGTTCTGACTGCAATAACTTCCACTCATCAAAAAGCAGGTTTGTATTTATGTTCAATGGAAGAGATTTGCTGATGGTAACAATATCAAGTGAACTCTGGTCTAACACTCTCTTGTTAGGCTGAAGACACTGAAAACATTTCAGTATTGGTTTAAGTAATGACGACTTTGTCATTATATGTTCTGCAACTAGATTATAAGCTATATAGAAGGTACCTGAAATAAAATGCTACCAACAACTTGTGTTATACCAAGTTGGAGCATGTGTGCCCCTCAGTTAATCTTCATTGGGGCTTAAGAATGTTATCTCCCCCATAAAATTTTAATTTGTTCACACAATATTTTTTAATAAAAACATTGAAAGAATAATAAAACAATATCAATACTGTAAAACTTACATGTAGTAAGATGCAGGAAAATGTAGCTCGACAGATGCAAAACTTTATGGATGTGTGGAAGCGTGTTGATGGCCACTGTTCATGACACATTCATAAAAAATTAAATAAATATGCTAATTTTCCAATGAATCCATTTCAAAATTTAAAAAAAAGGGACTTTAGGGACCTATCAAAATATAGGGACTTTTAAGGGACCTATGGAAAAATAGGGACTTTTAGGGACCAGTGGCAACCCTGCAATGTCACAAACCCCGGATTTAACGAAGCAGTGATTTTACGAATACATTCTCGGGAACCGTCAAAAAATTGGACATTTTGAACAAAATGTGAAAATAAAAAAAAAATAAAAAAATAAATAAATGAAAGATCATAAAAATCTGTTAATTTAAACACACAGCATATTTTTGTGTTGGCTTAAATACTTCCAATAATGTTCATGTACGAATAACAGAAAAATAATGGGACATTTCCTTTAAAAATATGGCAGCTGTAGGTTCTGCAACGCGAGTGGGCGCACACGAAGCTCGCCCGGCTGGCTGGCGGCAGCGGCTTCATGATGCATAAGCTCACCCCTCCCTCCCCTCTCGTTAACATTCTTCAAGGCTAGCTCATCCCTCCCAGACACACAAACCATCTAGTGTCCTCCCTTATAACACCTTGAGTTAACACCTTATAACACCTCCCTTATAACACCTTCAAAACCTTCAGTGAGTAAATGCTCATTTCACCCTCCCTCCTCCCGTAAAATTGGGCTATTATGAATGGGGTACTAAAGCGGCATGGGAGGGGTCAAAATATGTCACTTTTCACACCAAGTTCGAGTTCAGTCATCTCTGGCAAGGAATTTACAAGCTTCCAAGCTTAAATATACATAAATGTATTTTAATAGCAAGGGTCCTATGAAAAGGAATATACTGAATAAAATCAAGCTGCTGTCACCAAACAAAGCATAAAACGGCCCAATTCGTGGTCGCTTTGTTATTGCTCGCGCGAGAGGTAAGACGTGGAATGTTAGAAAAAAGATAAATGCGGGGAGACAGACGGCAGCCAGTGTGTTTCCTGCGTGGGGTATAAGTGGCGTAGCCTTTTTATTTTATGCTGGGTGAAGCGACCTTTTTCTATCAACCCACGGGAAAAGATAATTGCTTGAGCTGTCAAAATAAACATCGCTGCGGCAGTTAAAACAAGTTGAGGTGGGCGTGCATCCAGTCGGTCGCTGTGTATTGTCAACCGATAGTAATCAAAATAAAGAGAAATCCAGCAGGTAGCTTTGCCTTAACTGCGTACCACACTAGACACTCGCAAAAAGCTAAACGTAAACACGTCACAAAAACCTTTATCTGCACCCTGCCGGCAAAGGGACATGGAATGGGGGTTGTTTAGCGCTGACAGAGGTCGACAGGAAGTGGTATCTATTTTTAGATATGCGCTGCCTACGGCAGTACAGCACTCGGCAAGAGAAACACAGTAACACACTACTCACCACAAGAAACTTATTTTCTATCAGATTCGGATTTTCCGCAATTTTTCACGGTTCCTCGAAATCGGGTTGTAATAGAGAGGTGGTCGCAATAAATGGGGTCGCAACAAAAAGGTTTTACTGTAAGTTATTTTCATGATAAGGCTTTTGTCTCTGCTAACTGGCATGATAAAGGTTCTTGTTACTGCAGTGTTACCAACCTGTGCGAACTGTTCACAGGGAATCGATGGACCTTCGTTGCTGCTCATGAAGAGAGATGACGTATTGATCGAGCTGTCGTTAAAACTTGGCCCGGCATTGAAGCTCTACAAGCAGGTCAAGAAGTTGCAAATCAGACGAAGCGAAGAGTACTTTTTCTGGCCATAGTTTTACATTTGAAAAAAAAAAAAAAAAAAAAAACAACTAAGATAGTCATGTTAATGCCACAGAGACATTATTTAAACATATGAGCAAAGCTGTGCTTATTGTCAACCCAATGAAGGCAGTGAACATTAAGTCCAGATGCAAATGTGAAGTGCCACATTGTGGTGGTATTTTACGAGCCTAAATCAGGCGGTGAACTGTAATTGTGTAAATAGCTTTCAGAGTGTAAATAGCATACATTATTTTTATAATAAAAATGAATTGCTGTCCATCGCTTTTGTGAATGGCCACTCCTAGCATGACGGTGAAAGGCAGTGCTCCTGCCCAGGGTTGCCAGATTATTTTTAAAGAAGACTACAAATTCTCCCAGTTTTGTCTAGTACTCATAAATTTTACACTTGAAGATACTAATGTGCTTGTAAAATTCGTACTTCATTGAAAGCTATAACTAGGAATTATAGAAATTTAAATTCTGTAACTCTTCAGACTAGTTCAAACATTTGGTCTACAATGTACATTCATGAACACTTGCAGAAGTTAGTTTAGTGCTGAATGTTAATTAAGTTCCAAAGGAAATGTTACTGTAGATAACTGGTTGCTAAAATGTCTCGCAGACACAAATTGATATTAACTTTTTTTAATTAATATTTCACTAAAACATTCATCATTCCCCCCCCCCCCCCCACTCCATTGTCTGACCATTACAACAAATACATGTCAAATCGACAATCAAATCGCACATAACCTCTTCACTGAATACAAAACAAGTCGGCTGTTCGCAGGTACTGAAGGATGAATATTAAAGTATAGTTCGTATATAAATCCAGTGGTTGTACACGAACTCATGGTAAAAGCAGGACTCTACATCCTTGGAACATAGGACAAAGTTTACTCGATCCTTGTTTAGGCTAATACTGACGACTGTGGTCACAAAATTCTAATTGAAGTTCCGAAACACAAAAAAAAAAAGGTTGAATTATACACAGTAGCGCCTGGACCACAGCAGTGAAGTTCTCTTTGGCCCACATTTATGTTATTTGTGAGCCACCGCCCGTATGCTACGCCTGTACCTCGTACAGGCAATGACATGGGACAAGATTATATGGTGAATTGTAATAAAACAGAAATAACACCAAAAAGCACATCAGTGCACCATATAACTCCCTAATTAGTGATGGGCCGAGACTCGAAAATTCGAGTCGAGTCGAGCGAGTAGCATCAGCTCGGCTCGGCTCGGCATTCGAGTTTATTTTACTCGACGGGGCGAAACTCGAAAGGAAATTGGATAAAACTCGATGATAAAATATAATAAAATTGAATTACAATTCTTAATATCTCCTTACGTGACTTCAGCCGACACTAAAAATACGTACGTAAGACCGAAACACGTACTTAAAAACAATGACGACAATCGGCCATATTATTTATATTTTAGTTTCACATATTGCCAACTTAACAGGTGTGACCACATAGCAAAGAAGACGAACAAATTTTTAATAAACAAAACACAAATTAAATTTTATAATCTTAATATCGGCCCAAATATTACTTTTTTTTAGTAAATCCGTGCTACAATCGGCGCAACGTTACAATAATAAATTAACGGTAGCGTTATATTTGTGTTACAGAGCGCATGTTTGCGACTGATACGCCACCAATCACGAAATGGCAGTTAAAAAAAACAACTGCGCTCCACTAATTTTAGGAAGTGTAGGGTGGCGAACATGAATTTTTTTTTCCGTGTTTGTTTACACTATTACGTTCGGCGAGAGTGCATTTTGTATAATTGTTTGCTATCCAAATTAAGTGGCAAGTTAAAATTAATTATGAAGTATAAAGTATTTTATAAAGTGAAAGTATTTTATAAAGTGTAACTATTTAATACAAATACAAAAGCATGGATTGGTTGGAAGTGCCAGCTTGCGATTGGCCGGCAACGTAACGGCGTTAGTGTTGTAGCAATAATCTTTAAATGTATTATATTTGTTATGGGAACGTTTATTGTAATGTTGCGTTAATTGTAGCACGGCCTTACACTTCCCATAAGTGAAAGTTTTCAAAAATGTTCTAATGATTGTGTGAAACGTAACCTAACCTTCGCGCCAACAAGCCTAAATTATATTCATTTTTTTATTGACTCGTGAATGCTGCAGGCCGCAGCTAACTCGTTCGGTCCAAAATAAGGTAAATATGTAGTTGAGCGGTATTTGCGAAAAAAAATGTTAAAAACTTAAAATACTTTAATTATATGCTCTTTAAATTCCTCTTTTCATTAAAGCCGGCAGATATAAGAAATTCCAAATACTTTATGAGATATCGAATTTTTTAATTTTCATAGTTGGGCGATATTTGTTAAATAAAATTTAAAAATTCTGAAAATACTTTAATTATATGCTCTTAAAATTCCTCTTTTCATTAAAGCCAGCAGATATAAGAAATTCCAAATACTTTAGGAGATATCAAATTTTTTTAATTTTCATAGTTGGGCAATATTTGTTAAATAAAATTTAAAAATTCAAAAAATACTTTTTTCTATGCTCTATACCTCAATTATTGAATTGTATTATATCAGTTAAGAATTTATTCTAAATGAATTATTTGTATTAATACTTGTATTTTAAATATATTTGATTACGTGGGCCAGTCTAAGGACTCTTAGCAGTAAAGTGCAAATATTCAAGCTCAACTTAAGTGTCAAAGATTCAAATAAAAATTCAGACTCGAATCGACTCGACTTGAATTTATGATCTACAAACTCGACTCGAATCGACTCGAACTAATTATTGTATAATTCGACTCGACTTAAAAATTTGCAGGTTCGTACATCTCTATCCCTAATGTAAGTTAGGAGTTGCATTTCAATGCTTTATGGTGTATTATCATTTAATCAAAACTTAATTCAAATCACAAAAATGCAATATGTATTATTAGTATTATATTAAATTTAATAGAGTCAGCATGAATTTTACAAAAAAAAATGTTCTAAGTGATAGAAAAATTGATCTTACAACTGTTATAGGAACTTGTTTTTACATTATTACGGTGGTATATTTTTTAAACAAGTACTTGCAGATTTTTTTTATTGTTCTGTATGCACCATTAATCATTCAAAACAATACTGCTTTGGTGGTCATTAAACATTTATTTGTTACATGGGTTCAGTAATATGCTATCATTAGAATAAACATAATTCATAAATAATGAAAATATCAAAATCTTCTGTTCTCAAAGGTAAGTAGGCCTAAAAACAAAACCATTAAAACTTGTTTCTAACAATGACTGACGAGGCTACACGCAATTGCGTACCAGCTGAAGGGAGTGGCAGGAACATGGCCTCACCATCCAATCACAATTATTCGCACAAGCCTAGCTTACAGTAAAGAGCCTGAGAATTTATTAAAGGAAGATAAATCAACCAAATTTTGTGACGTTTAAATTCTGAATACGCTCCTGCATACAACACCCGTCAAGCCCGTCAAGTAGTTCAGGTCAGCAGACAAGGCCTCGACCCACAACTGCCTATGGGCATTGCCGCTAGCGGTCAGCCAGGATGTCTCGCGTCCTTCGTGTGTGTGGGCCAAACCATGAGATGCAACGCAATTATCTTTGGACCAAAGTTTCAGTACGCAGATGAAATACATAGTAAAATGATAAAGCAGACACAGTACGGTTCTGTTTATTTAATTATATAACTTCTCGTTTATCTCTGAAATGGCAGTGCTGAGCAACAATTATATGTTTAATTTCACAAACAAATTAAAACCACATTTCTTGTAGTTAATTACTAATTAAAATAATTAATATGACTATAAAATAAAACCAAATATCCAAAAGTAAAAATCTATTCTACACTTATACATTACACTGTGCAAGACATTTGAAAGCTTGGTAACGGTTTCATCCACGCGTAAACACGACCAATCCACCAAGTACCAGTGCTGGTCTGTGTCCCACGTAACAGCTCAACTACATCTGACCATATTGCGTGCGCGAGCGCAGTTCCGACAGATGCCCTTCTTTCAAACGTAATGCACAAGATATCAACTAATCACTATTTTACAAAGTTCGTGGAATATATGTACACGGTACAAACAAAAAGGGTGCTATTGAAAAATATTTACAAGCATCTAATTCTGTAGTTTCAACTAAGTATCTGCAGACATGACGTCCACCTGTGTGCAATAATCTACACAATCAGAAGTTCTTTATGCAGATGCGTTGGAACGTTCAACACTAGCTGTGGTCTTCAGTTTGAGGCGGTGAGTCTGAACTTTCTGCCGACAACTGCTCAAACAGGGGTCTGAAATCACAACAAACAACCTGTCAGCCCACAACCTCATCTCTGATCAAGAGGAAGCACATAAATTTACGTAACAAGCATGAAACATCAAATCAACATGTCTTCATTATATCTGCAGGCATGTTTTGGCTACTGCAGGAGTTTGTCCTAAGGAACGTTTGCACTGGGCACTACGTCATATGTCTCAGGAAAGTATTGGCCAGAGTTTAGACCTGATAAACATTCAGATGTATGTGTTCATGTTAAGTTTCTAAAGAGTTACTTTCAAGTAGAATATTGTTAACATACTGGACAAAAAAACAATGTCAGCTACAAAAATTAAGCGATGAGTAGGGACCCCAGAAAATGGTAAATAAAACTGGCTCATTTCGGTGTAAAAAAATTACAAAAGCGGTGCAAAAAAATGACAAAAGCGGTGCAAAAAACCGGTGTAAAAATTAGCAAGCGGTGCAAAAAAATCGGTGTAAAAATAAGCAATCAGTAGAGACCCCAAAAAATTGTGAAAAAATTATGCCATTGGCAGTGTAAAAAAAACCTCATAGCCTTACTGCTTCCTAATTTGCCTGGCCAATTTTTGGGACATAAGTTTCTCTAAGAGTGTTGGCTGATGATGGCAAATCCCCTGCACCTAAAATGTATACATAACTTACAATATACTTATAAATAGGTAGCATTTATAAGGTTATTGCTGAAAAATATTAATGGGCTAATTTATTCAAAACAATTCTTAGCCAAACCTAACCTAACCTTTTCTAGATTAGGTACTGCTGGATTACAGAGTCAAACCATCAATCAGTCAAAAATATATTGTGGTGTGCTCACCATTTCACAATGCAATCCATCCTATTTATGTGTTTGTTAATCTGAGGTACTTGCATATTTATTTGAAGTAAAGGTAAGTTAATCGATAATATTGTAAGCCTACATATGCTTATGAACTTTTATTAGAGGGGGAAAACATTTCTAAATAAATAAGGCTAACCTTCAACATGGGTGTTACACCATTCCCTCATAGCTGGATGATCAGCTTTTTCCAAAGGAATGTTAACTTACAGCATCATATTAACAAAATCAGAAAAAAAAATTGTTTTCTGCACTTTCAAGTAGAGCTGGGCCGATGCCGATCCCCGATCGTAATAATCGGCCGATTTTGTTAATTTTGCCGATCATAATGATCGGCAAAACGTAGCCGATTATTTGAGCCGATCATTGGTCTCCTACTGCAAACTTATAACATTGAATAATTACCTATACCTAACAACTTTCCATGTTTGTTTACGGTACTTTTCGGGAAGAAAATTTGATTATTCATCGAAAAATAATAGGATTTAATAATTTAAAACTAACCACACACAAAAAAAATATACCAATAAAGTAAACAAATACCGTAAGTTTTATAAACATTGAACAGTTACATACCTAAGTATCAATTTCCACGTATATTTACGGTACTTTCGGTAAAATAATTTTCCATTATACTATTTGCAAAGTCATTTATCATTTACGAACCGAAAACTATGTATTTGTTTACCATTTACGGTTAATATTACCGGAATGGCGAATGGCGACTGTTGTTTAGGTTGGTTATGTGACGCCAGAGATTAGAGTAACGCGCGTCGCGCGACGGAATTCGTACGGATTAATGGCGCTAGTAGTCTTGTGGTTAGTAAACAACTACTCTTCGGGAATTCATCTATTTAGTTTTTTCTCGCTAAATATGGCCTATTGAAAGTTTTGTTTAGCGAAATTAATATTCTTATCCTGTTTAGCGGGAAATAGAGCTTAACTTTCTTTTGTATAAAACCTGGTTGATGAAGAGTTTTGTTTCCCACAGTAGAACCTCGTTAATCCGTGACGCGCTAATACGGGAATCGGATAATCCGGGACGATTTAAAAGTGCAGAAAAAAAAGAGAAGCTAAAATTGTCAGTGCTTAAAATTAACGTCACGCGGGCCGGCAGCCGGCAAACAATGCAAGCCATCGCGTGGGCCGCCAAACTCTGCAACGCTGTTTGTACCCAAGGTTATTAGAGAGAGGTTGCCTCAATCGCTTGCGCATCGTTCTGCGCATCGCGTCACTTGCAGCCCCGGCTCGGCTTGCCAGCCCGTCCGCTCCTATCAGTTACTTAGTTTACAAGCACATCTGCTCGTAATAACGTGTCAAATTACAGCGTAATGCAGGGATAGTTATTGTTGTGAGGAGTTTAATTGAGAGTGCGTGTGTTATAAAATGTTAGTGTTGCTTATATCATAAGTGCACAGGTGCTTCGTTAATTATAACTAGCAGGCAAAATGTTAAGAACACGAATTATTTAAAGTGAATTTGTTTTGTTAGACTAAACGCTGTTAAAAGTTGTATTTAACATTACAATGCCAGGTACGCGGTGTACAGTGGCTGAGTGTACAAATAGCTTGGTAAAAACAATCTTTACCTGAAACAAATCATATAAAATATCATAGATTCCCACGTGATTATCATCTGTTGAAAGTGTGGGTTCAGAAATGCCGACGTGATGGTGAGTGGAATCCAAAAACCACTTACATTTGTTCAGAGCACTTTACAGATGATGATTACGAGCCCGACTTGAAAGCTGAGTTGTTAAATACATGCGCTAAAAGACGTCTTAAACCAAATGCTGTACCTTCATTAAAACTTGGAATTACAACACCTGTAGAAACATTGGAAAGTCGTGTGCGCCGAGAAGACCGAGTTAAATGCAGGGAAAACAAAAAAAGAAATGTTATGTAAATTAATCGTAGATTCAAATGAAAATGTAGTGAGGAAGAAACATGTTCTTGTAGTCAGTTAAAGCATTCAAAGTCTTGTTCTAACAATGACTCGGTTGAAATGCTTAGGAAGGAAATCCAAATTCTTAAAGAAAATTTGTTTCTTGCTGAAAGAAAGTCAGTTTTAAATTTGGAAGTCATGAAAAAATAAAAAAAATAAAACGTAAATCTTAAAAACAAACAAAAAAAACCGTTCTTCATTAGAGTTCCGTATGTGGAATATTCTTTCATAGTGTTTTTTCAAAAAATCAAATTGACTTATTACTTTCGTTGAAAAAAAGTGTAAACTGGACCAATTATGAAATAGTTCTCGCTTTCACTTTGCGTTATTTCGGTAAGCGATGTTATTTATTTTTAAAACAGAAACTTAACTTCCCATTGCCTGGACTTTCAACTCTTCAACGATGGGCATTTTCATTTGACACGAGAAAAGGTATCCTAGTAAAACATGTTTGAATTTTTGAATGTAGCACGTTCTTCGTTAATAGACTTCGAACGCATTGTTGTTCTTTGACGAAGTAAAAGTGAAGAAAACGCTTGAGTATGATGCAAAAGAGGATGAAACGATTGCACGAAATACTGGTCTATTCATGTTAGAAATTTATTTTTAAATCTAACTTCAGTTTATTTCTATTGCAAACATTCCCAAAACGTTTTAATGAGCTATGGCTACTTTTATTAAACACTAAGAAATTGATATGCAATTATTTTAAATATTATAATCTTGCTGAGAAATGAATACAAATAAACCATTTTGTTTACTAGTTACATATTAATTATATTAATGTTTAAAAATTCATGGATTCATCATTGATATTTTGAAAATTTTTACTGTCACTGAAAAAAATATGTTGAAGTAATAATTCATCCTTGTTTTCAGTCACAGCATGTTGTCATTTTAAAAGCATATCAGCGATTTTAATTAACAGTAATCTACAAACCATAAATGAAATACTATAAGTATTGCGTATCAGACATGTGAAACGAGCCGAGCTGATAAGAGAGCGCCGTCAGTCAGCAGGTGTAGTATTACGGCTGGGAACGGCGGGGCTGCAGATGACGTCAGAGCGGAGTGTCGGGCTGTCTACATTGTTCTTATGGGATCGAGACAACCTCTCTATACTAACCTTGGTTTGTACCGACCTTTTGTGTCGCCCCCCCCCCCCTCCCCATTCAGCTGTCACATTTGTCACTCTTTAAACTTGAGGGGGATGTCCTGACTTCTGCTTCCCGTCTCCCGTTTGTTCGAATGTTGTTTCACGTGCTGCTGTGTTACTTTCCGCCCGCCAACGCACGGCAGGCGCCTGGCGAGTGACGTGTCTGTCTGGCATTCGGCTGGTCGAAGGGGTGTAGGGGGGTGGGGAGCTACCCAAAATTTATGTGTACAAGGTCAGCACGATCTTATCTTTCTCTCTTCGGCTGTTGTAAATGACCGTGAACTAATGGCTAGGCAGTGCCGTATTTTTTTAAGCCGAGACAACAATTCGAAGGCGGCCCTTACCGTTAACCGATTTAACGGGTTTATTATTCTTATTTTTTTTTACAGAATTTCAATTATCCGGGCATCGGCGGGTCGCAATGAACACGAATAATGGGGAGTTTACTATTTTTGTCCATCTGCTGCCAAGGCGCAGTAAGCCTCGGGAGATGTTACGTCACATGACCTTGGCCTTAACCCAGCTGCACGCTGGTGTCTGAGAAGCTTGACAAGACCTTCCGGGCTTACCTGTATAATCGCTAGTCCATGAAATTTATAATGTCGTGATTTTTAAGTAATCATGTCAATTGAAAGTAGTTTTGTCTGGGAATATTTCACAGTTTATAGTGATCCGTCAAAAGCAATGTGTAATCAGAGGTACTTGAAACGCTCTAATCGGCTCAGAAGATCGGCAAGATCGGCAGCAGATGATCGGCATCGGCATGATCGGCAAAATAGGTGATCGGTAGGGGCCGGAAAAATTCGCAATTTGCGATAGATGCGATTTTTTTGCGAATTTTGAGGTTAGATGCGATTTTTTACTAATTGTTGTTATAAATGCTATATTTGCGAAATCGCGGTAAAATTGCCATTATCGGGCGAAAAACCACTATAGAATGCAACAAAATGGCTTGAACACACATTCCTCAAAGTATTTTTTTTGAAAATAGCCACCATAACACAATTACCGTAAACAATAGCTTCTGACAAGGCTTGTTGAAGGAATAAAATCCGAATCCTAACCTTTATTTATAAAACATTCCTTAACCAAATATCACGCATGATAGTATAGAATAAGTAATTTTGTAAATTTATTCTTTACGATTTACTCAAGATACCGTTGAATGTTGTTTAGAAAAGAATGTTCACACTACTTATCGACGCAGTTATTTTGTTTTGTTAGATCACATCACGTTCGCCTACGTTCGCCATTGCATCGTGTGTTGCCTGTTCATGAAGAGTATCTAACCTAACAAAACAAAATTTCCCGGGAAGCGCATCACGGAAACCAACAACCTAGAAAATATCTAGGTCGTTGACGGGATCGTAGTGAACTTGCAAAGATAAAAATGAAAATATTTTAAATGCTGAAAACTACTACAAATATTTTAGTACGCGGTTTTTTACATTCGTTGATAATCACTTTAGTCTTCAAATTTTTTTTCTGATCAATATTTTACATAGGGACAAATCATACATTTTGTGGTGCACATTTAGCGTACTGAAGTTGGTCAACTCGAATCGTCAGTTTGTTTCCATCTGAAATTACTAGTGGTCAAACGTTTGTTTACAAATACCGTTTAATGATTTTGGTTTGTGTTAAAATTCGTCATAATGGGTATAAACACTATTACAACTTCTTGTATTGTTATGTAACTTTAATATCTTATGCAAATTTCTCAAAAATAGATGCTAATTTCTGGAAAATAGATGCTAATTTTCAACATCATAAATGCTAATTATGTAATAAATAGATGCTAATTTTTCCAGGCCCTAGTGATCGGCCCAGCTCTACTTTCAAGCTTGTTTGCTTTATTCACGCTGTCGCCTATCGAGATTTGTTTAGACACGGTAGAATGCTTGACAAAATAATTGTCTTTTTTGTTTTGTTTTGTGTGTGTAATTTGCCACATGATTTTTGCACGTGTCTTTGCGTGTACAATCAACCCGCACGTTGCAGAACTTGCACATCATAATTTTGTCCCGCTGATCAAAAATATAAAATCATCCGATATTATCTCTCTTTCGCGATCAAACATTGTCGAAGTTTTCGGCATCTTAGCCACAAATTCAATTGTATCACAAAACTTACAAAATGTGGACGGTAGTTGTAAACACTCATAGATATGTGCACGCAAAAATGACTGCCATCTTAGCTCGATGCGATTAAATTAGGTTAGAAAAATCGACACCAGTGCGCCTTGCGGCAGAAAGGACCATTATTCAAAACACGAAAACTGTGGAGTCAATTTGTTATGTTGGTAGTGCGCACATATCGATTGTTGACAATTTTTACATTTTGTTTTCATTTGCGATGGCAATATTTACTGCTTGTAAACAGAGTAAAGAAAATACGTGGATTTCAGTAACGTGTCAAAACGAAGATAATATCACGGCACTAGTCTTTCAGTCTATGTTTATTTCACGCCTATGTTTATGATGGCTTAATTAAATAGAACTTACGACATAAGGACATTATTTTGTGCGAAAAAGCGTGAATTTCGCGCGAAAATTCGTGAATTTCGCGACTATGTCAAAATCAAAGGAAAGTCGCAAAATTCGTTTAAAGTATCAAATTTTTGCGTTATTTCGTGAATTTCGCGCTTCACCATTTTTCGGGGTCTCTAGCGATGAGATAAAATGGCAGACTGATGAAATGTATGAAAATGGGTTTAAAAATTTTTTAAAATATAAAATAAGCAAATTTTTACTAAAAACATCTTCAAGAATGTATTATATTGTTCAAAAAGGCTAAATTAAAACAAAAGTAGATTTGATTGATATAATCATATTGGTACGTATTTATTTTAATAAGTACATTCAATCATATATGTATTTATTTTCAGCACACATTGGTTACATTGAAAATATATTTAAAGTATGTAATCACATCATATGTCAACAAAATTAACACTAGTTCCTCGTCCCGATATTTTTTTAACTCACTTTGGTTTCACAAATAGTTTGTGTTAGACTTTTTGTGTTGTCATATACGTATATACCTGCTTATTCCTTCAAAGCATCATGTTTCTCGAAAATGTTATATTCCACCTAAATGAACATTCGTAACATTGGCCTTGCTTCATAATCCTTTACAGCAGCCATTCACAAATTGTCTCACACTTAGCTCAAAAGTTGAAAGCTCTTGAACTGAAGCTATAAATATCTAAGATACAAGTATTGCCTACAGATATTGTGCGATAAATGTCAAGACACTCAAAATCATTTCAGAGTAAGAACGTCTTGACAGTTATTGCAGAAGTTTAAGTTTATCTCGCGATACTACCACTTGCACGTGACATTTTATCTCAGGCATGTTAATACTGTTGATGTGACTGCATCAAAGATGCTGCATGATATAAATGTCCAGTGTAAATAGGCCTTTTTAACTATTTTAGTAACATCAAACAAGAACAATTTGACACATGCCAATAGATAAGTTTTGCACATAAATAGCAGAGGGCGAACCTGTACATGTAGAAGAATATGTATCCGTTATGCTGCAGGCTGTGTCCCGTGACCTCCTGAGCGTTCGTCTCGTGCACCGTCTCGTCGTCGTAGTGGTACCACCTGCGCTGCTGCAGGCTGTACACGTCCGCCACGTAGTGCCCTGCCGACACGGACCACGCACGCCGTCACTCGTGAAGGACCATACGCTCCATACAGTCACAAACATTCACTGCACTATCTTTAGTATTCCAAATATTTTATATGCGAGTAGTCCAAAAAAATATTTTAGGAAGGGATTTTTAAAAATAAAAATGGTTTGTATCTGTTTACATAAATTATGTTTATAGGTTTAAAAAAAATGTGGTGGGGGGAGGGGGGGGGGGACGAAGTGGCCACACAAAATCTCAAATGAAATTCCCTGACTTTTCCAGGTTTTCCCTGATCTGATTTTTCAGTGTTCGGCTGCTTCACTTCTAAAAATTAATCAGCATTATTATTATTATTTTTTAAACTGTGAGTATTCAATAGACAAATAAGTAAGCAAACACTTTTCTGTAAAACTTCTAAAATAATTATATTTTTTCTGACATGTTTTACAATCATTATCTAAGAGGGAAGTAGTTTACCAGTAATTTACCACTTTGAACAGTAGTTATGTTAGATTAGGTACATTAAGAATTCTGTAAAGTTGTGAGAATCATTAGTTAGGTTAACTTAGCTATATTTTATATTGGTATTTCCTAACTAATTGTTCAAACAAAATTTAAGATTTTTAACATAGCTAACCTCACCTAACCATTATTTAAAAAAGTAAATAACTGCTAACTCCTTGAAGTATCACAAAGTCCTCAGAGAATGATTTTAAACCAGGTTAGGAAAAAAGGCTAATTAGAACTTTTAATTAATTTTTTTTTTTCAGAAAAAAAAAAAGGGGACACCATTAGAATTACCTAGGCCATATCCTTGAATAAGCCACACTATAAAATATTAAATACTGACCTTGAAACTACATTCAACTATCTTTTAATATTTTATTACAGACTTGTATAATTATGCCAAATTATAAATTGCCCTAAAGGTTTTCAATATTAGCAATTTCGGTACATTTGTTGACATCTACCAGTTATTTTTTCCATCACTGTATTCTTGCCACAAGAACAGTACTTCAAGCTTAAATACGTTCATTAAAATCCTTAAAATAAATTTTAAAAGATATGTATAGATGTCAGGCAGTAAATACGTAGTATTTAATTAATGGATTATAATGTTTACAGGGATGTGAGGAAAATTTTTTTCATGAATGTGAAATGACTACCAACTGCAATTGCTAAACTAACTTTTTTTATAACGAACGGCCAATGAAGAAACCGAAACGAAGTGTATCTCAAAAATTTCTCTGACCCATCAAAACAATTCCCTAACTTGTTTTAAATTCCTTGACTTTCTCTTGGTTTTCCCGGTCTGTAGCCACCCTGTAAGGAGCTGTTTTGAGGATTTTAATGACATTATATTATACATAAATATTAGTCGAAACCTCAAATACCACTGAACGTCACCTTCTAGTAATTGAAAGTAATTGAAAGGTTTCAGACTCAAGAAAAGGTATTCAAAGATAAATATTGGTATGCAATGTAGCACCAGTTTCAAAAATTCAATACTGACGAGACTGAAATTTAATAAGGTTGTTTTTTCCTTCGCACCAATGATATTATCATTCTCCAAGATATTATACATTCAACATGTAATCATTTACACAAAATTACAATATTCATTGATTCAGGGAACTTAGTTTATGAAACCAACATTTAATAGTTGAATGTTTCAACATTATAGTTAAATAAATTTTTTCATTATTACATTTTTTACACTTGACAAGTGAATTAGGATTTGAGGGGCAGACTCAAGGTACTCTTAGTAATTTGACTTGGAGATGTCTACTTGGGTATTTCTTGGTGGACAATCCCCGGTCAAACTACATTTTTGTGAGTGGTTTTTATTTTAAAGAATAAAAACCCTGCCCTCTATTCATGTTTCTACAATTCTTTTAGAATCTAAGAAAGAAAGTTAAAACTCTGTATTTAAAAATAACTCTCTAAAATAATAAAAATACAATGAAGATGAGGAAACCTATATTTGTAGGAGGGGGGGGGGGGGGGGGGGAAAGAGAGATTTTATAAGTGTTCTTATGTACTCACATTAAAAGTTATACTTACTTGGAATAATAAAAAACTAATAATTTTACATCCAATAATTCATATAAAAATGAAAGAACTGGAGTGATATTATAAAAATAGTTATACACTTTAAAAAGTTTGTAAACACAATTTATATCACTAATATTCACAATAAATAAATGTTTTTAATCAGATGGACCAGTATTTAATATCAGTCACTAAGATATAATATTAAAAATAGCATCCTATTAAAAACATATTTATGTAAGTTTTATATGCTTTTTTTTTTTAATTCAGTGAATGTTTTGTTGGTGCACACACATCATTAAAATTTACTCTCACAATTTTTTTAATTACACGTATAAAGAAGCATAACTTCGAAAGTATCATGAAAATCTTTCAACAACAAAGTTCACTCACCAGAGTTTGGAGAGGCTCCATAGTGAGAGACAGCACCGACCAATCGGTAGCCAAAGTCAGGACCCGGGTCAGAGGCCCCAGGCTTCGACGGAGAGCTGCTTCCCTGGAAACACAGCCATGTTGGTTGTCACTGCCTTGGTGAGACAATCACTGTGATCCATCAGAAATATTGACAGTAAGAGTAAGCAAACACCCACCTTTAATACCAAAAGCTCTTTAAGAGGATACGTATAAATTCAAAAAAAATCAATTTAACTTTCAAACACAAGAATGCAGGAAGTACGGTGATGAAGTCTGTGCCAGTTAGTGACATGAAACAATAACGTCCCAGCCAGCGTCAATGTGAAACACCAACTGATAAAGATTGGACAAGTCTGCAGATTTTTGGGTCGTCGAGTTGAGTTCAGTAATAATACCTTCGAGTTGAGTGGAGTCCGTGCTTGATAATTTTTTAGTCCTTAAAAATAAAGCTGAGATTTTGTAAATGCAGAAAAATTTTGAGGATAACTTTATGCTCTTGGTCTATGTGCAATTAGCATTATATTAATGTTTAGTTCTTTAATGGAGAGAGTCATTTGTGTCAAGTGAATAAGTAATATACAACTATCAATCATACATCTATGATAGATACGTTGTGCAAAACAGAACTTTATGTTTTAGTTTTATCATGGGATTTACAATCATCTATTTGTTATTTGTAATTATGTCAAAAATCATGTCATATGTGCATCTCAGGATCCAAAACAAGAACGAAACACTTCTAATAGTAATTAGAACCTCAAAATCATACACTATCAAACAGACCTAAAACTTTGCAGCAGCATGCAATAGAGGTTCTGCAAGAATATGATAAAACAAAGGATGCAAAAAAAAAAAAAAAAGAGTTATTGAAAGCAATTTTGATGTAGAAGCAAAATAAAATTATTTTTCGGTGGAGGAACATCCAAAAGCAGGGTTCACCCTTCATTTGGGTTTATACGGTAATTGAATTTGTAGATCTTTTTTCAAAAGTTTAAAACTAATATAGCATGTTGATTTATTTTATACTATCAGCAAATCCAGTAGGACCCGACCTTAAACGACATTTGTTTAGGTCCCTCAGGATTTGACAGACTTGACCACGGCAACTGTTAAAGAGACTCTCAGCGAAGAAGCGTCGACTCTCAGAGGGGCTGGAACAATTGAACTGCAGGCGTAGGCAGTGCATACCAACCTCTACGCCAAACACATCGTTGTCCCACTGCAGATCAACAGCCTGCAACTGCTGGTCAGAGATGGGATTGACACTCTCGTCCCGTCCCTGTAGCTCCTCCTGCTCACGTTCCTCGTGCGAGAGAAGACTCTGGCGAACTGCCTCCTGCGTGGTACCAGCATTCGCGAGGCTCAGCACATTGCACAAGCAGAGAACTTCAAACTGCAACTCTTTTCATACCCATCCAACAAGGTTTATATAGGTATTTGTTTGCACCAAACCAATCAATAAGTAGTACAAGAACAAACTTTATTTGTTTTTATAATTAAGAAATATTTACCATTAAAAAATAAATTTGTTTGGCTTATATTATTTACATTTGCATAATAAACTTAAATACAAAAAGCATTATAAACATGTTAGCAAAAGAATAGAACACTGCATATTCAACAACATAGAGCAAAAAACTATAGCGATATCATTCAAACATTACCTGTTACTTACGTAGGGTTTTATAGGATTATTCCAGCCAATCTATTAAAAACACATTTTATATTGCAACAATGTAAATAACATAAGGTAAAATTGTATTTTGCATAGTACATTAACTACCAGTGCATAAAATTTTTTTCCATAGAACGTTTCTTTTACTTACTTCAAGGGACCAGACCAAAAATATGTAAAAAGTGGGTAGCGTTAGAAAATTATTTCCTTATCTCACTGTGATGAAAACAAAAAGTAAAAAATATACACTAAACCAAATTAAATGTCAGAGAACCTATCTTTTTACACAATGAGAATTAACTATCTTGCACGACAAAAATAGAACCAACCCTGAGGTGCTTTAAATTTGTGTTTAAAGTTAACCTTGAAAGAAATCTTAGGTTCTCAGGCAGGAAAAGGATGAGCAGATGTGTATTGCAGCGTCTCAATGTCCAGTATTTTACAATGAGATTTTCATACTGTGTTCGAGGCCACAACCACAAAAATATTCAGGTCCATATTTTTGTTACTCTATTTATTTAAGGCTGTAATTGGTTTTATAGTTAGTTTTAATATTTATTTACTACAACTCAAATAGATAGATAAATGTACGCTATTATTTGTATGTTTGTGGTTTTTTAAATTAAATTGGTTTGTTACTTTTGCCAGTCAGTAATTAGTAATTAGGCATTTAAGCAAACTGTGGTGAGCACATGAAAAAAAAAATTTAGTGCTGATAGTGCGGTGCCAGTTTCTTACTGTTGTGAAGTCGTGCAACAGAGGCCCGACAGATGGTGATAGTGTGGTCGAAGAATTGAAGAACCGGAAAGAAGGAAGAAGAAAAGAGCATGTGATGTGAACGAGGTGTGTGTGCTCCGAGCGGGAAGCAGTTGAATTCAGGCCGGGCAGCTGAGAACTTTTTGCGGGTGAAAAGGCCTGCGCACGCCAACAAAAATCGCCCGCGAATGGAGTAACGGTCGCAGAGTATGTGTGGTGATGTCTTCAGCCATCGCCATGATTCGCACGGTTATGTTGTTCATCGACTTTCAACATCCGGGCAAAGCATGCGGGATGTATGCATTTTAGAAGAGAAACTGTAAGTTATAATATTTGAATTTTATTTTGCTCGCCACAATTTTAGCCCGAAACCAATGGACATCAGTGCAGCAGGTGAGACGTCGAACTTTGCCCGATTTAAATTCATAGTGAAGCAGGGGATACGCACGAAGAAAATAACATCAGTGTTTCAATTTAAAATTGTGGTGCAAATTTATACAATTGCGATTTGTTACAGACTTGTGTCATTTTGGCTGACCGCACGAGTCGCTTTACACTGGAGAACATTTAGCAATACGATTAGTTCACCAAAGATGTATATTTTATATTTTAAAAAGTTGGTAGTAAAAACTATGGCGATATGGAACTTATTGGACTTTAGTGGTTTGTCTTCCTGCTACCTAACAAATTTACAATTTAGAAAGCCACAAGCAATATAGTACCTGCAAGTCCTTGTCTTCTTCATCACAATCTGATTCAAATTCTGCAGGGACTTCACACTGAATCATTGACTCTGCCTCCTGAGAGCTAAAATAAAGAGAGAAAATTAATTTTGGTTAGTTGCACAGCTACAAAAATATTAAGAATACAACTGTCGGAAACCACGCTTCATTAATCTAATGCCTGGAAAAGTCACAGTGAGAGTAACAAAAGCAGATCTCTCAAATTATTAGATGAAGATTAAAATTTTTTGTGACTATGTAAAATATTATCTGTGACATCATTAGGGGTATGCAACCTTCGTAAATTTGAAGACAAATAGAATACTAATATTCTTCAACTTTGTCTTCAAAATAATTAAAAAACTTAGAAGATTTCGCAGCACAAATCAATATTATTATTTATGAACGCTTTGAACACGATACTTTGGTCTTTGTCTATGCTCCTGGTACTGTGCGTACAATGCAGATATACATCTTGTTTATAATATATTTGATAATTTAGTTTAAATAAATTATTTTGTGTCACTGCCTTAAAAATCACAGATTTAAAACATGTACTCAACTAATAGAAACAAACAAAAAACAAAATCTTTAAAATAAACACACATATATCACACATATTTCAAGATTCATAGAAAAATAAATAACAACGTAAACCTTCACGATTGTTCTGGAACTGCTAAAAATGAATGTTCAACAATTTGGTGATCTTGTCGCAATTTTTAGTTTCCCCTTCGGGCTCGGAACGAGGGGCGGGGCGGAAGAGTGCCAGAGAAGAAGAGCCGCGTGCACTCGGCCGGCACGATGACAGAAAGGTGGACCAGGAAGCAGCGATCCGGTCGGATTGGCCCTCGGCGCGGTTGCTCCAGGAAACGGGCATCGCTGCAGAGGGGCGGCAGAGTGCGCCATTTCTACCCATCCGCGCTTGCACGCGCACACGTTCGGAAGAAAGGGACGGATGGCTTAATGATCAGTGGCATGGGGTGGCTCGCAGCGCGTCAGCATTCACAGTTCAAATGCTGAATATTTGGAGCTTCTCATCATCATTATTATTACGCGGGACATTTTCTAAGTGGGATTTTCTTGAGAGGATCATACTGCGCTAACCAGGAAAATGTTTCAAGTGTAGACATTAGGGATGGGGCGAATCCTGATTTCCTCGAATCCGAATCCTAACTCGAATCCTCGACTGGAATTGCCGAATCTCGAACCCAAACCCGAATCTTTTAATAGATGATGTCCACATATCTAATGTAAGTGAGATGTATTCTGCTTGCACTAAAAGTCCCTTGACTTTATCACATGTAGATTGGTACATTTCTGGTATAAGTGTATACAGTAAAACCTCCATTAACGAATATTCTATTTAACGAAAAACCCCATGCAACGAAATAACATTTTGGTCCCGCCGAACCGCCATAAGATCAATGCTGTTTTAACCTCTAAATACCGAATATTATTTGTTCCGAAATAGTGAAATTCCCTTTACAACGAACGGCCGCTTTTGAAAAACACGCAAAAATAAACATCTCTTACAAGAAATCCACTATTTTTTTTTTTATTCTCTGCTTTAAAATACGTGCGTATAACCTTAAAATAATATGCACCATCGCGGAAGTCAATAAATAAACAAAGAATCATGGATAACACACGTCGTGTATACATGCCACACTTTGTTCAAAATGGCGGGTACATTTAGCGCTAGTGGCGGAAACCTCCTGTACCATCGCTTTGGCAAGACGAACAACTAGTAAATTTTGCGTTTCTATGGTTAAATATGTGCACACGCAAATATTTATAACTATGGTGTAGTACAATTTCATTTTTTTTTCAGTTTTCACTGTTGTTTATTTATTTTTCACACGTAGTTACGGAAATCAACACGGTACTACTGTAAAATGAATTTTAATCCTATAAAACGGCAACAGATTGGCATTTAAATAAAACTAGAAATTTTTAATGCAGTTGATGAAGGTGGAAAAAAAAGTGATATAGCTAAACGTCTCGACATCCCGGCGTCTACACTTTCGACCATATTATACAACCGGGAACAGATCGAAAACAACGCTTCCCTGGTAGGAACAAATCGAAAACGTGTGAAAGTACGTAAAAAAAAAATTATGATTTGGAAAAGATACTGTTTGACTGGCTAATGGAGGCAAGGGTATCTAACATCAACATCTCTGGGCCGATTTTACAAGAAAAGGCACGCCAGGAAGCACTGGGGATGGGAATTAATAATTTCCAAGCATCAAATGGTTGGCCATTAAACAAGTGTATTCTATGTACTTTTTCATGTTTAATTCCTCATATCGTATTAAACAGTCAGAAAGACAGTTCTAGCCATTTATGTGAAGGTTTATGATGACTAGAAATATATCGTGCAAAAACTCCATTTAACAAACCCCTTTACAACAAACACAACAAATTTTGGTCCCTTGAGATTTGTTAAATAGAGGTTCCACTGTATAAAGACAACAATTTTTTCTTGAGAAATTTCAGTTTTAGTACAGATTAGCGGTTAGGATTTTTTCTATAAATAAGCTAGAGGTCTGCGAGCCTAAGAATTTTACTTCGAGCCTAGCTCGAGCTTTTGTGGTACAGTTACACTTTTGGGAAATTATTTTTATCTTAAACTTAATATCATGTTTGAATAAAGTATTAAAATGAAGTGGGCTTATTAATTTTGGGTAACTATTTACAGAGTGTGTTTACATTTTGCACTGCTAGAAAAAAAAAAAAATTTTTTTTCATTGAATCTTACCTGTTTCCATTGGTTCATTAGTAACTGATATCATCCAACTAACATAACCAAGTAATGTTTGTGTAAATGTAACATATCTTTGGAAAAATTTCACCCTTGTCAATTTTTCTGGAGTCCTTACTGAGCTTCAACAAACTTAGCACCAAAAATCATGTTGTTTGAAAAGTACATTCACATTGTTTCAACATTTCCACTTTTCAGCACAATAATTCTGAGAGAGATTGTCACAGAGTATTAAATTCTGTTCTTTAATCTATCATTCAGAACAATAATTTGTTCTGCACGTTCAGGAGTTAAATTAGCTCTACGATTGGAGATAGTGTTTCCAGCAAAAGAGAAGCGTCTCTCGCTGGCAACCTGCTTGGCTGGAATGCTTTAGTAAAATTGCTTAACCTCAAAATTAGTGTCATAAATATCTGTAACTGGTCATTAAAGTTTAATCAATTGAAAGTAATAAAAATAAAACCTTTTACTTCATTCAATTTACACTTGCAAAAAAAACATACCCACAATAAACCTACATGGAAATTAAAGTCTTTTTCAATATCCTGAAGTCTGAAGTATGTTTACTCATGTCATTAAATGTAGAGCTGTATTGAAGAAGCCGATTTTGCCAATATTTAGTTGAATCGGCATTTCTGCCGACTTCCGATACAGTACGCTCGTTAATTTTCGGCCGATATTACTGAAAAACGAAAGAGACTGCCATAACCTAAAAATCCACGAGTACCATTTTCACTTTTCGTAGTAGTACTGCATTCTTTCAGATCGCATTATTTCTTAGCAACATGTGCCAACCGTACATATCAAAGTTTAACATCCTTTTTTTTTTAACAATGTTCTTTAATTTAATATGTCATAAATAAATAATACATTACTATCACGGTTAATATACATCTCAGTTGTTACGGTAACTACAGTGCAAATATGGTAGCTATCATGCTTCTGTAGTAATTATGGTATTCTACGAAGAATCTTTAGTTCTTTTTATGGTAATTATCTTAAAATAATTATTGGGTTTGTACTGTAGTTATGGTACATCATCCATATTTCTTCGTATGTTGTTGTTCATTTGTCTTTTCTTCATATTTACGTGTGCCATTATTTGAGACAAGAAGTTTCAGAAAAAAATTTAACGGACATTATATCACACATTTAATGGCGTAAATGACGAGACCTCGGGCAATTTAAACGCTTTATAGGGAAAAACCTACCATGCGGGACCTCGTAAGCGAGTTTTAATGTATTTTTTTCCCGTAAATAGTAAAAACCGAATCCTTTGACGAATCCTATATCAGACCCGCCGAACCTTCGAATCCCTAGGATTCGGCGGATTCGGCGGATATTGGATTCGGTCGCCCCATCCCTAGTAGACATGTAAAGGCCAGAGGCAAACGCGAGAGGTGTCTGGAAAGGACAGCGAGCCACCGACCCGGCAAGAGGCGCGACAGGCTGCAGCGTCGGCGGCACTGCGTCGCTGTCCACGTGCTCCTTCAGCGAGAAGTCCAGCGGGATGGCCAGCGCGTCCGCCAGCTTCTCGGCCCGCAGGTTGTGCACGGTGTAGCGCTTCACCTGCACGATCAGGCACCTGCGGACAGGACGCGGGCCCTCGACACTGCCGCGGTTTCTCCTGGCTACAACTCACTTCAGATACCCCTTTAAAAACTCTTAAGTGTTCTTTTCAGTTCAGTTCAGTTTTTTTAATAAAAAAATAAAAAATAAAAAACCTCACACACATAATCTTTAAAATTGTTTCAATCTAAATACAGTAGAATCTCGTTATAGCGAGCACGGTAAAAGCGAGAACACGGCTATAACGAGGTATTTTTGAGAAATTTACGGCGTGATCGCTTGTAGCGCGCTTTTGTTATTTGTCTGCTTTATCTCCACCCTTCTCGCTCGCCACTAGACATCTTGCCGTTGACGCGTCACATTCTTCAGCCGTGCAGTCGCCACCTAAGTGCGTGGCTTAAAAATAGAATCCCATCCTTTCTTTCTTTTATCAAACTTCCGTTAGTTATCTGTGCCGTGTGTAGACAAAGTTTGAGATTGGAACATAAACAACGTAAGAAAGTATTTTTTACAAATTAGAAATATGTATGTTTTTGTTTTTATAATCGCGTATTTTCACGTTTTTTTTTTTGGTTATCATAAAAGAGATAATATCAAAAAGCCGCTCTAATGAAATTTAATTGTTTCTTGGTTAACAAAAACTATTAATTATCAAATATTGTTAATTATTTATATTCTATTTATTATTATTTACGCGACGTCATACTGTACGCGTACGCAATACGACTGGATTCGTTGCTGCAACATAACATAGCATGTTATGCAATATCAGAAGTAACGAGTAACGTAACAATAGTAACGAGTACTAATTGTTATAGTAACAAATACATACGGTTACGCATTTTTTCGTTACTTTTACACCTCTAGTCGGCACTACCGTATTTATTTCCGAATCGCTAGGGCAGTTTTCTTGTAACTTTTGTTTCGGTCAGTTGTTGGGGTATCTGTCTGAGAAAGGGGTGGTGATGGTTTGAGTTTAATCCCAAATTTATTTTCTAAAAAAGTTGACAGGTTTCTTTAAATGAAAAAAGTATAGTTTTCCAGCGACTATTACGTTTGAGGCGTACGCGCGTTGCCGCAGCCGCACTCCTGCTTTTTTGTAAGGAATTAAATCGTCGCGCTACACTAGCACCACCTGTTTGCAACATCCCGAACCAACATAGCCGCCAGCAGACAGCCCGCGTCGGCAATAGATAGCAGGACAATGCTGCGTCGGCCGCGGGCTGAGATGCTATACTTACGTGGCTTGATAGGGTATTCTGGTTATTTTGACGCAATCGGTGATCGCATCCGTATTTATGGGGTATCGTTTTAAAGAGAATTCACACATCTGCTCACAGAAATTAAGATTTCGTTAATATAACCTGTTATTTTCCAATTATACAGGTTTAAACACAATTTTTATGCTATTTTCGGTTAATTTTTATTTTTTGGGGGCCAAAATTTGTCCAATTCGGTTATAGCGAGGACACTGTTATAGCAAGGATCAAACCCGGAACCGTGACACCTCGCTATAACGGGACTCTAGTGTATAAAGAAATATAATTTGTAAAGAAAAATACTACAACACTACATTTGAAATAAAAATTTAAGTATGAATTTGCATTAAATTAAACAAATGATATTTTACGGAAAGATTCCCAGTACAACCATCATGAAGGTGACCTTGTAACTCGGAAGTGCCGAAGAGGCAGAGGGGCAGCGTGGTGGCGCACCTGGGCGGGCGGTGCACGGTGGTCAGGACACGCCGCTCCGAGTGGCCGCACTTGTCACAAGTCAGCTCCCGGGTGTCTGCTCCCATGTAGCGGGCAACAGCGTCCTGGAGGCTCGGGCTGCCGTGCTGCGAGCGCGGTATGTCCACGAACAGCACCATGTGTTCCTGCCTCTTGACCGTGCTCTCCCCGCACCTGAGCACACGGCCGCGTCACTTCCACACGTGTGCCAGGTAGCTCAGGGCCCATTAATTTCAGTCTAAATGGGGGGCTATAGCCTTAGAAGTCAACAATGCACTTAACTACAGTTACTACACATTTTACAGATCTGTGTCCAACAGTTAGCTAAGGAAGAGAAGTTTGTAAACGCTAATATGTGCAGAGATACACTATTAACAGTAGATGGAGAAATGATAAACATGTTTACAAGAAGCATGTAGATACAACCGTACAGGTTGCTCGAAAGAGAAAGTGTGTTCAGGTCGTCCCTACCTGGTGCACGTGGAGGTCTCGGTGAGGGTGAAGACCACGTTGTCGGTGATGGGGTTGGCCCCCCCGGACTCGTCGCAGTCCCCGCCGGCGGCCAACTGCTCCAAGGTCATGTTGTCCAGCGCGCCCTGCCTCTCCGCGGCGGCCGCCTTGTCGAACTCGTCGCGGAAGCAGTCCAGCAGGCGCACCACGAACTCCGCAGCGTCCTGCTGGCACTTGCCCAGGAACAGCTCGTCCAGGAAGCCCAGGGTGCGGGACAGCCGCCTGCACTCGGCAACCACGCTCCGTCACACGCTGGCATGAACATACTGTACTGGTCTGACTTTAGCAGTCTCAAAACCAAAAATAGCACACAAACAAAAAAAAAAAATTGAACACAGAAAATCTTTGACTGACTATTCATTGTAGTGTACACATGCATTAAAAGTTGGAAGGCTCAAGTACGGTATGTGGACACAACGAAATTCACAACAAGACTACCTGCTAAATCATGGTGTCTACAAATACTTGGTAAACCAATTTAAAGATTTTTTTTCAGGACTTACCTATGTATTAATATTTATTTTTAAAACATTTAATATCACAGGGTACATAATTATTTCTATAAAATATGTGAAATTGAACGTAATAAGAAAGTGCTCTACTATTTGCAGGATTGTGCCGATTTTTGAGAACTGTTGGAGGGGGGAGGGGGGGAATTGATATTGCCACGTGATTTGTCTTCAACCACTTATATTCAATGTGAAACTATAATCTGAAGCAAGGGGCACTCACAGCAGGGACCACCTGACGACGGGCAGCCGGCGACTGCGGTGGGCGCGCGCCAGCAGCAGGAACGCCCCCAGGACGCGCACGGGGCCCACGCCCGTCAGGCACGCCTCCAGCTGCAGCTGCGTGCTCAGCATGGCGCGCACCAGCGGTTCCAGCCCCAGCACGGCCTGCAGGCTGGCGTTCATCCAGCACTTGTTGCTGCCCGCCGGGTTGGGGAACCTGCGGCGTGCACGGCGCGGCGTCAGTGGTCACCCTCGGACTAGCTCATAGCTCATCTAGAGACCGGGCCCACTGTCAGATCCTCTTATCACACGTTTCAGATAGACTGGAAGGTCTGGCTGTGATTATTACCATGGTTCTATCATTCACACAAAACAATCTGTAGTTTTACTCCTGGCAGTTACTGAAGCCCGTTAATGACTAAAGCTGTGGGAGATATATTTTAAAATCTTTAGCTATGCAGGTTCAAAATACATTGCTGTTTTTCGACCTTCCCCTCTTCTTTACCACTTGTCGCCCCTCCCCCCCGACATACCTTACTTCCTCTAGTGCCCCTCCCCTGATTTTCGCAAATGCACCTAAGCCTGTTGTTTTTTGGGTATAAAAAGGCAAGGACATGTTATTCGACCTGCACCCGGTCGTCGTCTACAGCACTGTCGGCACGACAGCATAAGTCGAGGCTGTTTGCTAACCTGAAGTTTGGTAGTTGGTTGTTCTGGTTGCATGCCACTGTCTTACTCGCAATGACTTTTACCCAGGTTCCTCCCAGAGGCACTCATGAAGTTTGAGTAGTTTAGTAATGCTGATCTTTTTACCCTTCTTCAAACTAAGACTTATCTCTATTTGTGGTTGATCTGTGTTTTGAATAGACAAAATATCATGGGCTTGTTTGAAACCACCTTAAACACGAGTGCTTGGGCGTACTATATAACCTAGTAACTTTCCGCCCACCGTTTATTCTAATCGCAAATGTTTACGCCTGTGTGCCACCCTTAATTGCATTACCTCCTTGTAATCTTAAGAGTTAAGACCACTTCTTGTAATAAATTTTAGATTTTTCATAACCTTGCGGCACTAGGGCATGTATTTTACCATCAGATTCTTGTGTGTATTATGTATGCACATGCTTTCGTAATCAACTTTCCCTTGCCTGCTACCATGTTCTTGCCAGAAGACAACTTGCACAGTAATGTATATTATTGTCTGCATTTGTTCTTGTCTATTCATAGCCCCAATGTAAATTTTGAATTCTTATCATTTAACAATGTCCTTGCCTCTTATATTGCTACGTTGAAAGTTTTAAGTGTTTTAACTTAATACGTTTACATCTTTTATTTTTTTTTTTCACTATGCGGCTTGTAGAGTAAATAATTTTGTGTAAAAAAATAATTTTTGTTACTTCTTTTGGAACCATGTTTGAATTTCTAAACTTAACTGCCATACAGCAACGTTTATAACGGGTTGATACCATAACCACTTTCTTTATAGTCTTGATATGCCTTCTTTACTCATCACCGAAAATTGAATTTACATTGGAGCGAGCCCGCACCAATATACTTCAACCCTGTCAATTATTTTGCCAAAATAATGCAAAATTTCTAAAAATCTAAAATGGCAAAATTATCCCCCTTAATTTTTAAAGAAGCATTCTGCAAACTTTAAGGCAGTGCCAGAAGCTTGATGAAAGACAGCAACATACAAGATTCATCACACACTCCAGCGTTTAAAATGTGAAATACGAATCTACTACAGGTACCAAATCCAAAAATTCAGTAAAACATCCATTAACACTATTTCCTCACAAAAATGATGAACTCCAAAAAGATGTATCTTTACCCTATTTGGCTGGACTCCTTGTTGGGACAGGCAGCTTCCTTCCTGGCCAGTGTCTCCGTGCAGCGAGTCGGCTTGATGACAGACGTGCCCGCCTCCCCTGCTTCGTCTGGCAACAGCGTGCTCCCGGAACTGCAGGCCTGCTTCACCGGAGTGCACTCGATGTCTCCGAGGGACTCGATGATGTCATCTATGTTGAGCCGGAGGCCGTTCGCGGCGTGCCGGGCCTCCGAGCTCAGGTTCTCCTTGTCGTCCGCGTCATCCGCGAAGTCCGTGCTCGTCGCGCCGGCGCTCGGGAGGCTCTCCTCGCGCGGGCCACGGAAGTCCAGGCACTGGCGCGCGCTCCCGTACATCTTGGGCAGGACCCTGCCGAACTGCCGTCCGCTCGGGTCCGACCTCGGCGGGGTGCGCACCTTGCACCCGGCTCGGGCGTTCTCGTCGTGGCTCCGCCCCCAGGCCGTCTTCCCCTTCCAGGTCCGGCACGCCGGCGTCCGCTCATCCTCCTTCTCTAGGATCGACAGCAGCGAAGTCCTGACGCCACTCCTCGTCTGCGGCCGCTTCCCGCTCTTCTCCTTGCTCTTCGTGGGAGAGTCATCCGCTCGGCAGCGTTTCGGCGATGGAAACAACTCACTTTCACTTCTGGAACAAAACGTTTACAATTAGTTGAACATAGCAGCACATTTATAACAAGTCACATTATATAACAGAATTATATTGTCAGTATCTTTAACTAACACCGTGTTATTTATTTATCTGCACAAAATTGTGATTTTACAACTATTTTTAACACTAAAAGATTTAAGTTTCATCTTGGTTTGTTTATGTTTTCAGACCATTTCCATCAATTTGGAGTCAGTATGTGGAGAGAAGCTTAAGATTCACATAGCCAGAGTTACATGCCGGGATAATTTCAAAACAATATTAGCGAGAACTTCTGCTATTATAAAATCGTGTAATATTTCATTCATATTTAATTACATCTAAGTTTTTATTATTTTTTTATTTTGTGTTAAACTTTTAAGTATTATTTTATATCCTAATTTAAAGGTTAGAAAAATAAGTGGTTCTGGAAGAACAACTCAAATGTGTAGGTTATGATAGTCCGCATGTTCCAGTATCTCCTTTATTAGACACTTGTCAACCTTTTATGTCGTACAGAAAAAAAAATTTTCTTTGAAATTGCAGAAAACGTAAAGCAGATGTTGCATACTGAATTAGAATGTGAAACTGTGAAATGCATTATGAATTAAATATTACACCAAATTCATTTTTCATCATATTTTTTTCATAGAATAATTTGTGTAAAAGTGTTTCTAAGCTTAAAATTGAAAACATCCTAAGTTCATTACACTGTGCTTCATTCCAAAATTACAAGTGACACAAAAACTGTTGACCAGTCCTCTACACTGCAAGTAAGGTATCGAAAAAACAAGTTGTGAAATATGAACAGCTTTAGAAAGTGGATGAAATTATGGTAATTAGTGCATACTGAACCTCCACTCAGTTCAGTTATGTGACTTTAGTCTGCTCTTGTTTACAGCTCTCTGAACCTTGCTGGCGGGAAGGAATGACATGAGACACGATACACACTGGAAAGCGACTGCTAGCCAAAGGCACTCCCTCCCTTCCTCTCATCACTACCTGGCGACCACCATATATAACAGCATTCTTTGCTCTTTGACCAACGACTTATGAACTACATCCAAAAAAAAACTCCATTCAATAGTTGCTGCTTGCTGTTAAAAAAAAAATAATAATAATAATAAAAAATCTCTATCCCGCCATCCCATTCCAATCTCCCAACACCAGTACCCTGTGGTCGCTGATCTCCGCTATCACCATACTGCCTACCACCACATCCACCGGTCTCACAAGCACCACATCCAACAGATTTCCACTCTCCTCCTCACCACTACCATTGCCCTTTTAGGTGTACTCCTCACCACCTGCCCCAATACACAATTTACCAGATGGGATGCTCATATTTGTTTTCTCTTTATTCCCAGTCTCCTCCGGTCCCTGTTCCCACACGTCCCTAGGCATGTTAATATCACCTACTACTATCACTCACCTATCATGTCCTAGCAAATATAACCTGTCGTTTATCGCCTCGATGGTCTCATCCCCTTTTCCTGGGGATCTACACCACCAGCAACCTTACTTGTCTCTCCCAGCTTTGCATTCGTTATTCCAATAATTCTGCTTTCTCCCCCACTAATTCAACCTTTCCAATCTGTCCCTCCCGCACACATACCATTCTCCCTCGCCAATTTGTTTCTGCCCCTTCTAAATATCTCATAATTAGCCCTCCGCAGTTCCCCAACCCCGATTTCTTCGTCCAACAGTGTCTCAACCGCTACAACAATATCAGCCCCATAGGCCTCTACCTTGCTCCAGAACATGTCAACCTTTATATTTATTCTCCTACAATTTATTGTTGCAACCTTCACAATGTTGTATTTTCCCCTTTGAGACTCTGTTTCCTTCCGACCATTACGTGTTACTTTCCCACGTAATCTTTCCTTCATCAGCCCCTCTTCTGCCCTGTTCACATTCTCTACCCCATATCCTACTCTGTCCCACCAATCCATCTCATTACTACTGTTCCCCCCTGCCTCCTCCTCTGTACTCCCCGCCGACTCTACTCCTATCTTTATCCTGCCTGCATCCTCTCCTCTGCCAGTTTCCCAGCCCTACACTTCTTGTTCTCAGCCGCTCCTCAAGCACCTGTGTTAACATTCCCACACCTTCTCTATTTAGATGGACCTGGTCTCCAGCCATATGCCACCTATTTATCTTGCTCCTGGCACACACAAAATCTGCTCCCCATATCTGGCACTGTCTCCTCATGATGGCCACCGCAGCATTCAGTTTTCCTAAATCAATTTCCCTTCTGGGTAACACCCCACTCACTAAAATGGTCCCACTGGTTTTTCGCCTGATCTCACGTAGCATTTCTCTCACATCAATTTCAAACTTTTGTGGCCCTACGTCCCTGTTGAGGTATTTGTACTTACATTAACCCCCCCCCCCCCTTTTCCAACCTTCCAGATTGCACCCCTTTAATCCCTTCCCTAAACATCCACATTTGTCTCGGCGACTTCTGACTGCCTTTTAGGCCCCATGAACCTTCAGTACCGGAGCATCGAGTTCCCGAACCGTGCTACCTTCTACCTGCCAGTTCCGTCCTCTCTCTCCCTCCCCCCCCCCTCACCCACCTTCGCACATTCAGCACTTGACCTACTTTAATTTGTTAAGCCACACTTCTTGCGAACCCACTCTTCATTCTCGAGACCTTCTATCTCCTCCGTCACACCTCCACAAGCAAAGTGAAACCACTCATCACACGTATCACATTGAATGCCACAATCCCTCTTCCTCCACACACTTTACAGCAAAATTTACATTTCACCCTCCCACACATTCCTAACCTAGTCTCCTATTTGCTTACCGCCCAGCTTTGCCTTTCACGCACTTCCACCCCTTATCCCTGATTTGTCTTTATTTGTGCCGCAACCTATACTTTTCAAGTACGTGTACATGCGCCACGACAATCTCCACCCTACACTCACACTTATTTGCAGACCTGCCAACATTCAAATTAAAAAAATCATGAGGTCCTCGATAAAAATTTTCAGGCCCATAAATACAGGTTAGATATAAAAAACAACAAATGATAATCTTTAAATTTAAGTGCATACCTATACATATGTTACATGGTCTCTGCTTCAAAATTTATTTCAACAAATTATAGGTTGCAGATTTAATTTAGTTGAACATAATTTAGCGCTGTCGTGTAGTGATCATGCAGGGCCGCAACTAAAAAAGATGTAAAATAACATTCTGCTCGTGTAACACTATTATCACTGTTCACAGCAAAATTAATTTTTCTATTGGAAGCAATACACTTCACCTGTTAGTTGTGTTTTTTTGTAGCGACATGTTCCACAACATCTCCTCTTCCACTATGCGAGATAGAAAAATCAGCACGGCACACGCTACAAAACGCAAAATTGTTTTTTTACGTGACTCGATTATTGATGGAAACTCCTTACTGTAAGCTTTCGTAACACTTGTTTTGTAATTTTTACAAACAAAATCTTGGGGCCCCGAAAAATCGTGAGGAAACACTATTTTGGCGTGAGGGCGTGAGATGGGCCTTAAAATCGTGAGCCTCACACTAAAATCATGAGAGTTGGCAGGTCTGTATTTAGTTAAAAAAAACTTTAATTTCACTCCAACAACATTGACGCACACCCTAATACATTTGGGGGGAAAAATGCATAAATGTAAAATATGTAAAGATATACCTAATTTATTGATATAAAAAAATGCCAATCAAAGCATTAACACAAATCACGGTAAAAGTCCCATATCACGTATCAGAGTTGATCCCCAGATCCTCACGGCATGATCCTGTATACAATGCTCATGTGGTAAATGATGCATGCTGTTTTAATTTAGCATGCTGAAAGATCCTGGACATAATTTTATCTATAAGTTAACAATGATTATGATCGTAATCTGAATGTAAAAAAAAATATTCCACAAGATCTGACATAATTTGTTTGTAGAGTGATATTTTTGTTTGCCCAGGTTTTATCGCCGTACTGAGATAAAACAGATATTATCATGTACCACATGATAATGTCATCAGGACCAAGTTATAAACTTGGATATGTAATATGGAATGATTACCAATAAATATTTCTAACCCATGGGTACACATTAAACTGACTTGTTAACTTCACTCCTGAATGTGAAAAAAATATCTACATAACTGTACACAAGTAGGCTCAGGTTAAAAAATTAATTGTAGATTTAAAGAATGATTAGAAAAATTTCCAGAAAATAAAACAAAAATGCAAAATTAGAATTTTACACTATTATTTACAGATGGACTCGTCCATTACATTGCAATTAGTTATATGCCAATTTTTTTTTTGATAGGTTAGTTGTCTGATTTATCATCAAGGAATTTGGATCATTTTTTTGGTAGCTTAGGTTTTGCAGATCTTGGTGATGATTACTCAAATAAAATGATATGTGTGTATAAAAAGGTCAAATCTGTTCTTAGGTACTAAGATCAACAGCACCCAAACTCACCATAATAGAATTTTCGTATTCATTCATTCACCTTAACTTTTATGTATGTTAATGTTGCTTTAAATTTCCTTTTGAAATTTGTCTTCCACGTTCCACCCAGTGGCAAGGAATCCTCCCCTTACTTTATTCTCCCCCTCCTTGAACCATCACACGAGGTCCTTTGCATCTCTTACTTCCAATATTCCTCCCATAAGCCCATTCCATACCCTCCCTCTTTCCGTTCCAGATAATACGGTACAAGTATAACTAAGCTTGTTTTAAAGGTAAACGTACCAAAAAATGCTCTAAATAACAAGTATAATGATATTAAAACTAAAAAAAAATGTAATTTAATAAATAACACAAATACTCACTTTTGTTCAAATAACAACTGGAACTGGTCGCAATGTCTTTTAATTCTAGAATTCTTGCCTCCATAAAATGTGCAACCGTCAATACCCTTACTCACGTACTTATTTTCATGCAGGCGTGACTCCTGCATGCAGTCATTTGTGGTTAACATCAACTGTGGACCCATATTTCCGAGGGTCGCCTTAACATTCCCTAAATCTTAACACTAAACAAAAACAAAATTATTCTTGTTCAACGAATAAAAACACGCTAAATAAGAACACGTACAGAACACAACAAACAATTTTTCAAGCAACATAAATTTAGCCTAACACAAGCTTCACTTTCCCCCGCAAAATCACATTATTTTGGCGCCTATTCTTCAATCTGCTAACTTATTTAATTTCGTGCGTCTTTTGTTTTTTATAATGTAGTAAGGTAAATGTATTATACCCATTTTCTCAACTTAAAATGTTCATTGGAATATTATTTTTCCTTAAAAAAAACTTTTGGCTCAGACAAATATTTGACACAAAAATATTTGACAAAAGTGTTTGTTTATTTCATAACAAAATAGCTTATAATTTTCTCCCTCAATTAAGTCAATCCAACAATCAATCAATTCGCCTCACCAAAATTGAGTACTCTCCTTATTCCATTCCACTCGATTCCCTTTTGATCTTCACCTCAAAATCACTCCTCCCTCTGTACACGCCATTCTGCAATTTATATTCGAGATTCCCCAACCTCCATGCTTCTTGAAAACTTTAAACTGCTTTATCAGACTTTATACCTGCTTCCACTCTTGCATTGTATCTACCCAAGATCCTTAATCCTCGTTAATGGTCTATGCACCTTCCTTTCTTTCCTTTTCGATCTTCAGTATATACCCATCAGGCCATCACCCATTTTGCTGTCCAAAATGTTGACTTCTCCATCTCTCTCCTTTACATGACCTGGCATTTGTACTATATCGCTAGTCATACTCCATCATAAGCCTCACCAACCCAGACTATGGCTTTTCTTTTATGTTCCATCTTGTCGTCTTTAAGGTCCTGCCAATAAGCCCCAGCCCCTTCCACACCTTTCTAACAACCTGCTGAACCTACTTTTCCCATCATGTAGGTTGCTCTGAAGGGTTAACCACAGGCGTTTGTAACCCTCTGATCTGTGTATCTCCCGTGCCATATAACCATTTATTTCATTTAATGCTTTTCTTGTTCTCATAAACCTAACCACAATTGTTGTGTATATATTGACGTCCCTCGGCCTACGGTCCCTAATTCCCTGTTGTATATTGTCCTGAGTTTCGCTCTGGTTTTCCCCCGTAGCTATCGTCGGAAAGGGAGTGGAGTTCAGGCCAACGTGGCCGGGACCGGAAAATACGGTACCTGGAGGGGACGTTATGTAGGTAGAAGGAACGGTAAATGGTAACAAGGATAAGATGATGCTGTCCGTTTTCACGAGCTCCTTTATTCCGTGAAGAATCCTGCCGCAGCCTGGCCGGCACGTCGCGGAGCGAGCGTCCTCCCCCGCCGCAACCCGGACTCCCAGAAATAACTCTTGGCCACAAAATGCGACCCGATGTGGCAGCGAATGCAGCCCCGTAGCGAATCGTACCGGTTACGAATGTTCAGCTGTGCTTTGCAGCACGTACGCGACCCGTCACGAAAGCGTAGATAGTTCTGTACAGATACGTAACGACAGAGAGTGTTCGACGGTTCGGAGTAGCACATTCGCGGCCTGTGACGTATGCGAATATAGTCCCGTAACAATACGTAATTACAGAGAGAAGTTCAGCGGTACAACGAATGCTGACACAAAGCAGGTCGACTGCAGAGGCAGTCCCGTAATGCCTATACTGACTGTGAACTCGAAGCTAAGATACATGTCTCTCGAGCGGAGCGGAGCGAGCGCACGTCTGCTCGTCCCCGCGTCTGGTTCGCCACTGCCCTTCTCCGCCCATCCGCGAGCCGAGGCCCGCGGGCCTTGGAGGAGGGGAGGAGAAATCGGCTGGCGTGGGAGTGGCCCGCCTCGCGGTGAGCCAGGCTGCGATTACATGACTAACATAGCACTTAAAAGAATCACAGAATTATTAAAACGACATGATAAGTAATTAATTAATAAAACGACAATACAAATGAATTAATGCATTACAGATTAAAGGCAAGCGAAGTATTTATACGACATTTACATACACTATTCAAGACGTGAGTTCTGTTACGTTATAAATATATACACTCATGGAGGCTCGTGATTACATAAAAAGTATAAATATTATTAAATACCATGACGTTCACTGACGTGCCAGGGCGCACGCGGGTGCGTCCCTGCTCATAACACTTCACTGATGGTGCACTAGGGGAACATACCTCCCTTAGGCGCACGTCGGCGGACAGGTACGGCCTCTACATCTAGGAGGGCACGACGACTGTCGTCAATATTTATCTCCATCTCATTTGCCCTAGACCAGTTCTCCTATTTCTTCTGAACTCGTTGCAGGTGAGTACATAATTCATTCAGTCATTTGCAAACATTCACAATCTACCACTCATTCTCCCTTACATAATTTGTCAACCTGCCGTCTTCTGCCACTGAAATGATGTTCGATATGACATTGATTGCCGTGGGTTAAACATAGCAGTTATGCCTGTGTGCTAGTTCATAGAGTGTTAGAGATTACTTTTTTGGTGTGTGATGTCGCCACATGGCTGGCAGACGGCATATGTTGACCAGATAGAGATACCCTAGCTGTTGCAATGTCATGATGAACTTACATATTTTTGTATTGTGGTGATAAATCGAGTGGGGTGTGTGGATGTGTTTAGCCCTACCTACCAGAATTGATGGCGAACTGGCCAAGGCCGAGTCTTCCATGCTTCACAATTGGCTCAGTTCCTGTGGTAATATATCATGATTTTAGTAGTTTTTAGTCTAGTCCCAATATGGCCTAATTACCTAAATATTGGTTAGTGCTCATTGCTGATACAACTTTGTCTTATTTTAACTTGTTTGTTTAACATAGCACATTTAACACTTTAGGAAGCTGTTGTATTACTACTCAAGCGACAATGGAATAGACATTGGTGTCAGGCGTTCGTAGCGCTGCACTAACGTGCCCTATGCTTTCACTGTGGACTCTCCCTGGTCACCCACGGAGCTTCACACGCTCTGCTGAGTATAGCATTCAGTGCGTATCGAAGGAATACCGAGAAGTTTTGTCAAAACTTTTTACATTCCTGAAAGTAATTTAGATTTGCAAATGTTTTTGTGTAATTCCGTACAATGGTATGACAGGAATAACAATTAAATGTTAATACAATTTCCAAATTATGTATACTCTTTACTTAAATTGATTTTCTCTTTCCTTGTTTTTTTTAATGAAACATTTTTTTTGGCACAATACAGTTTTTTTTATCATCTAAAAATATTCTTGGTTTTCGAACAAAGTTAACTTAAGAATCGATTAGTTTGACTTTTACTTTGATCAGGTTTATTTATTTACTTTTGGTAGCGGTGACGTGTAATTGAGGTTATACGTTCTTAAAAGTATCTTATTATTACGGACTGTGAGTCATTATAAGTACATATTTAAGAAAATGAATGCCTTTAAGCGTGACAAGAAGGAAGAAGAAGATGGTATGTATGACTATTTAATGTGCATAAGATACTGCATGAAATTTAACATTATTTAACTAAATTTGAGGATGTGAGTTGACTGTGTGGTGTATGAATCAGTTAGCAAGAAGGATCTGGTCAGACTAGAGTGTTAGACAGTGGGGAACGGTATGTTGTCAATATAAAATATGACAAAGATGGTTAGGATCACGAGGAAGATCAAGTTTTTTGCTGGAAGGGGCAGGAGGTACAGGACGTAGGTTCGTTCACGCATCTGGGTGTAATCCTGCAAAACGTGCAGCGGGGGGCAAGGAATGAGTGAAGGGGGCTGGGTCTGCTTGCCAGGATTCTGCAGGGAACAAGACGTAGGGTAAAGCCGTGCTTTACGTTGGTCAGGCCGTTGATGAAGTATGAAGCGATAGTTTTAGACCTCTACCCAGTGACCTAGGTAAGGGAGCTGGAGAAAGTGCAGCGGATAGCAATGAAAAGTGTCATGGGTATGTGGTGGAGGGGTAATGGAAAGATGGTGAGATGCATAGATGCCATTTGAGTTGGTTATGGATCTGGGGTGTGAAACATGAAAGGGGAGGAGGGTAGAAAGGTGTGTCAGGATATTCAAGTTGATAAAGGGAGAAAGGGGGGGGGAAAGCAGGGTACTAGAATGCACAGAGGTGGTAATAGAGGGAGGAGCAATCAGGAGTGGAAACTCTGGAAGAAGTGGAGACAAACACAAAGCACGAGGCACTCATTCCTGTTGAGGAAAAGGAGGCAGTGGAATGGGCGGCTTGAGGAAGAAGTATTGTAATCAAGGGATTCAAAGGATCTAAGGGATCGTTCAAGAGAGTGGGAGAGTTAGGCAAGGGAAGTACTTTTTGCCAACGGTTGGAAACCCAATTGCAAGTGAATATGATTCATTCAAGGTGAGTATTTGCGCTTCAAAGGCCCTTTTACAATATTTGAGACAGCGATAACTGCGCAGCTTCTGTATTGCTGGGCATCATGCTGATCGCAGTGTGTTTCTGTGCTACAGTGAATGCTGTGCTGGTGCTTAGATGACATTCATATGTGATTATAAATGTAATAAATAAAGTGATTTTAATAAATAATTAAATTAAGGACAAGAGCATTTTTGTGCTTTTTCAGAATATTAAAGATCTGTCCTTTACTGATGCAGCCTTAACCATTTAATACTTTAATTTCAAAGCTACATTTGGTCAGAAACTAACCATAAAGAATATTGTGATTATTTTGATACTATCAGTACTTACCTGGTGTATCACTAGAAAATACTTGTTCAGCTGTCAATTGTTTGCATTCACAAATTTTCCATACATTCTTTTTTAGGCAATGATCAATTTTTACAATATTCAAGTTCATTATTTGACAGTAATAGTTGTCTGTCCAAGCAAAAGACTATTTGACTTTTTTTTTGTTAGAGCATATCGTCATAAACCCTTTAAAGACCATAAGGAAGTGTGAAAGTACCCAGGGCCGGTGCAAAATAAATTGGCGCCCTAGGCGAAAAACCTTAATGCACTCCTCCCCCCCCCCCCCCCCCTGCCCGACAAACCAAAAAATTTTTTTTCCTTTCCTCAAAATAAAAATACATCACGTAAGCCTAAGATTTTGTCAACAATCAAATGTAAGTAGATTTAGTTTTTTTTTTTTTTACTTATTACAAATCATAAACAGGTCACAGTGGACTTTAAATAATTACTTATATCAATATAAACATTCCAAACTGTTACAAAAATGCATTTTCATCTAGTTTCAATAATCGTTAAACATATTATATCAGCTGTTATGTGTCGTGCTGCGCCGCCCCCAGCTACTTGGCGCCCTGGGCGGTTGCCTAGTTCGCCTATACGGACGCGCCGGCCCTGAAAGTACCAGACTTGTCATTTTGCAAAGGCTGGATTAGCAATTCTAGAAGGAGCTTTGTAACTTTTCAGGAGGCCAACATAATTGGCTGGTATTCTTTATGCACTTTTTAAGGAACCTTTTGGTTAACAGGTCCTTTAAGGAGATATTCGAAGCAGCATATATTTCAGCGTTGTTTGGATTCTCCAAATTTTCAATTGGTACTAATCATAAATAATAAGTTTATATTAGTGATATTTATGACTTAATGTATCACAAGTTGTAGATAAAACAGAAAATAAATAATTTTGCATGTTGTACCTAAACAAAGTACTTATATTCTTTTCAAGTGAATACGTATTACATTTATAAAATATATTTTTATTTACGTATGTTTTACTCTGCGGCATTAAGCGCACTGGAAGACTAATACAGTCGCAGGAATACCACCAGGCAGTGTAGGCATCTCTATCAGCATGGTGGTAGGAAGATCATCCTATCTCGGTTGCAACCTGCGGTTACCCTCTTTGCTGCACGTGGACTGTGTCAGTCCGTGCGTGGCGTGGGCGAGAGATAACCTTGCTAGTGTTGTCGATCATGCGGGCTAGCCCCGGGAGCACTCTCCTTGCATCCTGAAGCGAGGGGTCGTGACCATATCTCAGTCCATAGCCTACACGCCTACTTTATATCCTGAATTGATCTTGAATTTTGCATTTCTTGCTTTGTTTACAGTAGTAGTAATGAAAGGGGTGAACTAAAAACTACAAAGAACCTCACTTTCATGAGCCTAAGTAATAAGACTGATGACTTACCAACTGTACATCAGCTTAATGTGTTTAAGTCACTACTTAAAAAAAAAACTAAATAAATATGCTAATACTTTTATACCAGAGGTGTGTACAGTGCAGGGTGAAATAAATTGAAAAGAAACAGTGGACAAAGTGGTTCTATCTTCCCATTCTCTTCGAAGAAATGAAATTCCACATATGCTCCTGTCTATTACTGATTTAAAATAATTTGATGGTAATGCACCATTGTTTGTTTACACTGGTAATCATAAGAGAACCTCAAGAATAAATAAAAATATGTAAAGAAATGGAGAACGGTATATAGACCAACTAAGTATCAAAAGCTTTAAGTTTTGAAAAAGTTTTGCCACTGCAAGACTGTGTTTTGTATACCTTGGTAGTATTTTAATTGTACGCTAAATATCTTTTTTTTTTCAGGTGGTGGTAACCCATTTCAGAACATTGAGAAAACCACTGTGCTTCAGGAAGCACGCACATTTAACGACACCCCTGTGAATCCACGGAAATGCACCCAGATTCTCACAAAGATATTGTATCTTCTGAACCAGGTACTGCACGCAAGATGCGGGGGAGGGCCTAAGTAGAAATGTGTAAGAGTGTGTGCAGACTCTTGCGGAAGTGAAGTTTTTGTTATTAATTTTTAGTATTCTACAGTTTCGATATGTAACATCAAGTGTCATCTATGCGTCAATTATCGTTTTAAGAGACCTCCTAAGCTCACTAAATTCACTTAACACTAAAATGTCTTGTTCTGCACATGGCCATTAACATACACCCGAAAAAATGTGTGTTCTAGGTATGTTTTCCGCAGCAAATCTTTTTCCTCAAATATAAGATGCTGTAAATACTTCAGATTTAATAAATTTGAATATATTTGAGGATTTCATTGGCCAATTTATAGATGTAATTAGTGACATGTCATTTCAAAATAATTGATAAATAACTTAAGATTAAAATTGCATATTAAAGCTCTTGCTCACCTGGAGACACACACACACACACACACTGTGCAGAGTTTCCGAAGAAACCACACATTTTGAAAACTGCTCAAGGTATCAGAGTGGTGTCTATTTACGAAAGGCATTTAAGATCGGGCAGATGGCAGATAAGCAGTTCTGTTTCCGCATTTCAGTTTCAAACTGTATTTTTATGAGAGTGAAAAGGACAAAAACTTGTGTTTTCAGAATCATTTTTAGGCATGAGACACCCGATACAGATTCTCTTGAAAGCACTTACGGGCTTTGCATGACACATGTATCTTTACTTCCCCGCCACACGATGTTACGGGTACAGCCGGGACCAGGTCCGGATGCTGTGTCGGACTGGCGAGTGCCTGTGCGTGACGCCCGCAGGGGGAGCAGCTGGGGACGACGGAGGCCACGGAGGCCTTCTTCGCCATGACCAAGCTGTTCCAGTCCAAGGACGTGATCCTGCGCCGCATGGTGTACCTGGGCATCAAGGAGCTGTCCGCGATCGCCGAGGACGTGATCATCGTGACGTCCAGCCTGACCAAGGACATGACGGGCAAGGAGGACCTGTACCGCGCCGCCGCCATCCGCGCGCTCTGCAGCATCACTGATGTGCGTTCGCCCCTGGTACTGCCTCGATTGGAGACGTTAAGATGTTAGCTTCCGCGAAAGAAAGTTTGGAAACATTTCCGGTAATTTACTGGAAAACGGAGCTCACAACCAAGTGTATTTTAATTTTAGTCAAAAGGAATTCCACGCTGAAAAATAAATTTAATTGATACGAAATTATAATTCATCTCGTAAAGAGGCGCAGAATATTTCATCGCATAATTTATACATGTTCTGTGTTTGAAAATATTTTAATTGCATGAAATTATACTCCAATTTAGATACATTTCGTAATATATAGTTATTTAAGTCCATTCTAATGTTGCTGTTTGGAAAAGTGGTGGTCTTCAACGAAGTTGTGGTCTGGAACACCATTAAGTGGGTGGCAGCTGTCTTCTGGATGTGAGGAGGAGCGATGGTGTGTGTTGGCAGGTGACGATGCTGCAGGCCATAGAGCGCTACATGAAGCAGGCGATCGTGGACCGCAACGCGGCCGTGAGCAGCGCGGCACTCGTCAGCAGCCTGCATCTCACCAGGATCGCCAGCGACGTCGTCAAGCGGTGGGTGAACGAGGCGCAGGAGGCCGTCAACTCCGACAGGTACGCAGCGCTCGCCTCGTCTGTGGCCTCTGTACGTTGAACAGTTTCCCGCTTGCAGCACCATCGGTAGACAGACTTGCCGCACTAAAACCCAGCTGTTACGACCCCTCACAATACCTGGGACATTTTGGACCGTTTGACGCACCTTGACTGCTGTTCGTCAAAAAAATACATATTTCACACCAAGTTCATGTCCCTGGGAAAATATTTGTGAGTTTTAAAAATTAAATATAAGTTTATTTAATTATAAATAGCATTTCAATTTCAAAGCATCACAAATTGCTTTATTTTCGGAGCCTAACACGATTGCGTGATTTTCATTTCTCTAGTAATAACAAAAGCTGAGAGAATAGCATGTTCAAGAGCAAGCAATATCATAATGTTTGGCGGCCGGGCGTCGGGCTGCCAGCAGAAAACTATGCCTGGTGCCACGGATCCGTTATCTCTAATAGGATGAAGAGAATTAACCAGGAGAAGGGTTATTGCTCTGCACCAGTACTGTGTAGCATTAACCGAGAAAAATGCAGCACAACACGCTTCAAACAAATGTTTGGGCAGATTTCCTTCAAATTATTAAAATAATATCAATATTTCACGATTCCTTGAAATGGAGTTGTAATAGAGAAGTGGTCATGATAAATGAGGTCATAACAATGGGGTTTTACTGTATTAGGTTAAAAATTTCCAATCTTCAACACTTAATCATTCTGGTCTTAATATTGTACAACTGTTGTGGGATATATGTTATGCTTGTGTGACAATTCTGTAAAATTGGTATTAAAATTCTATTGTTTTGTGATTATGTAATGACCTATCATGATGAAAGGCATATATATATATGGGCCCCTTGAAAATAAATAATATTATATTTAATGTTTAATAAGATGATGAACAATGTTGGGGAGGAATTGGTTAGCAAAGTGGGACTGTTCACTGAAGACTGCGTGGTCTATGAAACTGTGGGGGAAGCGGCACATCTGCAGGAGGACTTGAAGAAGCTGGAAGTTTGGTCTAGGGCAAATGGAAAGGGGATAAATATCAATAAAACAAAGGTGGTCAGATTCACAAGGAAAATAAATGTTGCTATTCAAATACATATATGGAAGGGGCAAGAGATTCAGGAGGTAGGGGAATACAAGTACCTGGGAGTAACCCTACAGAGTGACCTAGGGGTGGAGGGGGCTGGGGCTGATTGCTAGGACACTGAAGGGGACAGGACGGACAGTAAAGGAGAAGACGTATTCAATGTAGAGATGTAGAGAGATTGGTGAAGTTTTTTAGGATGTCAAGTTTGGTGAGGAGGGCTGGAGGGCTCTGGGAGACAGGTTTGAACAAAGAGGTGTATAGAGGGAGGAGGGATCATGGGTGGAAGATTCAGAGAGAGAGAGAGAGGAGAAGAATGGAAAGAGGAAGGCAAATATTCCTGGTGGGGACAGGTAGGGAGTAGAATATGATTGAGGGTAAGATACTGGATGTGAGTAGAGGAAAGGACTTGAGGAAGAGTCTTCAGAATTTGGCGTAGAAAGGGGGGTGGGGGGGCTTATCCTAGCCTCCGGGCGGATGCCCAATCAGCAATCACAAGTGTAAAAATCAATATTTAAAATCACAAGTCTTGCTGTTACGTATTCGTAAGCAATTGAATATTCATTATTTGGAAGTGTTAGAATTCAAGGTCAAATAGAATACGAACAGTTTATTATTCGTATTTGTGTTCGAAAATTAGAATATGTATTCGCCCAGGCCTAAAAATATGTTTTTCCAGCTGACTAGTTTTTTCAATATTTTTTATGGCTACCTTAATGTTGAAATGAAGCAGACAGAGACAATGCACGAATAGTAGGAACCAAGAAGACTTTCAGAAGTGTTTTGAATAACTTGGAACATAGGTGTTGTTATTGAAGTTGAAGCTTTGTGCAGTTCTTGAATGTATTTTGGTTGCAAGGAAGTTCTAAGATCTGGTCTTGTTTGTGCTGGCTTTAACAGTTCAGGTTTCCCAACATTTTACTGTTGGTTCATGTGTGTTTTATTAAAAAAAAAAAAAAAAATATATATATATATATATATATAAACTTACTAATGTAGGGTGGTGTTAGTAGTATTGAATGAAATATGTAATTCAGGGTAATCACTTTTGAACTATAGCAATGTAAGTGTATTTTTACAAGAACAAAGGCATTAAAATACGGAACTACTTGTAGCCGACGGTTGGAACAGGTGGATCAGCTTGAATGTGCTAGCGTGACTGCGTGCTACAGCTAGGCGGTGAGAGTTAGGGGTGTGTTGGCAGCGTGATGGTGCAGTATCACGCGCTGGGAGTGCTGTACCACATCCGCAAGTCGGACCGGCTGGCGGTGACCAAGTTGGTGGCCAAGCTCACCCGCTCCTTCCTCAAGTCTCCGTACGCCGTCTGCATGCTGGTGAGCGACTTGCAGTTCTCTCGCATCCTCCATGATTTGCGACTCTGTCGTCACACTTTTAATGGGACGGGGTTTGCCATCAAGTTGGAATTTCTATAGAAAAATGTATTTTATTTTGCTGTCTTAACCATATTAAAGTAAATGATCGTCCATTGCCATTGAAGACAACTTTTTGTAACTTTTTCTTTGTTAATTTTAAGCAAGTTACAATAATTGTCGACATCCCTCCTTTTCCAATTGTTCTCAACTGTGAGACAAAATTTTTGTTAATTTCAAATTAAGTACAATTAAAATTTTTTTTTAGTTAATTTTATAGAAATTTCCGTATTTACCCACGTGTGGGTTCCACATTTTTTGCAGATTTTTAGTTTAAAGAAATGTAGGGCCATCGTAATTGAGTTTCTATATTTGGGTTACAAAATAATAATATAGTACTGTGTGGTTGAATATTGTTGTAAATAACTAACCTAGGTTGGTTGTTAATAAAAATAACTCCACAAGTGAGTAAAATTTGTTTAATCAAAATGTCTCAGCAGTTGTGTGAACCTACGTTAGCAGCGTAATTATTGTGCGTCTGCCGCCCACCCAGTCGGCACCTGGATATGAATTTTCTGCTGGTTGCCCGTGGAGAGGAGGGGATAATCTGAAAATAAATCAGCCAGAGAGGAAGTAAGAGAGAGTATGTGCATATGTGTGAGCGCGTGAGCGAGGCCATGTGGCAGTGTTGATGGTTCTCCTCTCTCATCGTGGTAAATGTCCCGTGAACTGGCCACCTACACAATTGACGTGTCTATCTTGACAAGTGTGTTTGATCTAACTGTGCCCAGACATTGTTTTTTCCATGAGATTTCCCACTCTTTCATTTGAACATTCCGTGAAAAATCTTCATCCATCATTAGTGTTTATAGGTGCACCTTTTATATATTCCTCCAGCCCTCTACAAAGTTGCCAGTAATGTGATTGCTAGTTTTCATAGATGGAACTGACAAAGAGTAGCTTGCCCTCCTCTCTCTCTGCGGGCAATGGTTGGGTGAAAAAAATATAATACATAGACAAAAGGGAATCAAGGGTATAAAATATAGCATCTTCTCCTTTATCTTTTTGTTAGGTAGTGCTAGAATTGGAGGGATGGTACATATCATGGTAGGGGGGAGGGAAAGAGAGAAGTGGGTCACCTCACACCCTCCCGTAGCAAACAGACGAAGAAGAACCGAGGATCAACACCAGTGCCGTATTTCTTACACCCCAGTAATCTGAGACATTGAACACAAAAGACTTCTCTTTTTTTTCCACGGAACTCTAGTAAAAAAGACAAATGTACGGCGTGATCCTTATAGGAGCACAATCCTTACGGTGAAAATATTAGATTTTATTTTGCCCAGAATTAACGGTACGACCTATTTCACGGACGACCCTTCTGCGGGTGTATGTGGTAATTGTTTATTCGAGGAATGCATCTTAGATTTGAGTAGATACTGTGTTTAAGTTTATTGAGCAGGTGCTGAGCAGTTAAAAGTTACACAGTTGACAACTTGTTATAAAGTTTCTACTGTGCGTGAGAGAGTGGGAGAGTGGCCGTGTCGCGCAGATACGCATAGCCTGCAAGCTGCTGGAGGAGGAGGACGGCTCCGACTCGCCGCTGTTCGACTTCATCGAGGTGTGCCTGCGCCACAAGTCGGAGATGGTGATCTACGAGGCGGCGCACGCCATCGTGAACCTGCGGCGCACCACGCCGCGGGAGCTGGCGCCGGCGGTCAGCGTGCTGCAGCTCTTCTGCTCCAGCCCCAAGCCCACGCTGCGCTTCGCGGCCGTGCGCACCCTCAACAAGGTGCGCTGCGTGCCTTCGCCGCGCTCGCGTCTGCTCCAGTCACGTTCCCAGCCCGACTCTGTGCGATAAGAGTTTTACATCGTGCATGCATGCACAGCTGCCCGTGATCGAGAGAGGTTACAGTCGACACAAGACTCTCGTGTTCATAAATTTGAGCTCTGCCAAGTGTTGGGTACGAACCCATGAACCTGGTCACACAAGCGTGACGTGCTAGCGGTCACCGTGGTTCAAGTCATACACTTTCTTTTTACGCGCATTGTGTAAGACGCGGTGAGCTTTACGCACCTCCCTCTTTGCCGAAATGTTCCTGCAATGCTGTAGCACATTCTCTCCCTCCCGCCCCATTCGGTAGCGCAAGTGCCGTCACTGAGAACCTGGATGTTCTGGGGTCCATAACGATTATCCTTTCCTCCCCTCGTTGCCAAACTAAGCATTGATGCTGAAAACCACTAAGAAGGAATACTGCATGTAAAAAGGTTTTTTTAGTGCCTTAATTGAAGATAATCAATTATTCTTTTATTAAAATTCAATGTAATTCAGTAGGTCTTTCAAGTAAAGTGGTAAACGATTCATTTGAAGGTTTGCATGCCACTACTTTATGTTGCTTACAGTAAAAGCATGGACACCAAACACCTTGTGACGTTTAGTGTAGGCCTGTGCAATTATGTACTAGATTTTTGATGTGAAACGAATATCTAATCAAATGTCTAAAATAGTCATGAAGTTGAATCTAATTGCCAACATTGTTCTTGGTGAAGCTGTATTACACTCATTGTATAGAATACAGGATTAAATTTTAAAAAAAAATAATAGTTTAACATTTGTAATGTTTGAACTGATTAAGTAATTAACTTATCAGGCTCTATATATGACATCAGTGACTAAAAATTATACCATAAACATGTGTAATATTATTAATGAGAATTCATAAAAGCAAATGGAGTGCCTTCTATTGATACTTTTTTAGCAACCAACTTTGTTCTGGTAACACTACTCATACAACACAAAAAAAAAAATTTTAAAAATATTTTTGTGAATGAATCTTAGGCTTGCAATGTTTTAAAACTTTGAAACAGAAAGCGAAGCTTCGCATCAGATGCAAAACTTTGCATCAGAACTGAAGCCTAAAATAAAATGATTTGCAAATATCCTCACAAAGTTAAATACTCAGTATTAAAAAGAGTTTTGATTGATTCACTTAGTCGAAGCTTTGCAGAGGCCTATTTTAGTGTGATGTACATGAGATAACGCATTACAATGATTTCTTATTTAAAAAAAAAAACAGCTTCTCAACTAAACATATGAATTTTTCTGGAGTATGGACAAGTTCCTAATCAAATGGACTCAATAAGGGGCATATACGTCCTCTTGCTAATGAAATGGCGAATAGATGGTTGGGGAGAGAAGGGGGGGGGGATATTTGGAACTGAATGTTGCACAACTTGTTTTGCGTGAAAGATGAGAGTCTAGTTCAGGTGCCACTTAAAGCCTGCAAAGCATCTCGGAGCCAAGGAATAGAGTTCTCCCTGAACACCTGGCCAGGGCAGCGACATGGAGAGGTGATGGTCCACCTGGGCTGGTCTGACGACCGAGGTTGGTCAGGCATGGGTCTGGTCCACAGGTGGCAATGTCTCACCCGAGCGCCGTCACTGCGTGCAACCTGGACCTGGAGAACCTCATCACAGACTCGAACCGCTCCATCGCTACGCTTGCCATCACGACGCTGCTCAAGACGGGCGCGGAGTCCTCCGTGGACCGTCTAATGAAGCAGATAGCCAGCTTCGTCAGCGAGATCAGCGATGAGTTCAAGATAGTCGTTGTCCAGGTGAGCTGGGCCTAGCGTACAGGTTACCTATGCAAGGCTTTGGTGAAGGGAAAGTGAAGTACCCCGAAAAACTATTGACCAACAGGGACAGCCAACAACCCAACAAACCACAGTGGCTGTCGGTTAGCCTGGATTGGTTGTGATTTGACACCAGGTGTAGTGTGTCACATCGGTGAAATTTCAACAGAGGTTCAAATTCTCTTTTATTATCATGGATGGTTCCATGAGTAATGAATGTGGTTGAGTGATGAATGGTGATGAATTAGGTTATTTATGCCTCTTCAACATTAGAGGCTATGAGTTGTGATGAAATGAGAGTAGTGAATTGACAAAATACATTGGTGGGGGAAATAAGAGTACTCTGAGAAAACCCAAGGCTCATGGCACGACTGCTATACGTCCCTGTTGCGAAAAGTAAGAGCTTGACTCCTAGATTCAAAAATGTATCACCTTGGGGAGACGAGTGATCTAAACACTTAACCACCACTAGCAGACGTGTGTCACTCCAAGACAATCGGGTAGGGCGGTTGGTTGTCATCAGCTTGGGATATGTCTCGCTACATCTGGCGACAAACAACACGTGCGTGCGTGTTCCCAGGCGATCCGCGCGTTGTGCCTGAAGTTCCCGCGCAAGCACAGTGTGCTCATGAACTTCCTGTCTGCGATGCTGCGCGACGAGGGGGGACTGGAGTACAAGGCCTCCATCGCAGACACCATCATCACCATCATTGAGGAGAACCCGGAGGCTAAGGAGACAGGTGAGGTTGCCTGCAGCTTCTCAAAGACGCTCATCCCTGGCCTGCTGCATTTTTCCTTCCTGTGGTCGCAGTCTCTTTTTGGTTACGTGCCATAGTATTACACATTTTCCTCTTTCCATATGCTATAAAATCTAGAAATTCATCTATCCAATATTTATTGCACCATCGTTGATGGTTCATAAATACAGTACTAGATGTAAAAACATGATGAAAACATGTCTTCCTCATTTATAGTTACAGAGGATGCAGATATTTTGCTTATTTACAGGTGTTTGCTAAGTGGTTTCCTATTTATTTTTCATACACAATTAATTTTTCTTATTAGGTTTGTATGGAATTGTTCCAAATAGTTTACTTTTCTTATTAGGGTTGTGCAGATACTGCTTTTCTTCTATGAAACAAAATCAAAAACTAGAAAATTTTCCAAAAAATAAATCCAAACAAATATTTTTTCAGCTCTCTTATTTTAATTTTATCCTATTAACTAAAATTCTTTAAGTAGTTGATTCCTTGTTGGCTATTTTTGTTTTACATTTAATAATTATCTAAAATTTTGATGCGATTTTATGTTTGAGGTTGTCTAATATTAGAGGTTACCACATTTTACTTTAGTAATTTTCATATACATAACTAAAAAATTAGTGTATAAATGACCTTAATCAACTGAGTTTAACAAAAAATACAAATATTAAAAAATGTTTTTGATAATTTTAATAATATCCACAACTTTTACAGAATGGCTACTGTGCAGTCTCTGTAGCCCCTGAAATACTGCCTGTCAGCTTGACAGCTTGTTTCCGTTCCAGGCCTGGCGCACCTGTGCGAGTTCATCGAGGACTGCGAACACACCAGTCTGGCGGTGCGCATCTTGCACCTGCTGGGCAAGGAGGGGCCCCGGACCAAGCAGCCCTCGAGGTGCGTGTGTGCGCGACCCCTTACAGGTCCGGCACCGTGTCGCTCTGCTTCTGACCAACCCCGTGCATCGTCCGTGTGTGGACTGATGTCATTAGGCAGGAACGTTTTGTAGCAGTAAGGAGGCTTTTTTTTATGGGTTAGTGTGGTGAACAGTCGAATTAGATGCACGTAGTCTAAGCTAAGTGTATTTTAGACTGAGGCTGCTCAGAGGTGCGATGCCAGTTCTGTTTTCCAGAATATACAGGTTTGAATCCTGGTTCTACTGTCCCAATTTCACTTTTGCATTGTTTTCCAAAATAATTCCAGGAAAAGGCAGGGATGTTTTCATTACAATGGGGCAGGGCCGGTTCCTGCTCAACATCCTCTACTGTCTCTTAACACCAGCACGTCGTGAGACACAGATATACTATAGAGATATCTAGAGAAGTATTTTAAAGTGTGCTTCCTCATTTCTTCAATCCCGAGTACCATAAAGAATACTGGGGCCATTCTGTCGCTTATGCAAAACGGAGTAACTGAACAATTTTCGTATGTATGCTGTTTGTGTCATTTATTTGCAATAACACACAGCCACATTCAGCTTTGCATTTTAGATTATGTGTTATTGCAATCTTTGTTTAAAAATGCAGCTACATGTCGATCAGAAAGCTGCTTGTACTGGTCTTATATTTTATGCCTAACAGCTAAGCATCTCTTCAGTATGAATCTCACCACCTATGTTTAATACATATCAATCTCATTGATTATAAACATCACTTATATCGTTATATCATGTATGCACATTCATAGTTCAAAGAAAAAATAAATGTGATTTTGAGTATAATGCGACCTCAAAGTTTTGATCATGAGTTTACAATAAAAAGACTTTATGGAGTGGAGATCGCAATTATGTACACAACACTTGAAAATTATTTAAATTAGTAAAATTATTCCATATTTAATAGAGATTTTTTGGTGTCTTTTTGGTCAGTAGAGTTATTTTTACACAGCCTCTCTTGAATCCCCAAGTGGCAGTTAGAATAAAATATTGTGTTTTAATGACTGTAGTTCAAGCGGTTGGTGTCCAGTCGCCCAGGAAGACAAGAATGCCTGGGTAAGGGGAGGGGTTGGCCTTGGTTTGCACAGTGAAGGAAAGCAGAAGGAAGTGGAATGAACCCAGTGACAAACTCCATTTGCCCCCTCTCCCTCATCCTGCATCTCTCATCTGTCATCTGACACGCCTGTACAGAGGTCCAGCAAGCCCCGGACTAAAGCGGCAGAAATGATTCTGTTTACAAGCAGAGTGTATTCAACTGAGCAGAGGGTCAGGAGGCATTAATTAACAGTGATATCTAAATTCTAAAGTGACATAAGTGATGCACATTTAAGGCTCAGTTAAGGGTAGTTATTCAAACAAGTTGTTCCCAATGGCTAGATGCAAGTTTGCGATTTTAATGCAACTACCACCTTAAGTTTCAGCAGTTTTGGTAAAAGTCATCCCGTTATTTTTGGGTGGATGAAGGTAAATTGTTTTATTAGTAGTCTTCTAAGAAAAAGTAACTAAAAGTGTTGACGCTGGCTCGGTTGGTACAGACCTGGTTTGAAGGAAGGCGTCGTGATCCCGAGAGTCGGGGTTTTGAGTCGGCGATGTGACTGCCGGGGCCAGGTACATCCGCTTCATCTACAACCGGGTGATCCTGGAGAACGCGGCGGTGCGGGCGGCGGCCGTGTCGGCGATGGCGCGGTTCGGGGCGACGTGCCCCGACCTGCTGCCCAACGTCGAGGTGCTGCTGGCGCGCTGCCAGATGGACACGGACGACGAGGTGCGCGACCGTGCCACCTACTACTGCAGCATCCTGGAGCGCGGCGACAGGGCCCTGGCCCACCGCTACATCGTCGAGGGCCTGCAGGTAGTGTCGCTGTTGTAGCGCAGTGACTCAGTGGACTGTATACGAAAACGATTACAGGTGCCATTGTACTACAACAACTTAACGGTGAGGCTACACCACAGTACTACCTCACCGCCGTGATGGAAAATACGACTGACTTCCGGCTGGAAGTCCAGGGTTGGCAGAGGATGCTGGGTAGTGGTTGCCACCGCACAGCAGCGCGGAAAATACAAATTTGAAGTATTCAGAGACTTCTCAGAAGCACTGATGACGTTGAGGTCTAATAAATGTTACTAACACGAAATTACACACGCTAACATACAGTCTGAACAGTCGCGCTATCGGAGCAGATTCCCGTACACCCAACCCCTCCTGAAGATATATCCCTAATTCAAGGCACCAAGCACCAGTCAAATGAATTTTTTTACAACGGAGGGTAGGTTAATCAGTGTAATATGTTTTCCAATCAGGTGAGTGAACATTCTGACTACCATTTTAATCAACACACTACTTCAGTTAAAATCAGTTTACTTTACTTACATATGTCTAAATACATTGAAAGTACATTTAAATAAACGTTTGTATTGCTGAGGTTAAACAACTTAAAATTAAATTACGGTATAAAAGAATTTATCGGACTGCATTTTTTTTACATAACATGGCTGGGACACAACATTCATGTAAATGAAAACGAAAAAGTCCTACTTCAGTCGTTACTTAAAAAAAACAACAAATCGAACAGTATTACTATGAGGGGCAGGTGTATTTTGTTTCTTGTTTCCAAGTAATTAAAATTCTTTTCTAAAAGCCAAAGATTATTAAGAAAAAGTATTGCCTGAGTTTAACGTGTTCTATAATTATGGTAATTTGGTCAAGATTCTGTTCATGATAACAAGCATTCTGTCATACTAAATATTTACACGTACAGTTTTCATCAAAACTTAATGTGATTCAACCAAGTGTTCCCAACGAAACAGCCAACGGAAATACTTCAAAGTTTAAAATACTTCCGGGACTAGGAAAAAAATTAATGATATTACAATTGTACTATTACATGGTGATAGCACAGACATCTTCGTGTTTATTAAGATATCTGCTATGAATGTTTAGTAAATATTTCGCCTTATTACAACCATAAACTTTTCATCTGTGGAACTTTAATAATATTAATATTTTTTTTTCTTTCATCTGCATTGTTGTAATTTTCGTTAATTTTTTTTTACCGTTTATTTTTTTATTCTGACCATCTGTTTAATTTGTAAATTCAATTAATTTTATTCTAGTTCCTTACCGTATTGTTGTAACCAAAGGCCATGAAAGGATGTTATGAACCATATATATTGGGTATACACGTATCTCAGCCACACAGGAACAGGAAGTAACTTAAAAAAGTGTGATTTTTGGCGTTACTACGTGTAGGCTAAGGCCTGACGCCTGAACAATTAAAATTATTAAAAATATGAGTTTAGGGTATCGTCGGTTGTGTACATTAATGAAATTGTTACAACTAAATATCTTAACGAACTGTAAGTAATATTTACTTGGATTTAAAGCAGTTATGTCAATTATAAGCCAATTTAAGAATTGCTTAGCTAGGGACGCCATAATTAAGCAGTGTCGCCATTGTTCAAGGCTTAAGCGGCCAGTATAAATTTGCTTACATGCTTATAAATACGTGAGATTTCTAGCCAAACAAACTATATTGTTGCAAAAGTTGATAAAACTGAACTTCAATTAGATTGTGTATATAACATAATATAAAGAGAAGTAATTCTACTTAGACACCCAGAAGTCCTACTTTTAAGATAATCGTACTCCCGCTGAACTAAAGCCGTGTAATTCTATTTAAAATAGAATTTAATTTGATATTAAACTCTCTAATTTTTAACTCACTTTGAAATCATTTGATTTATGAACGATATAAATTTTGAAACAACTACTGGACTTAATTAAATCACTTTTGAACTTTTGGGTGTGATCTGTGCCAACATACATCCTAAGACATTTGAACTGCAAATAATCTCCAGGAAAGATTTGTCACAATATAAATTAAGAATTTTTAAGTAAATTCATATTTTATTGTTGAGTATTAAAATTGTTATAACTCCACCAACCTTAAATTCTTATACACACTTGGAAAGGATGAATATATACATTTCTTATAATATTTTCAAACTTACAAAAGATTCCTAATTATATCGTTGAATAATATTGTTAATTTTCATATGTATCAAGAGTCAGGTTCAGGTTATGTATGTCAGTGTATGTTTATTATTGAAAGTGTTGCTGTGTTATGTTTACTATCTATGGTTCAAACTATTAAACTTCAGATTTTTCACCACTCTTTAAATAATCAATTTCCTATCCACATAATATACAAATTTCTTACTCCATAATTAAAATACTATATATTTCCATAGTAAACTACAGATTGGATTCGTCAGTTGTTACCGTCTACTATTGTTTATTTGTTAGAGCATTGTTTCTAAGGTTTTTATGCAATGTTATATTATTAAGTTTACGAAGGTATCAACAACACAGTACCTACACTTTTTTCCTCCACCCTGTACTGCCTTCTCTCCCTACTTCAACAATAAATTAAAGAAAGAGAGAGATAGAATTATTAGTGTAACAAAGGGAGGTGCAGAACAGAGGAAGTGGCGCCGCAACGTGTGGGGCTCGAAGAGAATCCCTAAGTAGACTACCTCTCCAAGGTGAAAACACAAGATGTCTGTTAATAAGACCTATGAATTGAGGAGTCGGTCAGAGCTCAGCAACAACCTGGAAGATCTCTCAGAACACGACAGTATACAGGAAGGATATGAGCCTGTATATCAACTGGTAATGGAGGTACAGCCTGAACCCAGCACACCAGAAAGAAATGAATGTCACAGAGAGAGTGGGACAGCTACAGCCACACCTACAGCTGCAGCTGAAGATGAGCAAGCAGCGAACATGACTCACACCACCACACCGACCGAGAACCTGCCGTCAACTGAGTGGTCTAGCATTATGTTGTTATTACAGAACGTGGCAACTATAACAAACCGGTTGGACGACAACGTGGCAGCTATCACCACCCGTTTGGACGCCAACGCTCTGGACAACGCACAGAACATGGCAGCTATCACCAACCGTTTGGATAACAACGCACAGAATGTGACGCAGCTTACTGAGAAGATTGACGGAGTCAGAGGTCAGCTGGACGCAAACCTTTGCGAGTTGAAGAGTGAACTCAACACCAGAATAGAGGTTCTAGATCATCAGCTGCAAACAGGCCTCAGTGACCTGGAGGGACGTTTGGATGCCAGATTACAGGAACAATGTCAGTCGGTGGGACAGCTGGCCAACCAGGTACTGACACAACAAGAAAGAGTTGAGAACTTGGAGTCACACACTACCTCCATGATTCGATCAATGGAACTGGTAAGAATAGAGGGGCGAGACCAGTCACAGCTACTCCAGCAGAGACTCGCACATATAGAGGAGACAGCAGTCACTCTGCAGTCACGAATGGAAACAGTAGAGTCAGGGGCAAGATCAGCCGCTGAACAAGCTGCTCAAGCATGCACCAGCTCACTACAAGAACAGAGGCAACTGAGAGGGGAGGAATTACATAATCGGATGACAACTGCCAACTCCTCCAGGACAGAGCTACCCAACCTACAGCCTACCGTGACTGCCAGTTACCCTTCACCACCAGCCCCAGTGGTTACCTCAAACGCCACACCACCTCATCAGACCCCATCTTGCAGTACTTCACATCTTGATCAGGTGGCTCTGATACATCACCCAGCCAAACATTGGGCTGAGGCTATGCCTACGTTCTCTGGCAAATCCTTAGAAAATCCAGTTAGGTTCCTCAACAAATTTGAGGAATATGCCCGAACCTTTGTACTAAGTGACAATGATAAATTGAAGTGTTTGAACGTAGCCCTTAAAAGTACTGCCTTTTTCTGGTGGGAGTTGCAAAGCCTGCACATCAAATCCTACGAACAATTCAAAGAAAAATTTAGATCCCAGTTTTGGAATCTAAAGGTACAAGGGAATTTGAGGGCCCAGCTACACTCCGACAGATTCGACAGTAGGAAAGGGAGCAGTCTGGAGGCGCACCTTTCATCAATGTATGAGCGCACCAGATATTTAGACATTACCATGTCAGACGATGAATTCATCGCAACCATGCTGACACAACTCCCTATCGCCTACCAAATACAAATGTCGGGACATACCTACAAAGATGTTACTGAGTTTAGGGACCATGTTCTGGCTGTAGACAAACTACAGAGATTACAGCGAGGTCAAGGTGCTAGAGAGGAATCTGAAAGAACACCTCACCAACCACCCAGTAAGAATGTGCCAGTGCACAATTACTGGCAGAACAGGACCAAACAGGACCAGCAGGCAAACGTGCACACCTTGACGTGGGAGAGTACAGTCAAGAGTGATGAGGACCACAACCAAGGGCATCTCGCTAAGAAACAAAAGGGCAAGTATACCCATAAGAATAGGCATAACAAGCCCTACAACAAGACTATCTGGTGGTCGAACAAACATGCCTGTAGTGATGGTGAGGATGGCCACCACGGCCAGCGCTTGGGTAAAACATCTGTTGAACGGCCCCCCAGGAAGGTCACGTACCCCCATCGTTATGCAGATTCAGATGGTGAGGCTGACTACCGTCACCAGAGTCAACGCCAATTTTACGCTGACTATACTAGGGGTAAACATGACTTCCGCCAGCCACATCTCAAGAACCCCGCCAGCCCAGACAGAAGCGGCAGACCACCGAGTCATCACAGCTCGTCTGGCGGCATACAAACTCATTTTGCATATCCACCACCCTCATTCTCATCACAAGAACAGTTCCAGCCACAACAAGGCTATTTTCAACGTAACGCACCAGTGAATCCTGTTGCTGCAGAGTTTCAGGCAGCAGTAAACAGGGCTGCTAATGGTCCAAGTAATTGGACAGGGCCTAACCCAGCAGGTTCAGCTGCCCAGCAGTGCAGCCAGAACAACCAGGATAGAGTGTTAAACTAGAACGGGTCAGGTTTGCATCGCCCCGAACTCATACCCGCTATCCAGAGCCTACATGTCACCCCTTATGAAGCTCTGTATCTGGATAGATCGGTGGCGATCGACCCGCTCTATATGCCCAAATTTGACAAAGAAACCGATTACGAAGAACTACCCACAGGCAGTGAGGTAGAACATCTGATCAACAGTCGCCTACAGTCTGAGGCACAAGCAAGGCAAAGAAGGAAGAAGGCTTCGAAAGTCAAGCAATTTAACATAGGAGAGCTCGTATTATGCAGGAGTGCAAGTGTGAGCAAGAAATGGGACAAAGTCACCAAGAAGTTGTTCTTGCTGTTCAAGGGACCCTATGTGGTCACAGACAGGATACATAACAACTGCTATGAGTTGGCAGACCCTGCCACCAACCACAGCATAGGCAGGTATAACCTAACCCAGCTAAGGGCCTACCACAAGCCTATGGTCCCACAGTAACAAGTGTTATTTGCTTGTGTCAGCTACTACAATAGTGTTTAATGGTTTTTTTTTCTTGGGGAATTAAGTAACAATATAAGTGCACATGTTACCTACACTGCGCAGTCCTATGTAATCAAGGAATTGCACATCAAGCACTGTAAGTGTGTGAAGCTAAATGTTTTGTGTCCAAGTCAGGACCTGTGCTAGCCAAGGTTGTACGGTATGCTGTATTTGTTAGTGTAAGGAAATGCACTAGTCTGGTTGCCTGATGAGCTTAAAACCAGTGTGTTGTCTCGTGACGGTCTAAGACTAAGGCTCTGCCGCACTGGGATTTGTTGTACAGCACTAACCTAGGGTTATTATGGTACCGTAATGTATGGCTATGGCATAACCTAAATGGGTATGAAGCTTCGGTGACACATGTGAGCAGGACTAGATGTCTACTAACAGTGTAATCATGTTGTTTACTCTGAAGAAAAAAAAAAACCTACTGATCCACTATAGTGTGAGCTAACCAACCTAACAAGAGTGACTACTATGTGTTAATTTTTTTTTCGCCGACCAGCTGTGTGACTCCTAAGCAGTACATGCACATTGCGTACTACAAGCACAAGAACACTTGCAACTACTAAGCCATGCACACTCTAACTGCTAGTTACCTGCAGATATGATACTCCTTCTCGTAGCACTCTGAGCCTTAGCTTGTTGTTGGATCACCCACAAAGCTATCTTATTTAAAAAAAAAAAAAAAAATATTTAATAATATTTTGCAATTTAAAAAAAAAAAAAAAATTATGGAAGCTTGATATGAAGAAATTTGTGTGATTTATTTTGCTCTATCAGAATGAAGAGAAAAAAAAACTGCACTGGAACTAATTTATTTTGGAATTTGATTTTATAAATTATGGGCACAAATTAATTTTATGAACTCCGAATATTATTTTGATGTGTAACACATAATTCGAAGCACTGTCATCTTGAGGATCACACTGTCACGCGAGTGACGTCACTGTTGTTCAGCAGCACATGATGATGTGATTGTCTTCTGAGTTGTTATCCACAGTAGCAAGGAACACTGGTGTTGCGAGAGAAAGTCCGCTCTTATGCTGCCCAGTTGTTGAAGGAAGTCACTGTAACAGAATTGTGACAAATGTATAAAAGTGCAAGAAATTTTTATATGTCAGGGTAAATAGGTGTAACACCTGACTGGAAGATCATGAACATTCTTGAAATGATATGAGACTCCGCATCAGCCAGTAGCTGACAGCCTACCTAACAAGACAACAGCATTCTGCAAGTAATCTACTGTGCAGCTGTGTCCAGAGTAAGATAGTGAGAGACTGTAAACCACCAGCTGAAAACCTCACCATACTCAAGAAAAAACACTGAAATTGTCCAAGACTGCATCTGAATTATTATTCATCTGTAGAACACTATGTAATAATTTTAGGCTTGGATAATAATAATATCTGTCAAGATATCATAAGAACTGATAAGGTTATGAAATATGTGTAACAAACTGTAAAATAATAATGACTGTTGCATCATAAGAAATGATGATATTCAATTATGTATAACTTTAATTATGTATATAATTTTTCAACTGGTTAATCTTGTGTGTAAATATTTTTCTTGTGTTATGTTATTTAATAATCTCTTAATATGTTGTAAGAAATTGTAATAATACTGATAATTGCATTAGTAGTCAACTAATTTACTCAGTAAATCACAGGTTAAATGCTGTGTTGAAACCATTGTAAATATGAATAATATTTTTTTTTGTGGAATAAAATTCCAATCATAATACTGTTATGTAGCAGTAAAATAGGCTGAATAGCAATTGTATGCTACATTATCATGATATCTAATGAGGATAATTACAAAAAAAAAAAAAAAATGGTGTAAATCAACACTGATAATTATTGATATGGTAATTACAAGTTGTAAACAAAACCAGAAAACTAATATAAGGTTATACCACTGACAGACTAGTCAACCAATAAGTAAACTAGCAGTACAATTGTGTAAATATTGTGTTCCTATGATAATCCACAATTATAGCATTACTTTGATGTTGAATAATTAATAAGATTTTATCTTATTGTTGCAATGTATAGTATATTATTAATACGTCAATAATGACAACTAGAATTTATTTTCTTTAAACAATTTGCTATTTCTCGTAACGAATATAATTTTTTTTTGATTAAGTAATTAATTTTCGTAAAAGTGATTAAATCTTTCCTGGTTATTTACACCAATCCTACTGTGAGAGCGACTTCAAGCAGCAACCAGTCAGCACAGAACATTGTTATGTTTACTGTTAAAGTGAGTTATGGAAACGCGATATACTAGATACACACCTGTCGTGTGCATAGTGCGGAAATAACCACGAGTGTAGAACACGGAAATATACTTAGCGGTGCGATGACGGAGCTGGCCTTGCTCCTACTAGACATTAGGTTGACGCCACGTATGCTGACACAGCGGCGTCAGCATGAGACCTCCGTCTATTCCCCGTTGATACCATCCCTGGTCAAGGGCTGGGACAGCCCACGGGCCACCTGGAGAGCCGAGCCCGGCACTGTAGCGGACATCGTCAGGACCCGCCACTGTCAGCCACTAGTTCTCACGAGCGCAGGTCACCCGACACGGTACATCCTGTTGCCGTGATCAGTAGCCGACACCCCCCTGCGGTGTCGTGGAGGTATCGTTATCGCCTGCCCAGGTGTGTGGCAGCACACCACGACGCTGTGGTGAATCCGGGAGAACCACTGAGTGTTAGTATTGGTGCACCTGACACTACCTAGCCGAGCACTACACTCAACTGTAAGTAAACCTACCAGTGCTATGTTCCTGCTTGATGTTCTTCACCATCCCAACACCCTATCAACAGCACGACTACGAGACGACGGAGTTCTCGCGCCATTTACGGAGCGCGAAGCAGCGAGGTGTCTACTGCGAGACGGCTGACACGAGACTGAACAGTCACGCCACGCCTCGGCCGCCGGTTGATCGCTGATTAGCGCGCCACCCAACCCCCACCTCCATGCCAATTCTCAACCGTCGCTTCGAGTAACGGTCGCACCTGCTGTGTGTGAGAGAGACAGATGGGTTAATAATAAACCGGCGATCTTATGCTTTGTGCTCGCTTCGTTTTATGATTATCCCATGGGACAGCATCTGTACTATTACATGGTGATAGCACAGACATCTTCGTGTTTATTAAGATATCTGCTATGAATGTTTAGTAAATATTTCGCCTTATTACAACCATAAACTTTTCATCTGTGGAACTTTAATAATATTAATATTTTTTTTTCTTTCATCTGCATTGTTGTAATTTTCGTTAATTTTTTTTTACCGTTTATTTTTTTATTCTGACCATCTGTTTAATTTGTAAATTCAATTAATTTTATTCTAGTTCCTTACCGTATTGTTGTAACCAAAGGCCATGAAAGGATGTTATGAACCATATATATTGGGTATACACGTATCTCAGCCACACAGGAACAGGAAGTAACTTAAAAAAGTGTGATTTTTGGCGTTACTACGTGTAGGCTAAGGCCTGACGCCTGAACAATTAAAATTATTAAAAATATGAGTTTAGGGTATCGTCGGTTGTGTACATTAATGAAATTGTTACAACTAAATATCTTAACGAACTGTAAGTAATATTTACTTGGATTTAAAGCAGTTATGTCAATTATAAGCCAATTTAAGAATTGCTTAGCTAGGGACGCCATAATTAAGCAGTGTCGCCATTGTTCAAGGCTTAAGCGGCCAGTATAAATTTGCTTACATGCTTATAAATACGTGAGATTTCTAGCCAAACAAACTATATTGTTGCAAAAGTTGATAAAACTGAACTTCAATTAGATTGTGTATATAACATAATATAAAGAGAAGTAATTCTACTTAGACACCCAGAAGTCCTACTTTTAAGATAATCGTACTCCCGCTGAACTAAAGCCGTGTAATTCTATTTAAAATAGAATTTAATTTGATATTAAACTCTCTAATTTTTAACTCACTTTGAAATCATTTGATTTATGAACGATATAAATTTTGAAACAACTACTGGACTTAATTAAATCACTTTTGAACTTTTGGGTGTGATCTGTGCCAACATACATCCTAAGACATTTGAACTGCAAATAATCTCCAGGAAAGATTTGTCACAATATAAATTAAGAATTTTTAAGTAAATTCATATTTTATTGTTGAGTATTAAAATTGTTATAACTCCACCAACCTTAAATTCTTATACACACTTGGAAAGGATGAATATATACATTTCTTATAATATTTTCAAACTTACAAAAGATTCCTAATTATATCGTTGAATAATATTGTTAATTTTCATATGTATCAAGAGTCAGGTTCAGGTTATGTATGTCAGTGTATGTTTATTATTGAAAGTGTTGCTGTGTTATGTTTACTATCTATGGTTCAAACTATTAAACTTCAGATTTTTCACCACTCTTTAAATAATCAATTTCCTATCCACATAATATACAAATTTCTTACTCCATAATTAAAATACTATATATTTCCATAGTAAACTACAGATTGGATTCGTCAGTTGTTACCGTCTACTATTGTTTATTTGTTAGAGCATTGTTTCTAAGGTTTTTATGCAATGTTATATTATTAAGTTTACGAAGGTATCAACAACACAGTACCTACACTTTTTTCCTCCACCCTGTACTGCCTTCTCTCCCTACTTCAACAATAAATTAAAGAAAGAGAGAGATAGAATTATTAGTGTAACAAAGGGAGGTGCAGAACACAATTATTAACATAACATTGCTGAACATCTATTATACTTTGCAGCAGTGGTGTCGTAGACCCAAATACGATTAACAAATATATTCTTATGATCATTTTCCCAGAGTGTGCATTTAATCCCCAGCCTTGATGAGTCCTCACTACACCACCGAAACATTGTTTCCTTTTGAAATTATTGCCAGTGCCAAAAAAGAAGCATGGTTTTTTTATTTTTAGTTTGATAATATCCGTGCCTTTTTTTCAATAATTCTAAACAATCATATAGATAAAACACATACATTTTCTTAGTATCTAAAACATAAATCATGTCAAGCTTGATAATATCAAACATGTCGCTGACGGAACTTAAGTACTATTAGTAAATATTTTGGAGCTCAAGATAATTTTTATTTGAAATTAAAACACTTATCATCTTCATGTACTCACTGGTGTTTGGCGTAAAGGAGGCCTGTGTTCTATTGGCGCTAATTAAATGGTCTCTGTTTATCTCACCCTGTTTATCATTCCTGAATTTTAAGAATTGTATTTATGTATTGTATTGTTAAATTAAATTTAAAATACTGATACTGGCAGATGCTACTTTGGATTGACTTGGGGAGATCAGAAAAAGTAACCAATAAAAATTTTTGTTTTGTGCTGTATATTGTGAACTAAGCTGGTACGATGCGTGTCGTCCAGCAGAGCTGTGATAACTGCACCGACACGGCACCGGTTGACTCCAGGTGTCGATCTCGGGGCTGGAGCGCTGCCTCCACCAGTACTCGCTCGGCTCGCCGGAGACTCCGTTCGACATGAAGGCCGTGCCGCTGGCGGCCGTGCCGTCCCTCGCCGAGGAGTCCGCGGCCCTGAAGCCAGGCACGGGCGTCGAGGGCATGCTCATCTCCACGGCCGCTCCGGGTGAGTGGCCTGTCGTCTTGTCGTCTTGTCGTCTCTCCGGGACCGACGCTCCACCTTCGCAGCGAGGAACCGTCCCGGCTTTCACCTGAAGTGACTTCAGGAGTCAGTAGTAAAGTGGGATTCAAACCTGGTACTTCTTGAAGGGGCGACGGAATTGTTGCCCATTGGAAGGGCAGTCCTTCAGGATTTTTCTGACAGTGGTTAGTTTTTAAAGTGACCTAACCTTACCTAATCTAACCTAAACTAACCTAACCTAACCTAACCTAACCACTGTCAGAAAAATCCTGAAAGGCTGCCCATCCAAGGGGCAACAATTCAGACAACCTTTCAAAAACACTACTGTAAGAAAAATCCTGATGGGCTGCTCATCCAAGGGGCAACAATCCAGCTCCCCCTTCTTGAATATGTGAGCTCGAGACTTGTAAACACATCACGTTGAAATAGATACCAATTCATTAAGGCACCTGCCTAGTCAGGGGTGTATCTGTGATGTTAACCTAAGTGCGACGCTTTCTGGTGCTTCTAGTGCTGTGACTCTTCTAAGTACAAGGCTGTGGGCTGGTGCGTAGTCTTCACGTCGTGCTTGGAGCAACCATGAGATTTTAGTGAACCTTAAAATAATTTTCTCAGAATACTGGAGTAATGTAGAGAATATAAAACATTCAGTTACTTTTTTAACTAAAGCCTTAATGTGATTGAAGAGAGCTTCAGTAACAAAGATTGTTGTCTTCTTTGTTGCCTGATTTGGTTTGAGGTTGACGTAACCTATATCAATGCTGTTCCTGTAGCCATAGGCAACAGTTACTGCATTGTAAGCTGGAACATCAGTAGGTAGTTTGCACGGCATGTACGTGGTGTGCACTAATTGCAGTACAGTGGAATTTTTAGTTTCAAGAAATTATATTTACCAGTGAAATTACTGTAGAGACTACACTGACACTGTATTGGATTAAAAAAATTATTTTCATTGGTGAAATTTTAAGGGTCCCACCTACTTGGGCACACATACGAGTGCAGAGCTTTAGAAGAAACCACGTTATTTAAAAATTGCTCAATATTTCCGAGTGGAATCTGCGCACAGAAAGGATTTAAAAATATGCTAAAAGGCGTATGAGTAGGTCGGTTTTTGGACTTCGTTCTTCAACTGTATTTTAGAAGAGTGAAAATGTTTCAAACCTGAGTTTTCAGAATAATTTTTTTAAATATTAATCACTCGGTACAGATTCTTGAAAGCATTCAAGGGACTTGCATTATACCTGTATCTTTATTTCTCCGCCATTTAATGTTATGTTTTCAACTCAAATCTCATAGCTGCCCCATGTACGAGGAGAATACTACATGCCAGTTCAAAGCTTTGTGCTTAGAGGCGATACCACGCTAGTTACACCAGTGAGCGCCGCACTTATTATCCCGCCTCACGGACACACACACACCCTTGACTAGGCAATCTCCTCAACGTATCGGATAGTAACACAGTGAAGTATCGGATAGAAGCTTGTTGGAAACTGAAACTAATCATGGAAGCCACTCTGTGTTGGTGTTGGCAGGAAGCAAGGTAGTGACATCAGCGAGTCGGGAGGAGTCGTACGTGGAGAAACTGAAGGCGGTGCCCGAGCTGGCAAGCCTGGGTGGCGCACCATTCCGCAGCTCCGACCCGGTTGAGCTGACTGAGTCGGAGACGGAGTACGTGGTGCGCTGCGTGAAACATGTCTACGCGGAGCATCTTGTGCTGCAGGTAACAGATAACACGCAGACGAGGCAACTGAGATTTCAGTCAGGAGATGAGTTCTTCAGTGTTTGTGGAGAGATTTTTCTAATATTTATTTCCTGCTACATGTAAAGGTTTGTTAACAGTCCCTACATAGTTTCAGTGGCACACGCAAGGAAACGATGGGTTTTCATTCCAGATGTCGTAAATGTACTTTTGATGCCATGATTGCCAATGTGTCGTTAAACTTTTTTTTTTCTAGTTTCGAGTTATAGTGCTTAACACTTATTATGGCTTGAATAAATATTTCTGATGATCAAAAAAATTTTTGCAGCACCTGGGACTTGGAGGTAAAATCAGACGTAATTTGGGTGATGTTAGCAAGGCGATGGGTGCTTGTTTGCAGTTTGACTGCCTGAACACCCTCAACGACCAGCTGCTGGAGAACGTGCGTGTGGTGGTGGAGCCGGCCGAGGGCTACCAGGTGTCCCAGGAGCTGCCCTGCTCGCGACTGCCCTACGGCGAGACCGGCTCTGCCTTCGTGGTGCTCAGGTTCCCGGAGGAGCTGGCTGCCACCGTGGGTGAGCGCACGCCGCACCGCGGAGTCCATCGCTCTGCCAGGCCGCACAGTCGTTGGCTATTGTTCCGTGACAACGGGAACGAAAACTTCCAACAAAATTAATCGATATAAATGAAGCAGCGCCTAGCACCGACTTGTGCTTAGGCGACCATCTTGAGTAGACTGTCTTTTGTTTTCTTCGGTGTCTGGAGCACAGCAATGAGAAATTCTTCCGCAACGCAGCACACACAGCAAGAAAAATAGCCCAAATATACTTAGATATGTCCAAGCTCAATCAACAAAAAATGTCATGATATACACAATATAAAGTTACCGAACAGCTACAATTGAAGTTCCCTTGACACATCTGTATTTAAGTTCTTCATTTGTTTCCGAAACTGAATTAGGTTATTTACCTTATATGTATGTTTGTGTAAATATTCTAATTTTTGAATACAAATGCAATATTAATTGTATTTGATTCAACTTGCACACTCTTAACAATACTCACACTTAAAGATGACACATTTTCAATTGATAACAAATATAAGACTTGGTGTATCTCGTGAGTTTTTCGCCTACCAACGTTCTCTGTTGAGGAAATATCGTTTTTGTAATACGTATTAATATCCAGTTGAGACGTTTTGACTGGACCCTATAGTCAAAAACATGAAAAGTACTCTGCTTTTTAACAGGCAAATAGTAGTCAGAGTTATTTTAGTTCTGTCTTATCTAATAGTAGTGAAATAAATCTTGTCATGATTTAAATCACAGACATTTCAAATTTGAAAAAAAAAAAACTTATTTATATTTGTTTCATCACACATATTGATAGTTGGGAAAAAATAAATAAACTTCAACAACTATGGATTTCAACACCAAAAAATAACAAACACTATTGTTTGTCGCGTGTTGGCTCTTCTCTGGCTCCTCCAGAATGGCCTTAAGCGCCAATCTTTAGTTTGCTGCCTGGGTGAGAAGGGATCGGCCTGACTGGCGCGAGTAACTTCTGGCTGGAGGTTCCTAAGAGGGTTAGGTAGGATTCTCCCCCACCTTGGGATGCCCTGAAAGTGGCTCCCAGTGTCCCTCGTCGAATGCCTACTTACGGGCTGCGGCTGGTTTGGCTCTGCGGTCTCCCAGTAGTAGGGCTGACCTGCTTGCTGGCTGGCTGGCAGGCGGGCGGTTGGCTGGCAGACTGGCTGGCTGGCTGACTGGCTGGCTGGCGGCGGGATAGGTCCCCGTGGCGCTCCCTCACCCCGAAAGGACACTCTCAGATATGCGGTACGAGATTTATTACGAGTACTCGCGGTTGGTACCGACAGCCTCCCGATACACACTAATTCGCGGACTCGGTTGTCGGTCTTCTGCTCTTGGCTGGCAGGCTCGGCTGCCAGCAAAGGCGCGGTGAGCGGTTGAAGGCGCGGTGAGCGAGGCTCGGCTGCCAGTGGTGCCTCGAGGGCACCGACTGAATTCCTGATTTTTTTTTTTTTTTTTTTCCTAACCTAAATTAAAACTAAGTGTGTTTGGGAGGGGTCTGGATTAGGGACAGACTCTAAGTGCGTCTCAGGCCGAAGCCTATACGCTCTAATCATGCAGGGGTTAGCCATGCGGGAGAGGGTGCATGCATCGTGTGCTAGGAGGGGGATTGGCCAGCCATGGCAGCGATTGGCGCCATGACTAACTCCCCTCACTGACTATTCTAGACTAAAACTAGATAAGTTGGGCCCAGGTAAAACCCTGGGCACTTACATGCGGGATGCAAAATTTCATGCATTAATTACATGCGGGTTGGCTACGGGAATAGAAGGATGGCTCAGGAAGAAGAGTTGGAAGAGTAGAAAATATCTACTAAGCAAGGGCGGGCACTTGGACATTTTTGTCCGCATTAGGGGGTTTGGGCATGACTGGTTTTTAGGGGGCGACTTTCGTCGTTTCCCGCCAGGCTGCCAGCCAGCCAGGTGAGCTGAAAGAAAAGAAAAAGTACATCTTACAACTATAAGTTATATGGCCGCAGCACCCAGGTTGCCCCAGTTACCACAGCCATGTATGCCCGACACATTGTACTGCCAGCCTGGGCATGTCAATCATTGGCTAGTCCAATGTTGATTATTTGCACCGCAGGACGTGGTCAGGCACATGGTCGGACACCTATTCATCGATAGTGAGTCTGCTCACTTAATAATTGAGAAATAAACATTCCTATAATAATGGGGAATTTGCGTGTTGGTGTATTTATTAGAGCCCCGCTGGGCCAAAAATTAATTAGAGCCCCGCTGGGCCAAAAATTCATTAGAGCCCCGCTGGGCCAAATCGCTGGTGTGTCTGGGTGGTGCGGGAGGATTTAATTCTGTCACAATGTGCTGCCAGCCTGAGCATGTCAATCATTGGCTAGTCCAATGTTGCGTATTTGCACTGCAGGACGTGGTCAGGCACATGTTCAGAATTCTATTACTTAATGCTACTATTAGGACTAAAGTTATGTCTTAAAAATTAAAATACTTAATACTAAGTCTGGAGCTGCCAGAAATACGAGTGTAAAAACTGCGCGATTCTTAAGCAGAATTTTCTCGCCAGTCCGCAACCGCCCTGCCGGGGTCGGGCCTCGGCCGAGCGCAGGTGCGCTGTGATTGGCCGGAGCTTCCAGCCAATCACGGGCCACTACGGTGGTCGGTGCGCCAGGATGGATTTCGGGCGTTTGTATTTTTGTGTTTCGTCGGGATCATAATTTCCGAGTGAGGAAATATGCGGATTTAAACTATTTACGCATTTATCGTAAAAAGTTTGTGTTGTACGAGTGTAAAAGTCTTGCAAAGTCTCCGACTCGGTTTCACGATGCAATGCTTCTACAGGGCAGTATCGTGGGGCGTCTGTGGCGATTCGAATGCACCTATTCTGAATCCGCTGCAGTTTTATTAGGTGTGTGGGGGCAGCTGTTGCCCAGACTGGGGCTGCATACGTAATTATTGGGCGTATTAGAGCATTGTACAGCAGTAGGCCGGTTTTAACCTTGCTGCCGCATCGTCTACTCATTACTGGGTAGAGTGCACTGATCCTAGCCTGCGCTTGCGCTCGCCTAGTGTCAATGTGATTGCGCCAGAGTAGTTTCCTATCCATGTGAACATCTAGATATTTCACTACATCCTTATGCGGTATTTGTTCATCAAACAAACGTATTTGCGGCCTGTGTTCTACAGGCGGGAGATTTTTACGAGTAAATACAATAATCTCTGATTTCGTTGTATTTACTTTTATACGCCAAGTCGTGCACCATTGTTCGAACTCAGTGAGCGCGACTTGCAGTCTGTTGGTAGCTAGCTGGAGGTTGTGGGACCTGCTATACAGCACTGTGTCATCTGCATAACAGCCCAGCTTTACTAGTCGGTGTGCGGGGCGTGGCATGTCACTGACATATATATTAAAGAGTACAGGGCCTAAGATGCTTCCCTGCGGTACACCTGCTCTTATTTGTTTTATGTCTGATAGAGCTCCTTCAGTAGATACTCTAAAGGTTCTGTCTGCTAAATAGGACGCGACTAGTTTAATATAACAGTCTGGAAATCCTGTTTGGTAGAGTTTGTAGATTAGCCCCGCATGGAATACTCTGTCGAAGGCTTTCTCTACATCTATAAACGTAGCAACTACGTAATCCTGTACGTTAAATGCGCTTGTGATTTCTTCAGTCAGGCGCACTAGCTGATGTACTGTCGAGTGTGTACTGCGAAAGCCGAACTGTTCATTCGGCAGTATGTTATTCTCGTGAATGTGGACATTAAGTCTGTGTAGTATAATACTCTCCACGACTTTAGACACAGTACTTAGCAGACTGATAGGTCTGTAATTCTGTGGCAGTGTTTTATTTTTACCTGGCTTGTGGAAGACTATAACTCTAGCTTCTTTCCACTGTGAGGGAAAAATATTTAACCGGAACATTGCATTTATGCACTCGGCTAGATATTTGAGTGTTTCGTTCGGGAGTTGTTTGAGAACAACAGCCTGTATGCCGTCATTCCCGGGAGCTTTTCGCGGCTTCATTTTTTTGATCGCGCACTTTATTTCTTGCGCCTGTGTAAGTAATGGCTCAGAGGTTGTGGGCAGTCGCAATTTAACACGGAGTTCACGGTAAATTTGCTCCGTGAATATCCTATCGCAGGGCTGCATGTTGGGCTGGAATGCTGCTTCCAGTGTGTCGGCGAAAGCTTGTGCCTTATCACGGGGCTGAAAAACTACGCCATTGTTTGTTTCAAGGGGCGGGATTTTGTCCGATTTATTTAAAATCCGCTTCGTCATTGTCCAGGCACTTCCGTCCTGGGTGTCGAGTCGCGCAATTTTAGTTTCCCACTGGCTGCCTCGCCAGAGTGAGATTTCGTCTGAAATGATTGTTTGTAGTTCGTTTATTCGGCGTTTCGTCTCTTGAGTACGACGCCGTGTGTATTCACGCCGCAGTCGATTTTTTTGTGAAATCAAGCTGCGGATGTATTCTGGCAGCTCGTCGTGTGCTAACCTAACCTCCTTTTCTGGGATGCACTTGCTAATACCATCCTGGATTTTTCCTGTTAGTTCTAATATCGCGGAATTTAAATTATCGCTGTTTTCAATGGTTATTTCGGCCGCGTCTGGGAGATTTATCGTTAAGTAGTTTTTAAATTGTTGCCAGTCCGCGTTTTTATAGTCCCTGATTTTTCGTGGCTGGTTGGAGTCTATATTTGCGTCATCGAATATTAAATGAACAGGGAAATGATCCGATGACATGTCGTGTACAACCTCGAGTTCGAATCCCGTGTTGACACGTTTGTTCAGGGCGATATCTAAAATATCAGGCATGTCGTTCAGTCGACCAGAGTCATGTGTGGGCTCTGAGGGAGCATGTACAGTGTAGTTTTTGTTGAGTTGGTGAGTGTAGAGTAGTCTGCCGTTCGCTGTAGCGCGCCTGCAGTTCCACTCTATGTGTTTGGCATTTATATCGCCTACAGCAAGGAAGCTCGGGGCCGCTCCATATAAAGTATCCAGATCTGCCTCGCTGAGGGACCTGCCTGGTGGGGCGTACATTGCAATTAATTTAATTTGTTGCCGATTTATGTTTAAATTAATTCCTATAGCCTCCAGTTGTTGGAAATCAGGGAGCTGGCAGGCAGTGTGTTGTACACTAGTGTGTACAGCAAGGGCTACTCCGCCGCCTCGTGCGTCTCGGTCGCGCCTATGTATGACATAATTTAATATTGTCAGCCTGTCTGTCGGTTTTAAATGAGTTTCATTGATCGCAGCTATTTTTATTTTATGTTTATCCAGGTGGTTAATAAGTTCCGGTAATTTATTTTTAAGGCCGTGTGCATTCCAGAATAGGAGGGAATGTAACTTATGTCTAGTGGCCGGGGTTGTGTTGCAACTCGGGGCCGAGTTAAGGCTGGTCATTTATGACGACAGCAAGCGCACATACGCAATCCGTGGTGGCTCGTATTTTGTCGGCCATGGATTTGGATGTGTCCAGCCAGATGACCAGAAGCTGGCACAGAGGGCCGATGGCGCTCTGCAGTCGGACGTCTCCACGAACGGCTTCATGGGAGTAGATGACCGCCTGGATGTCCGCGAGCTGCGGCGCCAGTGTGCTGGTGGGGGGTGTCGGCTGGGCAGTTGGCAGCTCTGGTGCTGCGTCAACAGCCATGGCAGCCTCAGGTGCGGCCTGCGGCTGTGCGGGAGCTGGCGTCCTCTTCGCCGGTGTTGGAGCTGGCTTGGTGGCTGCCAGCTTGTCCTGGGCAGGCTGTCGGGGCCTGTCCTGGGCGGGGCGCGGGGGCTTTCCTTGGCCATTTTTGTGGCCCGTGGGGTTCTTCTTGAACCCCTTCTTCCTCTGCCACGGGTTGTTGGCAAGCACTGGGTAGTCCAGCTCATTGTGGCTGGGCTCCCAGTGCTGCTGCAGGGGCGCAAACCGGCTCCCACTGGCCTGCGCCAGATAGTCGCCGAAGCACGGCGGCGGTGGGCCCCAGGGGTTGTGTCGTGGGGGGGCGTGGTGCCCCTGTGGTGCCCGCTGTTGAGGTGGCTGGGGCTGGTCCGTGGCGCGCATGTTGTCACGCATGTCGCGGCGGGACTGCTGCTCCCGCTTCTTACGCTCTTGGGGGGGAAGGTGCCGCCGCGTCTCCTTCTTGTAGGCACTGCACCCTTTGAAGTTGGCGCAGTGCTGCTCGGTACAGTGGGCACACTTCTTGTGCTCTTGTTTACCCCCGTTCGGGCAGTCAGTGGCGCTGTGCTGGCCGCTGCACCATCGACAGACTGGTGCCGCACTGCAGCCCTTGCCAACGTGATTAAAACGCTGGCAGTTGCTGCACTGCGCCGGGCCCTTCGGACGTCGATAGTCGTCTACGCGAATCCGCATTCCTGCGAACTCGCGCAGAGCCTGTATGCGAGCCGTGTCGCACGATTGCGGGACCTCGATGACGAGGGCGTCGCACTTTTCCCGCCGCTGCCTGTTTTCCAGGAACCAGTGGTTCTGGACAGGCAGGTTTAGGGCGGCGAACTCCTCCTGCAGGAAGTCCGTCGGCGTGTGTCGGTGGACGCCGCGCAGCACGAATTTCTTCGGCACTTCGTGCTGTTGCAAGAGCACCGAATGCTGTGCCCCAATGGCCTGAAGGGCCTTAATCGCGCGTGCGTAGTCCGCGATGGAGGCGGTGTGCACCATGAGTTCGTCTTTGCCGCGGTTGGTACATGTAAAACGCTCGGTGAGAGCGTTTTTCAGCGCATGGTACACACGCGGGTATTGGTGCCCCTGGTCAAGAAACACGAAGAGTGGCTTGACGCGAGGAGCCTTGGTCGCTGCCGCAGGCGGCTGTTGAGTGGGGGTGGCGGGGCCCGCCTGCTGGTCGGAGGTAGAGGCCGCCATCTCATGGTGCGACCTCTTTGCCTTCTTAGTGGCGACTGTCTGCCAGTCACCGTCATTCATTCCCTCCTGAGGGGAGGACGTCATTTCGTCTATTTCCGTCGTCATTATGAAGTCCGTGCCTCACACCCTAGCGCACCCACTGACCGTCCCCCGGGGCTAAGTTAGCCGGGTTCAGGCTAGGCTGTAGGGGATCTAACTCCCCGGGTGTCACAGGGCTCGTTGGTCGTCAGTAATAAAATACTTTTACCTGCTTACCGTAGCTCAGATTACCTGCCTGCGCACACTGAGTGCACAGGCTACCTTTCAAGAATCCCTGTCTTCCTGGCCCAAAGGCCGGCCTTATATACCCCTCCTGAGGGCCAGGGCGTGACGTAGGAAGGGCCGAGGGTTCCAAGAATCACGGGCGCTTCCAGGAATTCCAGCCGGCCTACGTGACTTGGACGGACCTCGGCTTGGTCGTTGAGGGGAAGGCGGGTGGAGGCGGCTGGGCAGACGGAGGTGGGTGAGGAGGGGGAGGCTGCGCGCGCACCCGCTCGGCCTGGCTAGAGAGGGGTAGGCGAGGGGTGGCGGCCAGTAGGTGGTGCTGGGTGAGGAGGGGGAAGCTGCGCGCGCACTCGGCTGGCCTGGCGAGAGAGGGGTAGGCGAGGGGTGGCGGCCGGTAGGAGTGTGCGCGCGCACCCAGCTGGTTGGCATGGCAACCAAGGACGCAGCGTGGTTGCCCTGGCAACGGCGACGCGGTGGTGGCCGGACGGTGACTGCTGTCGCGGCCGTCAGTGGCGGCGGCGCGCACACGTGTTTAGGAAGGAAGGGGCTGACGGCTTCGTGATTATAGACGTGCGCGGCACGTCGCACGTCATGTTATGTATTACATAATGGAAATAGTGGCTTGAAATTTAAATTTAAATTTGCAGAAATTGTGTTTATAATATTGCTGTACTAAAATATAATTTAGTATCTGACTGCTGTTAACAATGAAAAGTGTGAATAACTTGTGTTTAAATATGTAAATATGAACTTATTTAAACACTATTCTGCAAATGCATAATTTAAAAAAAGTTATTTTCTTTTCAAAAATTTTCTGAATCAATATTTTTTTAGCGGGTTGTAGGAAATAAGGCAAATAGAAACTGAAGTAGAAATTTGGTTAGGTTACGTTAGCTGCATAAAAACATTTTTATTTTTCCCTAAAAAGTAGGAATGTGCGAATATAAGTTTATTAGTTTGAATATGAATATGAATATCAAATGATTCATTACTATGAATATTGAATTTGAATTTTAAAAATAAGGATTAGAATCCGAATAAAAAAAAAATTTCACATTGTGTTGCAACTTCTGTTAAATTAGTCAAATAATACTGAAGTGAATGGTTAATTCAGCTACAATAATTATATTGAAAACGTTTGTTAAATTATTTAAATTATGGGTTCATCTGATTGACATCAACTAATTTTTGTTTGTTCTTTGTGGATTTAGGTTTTAATTTTTAATTATTTATTTGCACTCTTGAATTTCTTCCATGAGAAACAGTGTAAAACCCTAATGGTAATGATGTATGTCCAAGAAATTGTGTTATATAAAATTCTCCATTGCATTATTCATTTAAAGAATATAGTAACAGAAAAGTCACGTGAGCGATTAAAAACATTGCATATTTGCCATTTAAAACTTTAATACAGAATATTATTTGTATTAATTTTGTCTCAGGAACCAGAAGTGGGAAGAAAAAATAAATAAAAGTAAACAATTATCGATTACGACACCACAAAACATGGACATTCCATTGCGATAACCATTGAAATAAGCGAACTTTATATGTAGTTTAAACAGCGTATAAATTTATAGTCACAATTGATTTAACATCATGTGAGACAGTAGCAGCTTACTGCCTTTATGTATCTGTGAAGAAACAGACGTTGCGACTCAAAAATCTGTATTATGCATTTTTTTTTCTCTACGATGCGCCGTTTTCGAAATACTTTGGACAACAGTAATGAAGTAAAGAATGCAATGATTAACTGAGAGGTGCAGAGGGTTGTGGAGGCATGGCTTGCTAGAAGCCATGGGGAAGAGTGACTCCGTAGCTGACACTTGCTCTGCCCCTCTTCTCGCATCATGTTTTCTGGTGTAATCCTCTCTCTCGTCTGTCGAGGTTCAGGAGCGAGTCAGAGTCGTGCAAGTGATACAGTTCAGATGCACAGCACGTAGTTCAACTCAGCAGTGCCCTCTGTGACCTGAACGTCAGGGAGTCTGAGCCGAGAAGCACCACACAGCAGCATGGCAGGTCGTGTGATAAAATTAGAATGGTTAGCGATATCGATATGAAATAAATGTTTAGTGCAGATTTATTTTTTTCGTAAATAAATTTGCAACAGATTACATGCTACGCATTTTGTCTGTGCGATGCACCATTTTCGCGGTACGGCATGAAACTTCAGGCATCTTTGGAAGGTGTGGGAGTCTAACTTTGTTCTTAGTATTTCGCCATTATTCGGCTGTTGTGACTATGAATACGTACTCTTAGTTATGAAAATACCTTCTGCCATTGTCAATTCTTATAGTTGCAAGATTCCACTGAATTCACATTATTTTTAAATTCAAATTATGTTTGTTATTAAACAGTACACTGGGCAAGTGATTGCAATAATTAAAAATGTATATTATAGATTTACATAATAATAAATTAGTACAGTGTCCAAAATATCATTGTCAGTCCATGGAAAAATAATTTTTGGTGTGTGAAGAAAATATGTTTCCATTGCTAAGAGAGCATGAGTTTATAGTTAAAGAAATTAACTGTAATTTAAATTAACTATATTTGTTGGAGTCAAAGTATGTATGATTTTTTTTATTCCAGCTTCTTTCAGTGCTGTGATGAAATTCTTGGTTAAGGATTGTGATCCAACGACAGGGTTGCCCGACTCTGAAGATGGTTACGATGATGAATACATCGTAAGTCATTGCTGATAAATTCATTTAAACTTAATTTTATTTATCTTGTATGGAATGAATATTACAATTATTGAAGGAAAGAGAAGTATTATTTTAACAAAAAATACCATATGTTCTACAAATAGCATTAAGGCAGCAGCTCTAGCTATTTATTTAATTATTTAGGATAAGGTACAGTACAGCACCATATGTAATTACTGAAGATATGCATCTGTTCTTTTTATTTTGGCACAAAGTGGTGTTATTTTCTCCAATTATTTTTCACTTTCACGCCAATTTATTTACCAAAATATTTAATTCTTTATTTTTAAAATATGAATATAAATATGTAGTTTATACAGCACTACTTCTTATTGCTAATAGCATCAGTACAAAATAATGAACACACAGCCAGATGATGTCTACATGTATGATATGATACAATAATAGGGTTGTGCGAATGTTCGGTATACCGATACCGAAATCGAAATTTTGCTACTTTCATTTTCGATTTCGGTAAGAATTTCATCTGTCGAAGTTCGTTTTTAGCGAAATATTTCGAGCCAAACGAAAGTTCAATAGCTTACCGAAGTTCGTTTGTTCTAGTTGAAAAAGAAATCGTAATTTAATAAAAATGTACAGTATAATACCGGTACAATAACGTTCCTTATTATAAAGTATATTTCACTTAACGAATTTTTTTTAAGTCCCCGCCAAAAATCGTATCTTCGCCATGCAAAACGGTTTCAGTTTAAAGAATCATTTTCACTATAACGTATAAATTCTACTAGTAGCGTGGCATTACTACACCAAAATTTACTTAAACTGGTAAATACATTTCCAGCTAAATGATTAATGTAGTAGAACAAAGATACACAAATACCACCGCAACGTATTTTCTAACCTCTAAATTCTCAAAACAAAGTTAACAAACAGTTGAGCGCACAACCATAGATTATACCGTACGTAGTATGCGACGTGAGCAACACAACATCATTCGATACATCGAAAGACGGAGGTTTGAGAGAAGTATTAATTATTTAGACAAAAGTGTTATGCTACGCTAAAAATACTGTTTGATGTCTGTGCCGGGATTGTTTATTGTTATTGTTGAGTTTATTTTCAGGTTACGTTATTTAGACACCGCATTGTATTTGTGCTACAATATAAATGATCCTGGAGATAAAAAGAAACGAAAGCAATTCACGCTTAAGGAAAAAGTGGATATACTCAGAGAACTAGACACGGGGAAAAAAGCAAGTCGCAGTTGCTAATACATATGGCATTGCGGCTCTCCTGTAGCTATTTTTTTATATATTTTTTTTCTCTTTGTAAAGATATGTATGCATGTTTCAGTGCTAAGTACAAAAACTTTAGGTACCTGTAAGTACTTAGCACTGAGATTCTACTGTAATGTCTTCATATGATTTGCTTGTTATTACTAATAATGTAATAACATATGCAAATCATATGAAGACATTAATTAGAAAAAAGATTTCCATTAAGATTAATTTACGTGGTGATGAAAAAAACTTACGTTAATGAAAATACGGTAAAATCATAATTTGAACAAACATGGCAGATAAAGTAAACAAAATTCAACCGTGATTACAGTAGGCCTAGGTATCAAAACAAAACCATGCAATATTTGAAAAATTACCTGATTCATTTGCTTTCAAACAGTAGTGTAGGTACTATATTCGTAAAACATACATTCCAGAACTGTTAGTACACTATTTAGTATTTACCGTATACATATAAACAAAGAACGTACCTACTTTTATTCGCGCACAGCCAAACAAAAACATTGTCGTCTGCTTTATTTAAATTTTACAAACTCTGACTGGCATATAAAATCCTCATAATATACAGCCAATTAGACAAAAAGGTCAACAAGTCACTGCATGTAATGACCACTTGGCAGCAACCATTTGTTATGTTTTGTTTTGACCATGTCCCTTGCCTGGTTTACAGCTTCCTGAGCTAGCCATGTGTGACAGTGGTGCAAGATGGCGGCCGTTCCGCAGTATTCACGTATTTTTTCATCAGTACCATGCACGTGATAAATATATTATCATAGACTGCGACATTACGACTGTAAAGGAAATAGTCTGTGCGCTGAAAGATCTGGATTGATTCTTGAAATTTACGAGTGACATGGGGCTGTGTTGTGTGGTCTAGGGCGGATGTTGATTTTTTAAATAGAAATATTTATATATACATCAAAAGGTACCAAAATGATTTATGTAATAGAATTTATTACTGAAGAGCAAATTTTGGGCACTTTTTTTCTTTGTTAATTAAAAAATTTCGCTTAACTTTCGTTAAGAATATATTTATCTCATAGAAAAATTCATTTTCGTTTCACTTTCGCGAAACTTGATAAATTTTCTTTCACTTTCATTTCGTGTGGATAAAGTCACTTTCGCACATCCCTATACAATAATAATAGCTACATTTTGCTAGTAAGAATCCGAAGTTTTGAGGTAACTATTGATTGAATTTTTGAATATCTGGCTGCTTGCATTCACATAGTTAAGTATTGAATCATAATATCTTTAGTGACGTTGCCATGTTTTTAAACAGAAAATGTTACAGGTGGATAAAATGATAAAATCCAAGCAATAATTAGAAAAATAATGTATGCCAACATTATTCATCGTACTTTTGCAATTTTTCGGACAGAAATTATAATTTAAATCTATGTAAGATTGTTTTTAAATGCCAATTTTGCAGTGCACTGAGTGTTAGGAGGAGAACTCTAAGTATTTCATAAAAAGTGAAAAATTCAAGATTTAAAAAAAAACTTAAAATTTGCAGTCACATATGCTACTAAACTAGGAGTCATTTTAAAGTACTACATGGTTTGTACACCAATATTCCCTTCATTTCTGGATTGTCTGTGCAGATTTCTGCTGGATGTCAGATGCGAGTATGTTTATCATCCTTGACACATTTGATTTACAAAATACTTTTTATATATTTTGTGAATTTATACAAGAAATTTACCATGACAAGGCTGTAAATATCTCAATATTTAGGCTAAAATGCATAATTTATGTTTTCATTGCTGCAATTGATAACAACTGGTTTGGTGTAAAGAAATTAATAAAAAACTATTTTCATGCACAGTGTTACTACATGTGAAAATACAGGTGGTAATATGAGTTTTTTCTTTGGTCGTGACAAAATTATTCATTGCAGACTTCATGGCAAAATTAAAACTTTCAGCCGTCTTTGTGCCAGACGGGAACGTTTGAAAGCACCGGGAAGCAGTGTCCGCGAGTGCAGGGCCGGGCGTGTTGCAGCTGGAGGACGTGGATGTGACCCTGGGCGACCAGATACAGAAAGTGGCGAAGGCCAACTTCGGGGTGGCGTGGGAGGAGGCGGCTGGCTCCCACCACGAGCTGGAGGACACCTACGCCCTGTCCAACATGGGGTCCCTGGAGGAGGCGGTCCGCAACATCACCTCCTTCCTGGGCATGCAGCCCGCCGAGCGCAGCGACAAGGTGCCCGAGGGCCGGTCCTCGCACACCCTGTACCTCGCAGGTGGGTCCTCCGACCACTTGTTGCTACAGTTGAAACATGTTTGACCTTCCTTCTGTGGCTACGAATAAAATCCACACAAAGTTAAGAATGTTAGAATTACCAGAAAAAACTACGCTGTTATTTGTTTAATGTTAGCACCTGTGTAAGTCCTGTTTTCTCATTTTACAAGTAAATTTAATTGTATTCAGTAAACAAATGGTTATATATTATTAACAGAATGTGTACGTAAAAATGCAGATTAGCACTAAAATGAGCAAAAAGAACTTACCAGAACACAGCAGTAGCTAATAGTTGTGGTTCCATTACTGTTTACCTAGTCGATAATTAAGTTGTTAAAAAATAAACTGTATTATTTTAATGCCTAATGGTCCTCTGATTTAACATCACCTTAAAAATGCAGGCTAGGGGCAGTAAATTTTTAAAATTACGAAAACTGTCAAAGCTTAAAAAATAATTAAGTTTTTATTAATAGTCTTATTCACAAAATATTTACTCAACACGTTTTTATTGTTCACTGCAAGAATATTCAGTTATATTAAAAAGCACCTAATTAATTAATGTTATTGAAAGATTAAAGCAAATACTTTTTTTATTTGTATGAGGTATTGAGGGTTTGTTTACATTTCATGATAGTGTAGCTAGCGTGCTGTGTTAATGTCTCCGACACGGTTTATTGCTCATGACTGCAGTTTTAGATGATTGTATTGCCAGGTCATTTATTTCATAAATATAGTTTAAAAAACTAAAGAAACATGCTTTTAAAGATTATCAAACTAAAAAGTAAAAAATAATTTTAAAATTTAATTTATGACAATAGTATATAAGCAATACTAGTATAAATGAGAAAAAAGCTTGAGGCGCTTTGTGCCATATTTTTTGAATATTAAGCGCCCCATGCTTTTTTCTCATTTATACTAGTATTGCTTATATACTATTGTCATAAATTAAATTTTAAAATTATTTTTTACTTTTTAGTTTGATAATCTTTAAAAGCATGTTTCTTTAGTTTTTTAAACTATATTTATTTTTAACTTTTTAGTTTGATATTCTTTAAAAGCATGGTTTTTTTAGTTTTTTAAACTATATTTATTTTTAACTTTTTAGTTTGATATTCTTTAAAAGCATGTTTTTTTTTTTTAGTTTTTTAAACTATATTTATGTATAATTATCATAGGGAAATGAGTTACCGACACTACCTATTACCATCTGAGATAACTATTTGGAGTTGCAACGTCACAAAGAAATGGTAACGTCTCTACGAATCATTTGCAGTTAGATGTATGGATATAATATTAGAATTTACCGGGGAAAAAAAAACATTTTTTTTTTCGGCGTGGCCGGGAGTAGAACCCATGATCGCTGAATCCGAAAGCTGACGTCACAGGAGTCGCGCGGCTAACGAACGTAATGAAATGGGTGGGACATTTTACAGTGATGAGTCACTCACTCTTAGTCGAAAGAGTTACAGACGGACAGACAGAGTTACAGGCGGACAGACAAACATACAGGTGAAGCTAATATAAAGCATGTAATAAAATGAAAGTATCTGAACAAAACAAATGCCGTGATTCACGCTGAGCTTGGTGTTAATGATAACATATGTGGACTGTATCGAGATGGTTTTAACCGACGATGCAACATAAATTACACTATAGCGTCAGCCCGCACCATTGCGACCTACCGCCATCATGCCGATGAAAACGAAGACTGGTTTTTTTGTTTCTCACTGCAGGGATGCCACTCTCACGGTTTATGGAAGCCAACCCTTGCAGTGTCCCGACATGGTGCCGACTGTAAAAAAGCTGGGTGCGCGGGTGATTTAGAAACTGTGTCGTATCACTCGGCCCGGAACGTGCCACAAAGTCAACTCGCAACACAGTTCTGTGTACAAGAGTTCACGCTGAGTACCAAACACTCGGTGGTGCAGTGTTGTGGTTGTGGTTGCAGGTGTGTTCCGTGGCGGCCACGACGTGCTGGTGCGTGCCAAGCTGGCGCTGGCCGAGGGCGTGACCATGCAGCTCACCGTCAGGGCCACCGACCCCGACATCGCTGAGCTCGTCACGTCCGCCATCGGCTGAGCTGCGCGTTCCTCCCTCCGTTCCACAACACCACCGTTGTTTATTTAAACATACATACAGCAGACATTTCTATAACATCATATACTTGTTGAATTGTTCCAATTGTCTCATTAAACAATTTTAAGTCAATTTATAATATTTTTTTTTGAAGTAACTATTACATGTATGGATACAAATTTTGTTTAAGGTAAGTAAATAGCCATCTCCAGGTTATGGACCAAATATATTAATTTAGGCTAGCTAGGGAGGGGTAGCAGCAACAACAGATGGAGTTAACCTGTTCGAAACAAATTACGGATGGAAAATTTTCTAATTTAAAATTTGTGGACAGATTAAATTGTAAAAATTAGTTGTGCTCGTGCTGACGAGGGTGTACTTCCTTTGCAGGCAGAAGGTATACCGTACTCCCCTCTGCTAGCTCATCATGGCACCTTGCCCTTTCCCAGGCTTATCAACCAGCTCTTTGAATGCGGTTACATGTGCTTAAATAGACCCTCTAGTTGCGAAGACAAAACCTATAAAGTCAGACCATCTCAGTGTTTGGGTGACAAATTATAAAATAAATTGAGCGTTATGAGCGTGTATTTATTTCAATGGCTCCATGTCCAGATACTTGAAGAAAGATTTTGACTGAATATAATTTAGAGGGAGCTAGGTTAACTTCCTACACCAAAAATAAAACCAACTACAATTCTGTGAACCAGTTTGAATAATAGTTAACACTAAGTTTTGAATTCACTTAAAGGAAAATATCTTTATGCAAATTATTTTTAAATAGAACAAAGAACTAACTATTTTGAACACACTAATACATTATTATCGTAAGGGATTGAAACCTTCACCTGAGATCAGTTGACATTCTCCAATTCTTCGTCCATCTTGCTGAATCTTTTTTAAAATGCAAAATGTCTTCAGTTTCAAACTGTGCACCTGAGGAAAACTTCCAAAGGACAGTATGACTGTTTGCTATTGGGCCAATTACATCATGATAAAGGCCAAGCAGCCATGGAATTTCCATTCCCAATTTGGATATCAAAAGAAATCTTAATGACAGCAGAATGAGGAGACAAAGTCATTTTTATTTATCGCCATAGTGATTTCTCGCCCAGATGTCAACATCTTTCCCCTGGTTCTTTGAACTTTCAAGCTACTTTTTATACACATATGTACTTCACTAGTACCCCAATTTTACATTTGCTCGCGGTTCCACAGATTGCATTCATAAAATCGAGTGGCCCATTTTAAAACTACACCTCCCCACCAAAGAAAAAATTCTTTTAACATTTTGAACCAAATATATCTGGTATTATTTGTGTGTATTTGATTAAATAAATAAAATACCATTAAATACTACTAATGCAACGAAGAAAACCTCCAGCCGCAACGTGTGAACACGGAATGCTCGCTGGCCCTCCTTGCCAGCCTGAACTAGTTTTAATATAATGTCCTTCAGTCAAGTAAAATAAAATCTTTTGGATTGTTATTCAGGTAAAAACTATTTATCTTGTTACTGGAGGCTGCATGCGACAGTTTAACCTCTATAACGTATGTAGTTTTTTTTTCCAAGTAACTAGCGCACAATATAAAAATGACTTCAAAATTCTTAAAATAATTATAAATTAGCTATGAAATAGGTTTCCATAAAGAAATGATCAGTGATGTCACAAACTTGCAATATTAATTATAATAAAGAAATTGTATTTTTTTTGGTGAAAATTTACAATTTTATACATCACAAACGTAACAGAGTGATTTTCACTGGATTGCCCGCCCTGGGCAGTGTGTCGTGAAACTCAACGGCACACCTATGTTGTGTAGTCCATCACGAAGTCGTAGCTGTCGCCTTTGGCCAGCGACAAACTCTCCAGCGTCCCTGCCAACTGCGTCTCTTGGCGAACTGCAACGCACACATTTGCAGACTAAGTTCATGTGATTACAGTTTAGCTTCTTCTACATGATTTAACTCGCACTTCCATATTATACAGTGTCTTGTGTATTTGTACTCTGGTGTAACCTATACAACACTAATTAGTAATTATAGCTTCAGTGTTATTTGTGTTTGTATGTCGCTGTTTTATGAAATCCTGTCTGTACTAACACAGTATTTATCCATGCATGGGCCACACTTTTTATGCAAATCTTTTGTTTTATAAAAAAAAGTATAAAACCCTTATTCAAGTTGTTCACTTTAGGTAAAAAAAAAAATAAGATTTTAAAATTGCAATGTGTGGTTGAATATGTACTTAAATAATTAGCTGGTGTTTGTTCTTAATAAATTTAACATCATTAGTAAGTATAAATTGTTTCCCTCCCTCTCTCATCGTTGTGAATGTCAGTGAAGTGGCACTACACAATCTTCATGTGTCTAGCTCGATGAGTACTATATGGTCCAACATTTGTATTCCATGAGATTTCTCATGCTGTCAAAACTGCAACCAATTGTTGGTGTTTCAAAATGCAGAAAATAAAATATAGAATAATACAATAGACGAGAACACAAACACAGGTATAAAAATAGTATTATTTTCCATTGTCTTTTTGTTATGTAACTCCATTAAGGAGAGGAGGACGGGAAATGGATACAGGGCTACCACCTCACTTCTCCTTCAGTAATAAAGGATTCAACAGAAAGCCGACAAAGGACGGAGGGTCAACATCTGTGCCGTACATCTCAAGCACCAATAAGCTAAGAAGCAGAACACAAAGACTTCACTTGTGTCTATGAAACTCTACTGAAGACATATGGTGCAACCCATATTTGAGAGCAAACCTTTACTGTGAAAATGTTAAGATTTTCATACCTAAAATTATACATGCTAACGCTAACCATACACAGGCGGCAACATTTCTGTAGGTAAATGTGATATGTATTGCATCCTGAAAGAAAATACATACAAAACGAAAACCCACCTTTCTTTGCTTTTTCTTTCTTAATTTTTTTGAGTTCTAGTTTCTTAAGTTGGTTCAGTTTTTGATTTCCTTCCAAAGACATCAGCGCCTCCATCTTCTTGTCTTTCTCGACTCCCTTTACTTTGTTTTTCCTCCACCTTTGCTTCTTTTTCTTCTCGCTTACAGTTGCGTCCACCTCGACGCTGTCCGGAATCTGGACATTGAATATATTTGTATTAGTAGTTTATTGTCCAAGAATGGAAGAGTGCAAAATATACATTATTCAGATGTGTCCAAGTTTTGCAATAATTCCTTAATGTAAGAGTCTGAACTTTAATTACTAAAAAGTTAAAATAATTACTCTTTTTTTTTAAAAAAAATAAAAATGTAACACAGTAGTATAAACAAGTAACATCATAAATGAATATAAATTTTTTTTTAATACAATGTAAATAATTTTGAAGTCTAATAGATGTCATTTTTAGCCTTGGTGTATTACCATACAGAATACAAGTACAGTGAAACCTCTTTAATACAAACCTGAAGGGACCTAAAATTTTGCAGTTTGTATTAACGAGGTTTATATTAACAGGTGCATATGCTCACATTAATAATAATCGACAAAATCAAGTATTGATTTTTTACTCGAAAATTAGTAAAATAAGAGAATTAAAGAGGCTTGAAAAATTCATTGATTTTTTTCTGCACTTTTTTAGTTGCATAAATGTCCTTTACTGCACTGCAAAGTTTGTCGAAGGAAGACAAGACATCAGTGTCTACATCACAAGCAGCCAGAACATTTTCCAAGACAATTAATGCTGAAGTGGACTTCACTATAAGAATTTTTAAAAAATATTTCAACCTCAAAATTAGTGTCAGAAATATATCAGTTACTTGTCATTAAAGTTAAATCAGTTGAAAAATAAATAAAAATGGAAGTATTTTACTTAATTCAATTTACTCTTGCAAAAAAAAAAGCATACGCACAATAAATCTACATGGAAATTAAAGTCTTTTTCAATATCCTGAAGTCTGAAATATGTTTACTCATGTCATCAAATGTAGAGCTGTACTGAAGAAGCCGATTTTGCCAATATTTAGTTGAATCGGCATTTCTGCCGACTTCCGATACGCTTGTTAATTTTCGGCCGATATTACTGAAAAACGAGAGAGACTGCCATAACCTAAAAATCCATGATTACCCTTTTCGCTTTTCGTAGTAGTACTGCATTTTTTCAGATCGCATTATTTCCTCGCAACATGTTCCAAACGTACATATAAAAAATTAACATCCTATTTTTCAATAATGTTCTTTATTTTTAATATGTCATAAATAAATACATTACCGTCACGGTAAATATACATCTCGGTTGTTACGGTAACTGTAGTGCAAATGTGGTAGCTATCGTGCTTCTGTAGTAATTATGGTATCGACAAAGAATCTTTAGTTCTTTTATGGTAAATATCTTAGGATAACAATTGGGTTTGTACTGTAGTTATGGTACATCATTTAATTTCTTCGTAAGTTGTTGTTCATTTGTCTTTTCTTCATATTTACGTGCTCCATTACTTGGCTGCAGATTTAAGTTGATTTTTACTACTGTACTATCGTTACTGTTTTTATGACGGTTTCTTTCTAAGAAATGGTTATTTCTGCAAAATCTTTATGGTTAAACGATCATCTATTATAATTTATAGTGACGGGACCACATATTTTGTACGATCAATGCGGACAAAACGATAATTCGAACATCGGTACAAGCGGACTTTTTTAACCTTAGTTGTATGGCAATTTTGCCGGGACCGTAGAAAGTATACGATAAACACGGACAATCGATACATGCGAGTTCGATAGATAGAGGTTTGACTGTAGACCATTTACCGTACAAATTATTTGCCGTTAACAGAATTATAGTGAAGCTGCGTGCACGTGATTATAGTGTGCGATTCTTGTTCTAAAATTTCATTCGGTTTATCCGATAATAAAACAATAGTACACTACGTGAGCGGACGTGAGGTTACTTCATAATACATAATAACGAATATTTCGTATTAACCGTATTGATTGACATTAAATATGCTATCCCAGTCTGAAGGGGAATTAAAAATGTTCGAATAAACGCGAACTTTGAAATAACCGGTATTTTATTAACGAGGTTTCACTGTAGTAAAAAACATTCAAAGAAAAAGTTACTGAGTAGCTAGGCCAAAATTATTTATACAGCATCATTGGCTGGTTTTGTAACTTAATTCGAAATAAACTAGACATGACTGATCATTTTTTATTAAATGTGATCTAAAAAATTCTTGAATGCCATTTCAACTATGTTAATTAGCTAAACAAATTAAAAAGTTAAAGTAAAGGCAAATAAATTTTCTCAGTGGTATTTGGTATCAAGTTATACCTTACTGAAAACTCAGTACTAGTAACAAATTAGTGTTTGGTTATATTTCATGTGAATTGTGAATTTAATAAATTAAAAAAATAATTTTCATTTAATATATAATTCAAAAACATGTTTAAAAAATGTGTTAAGTATTATTTGAAATAGGCTACCTGTTGGAGTTTTCAGAACATAAGTTGCATGTTTATATGTGTTCATAATACAAGGATTCTAAATATAATACAGGATTACCACCTCAGAGTAGTGATGGGTCAATTCCGATTCGGATTCCACCATAATCGCGGGATTCAGAATACAATGGTTTTGGAATCGACCATTACTGATTCCTGCATTGTTTTTGTAAGTTTGCAAAATACATCTCCTACGCAACATAAGAAAATATTAAAATGTATGCAAATTTAATTTTTAAACTACATAATAAAATCTTTTTTACGGACTGAGATTTACGAATTTCGGTGAATAATGTATTTATTTACTTACATCGCCATTTTCCCCACAGTACAAACACAGCATCTACTTTCCCACTTTAAGCGAAAGCATTTTTCGGAAATTAAGTTGCAGCAGCACTGCATTTAATAGTAAACCTTCAAATAAAATTAGAAAAAACCATCAATGTTTAAAGAAAATAATGTAAATTTTATTTACCAACCGTTAACTATTTGATCATGGCAGCTACGTTTGCCATTGTAAACAACCTAATTTTTTGTTTGTGCTACCTGCCATGGTAAACCATACGGCAATGAACCAAATCTTTGGTGAACGTGAAAATTAAGATGTTTCGCATCTCTGCAATTTAAACTTTAAAGAATTATAAATAAAATAATTTTTTTAACTAGATTTTACTAAAATTCACGGTGGATTACTGCTACCATATTAAAATAAGTTTAAAATAGGGATGGGACGAATCCACATTTTGGTCGAATCCGAATCCTTGTTCGAATCCTCAGTGTTTGTCATCGAATCTCGAATCCCAGTCCCACACTAAATTTCACGTTATTAAAAAAAAATCACATGTGTATTTATAAAATTATAAAATAAGTGAATAGTGTATACACCTGATATAAAATAGACAAATAACCTCAAAAACCACACACGTAAGTTTTCATCCGTCTAATTCTCTGTTACATTAATCCTTCCTATGTTTTCAATAAAATACGTTTGTATAACAGACACCATTTAAAAAAAATTAAGTTTTTTTTCTGCAATGTTATATTATTGAAGGTTGGAAATGATCGAGTAGTTATGCTAATTGACAAAATGCAGCGTAGTTTATCTTATGTTTGTGCTATTTCCGTTACCTTTATAATATTATTTAGGTATACAATTTTCTAGAGCTGGACGAACCTCAGTTCTCTAGTTTCGAACTGAATCGAACCATAGCAAAAATATTTCGAACCGAGACGAACAAAACCTCATACAGAAATAATTGTTTGGAATTAAAATGAACCGACCACCAGCATTTTGGTCTTTAACTGAATGGTGAGAAAGAAAAGTTCTCCAGCCATATGTAAAATTAAAACATATGGCTTAGCTTTATTAAATTGCAAAACATTTTATAAGTTAAGTTTATGCAATAAATAATGAAGGAAAGAAAACAGTTTAGAGAAAATCATTTTGCATTTAATTTCTTTATATATACTTTTAATTCATGAAGAAGTTCCATCTAAATTTCAAAAAGACTAGGTATCTTCCTTTTTCAGTGTACACTAACCTTCATTAAAAAAATATATTATTATAAAGATGACGAACATTCAGCATAAGGCCACATAACATTTTTAATAAGTAACACTTTTTAATTGGACATTAAAAAAAAGTCGAATGTGAATTAAGTTACCTATCTACATTACAAAACCCGCTGACTGCAGTTGCTGTTTTCTTGGAAGAATGCTGCTCGTCAGAAGAAACTTTAGACATTTTTTGGGGTGGTTCTGGGTCATCTGGGTCGTCATTATCTTTTCTCCATTTAGAAAACTTCAACGACGTAAGCCTGCTCATCGCAAATCACCTCAAGAATAATAATTTTGTTAACGTAACGTAAGAAGTGTGGTTATAGAAATTTGCGTCGGAAAAAACAAAACACGAGAAATAATGATGGCTGCCGCAACTACGCTAGTCAACTTAGTACCGTACTGTAAAATTTACTGGACCAGTACTTTTAATACACAAGATTAAATTAATATTTTCAGTACCTGACTGTTATAACCAAAAAGGCCAAAGAAAATAAATACATCCCAGTAATTTAAAATAGGTACGTAATTTACGTAATCATTTCCTACCGCATTTGTCTTGTGTTAACTTGATCACGTTAGTTTTGCCGAAATACGAGAGTTCTCGTACATGCGCTTTAGTTTAACGTATGGGTTACGCAATCTTTGGTGATTTTACAACACTTCTCGTACACGCACTATAGTTAAAGGTATAATATACAATACCTTTGGCATTTGTACGATAGTTTATATTACGTAGTACGAGAAATGCATACAAAAATCTCTAAAGTAAATAAAAAACAAAGCGCGCCTATATGAAAAAAATTCTATGCGAGTTATGCGACAATTAATAATTTTTTTTGTCTGCACTTGAAACTGTTGAAGCGTAGATTATGCGATAAAAGTAGGATTATTACATGTAATGGAATTTTGTTGTGCTGTTTTGTGAATGGTCTCAAATGGGGGTTAGAAAATTAGAAAAACGTAATTTTTTTTAAACGAACGTTCGGTTTTTCGAATATATTTTATGAGGTTTCGAACCGAACCGAACGTAAGGGTTCGGTTCGGTTCTAAATTTTCGAACTTCGCCCAGCACTACAATTTTCAATTACTACCTAAAACTCTTAAAAACCCACCTCGAATCCTACCTCGAATCCCACCTCGGATCCTACGAATCCTCGAATCCATAGGATTCGGTATATTCGACGAATCCAAGATTCGAAAATCCCATCCCTAGTTTAAAAGCAACATAACCAAATTGCTGTAAATCGGCATTCTTGTGCGTGTTTAGCGATGCTCGTTTTACATTAGAAATATGTTGGAAAGGCAGTTGGCAAAGCTGAATTTCCAAACATTTCTGCTGAAACGTTCGTAAATGTTTATTACTAAACATAAACAATCTTTTGAAAGTAGTTGTGTTAGTTCAACAGAATTGTTTCCGAAAAGTTTCTGAAATGAATTAAATGTTAACATGCAATGATTATTTAAAGAGTTTAAATATTTTGTGTAAGAAAAATCTCACCATAAAATGTGGAAATTTTGAGATGCTTAAACATGCACAGATCTTTCTTACTCAAGAACAGAATATTTATTTTCTCTTTACGGTTGTGAAGAACTGCAAGACTGGATGGATTTATTCTTTTTACCAAGTGAGATAATTAAGTTCTAGTTAATATATTAATTAGTGTGGTGCATATTTGTTTCCATCATAATGATATACCGTATTTTTGCGTGTATAGGCCGCGCGCGTGTACAGGCCGCACCATAGATTTAAAAATAAAAAAATGGAAAAATAAAAAACTCGTGTACAGGCCGCACGAGGAATTTTAAGCGCCGGAGTGTTCATTATCGCCATCGGTAATAGGTGGCAACTGCGCGCTCCCATGAAGCGACTGTAGGCCGCACGTACTCTTGGCAATGCTGCAGTTACATGTGTTGTGCAGCACGACCTTGACACGTGACCTTGCTAGCTAGTCGCCTAGCCTGCGCCATATTGATCAGCCTGTTGCTTCAGATCATCACATGCGCGCGCTGCCTACAACCTTTCTCGGTCAAAACAAGTTCTTACACGTGAAAATGGGTAAAGTACGTGCAATGTACAGCGCTAAATTTAAACTACAAGTAGTTAGTTACGCGTTAGAACACGGAAAAAGGGCAGCTGTTGTTATTTAAAGTCAAGTGTGCGTGCGCATGTTTTATTGTCGCTGATGTAAATAGTTAGAGGTATAAGTGTTTGTCTTTTTAGTTCTTTATAAATTTTATATTTTCGTGGTCACTTGTGTCTGTTTACTTTGCTTATGGTGGGAATACGGAAATATTTGTTTACTTTGCACAAGGGCGGGAACATTGAAATGTTGCAACATTGCGAGGGCATTTTGCCGACGTATTTTGTCGAACCGTCGCCAAGTTCAATAATAAAAGTAAAATTTAATGCATACAGTTAATTTTCAAACGTTAAATGCTGTTTTATGCTGGTATCGGGCCTTTGGTGCTACTTTATTGTCATAGAAAATTGTTTCCTAGGTTAAAAAAAAAGTAAATAAATAAGTTGCGTGTATAGGCCACACCCTAACTTTTTATCTAAAATTTAAGTAAAAAATGTGCGGCCTATACACGCAAAAATACGGTAATAAAGTTTTATACTTACATTTCCCTCCTTTTATTTTTTTTTTGGCCCTGTGCCCTTGAAATTGTAAAAACTAGGTTATATTGTCATTTTATTTGGATCATTATTTAGTTGTGCTTGAAAATAAAATTCTTAACCTAACCGTACAAACCCACTTTTTTACAATAACTAAATTGAGTTGATAATGTAAGGTATCTAAAGTTGGTTAAGTTATAACATTATCTACAATTTATGTCATAAGACATCTTTAATTATTGGCAGTGTATGAACACGTGTTTCGTCTAACTATATGCAAGGTTAAAAGGCCAAATTGTTCTATAAATTCAAGGTAGCGTAACTTGAGGGTAATGAAAATGCTTTTTAACATTATATAAGCTGTATATAATGTTAATTTATGCACAAAAAATGAAACACAATGCAATTACATTTTTAAAATCATAAACAACCTTTTTTTCTGAGTATATTACTCTGTTGAACATTGTCAGATAAAAATTAGGGAATCTGAATCGGATTCAAAGAATCGACCCTTTAATTTAAGAATTGAAAATGGAATCGGAATCGGTATATTTTAGGAATCTGCCCAACACTACCTCAGAGCATCAAAAGCCATAAAGTATAAATGTTCCCACCATTTAAATAGCGGTGGAGCAGAAGGGCATTGATTAAATGATTTCAACCTCCAGTGGTAATAACATTTCAAGAAATACCCCAGCATTACCCAGAAATGCAAAAAAAAAAAATGTTTAAGAAACAGTTTTGCCACAGAATTATTCAGGACCGTAAGAGTAATCGAACGAGCATCAACTGACTATTTTGGTGGGGCCGCCGACGTGAAGGACCTCGCGCGCGGTGAACATCTCCCCGGCGGACACCTCCAGCATCCTGCTCTCGGCGTTGGGCTGCTGCGCTTTCAGGGACCCCAGCATCTCCGTCTCCATCGCTTCGAAGGACGCGACGTCGAACTCCGCGGCCGCCTCGCCGACGATGGCAGCGCTGATGTGCACCTCGCTGTCGTCCTCGGGGGGAACCGTGTAGTACTTTATCTTCCCTCTGCAACCGACGACACTTGCTGCTTGCACCCTGCACTGTTCTTACCGCCTGCACAGGAGGCACTATCGCCCTTTCTCCGAAAACCAACGAGGTGCATGTGGTAATGTGTAGAACAGTAGTTGAGCAGACTTGTACACTCTTTGGTGTATTTAGGCGGTTGCGCATATCTCTGCTGTTCACAGCTAATGAGTTAATTACTAGCAAACACTAATTTACAACCGTATTTGCATTTTTTAAAGAACTTAAAAAAAAATATATGTATGTGAAGATTTCCACTGCTATGATAGAGTAATTAGCAAATAGTAAGTAATGTCGAAACTAACTTGTTCCAATCCTCAATGAGAGACCTGGCGGCAGCGTGGATGTTGGGGACGCCACTCTTCTTGAACTGCCCCATCCTCCGGGCCCGGAACGCCAGGAACTCCTCATGCGTCGAGAAGTTGGGCAGGTCGTACAGCTCCATCAGCTGCGACACACGGCAACGCGGTGGTGCACACTCCCCCCCACACTCCTGGGACCTCCGAGGTGCAATGTCAACGACAAGCACGGAAGTATTGTACAGCAACGCAGGAATAAAACCAATCAGCACAACCAACATTGTTTACCAAATACAGTAACAAGTGATAAAAGTCACAGACTGCCAAACTATTACTGTATTTGTCTAAACAAGAGATGTATTAAAACATCTCAAAAGTACATTTTTTTTTAAACACAAACATTTCTTTTTTCTCGTTGTTTGGACTTGTAAATATTGTGTGTTAATTTTAGGGATGTGCGAATCCTTGATTTTCAGTTCGGTTCAAATCCGATTCGAATCCCTGGCAATATTAGAGATATGAATCCGATTCAAAATATTAAGCACAGAATAATTAAAAATAACTGATTAATTTAAAAATAATGTGTGTTCTCTTTTTTCTAAGTGTAACTACTGGAAATTAATTATTACACTGAAATGGAAATGTTTATAATTATGTAAACTTAATTAATAATAAACACTTTAAAATATGAAATCCAAAACTTATTCCATTCTCCAACTCAATCGTAATAAACTGCATGCCACAGGGAAATCTCAGTTATATAAACGTTTCAGCAAACGAAACCATTTTTTCTCCAATAAATAGCCAAGACGTATTTTTCTTGTAGGTATGTAATTGTTTTTAGTTTATAGTTTGCAATACGATGAAATTCGTAACTATAGTTTAAGCTCTCGAAATCTCGAAATTCTTTTAATGTCACTGTGTTAATTATTTAATTTACATATCTTTCTTTGATACATCATATTATAAATACTTACGTAATAGTAGCTTATTTTATTTTTCACTGCTAGAATTTTTGAGCTGTATTAAATTAATTTACAACTTTTGTGAATATTCATAATACTGTTCAAATCCATGTACGTACAACGATTCCGGGTTCGGGTAATTGTGGATTCGAATCGTACCAAAAAATATCGGGTACTCGCACATTTTTTTTAAAAATTTAATTATAGTATAATTATAGTTAATTTAGTGTATAGTGTTAGAAACATCTGAATTTTGAACTTCCCGCGCTGCTTGCTAGCAGCGCCAAGTTTTTCAAGTTGGCTGCCTGCCAAGGCAGGTAGCCCTGCAGCTTCCGGCAACGAAGCAACAGTTGTTCAGCCATCATGGCGGTAAATTGTACTATCAGGGTGGTCACTCTTCTAGGATAATAAAATTCCTGTTTTTTTTAAGAAATCCTGACTATTTCCCGTATTTCCCGTATTTCCCGGTTGACTGGCCACCCTGACTATCGTGCACGCTTGCTGCCAATCGAGTTGTTCGCGAGTGAATCGTTATTAATTGTTTCGTTTTATATAAATTTTACAGTCTCTTACGTCTCTAGACAAAACACTCGTGTTGCTCTGATAGCTGAAACTGGTATCACACATCGGCAGGTATTCAGCTCTTGACCGATCTAAAAGTATTGACACAAGTGTTTATGGTATTGGGGGAAAATAATACCTGTGCAGATTTGTTTTTCAAATATTTCCTTTGTTTGCTTGTTGATTGTTACAGAACACAGATCCTCTTTGCTGCCAGATAATATTAGTATAATCATATTTTTTAGGGCAAATAATAATAATAGGTTTCTAATAGTTAACTATGAGTAAACAAGAGGATGTTTACCTAACAAATATATAAACAGTGTTTCAAAGAGCTTGCTTTAATTTAAATTTATTTATCTTAGATTTAATAATAAAAAACAAAAATATGTTCAACCCGCTTATTTATAAAGTGTAGCCAACTAGCAATTAATCATAAATGTTAGTTGCAGTATCAGTAGGGGTAGGAAAGTCTATGAACCACTAAATATCCTGGAATAAATTGAAATCCAATTTATTTTCCTTTATACACAAATTGTTTTAACAAACCGCTTTATTTGTGAAATACAGTAGAACCTCACATATCCGACCATGACGGGACCGGGCCATGGTCGGAACGGCCAAAAGGTCGGATATCCGTAGGAGCAAAAAAAAAAAACGCCTTTCCCAGCTATACAGTATGTACAGTAATACAACTTTATTTGTAAAAATGTTGCTGTATAAGCTTACATTTCAAACATTTACTTTGTTAAATTATAAAGGAGACGATAAATACAATGTAAGCATACCTTATTTAAAGAATTCAGTAATGTATTTTTGTTTCAGTTTTGCCAAATCTTGATTTTGCGGAAGTGTCCCTCCATTTTTCTACCCACAATACATTACGTTACGTTTAAAAAAAACACAGAACAGTACAAGATTACAGTAAGAGCACATTCTGCACCAACAATCACGGCTGAACTGACAGTTTGCGACACGAAGACATGTAGATGCGTCACTTTTTCAAGTCTGAACAGGCTCGCCAACCACGGAGACTAGGTCGGATATCCGGAGGAGTCGGTTGTGGGAAGGTCGGATATGAGGGGTTCTACTGTAGTGATGAAATCAGCTCATATTTAAGTTTAAAAACTTAACTACTTAACTTTTTGGATATTGATGGCAGCAACGTAAACTGTAATTAACTTCATCAATTTCACAAAATCATTTCATGCAAATTTCTTCTTGATTTATTTATTTTATTTTTCATCCGTAACATTGATTTCGTCATAAACAAATACGGAAAGAGGGCTACTACTGCATCACATGGTGGTAGGGCAATTGTAACTATTGATTTTATGTAATTATCACATTCTCTTCCTTTGCTGTACATAATAAAAAAAGTGGCAATGTTTGACTGTTGAAGTTCTATGATCATAGACATACTACTTGTACACATGATGAAATAAATAAAAATACCTATATAAATGTTTGTTTCAATTTCAAACATAAAAAATTGTACCTTGTTTTCAAACGTAAACATGATTTTTTCCGCTGTCATTTCGCAAGACAGTGAAATAACTTTGATTACTTGTATCTTTAAAATGCTGAGCTATATTTTTATGCAATCACAATTTGTTTTGAGTTAAGTGCTGTAAATAGCGAGTTTGTGATCACTTGCATTAATATACACCTATCCCTCACGTAGCACGTCTTCAGATTGCACGGATTCATTTAGCGCGATGTTAATTTTACTGCCCCAGTCTTGAATAGCACGTCTGTAAATTTCAGTTAGCGCAAAATCTCCACAGGAAAGAAAAAAGAAAAAGAAAAAAAAAGTCGGGCACGACGCCACAAAGTCTGTTTCAACTTCTGTAAACAACAGGTGTGCCGTGGGATACAGTTAGCCAAACAAGGGGGGAAGAGATGCATGTGCAGGTCTGTCTACGCTATAGGCTGATGTACAAACATCAGCTATGGCAAGTTAAATTGCGGCTATGGAGTGTAAAGGACCAAATTTTTTTACGTGCGCGTATGCCGCCGTGCTGTACCGTTGTCGCCTGGCCACAGACCGGGCCGTGAACTCAGTCTAGCCAGTGGCAAGGAATTCACTCAAACAAAAGCAACGTCTGCCCATTCAGTTGCTGGTAACTGTACGTGCTCGATCACTCATAATGCAACGTGTTCAAGTATTTGAGACAAAACTAAAAGTATTACGGCACGCAGATTGACATGATGGCCACGCTTATGTTGGTCGCACTTTAGTTTTAAGCAAGTAAACTGTGCGCACAATTTTCTTTTAAAGACGTCTTTAAACGTTATAACATTTATCTGTTAGTCTGCATCGCCGCGGTGTACCATTTATAAAAATGTAGCCAGCGCTAGTTGGCATCATTCATGTTTGGCTATGTTGCTTCACGTATAAAGCCCGCACACGTAGTTGAATATCGATTGCAGCGATCTTGCCGATTGCATGCAACACGCGCTCTCTGTCTTGTGCCAAGTTTACTACATTTGATAGCCCGCATTCTTTCGTGGTGAGAGTGACTACGACGATAGTTATGAGTTAGTTCAGGCTCACATTCAGGTCACAGATTTTGTTTTTCTAATTAGATTTGAAGAAATGTTTTTCTTGCATGCCTTATTAATTTAAATTGTTTGGCAGAGTGATTTTTAATACTCTATTTTTTTTAATAAACGTACTTTTCTATGAATGGGTTATGTTTTTATGAATAACTTATACCTAACAACAATTTTTTTCGCATAAAAATCGCACCCCTACTTTTGAAACATGATCTTATTATAAATTGTGCGACGATTATGCGATAAGACATGGTAAGCACTTTAATTTTTGAAAAGTTAAAATGTAATTATCCGGACAGTAATATCAGTTTCACTGTCAGTAAAGGATGGTTTGGAAAGGTACGAGACGTGAGTTGAAGGTCACACCCGGGCGGGCAAGTCAGCCAGCCGACTGACGATAGAGTACATAACCACGTATCTCCTGTTACGCGGTGTAGTATTTGTCAAGCAAACTGTGATAGGATGGGTATAAAGTAGTGATGGGATTTTCGATACTTCGATACCTTCGATACTTGACGTTATCGCAAAGTATCGAGTATTGAAACTGTAAGTTCGATACATTTTTTCGATACCGGAATGCTTGTTCATTTGTATTGAATTAAGTTTTGAGTCGCCATCGTACAAAATACAACTACAGTAGAACCTCGATGATACATTCCCGTTTCATACATTTTCCCGTGTCATACGCCGATTAATTTTGGTCCTGCCGAAAGTATTATTATATTTGTATAAATGGTTTACTTTCCCGGAACATACACTTATAAAATAATTAATTTCCCGTTTCATACGATTTTACGAAGCGGAAAAGTCCTAAAATTCACAAATTTTTTTGTTAGATATATTCCTCCTGATAAATTACATTTTAATAAATACTTTTATTTTGAAAAACGTTCATTGTTTACCTTTGCAAACGTAAGAAAATAACTTTATAGCACCATAGATATGGATAGTATCAAGAAGACTGTGCACTTCGCTAGTAGCATCTATGGCCAGCACCAAGCGAGACTAGTGGCGCAAACTAGCAATGATTATGAAAATGGTGCACGCGCTTTACCAAGGCACGGATCTCATATTTTGTGCATTCATTTATCTTTGAACTGAATATACCCGTTTGTTATTGTTTTCTTGGGATTGTTTTGTATTTTACGTTTCTCAAGTTAAAATGTTATTGAAAATTGTTATGTTGCATAAAGTTGTTTGTAAAATGAAACAAACAAGCAAAAATTTCTGATTTTCTATTTATAATAGCCTAATTTTTATATTTCTTTTTTAGGCTTGGTGACTTTAACCCCCCCCCCCCCCCCCCCCCCAACAAAGAAAGGACTTCAAACATTTTGTAAGGCCACTGTTTCTCATGTCAGCTTTACTTGATTATGGACTGTATTTTACATTTCTGGTGGTTTTTTTTATATGTATATATAATGATGAATTCATATCTTTCATTAATATAATGCAATTATTTACACATTATGTATTTAAGTTTAATCTGACTTAATGCTGGTATGATAGATTGAATTTATATGGTTAAAAACTAATTTATGTTATTTGTAATAATTGTTACTTAATGGGAAAATATTTTTCCCTGGAGTATCGAAAGTATCGAACTGAAAAAACAATACAGAATCAAGTATCGAAAGTGAGGTATCGTCCCACCTCTAGTATAAAGATTAATGGTGTGACATATTTATCGTTGAGTGTTATTCTACGGATTTATATTACTTAAAGTATATTTTCCTAGACAATTTCGGAACACATTAATTAAATTAGCCTTGCTATTTATGGAAACTAATGCTTCAGAATGCGTGATTTTGAATAACACAAGCATTTTTAGGAACGAATTAGTCGTACTAAGTGAGGGATAGGTGTACTAAAGTTAAAGTGCTTCTAAAAATATTTTAACCTTATCACAACATAGCCATACGAGGTTCATCAAACAAGAATTGGGATATTCCCATACATCACGAAAAAAATTTTTTTTAATGAATGAATGTAAAATCTTTGCCAAAAGTGACAAAATATTTGTGAAAAGTTTTCATTGTAATGCAGTGAAAGTTGACAGGTTTCACACACGCAACTAGTGACACAGCGTTGCCGCTTGGCCCGGCCGTTATCACACACCTGCTCCTTGTTCGCTCTCTGCAGTATCGCGGTGGCCGGTGTTATCAGGTCCACGATAGCGCCCACCCTCACAGCGTTCTTCAGGACGACCGTGCTGTCCCAATCCGAGCTCGCTCGGGCAAACACGACACCCGGGCTGTCCAGGAGCTTGATCTTCGAGTCCAGCTGCACGACTTGCATGTTCCTGCAGCACACAGGCCGTGTGCACCCTCTCTCGGCACGCACCTCTCAGCACTGCAGTTCACGAAAGAATAACTGGTCTGGTCACACAGGCACTCTTTTTTAAATCACCAGGGTTTTGGCAAACAGGGAAAAAAATAATTCAGAAAATTTAAAAAGATATTAAAAAAAAAAAAAAGCCTGGAAAACACAGGTACGGTGTAAGTATTTAAGTACAAAACAGTAGCTATTCAGTAATTTTATTTCATACATCTTATAAAAAAAAGCATGCATTTTGATCATAAATTCATGTGCTGCTAGTAATCTGTATCTCATTTTTACTGACAATTGAACGTACGGGATACAAACGAATGTATTAATTTGAAGTGGATTTCGATCTATGATTGGTAGAAATTGGCCGGGGCTTGAAAACTCGAGCAGAGACGAGTGAGTACCTAAAGTTTGACTCTAATCGAATGTCGAGTTCGTTGTACTCGACAGGATGAGACTCGAATCGGATACACACTTGCCATGTACTACGAGGATAAAATCTTGCGATTATCTTGAAGTGCGGATAATTTTATATAACAACACTGTCTGAAAAACGTAAAAAATCTGCTATTAATGTTTCAAAGCACTGATTAAGATGCCATTTTGAAATAGCTTGCAATACATAATAGATTTATAATACAGCTAACAAACTACGAAAAATGTACACTTATTTCTACTACAACAGCAATCGATAGTATTGCTGTTTGGACCACAAAAATACAAAAATAAAATATTTAAAATTTGTAATGTGTACTTTTTCTACTTCTAACTACCAAGGCAAGCAATAGTATTGCTGTTGAGCACTCACTAAAGTGATACAAAATTTATCTTCATATCTTTGACTGACAAGTCAAAATGACGTCCTGCTTTATTTTTGCCTGCAATTTATGTTATACGTATTTTACATGTAGTAAAATATATTTTTAAAACAAATGCTTAAGTTTGATGATTGAAAATACCTAAGTATTGTCTTTTCAACAGTAAAGACATTGAGTCGAGTTGAGTTTTAAGTACTCAACTCGAGCCTAATATTAGAGCTCGAAAAATTTGTGTACATCACTGTTTGATCTAGGGATATAATAAAACACTCACGAAACATAACTAATACAAACCTGCAGTAATCTAGGATTATATACCTAATGCCTAGTAATTGTGAAGCTCGTACTATGCAGTTCAGTAGGAAACCAGAAAATAGCAGGAGAAAAAAATGATGCAGAGTTAATTTTCCGGTTGAAATTAATACAAATACTTTATTATTATTATTCTATTTGAATATTCGCACAGGTCTACAGGTTACTCTTCCAAAGCCCAATCAAAAATAATTGTCAATTCTTGTTCTTAATAATTCAAACTGTAGTGATAAGCATAGCACAACTTCAGGATTCTATTTTTTTTTTAATTATCAAGTAAAAAAACCAAAAATAAATTTTGGATTTAAAAAAACCGTATTGCAAGCTTTCAACCTTTGAAAAAGATGTAATGTACACTAAGAAACAAGAGTAAATACGAGTCTAGTCAAAATTTCACAGTATGTTAAAAATATACGATTGCTAAACAAAACACAAAACATAAATTTGGTATGCCATAAGACCTCCACCAACAGCACTGCACTTCATGCATAACTGAAATAAGGCCAGTTTGCTCCTGTTTACGTAAAACCCAAATACAACACCGCAAAGCTAAATATTGCCCATGTGCAATGATAATACCGTATACATAAACCCACGCACCACCTGCCCCCGGGTAAGACCCGCACCCTTATTTTTAGAATGCCATGGTGGGAAAAAATGTTTTTATTGGAAATCTGCATGGAAAAAAAAATAATTTAGTCGTGATTTATTTTCCTTTCAAACAGTAACAAATCGTAAAGAATTACCAAAAAAAGTACTATGCTACTCATTACAGCCTCAGCATTTGCGTTAAAAGTGTACAGAAGGCAGGCAACTGCAATGTGGCAACATCGCGCGAGTAGAACATGGCATCGGCGCGCGCGAACGATAACATGCCGTGTGTGCGCGTGACCTTACCCAGCTCCCAGCTGTTTACAGCTACAATCTTCCGCGTCCATTATCGTGCGCTGGGCAATGACCTCGTTCAAACAAATAAACGATAACGCACGCGAGTCCTAGCCATGTATAATAAAAACTATTTTTATTACATGCATAATAAAAAACCTTGTGCCTAAATGTGGCATATATTCTACAGCTTCCGCAGCTTTAACACATGCCTCTGAAATGCTGTTACTTTCTCATCGTAGCTTGTCGGTGAAAGCTGGCAGATTGTAGTACGCCGCCTCATGGACAAACCCTTTCTTACCATGAACCTGCGCATCCAGTTCCTACTTGCTTTAAAGCCTTCACCCACGCCAAGTTCACGAGCTATTTACAGCGCCTTTAGCGAACACATTTCCGTGCTTACAGTGGACCTGAATTGCCGTCTGACCTGTATGTAGTCGTAGAGGTTTTCCCTTTATCTCCAGAAACTTTGCTACCGCACCACGGCACGCACGTCTATCGCCACTGGCCGAAAAGTTTGTCTTTACTTTTCCTCCAATCTCTCACACATGATTCGTCAACATATTTTAGCCCAGCAGCACGGTTACCGATTTCTTCCGCTTCACTGATTGTTTTTAATTTTTCCACAACTGTGAAAGAACGCAACTTTTTACGATTAATTACAATACTTGCAGCAAACACACGTGTAAAACCACTGGGTACTTTGCAAATGAGGATAGGACAGTGCGTGGGAGCGCGCGTTTGTAACCAGCGAAGCTGCAGCGTGACAACGCTGTGACGTGAGGAATGTGACCTTGACTGTCTGCCGCTTCGTTCCCATCCTTTTCCCCTACCCCTCTTGTCTATCGCAGCAACCTCCAGTCGCGCCGGCGTTATTTCGTCACCGCGCTAAGCCCAAGACCCGTGTAACACCCACACCCTACTTTTTCGAACCTGATTTTTTAAAAAAAAGGTGCGGGTGGTACGTGGGTTTATACGGTAGCTTACTTGGTGACTCCCGGAGTGGCTCCAACATTGCAGGCTCGACTCCTCTTCAGACTGTTGATGATGCTGCTCTTCCCGACATTCGGCAGACCTGCAGCAATGGACGAACTACAGCCTCCATTTCAGGGTACAAACACTACATTAAGAAAAAGGGGGTTGTCTGTAAAGTCGGTTTACGGACAATAATTTTACGTGATAACGTCATAAGAAAACATTGATAAAAAATTGCATACTTTTTAATTTTCAAATATTATTTACTTAATCATTTGATAGAATGAAAAACTACTTTAAATTTTGCAAATTTAATTTAAATAATTAGTTTAAATATAATCACGAACAATTAGTAAAAAAAGCCTGCCTTAACCTGTTTGATATTATAGAAGATTTTCTCGCACTGTGGTTGGCCGGTTCTTGCACGCTCGGCTCAGGCGGAACGTGACAATTTTTCGTACATGCAGCCGGCTTTCATCGATTTATAAGACGTCACGTCAAAAAGTGGATTGTGCTAAATACAACATTATTGGGACACAGATGACATGTGAAGACATGCTACCCATACCCATTTTTCATTTACTTTAGTTATTAAAACATCCAGAAATGTACACATTGTGTAGGTTCTGCTCTGTTTATGCCAAAAGATCGACTTGGTGCACTGCTTCATATAGTACCTACCATGTTTTTTAATAATTCAACAATAAGTTATTTTAAATTTTTGGTTGAATTTTAAAATGTCGTGAAAATGATCTTGTATATATTTTTGAGATAGTTTCTGAAAACTAAAAATGTTTTATTTTGTAAAAACAATTAGTAATTCAATGGGAGAAAAACTTTGAAAGATTTTTCCTTAATTTCTTGGCATGTTTTCAAATCATTCTGCAAAATTTAAAGTAGTTTTTCATTCTATCAAATGATTAAGTTAGGTACATATAATCATGTGACATTGTAAAATGTGTTGGTAGGTATGTGTAGGTTAGCGACTTTTAAAATACTGTAAAATCTCTAGGAATTCCCAATTTAAAATGTAAATAACAATTTCAGCAACAAACAATTGCAATGAAGAAGCATTTTATATTTGTTTAAATTTTTATTTCTTGTACATTAATTTCATTTTTTGACTCTTAAAACCTAAACTTGGATTTGAAGGGTGGATTCGAGGCACTCTTTTGAGATTCGGATTTGAGAAAATTGGGAATCAATCCATCACTAATTATAAATTATTATGGAGTCACATGAAATTGGATATTATTTAAGATTTTTTTTATATTCTGTAATTGAGACATTGCTGAAACCAGGTATTGAGGAAAGGTAATCGCAAAAACCAACCTTCATTTTCACGAACCAGATTTTATTTATTATTTAAAGTGTATAACATATTTAAAAATAAATAACATTTACTCCCTGCTAAGACTTCTCATATCAGTGGTAAAATATATACAGTAAACTCCCGGTATACCGCGCCCCGATAGATCGCGGAATCGGGTATATCGCGGGTCAAACCATGTCCCCCAATCAGAAATTAATAATAATACTAATAACACAGTAGAACCTCGTTAATTCGTGATGGTCGGGACCGAGATAATCACGGATTACCGAATTTCACGGACTAGCGATTAAAAGCCCGGAAGGTCTTGCCAAGCTTCTCAGACACCGGCGTGCAGCTGGGTTAAGGCCAAGGTCATGTGACGTAACGTCTACCGAGGCTTACTGCGCCTTGGCAGCAGATGGATAAAAAATAGTAAACTCTCAATTTTTCGTGTTAATTGGGACCCGCCGAGGGCCGGATAGTTAAAATCCTGTAAAAAAAAAAAAAGTAATAAACCCGGATAATCCGTTCAAGGTAAGGACCGTCTTCGAATTAGTCTCGGCTTAAAAAAATACGGCACTGCCTAGCCATTAGTTCACGGTCATTTACAACAGCCGAAGAGAGAAAGATAAGATCGTGCTGAACTTGCACACATCAATTTTGGTTATATCTCCCCCCCCCCCCCCCCCCAACTCATTCCACTTCGTCCAGCCGAATGCCAGCCAGACACGTCACTCGCCAGGCGCCTGCCGTGCGTTAGCGGGTGGAAACAAACAAAGGGAGACGGGAAGCAGAAGTCAGGACATCCCCCTCAAGTTTAAAGAGTGACAAATGTGACAGCTGAAAGGGGGCGACACAAAGGGTCCGTACAAACAGTGTTGCAGAGTTTGGCGGCCCACGCGATGGCTTGTAGTGTTTGCCGGCCCACGCGATGGCTTGTAGTGTTTGCCGGCCGCCGGCCCGCGTGATGATAATTTTAAGCGCTGACAATTTTTACTTCTTTTTTTTCTGCACTTTTATATCGTCCCGGATTATCCGATTCCCGAATTAGCGCGTCACGGATTAATGAGTTTCTACTGTAATAATAATTGAATAAATGGTTGACAGCCGATTAGGATAATTTTGCGTTGTAACTCACAAACTAAACATGGGGAAGAAAAAAGCCTAGGCGTAGAAAATGTCCGCAGTGAAATTCTAAACAAGATATCTCCGTACATTATTCCTCTATCTTGTAGGGTTTTCAAATTATGGTCCAATCCAGCCCAGTGTTATTTTCTGAAACACTAGTTCTTAACATTTTTTTTAACCCACAAATAAAGCATCGGACAGGGGACCCGATAAAGCCCACCGTCCAGCGACATTATCCAGCGTGACTCGGCTGGGGATTGATTTTGGATAGGTTTGGTTGACGGCAAGCGCTGGGAGGGGAGAGGCGAGCCGAGAATATGCGACCAAGACACCCGGGTAGATGGGAGGAGTGGCATATAAGCGCCAGTGATGAGAGGGGCGATTAAGCCGAAAGGGGGGAAGTCTGGTGACCTTGAGTAGTTCACTCATTTCCGTCTGCACACTTCTCGTGGTCACGTGTGTTGACAAGCGGAGACATATGAATGTTTTGTTACAACTTGAACCTACAGACGTAATATTTTTCGTTGTATTATACACGTTCATCTCTTTACTTTGGTATAATGTTTTAACATTAAATAGTAAAGTAAATCAGCTAGCGTATTTTTAATCTTTGCCGAGGAATTCCCAGTGGTCCAATACTTACGTGAACCATACTGTACCACTTTTGCCGTGAGGTAGTAAACAAGCCCCGGAAATGTTTATGTGTAGCGGCCTCCCGACCTTTAACCAGAGGCTGGGGAATATAACACTTGCCGATCCGAGCCACACACACTCAGCAACTCGACACAGCGTTTGATGGAATAAGTAAAGATAACGTTTAACAGACTTTTTAATACGGCGCCACTGATTGCGCTAAAATTATTTTGGCGCAATTTTTGTATCCCACATGTGACCATTTATAATTTACTGTAAGCATGGATAACAAAGTTTAACCACTTTACACGATAGGCGATTCTTTATTTTATATTGTACGAATGCTAGAATCGTTTTTCACGTATCTGCTGCATACTTCTGCAAAAGACACGCTATCTGTAAGTACGTAAATCTAGAATTTTTATTTTGTCAATCAAACTCGGTACTTTGCGATTCATATTCGGTTTGAAGTATTACTATGGCCTTTCTATTTAGAAGTCTTTGACCACAGAATCGTGTGTAACCGCACACACTGCACTTACTTTGTTACGGACACTTAGACGAAGCAGATACTGTGGCTGACACCACGAGACTGGCAGCAGCTTGTGTGCCGCACGTGTGTATGGCGGCGTGTGGCGCGCTCGTAGGCCGTGCGACAAACTGTGCGCGGCATGCGGAAAAATATGCAACAACGCGGGTAAAAGTTATGTCCCCCGACAACCGCGTTAAATAGGGAGTGTACTGTATATATTTTTTTAAGATAAGTAGTCTTGTTTTATAAACTAGTGATTAAAATAATAGCAAAAGCACAAGTTTCCCCACAATGCAAAAAGACAATACGACTACAGTTCAAAAACACTTAATTATCAAAATGTTAATAAAATATAAAAACAAAGCAAGTGTAAAGATCTAACTCTAAGTTCAAAAAAAAATATTTCTGATAATGTAAGTGCAACCATTTTGTTGACAAAAAAAAATATTGAGCCAGCCAAGAAGGCTAGAATATTGAGGTGAAGGCTTGATTTCCAAACGATCTGAACAGTCGAAGCCGGGGTTTGTCATCCGACAGAGATACACGGGCAGATGTGGGGACGTACCGACGACGCCCACGGTGATGGAGGTCTTGATGCCCTTGTTACGGCAGTAGTTGGCCAGCACGGACATGAGCAGCTCCGCGCCCACGCACACGGACCCCTGCACGGGGGCGCTGCCCGCCGCCTTCTTCATATTGCGACGCCCCAGGCGCCTGCTCTGCTGCTGCGTGCTGGCCTTGAAGGGCACGGTGGGCCAGCGACGACGCAGGTACTTCAGCCACAGCTGCAGGTTGTCGCGCGGCACCAGGTCTGCGCACCGGGTCACTCCTGCCCTGCTCGCTCTGCTCCCCGGCATCCCCACTACCCCAGGTAGTGCCAACACAATCCAGACACCCGTCTGTTTGTCTCCAAAAATCCTTACTAAAATTTATACTCCTCAAAGATTTACACGTAATTATCAAAACACTGTTCCATCTTCAGGATGTCTTGGAAAACAAACCAAACAGATAAACTACACAAAGTTTATGTGGGAGGTGAATCCAAAGAACAAAAATTAAAACGTTACCTATAAAATATGTTCAAAGGTAATTCTTGGCTACATCAAAAATAATACAAAAAATTTTGCAAGGTTTATAAAACATTTTTCCCAATAATATTAACTACCCAGGTATTTTGTAAACAAATGCAGTTCCTTTCTTATGTCTCTAGCCGATCTTAAAGTTTTGTGGCGCACTAGGACTTGATATAAACATACCAGAGGGTTTAAAAAAAAACTTTTCCACAATACAGATTATTTACAAATTTTGTTCCAGTCCCCTTTGCAAATTTTCAAGGCAAATATGCATAATGGCAGAACATGCTACCTCGCTGCCGAACAAACATGTAGCATGCAGGGGCCATACAGTCTAAGGGCATCGTCACTTACTTGACTGCAGGAAACGTAGAAATTGCCAAAGCATATTATGTATGGTACCTTGCCAAATATTTAAGCGTGCCACTGCAGGCACACTTCTTGTACACCAGGCATGCCCATACTAGCACGCTCAGTTGGCAAAGTGCACTTCAACGAACACCAATTCTCCAAACTTAATTCATGGGTGGATCCTCTTGTCTCATCGACACACCAAACTCCCAGCATCGTACATGCTCGCATCGCGGCCCGCACTTCATGCAGCCACGCCACATGACCTCTCGCATCCAAGGTTCACAACTCAATCCCATGCCAGCTGATGCCTTCTCATGTCACAGTTCCGTCCTTCCCAACCTCTGGCAGGTGTTTAACGTGCTTCATATCGCGCCAAAAGTAAAGTCTTTGATTCAGTTCTCATTTTACCTAAACTTTTACGTAGCCAGTTAGCTAATAATGTATTTAATCTTAAAAATAAATTAAAATAGATACAGCTTAAAGGTAACCTTACAAATGATACTATATGTTAAAATACACATATGAGCCCTACAACTCTGAAACCATTCATTACGTAAATAAATATCTTAAAATTAAAATTATGAAGATATTAGCCACTTATTATAAAAAAAATAGTAGCAGTCTTTATAAATAGTGAACCTTCGCACAGCAGGGCTACACCACTAAGACACACACTTCCAAACTCAACTTCTCAACAAAAACAATGTAAGTTTTAAAAAAACCGTAAAAAAAAATGAATGAAGTTAATTAAGTTGCCAGTGATTCCATGTTGTAAAACTTTATTAGAAATGGAATGTTTATCTCAGAAGCTAAAGAAAATTATTAATTCTATACAATTTTGATACATACATTAAAATGTTCGCTGACTTAACTCTTACTTGCAAAAGTTTAAATATTAAGCCTTTTATTATGACTGCGATAAATCAACAATTCAAACATCAAAATAAACAATTTATAATTTGTATTAAAATTGATTTCAAATACTTGGAACTTCAAAATAAAAAATGTTCGATAGTGATAGAAGTTAAGTGAAGTAGTTGCATGCACACCACATGGTGTAACTATTGACATTAAGGGTGAGTGTTTGTTGCACACTGGAACCGTGTGTGTGTGCCTAGTTGCAACATATTTATGAGCTTGATGTAATAATCACTATAAAACGGCAGGACAATCTGCAAGCTGGAATTTTTTTGACAAATCGAATATCATTAAACAATAAGCAGTTTACAACTACTTAAAAAACAATCCATAAAAATTCAAAATAACATATTGTTCACAGTTATTTAGTTCTCGTATTCATTAACATTAACTTTAAATATCTTAATATCTACAATGTCCTCTCTAAGAAATCATGTAGCCTTCAAATATTTGATAAAATATTACTTATAAACAAAATTTCTACACTCTTGCTATTCAAATTCCATACTTGTATTCTAAAAGTATTTTCAAATTGTATTTGAATATGATTCAAACTAAAATTTATATTCACATTTTCCCGTCTTTTCCATAATTTTTAAAGGTAACAATAAGAAGTTGAAAAAAAATCACTGTAATAACGTGGGTGTAATATTTTCAGAATTTCCTGCAGCACAAATGAAAAGCCATATACATATTTTTATTATAAAATAATAAATTGAGAAAGTTTTTCACAGCACAACTTAGGTCCAAGTGCACCGGAAAAATGGCATGCACATAAACAGGCAGATGTGCCTTTGGTGGCAAGACTATAGCAAGTCACCCTTAGTTTGCAGTGTGCATTTAAACAGGTATTTAATTTCTCTTTAAATGCATGATTTACGCCATTAGCACTTCATTGTTCCAGTGTTCTTTGTAGTCAGGTGTACCCCAAAGACCACAAAAATTTAAGACATTACTTTTCAATCTAATGAAAACCATTTGAAATGCATCTGAAACATAGTTGAAAAGTAAATTTTAGAAATATGTATTCCCATGTATCATCTAATATTTTTTTTTAATTCCAAGGAGATGTAATGAAAGATGCCATCTAGATTTCAACCATTTCTAACAATGATTTTTTTAAAATATCATTTAATACTAAGAATTTTTGCTCTTTTGAGCCTAGTGCAGAATTTTATAGAATGCCTTGCTACTGATAGTGACCGAATATTACATTTATGTTTCTCCTGTGAAAAATAATTACCTAGTGTTTAGAATTTGTTTTTTTCTTTTAGAATGACTTCCACTATAATGATAGTCATTAGATACTATTTAATGGTCTTAGATAAATAGACAAATAGTAAAACTTAAAAAAAAATTAAAGCTTACCATGCTCAGCGATGGTAATGAGAAGCCGGGCAGTAGCGCCAGAAGGACTGCAGGAGCGCGCTCACCTGACTTGTTCAGCACGAGCACCAGCCGCTTGTTGCCGCCCGCCAGCGCCACGGCCTCCTCCACCTGCTTGCAGCGCGTGCCGAGCGGGTCCCGCGCGTCGATCACCTCCAGGACCACGTCTGCCGCCTCCAGCACCTTCGGGCACACACGTCCCCTGACACCCCACTACGCTCCTCGCGCGTCCGGGGTCGCAGCCGCGTCGAAGGCCCGAGACGTCGAGAAACTAAATGTAATAGGTTTTGCGTGGGCGTTAAAAATGGAAGTTTTCTTGTCTTCCAAGTATACGTTGTACAGACTAAAAGAGTTCTATAAAACTTTGTAGGGCGTTAAAAATAAATATTTCCCTGTCTTCAAGTAAATGGATGATTTACAGACTACATAGTATCTACAAAGCCATCAACTGATAACGAGGTTTTCCAATAATCAGCTCCCAAGGGTGCTTTGCCCGGGCAATTCAGCGTGCGTGTGCATGTGCGTGCGTGTGTGTGTGTTTGGCCACAACCCAAGACCCCAAGCAACTCCAGACAATGCCTGCGATATTTACTCACACGCGTCCATTCAAAGCTCTGTTCCGCCTGCTATGGCTGTGTCAAGTTTCATGAACCAGAGATGAGATTTTCATGGTTCTATTTTTAAGCCAATTTCATTTTTAAAACAGATTATTTCGCTGTTATTTTTTTTTTATTTTTGAAAAGAAACTTTATTTACAGCCGGTAGAGAAATATCAGAATAACAGGGTAACGGAAGTCGGTAGGTAACGGATTTAACATGTGTAACATACGTAGTAAAACGTGAAATGAATATTTGTCCATGGTGCTGATTTGAAAAAAGTTTTGAATCAAAAAATATCTAGACAGTTACAGATGGCAGAAGCAGCACATAATTTCACATACTTTCTAATAATTTTTTTAACACTTACATAAATTTTCATACTTTTACATACTTTGCAACTTGTAATTCCCAACTCTAAACTCTTTGAGGTTGAATCCAGTGTTAGCATTAGAATTGTGACAATTTGTATAAACATCTCTAATAAAGTGTCACAATCCAGACCTATTCGGCAAGCTATGATATGAATTGGACATACAAAATTACTTGAAAAAATGTTGTTGAATGTTGAAAAAAATATTTAAATACCCACAGTAAATGTTACTTTTAATAATTGATTATTGAAATTAAGTATCTTGGACACAAAATAATTAAACCTTTTTTTTTTTTTTTTTAATATTTTTATCATCCTCCATGAAAAATGTACAAGTCGACCATGAAAACAAGAATATCGCAACAAAACACAGAAAATGAACTCCAAATCTGCAAACAACTTGGTTCATTACTTCGGCACGATATTAAAAACTGTTCATCAATTTAATCCCATGGTTGCTGACTACGCACGGTACCAACAGCAGAGTGACCACTGTCTGCAAGGCATGGCCACCAGTTTCCTGAAAAGGTCCCACTCTAGACCTCCACTGTCGCCTGTGGTCGTACAATTCTATTTGACTGTCCGAAATAAGGCAAAAAAAAAAAAAAAACAGCGTGGCCCAGACCACAGGTTTAAAATTCTTCTCTCTACTACATTAATATATTAAGTTGGCGAGCCACCTCTCAACACAATCACTCTCGCAGATGCCTATGTAATGTCTAACATGGCGACCTACAAATACAGCTTCTTGCCCACTGGAAAAAAAAAACTGCATTAGTGATGCCATGAACAAAAAATCAGAGAGCTATCTGCACTTCTGACCAATGACACAAAATTACACATAGAAAAATCAGCCAATCACTGTCACATAGCAACAGAATTGATACGAAATCACAAGTCCTTCCCACACTCACTGTACTCTGGCAAAATTATTGTATCAGCCTGCCCTTATACAAAACACCATACAAAAAATTTCCAAAAAAAAATTACGTGAACACAGAAAATTTTAACCAAACAAAAAAAATATGTAAAAAATAATTTAAAATAACTTTTCCACAGTTAAGTATGCAACTTACCAGAAATATTAAAAATGTGAAATAAATGTAAACTATGTTGATAACAACATGTTGCAAATGCACAAATACTTCTCAAAAAGATACACAGCTATTATGTACATATATAAATGAACTAAAGAACCTAACCAAGCATCATCCCTGATTATAAAACATAATAAATCTTTAATAAAACCATTCATGAAGTGGGGAGGGTTATTTATCATATTTTAGCTGTCAGAAGCCTTAATAAATGTATTATTATGTTTGTTTGATGACATGGACAGACACTAGTAAATAAAGGTATATTTTCAAATCATATCTTGCATGTTTCAAATAAATGTGAACATTCCTGAATTTGTACATTAAGTGGAGATTATGTATTAAATTATTGAATATAAAGGCAATAAAATATCAAATGGACTACATATATACTTCCTTTCGTACTATCCATTTTATGCATTAAAAAATTCAGAGTAATTGTTTGTACACAAATTGCAGTAAGTAATGAGTAATGACTAGAGACATGCAAAAGGTGTGTTTATTTTGTTATGAAAAGTGGTGTTATTTTCCCTTAAAATCAGTGTTATTTTTACCTAAAAGTGGGGTTATTATTTTTTATATTTTTACAATTTCAAGTGTAAGAAATATGAAGAGAATATTGTAATATAATTGCACCATCAATTGAAACATTATAAATTAAAATTACACAAATATAGGTTAAAAAGACACAAGTTTAAGAACTCAGATTCTAAATTAAGTCAACCCAATAATTTCAGAACCAAAGTACTTTAACACAACATTTAACTTTCAAATGAAAAAATAGCCATTGTAGCTCAATTTTCTTGTTTCAAATTAGTTCTCTTGTCAGTGAGAACATTATTGTATTGTAACAAGAAGCGTTCCGAATCAACGTTTGCACACAACATCCACACTGCTTCCAGGCACTTGTCAGAAAATTCAGGTTGTGAAAGTTTTAAAACTTGAAGTGCCTTCACTACATCCACACTGCTTTCCTTCATTTGTTTCTCAACTATCTGTTTTAACTCTCCAAAACCGGTGATCAGCTCCTGGCGGTCCATTTCTTTCAGAGTAGAAACTTTACACAACTTAGCAAGCAAAATAGGGCTCATGTCCGTAATCAAAATATTTTTTGGATTAAGGACAGTCAGTGTTTCAAAGTCAAGTCTGCTTGGATCTGTAGCCATCAAGCTGGTAAGCTTCACCAGAGAATTTGTAGACACTTGCACTACACTTATTTTCACAGCAGCTTTTTTCGTGGTGTTCATGTGGTCCAAAACTTGTTTTGTTTCGTCAAAAAAATGCACTCCATGTTTCCAAAGTTGCGCTGCACCTTGGTAAGCTCACTATGCAAAATATGAGCATTTGGCTAGCTCCAGTCTTCTAGCCTCGTTATTAAAGTATTTTCGGATTAAAAAAAAAAAAAAATTAACACATATCGCCCAACTACGTATTTACCCTCGCATATAATCCACTATCACGAAATTCGCGTTCACGAAGTTTGGTGATTGCTTGAGGTTTCGGCATATTTTACACTTTCAAACCTATGCTGAGAAATATGAAGACGTTTTCTATCACAAACTACAGTTTTTATAAAATAGTTGCACGGTATAAAACTATTTTAAACAAAAATTATCATTCTTAAACATAAAACGTAATTGTTAAGTTTGTTTACTGTAAGAGAACAAAATTAAAACAGTTTGCACAGTCCATAGTACATGCAAGATGAACAGTTGTGCGTAATTTATAATTTGCTTCGCGACACAAGCGCTGTAACGCACAAAATATCCAACAAAATGGCCGTACATTACTCTTTGACTCTGTAAACGTGCCTTCGAGACATGAGCGTTTAGTGCACGAGTGCAGTTCGCCAAGAACGCGTCGTATCAAATAAATAATGAAACGTAAACATTGGCAAGTGTAGTCTTTACGTTGATGGTGTTATCAGTGGTGACAACGGCTATTTATTTACTTTTTTTAAGTTACCAAATGGCGGGAAAGTGTGGTTATTCGTGGTAAACAAACGTATTTCGCAAAAAAAAATTCGCGATATCAGAAATTACGTAAAAGTGAGGTTATTCGTGTTAAACTTACGAATTTCGCGTAAAAATTTGTTTTATCGTAAATGCGAAATTTGCATGTCCCTAGTAATGACTACTGAAGGGAATAAGGTCATAAGGTGAATTGCGATACAAACCAAATACACCGAAAAGCATGTCAATATAACACAGAAATGCATGTTAATTCACCACAAATCATCAAAATACAAATAAAATCATCAAATTTGAAAGCATCCTAACAAAGCTTAAATAAGTAGCAAAAATGTAATATTTCAATATATTTAATTCATTGAATGTAATTTATTCAGCATGAAGTTTATACCAAAATATATCAACTAAATGGATCGAAAAAAAAATCAAGTCCAAATTGGCACCAAACTCTTCTGTGGAGTGTCGTAGGTAACAACTGTGGAAGTACAAGTAACGCCCCGAATAAACGGGAGATTTTACTTATATATGGCGCGTGTGTACTGACGCCTTGCTGAGATTGGTCCAACGTTTCGCACCTAGGCGCCAAACGTAATAATAGTGATAAGCAAGAATCAAAACAAAAGATATGTAGTTGTGCATGCACTACAACACACGTCGTAATTACTGACGTATAACAAAAAACGCAAATGAAAATAAATTTAATAATTTACGCGAAAATCTTTCCCGCGGCTTTCTGTGTACAGGTGCGTAACCCCACTTCCGGTCATTTGGCCCTGGGTCCAAAGAGTAATGGGCCTGTAAATACTGGAACAATAAAGCATTTTTCGTGGCAAACACTAGCGTGGAAAGCGACAGTTCATAATGTTTATGTTAAAAAATTTATATTAATTGCCATGTCTGCCTCACATTAGCACAGCTAAATTACAGTTTTATTTCATATTTTTACAATAATAATTTATTTTATTCTTCTCATACATTTGGGCTGTAATATTTACACCCATTGTACTTTTTAATACTGACTGCACCTTTGGGTGCAGATGTTGCAGAAGTAACAGCCCTCTTTGTAACATGACATCAATGCAGGGAACAAACAAAGTTGCAAGACGGAGCCTCGACTACGCTGCATGTCTCCGCTCCCGCTTCATGCCGGGTCATGACGAACGCGGTACTTGTCAGCTGGCGGGCGGCTGCCCAGCCTGAGGGACACATCTGTGTGGTGGTCACCTAGGGTGTGGACACGGCGGGAAGGAGAGAGTGGGTGACACAAGCCTGTTTGAATCAGACACGCAAATAGTTGGAGGGTTTTTATAAGCCATTGGTTATCAGAACGCATGTGTGCTTGCACGTACTTACAGCCAAGAATGCGGTGTTGCAATGCTATGCGTACGTGCATGAGATAAAGGAAAGGAGAGATTACCCCGGGATTGACACACGAAGCGACGTACCTTCCTGAACTCCTTGCAGTAGGACTTGACGGAGCTGTCGGGCTTCGACGTCGCCTCCACCTTGCCGGCGTCCGCGGTGGCGACATCGTGCAAGGCCTGCTTCGTCTGCGCGTCTTGCACGAGCGCTTGCAGGTCACCGCTCTGCTGCTGCTCCTTCTCTCTCTTCCTCTGCGCCCTCGCCTCCTCCCTGAGCCGCGCCTTCTCTTCCTCCCGCTCCCGCTTCAGTGCCTCCACCTCCTTCAGGATGTCCTCCTTGAAGGGGCACATGTTCGGGATCTGCACGACTTTCTTCTTGCCTGCAAGCAAGCCCCGCTCGGCACTAGACGACCCACGCCGGGCTCACGTGCATTCAGAATCACACTTGCCTCGTGTACTTATTAAAAGTCTTTCGTAAACATCTGTGACCAAAAACAAATAATTTTAAAAATAGATTTAGTACTAGATATTAACATTTGATTTGGTGCCACTCAGGGCTCTACAAATCCTGTGCACCACATCACCATGATGCTAACTTTTCCTTGCTGGTGACTAATATCTGCCAAAATACTGAGATATAACCATGCAGCGGTTTAGAAAGCATTAGCCAAGTTAGTTGTTACAAAATATTTTTTTTTTGCAGAAATACTGCATGCCAGAAACCGGGACAATGTGTATACATATATTTTATTTGTGGTGCGCAGTACTACATGGGCTCGTAGATAAATTAAAAAACTTTGTGTAAAACTGTCGCCAGTTTCCCCCGACACTACCTCGCTCACCGCGAATGCAATGCCTGAGAGCCCCAAACACTTGGCAACATTGCATACTTACAAGACAACAGTGCAACCTGTAAACAGAGAGTGTGGCGGACACTGAACTGTTGTTCACTTGTCCACTGTGCAAGGTGTGATAAATGATCTAAATAAGCAGAAGCCTGTAAGAGGAGCTCCTAGATTTTGTGCATAACACCCAAACTTTCCGAGACTTTGAAGAGGCCTGCCTATACTACTTACTAGTTCAGACCAACTTACTTTTTTTGGGATTTTTCTTTGCCTCACGCCTCAGTTTTCTGTTATGCTCTCGTACTTTCTTCTCTACTTTGTAGCGTGTCCTACACGAAATACGCTTGCTCTTCTTTTCTGCAAATAAAATAAAAGCATTACAATAATTCTCTCTTTACTCTTAACTTTAGGATACCTATCGTATTAGGTTAAACATTCTACTATAATTTTCTTTGGTCGAGGCCCGTCGCCCTTAAGAAGGATAGGCTATGGAGTAGGATTACTTAATGATTTATTTAACAGTCATCTAGGCTTGGGTTACCAAGGAAAGTGTGTTTGTATTAGATATGAAGATTGCTCTTTCAAAGAACATTAGATACAGACCTCACTGGTAGATTTTTTTTTTTAACTTTATTACAACTTGTCCCAAAGAGCTGAAAGCTCATGCTTGTGGACTATAAATACAATGCACAACGTATATACAACAACATAAACTCATGTATCCGTATGGTTATCAATATCAAAATAGCCTAAACACATACCATACATTATTACGTTTTACCACACACGTCAAATACTAATAACAATAATATCTATGATTATATTACAAACATGTTAAGGGGTTTCATAAAACTTTAAGTAATATTTAGCGGTAATAGTCATAAGGAGTTACAATAGAAATAACACATATAATAAAAATCTTAATTATAAATAGAACCCTTTCTCTGTCTTTTTTATAAATATTTATTATTATTATTAAACTAATTAATTCTTAAGTTTTTATTTTTTATCTTAATCATTAGTCACTATTTAAAATGCAATGAAGGATACAATATCGGAAACTGCAAGTCTGGACCTACAAAGAAAACTAAAAGAAATGGGGGAATCAAGTAGGGACAGAAATATGAGAGGGGGTAGGATGATGGTTTGTATAAGGGAAGGCCTTGAGGCGGAAGTTGAACTTTAGGGTATGAGCGAATAGATACAGCTGTTTGCCGTGTACGGGCTGCCAGGAGACGGGGGTGGTACTGAAGAAGCTGGATGAGTTAGAAGATTGCTCAGTGGTAGTCAGAGTTGGGCTTCTTTGAGGAGGAAAAACCTAACCCACTTGGGTTTTTAACCTAATTTTTTTACATTACGTGAGAATTAATATTTGTGGTTTTAGAAAATGAAGAACAGGAAAAGGGAAAAATCAATGATCTTAAGAACGATAGGTAAATGGAATAGTTTGGAGAAGAAGGTAACAAAGAGGAATGTGATACAGTTCCGGAGGAAGGTAATGGAAAAGTAGGCATGACTTCTTGCCACCAGACTTGTGGCCAACTACAACAGGATTTTGAGTATGATTTACTATTAGCAAGTACCATGTACTACAGGGATTGATATCTACAGGATCATGCCATCAGTACCAAGGGATAATCTTGATGCGTAACACAGAACTTTAACGCACTCTCGCTCCCTTCCAAAATTACCAAAATTTAAATCGCATTCTGTAAAACAAAGATTCAACTTTATGATTTAATATGTAATTTATTTTTGGGAACATAAGTTTGTAAGAACGCAATTCTTACCGAAGCATGTAAAATATTTTGATTCTCTAAGCCGAGGATTAGTTTATTTTTTAGGTATCTCATAAGTATAATGTTTTGCTCTTTGGCGAAATATTTAAAAAGTGGGTAACTATGGACAACAAATGGAGGATTCAGTGGCATTTACCGTGCAATATTGTAAAAATACGAAAGCTTGAAAGAAAATGTTTAAAATTTTAACATTTTTACTGGATACAAAGAGTATAGATCTAGCTAGTTGTGTGTTAGTAAAAAGTATAGGAAAACATTGAAGTATCACTAGTGACATGAGTTTCATCTGATGGTAGGTACTAAAGATGGGCATGGATTTAAAAAGATCAGTATTCATTATTTATTAAATTCACGAGGAATCGTAGTCAACTGGTAATCTGAATTTTTAGACTGATAATTATCAAATAATTATGCCTATGACACCTATATGTTGGTGTAAATTTTACAAGGCACATTTCACTGAAAGGATAATTAAATGCAATCAGTTACAAACTATAAACAACCAGTGGTCCAAATTTATGTTTCTGAAGACTGAGAAAGCTAGTGGCCATATATTTACTCCTGACAATTTCAGTATCTATACTGGAAGCATCTTGCCCACCTATAGTGAAATTTTAGTTAGATACCTAACTCATGCATTGTTGTGCATAAATGGTAATACTGGTGCATGAAAATTGCTTGTATTTGTTCTGTTCCAGTGGCGGATTCAAAGAAGGGGGCGCAGGGGGCGCGCGCCCCCCCCTTGACCAGGGCAGCCCAGCACCAAGCATGGTTCTTGGCAAATGGAGGGCGCGCACCCGGCCGCCGATGTTATACAATACACATTCATACACTTACCTTTAATATTCGGGCGAGACGTAAATGAAACGGATAGAGCTTGGAAAAAGATCTCTGGCTGCATCCAAGCAACCAAGGTGACGTAACAAGGGAGTGTGTGGAAGAGGTAGACCTGCCCCCCCCCCCCCCCCCCCGAGATATTTCTGTATCCGCCACTGTTCTGCTCCAAAACAATACACCAATAATGCACTATTTGTAGTTTCCTATTATATTAACATTGTTTACGGTGTCACTATATTGAATGTGCTTATTGTAGTTTATGTAAGAGTGACCAAATATACATGTTTACTAAGGTTGAAGTAATTTATGTAGTAAATCAGGTGCTCATTGATTCATACTAAGGCCAGGTTTATAGAAAACGCAAGGACGCAGAAACGCAAGAAACGCAACTATGTATGGTAAAAGTCCAACTGTAACTCTTCTACCAGCACGTTTATAAAAAATGCAAGACACGCAATAACGCAAGAACGCAACGCAGAAGTTGTTCAACTTTCTACTTCCTGCGTTTTCTCCTTGCGTTTCGGCCTTCTATACTGGTTGCTTTAGTATGTGGAAACTGAAACTGTCATGTAATGCATGTAGAAGGCTCTGCGATTGTAATCATTACGCTTGTGTTTCTTTATTTATGTTTTGGGCTGGCATTCTTCTAGTGAATACAGCGCAATGGAGGAAGCTGATGAATTTCTTGTTCAGCTTATCCAAAAATTTTCCCTGCCTGTACGATAAGTACAACAAAGATTTTAAAAATAATCATGACTTATTCCTGAAATTTTATTTTTTGACGTTGGCGATGGCCGGCGCCTTGCGTTTTTTATAAACTACTGTGAATTTCTTGCGGTTGTCGCGTCCTGCGTTCTTGCGTTTTCTATAAACCCGGCCTAACAATAAAAATACACTAATATACATGCGGATATGAGTAAAATATAATAATATATAAATGAGAAAAAAATTTAAAGTTAATTACGGAAACGTTAACAAAAATCAGTAGCACCCAAAACCAAAGCCTATTTTGACAATTTTTATCTAAAAGTCTATAACGTTAAACACCATTCCGATTTGCTGGCGGTATTGCTAGGTTATCAACCCACGTGGCGATTAAGTGTAGGTAAATCAACCAGTTATCTGCGTATTATTACCGTAAAACAAATATCACATTGAAACAAAGTCAATATCGGGGCAAGTAGAGAAGAGCAAATAGCAGTAACTAACGATACTATATATTTTTCTTAATTTTAGCACAGCGCTTTCAAATCAAAATGTTCACAAAAATACAAAATTAACACTTGTAGGTTCAAAATAATTAAAAACTCACTGAAGCACAATTTTGCCATTATCAAGGTCTAAGTCTAAAGCTCTTTTGCTTAAATTAAAGTCAAAATGTAAAAGAAAATATCTAAAGAAAATATAAACAAACAGCCGCAATAGAAAGACCACAGAGTGAAACCGGGTAGAAAATGAAAATAATAGATTCAAAAAAATCGACTAACATCAACGTCGAAACGCAACTGGACAAGCACTATATTTGTGCATCATAATTTTACTTTGCAGAACATTTTTAAATACACAGGATTAAAAAAGGTATATTAAAGGGTAATAGTTGTAGCTGACAGTAAAAAGTGAAACGAAGAAAGTATAAGACAAAACTGTACGAATAAAAAAGGTATTTTTTAGTCAACAACGGAACACAGCAAACAATACCTGCTATAACTCTTTGTGTTTAGTTTAAAGTATTTAATTATATCATTGTATATAGTTAATTTTTTAAGTGTTAATTAGTATTTAACTGTACCATAATTATATTTTAATGTCACGCTGCCCAACGAGTTGTGCTGTTACTATTTTTCAGAATGCACAGTAATGAATTATTTTAATGATATTATTATTTATAAAACTTATTATTTTGATTGTTATTTTTATTATAAAATTTTATTATTTAATTTGTTTATTGTTCTACCGCAAAAGTTATTTAAATATATTTTTATTAATGATGTATATCTACGAAAGCTATGCTCTATGACCTGAAATGGACTTATATGGACAGTCAATTGAGTATACCCCTCTAAGGACTAATGAATTTGTCATGACCACGGTCTAAGAAGGGGAGGTCTGGACACTCCCCAACCTGGCCAGCATGCAAAAGTGGCACACCTAATGTCTCCGTAGTTCCGCTCCGCTCCACCATCTGACGTGTAGCGCTGGTTGTCTTGCGGTGGTATTTTAAGCTTTGTTGTTATGAACAACTCAACATAATAATCATTTAAATTTTCATTTAAATGTTTAAAATGCATTAATCTCCAAATATCGATACAGTATTAAATTGGATGTGTTTATTTTTTATAAGTTTGGGAATTATTTCATAAATTAGGTCAATTAGGTTACGAAGTATAGTTTCCACATTGGCATTGGCGGGAACTTCATTGTGAGCAAGGAGCATTGATTTTAGTAAAGAGAATAAGCGTATATTATTTTAATTGTGAAAATGCCTAACCTTTGTGTTGCACCTGGGTGCAAAACAAATTATCAGGCAAAGTCGGACGAGAAAGTTGCAATATTCCGAGTTCCCAATGATGACAATGTTAGGCAATTGTGGCAGAAAGCAATTCCATGAGACAAGTTTGTACTTAAAAGATCCCATTATGTATGCGAAAAACATTTTGTGGAAGACGACATTCTCACAAAAAAAGGAACACAAAGATAAGTTCGGAAACGTCATTGGAATAGTAAGTTAATTTTTATTATTTGTATGAATGTAGTCTAAAGATTACTTATTTTTGTATAGGCCCAACTTTTTAAAAAATTGAATGTATGATGTCGAATTTTATTAATGACCAGCACAACCCTGATAATACCTGTTTGTAAGTAGTTTAACAATACACCATTTTTTATTAAAATACAAAATTTTCAAAACGAGTGCGATCTCTTCCTTAAAAAAATTATAAAAATCCCAAAATACTTTTATTCAGTGCTTTAAACTTTCCTTTGTTATCTTAAAAGGCGCAGATACGGAATTCAAACTCGTTTAGGAGTAATAGCAGTTTGTAATTTACATTACAATACCTGTGCATTCATGCGGCTATCAAAATTATTTTTGCTTGCTGTGTATGTGCGTCTTGTTTGTTTTCGACAACTTATAAAAACGTATATATTTTTTATTTGGATATTGTAAGGCAATGTAAATAAAAAAAATTAAAAAAATACGTCCCTACTATGCACCCAAGCTGAAGCGTCAACACTTGACATGAGACACGAAACATTGACGATGGCACTTATTTGTGTAGCAAATAATGTATTGTAAATGCAGGTTTGGTATTGTTATTCAAATACGTAAATCAGCCAAGTTATGTAATTTGATTCAGCCTTTAATTTTAAATGTTAAAATATAGTGTAATTATATTAAAATTCATTGCAGTGCAACAAATACTGTCGTAACTCTCTACGTTTGTAATTATGGAGTATAGGGCCACCATGGAAATAAAAAAGTAAAAACAAAACTTATTTTACTTCCTTACATGATTCCTGATCATTCTGCAAAACGGCATTGCGATATTTCCAGTAATTTGCATAAAAATTACCTTTTTAAACGAGTGTATTTTTTAAAGTTTTATAGACATTAACAAATTAGGTTGCGGAAATGTGGCCCTATGCCCGATTATCACGTTACTGTGCGTCCTCCGGCGATGATTTTAAACTATCGTTGTATCGTATATTATTTACCTCTTGTTTGTTTTTCACGAGAATTGACAAAATCATCATAACGCCTAATGATATATTTCCACCGCAAGACACCTAGCGCAAGAGTTGAATAGCGGACGTCGAACGAACTATGGAGACAGTAAGTGGTCACTTTTATCTGGCGAGTGTCCAGACCTCCCCTTCTTAGACCGTGGTCATGACCACCAGTTTGGACTCGGCTGGTATGATAGCACAAGCCCCAAGTGCGCCACCCATCCTACATAATCTATGGGAAGGAAAGTTAGTTCGCCACCCGCCCCTAGATGGCAGGCAAAAAAGAATGTAAATTAAGGAAACTTTGTCTACCTACCCAGCCTAATTCAGGACAAATATGTAAATACCCAGTGTTGTATTAAGAAGCCTTTAAATTATACAAGTGAATGTAAAGATAATTGTAATTCGAATATGTATGCACAGGAAGGGTACAGATGTGCTCTCCCTGATGAATATATACATACATTTTATATTTACTCTGGCTGAGCTATGCCATATTGAAATTATGTTAACCGAATTGGTTTTGGCCAATTACAGGCTATTTTTAGAGGTGAGGCGTCTATGACGTCTTATCCCGCTTATGTCCAAATTATTGAAACTAAAAAAAAAATTCTTAGTTAAAATTAAAAGTGAGTTATTATAGCAAATTTCGGTATCTGTTCCAACCTAATACTGATACAGCATTGTCCAATGTTTCAAATCTCTGATACATCTGCATTAGGGATGGGAAATATAGTTCTTTGGAAAGAACTAGTTCGTTCGGAACTAGTCACTTCAAAGACTAGTTCTTTAGGAACCGTTCTATTGAACTACATCGGTCGCGGACTGTATCGCGGTTTCCAATGTTTAAACAAAATATTCCATATATGACACCAACACAATCGTTACAGACTTTTTGTTTTATGGGCATTTCTTTTTCTATAAATAAAAGAGGCACACAGTAATCCGATGCTTGTAAACAATATCTCCCATTACAAATGAGCGACTATCATATTGTTTTTCTTTCACACACTTCTTACATTTTTGAATGTGTATTAATTTATTTTCTGCGAGTAAAGTGCTTATTTTCACATGTGTACAAAACAAAATAATAATGGTACAGTGTTTTCTCATCTGTGACAACCTAAGCTGATTTTTTTCGTATTAGGTAAGTTTTATTATGTTTCTTTAAATTTTAGTGTAGTTTTGTAATGTGTGGTCTATGTGTTATTAAAGTTTAATTTCAGATTGTATAGGCTATCTGAAATTTAACGTAATTACACTTATTTACGTGACACGTTTTTTAATGCCAATATGTAATGTAAATGTCTAAAGAATATTAGATAAAAATTTAGAGTTCACGATCGTCAAACGATACATCATTGCGCAAGAAAGAACGAAACGAAAATAATGACCGACAGCCTAACTTACTGTGTGAACTATCTATGTCTTTGAACTAGCTAGTTCAGTGTGTATATGTACTCCCTTTCTCTTCGGTCTTCGTAGTTCAGATGAGTACTTGGAACGTCTCTGCTTGGAACTGACCAAAGATTCGAAGCGATGGGGAAATAACGGTAAGGGGGGAGATGAGACAAAATAAATAACAAACGTAAAAGAGGGAAGAAAGCAAGAAAGAAAGACGTGGCATATTAGGTGACAGTGGTTGGTTGGCCTGGGGGGGGGGGGGGGGGTGTAATCTTTCGCGCATGCGCAGTAAGGACCAAACAGAGTAGGAGAAGAGAAACACGCAAAGAACGAAAGAACGATTGTTTTTGGTAACAGCGAACTAGTCACCTAGTTCGCTCGTCAGAACAGTTCCAAATGAACTGGTAGTTCGCGAACTACCCATCCCTAATCTGTATCAGATGGTCCCAGGTAGCAACAAAGCTCCGCGTACGCAGACCGTGCGACCGGAAGGAGAATCTGATACATTATTAATCACGCCTGGTAATTCTCTACCTCTGATACTCTCATGCCCGCCTGATACAACCAGTATCAATCAGTTTAACATTCACTGCAGTTCGTCCTGGCCGTGTATCACCAAATAAGGAATGGATAAGTGCACGAAAAAGACTTCATTTGTGTGGAATTTTTTCACGGAAAATAATGAGTTTGCTAATTGTAATTTGTGTAAACAAAAACTGAGTTATAAATCATCGACTAATCTGAAGAAACATTTGAAACGTAAACATTGATATAGTATGCTCACTAATGTACCTATCTGTTTTTTTTATTTTTTATTTTTGATAAAATCGTGAATTTTTAATGTATAAAAACACTAGTTACTAATTGTTTTCGAAAAAAGAAAAGTCCATATGTTGATTACATCTGTTATTAGTGTCAACTGAGAATTTATTTGCATTTTCATAGCTGTTAGGTGCACAAATATAAATATTATATCTTGTATTAATGTACTTTTTAATATTAAAATTTCATTAGTTTTATTATTGAACGAGACGGTGCACGCACTGCGCACTGAGCGTACTTTGAAGTAGGACAATAAACCATGGGGAGGAAACTGGAATAGGAAATCGTTGCACAGGCTTTTTTTTTTTTATGATGAACCCTTTTTTTTTTGTTAGTTCGTCATTCGCCATGATACAGGTGACCGCGCTAAATGCAATATCACACAATCACACTAAAGATTTCAACAAGTGTAGCATAGCTACTTGTACTTGTAACGAAGTTTCTACATCAATTTTTAAAATTATTCAGTATTATAATAAAAATAATTTGCTTTGAAAATACTCCGCTAAAATAAGTAGGATATTTATTTGACTCGCAAGGGTTGACTTGCTGGCCAGTGTTGCCAGACGTACGAGAATTCTCGTATTTGTACGAGAATTTAGAACCTGTGTACGTTGTACGAGGTAAAGTTGGATCTCGTACGCTTTTGTACGAGAATTTTGAAGATCACATTTATTGTTGGTTCTATTAAGCTATATTAGTTTTATTGTATCGTTTTGTCAAAACAAGTGTACAACATTTCTTTTGTAACTTAATACCATTAAGTGAAGTTCCTGCCCGACAGCGTTGACTTGTGCCAACCTCTATTTGTCTAGCACAGGAAATGATGACCCAGTCAGAATAATGTTAAATGCACAACCCCTAACTCACAATTTAGAGAATTTTTGTATGTAAAATTAACGTAAATTTAAAAAAAAAAAACTGGATTTTTTTACGAAAAAAATAATGCAAAAAGAGTGAATGGCAGGAATAATTGTATTGTTGTGAAAATTGTTGTTAATAATGTTTTACTTATGTAATCATAGGATTGTGAAAATTGTTTAGTTTAGATTTGTTAGGCTTGTAACTCAAATATAAAAATATTGTAGAAACACATTTAAACTTTTGCATTTACAATACCATTGTGTACGAGAGTTTTTGTGTGTCGTACGAGAATGTTTGCTCCTTGGTACGAGACATTGACATTTACAATCTGGCAACACTGTTGCTGGCGCCATGTTGTGTTTAGTGGTAAACAACAACTTGCATCTGGTAAATTAGAAATCATTTTAAAATATTTGGTTAGCAAGAAAACGTGAAAAGATAAAAATGTCTGGACGATATGCCTATGAGCGAAAATGTGCAGTAAGATGCTGTCGTTCAAAACCAGAAGAGCAAAGATTTGTTTCTAATGAGTTTAGTGAATATTTTTATAAAATAGTGCATAACCAACTCCGTGTTCATCAGATTATTAATAATAATGTGTACAATACAGCCTCCATTTCTGGCACAACCTATACATCGTCTTCTATTTTCATATTTCCTGTAACTAAAATTGAGTTATTGTCAGTAGTTCATAAATCAAAAGGTAAACGATCATCAGGTTTAGATTCTGTACCTGATTTTATTATTAAAGACTGGTATTGATTATATAGTTGACCCATTGTTATATCTTTATAATGAATCTTTTATGCAAGGTTATTTTCCTACCTGATGGAAGTGGTCAAAAGTTATTCCCTTGCATAAAAAAGGTCTTTGTGACGCCTGTCAGAATTACAGTCCAATATCTCTTCTGTCTTCATTCTCAAAAATTTTAGAATTATTAATGTTTAATAGATTAATGTCATTTTTTGAAAAAAAATAAAATTTTAGTGGGCAGTCAACATGGATTCAGGCGTTGTAAATCGACGATAACTGCACTTTATGAATTTATCAGCATTATAACTATGGACCTACACAGAAGGAATCATCCTGTTGGGCTATTTTGTGACCTAAGTAAGGCTTGTGATAGTGTTAACCATAAAATATTAATTAAAAAGTTAAGCACATATGGTGTAAGAGATACAGTGCTTAATTGGTTAACATCTCACTTGACTCAGCATTTACAAGTAGTCGTAGTACAACATATAGATCCCTTAACCAACATAAAATATAATGTTCATTCAGATAGGCAAAACATATCTGTTGGTGTTCCTCAGGGTTCTGTACTAGGACCTTTGCTTTTTCTTATATACGTTGACGTCGTCCAGGGCTACGCCCATCTGAGCCCGATGTGCCACCACCTCCCTCCCCTCCTGTTAATCCTCCCGGCTGACGTGTTTTAAATAGCGCGCCGCCGCAAGAGGGCGCTGTAGAATCAGTGCTTCGCTCCCCAAGATATAATAAAAACTGTGCAAATCTTTTGTTTTGTTCCCCAAGTGCCATATGTTTTATATTAAAATTTATTGTAATTTTTATGCATTTCAATCACTAACCACGTCCGCGGCACGACGGGAGACAGGGTAACTGTTCAGGGCGCTTGGCGCCAAACACCCCCCCCCCCCCCCACCTCTTCTCCAAACCTACCTCTGCGGCAATTATTGCTCGCGCAGTCGCTTCCCGTCGCCAGCTGAAGAGAGACGCTCCGTTCCGGCTCTCCGAGGAAGGCGTTTTCATAGAGCCATTGTGTTTGCGTGCTTCGAGTGTTGTTTGTCGGCGTGTGGGGCGCCCTGAGATCCCACTGCGTGGTTAAGGTAATTGAAAAAGGGGGAAACGAGTCACGCCGCCACACGGGCTACGTCACGCCTGAGACAGAGTCTCCTCGCCGGGTCCGTGCCCCCTAGACACGGTGGCGCCCACTAAAAGTACGTTATAAATACTACCGAATCCCCCGACCTTGTCAACGTTAACGATTTGCCTAAAAATGTTGTATTATATGCTGATGACACTAATATATCTATACATGGAGATAACCCTTTAAGTTTAATTGCAAATATTAAAATTTTAACTAGGGACATCATAGATTGTGTACGGCGTAATAGTAGCTACGTGTGTGCTTTAAAATAGATTCCTACTTGGGCTTGAAGGAAATGGCCGCACTTGGAGCGCCAAATTAGTTATGTAGAGCTACTTTGGGAGTTTAAGGCCCCACTTGGAGTAGCCAATTAGTTTTGTGGGGAAACTTCCTGCTTGAGGTCCACACACACTAAAACGTTGGGCTGAATTAAAACTGTGTAATAAAATTTATTTCTTAATTGTGTGACTCTCCACTGGTAGTGTTGAGATCATGTAGGTCACAGTTAGGTGTTACTTGATAGGTTAGGAACATACATAAATACACACTGGAGTAGGTGAACTTACAAATGACATAACACAACACTTTGAATATTAAATATAGAATTATTTTATTCTCAATGTAAAAACGATTTAAAAGATTTCAATCTTACTAATATATTTAATTATTATTCATATTCAAACAACAACCTAACTTAACCTTGACATCATAGGAATTCAATAAAAGTTCAATTACCAGGAGTTATGTTGCGCACATTTAAATATTTTTCAAAAGTCTTTATTTGGGTTCGTTGGCACTACACAGTTTTTAATTATTGTTTTTAGGGAACTTAAAATCAATTTACCTCGGCTAGTTAGGTTCAAAAGTCATCGGCAGAGCTCAGAGCCTCTCATCTATAGGACCACTGAGTCTGTTAATTAATGTGTAAATCGTAAAATTTATGTCCAAGAATTATTTAAATCATCTATAAAGTCAATTTAATTCAAAAAAAATCAATGTTTATATTAAGTTTCGGCGACGATGCGACATAAAAACGGGAGTTGCGTGGTTTGTGCATAAGATTAGGACACAAAAATCTGGGCACTTTTATTACTCACGTTATTCACTCCTATATTATTTATCTTTTTAGATAAATCCTATTTCAATATTCTGAACTCCCTAATGGTTCATAATTATCATCCTCTATCCGGGATGCCTGATGCTAAATAGCTAATTTTCAGGATTTAAAATCACCGACGTCACGAAGTTGCCGCTCATTCAGCTGGCCATTAAGAACTCTCTTTCTTACCAGCTTCTCAAATAAACCAGTAAGACTCAACTTTTAAATGGTGGCCCGTGATTGGCCAAAAGGACCAATTCTGTTACTAAATTTCTTAACAAAAACGTAAACTCCGAACGCAACAATTGCGCGGATAACAAAATTTCACTTATAATTTAAATAAATAAATATTAAAATCATAATTTACATAATAAAATTACGGCGTTAATTTTACCGTTTACAGTTTCCAAGTCCATTAGTCCTTAGAGGGGTTTCAGCAATACCTCGTTCAAATAGTCCGGTAAAAATCCAAAGAATCACTTTTCCATAGACATACAGAACAAAATATTGCTGTTTCTGAAAATAAATAATATTATACATAGAGCAAACAAAATAAAATAAATCGTAAATAATAATAAATAATTAAACTGTCAAAACAAACATGTTGCAGTACAATTGGTTTAAGGCTAATGAATTAATTCTTAATAACACAAAAACAATGTGGCTGCATTTTAACCTAATAACTTATACAATTTGCAAGACCCAACTGTATCGATTAATGGTTATAATATATCTCAATCAAATTCAACCAAAATACTAGGTAAATATATTGAGAAGAACCCTAATTGGAAATCTCATATTGCTCATTTAACTAAAAAAATGAGCTCAATATTATTTGCTATGAGAACATTTTCAAAATGGACTAATCTAAATGCTTTAAAAATTATTTACTTTGGTTATGTTGAACCTCACAATATGGAATAATATTTTTGGGTAATTCCACGGACTCATCTAAAATTGTTTAAATACAGAAAATATTTGTACGTATAATAATGCATGTAAATAATCGTACCTCATGCAGACAACTTTTCAAAAGCTTAGGTGTCTTAACATTACCATCGTTATACATTTATGAATTACATATATTTGCTCATTCACAATTGAATAAACTGCAGAATTTCAATTTACATAATTATTCGACTAGATCAAAAAATAATTTTCATATATTACAACATCGTACAAAATGTTTTGCAAATAGTCCGAGATACTCTGCTATATGTTTTTATAATAAACTTCCACCACATTTTTAATCAGAAAACCAACTTTGTGTATTTATAAAAATAAAAAATACTGAAAGATTTGCTGTTGGAATTCAGATTTTATTCTATTAATTATATTATGGAAGCAAAACTATGCTAAAAATGTATTATTATTATTATATAATGTACATTATTTGTTTTTTACTATTTAATTATTTACGTTTATGTGTATATGATTGTACTTAAATGTTCTTGACGAGTCCTATACTACATGTACAATATAATTGTATATTTTTGTAGTCGACTTGGACATTTTAAAAAATAAATAAATAAAATAATAACTTTTCTTCTTCTCGCCGCTGAAGAGTGTAAACATTTCTTCATATATTGGTTGATTTTTTGCTCATCATGATATTTAATGTATAAAATTCACTTGTCCAATATATTTGTAGAAAATTGTACTCTGAAATGATCTGGCGGATGTAATAAACTAATTAGTAGAGTAAATTATGTTGTTTGACTCAGGTAAACTAGTAATACATATAAATAGCCTATTCAGGTTACCTTTGCATGAAATATATTCTGCACTTGAAAATAATCTGGCCCAAGTAGGTCATACCCTGACTTTGGAGCTTTCAGTATACCCTGTGACAGTTATGGCACTACAGCACCACAAAAGTGAGTGGGTGAAACCCTAACAACTGGAAAAATTACCTTGGTACATATTTACACTATTATACAGCATGAATTTGTTGTAACAGTGTTGTTTTTGATTGTTGAAATATAATTTTAACATTAATTTTGTAAATATAGGAAAACAAGACAACTATATTTGCAAATTTTATTGGCACCAGTAAATATGGCTTTAGGTTTTGTGTCTTGTGAACAGTGAACCTTTTAATTTGTTATCTTGAATGAAATTTAAATATATTGGTATAACATGTCTGAAGGTACATTTTTTTATTTACAGCAAATTCAATTTCCTCTTTCCTTTTTTCAGAAAGTATGGCACATAAATAAGACATTCATTAATTCATTAATTGAAATAGGTTTCATATCAAACATCAGAGTGCGGCGCGCACGTTGGCCCAGTCGGCCACGTTCACCAGGTCCAGTGCGCTGACCCTATCAGCCGCTGACCCCGCACAGGCGCCGCGACGCCGCCCCCGGCATGCCTGCCACGGCGGCAACCGGGGCGGCGCGCACGCTGGCCCAGTCGGCTACGATCACCAGGTCCAGTACGCGGAACCAACCAGCTGCTGAGCCGCGAACCACGCCGGGATGGAGCGGCCGGAGCTAGGGGTGGCCCCATGTTAGCGGGACCATAAGCGGCGCAAGGTCGGGCTTCACAGGGGGGGGGGGGGGCGTTTGACGTCGTCTGGCCGACGACCACCCCAGAGCCCGACCTGCACCCGCCAGTATACGCTCCCGCTAACGGAACACACCCCTGGCCATGGCCCACCCGAGTCAGGCGAGCCGAACAGCAATTAAAGGCAAAACCGCGGAAACCTGAGTAGACAAGAGAAGAACCGTACCCATTCCTCCTGAAACATTAAATTAGGATTTTAGCGACAATAAAATCTCTTCCAGACACACCCATTTGGAGTCTAGCGTAATGAGGTCACGCCTGGCGCGAGAGAAGCCGAGCCTCCCTCGGACGCCATGCCAGTTCGGCAGTTCAGCGCAGCACACGGACCGAGGCGGACCTACGTCCCACGGAGAGGCAACATCCTTTGTCTACATTGAAAGTAACGTCCGGTAAATATAATCACTAATTAAAAAAAAACCTTTTATTACTTAACCTCTCCGTGAGTACCCGGTCCCTTTTTTCGGTCCAGGACCTAATCCGGCCGCATCAACTTAAAGACACCCCGCACCACACTTGGTCAGCGGGGCTGCTCTTCAGCATACGGCACGGGCCGTCTCCCGCAACGTACAGAACTTTGTTTAAGGTCACGCGCACGGCGCTGACCACAAACCCGCAAGGGAACTTGGACAAACTTAATTGCGGTGCGTGTTTCACCACAGTGGGCACAACACCCGCGCCGAGACATTTGCATACGGGATTGGCCGTCTCCAATCGCCCGCCCCCTTAATTCAGTGTATTTTTGTATCCCGTATTTTGTACTGCTAACTTACGTTACCCGAGTAACGAGTGCCACGTAATTTGTGCGCGCCCCCTTAATCCAGTGTATTTTTGTATCCCGTATTTTGTATTGCTAACTTACGTTACCCGAGTAACGAGTGCCACGTAACCTGTGCGCGCCCCCTTAATTCAGTGTATTTTGTGTCCCGCCTTTGTGTTACGAAATTACGTTACCTGCGTACCCAGTGAGACGTCTGAGACGTAACAGCATCCGAGCCACGTAACGCGGAACACAAACAATACGGCGCCACGGAATAACAAGTAAAAAACCCCCCGGGGACCTCTGTAGAGTGTTGTATTGTGTACGACTCGCTCCTCTGAATAAAAGGTATGACACCGCCACCTCAACTCCACGTCTCTTATTTAAAATCATCTCACGCAACACCGCCGCCGGCCCTAGTGGGCCACGCAGGGGCACATACATCCACGACCCCAAATTCACGACTAGAAACGAGCTAGTCTGGCGCCCACCCGGACAACACAGATCAAGAACCGCCTTTTCCCACTAGGAGCCACACCGGGACTCGAGCCCGAGACCCCGGACGACGGCAAACTTAAAGAACATAGTCATATATATTTTTGGTAATATTGACTGTTAAAAACATAACTATGATTAAAGTATTATTGGTAACTCACATTACAGTTCATTGACAAGAGTTTCGAACAGAGTTGAAAACGTGATTAATTCTCCTCTGGTAAACAATGTGTTGGCTTTAGGATTTTATATGTAACTCAACTAACTTATACGAACATATGGTAGTGTGACATATAGTTGTTTGTTTGTAAATAATAACATTACAGTTTTTTAAAAAAGTAACTCACGTTACATCACACAGTAACTCACGTTACAGAGACCAAATAATGACATTCCAACATTGGTCAGTTTTATGGATATTGTTTGTTCTATTACTATGGGTTCTATAAATTAATTACACAAAACACCCAAGAAGCATAAAACAATGTTTCACTATATACAGAAATTCACATTATTACAGAGTCAAACTTAAAATGTCCACGAGCAGTTACAATTATTGGTGGATTCACAGTTCTTATGATTTGAGCTCTACTGTAGTAGATTTCGTTTTTAGTGTCAGGTCATTTCCCCAGCTGACCTTCTTTGGTCATTACGTTCACCTTGTAATCTGAATCTATTTCAGTAACGATTCCTGGAAATAGCAAACTATCATATTTCACAACCACCCAGTCTTCCACTTTAATCACATCTTCTACCAGTTTCTCAAATAGTTTCTCACCAAATTTAGTTTCTGCTGTAGTTATGTGTCCAATTGTTTCACCATTACAAATTTCTAAGTTATGTGTCTTTGCAATATTTGGGAATGGCTTACAGTTCTTCACTAAAGATGGCACATTTAATTTGTGATTTCTGTGAACAATTTCTTCACTGTTCATCAAAATCACATGAACCTTTGACGATGGATCTACTGCATTCACAAAGTCGGTGGCATTATGTACTTCCTGCTCTTGACTTTCAACCAAATTTGACGCTTGATGGCTCCTCCAATCCCGTCAACTGGCCCCTTGCCGTGTGAAGTAGCAAAATAATTCCAAGATATTTTCTTCTTGTGTTCATGTGCAAGAGTTATCATAGCTTCTGCGATGTATCTATTCTTGAACTGTGAACTAGGCCCATCAGACAAAATCCTGACATCACTTACTGATGGTGGTAACTCTTCAAGAAGTCTATCAATATATGCTATCACTGTGTTTTTGGAATGGTCAAGAACATCAGAGGCAATTACATATCCTGGATTAACAACTCCTGAATGCCATATAGCAGCTGTGAACAAACTGACTTGAGCATGTTGCCAATGAGCAGTCTGTATCTCATCTTGAGCTGTGCAGGTGTAGTTTTCCGAGAAATCTACTTGAATGAGTGCTACGTGTGGAGTTGATTCAACTGCTGCTCGTTCTGTTTGGTAAGCTTTTGACTGTGCTCTCTTTAAGTAACAGTGTTCTAAGAATGGTGGGCCAATAGTAAGTATATGATCAACCAAATCCTGCAATTGTCCGTCTTCCTGCACTTTTAATAGTCTTCCGTCGCACTCCTTCCATACAAACCAATTCACATCCGATGAGTTCTCTGAAGCAGCACAAATTTCATTAAGTTTTGAAGGCATTAAATCTTTGCAGGTCTCACATTTGCCAAACCAACAATTTATTGTGGCATCCTTACATACGAAAGATTCTGGTAGGTCGTTAGTGTATTCTGGGAACTCTGGCACAAATTTGTGGAGAGCATTAACAGCGTCAATAAAGTTTTCGTGGTAATGACACAAACATACATTGTGAGGGAGCTTGTTGCTCAACATTACATGCTTCGGCCGAAGTTCTGCAAACTTGCTCCTTCCAATGACTGTGCCATTTTCATGACAAAACATTGCATGAGCCTCTGCCAATGAAAACATAAGGTATCGAATTTGCATTTTTGTCTTGTTTATGTTCTCTCTGATAGTTACTACATATTTCCGTCCAAGAGCCTGGTGGTTAATTTCATCATTTTCGTAAAAGTGATTTACGGCATTCCTAATATCAGGGTTTAAAGATTTTGCTGTGGAAGGTGCTGTACTGGTTAGCAAAGGCTGGACATAAGACTCAAATAACTTCTTAATGACAACTGTTTTCTTCCGTGGTGATTTTGGAAGTGCTCTTTTAAGTCCAGCAGTGGCCTTCCCTAGACTAGATGAGTTCTTAAAAGGTGGAGAAGCAGTATTAGATGTTTCAGGAGTGTTTTGATTTGAAGTTTCTTTCAATTTTTTTCTGTACTTAGCTACTCTCTCTCTCCCTTGCTTTTTTCTTTCTAATTCCATTATTTTCTTCTCACGCTTACCTAATGCCTGTTCTTTTAGCTTCTTTTGTTCTCTGTATTTCTTCGTGGTCTCTCTGTGCTTTAGCTTGTACTCTTTGTACTTGCCCTCATCCTTAAGTTTCTGCCTTTTCTGCCTCATCTTTCCAGCTGCAGTTAAAGGCATTCTAGAAAAAAATCACAAAATAAAATTATAACGTTAATTTACAGGATAGGAACATAAAATGCATACAGTTGTAGCAACCAAAGTTACAGTCATTTCCCCTTATGTAAATTAATTAAATATTAATAATTTATTATACCATATTGTAATATTCAGTACTGAGGTTAAGTATGCTCTTGGCATGCAAATATATTTGCATGTAGACAAAGCACATAAGTTCACATTTTCAGTAATTCTCATTTAACATTTAATGTTGGTTAACAAAACAATCAGATTTCTCTAAACGTTTACATTATTATTTATATTAATACAGTAAAATGAAAATTTTACGCTTTTATCTTCGTAATAGATGTTAACTAAAACTATTATGCTCTCTTTGCTAGCAATAAATTTGCTTCCTTTAACCCAGTGCATGAACACAGTAACTCACGTTACATAATTCAATAATCATTTACTATAAGAAATATAAATAAATTAATTTCTAGTAAAATTTCTTTAAAGTAGTCATGCATGAAAGTATGAGAATATGTAATATTAATTTCTTTGTATGCATACAAAAAGCACAGCGACAAAAATTAATGTTTTCAGTAACTCACATTACACTTTTTAGGTTAGCTATCAAAATACATTATAATTAAATTTAAAGCTTACACAGTCATTTATTTTTTATATCATAAACTTAAAACAAGATTGTGCTCTTCAATTACCAATATCTAATAATACAACATACTACTTTATTTTTAAGTTTTCTTACCTTGAAGTTGATATATATTCTTACTAGAAACAGGTATCTTCACATATGGCTGGAAACAATGGCCACCAGCAGGAAACACATGCTCATAGAGGAATTGAACCGGGTCAAATAACACTGCTGAAATACCCTAGATACCAATGACGAAAACACAAATTCCCCTACAGATTTTTTCCCCGCCACTAATTATGTCCTGTGTTTCATGGAATGACCCTATATTTAATTATTCTGCTTTAGTTTTATATATTCTGATTAAAAACCTGAATAGTTCAACAAATATTAACAGTGTTGATTATGGGTCAATGTTAGCCTACATTATATCCCAACCTTCAAGATGCTTCTTATTCTGCAAAAAAATATTCTGAGAAGTGGCGACTGGCAATGCAGTGCAACAGCGCAATTTCACTGAGTAGTCAGTAAAGTATAAACATGTTCTCGCTTCTCAATATGTTAATGTATAGTCTGTATGGCTGGCTGGCTGGCTGGCATATAGAAAATGGCGGCGCGGTTGGATGTGTGGTGTTCTCGGCTGTGTTAATTAGGACGTTTATAGTTGAAATTTTCTGCTGAGGCGTGTGATGGAGTTTTAAACTGAGTGCGGTGTTATTTTCTAAAGTCAACACAAGTTGCGTGAAAGGGGGTTTGAATAGGGAGAACTTGAAATTCGGAGCGAAGCTCGGTGGCAAGGACACGTGGCTAGGTGGTTGTTATTAAGGATGGGAGGTAAGGTTAGATGTAAGGGCTGTAAGAAGGTGTGGAAAAAGGGGGATGAGGGAGTGCAGTGTGATGGGTGCCACGGGTGGTTTCACGGAAAGTGCGGCGGGGTAATGGCGGGTCTGGAGAGCCTAGTGGATGTAGTGTGGTGGTGTGACAAATGCAATGGGGAGAAGGAGAAAGCCGACAGGGAAATGTTGGTTGAAAAGGGGGAAGACATGTGCACGGGATTGTGGGGGACGAAGGAAAAAGGGGATCCTATTCAGAGACAGGAGATAGTGAGGTTAGGAGGAGCAGTGAGGCCTGGGTGGAGGGAGATGCAGGAGTGGATAATGGAAATGCTAAATGGAAGGATTGTGGAAGGAGGAGGAGATAAATCTTGTCAAGAGTGTGACAGATGGAAAAGGGAATTGGAAAGGGACCTAGCTGGGAGGGAGAGAAAAATGGAGGGACTTGTAAATGAAAACAGGAGGGAAGTGGACTCGATGAGGACAGGTTGGGAAAAGTGTGAGAAAGAATTGGGCCAGCTAGGCCAACTGGTAAATTCGCTGAGGGCGGAAGTAAGGAACTTGAAGGAGGAGGTAGAAGAAGGAAAATTGAAAAGACTAAATGCGGAAAGAGATAGAGACAGGGAAAGAGACCGGTGTTGGGATCTAGAGGAAAAATTGAGGTCCCTTGAGGAGCAGAGGAAAACACAGGGGGGGGGGTACAGGACCGGGGACAGGAAGAGGGTGTGGCAGGGGACAAATAATGGGAAACCAGAAGTGTTGATGAGGGACAGGGAGGAGGGAGTGGTGGGTAGAAAGACTGATGGGAAAGACAAATGGGTGAGAGGAGACCACTGGGCTGATGTGGTGAGAAACGGGGGCCTGGAAGCAGGTGGGAATGCTGCTGAGGGGCTGGAAGAGGGCTGGAAAGGTTTTGTTACAGTAGAGATGGAGAGGAAAAGGGGGGAAGAGGTGGACATAGTTAGGAGGAAGAAATTGTTGGGGAGAAGCGAGATTGCAGGAGTAGAGGAGGATAAAGGAGAGCGGAAGAAAATTTTCATGATTGGGGACTCAATGATGAGGGGAGTTAGGGTTAGGGGTCATGGGGAGGAGGTGTACAGAACATTCAGGGGCGGAAGGAGATTGAGGGACTTGACAGAAGTGGTAAGGAGCATGAGGAGGGAAGGAAATGTGAGGTCAGTGATAATACAGGGCGGAACTAATGATGTAATTTATGCGGATGGAGTAGAGCATGTGAAGGAGGGATTGGAAAACCTTGTGAGGGAAATAAGAAAGAAATGGGGCCAGGAGACGGGCCTGGTAGTTCATGGGGTTCTCCCAAGGAAAGGAGTCCCGGCAGGACGGATAGAGCAGGCAAACAGGGAGATGAAGGGAATTTGTGATAAGATGGGAGGAAGATATGTGAACGTGGGAAAACACCTAGGGGTAGAGGTGGGTTGTTACAGCAATTTTCGGTATCTGTCCCAACCTGATACTGATACAGCATTGTACCATGTTACAAATCTCTGATACTTCTGTATCAGACGGTCCCAGGAGGCAACAAAGCTCCGCGTACGCAGACCGTGCGACCGGAAGGAGAATCTGATACATTATTTATCACGCCTGGTAATTCTCTACCTCTGATACTCTCATGCCCGCCTGATACAACCAGTATCAATCAGTTCAACATTCACTGCAGTTCGTCCTGGCCGTGTATCACCATGTTGCGGGCTGTCATGCTTTGTAGTTAGTATTTTTATAGTGAAATAAGGAATGGATAAGTGCACGAAAAAGACTTCATTTGTGTGGAATTTTTTCACGGAAAATAATGAGTTTGCTAATTTTAATTTGTGTAAACAAAAACTGAGTTATAAATCATCGACTAATCTGAAGAAACATTTGAAACGTAAACATTGATATAGTATGCTCACTAATGTACCTATCTGTTTTAATATTAAAATTTCATTAGTTTTATTATTGAACGAGACGGTGCACGCACTGCGCACTGAGCGTACTTTGAAGTAGGACAATAAACAAAACGACTTGTAACCAGGGCTGCCACTCTGATATTCATGAAAAACCCAGATAACCTAAAAAAAAAAACCCAGACACATGGGTAAAAAACCCAGATGCGTCTAAAATGCTATCGTTGAAAATGTTTGCGTACTAATTCAAAAATATAAACATAACTGGTTTTAATATAAAACAATTAATTACCTTACAAGACTGAAAACGGTTAAATACAACCAATACAAGAAAATTACACTGCAGCAAAATGGCTGTATAAGTAATTCTTGGACCAGCACATATCATAAAAAAACCTACAAATATATACATGACAAAACAAACACCATCACTGCATTCTTTAAACCGGTAAATGTTTTTATAAAACTGCATCATGTACGTTAGTCTTTATTCAGAGTCTGATTCTACAAGATTGGTTTGAAGGTTAATTGTTGCATTGGTTTTGTGTTCTGCAAGCCTCTTTGAAGAATGTGTCTAATTTAATATTCGACTTAGCTTCTTGAAAACTAGTTTTGTGTTTATATGTATTTTTGTGTGTGAAACACATAGACTTGTTTGCATTTATCAAACAGATATTGCAACAGATACAGTAGCTACTACCTTTATTATTGTTTTAGGTATAAAAATAATTAAAATTATAAAAAACCTAGAATTGTTGGAATTCATTATTTAAAAACCCAGAAACCCAAACACCATTGGAAAAACCCAGATCTGGGTGGAAAAACCCATGAGTGGCAGCCCTGCTTGTAACAATATCGCTTTGCGCCTCTCCTTCAAGGCTTCAACGCTTTCCCCTGCGCTTCCTCCCCTACATTCTTTCCCTTCTTTATCCCTTATTCGTCGTTCCTGCTCCCTCCCCTTTCACAAGCTCCGCCCAAGTGACCGTCATCTGCGATCGGGTACTGCGCTCATTGGCCGTGGTGTTGTTCCAGGTGAATTCTGAACTGATACTAAGGTCTCTGATACTTTTCAAGTGTACTCGTATGCCGTTCCTGATACAGGCGCGTTTCAGTGACAAAGTATCATGTTGATACTTTTCGACCCACCTCTACCTAGGGGAGGTAGATGTCAGCGAGGATGGCATCCATCTTAGTCAGAGAGGGCAAGGCAAGCTAGCCAGGTTCCTGGAGGTGGAGGTCGAAAAAATGCGTAGGGCGTTGGTAGGAGGAGGGGACCATTCGGGAAACGGAGAAATGAGGGGAAGGAAAGGGAGCGGATAGGGGAAGGTGAGAGATTAGGACTGTCAATGGAGGGGGCGGAAAGAGTAGAGGGAAGGAGGTGGAGTGGAGGGATCAGGAGAGAGGAAGTGAATGAAGGAAGAAAGCGGGTGAGAGTGGCGGTGATAAACTGTAGGAGTGTCTATAGAAAGTTGGATGAGTTTTGGAGTGTCGTGGAAGCATATGGGGTGGACATTGCCATAGCAGTAGAGACGTGGCTGGACAAGGAAATAAGGGATGGGGAACTGCAGGGGGCAAACTATGAAATATTTAGAAGAGACAGGAACAGGACAGGAGGAGGGATTATGGTATGTGTGCATGAGGGACTAGTAGGAAAGATTGAATGGGTGGGGGAAAGTGTGGAAATAATGGAATTGAAAATAAAAGGGAAAGGGAAACTTTTCATGCTGCTGGCAGTGTACAGACCCCCAGGGCAAGGGGAGGCGGTTATACAAGGGGTAAAGGACAGGCTGTCACTGTTGAGGGAGGATAGGTGGGTGATAGTGGCGGGGGACCTAAACATGCCAGGGGTGGTGTGGGAGCAAGGACCAGAGGAAATGGGGGTGAGGGAGCAAAGATGGGCAACCCAGTTGGTAAATAGTGGACTGGAGCAGGTGGTGGGGGAGAACACCAGGATGAGGAATGGTGAAGGACAGGGGGAATCTGGGAACATACTAGATGTGGTGCTGGTGAGGCCTGTGGAGGTAGTAGTAGGCACTACGGTGATGGAGGGCATCAGTGACCACAAAATCCCGGTGGTGGAGATAGATATGGGATGGAGGGAGGTGAAGGAAAGTAGGAAGGAAGTGTTAAGACAGTGGAGCAGGGCGGATAGAGCAGGGGCGGAGGCATTTCTTGAATTGGAGTTCTGTAGGTGGGAAGGGATTGCAGAACTAGAAGGGAAGTGGGAGGTTTTGAGGGGCATATTGGAGCAAATGGTGGAGTGCTTCGTACCCCAAAGGAGGGTAGGAAAGGGTGGCGACCCGCCCTACCATGGACGGGAGGTAAAGGTATTAAAGCGAAAGTGCAGGAGGCTCCACGCAAGAGCCAAGAAGCATGGAGGGGAGGGGCTAAACGCAGAAATGAAGGAGCTGGCGAAGGAACTGGGAAAGAAAACTAGGGAAGCACGGGATGCGTACATGGAAAGGATGATGGAGAAAGGGGGGCGGGGAAACTGGGCGGATCTGTACCGATATGTTAGGAGAGTAAAGGGGGAGAAGGGACTGCCAGTATTGAAGGGGAGAGAAGAGCAAGAGTGTGTGAGTGACCTGGAAAAGGCTCGTTTACTGCAGGAACAATACTTATCGGTTTTTGTAAACGGGGGAGTATGGTGCGGAGCACAAGAGGAGAAGTCAGGGGGAGAGAGAGGGTTGGAAATACTGAGGGATGATGTATTAAGGGAGTTGAGGAGGCTGAATGTGAGGAAGGCGGTTGGGCCAGATGGGATAGGGAACAGGCACCTCAAGCTGGGAGGGAAGGTGATAGGGAAGTACCTGCAAGTACTGTATGCGCAGTCACTGGAGGAGGGACAGCTGCCGAGGCAGTGGAAAGAGGCTGTGGTTGTGCCCATCTATAAAGGGAGTGGGAATAAGGCACACCCAGCCAACTATAGGCCGGTCAGCTTGACGTCTAACGTAGGCAAGGTGATGGAGAGGCTGGTAGTGAAGTATATAGTAGAGAGGGTGGAGGAAAGGGACTGGATGGATGAGAGGCAGCACGGCTTCCAGAGGGGTTACTCCTGTGAAACGCAGATGGCGGGGCTGCTGGAGGACTTGGTGGAGGCAGTGGATGAGGGGAAGCAGGTAGACGCTATTTTTATAGACTTTGAGAAAGCGTTTGACAGGGTGCCGCACAGGAGGGTGATGGAAAAGGTGGAGGGGTTGATAGAGGACAGGAGGGTGGTAAATTGGACAGGGGACTTCTTGAGGGACAGGATCCAGCGAGTGAGAGTGGGTAAGGAATGGTCTGAAGAGGGAAATGTGATGTCAGGGGTACCACAAGGCAGTGTCATGGGACCCCTGCTCTTCCTGATCATGATGAATGATGTAGGGGAGGGGTTGAAAAGCAGGCTGCGGTTGTTTGCGGACGATTGTGTGCTCTATGAAACTGTGGGGGAAGGGGCGCACCTGGCAGAGGACTTGCAGAAACTGGAGTGCTGGTCGAGGAAAAACGAAATGGGTATAAATGTAGGGAAAACAAAGGTGGTGAGGTTCACGAGGAAGAGAAGGGTGGAGGGAAAAGTGTACTGCTGGAAGGGACAGGTGATCCAGGAAGCTGAGGAGTATAAATACCTGGGAGTGATCCTGCAGAACGACTTGGGGTGGGGAAAGCAGGTCAAGAAGGTGGTGACGAAGGGCAGAATGGGGTTAGGGCTGCTTAGCAGGACACTGAAAGGGACAGGTAGGAATGTAAAGGAAAAGGCGTACGTGACATTGGTACGGCCAGTGTTGGAGTATGCCGTGGCGGTGTGGGACCCCTATGTGGAGAAGGAAATTGAGGAGTTGGAGAGGGTGCAGCGCAAGGCAGCGAGATGGGTAATAAATATGTGGAGGAGAAGGGAAGGCGAAGGCAGGATGGGGGAAACTCACAGACCATCGGTGATGATGAAGGAGCTGGGGTGGGACACACTGCAAGAAAGGAGGAAAGTGGAAAGGCTGGTGAGAATGAATAAGGTAATTCGTGGGGGGGGGGGGAGGGGGGCTGGGGAAAGCTGGGAGCTAGGTTGCACAGAGGGCTGTATCGAGGAAGGAGGGATCATGAGTGGAAGATTCAGAGAGAATGGAGACGGACAGAGAGAGGAAGACAGGTATTTCTTGTGAGGACGGGGCGTGAGTGGAACGAACTTGAGGGGAGGACACTGGATCTGGGAGGAGGGAAGGACTTACGAAGGAGGCTCCAGAGGGAGGAGGAGTGAGGGTAGTTGGGGGGTGGGAACTCCTTGCCACCGGGCGGAAGCCCAATTGCAGGTGTAAATTATTATTATTATATTATTATACTGCTGCTCCGCCTGAAAGATAGTTTACCTACCTAGCTACTGCTGCCTTGTGAGGACCTGCCAAGCAGGGGTTTGGTCGGGCTTGCAGTGTGCAGAAAGATGTCATGGTCTGTAGGAATGCCACATAGTTTGTGGTGAAACTCTCCCTCCCACCTCCTTGCGAAGCCAGCTGTATGCGCTGGCCAACATTTAAGGCCCATTCTATAAGTGAGAATCTATTACAAAATGCAATTTTGGCCTATTTGTGTACCATGTAATTCAGCATTTTGAGGTAATATGTTATTAATGTTTAACTGTGTATAAAACCACTGAAGGGTGGGGGGGGGGGGGGGGTTGAAACTGTAATACCAGTTGTGGTAAAATTGGTTTTAATGGTAACAAAGTAGGATTTAGTCAGGCCTACAGGAGAAAAAAAACTTTAGTAACGAACATGATAACTAGATTCATTTCATAACAGAACATCCCTGACCTATGTGTTAAAAAGTGTAATTAAATGTATTCACACCTGGGTTAGAGGCCTGTATGTTTTTAAAATATAGGTACGTTTTATACATGCGCATGGTAACTTAAACCAAACAAAATGCTCACGAAAGTGATTCCATTCTGGCAATATATTTATTATGGTTAACATGACATGTCGGGGTTTCATATGGTACAAACCAGATAATATCAGGCACCTTAACAAGAATATTAGCCTTTCTTTGCAATTTAAAGCTTAAAGAAGGTTAAGTATTTAACGAGTGTAACTTTTAGAAATAAACATGCAGAGATGCAATAGGTCCGAGTTACGCCTGTTTCGATTTAGTACATAATGATTTGCCGAGAAAATTCATTACAAGTGTTTTATAAGGCAATATCAAAGTAATTGACCAATTTAGTTTAAAAAATAATATAAAGTAACATCCTTTGTGAAGAATGTATTGCTTCTCTGCATCTTTGTTTACAAACAAATCGTTAATTTTCTGTATGGCGGGAAAAGCAAGCACGTGGCAGCTAAAAAAAAAGGGCTCCTAATGAGCATGCGCCGCACGCTCGTTAGTTCAGGTTTTACCACGACACACATGGTATCGCTGCGGTCGCTCCATAGCAGTCTGCTTATTGTGACACGCATTTAACATGGAAGTTACCACTCTTTCCGTAGGAGTAATGCTCGTTGTGACGCCGTTCCCGCTACCTCTGATTATTTAGACGTGATTTTTGTTCAGTTCGAGATCTCAGGGAAGGTTCGGCCTTGTGGCTAGAGGTAGGGGTCAATGCAGTAGGGCCCCCCGAGCTGTTATGGCCGCTCGGGACGCCTGAATAATAACACAAAGCTTCTGAAGATAATTGGTGAATTTAATACAGCACAGCCCCACACATGGTGCTGCCCGTTCTGGCCGTAACTGTTTGCCCGACGCGACTAGTCACACGCGCAGCTCACTTCCTCAGTGGCGGCTCACGATTTTTATGCGCGTGAGGGGCGGACTTGTACACGTGATGCGATAGTTACAAAAAATACACTTTGATATGGCACATGATTTCTTGACGCACAATACACTACACTATGACCTAACTCTAATTAAACTGGGCTAGCAGCACGTAGGCCCGTGTCTCCGGCGACTCTACGTGGTGTCTAGGTGTGTCCCAGGGACTGAATCGTTATTATGTTCGATGGCACGCGTCGCCTGCTGGCTGCCCCGTGCGGGCCAAAACTATGTAGCCGGTAGGCTAGGTTGGGCGTGAAGCGCCGACGTAAATCCACATAATCTCCCCACAGTACTTACGTATGACGTAGAACACTCATCTTGGAGCACTGATTGAATTAAGTTAAGTACCTCATGGTAAATTTAGGCCGACCGCGGAACTGTACGTAAAAGGTTGAAAAGAAATTACACTATTGAAAACTACAGGTCGGTGAATGCAAAGGTTGAAGGTTCCGCGTTGCGCGCAGGCTGCCGGCCTCTCGAGCTCCCGGAAGGACACTGACTGTGTCGCCGCGCGCGACCCCCCTCCCCCGCCAGCCCTCCCGCGGAAACGTGTGAATTTCGCGGGAAACTGAACCGGCCAGGTTCGGGACAAATCGCACAGTGAAACATGATTTAGCAAAGACTGAATTATTAATTACTGAAAAATAATGTTTAATAAAAACCTGTGGAAAACATAATTAAAATAATTTGTTGTAGTGCGGCGGAAGGATATGCCACACCCGGCCGGATCCTTCCGCCGGCGCAGCACTCGTTGCACGGCGTTCGCCTCGTCGCACGCACTGCACTTTGCTGCGCGCACGGGCGCATTCGGTGCACACGCTTTTGCGAGACGTTGATGAGGCATAGCGGGCTATGCGACAGAGGAGCATTGGCGGTCGGCGTCAGTTTCTTCAGATTAGTCGATGATTTATAACTCAGTTTTTGTTTACACAAATTACAATTAGCAAACTCATTATTTTCCGTGAAAAAATTCCACACAAATGAAGTCTTTTTCGTGCACTTATCCATTCCTTATTTCACTATAAAGATACTAACTACAAAGCATGACAGCCCGCAACATGGTGATACACGGCCAGGACGAACTGCAGTGAATGTTGAACTGATTGATACTGGTTGTATCAGGCGGGCATGAGAGTATCAGAGGTAGAGAATTACCAGGCGTGATAAATTATGTATCAGATTCTCCTTCCGGTCGCACGGTCTGCGTACGCGGAGCTTTGTTGCCTCCTGGGACCGTCTGATACAGAAGTATCAGAGACTTGTAACATGATACAATGCTGTATCAGTATTAGGTTGGAACAGATACCGAAAATTACTGTAACAACCCACCTCTACTTTGAAGTAGGACAATAAACAAAACGACTTGTAACAATTTCGCTCTGCGCCTCTCCTTCAACGCCTTCCCCTGCGCTTCCTCCCCTACATTATTTCCCTTCTTTATCCCTTATTCGTCGTTCCTGCTCCCACCCCTTTCACAAGCTCCGCCCAACTTATCATCATCTGCGATCCTGTTCTGCGCACATTGGCCGTGATGTTGTTCCAGGCGAATTATGACCTGATATTAAAATACTTGATACTTTTTAAGTGTACTCGAATGCAGTTCCTGATACAGGCGCGTATCAGTTCAAAAGTATCTTGTTGATACTTTGCGTTCCACCTCTAAATTATGCCATCCGACACCCAGGATGAGCTTAATCGACGTATAAATAAATAATGTGTAAGATTATAAGGGCATATTCTGACGGATATGTTATTAGGAGTGAAAATCTGTAAGTAAAGATCTTGCATTTCGTATCGCCCATAGACATACCCAGCTGTATGTAATTTCGTCGTAAATCACTCCGATTTGACTACAAACTGATTAGTTTTCACGTAAAAGTTGTCAATTATCATGAACTATGTTATGAATTGTTATTTCCAAGATTTAAATTATTATTTTATTTTGTGATACCCAGAGGTGAAACGGCAGTACTAGTTTCGTGTCTCTACAATATAAACTGAGTTAAGCCAAGGCAAATACGAACCCAAATATAAACATCAATAATAATCATACTAATTAATTGTGCTAAAATTTCAAACATCTTTATGTTATGTAAGAATGCGTCCGTAAAAACATCATTTGATTGATTTTCTGAACTTACACTAACGAACTTTTGTGAACGATTCATGTGTGCTACGTATAATCCTGATGTTTAATTTACATAAGTGTATATCCACGAGCCATTTTCAGTATCGTTAGGATTGTTTTTCTGTGATTTTTATCTAATTACTATCTGCCCGACCCGGCTTCGCACGGCTATAGGTACTAATGGAAAAAAATTAAGCCACATCTCCCATTTATAGTAATGGTAAATAAAAAAAAATTCAGTGAAAATTTATTACAATGCTGTATAATGTACCGGAGAGAAAATGAATAGCACCGATGGTTACCCGACTCGTGCACGCAACGTACAACTGATGTACCCGTACTTCGCTACGGCAGTCTACAGGCAGATCACTCTTGCGCCGCTCATAATACATGCCCCTCGTTGTGGGTACGCCACTGCCGCGCGATGCCCGTTGCCATGGAGACGCAGAAGGCATGAACAATGCAAAATACTGTTCTCATGCAGACAAAGTACCCACTGTTGCCTGGTTTTAACCACCCATTAGATCTAATTTTCGGAAAATGTCATCCTGCGTAACATAAGGAACATTACTGTGAAGTTTCAAGTTTCAAGTCTGTAAAATATATATACTTGAAAAAAAGGGCAATTTTTGATATTTAAAGTACTTGCAAAATTTCAACGGTGATGAGGACTGCACTAACAATGAAATAGCCGTTGCCATAGAGACGAATGAAGCATCAACAAAGCAACAGCCGTTGCCATGGTGATTTCCTACCAAAAACTGGAAATAAAAAAAAAAATTAGGGGTGGACTACCCCTAACATTTAGGGGGATGAAAAATAGATGTTGGCCGATTCTCATAGATACCGGATAAGCACAAAAAATTTCATCAAAATCGGTCAAGCAGTTTCGGAGGAGTATGGCAACGAAAACTGTGACACGAGAATTTTATATATAAGATATTAATATTGATTCTATCTCTACACATATGTTAGTTGTCCCTGATAAATAGCCATTTTATTCTTAATAATAAAAACCTGAATTCTATCCATATGTGTTGATATATGTTACCTAGCTACTTGTGTCCAAAAGTGTGCATTTTATGATAAATAACATTTTATGCATGTTTCTAAGGGTCACAGTACAAGAGCATAACAGTACCATTGACACATGTATATATGTATATATATATTTTTTTGAAAAATAGTGACAGCCAGTGTATATCGTCCCGACAACACACACACACAACAAAAGGGTCTATTTATAAATCAACGAGTACTATTAATGGTACTGGCGCCAGCAGTAAGCATACACCAACAAGAGTAGCAGTAAGCAGCAGTACAGAGAGTAAGTCCCAAAAGCATTCATTAACCTTAATTCATATATTCTAGATTCGAAGCTCTGCCCCTGGAAATTGTGTTATGTATAATATTCCCAGGTCCATTATACAGAGCACGATGTCGATATGGCAGTGTCACAAGTCCCGGAAGCATCTGTACTGACTAAATAATAAGCATACCTCTTCTGGTAGTTCCTCACAATGTATTGGAAGAGGTATCAGGCAATGATACATTCACTAGCCACTGGATGTTAAAAGATGAATCTGTCTTGAGTGGCAGCCTCTTCTGGATACCCACCATCGTCTCCTCTTTTAGGTGCTAAAAATCTATAGATATCCACTATCGAAATATCGTATTATTAGACCCTCTACTTCTATAACTCTCAAGGTTTAAATGGCCCCAAAATTGTCTAAATCATGTAATGCACATAATCGTTGCAATGCACACTATGGTGTGTGCTGTGACAAGCATGATAGCTGCTATGTAACCATTAGAGAGGTGCTGTGAAGTAAATGTGGTTTTCTCCTGACAAAGCTGATGCATGTGGTTCTCCTATAACTTAACAGATTTCATTGTGCACTTAACACAAGCTTGGGCTCTAGCTTTTTCAGAATTGGCTGGATGTTGATTGAGGGTAACATGAAAAATCGATGTCTCTCAGAATGAAGTATTGATGATGTCGCAGACACTTCTTTCGCTATTGCATTTGTCTAGACATGCATAAATTACACTTAGTCTTGGTCGATCAACTCACTTGAAACTCGTAAAAGTCAAGTATCTTGTGCATGTCTGGAACTTGGACATCGTGCTTCGCACATTATACCTAGGAATAACCAACTTAGCGATCTGCAAAATGTGTTGACACTGGCCAGTCTCTACGAAGAGTGTGTGGATATGTGGCGGCAATGGTCTGGTGGGTGTTGATGATGGTGATTATTGTCCGGTACCATCCCTAAGAAGAGAGCAGGCTCACACACATTGAGGCAAGGTTTGATATGTTTGGCACAGTGTGGCTTGCTGGGCACGTGTTTGGTGCTGTGGTCACTAGGGCAGGCTGTGCAGTTGTTGGTAGCCCTGCTTCGTTCTTCCCTTACCACACAGGATTCCATTGCATTTTCCATGTGGGCTTTACTGTTTCCTGCTTGATCGGGAATTTTAAGGTGTCGGGTGCGCATCGGCAAGTTTTGTGCCACGGTAGTGTCCCTGTTAATAGGTCCCTTCCCTTAGGTAGGTAGCAGTTTGCACAGACTGTGGTTGAAATGTGTGGTAACATTTTACTGGTGAGCAATTGTGTTGTTGACGTCACTGGTAGGTGTCAGGTGATGTGGTGTAGCTAATATAATTTAGAAGGATTAGATCGCGTAATAATTTTTCCACTATAAAAGAAATGCACACATAATGTCCGGTGATGTTTGATGTAGTCAGGGTGAGGACTCGTGCATGCGCACAAGAGGGAGGGGTGGCGCGTCAGGCCGCAGCCCGGACGACCGCACAAAGAGTAGAGCAATAGGTCCGGCTGGTGGGAGAAGCAGGTTGGGCTGTAAAGTAGTTCTCGGGTTGGGAAGCGGGGGGAGGGGTGTGGGCTGTTGCCCGGACGGTCGCACAGAGAGAAGAGCGTCAGCTCGGGTGGTTAAAAGGGGGAAGAGGTGTGGGCTGCTGCCCGGACAGTCGCACAAAGAGAAGAACGTTAGCTCCGGCGAGTAGAAGGGGGAGGTCGGTCTCGCTCCGTTGGAATGTCCAGAAGTGAAAGGGAGGGGACCCTTTGTCCAATGTCCTGGTCGCACCTTCCTGTCTAACCGTAATTCCTTCACGCGCACAATATGGCCATTTTACGCTGTCTGGTTTCCTTGGTGTTGGCGGATCGTGGAAAAACACTGAAATTATTAATTTTTGTCGCACACATGGGCGCCAAATGCCATCACCCGGGGTCTTGAGCTCGATACCCGGGGTGAGCCTAGTAGTTGCTAGTGTCTCTGTTGAGGTGTTAGTTCTCCAGGAGGGCGCCAGGCTAGTCTTAAAGCGTCTAGCTGTTGCTGTGGTAGGTCGTCGGCCCCAGCATGCACTACTAAGCTTCTAGGCTATTGATTAGGGTATGGTGGCTGAACACAATAAACACACGCACGTAATTACCGGACGGTTGTTACTTGAACGGATGGAAAACGCGGGGAACTTCACGTCCATCCTAGTTGATGACTCGCTGTCGACTGCCGTTGACTGCGGCTGGCCGAGGAGGGGGGAGGGGCAGCGTCAGCCTGCATAGGCTAGGCTAGGGGTGCGGTCTCGCAGTGGGGTCCGGTACCGGCGGGGTGGAGACCGGGCTTCACTGTCACAGTCAGTACGACGTCAATAGGACACCAAATTCCCCTAAAAATACATTTTGCATTGTCCTATCTTGCATTTGGAATACTGTTAGTGTACAGGCATGCCATAGCCAAAATCTATTCCTTAATTTTGTGTCTTGGAAACCCAAGGTTAAGTATCTTACAGAATATGATGCACAATATATATATATATATGTTTACTTGCTTAGTTTTGTCACTAAAGATTGTTTAGGGTTACTTAGGGGAGGAAGCAGTTTATTAAAAGAAAAGGCCTACACAACAATGCTGCACAACAGTAGTGCTTTAGTGGGATCTGGAGGGTATGCAGAGGAGAGCAGCTAGTTGTGTGAAGGGTAAGTGGAGGAGAATTTATAGTGATGAAGAGGGAGAGTATGCTCCAAAAGAGATGATGCAGGAAATGGGGTGGGTGACCCTAAAGTACAGAAGGCAGAAGGCGAGGCCAGTAAGGATGTACTAAGTGCTGAGCTTGTTGGGAGGTTTGGGAGAGCTGGGGAGAATAGTTGCGATGGGGAAGCCTAGAAGTAGGAGGGATAACACCAAGAAGGTTGACGCGAACCCCGCTACCTCTATGTAATTTGAAGTGACTTAAGTATTGTTCGGAATCTCAGGGTATATTCGGCCTTGTGGCTAGAGGCAGTGGTTCGACACAGTAGGGCCCCCCGAACTGTTTCGGCCATTCGGGACGCCTGAAAAGAACAAGAAAATACCGGCTGATTTCTTATTAATTTATTCCGGCACAGCCCTATACATAGTGCTGCCCGTCCTGGCCGTAACAGTTGTCCCGAAACGAAACGTCACACGCGCGACTTCTCACTCAGTGGCGGCTCACGATTTTACTACCCGGTAAGGTCATACACGACATGATGCGATGATTACAAAAACAAACCCTAACATAACACACTAGAATCCTGAGCAAGATTACTAACGTATCACATCAAACGCTCGTCCTGGAGTACTGAATAATTATGTTACATACCACTCGGTAAGTCGAGGCCGACCACGGGACTGGAAAAAAGATTTGCGGGATTATACAACTATTGAAAAACTATATATATCAGTGAAAAATAAGAAATGCTGGTCCCGTGTTGCGCGGAGGCTGTCGGCCTCTGTGAGCTCCGGAACGATACTGCCGCTATCACCGCGCGCGACCCCCCTCTCCCGCCGGCCCGTGTGATTTTCGCGGGAAACTGAACCGGCCAGGTTCGGGACAAGGCCCACGGTGAAACATAATTTTGGAGAAAATAAAGTGTTAAATAATGAAAATAATGTCTAATACTATCCTGTAGAAAAAATATATAAACATTTGTTATAGTTCGCGGAGGGATATGCCACACCTGGCCGGATCCTTCTGCCGATGTAGCACTTGTTACATGGCGTTCGCCCCGTTGCACTTTCTACACTCCGTTGCGCGCACGAGCGCGTTCGGTGCACACACCTTCGTGAGTCGTTGATGAGGCATAGCGGGCTATGCGACTTAGAGGAGCGTTGGCGGTCGGCATCAAGGTCTTTAAAGAACGATATACGGAAAGGGGTAAAAATGCTATGGTTGCAAGAACGATAGAGGATTGGAATGTGTTAGATGATGAGTGTGTTTCGGCTTGTAGTGTGGTTCAGTTCAGGAGAAGAATGAGAGGAAGGTAGGGGTAGTGCTTGACACTGAGATTTTTTTTACCCATCGCATAAATAAGTATAATAATTTTTTTAATTCTTTGAAACTGGAAGTTAAATGATTATTTCTCTTTAACGGTTTTTCTTAAAAATATCTACTCTTCGATTTTCTTTTTTTCTATCTTGGTTTAGAATCTTCGGGAGTTGATGTAAAATGTTGTATGTTTCTATGACATAAAGAAGATTCAGTCTGGTGGGATGTATTTTTTTGTTAAATAAATTTTGTATTTTATTCGTAAACGTAGCCGATCATGTCTGAACTTTTAAAGTCAGCGTTCGGCTACTTTAGCAGCAATAATGTAAATGGTCAAGAAAATGACTTTGTTGGAAAATGGGTAGAAATTGGAAATGTCAAATTGATGGTTAAACGAGTCATAGCAGAAGGTAAGCTAGTTTGACAGATCTGGGTTGCTTGCGCTTTCCGGTTTTTTTTCTTCTATACAAAACGTGGCAAGTTTGGACTTAACGGTTATACTGGCCAACGTTTTATAATGTTATAATCTTACGCTTTTCATTATCATATTTGTAATCACTGCATTATCATGCAACTCCCTCGAAAGTTGAGTACTAAATTAACTGAGGTCAAAAATTTTTTCTAACTACTCGTTTGTGATTAATTAACAGATACGCTGAAGTCTTGAGAATTATGTTAATATTGTCGATATATCTGATTGAAACTTACGTACCCACTAGTACCTTTTTGTTAAAAGAATTTTATCTTTTAAATGCTACGTTATCTTTTTTATAAGAAGGCACTCTAAATATTACGTAAGTTATGTTTCTTTGTAAACAAGAAAGTTTACATTTACATCTGACGACTAGGTATACCATCACAACTCCTGCTCAAGAGTGTGATCATTGAGGTCATAGCCTGAGTGACCTGGGAACATTTGACCATGCATGGTGAAAAATTGTTCATACTGCAGAACTATTCTAGATCCTGATTCCATAAAACTATAAATGGCTTCACCAAGATAGTGTAGCTTATGTCATTACCACCCGTACATTTGCGGAAATATGGGGTTTTTGAGTGGCTAAGAATAAACATAGTATTTTTCACTTTATTTTAATATTGTGCTTTTTCGGTTTAGTAAACTGGATTATATTCCCCCGGACTCCACTCTGTTTTGTGATACCAATATTTAATTATCGAAGAAATGATGTCTAGATGTTACAACTTATGACATGAAATATAAGAGTGCGCTAGAATTAACAAAATTTTATGGTGAGAAATAGTAGTTGTGGGAAATTTTAATTTTGAAAATAAAAATACCCGTACCACAAAAAGACTGGGTAGGACTTCAGACTACTTCACGATACAGAGTAAAAAGTTATCCCTAAATATTGAATGTTTAACAAATTAAATACTGTTATCGCAAAGTAAATTAGACAGGGTGGAACTATAGTCTACTTTCCAAAAAAAATTTACTGCAAAATTTAGTAATTTTTAAAACCTGTATTGCAATACATACTAGACAGTAGTGGACTGTTTTCTATAATTAAAAATATCCAAAAACTATTTTGCACAATAAAATATGTAAAAAATTCTGCATTTACTATTCTTTACTCAAAGCATCCATATTCGACTGGTTGGTCCATTGGACCATATGTGTAGTAATGTTGTAACCAACTATAACACACAGTATCATGTGTATCAAATGTAATCAGAATTCCTTTATACGTCAGGTTACCTGCTACCACACGTAACAAGTCTGGGTGCTTCATAATGCTTAAAATTATCCCTATCAAGGGTTGACACTTGGATTTGGATGCATAGTATTTATTCACATACTGTACCCTTACTCTCCACACCTTTATTTAACAGTCACGCTTATTTCTTCCATACACATGACATGATTCTACGTATGTACATATACTTGCCATACTCTCTTAACTTCCATCTTCTGTACTTTTACGTCTCGTGTACCATTGTTACACAGTTTATTTCCAATATCTATGTGTTCGTTGCCTTATTTTTCTTTATTTACTCCACTTACATTTCATATAACTCGCACAATCTTACCTTCCATTTCTACTAAAGACTTGGAAAACAGTCAAAACTCATTATTTTCTACTACACTGATACCAAAATATGAAAAACCACTATCTCAGTGCTGTTATTTGCCTACTTGTGTGATGTCATTCATTTCCCCAACTTGCCGCAATGCATTCTAGAACTGACCCCATACTGCTTCTGGAATATTGTATGTGAAAGAGATGTCCAAAGAGAGACCAAATTGAACTAACCCAAAACAAATACAGGACTCATAACTATACATACTACATAACTATCAGTTAGTCATTAAAAAATTGTTTTCTATAAAAATACAAATGAGTCATATTTTTTCAATTCATTGTTTTTTTTTTCTGGTCAAGTTCAGGAAACAATGCAGTGTATATTACAATTGTTTATTCTGTTATGAAATAAAGATAAAGGGGAAATGTCTGTCATAAAAGTAGGTCAATGAAAGAAAGTTGGTGGTTGAAGTAACAAAAGGTTTATTATATTAGTTTCAATAAAATAGAGAATAATGATGTGTTGTTGGTATTCCAGTTAATATATTGGTTGTAGAATTTAAAGATCGGATGGGAGATGAGTTGTATTGAAATAACAAATGGTATTAGAATAGTGAAATAGGAGATTAAGTAAGTATGTAGGGGTTGTGATGACATAAGCGATGTCATGTTTGTGATGTCATTTGCATTGTTGTGAAATCCATCAAAACTACTCACCATTTATTATATAATGGTAATGTATTGTCAAATGAGGTTTACAATTTAGAAGTAAAATAAATTTATATATTATGTTTTTTTAATATATTAGGTACGAAGTTTCACAGCAGTGTTCGATCAGACCATATAACTGGCTGTAAAGCATTGTGTCTAGGTAGCGGTGGTACAGCCAGAAGCTGTTTGCAAATCTTGGAGTGGTATGCCTATGGAATATTACAATTTTGCTGCCTTAACAATGAACTATGTGCATAGTCTTTATAAAGGTAAACCAGGTTTACCAATTTTTTACATTAAATTTGTGTAGTTCCTTTAATTGCCATAATTTCATGGTACACATATGGTTAAAATTTTATACGTGGTTTATAATACAAAGCATACACAATAATAACACTAAAACCATTAAGATATGCTAATTAATATTTAATTTAGGATTATATTGATGAATATTAATACAAAACTTTAAAATTTTGCTGGTATTCTAAAATTGTGTATTGTATTATTCTAATGTATTAACATTAACATATTGGACTCACTGAATGCATGTGTACAGTAACACGATTTCACTGTGGGCTTGGGACAAAAGTGAAAAGAAAAAAGAAGAAAAAAAAATCCGTAATTTGTATTTAATTTAACAAAATGATCAATATGAATTCAATACATGCAAGAGTTGTAATCCGTGGACAATTTTAAAGATGGCCATTTGTTTTGTGATACTCAAATTTTTTTTTAGGCGATGGCGGTTAACAGAAATTAATGGTTAAGGGGGTGCATCCCATTTCAGGTCATGATTTTATATTTATATTAATCACTGATCAACTTTTAGACTTTTTAATTGTTTAACTTTCAGGAACATGAAAAATATATACAGCGCATACTTTTTGGATAATTAGCTGCCAAAGTTACATTTCAAACATTTTTGGTTTGTACAAACAAGGAGAATTTAATTTATTGCAGAACCAAAACTTTTTAGGTTTAACTGCAATGCCACTGGCTACTTCATGATATGGTTTGCATTTCTATCACAAAAACTGATTTCATGTTTTTTGGCTGTCAAAATCGTAACAAATTTGAGAATTTATAAATGCCAAGTAAAATTAATTAATATTTTCTGAAAGAAATTCAAACCATTTCTTGAAGTAGCCAGTGGCATTGCACTTAAACCTAAAAAGTTTCAGTTCTGCATTAAATTAAATTCTCCTAATTTGTACGACCCAAAAACGTTAAAAATGTAACTTTAGCAGCTAATTATGCAAAAAGTACATGCTGTATATATTTTTTATTTCGTGAAAGTTATACAATTGATAAAGTCTACAAGTTTACCTGTAATTACTGTAAATATAAAATCTTGACCTGAAATAGGAGGTACCCCCTTAATCAATGTGTTACTCTTATTTTTGAATCTGGCAGTGGCTTCAGATGGGAAGATGCAGTGTTGTGTTGTGTTCTGATTGCACAGCCTGCACGGGAGACTGTGTGGCACGTCACACAGTTCTCGCAGGATCAGGGTCGGTGCGTTACGTGCGTGTTTGTTGTTTGCAGGTGGCTTTGCGTTTGTGTTTGTGGCACAAGACCCAGCAACGGGGAAGGAGTACGCCCTCAAGGTACCTACCGCACTTTGTAGGTTGTAGTTGGTTCGCTAGAATTATGTGACTACAAGGGTTTTATTAAACTTTTTTACATTCTAGCTCTTTTATTGTTTTGCATATTGTGTGGTTACCTGTTTATCACGTGGAAATGTTATTGATATAATGTATTATTATATCTTTGTAATTAATTTTCTTGAAGCTGAATGTGTGAATAGTGATAGGCTAGGGAAGCAACCAGATCCAAGCAGTAACCCTTAATGTTGCACTCAGTGAGGAAAGAGAAAATCTACATGAGCAGGAATATTTTTTATTAATTTTTTTAATTTATTTATTTTGTGATTATAACATGCCTATCTACAACAAGAATGCCTTAAATGACAGGCACCAAGACAAATATACAATTACAACAAAAAAAATACATGAAATCAAAATATAAGTACACAGAATAGGACAAAATTCAAAACAAAACAGGACAATACATAAAAAACAAACATTGAATCTATCGTGGATTGTATATAATTAATCTAGGGCAATGAATTAAGGTAAGCTACTTACTTCAACCGAGAAAATAGATAACATAACACATTATATTAGGCCTACAATGTTTTTATTATTTTAAAAGAGGAAATAAAATATACTAATTTTACTGTTTAGAGACATATTATATATGTGCTAGTGATGAATATTAAGTGATAGTACAAATTTTTTTACAGTTTATTATTATTATTATTATTATTATTATTATTATTATTATTATTATTATTATTATTATTATTATTATTTAATAAAGGAATTAAGCTGTTATTTTTATTAAAGTTTTGACTATGCTAAATAAAATATTGTTATTGTTTAATGTGCATAACAATGGTTGGTAATGACTGTTGAAAGAGAAAATTTTTATCTCTGTGTTTTCAAGAACATAATTACTTTTTAATGTATTATCATAAAAGTTTTTTTTACAAGTAGTGCATCTCATATATCTCTTCTATATAAGTACCCAAGAAAAGAGTGTAAATCAACATCATTATTAAATTCTTAGGTAAATATGTAGTTGAACGGTATTTGCGAAAAAAAATTTTAAAAATCCGAAAATACCTTTATTAGATGCTCTTCAACTTCCTCTTTTCATTAAAAGTGGCGAAGGTAAGAAATTCCAAATACTTTAGGAGATATCGAATTTTTAAATTTCATCATATGTAGTTGAGCGATATTTGCGAAAGAAAATGTTAAAAATCCGAAAATACCTTTATTAGATGCTCTTCAACTTCCTATTTTCATTAAAAGTGGCGAAGGTAAGAAATTCCAAATACTTTAGGAGATATCGAATTTTTAAATTTCATCATATGTAGTTGAGCGGTATTTGCGAAAAAAAATGTTAAAAATCCGAAAATACCTTTATTAGATGCTCTTCAACTTCCTCTTTTCATTAAAAGCGGCGGAGATGAATTCCAAATACTTTAGGAGATATTGAATTTTTAAATTTCATCATATGTAGTTGAGCGGTATTGGCGAAAAAAAATGTTAAAAATCCGAAAATACCTTTATTAGATGCTCTTCAACTTCCTCTTTTCATTAAAAGTGGCGGAGATTAGAAATTCCAAATACTTTAGGAGATATCGCCGTTCTTATTTTGCTATACAAGACCTGTAATCAATCGACCACCGCCATTTTTTTTTATTGCCATGTGTTTGTGAATGCCTAATTAATGAAAATGGTTGATTAGGTCTGGTCAGTTACATTATAAATACTTTGAAACTAAGCGTACATTAAAAATAATATGAATTAATGAAAATGGTTCTTTAGTTTTAAAGTATTTATAATGTAACTGACCTGACCTAACAAACCGGGATAAATGATGAACAGTAACAACTCACGTAAAATTTTTTTGTTACTTATTACTTGCGCAACAATAACAAATAAGACTTTAAAATTATAAACGTTAAAAACTCTCCTAAGTTGGAGGCGGTAATTAAACACAGTTTTAAACAATAAATGAACTAAATAATCACGTATTGGTTCATTTGAATTCTGGCCTATCACGAACAATCACGTGACATCATTATCCAATAAAAAAATAGATACTCGTAAACAAGAAACAATGTTGAAAGCCACATGAATGCACTGAAATAATTGTGATGAAATTTAAAAATTCGATATCTTCTAAAGTATTTGGAATTTCTTACCTCCGCCGCTTTTAATGAAAAGAGGAAGTTAAAGAGCATAGAATAAAAGTATTTTAAGATTTTTAACATTTTTTTTCGCAAATACCGCCCAACTACATATTTACCAATTCTTATTTTGACTTATAATTTTGATTAACTTATTTTGGACTTTTTCTAGTTTATCACTGTCTGTTTTGCTAATGGTATTAAAAATTGTAGAACCATAGTCTAGTTTGGATCTAACTAAGGATGTACAAAGAATGAGAATAGAATCTAATTTAGTTGAATTAAATGTAATATATTTAATATGTGCATGAGTTCTATTCACGCTTGATATTAAAGTTTGAATATGATGATGGATGAATAGTATAGAATCAAGATATATACCTAATATTTAACATGATGGATTTTTTAATAGAATAATTTAAAAGTTTGTAATCAAAGTTAATAGAATGATACTTTCTAGTGAAAGTTATGGTAGAGGTTTTATTCTTACATTCAACCATATTTGAGTTACACCATCTAACGATAGCAGTGATTAACAAGAAAAAAATTACTCATTCGACAGGTGTGTTGTTGAAGACTACAGTTTAAGATTAGACAAACTGCGAAGAATAGACGTTAAATGCAGATTTGATGATTCTCGTGTTTTACGCCTTACTTCTTACTACACATCTGCCTCCCCTCGTCATATTGTTGCCACTCGACACATCTTCCCACTTTACCTACACAATGTTGGCTTTTTCTAATGTTTGCGCCTTCTTCTAATATTTTCCATTCTTTGCTGTTAGTTGCCACTGCAAATTGCTGCCACTCTTTGCCATGTTTTAAAACCTTTGCCTCTGGTCTAATGCATGTGGGGGCCACACACTCAAGATTTTTATTTTTTTCCTCTTAAATATATCAATTTCTTAATTGTTAACTGCATTCAAATAAATTATTCATGTATGCTAGCACTAGGGAATGAAATAAATTCAGGCATGTTGTCATTTGGTCTTTTTCTACACTTATGTCATATAAAGCAGGCACAATTATTGTCAAATTCTTTGAAGGAGTTGGAGTGACAAATGTTTGTTGTATTAGTCAAAAAAACACCCGGGCACATTTACATTTGCAGAAGAAAATAATATATTGTGGTGTTTGTATTTACTATCCCCTACCTGATTTTTTTTCCCCCTTGTGGTTGTCTTCAAATAAAGAAATTTGTTTGAATTTTAAAATTTTTTTCATGTTTTCCAGAGATTGCTGGCAGCTGATGATGCTGCAAACAAGAACATCATGCAAGAAATAACGATCCTTGTATCCTTGTAACTGATATGAGATCACGTTGGTTTTTCGTGTTGAAAAGATGTTGTTTCAAATACAAAAGTTTTGAACGTGCAAAACAATGTTACAATAGGCATTGGAAGAAATTATATCAGTATAAAGTATGTGTATGAAATTGGAATTGTTCTATTTCGTGTTTGCTTTTGGATTATTGGAGTCAGTTGTTGTACAGTCATGGACAGTTCTAACAAGCTGGAAGTCAGTAAGTGCCCCTCCACTTCTCATTTGTGTGCTGATAAAGTCATTGACAGCGATTATACACATAGTTCTTGTAGTTGTTCAGGGTGTTAAAATATTTTGAGGCCCGAAATAGTTGTAATTGGGGTATTGCTAATACAGAAATTCAACTTAAAGGTTCAGCATTAAAAGTTATGGCATGAAATATCATCTTAGAAATTAACCATATCAGAAACCATTTTAGAAAAAAAAAATAGTACATATTTTTTTTTGGTTGCATGTAATGTAATAAAAACATACAACATAGTCACGCTTATCCGAACCCTGCCAATTTGAAAACCTGGCTAATCCAAACAAATTTAGGGTAAAATTTTTTAAAAATTATTTAAAAAATTTATTTTCAATGTTTATAAAGACATATTTTACTACACGATCTTGTATTACAATACAGATTTGGCTAATCTGAAAATATGGTAATTCGAACAGGTGTCGACCCCAGTTTGTTTGGATTAGCCGGACTCTACTGTATATTGTTTTCAACCAGAACCAGCTGTTAATGGTTATTACCAAAGAAAAATTAGTACTTGGACAATTCCGACAGTTATAATTAAGTTGATTGAGAAAGCAATAAGCGGCCACAGCTCAGAAGCGTTCACAGGGTGTTGTTCCTTACCGACGCCCAGAAGAGGTTGTCGGGCCACCCCAACATCATCCAGTTCCACTCGGCAGCCTTCATCGACAAGGCCAAGTCCGGTCACGGGATGGGCGAGTACCTGCTGCTGACAGAGCTGTGCTCAGGTAACGGCAGCACTCGCATGACTTGTGGAGTCTCCGGTGCATTCTCTCTGTGCCTCCCTCCTGAAGCTGTGCAAGTGTTGATGTGAGAAGTCATACACGTGACGTTTGACACGTCCGCCATTTTGGCCTTGGTCGTCATGTTGTACTGTGACACAGACACCACAGCAACATAGAATATCTGTGGTCTTGGGAAGTCCAACACTCCAGTAGATCGCAGATAATGTTAGAACTTGATGGCCAACTCCTGATGTATGTATTGGGACATGTCAATTTGTTGAGTTTTTTTTTTTAATTTTGTTGTAACATGATTGTGTTGTCGTTCTGGGCAGTTTTTCTGCTTCATTTTGTTCTTTGGATGACAAAATGTTGTCAGAGCCTTCTCTTACGACCTTAATGGTTTTACAATTACGTGCACGTTATAATGGTTTTTCCTGATTTATTAAGATATTAAAAAAATAAATAAAATTTTTTTTTGCTGTAATATAGTAAAACAAAGTTATAGCTGTAAAGACAGACCACTTATTCAATGAGTTTGTAATTATTATGTTTTTGCCAGGCACATGGTCACATGGTGTGTGGTCATAGGTTGATTCAGAGGGGCACCGGGGGCATGTGCCCACCTCTTCCTTAAGGGTAAAAGTTTCAGTGTGTTGGATTTGTAAATAGTGCTTACCCTAGATTTATGTTAACTAATCCAAGTGTTGGACGCTTCAAAATTCAAATATGGCGCCATTTTCCTGCCATTAACTCAAGCGATCCTGGTGGCCACCAGGAAAGACTCAGTGGTTCATCTGGTACCGGCGTCATCGGACGTCCGGCTATCGTTTTTGACTTTCATGTTATCTGGTTACAGTTTCAGTACGAAACACAGTGGATAATAATATTTTTAAAATAAATTTTGGGGCAATTATTATATTCGGTATTTATTGAAAATGTGTGTAGACTCGGTTGTTTGCCCCTCGCTCCCGGCCCTGTGTCCGCCCGAGGGTGCCCCGGGCGTGGGGAGAGTGCGGTAAGGAAGCGCGCCGTGCTGTGTGTTGGCCAGGGGGCAGCCTGGTGGACGTCCTGTCCGCGCGCAGCACGGCTCTGCCCCCGGACGTGGTGTGCCGTGTGTTCTGGCAAGCATGCCGCGCCGTGCAGCACATGCACGCCCAGACGCCCCCCGTCAGCCACCGCGACCTCAAGGTACAACGCCCTCGCCGGGCTGCCCGACTGCCTCGTTGCGAGACATCTCTAGGACGCAGGGAAGGAGTGAGCCGTGCCATAGGGCGACAGTGTCATAAATTATTTTGCTTCTGTTATTTTTTTTGTGCATTATTTTAAATAAATTCGTAATATACCAATATTTAATTATTAGGGGCAGGCATTTTTCGCGAAAAGATTTGAACACCTATTGGACTGCAACTAGGTATACCCGCACCTGTGGTTTCTTCCTTGTGATTGGCGACAGTCTGCGAGAGAGGTCATTGACTTATTTGACCGAGCCAATCAGGACGTGTTTACTTCCTCATTGACTCACTGTGATTGGTGTTGCTACAATCGATATGTACCTGGGAGAAACTCACCCAATCACGAAACACGGACTGTGCTATAGTGTTTTAACTTTTATCTAGTCTCAAGATCTTTTCGCGAAATCTGCATGCCCCTATTAGTAATTATTTACAACAGGTTTTTTTCTTCTAGTAAACAAGTAATTTTTTAATGGCTTTTTTGAACTTAAAGGCAATTTTTTTGTCAGTCGAAGCATGTACTGAAATCATGTGGTATACAGTTTTGTATTAACTGTTCATATGTAGCTGTCATCTTATAATATTTATTTTTAGCATATCAAAATGAAAGCAATAAAAATTCTTTTTTCCAAAAATCATTGACACCTGAGTTTTCCAGCAGTTTAGAAAAACCTAGTTCTTGTTGATTTATTAAATATGTACAGAAAATAAAAGAGTTTAAAGAATAAGGCTACATACAAAATGGTTTACCACATTACTTCATGCTTTCAGTACATGCTAGGATTGACACAGAAATTTACCTTTAATCTCATAGAACCATAAATACGGACTTGTTTAGTAGAAGAAATCCTGGATAAACAATTAAATATGGTTTTTCTGATTGTATTTAAAATTATTTGCAAAACTATAGATAATATAAGCAAAATAGTTTAGGGTACTGTTGCCCTTAAGGGCCATCCTGACATTAGCCTGGAGTATTCTAGGGCTTGAATATAAATATGTGCCATTGCTTCCAGTGTAAGCCAGCGACTGTGTGGTGGGACTCAGGCATAGCAACGTTACATCATATTACAGCAAGTGTACGACCCTTTGTTTACTCTTGTGTTATTTGAAACTTTTGTGTTGATGCTGGTCAGTATTTCACTGGTGTAAAAGAACATATTGTGTGACATGATTGCAGTTTTTTTCTGTCAGGTTCAGTTGTAGGAAACATTTTTGTTCGGAAACCTTGTTAAATGCACAACTGCTTCCTGCATCCTTGTGTGTCATGCGTTCCAGATAGAGAACTTGTTGATCGGAGCGGACGGGAACATTAAGCTGTGCGACTTTGGCAGTGCCACCACGCTGACGTACCACCCAGACCCTTCCTGGTCAGCCAATCAGAGGTCGCTTCTGGAGGAAGAGGTACCAGTTCGCGCCATGCTTACCATAATGTTCTCAGTTAAAAAAAAGTGCACTTGTGCTGGAAAGAGAATGTTTCCGAGTTGGCAAAGTAAGTCAGGACGGGACATAGTTTGTTTGGAATAGTAATCATCCCTTGGCTTGAGTTTTAGAAGTTTTGCCAATTTGAATGAAATTAGTCATTGAATAGATACTTTAAAAAATGTAAGTGGTCATTGGTTGACTCACTGCCACATGAAGTTTAGCTCCAAGTTACATAATCTGCAACTATTAAAAATAAAATACATCATACAAAAATATTGAAGATATTTTTTTTTATCAGGTGTTCAGATAGTAAAACATTAATCTCACTTCTGTTTACATTGAAATGTGGCAAGACTAAGTAATGCCATGTTCCATCGACTGCTACAAGACTGACGAACGGAGCCTGTGTGCGGCAGGTGGCCAGGTTCACGACGCCCATGTACCGCGCCCCGGAGATGGTGGACACGTGGAACAACTACCCCATCACTCCGGCGTCGGACGTGTGGGCGCTGGGCTGCGTGCTCTACACGCTGTGCTACATGCGCCACCCGTTCGAGGACGGCGCCAAGCTGCGCATCATCAACGCCAACTACAGCATCCCGGCCGGCGACACCAAGTACTCCTGCTTCCACGACCTCATACGTAAGGGTCCTCTAGACCGGTGTGGGTGCGATATCCAGTAGGAATCAAACATTAACATGCACAAGACTTTTTCTTTTAAAAAAAAAAAAGTAATTTTTATTTACAACACACATAATTTCTGGATGCTTCATATAGGTAGCTTGAAATGGTGAGTAGCACTTGTTATAGAAATTTGTGAATCCCTGCAATTAAAATTGGTGAAAGCATTTGTTCCATTCACAATTCATTTTCTTGTTCGGAATCTTGCCTTGCTCTCTTTCTTCTCTCATGTTCCTTTTTTACTTTCACTTCTGAAGATTTTTACAGACTGAAAACTAATACAGTGATTCAAAACTTGAAAGACTGATGTATCTCATCTTCAGAATAAAACAAAAAAAAATTTCATCAAACATAAAAGACTCTAGACTAGTGGATAGAGTTATAATTAGGCTTCTTTTTTTCTTTTATGAAACGCATAGATATTTCAGTACAGCACATACATTAAAGAACACACATATATGACTATAAAGAGTTTTTTTATCATTACATTACAATTTGGTTGCACATATATTTATTAAAGTAATTTTCTAATAGTTAATAATAATAAAAAAGATGAGCAAGTAGGGGGTAATTTACAAATTAAAATTCACATTTAAAGGCTCAATGGATAATTCAAAGATAGAAACATTCCTCAGGTAACAATGATAATTCTAATTGTTTATGTTGGTAATTATTATTGTCATGTAAGAATTTTTTTTTTATCCCAGACTGCGGTTTAAGTAATTTTAGTTGTGCCCTTATACTTTTTGTATTATTTTTACTAGGGATGCAAGAGTACTCAAAATTTTGGGTCAAGTTTAGTTTTAAGTAATCGATTTGAGCCTAAGTTTAGATCTAAAAAATTTTGAGTAGTTCACTGTTTCGTTTAGGGGAACTAATAAAACATTCATTTATGAAACATCATGAATACAAACCTGGAGTAATCTAGGATTATATACCTAGTAATTGTGAAGCTCTTACAATGCTGACTTAAATGACATATAACTATGAAATTCCTTCTCTATGGGAGTGAAAAGTGGTAAATTCATTTTATTAATAATAGAAAATCATAGGAGGTATGTCATAGACACACGAACAGTGAGTTTGTTTCATTTCTCTATGTTCGCCACATGGTTATATGGTAAAGGTCTGGAAACTTCCTATCCTTCTCCTTGGCGAAACCCATCTGCTTAGTGAAGCTCGCTGCTTCTAGCAAACTAAAGGTTCTAATAACAGTTTAGTTTAAAACTTCATCGGGTTGTCTTGAATTTGAGCTTACAAAGTGAAGCTGAAGATTGGCGTCCTAGTTTTGGTGATGTGTAGCCTTGATGCACCAATATTGTGGAATAAATGGGATGTTACCATTTTTTGAGTATATGTCCGACAGACTTGAAACTCTGTAGTGATAGTCCTCATATTGTGATGTGTTCAGCCCAAGCAACGCTGGGTACTTCAGCAAGTATATTTTATCGGGCAAATTAAATGCTACAGCACCCACCAAGCAAAAGCATAATATTGTTTTACGGTACATGTACCCTGAATATTGTTTGCAATTATGCAGTTAACACTATGATAGGGATTCAAATACCATCAAGAGTAGGGATGGTGATTTTTCGCGAAATACATGCGAAAATATGCTAAATTATATTTTTTCCGCTATAAAATGTGAAATCTAGACACTTCCGAGATAAATGCAAAATCAAGGTAAAAAACGTAGATTCGTCTTCACTGTACACAATTTATTTACCGATTGTATTTCGTTTCAGTTCAGTATCAAAAGAAACCATCATTTTATGGCACATTCAGCACAAGTATGTTATCGTCACGTCATTCAAAACAACTATTGTTCGTAAATATAGAATCAAGAATGGCCATCCGTGCCTCGCGATTGTAAACAAAGCAAAGAACAACTAGCTGGAAGATTGTCTGTCATCTTGCAGAGTACAAGTTTTTAGGCCACCATATTGCGACATCTCTGCTTCGCCGCGCTAACAATTGTAAGTCCCATTTTCTGGCTGTGTTTCACGTGAAAGCCGCGTTCTTGTGTAGTCTGTGGAAGGTAGTGTGTTTACAAATACGTGCATATACTCGTGAATGTGTTGTATACTGTTATTTCTCGTGGTAAAAATGGGTCGAAACGTAATTTCCATTCGCGATCGCATAAATGAATACAAAAGTGAACAGTTCTACGAAAGTGATACGAATATTTTAATGTGCAATTTATGTAATCGCCGTCTGGAGTGGAGAAAAAAAAAGATGTACTTGAAAAACACATTAAATCTGTGGGACATCAGGCTGCAAAAAAAGATTCACCGATAAATGGGATGAAGAAAAAAAGTCGGTAAAACGGCAAGCAACTGTTTCTGGCATGATCGAAAACCAAAAGAAGGCGAAAATTGAAAAAAACGAAAAAACTAGTTTCAATATTATTTATTATTTGTGCACTCTACATCAACTATGGCCATGAACACGGCTAAAAAATATTTATTGTAATTTTATGTATTCAATTTATTGCACTCATAAGTGCTAAAAAGTTGTTTGGAAACCTGCCAAGATAGGCTATCTTTGTAGTTGTGCTAGATCTTTATTTCTGTGGTTGTTAATAATTAATGTGTGTATTATTTAATGCTTTTTAAAAATATACTTTTCTTCACTAATGTAAATTGAGAGAATTAGCTAAATCTTGTTTTTAAAAATGCTACAAAATGCTAAATTTCAAATTCAAAATGCTAAATGTTATTATTTTAAATGCTATAAATCACCATCTCTAATCATGAGTTATAATGTACATTGTTTGCTGATTGCTCAACATCAAAATCTGCTACTTGTGCACCCCTAATTTATACCAATGCAGTCTTTTCTTATAGTTGCTATTTTTTTACTACTCACATACATTTTAAATAACTTACAAGAACTACTAAATTATGTACAGTAGAATCTCGTTATAGCGAGCACGGTAATAGCGAGAACACGGCTATAACGAGGTATTTTTGAGGAATTTACGGCGTGATCGCTTGAAGTGCGCTTTTGTTATTTGTCTGCTTTATCTCCACCCCTCTCGCTCGCCACTAGACATCTTGCCGTTGACGCCTGTCACATTCTTCAGCCGTGCAGTCGCCACCTAAGTGCGTGGCTTTAAAAATAGAATCCTGTCCTTTCTTTTATCAAACTTCCGTTAGTTATCTGTGCCGTGTGTAGACAAAGTTTGATATTGGAACAGAAACAACGTAATTTTTACAAATTAGAAATATGTATGTTTTTGTTTTTATAATCGCGTATATTTTCACGTTTTTTTTGTTATCTTAAAAGAGATAATATTAAAAAGCCGCTCTAATGAGATTTAATTGTTTCTTGGTTAACAAAAACTATTAATTGTTTATATTCTATTTATTATTATTTACGCGACGTCATACTGTACGCCAACGCAATACGACTGGATTCGTTGCTGCAACATAACATAGCAAATTATGCGGTATCAGAAGTAACGAGTAACGTAACGATAGTAGCGAGTACTAATTGTTATAGTAACGAATACATACGGGTACACATTTTTTCGTTACTTTTACACCTCTAGTAGGCACTACCGTATTTGTTTCCGAATCGCTAGGACAGTTTTCTTGTAACTTTTGTTTCGGTCAGTTGTTGGGGTATTTGTCCGGGAAAGGGGTGGTGATGGTTTGAGTTTAATCACAAATTTATTTATCAAAAAAGTTGACAGGTTTCTTTAAATGAAAAAGTATAGTTTTCCAGCGACTATTTCGTTTGAGGCGTATGTGCGTTGCCGCACTCCTGCTTTTTTGTAAGGAATTAAATCGTCGCGCTATACTAGCACCACCTGTAGCAACATCCCGAACCAACATGGCTGCCAGCAGACAGCCCGCGTCGACAATAGATAGCAGGCCAATGCTGCGTCGGCCGCGGGCTGAGATACTATACTTACGTGGCGTGGTAGGGTATTCTGGTTATTTTGACGCAATCGGTGATCGCATCCGTACTTATGGGGTATCGTTTTAAAGAGAATTCACACATCTGCTCACAGAAATTAAGATTTCGTTAATATAACCTGTTATTTTCCAGTTATACAGGTTTAAACACAATTTTTATGCTATTTTCGGTTAATTTTTATTTTTTGTGGGCCAAAATTTGTCCAATTCGGTTATAGCGAGGACACGGTTATAGCGAGGATCAAACCCGGAACCGTGACACCTCGCTATAACGGGACTCTAGTGTACCTATGTAATATAGGTAGCACTGCAGAAATAATTTTTATTTTATATAATATTTAATGATTATATTTAGTAATAATTTGTTTATTTGGTTTTATAAGCTCTGATTTAACCAAATTGGTTAGCTATGTAAATTTTTATTTTATGGAAATTCTTAGAAAAACCCTAAGAGATCCTGGAAATGAACCTGTAATTTAGTTTTGCCAGAAGAACGGCTACTCTGTTAATGTTTTGAGGCAGAAGCGAAGAGTCCAGCCGCGGGCTCACATACTTGCACGTGCAGGGGGCTGCTTCCACGTGAACCCCGCTCAGCGCATGAGCGTGTCCGACCTGCTGGAGCGGCTGGCGGCCATCGCGGAGAGCCTCGGCTTCAGCCTGAAGGAGCCGCTGGGCCTGGAGGGGCGGTCCCTCGACAGCGACCCTCCCGACGGCCAGGACGGGCCCGGTGAGCAGCCTTCGCTTTCATGGCGTCCTCGTTCTGGTGCAGATCTACACGTCAAGCAAAAATGTTTCAAGTCTTTAACAGGCACACAATACTCTTTTGTAATCCAGGAGACACCCTTTACTGTAGAAGTACCATTATTTGCCGATTATCTTCAATTAAAAATAATGATTATAAATTACCTAAACATTATTGGCCCCTCATGATGGAGCAGGGATGCTCGGCGCACGTGTTCCAGGTGCGGACAGGAACGCGGCGAGTGCGACGGTGAACAACAACGATGAGCCGGGGGAGGGCCGCAAGGTGCCCCAGCGCCCGCCCCCCCGGCCGCCCAGCGCCCCCCGCCCCCCGCCCCCCAACCCCTCTCCCGCCCACAGGGCCCCGCCCCCGCCCCCGCCGGCCTCGGGGGGCGGCATCTTCTCCTCGCTGCGCGGTGGCGCCGGCAGCTTCTTCAGGAACCTCAAGGACACGTCCAGCAAGGTCATGCAGACTGTGCAGCAGTGAGTCACGCTCCATTGACATCTACCTACGCCTGTAGGCTGTCACATAAGTGAATTTTATTTTTTTTCCTAAATTGACAATTTTGCCGTAGTAGATCTGTTTTAACAAGTTGTTAGCTGAGTACTCGTTATTTTTTTTTTCCTTTAATTATTTACCTTGATATTAACACAAATGATTTCACCATTATAAGTATTCCTGGTTTTGTAAAGTTTTACTTTTTGAGTCCCTTGGGTTATCAGTGTTTCATGACCTTTCAGGGGCTTCCGTATTGAATGTTGTGTTAAGACATCATACATATACTGTCACCAAAAACAATATTGAAAGGAATCTGTGCTGAAGTAGAAATGCTAGCTCGTAGAAAAAATGAAACAAAAGTGCGTGTGACTAGTGTAAATATCTCTCCCAAAAGACAGTTTGTGCTGTTTTGTCATCATTGCTGTGTCATTACGAGCCTGCGTAGTGCTGATCCCCCAATTGTAAATGATATTGAATGGAAACCCGGGAGTGTGACTGGGACGGACGCGCACAGGAGCATCACGAGGTCGGACCTGGACATCAGCTACGTGACGTCGCGTCTGCTGGTGATGCCCTTCCCCGCCGAGGGGCTGGAGTCTGCGTACCGCAGCAACCACGCGGACGACGTGCGAGCGTGGCTGGAGACGCGGCACCCAGGTCCGTGCTGCTACGCGTCCTCTTTTCTTGTATTTGATCTCTACGTTCAATTATTCACGAATATCGATTATTTTTCGAATTGAATTTAAATGTACGGTGAAACTTTTTTTCTTCATATTTTATAGGAGTTCAAGAAAAACTGATGCAAAGTACAATAACATGAAAATTACGTTTCATAATTGTTTTGTTGATCCAACTGATCATATACATAAAAATAAATAATACTTTTATCGTATTATTAAAAATCACTGATTAGTTGTTACATTTAAAAAGAATGTGTAGTTTATAATGCAAACAATAAACCATAATTTCTCAAATCTTTTTAGCTGCATATGTTGTTTTGATTTATATTTTTCATAATTAGTTTTATTATGTATGTATATCTGTTGCTAACAAATAATGAAATCAATTATTTAATTTGATACGTTGGATACATCTAATTATTTACAAATATTGAATATTTTTTCCAATATGCCACACTTTGAGGAGACTTGTCCCTACAACTGCAGTGGAACTTTCTTACTGTAATTTCCTGAGTAATGAATATGAATAATTTTGAACACTTTTATTAATGGTTATGTGTAATTTCAAACCTTAAATATTAATGATATTTTCAAGAATTTTCTTTGTAGGGTTTTGCTCTTTTTTACTTGCACTTACACTTCAATGCCTCAGTTGGTACTGTACAGGACTGTGCGGTTCTGGTTTTCGATTGGTCGGTTTGGTTTTAGTTCAATTTTACATCAAGATTCTGGGTTCTTGGTTCTGTTTTCCAGTCTTATAAAGAAAAAAAAATTTAATTCTGGGTGTTACACTAAATTTATATGAATGATGTTCATTGGGTAATTATTTGTTATTAAAAAAATACAGTAAAACTGTGTACACTCTTTGCACTAGCCTAAAACTTTGTTGTTTAAGTATTTTTAAGTTAATGAATCCTCAAACCTTAAAATAGGTAAGCGAAATTGATGCTGGCATCAAAATACTGACAGTATAGAGGTATTTGAGAAGCCCTCAATAGAAATGAATTTTATGTTTATTATTTTACTTCTTACCTCTATGACTTTGTCTTAGTCCTGTTATGAATTATATTTACCAGTATTGTATCTCTATGGTCAGGTCAATTTGGTTTTACTCTTTAAGTATTTTCATGTTTTATCTAAGTAATAATTTTATGAAATGTCTTTGCAAACATTTGTTAAACGGCGACGAATAGGAAATGAGCTTACACCTTTTAATATTGTTTTTGGGTCATTACTGAGGAAAGAGTATATGTGATTGGACGCTCGACTGCGCATATATTTTATTTAAAGAATTTAGTATTTCCAGTGTGATTTCGGAGAGTGTTCAATAGAGAAAGCTTTGACTGTTTGAAACAAATTGGAACTTGAGTTTCTGTTCTACTATCATGGGAGAAGGATTAGAGAGAAAGAGCTCCGTGATTTAGTCATAAATGAATGTAAGAATATCACGTAAAACATTGGTACGACGACTGAATAGCTAGAATCTACGTGAAATTGATGATTTTATAATAAATACCGGAACTACACAATGAAGAAGAGGTAGTTACCGATGTTCGAAGCTCTACTAAAGAATCGACGACGACGATAAGTTTTGACTAACAGCATAAATAGAACTGGATCAACGACGAATTAAGAAGAAACGAAGAAAAGGACTATCAATCTTCGATATGGAAGGAGTTCGACAGCGGTAGACGGCATCGTAGACGGTGTACCGGAGGACATCATCCTTCTAGACGACTCCAGGTGACCGACGCCAGTCCTGCTGGAGTACCAGCAGCACGAGAGGAGGTGCATCGAGACGGAGACCCAACCAGCGACATCGGAGGAGAGTGAGATCTAACCAGCAACATCGGAGGAGAGACAGGGGTTCGGAGAGGTTTTCCACAGCCTCTTGGTATTGTAACGACGCGACGAGGTTTGTTTGCCCCATCCCCGAATTAACAAGAACAGCGAGAAGTTACCTGTCCTATTTTAATGGCAAGATATCTTAAACTATGATGTTTACGATCAAGACCTAATTTGAAACTCGCAAAAACAACTTAATACTACTTAACTACGTAAAGACTTGTAGCTTGTACATACTGGACCTGGTTAACTGACATTGATCAGTAATATGTACGATATCAAAGTTAAAATCTGTTAAAGTCATTAATTGTCTTGAATGTTTAAAGAATAGCCCCAGGTCCAGAAGTCTTGAGACAGTTTGATCTACCGAAAGAGACTGAGCTAGTAAAAACAAAGAAAAGACTAATTTGCCAGTTAAAATGTGTTTCAATAATATTTAAAATATTGACTGATAACCAAACTATTATTCAGTGATACAATTACGTAAAACGTAATTAGTTCTGAAAGACATTTAAGTATAACGGATATTGAAATTTTGTTTAATGAAAAACCTATTTAAACATGAATAATTGTCTCAAAGGTATTTGTATGTTGCTTGCTAATCATTGACTCTGTCACTTTTCATGTTACAGTTGGATATGTTGCAAAAGAGTATTGTCACCCATACAACCATGATTTTGACCCTAGTAAAAAGTTAAATTTTCATTATATTTTATTTTTCCGATTGATAACCATACTTACATATCATGTGTATGTTAAACCAGATAGACAGAAATATTTAGCTTGGATTGTCTTGAAAGAATAATTAGTTTTTATTACACTGAGATCAGCAGTCATAGAGAAGTTAATGCTTTTAAACACACTACTTATATTTGTTGATTTTAAGGTCAGAATACTTACACCAAAGAGAAGGAGACATACTGCTAAGGAATTATACGACATTTTATTGTTTGGTATTCACACTGAGTCAAACTACACCAGTACATACAACTTGAGAATAATTTATTTTCACTATCAACATAACAAGACATATTTTAGTTAATATTCTGTAGATGTTAGTAGTTGTGCTACATACACAATCACAGCACTAGTACTTTATAGAGTTTTCACGGCGCCCAACTAGACCACATTTTACATTATAGATATTGGCATTTTAGGAAATATACTCCATAGAGTAATTCTGAAAACACTTCAGAATTTTTGGCGCACAACGTGTAAGCCAACGTTAGGGACTATTTTATGATCTTTTTTTGAACAACTCAAGACACTTTGAAAAATACAGACAGTAATTTTATTTTGTCAAGATGACAGACACAGGTAGGAAGTCATATTTTTTGAGAGGTAGCAATGACACTTCTGACTCTAGTCCTGAACGAGAACCTAGAGAAGTAGTACCAGAACAGCACATCGAGACTACTGGTATGGAGTCACAGCAGGAAATGGAGTTGGGTCATTCGCCGCCGACACCAACTGTTACCCTAGATGCACTGTTCCAGTTCATGAATAAGGAGAAATTAGAACGGGAGCGTAAAGAACAGGAGGAGAAACTAGAACGGGAACGGGAGAAACAAGAACGGGAGCGTAAAGAACAGGAGGAGAAACTAGAACGGGAACGGGAGAAACAAGAACGGGAGCGTAAAGAACAGGAGGAGAAACTAGAACGGGAACGGGAGAAACAAGAACGGGAGCGTATAGAACAGGAGGAGAAGTTAGAAAGGGAACAAAAGGAGCGAGAAAACGCCGAAAGACTAGACAATTTAGTGCAAGTCTTAAATAACACTTTAGGCAGGATTGCAGATGAAACAGCAGAAATCAGGCATGACTTAACTGAAACACAGCACGAGATGCAACAGAAGTTTTCCAGTGTACACACTCGTATTGAAGGTGTAGAAATATTCAGTAAACGCACTGACGATAAAGTAGTACACTTAAGCGAGCGTCTAACAGGAAGGTTAGATATGGTAGAGGCGAAAATAGGGGAAATAGAAAGAGAATCCAGACACATCGCAACATTCTCGCCCCAACTAACGACTCACCACACTAGCGAATGTAATACCGACAAGGAAGACACGCCGGTAAACAAATCGATAACGATAGAAGCCGAGCGAAATCCCGCGAATATTAGTACTGCAATTATGTCAGCAGATCCGGTACTTACACTACACCACCCTTCTAAGAAATGGTTGGATGACGTTCCAACATATTCAGGGAAAAGTAATGAAAACCCTCGAAGATTCTTAAATCAGTTTGGAGAATATTGCCACACATTTAAGTTAACAGACGCAGAAAAATTGAAATGCGTTAGCCACTGCTTGAAAAACACGGCATATTATTGGTGGGAGTTGGCGAAAGATTCTGTACACGCATACGAATCGTTTCAGAAAGCTTTCATATCCCAATTTTGGAATACTCGTATCCAAAGCAATTTGCGAATACAGTTGCATTCTGAAAAATTCGAAAATCGTAAATTTCAAAATTTAGAGGCGCATATCAGCGATATGTATGAGAGAACTCGTTATCTTGATTGCCGTATGGAAGACGAAGAGTTTATTGCCATGATAATTTCGCAATTACCACTCAATTATCAATTACAACTTAGTGGACGGCAATACAGTAATATTGTAGATTTCAAGGAACAACTGTTAACGTATGAACGACTCGTTAAGCTCGATAAAACGGTAACGCACAAAGAAACTAACGAGCGCAAGAACACGAACCAACAGACACCGTTATACAATAACTGGCGTAACCGAAATGAAGGGCAGAACAGCGGACACAAACAACCTCAAATTCACACACTGAACGTTGAAAACTGCGGAAGTAATTGGTATCACAATGGATATCGAGGTCAGCGATATGGTAACGGATTTTATAAACCACAGTACTATCGTCGTAGAAACGAGAAGCGACAAGACAGACGCGAAAATGAATCACAGTGGGAGAATAAACGTCAGGAGGGGACAGTTAATTTCAGAGAGAATTCAGGCGAAAATCGAACAACGAAAGAACGATCGGCAAATTACAATAATCATTCCGGAGGTCAGTACAGCATAAATGCACAAACGTTTGTACCGTCTGAAAAAGGGAACAGCTTTAGCACCACCATTCACGACGCGCGACAAGGAGAAAGAAATTCATATTCTATAGCGCCAAGTCACGAGCAAAGCAACACGGAATGGCCGCGCATGCAATCTAGCAGACGCTCAGATACAAACCAAGGAGGTAACAACACATTTTTGATTTCACCGAATGCAAATAATGGATTTGCTGGATTTGCTAATTTGTCACAAGAGCAAATTAGAGGATTTAAGGACAGTGCGGTAAACTAATTAGGGATGGCGAAAACCCGCTCCGCACGTCAGTCCCTAATTGTAAGTTAGACGGGGCTAGTATAAAATTGGATCCCGACGCAAATGACAAGAATAATTGTCGAAGCATACACACCATTATGTTCAAAGAAAACGAGCGTGAATTTTTACTCAGCGAGCCCACAGAAACCGAAGTTCAAGCGAAACAAGCACTATGTCCGGAGATATCGTTAACTTTAAACGGAGTTAAAGTGCCTGTACTATTAGACAGCGGCGCAGAGATATCCTGCATCAGCGAAGACTGCGTAGCCATGATAGAGAGCACCGGAATATCATTACCGAGAATGCCAGTACCGAGTTTAAAGATTCTAGGAGTTACATCAAGGGCTAGTCCCATCATTAATCGTCAGACCTTATTGGAAGTAGAAGGGTTAGGTAGCACCAAGTACATTAATGTATTAATCGTAAAAGGATTGGCCAAACCAGTAATTTTCGGGGTAGACTTTCTAACTAGCCATAAAATAATTTTGAATTTTGCAAGTTGGATGGTAACTGCTATGGATGACACAGAAAATACGAAAACTACTGAAAATTGGGAAGTTTCGGAAAAATGCATTTTGAATAATACTGTACACAGTTCTACCAGTGTTACTCCATATGAAGCGTTAACAGGAAAAAGATCATTGATAATACCGTCATCGTTACTACCGAGACATCACGATGAAGCTCTGGCCGCAGAAGATAAAGAATTAGTCGAGATACAGAAGGAAACTGAAGAGTTGGTCGCAGCCAAGTTGACATCCACGGCGGATCTTCGGAGAAAATACCAGAAAGATTCCAGCAAGATGAGTTTTAATTGTGGAGATTTAGTACTCAAGAGAACGAATCCAGTAAGCCAATTTTGGAAGTACGTTACTAAGAAGCTATTTCTACTCTTCGATGGACCATATATGATCACGAAGATTATTAGAAGTAACTGTTACGAACTGTCTGACATTAAAACGAAACAAGTAATAGGACACTATAATATAACGCAGTTGAGGAAATATTACACTCCTGTAGAATAGTATACACTGTTACACATATGTCCGTTTGAAGACATATATCGGTGACAATACTCTATGTTTGCAAGTAAGTATGTAAATAAGGTCAATAATATGAAATGTAAATTTTCTGCAAATAATTAGAATATAGATGAGATGTTTGTATGATGAGAAATGGTCCTAAGACCTATATCAGAGTATAGTTCGTTAGTCACATTTCTGAAGGGGACTATTCTATAGAGGTATTTGAGAAGCCCTCAATAGAAATGAATTTTATGTTTATTATTTTACTTCTTACCTCTATGACTTTGGCTTAGTCCTGTTATGAATTATATTTACCAGTATTGTATCTCTATGGTCAGGTCAATTTGGTTTTACTCTTTAAGTATTTTCATGTTTTATCTAAGTAATAATTTTATGAAATGTCTTTGCAAACATTTGTTAAACGGCGACGAATAGGAAATGAGCTTACACCTTTTAATATTGTTTTTGGGTCATTACTGAGGAAAGAGTATATGTGATTGGACGCTCGACTGCGCATATATTTTATTTAAAGAATTTAGTATTTCCAGTGTGATTTCGGAGAGTGTTCAATAGAGAAAGCTTTGACTGTTTGAAACAAATTGGAACTTGAGTTTCTGTTCTACTATCATGGGAGAAGGATTAGAGAGAAAGAGCTCCGTGATTTAGTCATAAATGAATGTAAGAATATCACGTAAAACATTGGTACGACGACTGAATAGCTAGAATCTACGTGAAATTGATGATTTTATAATAAATACCGGAACTACACAATGAAGAAGAGGTAGTTACCGATGTTCGAAGCTCTACTAAAGAATCGACGACGACGATAAGTTTTGACTAACAGCATAAATAGAACTGGATCAACGACGAATTAAGAAGAAACGAAGAAAAGGACTATCAATCTTCGATATGGAAGGAGTTCGACAGCGGTAGACGGCATCGTAGACGGTGTACCGGAGGACATCATCCTTCTAGACGACTCCAGGTGACCGACGCCAGTCCTGCTGGAGTACCAGCAGCACGAGAGGAGGTGCATCGAGACGGAGACCCAACCAGCGACATCGGAGGAGAGTGAGATCTAACCAGCAACATCGGAGGAGAGACAGGGGTTCGGAGAGGTTTTCCACAGCCTCTTGGTATTGTAACGACGCGACGAGGTTTGTTTGCCCCATCCCCGAATTAACAAGAACAGCGAGAAGTTACCTGTCCTATTTTAATGGCAAGATATCTTAAACTATGATGTTTACGATCAAGACCTAATTTGAAACTCGCAAAAACAACTTAATACTACTTAACTACGTAAAGACTTGTAGCTTGTACATACTGGACCTGGTTAACTGACATTGATCAGTAATATGTACGATATCAAAGTTAAAATCTGTTAAAGTCATTAATTGTCTTGAATGTTTAAAGAATAGCCCCAGGTCCAGAAGTCTTGAGACAGTTTGATCTACCGAAAGAGACTGAGCTAGTAAAAACAAAGAAAAGACTAATTTGCCAGTTAAAATGTGTTTCAATAATATTTAAAATATTGACTGATAACCAAACTATTATTCAGTGATACAATTACGTAAAACGTAATTAGTTCTGAAAGACATTTAAGTATAACGGATATTGAAATTTTGTTTAATGAAAAACCTATTTAAACATGAATAATTGTCTCAAAGGTATTTGTATGTTGCTTGCTAATCATTGACTCTGTCACTTTTCATGTTACAGTTGGATATGTTGCAAAAGAGTATTGTCACCCATACAACCATGATTTTGACCCTAGTAAAAAGTTAAATTTTCATTATATTTTATTTTTCCGATTGATAACCATACTTACATATCATGTGTATGTTAAACCAGATAGACAGAAATATTTAGCTTGGATTGTCTTGAAAGAATAATTAGTTTTTATTACACTGAGATCAGCAGTCATAGAGAAGTTAATGCTTTTAAACACACTACTTATATTTGTTGATTTTAAGGTCAGAATACTTACACCAAAGAGAAGGAGACATACTGCTAAGGAATTATACGACATTTTATTGTTTGGTATTCACACTGAGTCAAACTACACCAGTACATACAACTTGAGAATAATTTATTTTCACTATCAACATAACAAGACATATTTTAGTTAATATTCTGTAGAGGTTAGTAGTTGTGCTACATACACAATCACAGCACTAGTACTTTATAGAGTTTTCACGGCGCCCAACTAGACCACATTTTACATTATAGATATTGGCATTTTAGGAAATATACTCCATAGAGTAATTCTGAAAACACTTCAACAGCAAAGACAATTTCTCAAATCTCTAAAATTTTTGCAGTTATTTGAGCTCGGCTAATTAAGAACTCAACTCAACTAAAAAATTATTATTAAGTGTGGACCCGTCTCAGCTTGACTCAAAGGTATTATTAGATTATTACTGAACTTGGCTCAACTCGGCCCAAAAATTGCAGACTTGTCCATCTCTAATTACTAGTATCTATCTGATATTTAATTACTTCAGTCTCATCTTTGTAAAAAGTTAGTCAAATTTCTTTGTTCTGCTACACAATTATTATTTTTTGTTAGCTGTTTATCCAATGTCAATGTTTATCATTGTAAAATACTCCATTGTTGAAAGATAATGTTAATTGTGACAAACTTATAAGTGTTATGTTCAACTTTTTTAGTCATCATCCGTCCCACAATGTTTGTTTTTCTCAACCGGCATGATCCTGTTGGTGTCAACGGTAATTCTCGTACTCAAATTAAATTGGTGGAAATAAAATAAGTTCTTAAAAATTCACTAGTTGTAAACTGTATTTCTATTTATCACTAGGACAAAATCGTAGTTAATGTTTTATCATCACAGGTTCAAAGGAAAAATTTTTTTCCTAAGCTTCTCTGTCGAAGCCAGTCGTTCCGAAGACCGAACTGGAAGTGACCAGCAGGACAACTAAGCCGTGCTCGTGCTGTGTGCAGGCTGCCAGTACGCGGTGTACAACCTGTCGGGTCGCTCGTACCCGTCGGCCCGCCTGGGCGGCCGCGTGGTGGACTGCGGCTGGTCGTCGCACACCCAGGGCTCGTCGGCGGGCGTGGTGAGGCACGCTCCCCCTCTGCACGCCCTCTACACGCTGTGCGACGACATGCACGCCTTCCTCCAGCAGGATCCCCGCAACGTCTGTGTCGTGCACTGCACGGTGAGGCTGCTCTTGTCGTCCGACTGCGTCCCACCCGAGAACCTAACCAGATGCATTATTAATCCTTGAAAAGAAACTCATATAGTTTCTTAAAAAATGTATCCTTATACACTAATGTATTTAACATATGTATTAAATAGTGTTAATTGTAAGTGCATGAACTTTAGATATTGAAATTTGGAATTTGATGCTGATACGGTTGTGTTCTATGAATCATTTTGCTATTGGAGCATAGTTTCTCAACAAAAACCAAAATTACTTGTCTAATTTAAAAAAAATTTTTAAACATTATTTCAGTTTTCAGTAACATACTTTATACTTTGACAGCAATTAAAATGATAATTTGTGGTGTTTTAACTGATTAATTTTTTTTTACCATACACTGTCATTTATTTAATATAGGAATTGGAATATTGGAAGTACAATTTTAATTTTTTTTTCATGCAGTGTAATTAGTTGGGTTTGAATTGCTTATGTGCAACTGTGGCTTTGCCGTGTGCATTTTTGGAGACTGTGAACCTATTGTAACACAAGACTAAATCCAAAGAAAGCTATAGAGTAGCAGGCAGTTGTGGAAAGAAGGTGGGCGGGGGGTCTGTTGTAACAGCATCGCTACCAACCCACTTACTTGGCGGCCGTGCACGCATGCTCATGTTTCATTCGCGTGTGCTGAAACGAGCCGGAGCAGAGCAGTCGTGGTTTGTCCGCAGTGCGGGATTGCTGGTGTGTTGCAGGACGGCAAGGCTGTGTCTGCCACGCTGGTTTGTGCGTTCCTCATGTTCGTCAACATGTTCCACAAGCCCGAGGACGCGGCGCAGATGTTCGCGGTCAAGCGCTCGCCGCCCGGACTGCAGCCTTCTGAGACCAGGTGCGTGTCTGCCCTGGTGCTCGTCAGAACCACCTGCCCAGTCGTCCTACACCTGTGGGAGCGCTGGGCCAGCAAACGAAAAGGGAGGGAAACAGTGCGATAGGATCTACTAATGTGAGATACCAACTATGTATATTCATTTGATTGTTTTATGTATTTTCTGTCTTGGAAGGTGACCTTTCATTTCTTCACATACCTCTTTAGTGGGGTAATGTGTGTATTGTTCTGATATTGAACAAATTTCGTGGTAGTGAGTCTCGTTTGAATTTGAGTGATTAAAATCATATTTAGATTTTGGCTGTTCAGAACATTTCTCAGAAACATTTATAGCTAGTCAGTTATTTAATCCTCTGATTTGCTCTCCATTTTTTCCTTCATTATTATCATGCACGTTCTGTCTTATTCTTATTTAATGTTTTATTATGCTCCTTTTCAGTTCATGAATCTGATGTTAGTTAATGAAAAGCGTTAGATTAGTTTTTACATTAACCAGGTTTCAATATGCTCCCACAAAAAAAATTAGCAAAATTACACTTGCATGTAGTAGTGAGAAGCATGTACTGCAGCTTGTTAGTGTTCGGAGTTTGTGCGCAGTGCTGAGAGTGCAGTGTCTTGTGTTGCGCAGGTACCTGTACTACATGAGCCACATCCTGCGGGAACCTGCGCTGCAGCCTCACTTCCGCCCGGTGACTCTGATATCCGCCACCCTGCAGCCCGTGCCTCTCTTCACCAAAGTCAGGTGAGCGCGCGACCAGCTAGTGGCTTGCTCCTCGTAGTCCGAGCTCTACAGTGTGTTCCATGTTGTGCTTAGGCAAGGAAGAGCTGATTCTAGAATGTGATTGTAGACAAACACTGTTCTTGAATTCACTGAAATTTAATCCTTAAATTGACATAATTAAAAGTATGTCATTAATTAAGCATGAGGTTTGTTCCAAACTATATTGACCAAATAGACTGGTAAAATTATTTTAATTTATTACAAATGAGGTGAATATAAGGGGTGGTAGGTAATAAGTAATAACTCTCTATTTTAAGGAAAATGGTCGGCTGTGCAGGATAATCTGCTGGCCGCTATTCATATGTGTTCCAGTATCTGTGTCAGGTTTTTTTTTTTAATGCAGCATGTGTCACAATCAAAATTACACTAGAATAATTTTATAAATTTATTTTGCTCTAAATAAAAACTAGACAGATACCTGAACAGTTCTGTGTAAAAATTGGAATTCCCCCAAAAATATTATCATAAAATGCTGTCTCTGATAATGATGTATACTTACGAGCCCACAAGCCTTGCTAGTTGCTAAGTATGCATTTTTGTAAGAGTGTTGCTCGGAGTGTGAGGCACGGTCCCTGCAGCGGAGTGATGTGCTGCGCAGGGACGGATGCCGGCCGTACGTAGAGGTGTACCAAGGAGGGGACCGCGTTGTGTCCACTCTGCAGGAGTATGAGCGGCTCAGGCACTTCAACATCACTGAAGGGAAAGTGAGTTTGTTCTTGCATTGAACTGCATTTCATCTTGATGTTATGGGGGTGGTGAAGCTTCAATTTGTTAGAAAATTCTGTCCTTACAAATTACTGTTTCATCACTCGTTTATTTTTTGTTATCTGCTGTCCGTGATAAAGATTTTCTCAGGAAATGTGTGCGATACCTATCTTTGGATAGTGTTTGATGATAATTCTTGCGCATGATTTAACATAGTTTCGCTGGAAAATAACAGTAAGTTAAAATAAGGTTTACCGAGTGATTCCGTTAAATGAGAGTTTTCATACAATATGTATTTTAAATTTTGTGAGTTAGTCCAAATGCAAATGAAACGTAGATCTTGTCTGTTTGAGTTTGATTGAGGAGTGTTCACAGTGGTTTAGAGCGGTTGTTGGTACTTGTTTGCAGAGCTGGCCCTCGTGAATGTGCTTGACGGAGCCGTGGCGGAGGCGTGCTCCCGGGAACACTGCCGTGAACTGATGACGGCAGCGGGCGTTGTTCCAGATCACGCTGCCCCTGAACGTGTCGGTGCTGGGCGACGTGACGGTGGTGGCGTACCACGCGCGCCACACGCTGGGCGGGGTGATGTCCCAGGGCCGCCCCACCGGGATCAAGATGGCCCAAGTCCAGTTCCACACCGGCTTCATCGCGGAGGAGGAGACCAGTCTGCGCTTCACCAAGTGAGCCACCGAGCTCGTCAGCTCAGTCGAGTTTCTTAACGAGCCGTGCTGTCCAGATGTCTCCCAAATAAAATTATGTTAAACATTTCTTAGTTAATGGATTAAGGCTATGCTTCATTATGTTTGTGCATGATGTATCACTGCAGCAGATGTGGGGTGAACCCAGAATCCAAAATGTGCTCATATTTGCTCCCCGCAAGACTTGAGTTAAGGTGTGTGGGGGGTGGTTCGTGGTATGGGCCAGTTCCCAAATAAATTGGAAGATGCATTGCTTTTCTTTCCTGCAAGGTTGGAAAGTGAAAACCTAGAAGTAGGACCCTCGCATCTCTACGCTATAGTTTCAGATTGATTAGGGGACAGACGTGTGACTGACAATCCCCAGTAGACCAGAGTGTGTAAAGGTGGAACGAGAGGGCCTGCAGTGGGATGCTAGCGACGCGTGTGCGTGTGCGCTGCCGTGCAGGAAGGACCTGGACGACCTGGCGGACACGGAGCACTACCAGGACAGGTTCCTGCTCATCCTGAACGTGTTCGTGCTGGACGATGAGCGCCGGCCCAGCAAGCCCATGCCCTGGCAGGGCCACGCCTCGCGCAGCCTCAAGCCCGACGTGCTCTTCTCCTCACAGATGGAGCGCGACGAGGCGTTCGACACCTTCGGTGAGTGGCCTCCGTGCGCATGTTGCACGCCTGCTGGTGCCGAGGAGGCGTGTGCACGATGTTTGGTGACCCCTCGTTGATAGGGACACCTGTATTTCGCGAATACATTTCATGTCAAGGTATTTCACAAAACACTGTAGCTTTTTCTAAGAGTCATGGCAAATTGTGAGGGTGCAGCAGTACAGTGACCACATTCTCATTGGCCCCGTCAAGAGCGGGACGACACCTCTCCCAGACCTCAGCCAATAACCACAGGAGAAAAGCTACAGTATTTTGTGAAATACCTTGACACGAAATGTATTCGCGAAATACAGGTGTCCCTACTCATTGATGATGTAGAAGTATTTTATGTTAGTTTTGTAATTTAGAACAGATTTCCAAAGTTAAGTCATATGATAAAATACTATAGCATATTATTTTGGAAGAATACTGAAACATTAAAAAAATTTTTTCGCATATTTTTCACTTCCACAAAATTGGATCACACCTAATAACTGCAGGCTGGCCTTCTATATTTTTGTGCGATTGCAAGTGGTTTTCCGAGAGACGTGTACGTTGTGACGTGTGTGTGCGGCAGTGACAAGCGCCACCTCCGGCACACCGCCCAAGAGTCAGCGTCCCCAGAGGCCCGTCCCGCCCGTGCCTCGCGCTGTCGTCCGCGAGTATCGTGACAGCAGCGGCTCCGACTCGGAAGTCAAGGTCAGCACAGTCTGCAACTTGCACACTGTTACATACTGTATAGGATTTCCAGCTTCTTTCCGTTCACTTTAGTAAATAATGTACCAATTTTTTTTATTAGTTTGCTATATTTTAAATTATTTTTCTGCTACATTTTTAATGCATAAATACTGAGTTGAGTTACTTGTTAGCTGATAGTAGTTTTGGAAAATTTTAGTACTTAAATAGTAATACCAAATTTGTGGTAGCTTATATATATTCCACCAATAATTGCATTTAAAATGGAATCAATGAATAAAATATTTTTGTTATATTTATTTTATAAGATTTTATAACTAGCCCCATAAAGTAGGGTGTGTGCCTGGACAGCATTACACTGGCTGCATGCAAAATCTCATGTCAATGTGCCTATTCCAGCCCACAGAATATCTTACCATAATAAAATAATGATAATGGTGTATTGTGTCAGATATTATGTATTTAGTGTGAATTTAAATTAGGGATGTGCGAAAGTGACTTTTTCCACACGAAATGAAAGTGAAAGAAAATTTATCAAGTTTCGCGAAAGTGAAACGAAAATGAATTTTTCTATGAGATAAATATATTCTTAACGAAAGTTAAGCGAAATTTTTTAATTAACAAAGAAAAAAGTGCCCCAAAATTTGCTCTTCAGTAATAAATTCTATTACATAAATCATTTTGGTACCTTTTGATATATATATATATAAATATTATCATTTAATATAATCAACATCCGCCCTAGACCACACAACACAGCCCCATGTCACTCGTAAATTTCAAGAATCAATCCAGATCATTCAGCGCACAGACTATTTCCTTTACAGTCGTAATGTCGCAGTCTATGATAATATATTTATCATGTGCATGGTACTGATGAAAAAATACGTGAATACTGCGGAATGGCCGCCATCTTGCACCACTGTCACACATGGCTAGCTCAGGAAGCTGTAGACCAGGCAAGGGACATGGTCAAAACAAAACATAACAAATGGTTGCTGCCAAGTGGTCATTACACGCAGTGACTTGTTGACCTTTTTGTCTAATTGGCTGTATATTATTAGGATTTTATATGCCAGTCAGAGTATGTAAAATTTAAATAAAGCAGACAACAATGTTTTTGTTTGGCTGTGCGCGAATAAAAGTAGGTACGTTCTTTGTTTATGTGTATACAGTAAATACTAAATACTGTACTAACAGTTCTGGAATGTATGTTTTATGAATATAGTACCCACACTACTGTTTGAAAGCAAATGAATCAGGTAATTTTTCAAATATTGCATGATTTTGTTTTGATACCTAGGCCTACTGTAATCACGGTTGAATTTTGTTTATCTGCCATGTTTTTTCAAATTATGATTTTACCGTATTTTCATTAATGTGAGTTCTTTCATCACCACGTAAATTAATCTTAATGGAAATCTTTTTTCTAATTAATGTCTTTATATGATTTGCATATGTTATTACATTATTAGTAATAACAAGCAAATCATATAAAGACATTACAGTAGAATCTCAGTGCTAAGTACTTACAGGTACCTCAAGTTTTTGTACTTAGTACTGAAACATGCATACATATCTTTACAAAGAGAAAAAAAATATATAAAAAATTGCTACAGGAGAGCCGCAATGCCATATGTATTAGCAACTGCGACTTGCTTTTTTCCCCTTGTCTAGTTCTCTGAGTACATCCACTTTTTCCTTAAGCGTGAATTGCTTTCGTTTCTTTTTATCTCCAGGATCATTCATATTGTAGCACAAATACAATGCGGTGTCTAAATAACGTAACCTGAAAATAAACTCAACAATAACAATAAACAATCCCGGCACAGACATCAAACAGTATTTTTAGCGTAGCGTAACACTTTTGTCTAAATAATTAATACTTCTCTCAAACTTCCGTCTTTCGATGTATCGAATGGTGTTGTGTTGCTCACGTCGCATACTACGTACGGTATAATCTATGGTTGTGCGCGCAACTGTTTGTTAACTTTGTTTTGAGAATTTAGAGGTTAGAAAATACGTTGCGGTGGTATTTGTGTATGTTTGTTCTACTACATTAATCATTTAGCTGGAAATTTATTTACCAGTTTAAGTAAATTTTTTGTAGTAATGCCACGCTACTAGTAGAATTTTTACGTTATAGTGAAAATATGATACTTTAAACTGAAATCGTTTTGCATGGCGAAGATACGATTTTTGGCGGGGACTTAAAAAAAATTCGTTAAGTGAAATATACTTTATAATAAGGTACGTTATTGTACCGGTATTCTACTGTACATTTTTATTAAATTACGAGTTCTTTTTCAACTAGAACAAACGGAACTTCGGTAAGCTATTGAACTTTCGTTTGGCTCGAAATATTTCGCTAAAAACGAACTTCGACAGATGAAATTCTTACCGAAATCGAAAATGAAAGTAGCAAAATTTCGATTTCGGTATCGGTATACCGAACATTCGCACAACCCTAATTTAAATACGTAACACCTAATTAACACTCACAAACCCAGATATTTGAAATTATGTTTGAATTATTAAAAATATAACAATAAAGAAAATAAATATGTATGTTATTGAATATTACTAGTTTTAATTAAAACAAAATTTTAAAATGAATGTTCAAAGATAAAACAGTTGTATAATTACACACAGTACTAAAGTCCTTCAGTTTATACAGTAGTATATTTATGTCAATATGTACATGCAACTGTTGTTTCACTTTATATCAAATATAATGTTTAAATGAAATAATCTTAAATGCTTGCTAATATTTCAAGATTTATGTATGTGGGTTGGTGGAATTGTATGTATATTCATTAGGCAACAATTTCAGTATACCAAACTTCTGAAAAATACTGGGGTATTGGATAAAAATATTAATAAGCCTTTTTTTTTTTTTTTTAATGTAAATATATAGACAGTGTGTTTTGACTGTGGACTGATAACACCATCTTCCTGACGGAACGACTTACCGCGGCGGCGCGATAACAAAGACTGACTAGTTGCCGGCACTGCCAGCTAGTGGCGCTACCGCAGCCAGTAGCGCGGGATTTCAAACACAGTCTTGATATAAGGAATGTCTCAAAGTCCTAACATATTTACACAAATTGAAAAACATCACAAGTCCAATCATACACAAGTCCAAACATAACCGCCCACCTTGAAACACTGTTTTCAAAATTCAACTGGTAGGGGGCTAATTTTTACAGCAGGACGTTTGACCATCCCCATTAGAGGTGCGGACAGTCGCAACACGAGGAATATTGTCATTTCCTGGATGCAGTTGAATGATGCGTCCTAAACGCCACTGCAAGGGGGGGATCCTATCGTCCTTGAGCAGCACTAGTTGATCTGCTACCATAGGTTTGTCTTGTCGAGACCACTTGCCACGCTGCTGCAGCGTGTGGAGGTAGTCTTGGTGCCAACGCTTCCAAAAGTTTTGGTGCAGGCGTTCCACCAGCTGAAAACGCTGCAGACGGCCAATGGGGATGGCTTCCAAGTTGGGTTCAGGCAGCGTGACCAAGGGTTCAAGGGTTAGAAAATGGCCTGGAGTGAGAGCCTTCAGATCATTTGGATCTGAACTCAGTGGGCATAGTGGTCTTGAATTTAGGATCGCTTCCACTTGCACCAAGGCCGTGTACAGTTCCTCATATGTCATTACCTGATCGCCAATAACTCGCCTGAGGTGTGTCTTGAAGGACTTCACCCCTTCCTCCCATAGCCCACCAATGTGCGGGGCAGACGGGGGGTTGAAGTGCCATGTCACTCCAAGTGGCTGCAGAGATTCTGTAACACCTTTCTGGTGTTCTGATGACGACAACAGCTGCTGTAATTCTTGCAAATGATTGCGAGCTCCGACAAAATTTGTCCCACAGTCACTATAAATGTCTGATGATCGACCCCGGCGAGCAAGAAAGCGCTTGTAAGCTCCAATGAAAACTTCAGTGGACAGATCTGATGCCAGTTCCACATGCACTGCCTTAGTTGTACAGCAAACAAAGATGCACATGTAGGCCTTTAATAGGGTAGGTCGACGAATACGTGCCATTTTTATGGTGAAGGGACCGGCATAGTCAACTCCCGCCTTGGAGAAGGGCTTCACCTGTTGAACTATCATGGCTGGGAGATCACCCATTAATGGGGCTTGAGTAGAGGGTCTAGCCTTGAAACATTTAAGGCAACGACCTAAACGACGACGTATTGCTTGCTTGTCTGCGATGATCCAGAAGGTTTCTCTGAGAATGCCTTGCAGAGTTTGTAGTCCAGGGTGCTGGTTAAGTTCGTGGTAATGACTAATGATGAGATCTGTGAATCGATGAGTTTTTGGCAACAGAATGGGATGTTTGTGCTCAAATGGCAAACTAGACTGAGGCAATCGACCACCCACCCTGACCATTCCAGAGGGATCGAGGAATGGGACCAGTTTACGCAGCTGTGGGGATGTACACTTATCATTTTTTAGAGCTGTAATATCACCCTCAAAAACAATAGCTTGCACTCGTTTGACCCAAAACATCATTGCCCCTTTTATCTCATGAGCACCAATCTGACCTACTAACTTCGCCTGCTTGGCATGGCAGTTGTGAATGAATCGCAACACGTAGCATGTTACACGAAGTAGTCTTGACAGGCGACTACATCATTCCAGCAGTTGATCACACTGATGAGGTGTTACAACACTGATGAGAGCGAGGTTATTTTTCTCTAGCACCACTGAATCAGGTGCCATGTCATCAAATGCTATTTGGACAGGCCACTGAGAGGGTTGATGTCTTAGCCACTGTGGACCACACCACCACAACGAGTGGTTCAGCAAGTCTACAGGAAGCAAGCCTCGAGAGGCACAGTCTGCTGGGTTGTCTTCGGAACGTACATGTCGCCACCAGGAGGTTTCAGTGCAGTCTTGAATTTCACTTACTCTGTTTGCCACAAAAGTCTTCAACTGATGTGGCGCAGTATTGACTCATGCCAGAACAACTTGGGAGTCAGTCCATGCAGTTATGGACTGAAGCTTAATATGGTGTTTGTATATTGCCAGAGTATGCTGCAGCAACCGAGCCAACACTAAAGCACCACATAATTCTAAACGAGGCAATGAAACTACCTTGACAGGTGCGACCTTTGACTTTGCAACCAAGATGTGTACTTTAACATCACCCTTACAACTCACACGCAGGTACACAACGTCAACAGCTGCATAACCCTTCTCAGAGCTGTCACAGAATCCATGAAGTTCATAAGAGCAATCTGAACAGCCTTTGACATGTCTGGGAACTGTAAGGGATGACAAGTGTGGCAAGTCTTTACTGAAACATTGATTCCCACACTCTTACGATCTCAGGCGGTGGAACTGTATCCCAATCCAGTTTCTTCAGCCATAATTCCTGAATGAGGCTCTTCGCGAACATGGCCAAGGGTGTCAGGAAACCAAGAGGATCAAATTCTCGAGCCAAGTTAGACAAGATAGAGCGTTTAGTTGGTGATTCAGAGCTAGCCTGGACATTGTACGAGTAGGTGTCCAAGAGTGGGTTCCACTGCAGCCCAAGTACCTTTACTATTACTTCACTGTCTTGGTGCATGGAGAATGGCCTTGGCAGTTGAACAGCATCGGGAGGGAGCCACTCCAGGAGCACAGGATTATTACTCATGAATTTGCTAACATGAACCCACCTTTATCGAGAAGTGTCATGAGTTCTCGCTGAAGTTCCAAGGCTGCATCTACTGAGTCAGCTACAGTCACAACATCATACACATAGATATCTGACAAGAGTGTCCTTGAAACAGTAGGAAACTGTTCCCACTCATCAGCAGCAAGTTGATGCAGGGTGCGAATTGCTAAGTAAGGTGCTGAGGACACTCCATACGTCACGGTTTTCAGTCGATAATCTTCAACTGGTTCAGATTTATCGAACCGCCACACAATTCGTTGAAAATCTTGATGTTTCTGTGCACACCAATCTGCCTGTACATTTGCTTTATGTCAGTGGTAAACACCACTGGGTGAAGGCGGAAATTACTTAGTACCTTAACAATGTCTTGCTGCAGCTTGGGTCCCGTGAGCAGTTCATCATTGAGAGATACTCCAGTTGAACCTTTGGCTGACGCTTCGAAGACTACACAAAGTTTGGTGGTTGAACTGTCTGGCTTGATTACGCAGTGATGAGGAATGTAAAAGGAAGTAGAACAATCAAGCTGTGACTTTGGAACCTTTTCCATGTGGCCTGCCATCAAATAATCCTTCATGAAATCTGAATACATTCTCTGAAGTGGAACATTGTCACTCAGTCGCCTCTCCAAACGCTCAAACCTGCTCAATGCAAGGGATCGAGAGGTTCCCAATTCGGGTTCGGGATTCCTGAACGGCAGGGCAACACTATACCGCCCCTCAGCACTTCTACAAAGTGTTTGCTTGAACAGCTCTTCACATACAGTGTCATCTTGGGAGAGGTAGTGTGTGTGTGGAAATTCCTCCAGCTCCCAAAACCTTTTCATTACTTCCTCCAGGGGGGAAATGGTGGTCACCATGGATGTGACAACGGTTGCAGTTCTACAAGATGCTGTCTCCACCTTTCCCATAAGGACCCATCCCAGTACTGAGTTGAGGGCCATGGGAGAGCCTTCTAACTTACCACCAGTCAATAATTGTGGAAACAAGTCGGCTCCAAGAAGCAAATCTACAGCACCAGGGATATCAAATGAGGGATCCGCTAGCTTGAGGTGAACAACAGACTGACGAGTGTCAGAAGGCAACTGAACACTGGGCAAGCTATTAGCAATTCGTGGAAGGATGAAGGCATCGAGAGCAAACCGAGGACTGTCTTCACCAACTGGGCTAATTACCACTGAAGTGTAAGACTTGGCAACATTCACTGGTGTATTGGATAAACCTTCTATGGGTAGGTGAGCATTTTTGCGAGGCAGACTCAAACACTGAAAACATCTTTCACTGATAAAACTGGCCTGGCTGGCAGAGTCTAGCAGGGCCCGAAACGTATGTGGGTTTCCACGCACGTCATGAATCTGAACCTGGGCTGTCGACAACAGGACTGTTGACACTGAGTGCACAGCACTACAAGAGGTGACAGTGGATAATGTTGAGGTTGGATTTATGTTGTGTACAGTCGACTGTCCCTCTGCAGAGTCGGGAGCAGCATCACCTTGTTCATCCTCACAAGTTTCGTCCTCAAAATGTAAAAGTGAATGATGACGCGAACCACAATGGCGACAAGATGAACCCACAAGGCAGTTTTTTGCTTGATTTGATGATCTAAGGCAGTTCAAACATAGTCTGTGTTGTCTGACTACAGAGTATCTCTCTGTTGGGCTAAGCTGATTGAATTTAGAGCACTTAAACAATGAGTGAGCACTGCTGCACATTTGGCAGGAGTGCGTCTCTGATTTGGCAAGGAAGGTATTTGCACTTTGGTATTTAGGCAGAACAGACTTACGAACAGGTGCAAAGGAGGGGAAATTTTTCTGCCGAGTGATCTGTGTTGTGGGTACCCTTCCCCTGGATGATATCACACCTCTTGAGCACGACAGTGCTTTTCCAGGTATTCGGTGAACTTGGCCAAGGATGGTAGGTCTTGACCGGTGAGTGTCATTTCCCACTGGGTTTGAAGTACCACATCTAATCTCTTGCAGAGAATAGGAAGTAATATTAAATCCCACTGACTGACTGGGACATCAAGTGCGGCCAATGCTGCCACATTTTCCGTGATAACCGTTAAAAGATGTCGAAGTGATGCTGGTGCATCAGCAGATGCAAAAAGTGCCTGCAGAAGGGCTTCAACATGAGCAGATATGATTAAGCGTTTGTTGTCATACCGATCAGTGAGTAATTTCCAGGCTACTTTAAAATTCACGTCTGTGATTGTCAACGACTGAATCAACTGAAGTGGCTCATCACTTAGTGCGGTTTTGAGGTACACTAGTCTCTCAACCTCAGTAAGGTTGGCATTCGTTGTCACAAGAGTGGTGAACAGGTTGGCAAAATTCATCCACTCCCTAGGGTTGCCATTGAAATGTGGCAGTACTATTTTTGGTAGAGCAACGTGAGAATTCCCGGATGAAGTACTCTTTGTTTGCTCCTTTAAGTCTCTAGCCCTCTCTTCAATAGTGAGGGACTCCACGGCGGCCATCACTGAATAATAGTAATTTTCAAATGAGATTATGCGAGCTACATGGGCTTCAGGATCGAAACCCGTCGCTGGGTCCGCTGCAGCCTCCACAGCGAGATAGTCTGCGTTAAAACCAGCTTTCACTGAAGCAAGATCACGAGCCGTTGCAAGAAATAGGCCCCTTTTATTCGGGTCCCCTTCCGCAGTGTGTGCAAGGTCCGCCGCACGTTTAACCCGGTCTTCAGCATTTTTAAGGCGCAATAACGCCGACCGAACGTCTGCCATGACGCACTGTTATTGTGTCAAAACACGTAATCTTTATTCATTGACACAAATAAATGTGACGTCACGTAACGGACAAAGGCAACTGCGGGATACGGCAAACAAGGCAGCGACAGGACACTAAAGGACAAAGGCAGCGACAGGACACTAAAGGACAAAGGCAGCGACAGGACACTAAAGGACAAAGGCAGCGACAGGATACTAAAGGACAAAGGCAGCGGCGAGACACTATGGACAAAGGAGGCGAAGGGACAAACAAGGGAAAGGTCACGGACCCTAAACAAGGATAAAGGACGGCGACGTAATACAAAGGAGAGGTCAAAGTCACGGCGTGGCGCGGCGCACTCAGGACAAATTTGATAATTTCAAAATCCGTGACAAACACAGCAATAGGGTGCTTCACGTCGGATACATTTACACGTGCAAGTTAATTGCATCAGAGTACAAAAAAAAAATGATCAATGCACTTAAGACGTGAACGGACCACACTCAAACTGAACAACGCATATCGATGCACGCCGACGAACAGTAGCGGACCTAGACTGTGCGGGGCCCTGGACAATTTATTTCAGCGGGGCCCTTGTATCTCGGTGAGGGACGGGGGGTCTTATTAGACTAGAGTATGGAATACCACTGGGGAAAGGGGGATTTGTGGTCACTCTCCTGGAAAGTTAGAAAATTAAACTTTTTAGCCTACATTGAACCTAAATTTCGACGATGGTAAGAAATTTTCTTTCGTGGAAATTGCAATTGGGTTAGTTTTATTAATGCATACAATTTAATTCTGGTGAAATTTGGTCATTTTATGTCTATAAAAGCTGTCAATATTTTTAAAAGTGAAATCATAATAAAAATATAAAAAATCAAAAGCAAAAACAAAAAAACAATATTTCCTTTTTTTCATTTACACACATACAATATTTTTTCACATAAAATAAAATTATACAAAGAAGAAAAATAAAAATACGAAAATAAATTTGGATTGTTTTTGTACAAATACTCAAATATATGCCACATGTAAATGAGGGTTAATCTGTATATGTAGCTGTTTAGGCTATTATTTAAATTAGTCGTAAAATTAATTTGGTACAAAAATCACATGGGTAAATTTTTTTCCCTCACTTATGAAAATTAATGGTTTTAAGGGGAAAAAAACCAACAACAACATTTCAAGGCAAAATATTACAGTTCAACTGTTCCTTATCTCCAGTAATTTTATCAGTCTTTAAATATTTTGTTAAAGAATCGCTTAATTTTTTTTTCAAGTTCTTTGCGTTTTTCAATTTTTTTCCGTTTGGAACTGCCAGAATCATATTTCCTACCAAAGTCACGATCACGAGAGGTCATTGTAAATTAATCGGACTGAAACTAACAAATAAAAATTTCAGCCTTGATTATGAAACTGTATAATAAAAATAAATATCCCTATTAATAAATATCATTGAAAGTAGTTACAACAAAATAACAGGACGAACGAATAGAGATTCAAAATGTGTACTACACGATACATGACTTAATATTTCCACTGATCTGGCGACACTGCAGTAACAACATCGGTCTGTAACGCGTACGTTCACACCCCCTCCACTTTTGAATATCGTAAAAGGGAAGGGAAGGCTAATTATCAGCTGCTGACTAAAGTCACGTAAATTTAGAAGGTTGAGAGGAAGTTTAGGGTTTACATAGCGACCTATACTTTCAATTCCTTTGATAACTGGCAGAAGTAATATAAACATAAAACAAAAAAAGCACAACTGTATGTACTTTTCACCGCCCTTCCCCAGAGATATATTAGAGGAAAACGACACTCAGAGCAAAGCCTTGTTGTCGCCGTATCTGTGATAACTGTAACCTGAAGCAAACACTAATCAGCATCGCCAGCTGGCAAGTGTCAGGTAATGTGATCCACATATTGCCAACCCGATTATCTGACACTCGTCCCCTGCATGTTGCGGGTAATACATATAAAAGAGGTTCTAATAAACATTAGGGGTATACACCTTACATGACAGGTGCTAGGGTGAGGGCAGACGCGGGGCCCCACTAGGTGCGGGGCCCTGGGCGATTGCTTGGGTCGCCCGGCCCTAGATCCGCCCTTGCCGACGAAGTAAACTAAACGCCTACGAAACTATTTCTTAAAAGACTAAACACGCCGGCAAGATCCGGCCCGGAGGACCAAATGTTTTGACTGTGGACTGATAACACCATCTTCCTGACGGAACGACTTACCGCGGCGGTGCGATAACAAAGACTGACTAGTTGACGGCACTGCCAGCTAGTGGCGCTACCGCAGCCAGTAGCGCGGGAGTTCAAACACAGTCTTGATATAAGGAATGTCTCAAAGTCCTAACATATTTACACAAATTGAAAAACATCACCAGTCCAAACACCGTGATATTGGTTTCACTGCCAGTAAAGAATGGCATGGAAAGTCCACAAAAAGTTGTGCGACATGAGTAGGGCAGGCAAGTCAACCATCCGCCTGACGATAATTATCTCCCATTACGCAGTGTCGTATTTTTCATTTAAAGTATTCAATAGTAGGCTTATAAAGATAAATGGTGTGACATTTATCGTTGAGTGTTATTCTAAGCATTTTGTAAATTGTAAATTAGCCTTGCTATTTATGGAGAACACGAACTTTTTGGGAACGCATTAGTCATGCTAAGTGAGAGATTGATGTAAATATTAAAATTAATTTATTTAAAAAATTTAATTGAACTGTGTATTGAAATTGTGGCTCTTTGAAATATATTAGATGTTAAAAAAGAAAAAGAAAATTTTGATCTTGGTTGAATATCCACGTTGTCGTTGCCCATTGTGTTACATATTTTTTGTATAGATGTCTATGACTGTTGTGTATTCTTGCTGTGCAATCGTTTGTTACTTTAATATAAAACATATTAAAGTATATTTTCTCAGTTTTATTCACTAAGAAACCCTAACTTTAATAGGTTATGGGCCCAGGAAACTCTGAAAACTGAAGAATTAAGAAAACAGCAAAGAAGAAGTCATAATTTGCATTTTCGAATAAATCACACCATATAACCTCCAAATGGAACGAACTTTGAGTGTGGATAAATTTGACGGAAGAAACTTCAGGCAATGGAAATTCCAGATAAAATGTGCCCTGAAAGCAAAAGGAATCGATATTTCGATACAAAGAACAGAAGCAAATGCGGATGCATGGCTAAAAAAGGATGGCATGGCTATGTACATTATCACGTCGTCGATGGATTTAAATCAAATAACCCTAATAGAAAACTGTGAAACCGCCTTGGAAATTATGTCGAAATTAGAATCCATATATGAACAAAAAAGTGAATTGAACAAAATGTTAATTCATGAACGGTTTTACCAGTATAAAATGTCACCAAGTGACAGTGTTGCACAACATATTGCAAAGGTTGAAAATCTCGCAAAGCAGCTCAAGGAAAGTGGTGAAAGCATCAGCGACAATGCTATAATCACGAAAATATTGGGAACTCTGCCTCCTAAATATAGATCACTTAGGCAAGCATGGATGTCGCTGGATTCTGAAAAACAAAACTTGAATAACTTAACGGCAAGACTACTTGATGAGGAAGCTAATATAATAATATTACTTGTGAAGAAGAACAAGAAATGGCTTTTTTGGTTGCTAATACTAAACCGAAGAAAGAATCAACCAAAAATGAACCTAGTACAAGTGGAATTAGCAAAGAGAAACCTGCGAAGCATCGTTTTGAATGTTACAACTGCGGAAGAAGGGGGCACTTTGCCAGAGAATGTCGTGCACCAAAGAAAATACATAAGAAACCAGCTGAAGGTAAGAATACCATGCTAGCTTTTAATGTAGTTGATGAGTCAAATATAGGCAGTGGTTCAGAAGAAGACACCTGGATCTTGGATAGTGGTGCTTCGGCCCATATGACATATAGAAAAGAATTTTTTGAAGAATATACAGCTTGTACTCAGAAATCATTGACATTGGGGAACAAAGAGTCCATAGAAGTATGTGGAATTGGAAAAATTTTAATAAAAAGTTGTGTCAATGGACAGTGGGAGCTAAGCATGTTACATGAAGAAATTTAGTTTCTGAAGGCATGGTAACAAGAAAAGGTTATGCCATTGTAAAGAAGGACAGTAATGCTCTAATTTACAATGGTGATGAAGTTGTGATGTGTGCAAAAATGAAGTTGAACAATTTATATGAACTGGACATTGAAACAGTTGTTCCTGACACATGCAACTTAGTGCAGAAAAATAAAAGTGATATTAAAAAATGGCACGAAAGATTAGGACATTTAAACTTTAAAGAAATAAAACAAATGAGCGTGAACAATATAGTTGAAGGTTTAAATATTGAAAAAAGTAATGAAACTGACTTAGTGTGTGAAGCATGTGCTTATGGGAAACAATCTCGGTTTCCATTCCAGAAATCAAGTCGGGCAGAACTACAACCTGGTGACCTAGTATATAGTGACGTATGTGGTCCAATGAGTCATACATCGGTTCAAGGTATGAGGTATTTTTTATTATTCAAGGATGCGGCAACCAGCTACAGACATGTGTACTTCATGAGAAATAAGAGCGATACTCTTGAATATTTCAAGAAATATAATGCAATTGTGAAAAACAAATACCTGCACAGTGTAAAAGCCTTGCATACAGATAATGGAAGTGAATATATTAATACTGCATTTAAAGACTACTTAGATAAAGAAGGAATTGTTCATGAATGTACTGCTCCATATACCCCAGAACAAAATGGGCGTGCAGAAAGAGATATCAGAACAATAGTAGAAAGCGCTCGATCCATGCTGTATGCACGTGATGTATCTTTGGATTTATGGGCAGAAGCCATAAATTGTGCAGTTTATTTGCTTAATAGAACCTCATCTAGCCAAACATCAGACAAAACGCCATCAGAGTTGTGGAATGGAGTCAAACCAGTTTTGGGGCATGTAAGAGTATTTGGTAGTGAAGGATATGTACATATTCCTGATCAGTTGCGGACCAAATTAGAAAAAAAAAGTGAAAAGATGATATTGGTTGGATATGATAATACCAATTACAGAATGTTCAACATGAAAACAAAACGAATTAAAGTATCAAGAAATGTTGTTTTTGATGAGAATAAATATCCTGAACAAAGACAGAATATAGCAAAAATATTCATAGAAGAAAGTGATGAAAATGTCAAACAGGATAACTCTGAAGTCATACTCAAAAACGACCCTGCTTTGAGTGATAATTCTTTAAATGAAATCTCACTGAATGAGAATGAGGAAAGTATGCTCAGTTGTAAGACTGATGATCCTAATTATGAACCATCACATACCCTCAATGATTCTCCATGTGAACCAATGAATCTGAGACCCAGGAGAAATTTGAATTTAGAAGCCAATTTAATGGAATTTGTATTACCATCATCATTTGATGAGGCAATGAAGAGTTCGCAGAAGAATGAATGGTTGCAAGCCGTTAAAGAAGAACTAAGTGCTCATGATGAAAATCAGACTTGGACCCCAGTGAAGCGAGCTGGACAGAGAACACTCACAGCCAAGTGGGTATTTTCCATTAAGAGGGGTGACGATGGAAAAGTAAACCGTTACAAAGCTCGATTATGTGCACGAGGGTTCAATAAAATCCCTGGTATTGATTACCAGCAAATATTTTCCCCTACCACAAGGTATGATTCAATTAGAATTATTTTAAGTATTGCAGCTAAGTATAACTTAGAAATCCAACAATTTGATGTCAAAACTGCTTTTTTGAACGGGGATCTTGAAGAAGAAATTTATTTAGAAATTCCTGATGGTGTGCTTGTTGACAAAAGTAATGTATTAAAATTGAATAGGTCACTCTATGGGTTAAAACAGGCAGCAAGGTGTTGGAACAAGAAGTTTACTGAATTCTTAAAATCATATGGTTTTGTTCAGTCACAAGCTGATTACTGTGTATATGTTAGAAATGTTGAAAGTATCAAGGTTATAATGATAATATATGTTGACGATGCTCTCATAATATCATCAAGTAAAAAGGTAATTAAAGATATAATTAGTTTCTTGAAACAGGCATTTAAAATTAAGGAATTGAATTTGTCACATTTTGTAGGCATAGAAGTGTTAAAGTCTGATAACTGTATTTGTTTACATCAGCGAGAGTACATCGATCAAATTGTTAAAACTTTTGATATGAGTGAATGCAATCATGCATCAACTCCTGCTGATCCGAATGTTGTTATATGTAAAAATCTTGAGGAAACTGCTGTGAAATTCCCTTATAGGGAAGCTATTGGTTCACTGTTGTTTCTATGCTCAGTGTCCAGACCTGATATTTCATATGCGGTTAACATGTTGAGTCGGTATATTAATAATCCTAGTCTACAACATATTAATGCAGTGAAGCGTGTGATTAGATATTTGGTTAATACAAAAAATGTTTGTATTAGATATGGAGAAAGCAATGATCTTATCGGGTACTCCGATGCTGATTTTGCAGGCGATGTTGATGCTAGAAAGTCTACTACTGGATATATATTCTTAATGAATGGCGGGCCAGTAACATGGTTAAGCCAAAAGCAAAAGACCATTGCTCTCTCTACCACCGAAGCAGAATTTGTTGCAGCCTGTGAGTCTGCAAAGGAAATACTATGGTTAAAGCAATTGTTGTTGGACTTGGATGAAAAATATGATTGTATTAAGCTATATGTTGGCAATCAGAGTGCAATTAAGTTAATTAATAACCCAGTTTTTCACAAACGAACCAAACATATAGATGTCAAATACAACTTTATCCGAGAGAAAGTGGAGAATGGTGTAATAAATATATCCTATGTCCCAAGTAAGAATCAGCTTGCTGATATATTAACAAAGCCATTGCCCACTCAACCTTTTGTCCTTCTAAGAGAACAAATAATGGATAAGCTGTAATAGTGTAATGTTTGAATGTAAAATATTTTTTTTGCTCTCATGATGTAAAATTTTAGTGGGAGTGTTAAAAAAGAAAAAGAAAATTTTGATCTTGGTTGAATATCCACGTTGTCGTTGCCCATTGTGTTACATATTTTTTGTATAGATGTCTATGACTGTTGTGTATTCTTGCTGTGCAATCGTTTGTTACTTTAATATAAAACATATTAAAGTATATTTTCTCAGTTTTATTCACTAAGAAACCCTAACTTTAATATTAGACATATACTAGAAGACATTCTATAATTAATTGGTACACAGGAAAAATCAAAAATTGTAATTTTGAAACACAGCAACCGTACGAAGATGGTCATGCCGGACACTCAACTGAAGGTGGTGTTGTAAATATTGGAGAGGGCAGGTTACAGTGGGCAGCCTATGCCAATGTTATCAGTGTACAGGTGCTAGGCTACGGCTAGCAGTCGTGCGAGCTGCAGTGTTCAGCTGTGAGCTGTGTTGGCAGCCTGCTCCCGGGGAGGACAAGGCCGGTGCGCTGATAGACGACGGAGCAGAGCAGCCTGCCGCGCCTGTGCCGGTGCCCGCAACAGAGGCAGACCTCCTGAACATGGGCGGTGATGGCGGGGCTGGGGTTGACCTGCTGGGGCTGTCCGGGGCCGACGCCCCTCCCGCCAGCAACGTCGACCTGCTGGGGGGGTTCCCCGCCCCCAGACCCGCCCCCTCCACCACGGCCGTGTTCGACGGCTTCAGCGATCTGCCCGCGCCCCCGAGCCACCCCAAGAAGGATCTGTTCGACCCGTTTGGGGGAACCGACTTCGAGGTGCGTGCTTGCAAACACCTTTTGTCTGTTCTGTTGACAAGCAATTGCACCTAGCAAAATTGTGCTCAATATGCTGCAGGTCCTACATTTTAAAGTTTGTCTCTCTTGGGTTATGTTGAAGAAAAGAAAATTATTTCAAATAATGTTAATATTTCTGTTAAGGTATGTGAACAAGTTTTTAAGGATGAAGGAAAAATTATAATCTTTATTTGAGCTTAGTGTTACGAACGTCTGGTCAATAGAGGTGAGGTCGTGAAGCAAACTACCAAGTGGGGTTGGTGGAACCATCCTGGCATATGCCTGGAGAGATTTTTAGGAAACAAAAGAAAACATAAATCAGAATGGCCAACTAGGACATAACCCGTGTTCACTGGAATGCAAGTCTAAGGTCTTGTGTTTTGCAATACCTCATTTTGACAGATTGTGAATTTGGCTCAACTATTTATTTTTCGTGCTTTTGGATTTATATTTTTTTAGTAGAGGACAAATTTGATATATTTTATAACATTATAGCAATTAACATGAAGACAGATACAAACAATATCCTAAGGATGGTTATAGTTATTTAGTGACTGGTTCTGTTTATTACTTGAAGGCAAGAAGTAGTTACAGTATCAACCAGCAGGTGAAATGACAGAGGAGTAAAGAAACTGATTAGTGAATTTGTTTAGTAATATATATTGTATAAGCATTAAAAGTAGCATCACCACTTTTATCACTGAGTGAACCTTGAAATATTTTTTTCCGATAGTTAATACTATTAAATATTCAAATTTCAAAGTTTACAGAATGGAAAGGTTATCAGTGACCCATGTTTTGCGATGAATGTTTACTAGTACAAGAGCTACACCGGCTGATTTGAACTCTACCACTCCTACCAAGTACACTACACTCGTGAAAACAGAGCTGATTCACAGAGCTGATGGCGAACAGAAGCTGCAGCTAAGATGATTGTTTCCCTGCAAGGGTAGTGGTGGGCCTGTAGTGACGGTTCGTCTGTTTTGCAGAGCAACGAGTCGCTCTCCAATGGGGTCGGAGTGGCAGCTCCGAGTAAGGCAGCGACTGCCAACCTGCTGGGAAGCTGGGACGGCTTCATGGGCGCCTCTGCCCCTCCGGGCCCCACCGCCGGCCTCAAGCCCTCCTCCACCATCCCCCGCAACGCCAGCACACCCAACCTCGAGTCCCGTGCCCGCGACCCCTTCGCGGACATTGGTGAGCTGGTTTTGCTGTGGTCTATCTCTCTCTCTCCCTCCCCTTTCCCTTCCCCCACAGTTCTTCACCCGTCCATAGGTTCAACCTGGGGGAAAACACATCTCTGAAACACATAAGTAGAGCGACGCCTCTTGAAATGCTTGAAGAATAGGATATGGGCTCTCGTACAACTGCGTACGGGGCCTTGCGTCACCAACACTCGCTTGACGGGTGGTATAGCTATCACTAACCAGTTATGTGTGTATGAATACTAATGGATACAGTCTATGCCTCTGCCACCTCCAGTACCGCAATTTTGTGCAAAATTCTAAATTAGCTGAGGTAAAGAGCGAAATGCTGGATTGTAATAAGGTGCAAATAAACAATAAACATTAGAATTTTTAATTGTTTTAAATATATTGAGCATATATTATATAAAACAATGTTTTAGCAAACATGCTTTTAACTCCAGGTTACTTGGGTGTATGTTTTCTTAAAATGTACAATGCCTCAAACTGGCTAGCAATTAAAACAATAAACAAATACCCTCATCAGCTGATAGCTATTCTAAAGGTTCTATACTATATTTACAAATTTTAATGCATTCAAGTTTACCACTACTGTTGACTAACGATAGGCCTTTTAAAATTTCTATCAAGCACTTTTACAGGCTAACAATGCTTATGATAACAATTCATTTAAGACAGTGTATTTTAATATGGTTTAAGTTCATAGTTAATTTAGTGTGTGTTGTGCAGTTGCCTTTAATAAAGACATCAAACTTACGTTACTTCTCGTTTGCATAGTTAATTCATGGTTGTTGATGTAAAATATGTAGCTGATATTCGTTGTGAACATGCTACCAGTTTCAGGTGTCTTGCTGGTAGGTATAGAGCATCCCACTCTTAGATTGCAGTATGGAAGTAAATGGGCGCATTCTCTCTCTCTCTAACACACGCCGATTGCCGTTAGCACGTTCTTCGTGCGTTGTTGCCAAATATCAAACGAAATTTAAAATTTTAATTTTTGGACCAAGCTCTTTTTCATATTGTATAGAATCAAAATACGCATCAGGCAATGCTTATTTTGAATACTTAACAATATTTTAAGTGTCCGAAAAAATTAAAAAACATAACTTATTCGCTGCGAACTGTTTTGAAGTATTCCGATATGTTTCACATCAAAAAAAAAACCTACATGTGTATTTCATTCAGATTTTTTTTATTAGTAAATTAATGCCTTAGGACGCCACCGAACAAATGTTAAGACAAAAACTGTACAGGTTTCACTTAAATAATTTTTTTAATATATTGAAATGCATTTTCTCACAAACTGACACATCAAAAAGTTGACCCGCGGAAAATTTTTTTTCTATTAAAGATAGATGGGGGATGAAAGCGAGAAAAATGTTCACAATGAATTGAATTAGTTTTTAAAAGCAGCGCCATCTTAATTGCTTCTACAGTTTCCGTGGAAATAGCTGTTAAAGATGTGTCTTATCAGTACAAGAGCGCGCGCTGCCGTCGTAAGAGGAAACAGGGCCGTGTGTTTAGATAAGTGGGGTTCTGTTCTACAAGCAATTTCAAATACATGGCTTCCTTAGTCAACAAAAAATATTATAATCGATTCTTGAACATAATATTTAAAATGTATGAAATAAATACGAAGGAATTTAATAGCGATCATGGTACAAAATTTTGAATTATTTTTCTATCCTTCTCACCAAGCATCTTATCAAACATTGTTTTAGACAAAGTTTTGGAAAATAATTATGATATTATTACAAACAATTTAAACATATTTGATAATGTGTCTACTAAGGCAGTTACGTTTTTTTGTCCGGTGAAAATTTTTTTCGAACCCATGCAGTTATGGCTGGTCGTATCAAAAATGTATTTAGAAAACATTTTTCGGCATTAGGTAATCCGAGTTATCATACGTTAAAACGGATTCGATATTATTCATATTATGGGAGTTGTTGCGATTTTTCTGTTTTTCAAAAAATCTTCCCCATTTCGAACCAATTGTTCGGATTTTTCCCATAACTTACTCGACCGAGAATTTCCATTACCGTATTTTATTTATCATTTTGGACATGACTTGTCCAAAAATACGGCATTTATCGGGCCCATGAAAATGTGATATATATATATATAATTATATAGGTATATATATGGGATTTTTAGAACAGAAAAGAAAATTATAAGAAAATTTCATCTACAATAGGTAGTTTTTATTTGAAATTTACATAAAAGTGGCATTATTACAAATTTATATGTGTAATAGTATAAAATATTATAAATTACGATATGATTTCTTAAAATGCTTCTTGTTCTATCCAAATTACAAAGACACGCATCTCCTGAAATTCGTAATGTGTTAGAGATTTGGCAACAGCGCGCGCCATAAGCCGTGTACTGCAATCTAAGAGTGGGACGGGCTATAGCTGACGCCACACAAACACCTTTCAGTGGGTCTTAAATTTGACCACTACCCATTATTACCTCACCAAGTCATTTCACAGTTGATAGTGATTTTTTATGATATAAGACTGACTGACGTATAAAATTTTAATATAAATTAACTTTCACAGATTGTGGCTGATCAAATCTTGAATAGTCATAAAGTTACTTTTAATGACTGTTCAGTCTGTAAATTAATTCCATCGGGGTCCGTTTGCACACTGAGTTCACCATTCCTCAAAGTTAAAAACTTGGTGAGGAAAAATAGTCATTTCCAGCTTGCAACACATCTTCTGTGGGTCACCTTATCACACTAGATCCCCGATTTTACATATGCTCACAATTCCACGGATAGCATTCGTGAAATTGGGAGTGGCCCAATTTGAATCTCCTCCATCCCTCCCTCCCCAAAAATTGTTGTTTTACATTTTTAACCAGATAATTCTGGTATTATTTGTATTTGTTTGGTCTTAATAAATGAAATACCATGAAATATTAGGTACTAGTAATGCAACAAAGAGGAAAAAACCTCCGGTTGCAGCGTGTGAATGTGAAGGTGGAATGTGATTATTACTTTATTCTGGAAATGGTTTTCTTTGGGAAATGAAGAATTTTTTTTTTTTTTTTTTTTAATTTTCACAACCTCCTCTAGCTATCGAGTATTTAGACAAGTAGTATCTGCACACCTCTGAGCTAGGCGGAGGTTGGAGTGGAGCGTAGACTGCTAGGATCCTCGTGCGTGCTCCGCAGGCAACCTGGGCTCCGGGCTGGGCGCGGGCTGGGCCGGAGGCTCCAAGCCAACCACGCCCGTCAACGGCACGCCGCGGGCGGGCAGCCCCACCAACGGTGCTGGCGGCACGCCACAGCACAGGCCCACGCAGGTACCGTTCCCCTGGGGGGATCAAACAACACTCGCGAAAGTTGCGCTAATGTCAGTGGATGCATGGGCTTGCTTATCACTGCAAATATATTCTGTTGCTAAAATTATTACTTTACACCTCCCGAACCTAGGGCTGATACAAAGACTCAGTCTAATAAGTTTCGACTTTGAAGTGTACAGACCATACTCTTGATGAAATGACTCACCCCGGTTGCACAATAACATTGACTTGACAGTTAGCTGCCGGCAGTTTCGGCAGATGCAAGTGGCGCTACCGTATCTCTATGGTGGGGAATTTGAATGTGCAAATGGTGCTATTGATCTGGTAGCAACAGGGGTCTGTCATGACGTGTCTTGCTGCTGTAGTGCATGAAGTAGTCTCAGTGCCAGTGCTTCCAAAGATCCTGGTGCAGTCGCTCCAGCTTCAAACACTTGAGTTGGCTTCCGGGTTTGGACTCGGGTATGGATTCAGGGATTAGGCAGTGACACGGAGAGAGAGAGAGCTATCGGATCACCAGCCCTGCGTGTGATTATCCTGTGCATACCTTGCACCAGTCACGTTTCTACTGTGATGGGTGATGGTGCTATTATTTGATGCTTCAATATTTCTTGGTCTCTGTGAATAGTCATTATAACCACAGTTAAAACATTAAAAGCATAACACGACAAACCAACAAATTTTCCTGGTGTCTAATGAGGTATGAGCAGGTCACACGAGGGTGGGACTAGTCCCAGTGTGTTCTGGCTGGGTGAGCGGCAGTCACAAGGCGTGCGTGTGTTGTGTGTGCTCAGGCAGCGCCAGGCAGCACGTCTCCCAAGCCCGGTCTCACGCCCACAGGCACGCCACAACACCAGGCCAGGACGCCCAACGCCGACTACAGCCGCACCCACTTCGACTCCGTCTTCTCCGGCAAGCCGGATGCCAACAGTGAGTTAGCACCTGCCATACAGGCTCATCCATTATTGATTAGCGGTAATGAGAGATAGGTAGCCACGAGGTATGTGAGGGATATAAAGTGCAGGTTTGTAACAGTGGTGAAGTATTCGACAGCCAAACTTGCAGATTGAAACCTGGTTAAGGTTGTCAAGTTTTTGAATTGGTTACAAATTATCCAGACCATCATCCTGATAGAATTTTGGATCTGGTTTTTTGCCTAATTGCCTACATAATTAAATGTGTACCTTTCTTTTCTATGATTTAATCTGACAACTTGTGTGTTTCAAGATGTTTTGCCTTTCAAATGAAAAAAACTTCACAGCACGACATATACGTACCTATATACTTGGATAGAGGCATGCATTATTTTAAATCCAGCTTGTTTTGTCATTGACTCATTCAATAACTTTTGGCCACAAATTAATAGCATTGTGCTGCCTCTAGGAGTGTCTCGAGTAGTGAATGTCATCAGGTGGTTGTGTGAATCACGTTGTTATCGCCAGACAAACCCAAAAGGAGCGGGGACGTGTTTGGGGACCTGCTGGGGAGCCAGGGCTACGAGTTCGCGGCCAAGAAGGAGCTGGGGCCCAGGACCATCAACGAGATGAGGAAGGAAGAGCTGGCCAAGGACATGGACCCCGAGAAACTGAAGGTGCCCTTGCTCTGGCTTGCTCGGTTTCAGTAGGACTGTGTTGTGTATAGCGCATCTCGTCATTAGCACTGTCCTTGTTTCCGTGTGATATACACCGTAGAGCAGACACCTTCATAATGTAATGAAAATCTTTTAAAATGTATCTGACATATTCTATAGGAATTTTAAAGAATATTTGGAATGGGAATTTGGGAAATACATTTTTTGTTGTTATTTATCAAGAGCGTCAATGATAATATTTAAAATTTACTTCTAAAGAATGTAACTGAATGATGCCATCTTAGTTTCAACCATTTTCGTAAACAAAAAAATTTTTTATATCACCTGCAATGTTATCCAACTGTAGTTCGGCATGTCGCAAATCAACAAATAAGTAAATATTAAAATGTTGGCTCTGTTTGATCATATCATGGCACATAATTTAAAGAATGCCTTGTTATTTAATTGTGACCGAATGCTACAGATAGTTGCTCTTGTGAAATAATAATTTATGTTTAACATTGAATTTTTTTTTTTCCTTGTGCAAGTAATAAAATTTAAAAAATTTATAACTTGTTATGTTTGGCGACAGTGGGCACTGCGAGGACGTGTTGCGGGGTGCTCGTTGCAGATCCTGGAGTGGGTGGAGGGCAAGACCCACAACATCCGCGCGCTGCTGTGCTCCATGCACACGGTGGTGTGGGACGACTGCAAGTGGAGCAAGGCGGACATGAGCCAGCTGGTGACGCCCGCCGACGTGAAGAGGGCGTACCGGCGCGCCTGCCTCGCTGTGCACCCCGACAAGGTGACTCTCGCGACGCCCCTCCTCCGCTTTAATTCAGGCTTCCATTACAAAGTTTTTAACTATAGACACAAACAAACTCTTCTGCGAATAAAGAAATCACTTTTGAGAGTTGAGGCAACTGAAAGTAATTTTAGGAATTTTTACTTCAGAAATATAATTAACAGATTTGTTTACAGTATATCCTTTTAATGTATCATGTACCCAAGAATATTTGTGAATTATGCAGTATTTCATTAGAAATGAAAAAAATAAAAAATGTGCAATGAGGTGCAAACACATCAGGACCATAGGCGATGCAGTATGGTTGCACCTTGGTTCGCAGTAGTGACTGATTGGATATTTGTGTAAAATTCTGCAGGAAATAAAAAAAAAGTTAAAAGATTTTGGTAGGCTTCTAAATACTTTGTTGGCACCATCCTGGTCTGGTGCTCTCAGTTTGACTTGCACTGGGAGTTGGGATGGAAGCCGTTAGCCTAGAGGTGCCCCCAAGGTGGTGTCAGATAATAACATGATACGTACATAGTTATGTAATAGCTGAGAAAGAGTAGTGTAGGAAACATCCAGTAGCATCAAGAAGCTCTAGCATCAATAGTGCCTTATGAACTTGTGGTGTGTACTGTGTGTAAGTGAATGAGACATTGTTTAGTAACAAAACTGCAATATTTAAATGAGAAGGGTTGTTCTGGTGGTACACATACGGACAGCTAGTTTGTTTCTCAGAAGAAATAAAACGTGCATTCAATGTCTAGGATTATGTAGTGGCTACATTTCTGGATTGTTTTCCATGCGGGCTTAATGTATAAATAGGGATAGGAATTTTTCGCGATCGCGATTTTTTCACGAATTCACGCGAAATTAGTACAGTAAACTCTCGATTATCCGGGCCTGGATTATCCGGTTTTCGGGTTATCCGTGCTTGATTTTTTTATGAAGTTGTAAAAAAAATGACGGGGTGTAGCTACGACTGCACTGCGATTTTTTTTTTTTTTTTTTACTGCTATGTCAGACCCTCGTTCCCCCGCCACCTGCACCCGTCAATTTGTCACACTTTAAACCAAAAAGGAATGAATTCCTTGACTGCTGCTTCCGGCTCAACCCCCCTCCCCCCCCCCCCCCTTTTTTTTTTCATTTTCTTTTCAAGCGTCCTTTTCACTGTGCCCCACCACGCTAAAAAAAAAAAGAAAACAAAAGGTCCCTCTACCTCTTTTACCTTCCCACACTCCTGACGGCGGGAAGAGGCATTTTTCACGCAGTTATTTACATCAGTTCTCCCAGGCACATTTGTTTTTGTAATCATGTCTGGTAAAAGGAAACGTAAAGTGCTGACAAAAGCAGAGAAGTTAGAAGTTGTGGGCAGGTTAAAAAAAAAGGAGAAACTGCCGCGAAATTAGCACAGGAATATGAAATTGGAATCCATACCATGCGAGACATTAATAAAAGTGAAGAAAAACTTTTTCAGTTTGCTAGTAGATCAGACAGTGTGGCAGGGCCTTCTAAATGTAAAAGCATGAAAACATCTACCCACGCAGATGTTGACAATGATTTGTATGTTTGGTTTAGGTCGTTAAAAGGGTGGAGGGAGATGCTGAGTTGGGACTGCCGCCGCTCTCCCTCCCGTAGCAATAAAGGGGACAGGAGAAGGGTGGCGGCAACACAGTGCCAGTATTGTTTACGGTCCAATAAGCTGGGACACTGTATACAAAGCCTTTGCTTGTACTCATAGAATTCTACTGAAGAGACTCTTTTGCCAGTAAATACACCATTTTTAAGTGGTGAAACGGATTATCCGGTTTTTTTTGTGGGCATTCAATTATCCGGGCATCGGAAGGTCCCAATTAACACGGATAATCGAGAGTTTACTGTACCAAAACGTGAAATTATTAGGTTTGCACGAAAAAAACATCATAACTTACCGAAATCGTGAATTTTTCACATTTCTGATATTATTTCGCTAACCCGCTTAAAACATCTTACCGTTTACGTTTCGTTAGTATATCAACAAATTTTATGCACTCACGTGATGATAAACAATGTACCCAAAGACTAAATAAGTCAGGTAGACGGCGCACAATGGTAAGAACTAAGAAGAATACAGCACACGTGTATCGGCCATTTTGTATCGTCTCTAAGTGATCTATCGATAGTTAAGACTACACAGTTCCATATAGATGGCGTAGTGTACTAATGCCTTGATCACGACTACGAACGTACGAAGTCATTCAATTATATTTTTCGACGATTTGATATTCCTGCTCTTGCAGTATCTTTGACTCTCGTGGTACGGAAGTAAATACATAGAGTAAATAAAGTACTAGTACAGAGTGGACACTCAATGCTATTGCAGTTCTACGTTTTTTTTTATTCAGAAATGCCCTAGTTGCTATACAAAAACGCAAACTTGACAAACATTAAAACGAAGTTGCAATAGCTTAAAACCGAGATAAAGTACCTTCTGGAGTAAGACTGACGTTTCAAATTATAAGTAAATTTTAATTTAAATACAACATTGATCGTAGAAAGTACAATTTGCAGTTAATATGCTTAAAAAACTAATTTGAATAGTAGGGAAATTTGCAGCTTCAACTGAATGTTGGCGAGCTTGTGACTTTTTTCGTGCATGCATTAATATTGATAAAAATATTGATTTTTTTTCCCTTATAAGCAAATCATTTAACTAAATATCGGTAAACGTAACATAAAATGATTTAGGAGAGCAATATTTTTAAAACAATAAGTAAATTTCTTACCTTCGGGACAGTGTTTGCCTTAACCTCATTTTGGTTAAAAATGTTTTGTTTATGTATCATAACATTTGTTAAAATGCATAACATGTAACATATTTTTGGATTATATTAAATTGCTGCATTTTTTTTATGTCCAAGAAACAATTTCTGTTCTAGTAGAATCACGTTGATTGAAGTTAAGGTTAGGATTTTCGTAGGTACCTACCGAATTGCATTACAAATCGCAAACAAAACTAATGCATAAAAAAACTTGCAGAAGTATTTAATCATTAACACAGGCAATGTGTATTTCTGGCAAATTTAACTGCCTAAGATGTACAATTTTCCCACAAAAACTGAAATGAAGCTGTTACCAATGGCATCAATTCTTTATGGATTAGGTGAAAGTACAAATCATTCTCGTATCTTCACTTCTTGAACACAGGTGTATAGCAATTGTTAAGGGAAAAAAAAAACCTTAATTTCAACATAAAAATTTAAAAGACACTTCATTTTATCGCAACCCTCACCTCAGTAATTGTTCCATATCACGTATCCAAGTTTATCCCTTGATCCTGTTGGCATGATCATGTATGATTTATCCGGTGGCACATGATGCTTGCTGTTTTAATTAATGTTAAAACAGCAAGAATCATTACCACAGGATCATGCCATTAGTATCAAGGGATAGACTTGGATACGCAAGACAACATTTTTACCCACACCTCCCTCTCGACCTAAAAATAAAATTCATACAAAACATTTAGACTAATTAAAGTACATAAGTAGCAAGTTTGAGCAGAATTTGAGACTCATTGACATTTAGAACAGTACCTAGGCTTGTCCTCAACGTGCGACTACACACAGCCTAAAAAGAGGAAATTCTGTAGGGCATGAAAACAATATGCTCATCACTATTTAATTACACAAAACTTTTATTTTCTTTCATTTTAATAATTTACACATTCCTAGTTTCGTCAAGCGGAAACTTAAAGTAAAGTTAATTATTATTATCTCTTCTCTATGAAGTGTCCCCCCCCCCCCCCCCTGAGTAAATATTTGTATTGTGTATACAGACTAAGTAAAACTAGTTTTGTGGAAAAGTATGTATTGTTTAGTGTTTTTTATTGTTTTTATTATTGTGGCCGAAATATTGTGTATGTAAAAATGCCGAATAATAAACTTCAGTAAAGATAGTTTTGTGAAGTAAATATATTTTATGCAGTTGATTATTTTATTACCGTAGCGGGAATATTTTGCACGTGATTACAAAATGCCAAATAATAAACTAAGTGCTAGAGACAGGGCATTCCAGTACCAAAAAACGGCTTCTATTGTACTGATAGCCGCACGGTAATGTGCAAATTTTGTAACTGCCAAGTTGCGTGGGAAAGGAAGGATTCGGTTGACAAACACCTCAAGTCGGCCAAGCACGTGGCTGCTGAACAAGATGGATGTGTTGGTTCCAAACTACAAACTTCAATCGCAACATGCTTCAGCAGTGTTGGGAAAAAAAAGAAAACTGCAGAATACCTGGGAAAGCGAATTACAGAAACATTTCTGAAAGCAAATATACCGTTGCACAAATTAGAAAATGCCCACATGGCAGAATTCATGAATGAGTTCATTGAAGGTGAGAACCCAATCAATAAAATTATCATAGTGTAGTTTTTTCCCCCAAACAATGATGTGAGGAATTTCTTATTAATTTTGTGGCAATTCTGGTTTTGGTTAAATTGTTTTAGTAATCTCTCATGGTTAGCATATTTCATTAATCATTCTTAAATTAATGACTGTAGTTTGGTTGGAAGAAATGAATTAGGTGCCTAACTGTTATTTGTCTTTTACTGTAATGAACAAATTGGTTCAAGGTAAATATGCTATCTTAGAAAATTAAACTTTTTGTTATACCGCTGCTAACACAGGATCTAATAGAGGTGTTTTATTGCAGGTGCTCAAGACATCCCATGTGTTAAAGTCTTAAAAGAAAAGTACCTCCCAGCAGTGAAACAAGAAAGAGAGAATACACTGAGGGAGAAAATCAAGGGGAAACAAGTAGCAATACTCTGCGATGAAACAACTGACGCTAGAGGCAGCTGCATTTTTGTTGTTCTCTTCATGATAATAGAAGGCTCAGACAAGACTGAAATTATTGTTGGAAATGTTCATACGCTTGAAACTGCCAATGCGAAAAATTGTTCGAGGGAAATTTTGGATACATTGAAAATGTACAATGTAGACTTTGACAGTGTTCTAGCTCTGGTGTCAGATTCGGCAAAGTATATGGTAAAGTGTTTTGATACTTTGAAAGAAATAATGGCTGATCATGTTGTTGTCCAATGTTGGGCACATAAGCTCAACTTAGTCATAAATGAGCTTGGCAAACATTTGCCTGAACTTCAGCAGACTGTTGCTAAAGTGAAATCATCTTTTTTGAACACGCGCAAGAGGAAGCATTTGTTTCGACAGTTTCTAGATGAGAGGTATCCAGGCCAAGGCATCCCACTTCTTCCCATGCCTGTGCTCACTAGATGGTCGTCCTGGTACGTATCTGTGTGCTACCTTGCTGACAACTTCGACGCTGTTGTTGAGTTTCTAACAAGCAGTGAAATAGTCGGTATCAACAATGCTGGTGTAGAATTCTTTGCAACAGCATCAGCAGGAGATCTTCAAAGTGTGAAGATTCAGGCAGTTTTTGTGAAAGAGACATGTAAGGATGCAACTGAACTGATAAAAAAGCTAGAGGGTTCTAATTACCCTTGTAGTCACCTGCTGGTTGGTGAACTCCGTAAAGTGGAGCAAGTTCTGCAGCTCTCTTCTACTGGAAGCTTACCACAAGAAACAAAAGTAATTTTGAACTCTTGTGAAAAAACTGTCACCAAAGCAAAAATTACATCAGCATTAGCTAGAGCTGCTTCACATTCTCATACAAAACTTATTTCATTAAAGGCAAGTGATCCAGCTCATTATTTATATGAGCAACTAAGTGTTTTCGATCCTTCAAAAATTTTGCTGACAAATGTAACACCTGATCTAAGCAAGAAATTACAGAAACTGGTTTTGTTGGCAAACCTTGGTGAAAGTACAGTACTTCAAGGTTACAAAGAATTACAGTTTCTTGTCAAGAAAAAATTGAGTGAAAGTGCAACTGTTGACATTGTTTCTGTTCTTATGGCTGTGTCAGTTAACAACTCTGACTTTGCTCGTGCTTCCTTGCAGTCAATTTGGTTGCCATGTGCAAATGTAGACTGTGAGAGATTCTTCTCTAACTACAAAAATATTCTCAGCCATCAACGCCACCGCTTAAAACAAGACAACTTGGAATTGTTTAGTGAAATTTATTTTGAGACCTAGTCCTTGATAATCAAGTCTTAAGTTTGGAAGAAATTGTTCCTGCTAATGATTATGCTTTTAACATTAAATTTTTGTAAATAAGATATTTCATTGCTTAGCTTCTGTTTTTGTTATTAACTTTTCACATATTTTATAGGATTATAGCAAATAGTGCTCTGATAACTTAATGTAGTGCATATAATGTTAAAATAAAGAAAACATTTGTTTATAATCACTGGTAAAAGTCATTAAACATCTTTTTGAAAACACCGATTTTTGTGTCGGAAAGTACCAACTTTTTGATTTGAAAGCACCACTTTTTGCCTCTTGAAAACACCGAAAAATTCCTATCCCTATGAATAAACTTTACCAAACAGGCTTCTCTGACTGTTACATAAAGCTAATTACCCTATACTTAACTAACAGGACATTTAGTCTCCACAGAGGGCTCTAAATCAAACCTAAAACCAGTAAAAGCAGGTGTGCCGCAAGGCAGCATGTTAGGCCCTGTACTATATTTAATATTCATGTAAGCTAACTGCCTAAACAGCGCATCACCTTGTAAAACTGGGCTGCTACGTGGACCACAGTCCTGTATAGTAAGTCAGACAACCTGCGCTAACTGCGATGCAGGATTGTCAATGCGTTGTATGTTCGCAGCAAATGGGAACAGACAACGAGAGCATTGCCAAGCAGATATTCATGGAGCTGAACAACGCCTGGAGCGAGTTCGAGAACGACGCCAGTCAACAGCAGATCTTCACCGCCAACTAGTCCGCGAGTGTCGAGCGTTCCGGAGCCACCGGCTTCATCGCGAGCATTCCGAGATCTTCTTCGAATGTACATCCGACCTTGAAACTTGGCATTCCTCAGTTGCGAAGGGGGGGAGGGGGGACGCTATTCTCCAGAAAGTCGCAGGCTTCGTGTGACCCAGCCTGGCTAGAGCGTTGCAATGCCAGATCACTTCACGTAGTATTTGCAGCTGTGTGTAGTGCATGTACACATGTACAGTAGTAACCATGGTTGCGGTTGTAACGTCGTCAATGATGCCCTTGCCTGGTCGCTTGTAACCTCCTTGTAAAAGTCTTTAAAACCACGTGTACAGAAGTTATGACAAATTCATTATTGAACTCGTGTGTATATTGAGAGATGGGATTGTAAAGAAAGTAAATAGTCTACATGTACAGTGTAAAAATGACAATGTAATTAGTTTAAGCATTTCTAATAGCTTTAATTTATTTCATGTAGCAATTTATTTTGATGGTCATTGTCTGTTTTTGGCAGTGAATTTTTTTGTGTTGCTCACTGTGTGTATTATCATTTTTGATGATGATTTATTGTGGATTTGGCTATTTATCTTTTTATAAAAGATACCAACCACGTAGTTACGTAACTATACTTGTGTTGAGTTCCATGCCCACTATGTAATTGGGTGTTTGTATATATATTGTGTATATTTAGTCTTAAGTCGTGAGTGGGGACAGTTTTCTGTAAGATACAATCCTGGTACTTTATTTTTATATTGTGTCATTTTGTTGTTTAGAATTTATGTAGTTCCATATTTTACTATTTACAATTCAGAGATTTTTTTGAACTTTGAAATTATATTTCTTTGAGTCATATTCATAATGTTGACTTGCAAATGTTTGCCTCGTTGCTTGTATTGTACCCTTGTAAATTTTTCTTGATTATTTCTAACGTTGTGCATAGTTCTAAAATGTACTATTTCTATATTTCTATTCCACGCTTCCATCATTTCAGTTTTCTGTCTTGGCATATGTTTAATTGCAAAAGTGGGTTGTAGTGAATTTGCTGCTCTAATTTCATGCTGTACAGTTGTTAGTAAATATGTTCATAGCAGTTAACGATGATATGGTTTTAAAAATTTAAGTTGTAATTTTGCAATGATTTAAATGTTATACCATATTATTATAAACTATCATCTGAGTCAACTGACGACCATTCAAAATAATTTGAAAAATAGTTACAGTTGATGGAAGAGTGCAGTGTAATTCATTTTGCGAGAAACATTTAATCACAGATTTTTGTAAGTGTCCTTGTTTTATTAATTTTTTTTTTTTTGTGAAATAATATCTTTTGTAGATTAGCTTCTTGAAGTCAGAGCGCTTTTTTTTTCTCGAAGCAGTCGTTACATTGTCCTTGTATTTGCCAAGTACTATAGTTGAAGCTTTATTGTGTGGTTTGTATAACTCAATCGTGCAGTGGTTCTCAGTTAAATACTAAATAGCTAGTGTTGCTTGTGGACTCGTCCAGTACAGGTATGTTCTGTTAAAATTCTTTTTTAAACATTTCTGTGATGTGTAATGTTAAGACCTGTGCGAATATAAATTTTTTAGTTCAAATCAAATACTAGTACGAATATCAAATTATTTGCAAATACGAAAATAAGTTAGTCAGCTACAATAATTATATGAATAATGTTTGTTAAAATATGTTAAATAAGAATTTTTTTTAATTGTGCAGCTAACCTTACCTAACCTTACCTAACCTAAAAACCAAACCAACTCTCATTTATCCAGAAAATTTTCGCGAACCACAAATTACAGAGAAATCCATTGCAATCTATTTTGAAGAAGTTAATTTTTTTTTTTAAATCTTGTATTCCCAAAATTAGGGATTGAATATTATAATATTTACATTTAAACCATAGTTATTCATGAGTTTCCTTTTTTAATGGCAGCCAGGTAACTTGTATTTTAGTTCAGCAATATGTATTATAAACACAATTTTTGCTATTTTCATCTGGAATCTTTAACCATTATTTACGTTATTTCTATTATTTTTTGAGCCGGAACATTTTTTTCGTTATAGATATATACTGAAAGTAAACTGCTACTGTATCACATGGTGTTAGTTCGATTGTGACTATCAATTTATTTGCTGTAGAGACTATGACGATTACTTCTTTAAATACCCATTTTGATGGAGTGTAAAGTTTGTGTTCATGTAGTCCATGGTGGAAGCAAGTAATAAAGCTACTATTTACTGATTTTCATGGATTATATATTTGCAGGTTATGATTTAATTTCCGAGATTGTCTGGTTTAAAAGCTAATTTGAATGATTATTTAACAACAAATATTGTTACTTGCATTATACTCTGTGTATTTTATATTGAACTTTTCTTTTAGAACATCGTTTTTGCTTATTTAAGCATAACCAACAAAAAGTCTCAAAATGTCTTATCAAGCCAATTTCTCAACCTAAATGTGAAGGCATAGTTAAGTATAGAAGTATAAATTCAATCAATGTTCTATAAATATTACAAAACTATTAACTCAAAGCATTGAAAAATGTATTAATATAATGGCAAAATATTTTTCAAGCAGGAGACAATTTTCCTGTATTGTTGGCTAATTTAAACAAATGTGTCAATGTCATTGGAGTTTTCAAAGATTTAACATTGATGTATGACATAAAAGAGGAATTGAACAAAATCCCTTGAAAGTTTGTCAAAACAAAAACCAAAATTATTATTTTACATTTTGAAATGCAGAAATTAGCATTATGTATAGCAATTGCTATTTTTTCATGTCTGTATTTATCGGTCTAGATTGGCTGTGTTGGTTAGGGATACAAAGTGGTGTTCCTAGATGCTTGGGTAAGGTAGCGAATAAGCACTGCCTTTTTGGGATACAACCGTAACGTAACTCGTGGGCCGTATTCCAGAATGTGTCCAAACCAAATCCCAGTAAGGTAACAGATAGGCAACCGTTTTAATAAACAGTGTCCTTAGCGAGGCTAGAAACTAGTTCCAACAGAAACTGGTTCTAGTAGAAGTTTAGCATCCATCAATACAATTATTGCTGCGGCAAAAATCCTGGAGATAATAGCACCATCGCTCAAAAATGGAACCATCTTTCTAATCTTCTGAACTATTTTTTAAGTTGGGATTTTTTCCTTGTAATGATTATTTAAGTGTACAAAATGTATTCCAGGATAGTTTCACTACCATAAAGTTTCATATGGCACATCTGAATGCTTGGTACGTCCGGTCCCCCAATGATCAGTAAAATGACTACATACAAGTTAATGGCTCCAGGCCGTCTGCGCATGCACGGAAGATGGAGAAATGGATAGGTCACAGGATAGGACACCAAAATTCGTTCCCTAAAAATAAGGGCCTAGCCATGGCCTACATAAGGGTTTGTGAATGGTTTTGTGCTCTAGGAATAAGGTTAGGGTACAGGTGTAGCATATTCAACACCTAAACCCTTATCTTTGTGTCTTGGAATACCGGCCTTAGTCACCAAACAAATTTAAATTTATCAGGTTCATCTGTGCAATATAGAGAATGACACCATGTAATGTTCTTTTTTTAACTAGTGCCAATGTTCATTGCGCTTCTACAGCGAAAGCTATCCTGGTACTTTCCTTGTATCAAAATGAAATCAAACCTAGTCATGTGAAAACTTCCTGGTGAAACTAAGGTTGATTATACCTATTAATTTGAAGTTACATTCTTGAAACACTTATGATCAAACAGCAATTATAGTCAGAATATTTTTAGTAGCCAACATGAGTAAAGATGAACATGACAAGATCTTGGCATCAATCAAGTTGAAACATCTGTAAATTGTATTTTTCTCTCTCTCACAATTTTTGGGTTGTGCAAATATTCAATAATGAGACATTTATAGCATTCATTTGCGATTTATATTTTTAAAAAAATTTTTCTTGATGTCAATGAAATGAAAATTGTTGAATAAAATGATTAATTGAGTACCTAGCAAACATTCAGTTGGGTTTATATGGAGTTACTGTACCAGTTTGGAATCCATTTTCTTTTCTAATGAAATTTTCAAATTTTTAAAGTTAAGCATTAGCTCCATCCAATTGTACAAAATTTTCTTTGAATATAAAATGACCTAAAATACAAAATAATTGAATGTGAGGCACCCTCGAACACGGAACACTCCGAACGTAATGCGGCCCAGGGACTAAAGGAGAATCTCGAGGTTAGGTCAGTCTTGGTTACAAGACAGTTTTATCACTTTCGTAAAAAAGTCAAGAAAAAATACTTGCAGTGGTTTGTGTGAAGATAAGTTGCTTTAGTTGGTGAAGTAAATAAACACACAAGCCATAAATACCATTACTTCTACACTGATGTAGATATTTGGTAATGGTGAAGTTTCTAACATCTGCCACAATTCAATCCTTGCTTTAAAGAACACAAGTTGTACACAAACTGTTACTCCATGAGCAAGTATCTTTTGATGGGGGGGGGATAACAGCTGTTTCCATACTTTATACAGTTCATTTTATTTACCAAAAGTGGTCATTTTTGTATCTTAATTTATCATACCAACCTTTGTTCAACCCTTCAGATTTCAATTTTTTTATTATTATTAATATTGTATCCAGCACAAGCACTAACTCAAAAAAATGTTTGGAAACCTGAAAACACAATTGTAAAATTTTGAAGTTATTGAAATTATGATATTATGTATGTTCTTTGTGAAATACTGAGGAAAAGCATTCTGTGCAACTACATAGTGTCTTTGTGAAAAAGTTATTTAAGTGAAAATATCAACAGGTTGTTTACACTGTAGAGAATAATTTTTGAATTTTTTAGTCAGTACCAGTTACTGTATTAAATTGCAAGAAAAATAACAGCACTTAAAAAAACTGTCTCTGAAGCAGTCAACAATAATTTATTTGTATACACACAATGCATTAAATCATGCACAAAAGAGATCAAAATGTTTTCCATTACATACTCAGTGGTGAGATTTGTTAAACAGCACTTTATTGCATGTAAATCTGTCTACCGCTTATTACAGTTCTGGCCTCTGCAGTGTAAACTACTTTTTGTTTGTGGTTTCTTTGTAAGCGACATCTTTCAGAGTGAAGTCCTTTTAGCGTTAATTACTTCACTATGTGGTTCTCCATGTACTGTAATGGAAAAATTCTGTATTCCATTTTAGCTGTTGTGCTAACTAATGTGTGTGATAACATTTCTTGACTTTGACAGTGTAATCTCATGTTTTTATTTACGTGTCCTCTCTACTTGTGTTATGTTGCAACGGATGCTACTTACGAGCAACATGGTACGTGTAAGCTGTAACTAAATGGGTCTTGGGAGTCTTCGCTGCTGTTAAATGTTATGTGAAACTTAGAACATTTGATTTATTATTTCCAGAGCATTTGAGCTTTGTATCAAGATACATTGCTTAAAAGGTATGGATATTAGGTGAAGATAGATTAATAGAAGTAGAATGTTTGAACAACAGACATGATTGGGTTCAACAACTTGTGTGATTATTTTAATAGTTAATGTGACATGTTTTGCTTGCTTGCTCCTTTGTCTGTAAGTGTCTCGCACATTGTGGCATGCTTCGTGCAAGGAGTTCTGCTCGAATCACAACCCTTCAGACAGGCTGACATCTGGTGCTACGTTCCAACCAACCGGACGCATCGGCTCTGCTATCAGCGTCTGTGTTCATTCTCTCGGACGCAGTACCTTCTTACATACTGTTTACACATTTCATTTCAACAGAGCTGAACTTATGTTGCAAATTAAAAATTAATTATTGAATAGGTATTGGTTGGTAGTTAACAAACTTTCACAAATCCACTTTTATTAATACTCAGAAACTGCTCTAAGATTTTATATCTGTCACACTGTTCAAACACCGTGCATCATTACATTTTTCTGGTAGTGCTATTCGCAAAGGAACTGTGAAGTTGATGCTACAGCCATTCCAGCATTTTGCTTATTGTGACGTGGTTTTCTCAAAATGGACATCAGTTCTCAAATTGTTGCGGATTATTTGTGTAGATATTTGAAAATGCAATATATTTAAGAGGAATAATATAGTCAAAGAGGCAAACAGTAGTTGCAACTCCATATTTACATGCTGTTCAAAATATTACTTGAGTTTGAAAATTAAATAGTTATAGTTTCAATTCATTTGTTGGCCTTGTGCTTTTTTAATTTAGTATTTTACAGTACACATGAGCAAACATCATTTTTGGAAGTTTCATTTTATTTCCAGTGTCTGAAGAGTCTAACATCATTTTATCTTTACCCAAAAATTTTCTTAATGTACAAGTAAACATACATCCATGCAACAAAAGCTAACTAAACCATAAAATTTAAATAATTTATGGTTGTAAACTAATCTAAAATTTACTTGATGTATCAAGTGTCCAAATTAACCATGTTACAGCAGTTCAGGCAATTTAGTACCTATTTAAGGCAGTTAGCTTTCTCGGTTATAGGTTGCCCTAACCGACCGAACATTAACAAATGGAAACCAATAGTTAGATATTTCAGTTTATTTCTAATTCCAACTGTCTTATGTTTCATAACTTTTTCATACATTTCCTTGTATAGCATTTTCTCAACCTCACAGTGCACTGGATGGTATTTGTTTGAAAATATTGATGTGAAAGACAGTTAAATTGTGCTTTAAAATATCTGCACTTGGCTGATCGCCGGCTAGCCGTGGCATTATGCCTCATTCTTAGAGTTTGTGGTCGTTGAGCAGTTTGTGTGTGTTCCTACATCTGCTGGCATCTGTAAACCCATCATCTCCCGTGTACATGTTCACGCAAGTGGCTGGAAAACTTGTTTTTATCTCTGGGAAGTTTGATAGTTGAAGCACCCAAGACCTGCTGATGTATTACAAACTCTTGGATATGTAAACTACGTTCTTGAATGGTATTTATCAACATATATTTATATATACATATAGCAGCTTTGCACATAGTTTTAGTATTGTATGCAATAAATTGGTTTAAGTAAATTTTTTTGTATGTCATGCCCAAAGTACTTAAATATTTGTTGTATGTATTTAGTGTATTGTTGGCTCTTTAAGAATTATTTTTATGAATGATACTATGTATGTAAAAAGCATACTTAAAAATTTGCCTGATCACGTGGTGTAAATATTCAACACAATAAACATGTACAAAGTTGGTCTTGTATTTAATTTCATTTAAACTAAAACTTCCGTAAGTCTTGTACATTGAGCCCAGCTCATTGTGCGTTCATCTAGTGTTATTTGCAATGACAAAAACTTGTGCACGTGTATAAATTGCTGCCTCAAGATGATCAAAGTTACGAAAATATATAAAAATAAACGCATTGCACTCTATAATATTACTGTTACACACACGGATGGTCTATTAAGTTGCATGTGTTTTTTTTTTTTTTTGTTCTTTTGTGATTTAGTAACTAAACTGTTGCACATATTTATGCTACTTAATGTTTCACAACTTTTATCATCATTATTTGCATAAATATTAATTTAAAATCTCTTCAATTATGCAACTGTACAAGAAAAAATCCAAACAAAATGGATGTAATATCTTAATGTGAAATGCTACATTATTTCATAAGACATGCACATGAATGAAACTTTTAGTTAAACAGTGTTTCTATTGAGGTGGTGTTGCTGAGCTGTCAGGTCAGTTTTCGTACACAAGACCAGAAGCAATTAAGGGAGATAGACCGTCAGCTAACAAAGTTAATACAAGCATCTGTGTTGAGGGACAGCCTGGAACCTGCATATCATTTTTAAAATATCTGTGAGCAACTTTTACCGAGGAGAAAGCATTGTGTGTGATCGAGGCGAAAATGAAATTGAATGAAACTACAGCTATGGAAGATGCTGAACCAACCAGTTGTGCTGTATGGGTGAGAACTATGGAGTATTTGTAAAACTAGACTACAGTACAATTTTGAACATATGTGTTACGTAAGATGTCGGATACAACACAAAATGTGAAAATGAAAAAAAAAAAGTTTTGTCTTCAATGAAAGGCCTAGAAATGTTCCAACTCCCTAGGCCCGATGATGTGCAACATACCCCACCAGTAAACTGTGATCGCATACCTGACCCTGTTTGCCGCGACCAACCGCAGACGGAAAAGGAGATTGACTCCGAGAAGATCCATTGCAAACTGGCAAGCACAACACTTGGCAGGAAGCAACTCTTGCATGCACACAGTTCCTGACAAACACAGATAGGTTATCAGTAGAGACCGGAAAAATTTGTGGGTTCAGTGACCTCTAGGATAAACTCCACGATCCTCTTATGTACTAGGACAAATTGCACCTGCTCATTGGATAATGACTCGTGACATGTGTTGCCTGGGATGCTTGTGATTTGATACTACTTTTGTTGAAGGTTTTTCACTAGCTTAAGAGTCCTTCAAGTAAATGGTGGTCCAATCACGACTCAGAATGAAGGTGAATGAGTTTGGAGTGTAGCCTACCGCGAAATGAATCCGCGAATTTTTCCGGTCTCTAGTTATCAGCTATTTGTTATTTTACACACTACTAAGAGCAATCTGTTGAGCTGAAAATAAAGTAAATGAATTACAAACTGTTGGATTTAAATTTATTAGGGGCAAACCCTTTATGAGACAGGGTTTGTTGAGTGTGAAATGGATGAGGGGGTGTGAAACGAGAGAAAAGACGCAAGGCCTTTAACCGCAGTAGTGCTTCTTTAAAACCATTTTGCACCCCAAGTTCTTAAACAAGTGCATACAAGTGGTAATGGCCATGTGAAATTTGAATACCAAAACTTGGACTGACCATATTGCATTTAAATTTAAACTGAAGTTTACTCTAATAAAAAAAAATGGCAAGAAACGACATAGTTTTGGTAGGTGGCAACCCTGTACATATGTAACCTCTCTGCAACTTTCTCAAAACTAGAAATAATATAATACAAAATGCTTGGGAATAATGTAGAAGTCTAGAAGTAAATACATACATTTCAAAATACATGCAGTTTGCTAAATAATAGCGCAAAAGACATCACTCATCTCAAAAAACTAATTCAAAGCAAAAAGTGGCTGTGAATAACCCTAATGTCTGTAGTTATTTACAATTTGTGTGTACAATGATATTGCATATTATGCAGCATTTTACAAAGTTTCATTTTACTCCATTACTTCCATTTGAACAAATGCACTAGCGTAGTGACATGCCACGAGAGGCACAGTACTTGGAGAAACACGCCAGTGTGTGGCCGTCAGTCGCAGTAGTTCTTGAGCGTGAGGCGCGGCACGATGTTCATGGACTGCAGCTCCTGGAACAGCAGCTTGCAGGCGTACGGCAGGCTGATGGTCGACACGGAGCCGCTCGAACGGCAGCCGTGACACCAGCCAGAGTACGCCAGCAGCCCGCACTTGTTGCACACGTCCACGTCGAACGCATCGCTCGAGATCATCAGCCGCTCAACCAGCATCATGCTGGCTCCGTAGCCGATCAGGCAATCGCGCTCCATCTCCCCCAGGCGCAGGCCGCCCTCCCGGCTGCGCCCCTCCGTGGGCTGGCGAGTCAGCACGGCGCGGGGTCCCCGCGACCGCGCGTGCATCTTGTCCTGCACCATGTGCTTCAGCTTCTGGTAGTAGACGGGCCCCGAGTAGATGTAGGCCTGCAGCGGCTCCCCAGTCAGGCCCGAGTAGAAGCAGTCCTTGCCCTGGTAGTTGAAGCCGTGCTTGTGCAGCTCCTCGCACACGTCCGACACCCGGGAGCCCCCGAACGCCGTGCCGTAGTGGAACTTTCCCTCCAGCAGGCCTGCCTTGCCCGCCAAGAGCTCGATGAGCTTGCCCACGGTCATGCGCGACGGGAAGCCGTGAGGGTTCATGATCATGTCGGGGCATATCCCCGAGTCGTTGAACGGCATGTCCTCCTGCTCCACGATGAGCCCCGTCACGCCCTTCTGACCGTGCCGGCTGCTGAACTTGTCTCCGATCTCCGGCCGCCGTGTCTGCCGCAGCAGCAGCTTGATGAGGGAGGCGTCCTCGTTGTTGGACGACACCATCACCTTCTCCACGTACGCGGGCACCGGGCCCTTGAACGCCACCGGCACCTCGCGGTACTCCGTCTGCGCCTGCAGAGGGTTGATGGGGTTGGACGTCACCGTCGGCATCGACTTGTTCACCATCACCTGCCTGTTCTCCACCTTCTCCCCCGGCATGGCTATGCCGTCCGTGTCCAGAATGTCGTGTTTCCACGCAGGCTTCATGGTCTGTGCGTCTATCAGCGGACCCAGAATCCTATCGAACGTCTGGTTGGCGTACTTTTTCAACGTGCATTTTGCATTCCTGTAAACGAGACATCGACCGTAACCCCTATCTATTGACGCCTTGTTTAGAATGAGGGCGTCTTCGATATCATAGCCACTGTAGCTCATTACTGCAACTGTAGCATTCTGCCCCGCAGGGAGCTTATCAAAGTTTATGAGTTCTATGGTGCGAGATTTCACCATTGGAGCTTGAGGGTACACCAAGTTGTAAAGAAGCGTATCTATTCTATTCCTCTGGTTATAGCCAATAGTGCCCATAGCTTGTTTACCCATAGCACACTGATATGTGTTCCTCGGGCTTTGGTTATGGTGAGGATAAGGAACCAAGCCAGCACACACCCCTAGAAGAGTGAACGCTTCTATCTCGAGATGTGTTGTCACAGGCTCGATTGTAGCTTCCGTCAATGCTATGTGGCTGTCGTTCTCTTCGTTCACATCGAGGTATTCTATCAAGCCATCGTTGAGGAAGTCCTGAAAGCCTCGCACGCCACGCAGCAGCTCGTCTATGTGTTGCTGTTTTACCAGTGGTCTGCCCTTGCTCACAATTATGTAAGGCCTGCACAAGCGACCACCATCCGAGCTGATGTACACGCATCTGTGTTGATGTTGCGGGTAGATGGATATGAAGCCATTTATGAACCCTCGCCGACGCATCATTCGGAAGACGTTCACCAAGCGGATGTAATCCCTGATCACCCCGAGGATGTTGCCATTCAGGAACACCAGATACACTTGTGGGCTGTTGATTTCCTCTCCGCCCAGTAAGTTCACGTCCTCAACACCGACATTGAAGGCCAGTCTGATGATCGGTGCTTCCTCCACCTCCGTGGTTATGTGCGTCATGAGCGCAAGGTTCTTCACCAGACCACAAGCTTCTCCCTCTGGAGTGTCGGAGGGGCACAGCATACCCCACTGCGACGGCTGCAACGATCTGGGCCCGGACACCTTCCTTGTCTTTTCAAACTGAGAGTTCACTCGAGTCATCATTCCCAAAGCGGAGATGTACGATAACCTGGAGAGGACTTGCGTCACACCCTGTCGCTCCATCCTGAACCGCTTGATGGTCCAGTTACCAGTGGAGATTGCGTGAATGAGTCCATTGGTGATCTGGTCTTGTCTCATGTGTTTCACCACGTCAAACTGGGCAGCTTTGATCTTCGGAATGTTCTTGTCTGCAATCATCTTTAAATCCCAGTTAAAACGCTTTAACAAATCTTCGAACATCAAAGCTAACAAAGAACCTGCCAATTCAAGTCTCTTATTTCCATAGTAATCCCTATCGTCAATTATTTTGGTATCACCTTGTGCCTGAATAACTCTCCGCACCATTAATGCCATATAGGTAGCTTTGATTTTGAAATTAAAGTTTTCCACAGGCACATGAGCTAACACAAGAGTAGCTAAAATATCTCTGGCATCATCTACTGGACTTTTCTTGGCTGCACCTGCTGTAAAGAACCTCTTGCTTTTTATTTTGGAGCTCATGTACTTAAGAGCCTGTAACTGCGTGAAAACTCCTGCCTTGTGGCATTCTTCCAGAGACGGTGCGAAACTCTGTAACACTCTGTCTTCTGTGCCCACCATCTGCACCACCTCTTGATCTGACACTACACCCATGGCTTTGAACACTATCACAACAGGCACATCATCTTGAAAAGTATTGTGCTTCAAGTAGTACTTGCCATTCTTCACGATAAGGTTTGTTCGAGACTTCTTCTCATGAGTACTACTGGTCACTTGGCACTGAATGCCACCTTTACGATCCTCCTCCACGATCATTCGATTGCGTGACAACTGCTCTTGAATCAAGATTACTTTCTCATGGCCTTTGACGATAAAGTAGCCTCCCGGGTCTAGAGGGCATTCGTTCATTTTCGCGAGTTCAAACTGCGACTTGCCTGAAAGCACACAGTTCGAGCTCTGCAACATGATGGGCATTCGACCGATCAGCAGGTCGTTGCGAACCACCCTCTGGTTTCCTCGCGTGTACTCTATGTCCACCGTTATGGGCGCCGAGTATGTCAGGTCCCTCAGGCGACACTCGTGTGGTGTGGTTGACTTAGTGATGTTGAACCCTTCTTCGACATTTGGAGTGCCAACTGACACGTTCAGGTATTTCACATAAAATAAGGGATCTGCATCACTGATAACTTTTTCGTTGGCTTTAACGATTTTCTTTATCTCTACATTGATGAAGTAATTGAAAGAATCAATATGCTGTTTGACCAAGCCTTTTACTTTCAGAAAAGCTGGAACTAACTTCCATTTTTCTTCTAAAGGCTTTATAGGTTCGGAGATTTTATTTTGACTGCAATCCCGGTCATTTAAAAACCCTTGTCCTTTCAAATCACCCATTTTTTCTCGCCTTATAACATACTGTACATCATATACTTAATTTAGTGCAATCATCGACAAGCAGTTCGGTACATACAACCTAACCTTAAAACAAACCGAAAAATATCAACATCACCACATGCACAATCAAAGATAACATAAGTTATGAGAGAACCACGAATGTAAGCAAGGTCTTAAGGCCCTGTCACACTGTCAAATATATTGTATCCAATAAATTGGACAACAAAATTTGAAGGGTGATTTTGGATGAAATACGTCTTCAAATATATTGTATTCAATATTATTTGACGAGCAATGTAAAATATATTTGAAGTCATTAAACACTATCAATTTTCTTTGAGTGAGCTCGTTTTACCAAACATTCTGTAGAGAACTGTAAATGACAGTATTTAGAATCAAAAACAAATTTTGGGTCAAGGAACGCGGGCTTTTTTAAGTAGGTTATATTCCAATTTAGGTATATTGTGATCATACACAGTTTAAAATTTACGTTTTCCAGGTGTTTGGAATGCCTGCATTAAGAGCATCAAAGTGTTTCAAAAGCTGTAGCTGTAATTGCAATTGTAGCAAGTCTCAGTAAACTAGAAGAGAGATCTAAGAAAAGGAAACGCAGATGGTGGACGAGACAGTGGATACTTTCCCGGCAAACAAATGGTGTTTTACCCCTTTTTGTCATGAACTTCGATACGAAGATGCCGATTCATTTCCGAACTATGTAATAATGGATTCTGAAAGTTTTGATCTTCTTCTTTCAATTGTGGAGTCTCGCATTGCAAAGAAGGATACTCATTTGTGCCAGTCTATACCAGCAAAGCAGAGGCTGGCAGTTACATTAAGATTTTTGGCGACAGGGGAATCATTTAAGTCCCTTATGTTCTCTACAAGTATTCCACACAACACCATCTCAAAATTTTTACCTGAAATTTGTAGTGCAATTTATAGTGCTCTTCAAAAACAATATTTAAAGGTATGTTTAGTAAGAATAAAACATATAATTAAATGTAAATCTGCAAGTAGGCATATCCCTTCTCATTCCCGCTTATTTTCTCACCCAACTAGCTGCTGTTGTATGGACACTTTCACTTGTATTTCATCAAAATTGTTCCTATACTTTAAAGTGAATGTGTTAATTTTTGCTGTGCTTAGAAATTGGCAATTTTGTTTTATTTTGAATTAAGTGTATTTACTGTTACAAACCTCAACCTGAGCCTTTAAGCTAACTTCACCTCAGTCACATTATCTCTTTAAAATAATTTTTTAACGAGATATTAGACCAGGTATGCTTGTTTCGTATAGCCTGGGAAGTATAGGCTTACTGACAAGGATCTGCTACACAAATATTTACATTCACGAAAAATGGTATTACTTTCAAAACTTAAATAATAATAATTGAACACGTAGGCAGAATTTTAATATTTCTAGGCCTTTCTTGCAAATCACCAGAGCTACTTGCTTACTCAGAGATGCTGCTTTAACATAAGTCAGTACCATCTATTGTCAGGAAATTATGAGTCTATATTCCAGAAAATTCCAGACAATACTTACAGAGTAGCAGCTATTGTAAAATAAGGAGAACAATGACTTATAAGAAAGATTGATTGGGTAAGCCAAAATAATTTTAGTTACATTAAGTCTCTGAATTGAAATATTTTAAAATTTATTTTAGGTGTTATTAATTTGGATTTGTAGGTAAAAGTTCCGAAATGCATATGCTAGTTTTGATACCTCATTCCTGATGGCACATTTTGTACGCAATGCTTGCTGTTTTAATTTAGTATATCAACAATACCTGAACATAAGCAAAACTGGTATAGCAGTCAAATAATGATCGTAAGTTGAATAGAAGATGTTTTCTGGTTTAAGGACCATAATATTCCAAAACTACAGTAACTTCTTTTAGTCAAATATATTAACCTGCACTTCCGTACATACAGATTCAATTGGAGGATAATATACAATAACAATTACATATTCCAGCAGAAAATAAAATAGTATTAATTCAATTACTGCATTTATTTCCCATTCGCCATTGCTGATATTTAAACTATTTCACTTCAGAAACGGAAACAAAAGTGGCCGCTTTATTTTAGATAACTCTGATTGGCTGATCCCATCCAACATCCAACATATTTTAGAACCAGTCCTATACGTAAAATATTTGAAGGAAACTCTAGACATTCAATCTCTCAAATAAACATGGCTGCGATAGTGACGTTTAACGTGACGTCACAACCCTCAAAGATATTGGATCCAACATATTGGAAGGTGTTGGAAGCTAAAATTTGACAGTGTGACAGGGCCTTTAGAGAGTAAGCACAGTAGGTACTATAGGCTATAATTTATAGATAACTTTTTTTTTTTAATCGTGACTGCTAAAAATAATTACTCCTGTGATAAACATTGGTGTTTGAAAATTATATTTCCTCTCCCCTTCTGAATGTATACTACTGTAATAAGACACTTTTGTATGATCATAAAAAAAATAGTAAAATTTAAAATATACTGAAACTTATTATAATTATTGTTAGAATATAAAATTAGAATCTTAATTTTAACAAGCTGAGTAGTGTCAATCGGCAACAGTGGGTAAGATTTGCTCTGGACTGCTAAAAATGTGCGTGAGTCAAACCATAGCAGAGGGTGAGGAGCTATGCAATACCCTGTGCCAACAAGAGGGGACAATGGGTTGGTGTCCTTTATAACAATGAAGCATCGTTACTTAATTGCACTCTTTAGAGCAAAAAACACATTAATGAGAAAATGAGATCTCCATTATTCCCATAAGATGACCTTAATATAACTATTAGCGTTAAAGCCAGTAGCATTGTATTACTGAATTATTTATTTTATTTATAGCAAATAACATGCTGTAATACCCCAAACAACATGCATGGTTATATAACTATTTCAAAAGTAAACAATCCAGCCAAATTACTACTTTTAGTATTTTTAAATTTGACGTCGTACCGACCATCGCCGTTAAGCCTGTGCTCCGCACCGCCAGTACTATATCTCGTTTTCGGAGCGCAACCCTGGCCCAGCCGAAATGAGTCAAGCGAGTGCCCCGGGCGTGACCTCAATTAACTGAATTAAACATCAGGACACGAAACCCTAGGGGCTCAACTACGGAAAACAATTCCCAAACGAGGCATTCAGACAAAGTTAATTAATCACAAGCAGTGAACAAGTGCGTCGTAGAGGCTCCGTGCGGCACGCACGGAACAGAAAGCAAACCTCGTTACCAGCCACAGCGGCTACTGGCCTTGATTAATTGGCCTGTGATAGTGGTCTAGCCAAACTAAGGGAATTCAAACCAAAACAGTGTACGTCGAGACAATTTATAGTAAAATTTACAGTCGCCAACTTGGTGCCGCTTTTTAAATTAGTAAATCAATTAAAACAACTGTTAAGCCTTAGGCAGCTATTTACCAGGTGCAAAGTTTTAATCAAGCACCTGGAGTATGTTTTTTACTCATCATATAACAAATTAAGTTATTATAAGTTTTTGGCGCCGACTCACAAAGGAGGTGAAAGTTGCCTCCCTTGCGAAGCGGCCATCTTTCGGTAGTCTCCAACTACTCCGCGCCGGGAACAGACGTGTGTCTGTGGGCAGCTTTCAAGTTAGTTTCACTGATTCATATTTTATTCTGCACGATGCATTCATAACTAAATCCTTTCATTAATTCACCGCTGCCCACGTCGACTCAGCACGTATTTTGCGGAACTGGGCCTATCCCGACCGTCTTCATTGTGATGCCGCGCTGCGTATCGGATCACGGAACTTACGGTACTAACCGACTCGAGCGAGAGTATTTTAATTAAGGACGCTGTGCATATGCCTGCCTGCTGCACTCACGTGTTTCTTCGAACTTAGGAGACCGCTCAATGAGCCCCCCCCCCCCCCCCCCCAACCCAGCACCCGTTAACTTTTGGCGCTGGCCGTCTCCAGCGAGCATCGACCCATGTACCGCGAGACTGCCGCGGTAATCATTTCAGTGTCGCGTAGTGTTGTGTTTTTTTTTTGTTTTTGATCATTTTGTAACTGTAATTGTGTAACCGCTAGACGCTGCCAAGTGTTGGTGGGAGTTTTTGTAGCGGGACTGAACCGCGGAGCGAACGTGTAAAGCGTACCGTGTACCCCCGCGGACCCCCGGTGAAGCTCTTAAATTAAATGTAGCATCTCGACGCCCGTATCGCCCGTCAGGTACCCCCGGGCCTTTCACAGAGGTCGGGCGACGGCAAATTATAAAAGTGGCAGCTTTTTATGTAAAAAAAATTATATTTATAGAAATCCGAAAGTGTTTGAAAATTTCTACTGGATTCTCAAAAAAAAAAAAATCATTGATAGGTTTTAGAAGGTAGTCTGTGCAGGGACACGGCAGTGCCACATTGTGCTTTATCAGCCCAGCTGGGACTGTTCCTGACGAGAGATAAACCTGGTTCTGTTGTCGCCATCCTACTATTTACTTTATATTAGCTGCAACTTGATCCTGCAGTTCTCCAGATATTTTTAGGAATATAGCGTAGCTGAGGCTGTTTAAAAAAAAATAGAGATTTTCAGTGTTAGTAAATTAAGGCTATTAAAACACAATATGGAAGCAGCTGCATCGCAACATGCTACGTAACTGCACAGGCTACCTAACTAAACTTATAAATGGTTGCTCAGAACCCATTTGGAATTTTCAAACTCAGTTTTTACTGTAAATAGTATAGAGTAAAGTTTTAAAAGCTATGAAATGTAATATAATGACACCAACCATCGTTGCTTACTCTGATCGCACTGGCCATTATGCCTCATCGACGCCTCAGCCAGTGTATGTGCGATGACCACACCCATGCATGCAGTGCAGCGATATGTACGGCCCCGAACCATAATATCGATATCTGCCCGCGCAGCGAATGTGACCTTGTACCCCTCTGCAGGGGTATTATATGTGTATACTATAGCAGTCACAGTTTTCAGACAGTAATAAGCTTACGCCACTCCCGCTGCCTGTCTAAGTTTTTTAAGGAATTATTAAGGTTGGAAAAGATCTCAGGGGTTTTAACGGGGGTTCGAGCTCGTGGCTGCAGGCAGGAGCGTTTCGCGGTTCGAAACCTACCCGGGCTGTTCAGGCCACCCAGGACGCCTTATAAATAACTGGTAAACGAATTGACACGACACTGCACTTTATTCAGAACCGATACACTGTCGTCGTCCGTCCGGAGGCCATAAAGCCCGGCCTCCACCCGCCAGTATTAAACCCCGCTAACGGAACGCAACCCTAGCCCAGGTCACGTGAGTCAAGCGAGCCGACGACGTCGGTGAGTGTTTAAATAGATTATGCCCGTATGCCAACTCCACCAAACAACTCTTATGCTTCATTAATTACGGGGAGTAATTAAGTGATTTTTAATTATCAAAACAACCCTGCCGTCGTCCGGGGTCTCGGGCTCGAGTCCCGGTGTGGCTCCTAGTGGGAAAAGGCGGTTCTTGATCTGTGTTGTCCGGGTGGGCGCCAGACTAGCTCGTTTCTAGTCGTGAATTTGGGGTCGTGGATGTATGTGCCCCTGCGTGGCCCACTAGGGCTGGCGGCGGTGTTGCGTGAGATGATTTTAAATAAGAGACGTGGAGTTGAGGTGGTGGTGTCGTACCTTTTATTCAGAGGAGCGAGTCGTACACAATACAACACTCTACAGAGGTCCCCGGGGGGTTTTTACTTGTTATTCCTTGGCGCCGTATTGTTTGTGTTCCGCGTTACGTGGCCTCGGATGCTGTTATGTCTCAGACGTCTCACTGGGTACGCAGGTAACGTAATTTCGTAACACAAAGGCGGGACACAAAATACACTGAATTAAGGGGGCGCGTACAGGTTACGTGGCACTCGTTACTCGGGTAACGTAAGTTAGCAATACAAAATACGGGATACAAAAATACACTGAATTAAGGGGGTGCGCACAAGTTACGTGCCACTCGTTACTCGGGTAACGTAAGTTAGCAATACAAAACACAGGATACAAAAATTCACTGGATTAAGGGGGCGCGCACACGTTACGTGGCACTTGTTACTCGGGTAACGTAAGTTAGCAGTACAAAATACGGGATACAAAATACACTGAATTAAGGGGGCGGGCGATTGGAGGCGGCCAATCCCGTATGCAAATGTCTCGGCGCGGGTGTTGTGCCCACTGTGGTGAAACACGCACCGCAATTAAGTTTGTCCAAGTTCCCTTGCGGGTTTGTGGTCAGCGCCGTGCGCGTGACCTTAAATAAAGTTCTGTACGTTGCGGGGGACGGCCCGTGCCGTATGCTGAAGAGCAGCCCCGTTGACCAAGTGTGGTGCGGGGTGTCCTTAAGTTGATGCGGCCGGATTAGGTCCTGGACCGAAAAAAGGGACCGGGTACTCACGGAGAGGTTAAGTAATAAAAGGGGTTTGGTTAATTAGTGGCTATATTTACCGGATGTTACTTTCAATGTAGACAAAGGATGTTGCCTCTCCGTGGGACGTAGGTCCGCCCCGGTCCATGAGCTGCGCTGAACTGCCGAACTGGCATGGCGTCCGAGGGAGGCTCGGCCTCTCTCGCGCCAGGCGTGACCTCATTACGCTAGACTCCAAACGGGTGTGTCTGGAAGAGATTTTATAGTCGCTAAAATCCTAATTTAATGTTTCAGGAGGAATGGGTACGGTTCTTCTCTTGTCTACTCAGGTTTCCGCGGCTTTGTCTTTAATTGCTGTTCGGGTCGCCTGACTCGGGTGGGCCATGGCCAGGGGTGTGTTCCGTTAGCGGGAGCGTATACTGGCGGGTGCAGGTCGGGCTCTGGGGTGGTCGTCGGCTAGACGACGTCAACCCTTAAGAGTGAAAGTGCGTCGTAGGGGTGCAGCGGTTTTCCCCGTGGGAAACTGCAATTAATAAACGTTCGGAACATCCCTTGCGGCCTTCCGCCAATAATTAACAACAGCATAAATCAACCTAATAACCTCCTTGTTTTCACCTGCAAATAGCCACTGGAGTAGTCAACAAGTGACAGACAGTCTCCAGCTTGACTTTCTATTTTCAAATATTATTAATCTCAATTTTATTATGTATTATTATTATAGGCCTTCCGCCAACTAATTCAGACAGATGTCATTAAATTACGAGGGTTCTAGAAATAATAATGTCTAATTATAATTATAAATTTGGAATAACGGCACATTAGAAAGTTCGGCGCGTCATGACGCTTCCTCCCCCCCAAGCCGGCACAAAGCGGCAGTAGAGTTTTACTCACGGGCCGGGGCGGACACGTGATCCCGCGGGGAGACTTCAACTTTTGTGCTACTGATCTCTTCATACTGGTAAATATTATAATTCATTAAAGCTCCTTTTTCCTCTCCCCGCGTGCCCCCGTGCCCTTTTCCGGTGCAGGGCTTAACTTGGCCGCGTTAATTTTTGCTCGTCGCACAACAACGGTTCGCGACGCAGTCACCTTACGGTCCGGGCCGACTCCCGCGAACAGAACTTAGTTTAATTCGCCGAGCAGACGCCTGCCGGCTACAAACGTAAAGACTTTTCTCTTAATATTACCTTCGTGGGCCCGCGACTCACACAGGTGAGCCCGGGCACGAACCTAGTTCCAGTTTATCACGGGAGTGGCCGTTAACCCACTCAAACTCTTCGACGACCCCCAAGCTCATGTAGGGATCTTATTTGCAAGTGCCGCAACGTAACACGTAATTAATTATTCAGTGCGAGTGTGTGTAGTGTCAGCGTATTTGTCCAGTGTAATTGTATAACTTGTGCCCATCCACACTTTGTGAGATGCGGGATTAAAAACCAGCACCTAATTAACGTGTTCTTTATTTCATAGACGTCCCCTGAACAGTTAGGAAACAGTCCTCTACACTGTTTAGGGCCAGTGCGTATTAAAAGCAGGGACTCCCTTCCACCAACAACAGCCACCGATCCTAGTGGAACACGCAGGGGCAAAAACCCACGACCACCTCGGTTAATACTCAAATCAACCTGGCGCCCGCCGGAGATTTCATTAAGAGCCACTAAAACCACTAGGACCGTCCCGCGTCTCGATCACGAGACCGCGGGTGACGGCAACACTTATTGGTCCAGGTACTGGCCGCGTCTGTTGTCTGACCGCTGCGACACGTGTATCTCTAAGCATGAACGGTGCGCGTGACCAGGATAGGTTGCAAAGTGGTAAACATGGACTGATACAGTGGCCGACTGTCAACGTGAAAGATGCGGCGGATAGTCACAGAGCTACTGTGCTGCAACAACTTATGCAGACATTTACGTTAACATGGAGAATGACACATATGTTCCAAAGTTATTTGCACTCTAACCTGTGGCGAATTATTAAAGTCCCGAAAAGTACGTACACTTGGTAAGCTGGAGACATACACGTTTGCCGTCGTCCGGGGTCTCGGGCTCGAGTCCCGGTGCGGTTCCTAGCGGGAGTGGCTGTTGCGAATGTAATGAGTCCGGGTGGGCGCCAGACTAGTTCTGGTGCTAGTCGGTAGTTGGGTCGTGGGGTCGATTGCCCTGCGTGGCCCACTAGGACCGTCGGCGGTGTTACGTGGGTCTGAGAGATTCCCTACTCGGCGGTGGTTGGGGATAGCAGGTTTAAAGAAGCTTACGCTGGAGTGAGTTAATAAATGACGTGTGTCATTTATTCAGTCGACAGTGGCTCTGGTGTAACGTTGTCGGTTACACGCCACGTCGTACAATAGGTGACGTTACAAGATACAAATTACACAATTACACTCAACTGAGTCTGAGAGTTACTGAATTACCGTAGCACAAGTTTACAAAAGGAATGTTACACGGGGTTGCGTTATATAAGTTCACGAATGTTACGTGGAGAGGTGCGTCGCACAAGTTTACAAAAGAAATGTTACACGAGGTTGCGTTGCACAAGTTTACAAAAGAATGTTACACAAGGGTGCGTTGCACAAGTTTACAAAAGAAATGTTACACGAGGTTGCGTTGCACAAGTTTATAAAAGAATGTTACAACGTCAGTAGTTGTTCCGTATTATCGTGTCCCTAGGCGTTTCTGAGCCTGACTGCTCAATGAGGGGTGAGGGTGATTGGAGGCGGCCAATCCCGTAAATCTGCGTATTGAGGCGGTGCTCGCGTCCACGGCAGTGGAGCGCGGACCGCAGCTAAATTCGCTCAAGAGTTCCCTTACGGGGAGTGTCAGCGCCGGAGCGACTGAGATTAACAAAAGTTCTGTCCTCGGGAGTCGGCCCGTACCGGATAATGCACCTGCCCCGCGGACCAAGTGTGGTGCAGGGGGGGGGGTGTGATATTTATACGGCCGGATTAGGTCCTGGACCGAAAAGCTGGACCGGGTACACACGGAGAGATTATTAAAAAGGTTTTGAAGAATGACTATAGTTACCAGAAGTAAACTCGGTGTGGACAAAGGATGATGTCTCTCCGTGGGACGTGCGTCCGCCCCGGTCCACGAGTCGCGCTGTACTGGCATCATGTCATGGCGTCCGGCCGAGGCTCGGTGGCCCTCGCGCCAGGGTTGACCTCATTACGTTAATTTCTGATCTGATAAGTTAATAAGAGAATTTAATGATGTTAAATTCTTATATAAATTATAAAGGCTGAATTAAGGTCATTTGCCCCTTCTATGAATTGAAAGTTATTATATTTAAGAATTATTGTGTTTGAATTCTTGCGTCACACCAGCGACTGTTCGTTTCTTGTCAGATTGTTTTGGTGTGGTTAATGACGCAACACAAGGTTTGAATAATTATGTCATAAGGTCTGATTGATTGATTCAGGCAGAAGCCCGCCAGGGGAACACTCACACGCGTATTTTTGTAGTTGCACACATGAGTGCCCGGGCACTCCTACGTCGCGCTTCTGTCAATCGACTTTAAATTACTACGTAATATAGTTTAATAATTAGTGTTTGTTTTTATACGTGGTTGATTGAAGTGACGGTCTGTTTATTTGGGGAAGGCCGGGTTCTACCTTAGTTGTTGGTGGCTCGCCTGACTCGGGTGGGTCATGGCTAGGGGCGCGTTCCGTTAGCGGGGTGAATACTGGCGGTTGCAGGTCGGGCTTTAGGGTGGCCTTCGGTCGGACGACGTCACGTTACAGTCAATTTCTAATTGGAAATTACTCGGTTAGATTGCACATTACAAGTTACACATTTATAGACGATGAAAGTTAAGAGGCGGAAGTTAGCGAGTAAGAACTCGACACACGTTGCTAAGAGTCTTCAATGATAACAATTAATTGGCTGTGAAGCCGAAACTGCGTAACTCAATTACGCTGTCCTTAATCTCTGGACACGAAATTACGTAGAGAATGCAAAGTTCCCTGTTGGGATAAAATTAATTAGTTACGAGTAGCACGAAATATCGTGCGACTGGGTGAGGTCAGCGCAGAGCTGGTAAAAGGATTTTAAGAACTTACACTATTGTTGAGATGTGGATGTAGCGCGAAAGTTGATGGCTCTGCGTTCGCGGAGCGTCCGACCCCTGCGAGCTCCCGACGGTAACTGAACTCGAGTCCGCCCTGCGGTCTCGCGCCTAAACGCGTGGACCGCAGTTTTGGGCTTAAAAGACAATCTACACAATATATGATTATAAAACAATTAGACATAATTTCCCTTGGACTAGTTATCTTTTAATTGTTATTATTTAGTTGTTTTTGATTTGAACAGAATAATTACATATTTAACTAGGCGCATTGCCACACCCGGCTGGGTGCTGTCGTCGCTTTGGTGTTCGTCGCGGCGCACTTTTACACACTCGGCGGATATCACACTCGGGCGTGTTCGATGCACTTAAGAGTAAGTGTTGTTGTGACATAACGACCTTTGCGGACCAGAGGGAGCACAGGCGGCTGGCGTCAAAGCATTGTATTATTTTTATTTATTTGTAAAAGGTTTATTAATATAATTTAATGTCCTGAATTTTACCTACTTTTAAAATTAAAACCACTATTGTTCACTGTGAGATCATGTCACAAATCTCAGCCCGAATCGTTCCCGCACTCTATGTACTTCGCGCAGTAAACGTGGCCCTGGGTAGCTCCTAGCCACTGTGGCTACATCAGTCGCTGCTCACATTGCGCCGGGGTTGGATGCGTCCGCGCACCACGGGGTCTATAACATCTTGCCACCTTCGACTGTAGTATCATAACATAAGTTTTCTTCAATCATTTTACATTGCCCCCATGACTGACCCCCCTTCAGTGTGGTTTTATAAGGCCCACAGCTTAACTTAAAAGTTTTGTTCCGTGTTTTAACTTTGCATTACTGTCCATGTAATGTGACATGCTTCAAGTGTCTGCGCTTCGTTGTTTCCCACATATCCTTTCCACCGACTGCCGGTTAAGTAATAAAATTTTTACGTTGTGCTTTACATTCAGCATTTATTCGTCCAATTTGTGTTTGCAATGTTTCACCTCATGGTCGTGACTTATATGTCAAGTTAATTCTTCTCATGCCGTACTAAGTGAGCTTCCTCGCAACAAAACAAACTGGGATTCTATCACTTCATGGCACTAGTCGGAATGCTAAACATACACAACCGTAAGTACGCCGGGACGTGCATTTACACTGAAACGACCCATGATGGGAGCTGCAGTAGCATCATGTATACATAGTGCCAACTCATTGTGTTTTCAACCAAAACCACTTCAGAATTAACTTTATTCATTTCTAATAAGCAACTGCTGTCTTAACCACGTGGCCTGAAACCCCCTTGAGAACTCACCGGGCATTAACACCTGTCAATTTCAACCTTGAAACAGCCCACACAGTGACAATAAATTAATTTGGTCCTTAGAGTACTAATATTATTTTTAACAAAATTTGTTATTCCATGATTATGTGTTTTCTCTATAACTTAATATTTATAATTTCAGGCCACTAATTTGTTTTGAAATATTTTGCTTTTAGAAGTTACGTCGTACCTCCTATGGTAGTAGAACCTGGTTTCCATCCCGCCATTACCAGTCTCCACTGGCGGAAAGCACCCGTTAATCACGCCCGCACGATTCAAATTAGTGAATGTGTCCGCAACTAAAGAAGGGCTATGTGTCATGTGTAAGCTACCTGTATAAGTAACAGTGTATTTAATTACCCTAAGAGTTATATAAAGACCTATTATTCACTAAATAAGTGTGTCGTTTAGTAGGTATGTGTTTTAACTATTAAGAGTACTGTAACACCCCTCGTGCCTCAAAATAGAATTATTTGGAATTAATTAAAAGAGCCTTGGAAACAAGCTGGAAAAAAAATACGTTAAATGAAATGATTTACCAGAGGCGACACGAGGTGGGAACAAACACAATTTAGGAACTTCCTGTAACAAGCAAAGGGGAAGTTGGGGGATCGTTATAATCAATAAAATAAAAACTACACGATTAACTTGATCTATAGTTTCCCTGTTTTATTTGACCTGATGAATATCATGTTTCAATTATTTTAACATACATACAAAGATTTAACCATTTTCCCAGATTAACAAAAGGAACACGAAATTGGGGCTGGCCAGCGCTTACTTAAACTAATTTACATTCTTAGTTTGAAAAATAAACATTTGCATTATGAGTGGATGGATCCGATTACATTGATAATTAGTTCTATTCGTTTTACATTTTCTTGAGAAAAACACTGGTCGCTGGTGGGTTGGTCATCCGGCTGAGATAGTTCGTCGCTAGGTAAAGGGGAAATGTTGAAATTACATTAGCACCCGGGGTCTTCAAACAATCACGTCGGGTGGTAGAAAAGTTTCTTCTAATGTTTCTTCCCACGGAACAGGGAAGGGGAGGAGGGCACGAGATGAGGGCATCAATCTCTCCCGGTCATCGAACCCTGTCAAAACAGGGGAGTTGCCCAGCACGCTGCCGTCGTGGAGTCAGCCAGGCTCGGGAGCTCGCGAATTGCGCGGCAGGACGCGGATGATTTCTTCATAATAATAAATTTCAAAGAGAAAAATTTCTAAGGCAAATAACTAAACTATGCAGACAGACTAATCTACTAAAATGGACTTGAGGGATAGCATCCCTTATACAAGGCGACTACATATTCGTTAACGGTCGGATGAAATCTACCCGATTCGCCGTGGAGGTCTGTCTGCAGACGCGACGCGAGTTGGTCTGTGTCGCGGCAGTCCGCGTATCGTAATTAAAAAGTGCCCCCCGGATCTAACAGGTGGAAGGGGGGGTGTCTGGCCCGCCGAAAAATACCGAACTTGCCCGAACGCGGGCGGAGAAAAAAACTCTAGCAGGAGTCTTGAAGTTGGCCACACTGGGCGACCGTAGCGAACTCTGTCGAAGCAGGTCTGAGTTGAAAACAATCGACTCGACCACGGCGTCCATATAACTCAAGGCAAAGCAGGTGCTGCTCTCTGGCGCCCTAGAGGGTAGGCAAGCGGAGAAGTTCGCGACTTGGCCGCTAGGAAGCACTTGTGATCAGTTTTGGCGCACTCGTTCTGCGAAGAGACCTTGGAAACGGTCACCGGTGTCCAGGGGGTTACGACCGGTCATTGGTCTTACTTGGAACTGAGAAGGGGGGGAGGTGGGGGTAAAATGCAACGCTGATGGGAAACTACGCCCCGTCGTGGCTACAGAGGGGCGAATATAACACTACGACGTGATGAAAAAGGCGAATCTCAGCTCGTCTCTGCGAACTGGTCGCCTGCAAGCTACAGGCTTGCCTTTGCAGTTAGGGTCACGAAGAGAAATGGTATTACAGTCTTGAGGCGTGACTGAAGGCGGGGGAAATATTAGCCAGAATGCTAGCCTAGCATGAGGCTGGGAAAGAAAATCAGCTCGCCTCTGAGAACAGAGGCTGAGGGCCTGGCCGTAAAGAAAATAAGATGAGAGAAAAAAAAATAATAATATTTCCAAAATATTTTAGATTACAAAATTTTTAAATAAAACGTGCCTAAATACTTAATACACGACACATACTTCCCCCCTGAAAGACGGAGTCAGGGTGGCCCACTTGAGCCACCAAAAACCTGGGTTCCAGAAACTTACCCTGTACCAGGATCTACCGTTGTAAACTACTTACATATAAAAAATATCTTGATCAAATCGAAGGTATATTATAATTAATTAATTAACACTTAACGATGAATGATGTAATGAGGAAAGTTGATCTCAGAGGTTGGGAATGGTGTCACGTGACGAAACTCTAAAGATGGGCGCTGTGAGGCGGGCCGAAAAGCACTGAGGCCGAAACAAGGGAAATGCGTCCTTGAGCGCTCAGTGATATATGGAGATTGGAACCCCTGTATATGGGTATGGTAACCCGTAACTTACAAAATATATTTGGGAATGGAACCCCTGTACAATTGTCTTTCCATAAAAGGCCGAAGGCATTGGGACTTTGCCCTGCACAATCAGGCCATGGAGAAGACGGTCAAATTTGCTGCTTCCCCGAAGGTAAAACAGATCCTCAGTCCCAGAGTGACACAGGGCCTAAGGGTGGTATTCCCTTGGCGGAATTTTAAATGATTGGGGATGAAAACCCTAAAAGATCAACAATCCGTATGAATGAATGAATTTAAAAAAATTAAATATTCGACAAATTTAGAAATTTTAGCGCATACAACTCTGATGTTCAATATAACTAACTAATATTTATTATTTAAAAGTTTTCTGCAAACAAAACAATAAATTAACGACTCTTCGCACTCAAATTTAAATTATTTAAAGAAATGTAAAATACAATAAACCAACAATTATAAATCAAAAAGGGATAAATTATAATGGAGCGGTTAGATCTTCCATGACTGCTGATAGGCTTCGCACTGCCTGAGAGGGGGTTTGAACATAGGCCGTCCAAAGATGAGTGGTGGGAATGTAACCCAAAGAACACTCGAAAATGGTCATGAGATATTTCACTCAGAGGACCTTGGTCATGGCTCGTTGGCTCAGAGGACCCTAACTTTTGCGCCGCTCGTTGGCTAGCTTGACCTAGCTCCTATTTTAGAAATACACATAAAAGAAACCAGTTTACCGTCTGGAAGTCACGTAGCTCTTACTTAAGTAAACCATATCATCGATAGCGATGTAAAAGAAATACAGCTTTGGGGGTGGAATGCAATGGAAACAAAAAAAATGGCTAGATGTGACAGCTTCTGTGCTCAGAATCTATGTACGTCGCTGTACATCACATTTACGTGCAAGGGAAAATAAAGAAATAAACATGTACAAGTATTAACGAAAAATCAGAACAAAAAACACTACAAACATTATTCTTGCTTAATTTACGAATTATGATTATTAAAAAAATTGAACTTAATCAAAAATTAAATAGATAAAATCGTCGAACAAAATTCATGAAGATTAAAAAAAAGAACTGTCAGAGAAGTATTACTAAGTTAAAAAAATAAAACAATTTACGTCAAGCAGCTTGTTCAAGACTGAACTTACATATGGAAAAATTAAAACTTTAAAGTATCTTAAATTACATAGAGTGGGCTAGCCTCGAGACGGGATGCTTAAACATACACAAATTAATTTAGGGGACCTCTCGTTGGAGGTTGAAAGGATTTCACCACTCTCGGTGATTACTATAAACATTACAATGAGGCTAGTCACCTCGTAGGTACTTAATTTCGGGAAATACGTATTTTAATATGCTTGATTATATTATTATTATTATTATTTGTATAGTCAATATTGTTATAAGTTACATATATAAAATTATTATGTTATATTTTAAGTTCCCCTAGATTAAGAAAATACTTCGCTGCTAGATTTAGTGCAGTATAGATTATTTATAGTGTTTGTCTTGGTGACATAAAAATAATATTAATAGGAAATACAAAGCATGGGTGGTTTGTTTACAAAATACGTGGCACGTGGCTGGAGCACACAGGAGAGGAGAGTGGGTTCCGCGCAGTTGGCGGCCCTGTCATGAGGTGACGAGATAACATGGCGGCGCGCGCACAAGCGCAGAGAGACAAAAATACAAACAAACACGACAGTCCGAAAGGACATTATAGTAATTTTTTTTTTTTTGGGGGGGGCCTCATTAGTAAACAAAATACTGGTCGAACACACAACGTGCTCTGTTTATTATTATTATTACCGGCGGACGTATGAGTTGGTACGTCTGTCTGTGTTCCGCAGAGGTAAGCGACCTCTGGGACTTGCTGGGGAGGGGGGATAGAGTACGCACGAGCACGCCGACACGTACGGGATAAGATAACACCGCCGGTCGCCCGGGGTGCAGAGGAGGAGGGGGGGATGTCTACGGCCTTGTCAACATCACGTTCGGGGACGCGCGGTGGGGATAGGACAGCTGGCTGGCTGAAAGACGTCTCGCGCGCTACGCGCTAACTAAGTCCGCACGGGAATTTAAAACTCAATATAAATTTTAAAATAGAAAAGCAATATAACTACTTGGTGTACCAGCGATCAGTTCACAATGTTATTATTACAAATTTGCTATCACAAAATTTAATTAATTTTTTTTTCTATATATATATATATATTTAGGTATGCCTACTCGATTTGGGTATGCCTATAGACCAAGGTAACCATGCTCTGCTACCAAGTTGTAACACCCCTCGTGCCTCAAAATAGAATTATTTGGAATTAATTAAAAGAGCCTTGGAAACAAGCTGGAAAAAAAATACGTTAAATGAAATGATTTACCAGAGGCGACACGAGGTGGGAACAAACACAATTTAGGAACTTCCTGTAACAAGCAAAGGGGAAGTTGGGGGATCGTTATAATCAATAAAATAAAAACTACACGATTAACTTGATCTATAGTTTCCCTGTTTTATTTGACCTGATGAATATCATGTTTCAATTATTTTAACATACATACAAAGATTTAACCATTTTCCCAGATTAACAAAAGGAACACGAAATTGGGGCTGGCCAGCGCTTACTTAAACTAATTTACATTCTTAGTTTGAAAAATAAACATTTGCATTATGAGTGGATGGATCCGATTACATTGATAATTAGTTCTATTCGTTTTACATTTTCTTGAGAAAAACACTGGTCGCTGGTGGGTTGGTCATCCGGCTGAGATAGTTCGTCGCTAGGTAAAGGGGAAATGTTGAAATTACATTAGCACCCGGGGTCTTCAAACAATCACGTCGGGTGGTAGAAAAGTTTCTTCTAATGTTTCTTCCCACGGAACAGGGAAGGGGAGGAGGGCACGAGATGAGGGCATCAATCTCTCCCGGTCATCGAACCCTGTCAAAACAGGGGAGTTGCCCAGCACGCTGCCGTCGTGGAGTCAGCCAGGCTCGGGAGCTCGCGAATTGCGCGGCAGGACGCGGATGATTTCTTCATAATAATAAATTTCAAAGAGAAAAATTTCTAAGGCAAATAACTAAACTATGCAGACAGACTAATCTACTAAAATGGACTTGAGGGATAGCATCCCTTATACAAGGCGACTACATATTCGTTAACGGTCGGATGAAATCTACCCGATTCGCCGTGGAGGTCTGTCTGCAGACGCGACGCGAGTTGGTCTGTGTCGCGGCAGTCCGCGTATCGTAATTAAAAAGTGCCCCCCGGATCTAACAGGTGGAAGGGGGGGTGTCTGGCCCGCCGAAAAATACCGAACTTGCCCGAACGCGGGCGGAGAAAAAAACTCTAGCAGGAGTCTTGAAGTTGGCCACACTGGGCGACCGTAGCGAACTCTGTCGAAGCAGGTCTGAGTTGAAAACAATCGACTCGACCACGGCGTCCATATAACTCAAGGCAAAGCAGGTGCTGCTCTCTGGCGCCCTAGAGGGTAGGCAAGCGGAGAAGTTCGCGACTTGGCCGCTAGGAAGCACTTGTGATCAGTTTTGGCGCACTCGTTCTGCGAAGAGACCTTGGAAACGGTCACCGGTGTCCAGGGGGTTACGACCGGTCATTGGTCTTACTTGGAACTGAGAAGGGGGGGAGGTGGGGGTAAAATGCAACGCTGATGGGAAACTACGCCCCGTCGTGGCTACAGAGGGGCGAATATAACACTACGACGTGATGAAAAAGGCGAATCTCAGCTCGTCTCTGCGAACTGGTCGCCTGCAAGCTACAGGCTTGCCTTTGCAGTTAGGGTCACGAAGAGAAATGGTATTACAGTCTTGAGGCGTGACTGAAGGCGGGGGAAATATTAGCCAGAATGCTAGCCTAGCATGAGGCTGGGAAAGAAAATCAGCTCGCCTCTGAGAACAGAGGCTGAGGGCCTGGCCGTAAAGAAAATAAGATGAGAGAAAAAAAAATAATAATATTTCCAAAATATTTTAGATTACAAAATTTTTAAATAAAACGTGCCTAAATACTTAATACACGGCACATACTTCCCCCCTGAAAGACGGAGTCAGGGTGGCCCACTTGAGCCACCAAAAACCTGGGTTCCAGAAACTTACCCTGTACCAGGATCTACCGTTGTAAACTACTTACATATAAAAAATATCTTGATCAAATCGAAGGTATATTATAATTAATTAATTAACACTTAACGATGAATGATGTAATGAGGAAAGTTGATCTCAGAGGTTGGGAATGGTGTCACGTGACGAAACTCTAAAGATGGGCGCTGTGAGGCGGGCCGAAAAGCACTGAGGCCGAAACAAGGGAAATGCGTCCTTGAGCGCTCAGTGATATATGGAGATTGGAACCCCTGTATATGGGTATGGTAACCCGTAACTTACAAAATATATTTGGGAATGGAACCCCTGTACAATTGTCTTTCCATAAAAGGCCGAAGGCATTGGGACTTTGCCCTGCACAATCAGGCCATGGAGAAGACGGTCAAATTTGCTGCTTCCCCGAAGGTAAAACAGATCCTCAGTCCCAGAGTGACACAGGGCCTAAGGGTGGTATTCCCTTGGCGGAATTTTAAATGATTGGGGATGAAAACCCTAAAAGATCAACAATCCGTATGAATGAATGAATTTAAAAAAATTAAATATTCGACAAATTTAGAAATTTTAGCGCATACAACTCTGATGTTCAATATAACTAACTAATATTTATTATTTAAAAGTTTTCTGCAAACAAAACAATAAATTAACGACTCTTCGCACTCAAATTTAAATTATTTAAAGAAATGTAAAATACAATAAACCAACAATTATAAATCAAAAAGGGATAAATTATAATGGAGCGGTTAGATCTTCCATGACTGCTGATAGGCTTCGCACTGCCTGAGAGGGGGTTTGAACATAGGCCGTCCAAAGATGAGTGGTGGGAATGTAACCCAAAGAACACTCGAAAATGGTCATGAGATATTTCACTCAGAGGACCTTGGTCATGGCTCGTTGGCTCAGAGGACCCTAACTTTTGCGCCGCTCGTTGGCTAGCTTGACCTAGCTCCTATTTTAGAAATACACATAAAAGAAACCAGTTTACCGTCTGGAAGTCACGTAGCTCTTACTTAAGTAAACCATATCATCGATAGCGATGTAAAAGAAATACAGCTTTGGGGGTGGAATGCAATGGAAACAAAAAAAATGGCTAGATGTGACAGCTTCTGTGCTCAGAATCTATGTACGTCGCTGTACATCACATTTACGTGCAAGGGAAAATAAAGAAATAAACATGTACAAGTATTAACGAAAAATCAGAACAAAAAACACTACAAACATTATTCTTGCTTAATTTACGAATTATGATTATTAAAAAAATTGAACTTAATCAAAAATTAAATAGATAAAATCGTCGAACAAAATTCATGAAGATTAAAAAAAAGAACTGTCAGAGAAGTATTACTAAGTTAAAAAAATAAAACAATTTACGTCAAGCAGCTTGTTCAAGACTGAACTTACATATGGAAAAATTAAAACTTTAAAGTATCTTAAATTACATAGAGTGGGCTAGCCTCGAGACGGGATGCTTAAACATACACAAATTAATTTAGGGGACCTCTCGTTGGAGGTTGAAAGGATTTCACCACTCTCGGTGATTACTATAAACATTACAATGAGGCTAGTCACCTCGTAGGTACTTAATTTCGGGAAATACGTATTTTAATATGCTTGATTATATTATTATTATTATTATTTGTATAGTCAATATTGTTATAAGTTACATATATAAAATTATTATGTTATATTTTAAGTTCCCCTAGATTAAGAAAATACTTCGCTGCTAGATTTAGTGCAGTATAGATTATTTATAGTGTTTGTCTTGGTGACATAAAAATAATATTAATAGGAAATACAAAGCATGGGTGGTTTGTTTACAAAATACGTGGCACGTGGCTGGAGCACACAGGAGAGGAGAGTGGGTTCCGCGCAGTTGGCGGCCCTGTCATGAGGTGACGAGATAACATGGCGGCGCGCGTACAAGCGCAGAGAGACAAAAATACAAACAAACACGACAGTCCGAAAGGACATTATAGTAATTTTTTTTTTTTGGGGGGGGGCCTCATTAGTAAACAAAATACTGGTCGAACACACAACGTGCTCTGTTTATTATTATTATTACCGGCGGACGTATGAGTTGGTACGTCTGTCTGTGTTCCGCAGAGGTAAGCGACCTCTGGGACTTGCTGGGGAGGGGGGATAGAGTACGCACGAGCACGCCGACACGTACGGGATAAGATAACACCGCCGGTCGCCCGGGGTGCAGAGGAGGAGGGGGGGATGTCTACGGCCTTGTCAACATCACGTTCGGGGACGCGCGGTGGGGATAGGACAGCTGGCTGGCTGAAAGACGTCTCGCGCGCTACGCGCTAACTAAGTCCGCACGGGAATTTAAAACTCAATATAAATTTTAAAATAGAAAAGCAATATAACTACTTGGTGTACCAGCGATCAGTTCACAATGTTATTATTACAAATTTGCTATCACAAAATTTAATTAATTTTTTTTTCTATATATATATATATTTAGGTATGCCTACTCGATTTGGGTATGCCTATAGACCAAGGTAACCATGCTCTGCTACCAAGTTGTAACACCCCTCGTGCCTCAAAATAGAATTATTTGGAATTAATTAAAAGAGCCTTGGAAACAAGCTGGAAAAAAAATACGTTAAATGAAATGATTTACCAGAGGCGACACGAGGTGGGAACAAACACAATTTAGGAACTTCCTGTAACAAGCAAAGGGGAAGTTGGGGGATCGTTATAATCAATAAAATAAAAACTACACGATTAACTTGATCTATAGTTTCCCTGTTTTATTTGACCTGATGAATATCATGTTTCAATTATTTTAACATACATACAAAGATTTAACCATTTTCCCAGATTAACAAAAGGAACACGAAATTGGGGCTGGCCAGCGCTTACTTAAACTAATTTACATTCTTAGTTTGAAAAATAAACATTTGCATTATGAGTGGATGGATCCGATTACATTGATAATTAGTTCTATTCGTTTTACATTTTCTTGAGAAAAACACTGGTCGCTGGTGGGTTGGTCATCCGGCTGAGATAGTTCGTCGCTAGGTAAAGGGGAAATGTTGAAATTACATTAGCACCCGGGGTCTTCAAACAATCACGTCGGGTGGTAGAAAAGTTTCTTCTAATGTTTCTTCCCACGGAACAGGGAAGGGGAGGAGGGCACGAGATGAGGGCATCAATCTCTCCCGGTCATCGAACCCTGTCAAAACAGGGGAGTTGCCCAGCACGCTGCCGTCGTGGAGTCAGCCAGGCTCGGGAGCTCGCGAATTGCGCGGCAGGACGCGGATGATTTCTTCATAATAATAAATTTCAAAGAGAAAAATTTCTAAGGCAAATAACTAAACTATGCAGACAGACTAATCTACTAAAATGGACTTGAGGGATAGCATCCCTTATACAAGGCGACTACATATTCGTTAACGGTCGGATGAAATCTACCCGATTCGCCGTGGAGGTCTGTCTGCAGACGCGACGCGAGTTGGTCTGTGTCGCGGCAGTCCGCGTATCGTAATTAAAAAGTGCCCCCCGGATCTAACAGGTGGAAGGGGGGGTGTCTGGCCCGCCGAAAAATACCGAACTTGCCCGAACGCGGGCGGAGAAAAAAACTCTAGCAGGAGTCTTGAAGTTGGCCACACTGGGCGACCGTAGCGAACTCTGTCGAAGCAGGTCTGAGTTGAAAACAATCGACTCGACCACGGCGTCCATATAACTCAAGGCAAAGCAGGTGCTGCTCTCTGGCGCCCTAGAGGGTAGGCAAGCGGAGAAGTTCGCGACTTGGCCGCTAGGAAGCACTTGTGATCAGTTTTGGCGCACTCGTTCTGCGAAGAGACCTTGGAAACGGTCACCGGTGTCCAGGGGGTTACGACCGGTCATTGGTCTTACTTGGAACTGAGAAGGGGGGGAGGTGGGGGTAAAATGCAACGCTGATGGGAAACTACGCCCCGTCGTGGCTACAGAGGGGCGAATATAACACTACGACGTGATGAAAAAGGCGAATCTCAGCTCGTCTCTGCGAACTGGTCGCCTGCAAGCTACAGGCTTGCCTTTGCAGTTAGGGTCACGAAGAGAAATGGTATTACAGTCTTGAGGCGTGACTGAAGGCGGGGGAAATATTAGCCAGAATGCTAGCCTAGCATGAGGCTGGGAAAGAAAATCAGCTCGCCTCTGAGAACAGAGGCTGAGGGCCTGGCCGTAAAGAAAATAAGATGAGAGAAAAAAAAAATAATATTTCCAAAATATTTTAGATTACAAAATTTTTAAATAAAACGTGCCTAAATACTTAATACACGGCACAGTACCTACGTACCTGGTTTGATGAATGGCTTAATATATTTTGTGGCCCCAGGCCAGATTTAATACGTAGTGCTTATTGAGTATATTTAATAATTTACAAATGTTCTTGCTCCAGGTAACGGTGAAGCCCACAAGCAACGAACAGTCTCTTTGACTGGTGTATTTCAAGTAAAAAATTACCAAATAAATAATAGACACATATTTAGACCTTCCGTCAGTGTTTTCCCACGTGGGGAATTTAAGTAATTTGTAAGCTATTTAGACGTTAAGTTTTACATAAATTTATTAGTGCTTTAAAGATGTGTTGCACGAGGGAGCGGTCCCTCCCTCTCCCGCAGCTCCCCTCTTGCGGCAGTCTTCACGAGTCCATTGTACATGGGGGAGGTTGGAAAGCTGCAACGTTTTACATCACTGAGATCTGCCTGCTGGTAAATCTTTTTAATCAACCGAAACCTTTGGTACTTAATTCACTATAAATACACGGACCAGTTTGCGGTGCAGTGCGCAACCTTCGCGTTAACTTCTCCTTTGCCGCACAAACCCGTCGTGGAGTTTTAAAAAGAGTTCAGGGCTGACTGATTAGGATTTCAATCTTTCTATGGTGAGACTGCCGCCAGAAGGCGTAGACGAGTAATGTGAAGTGCAACACGTATTAACAGTGTTTCCAGTGTAATTTGTAGCATACTAAGCTTAATACCTTTCCATCAGCTCGTGTGAATAAAAATCATGCCCAACCTACTTAGGAATCAACTACCTATGTGAAGAAGGGAGTGCTCAAGGGTGTGGTTAGTTACTAGGACCTTCTCCAACAGGTGCAGCCACCGAGCCTAGTGAGTCACACTGGTGCCGGCAACACACACCAACGCTTGGGTTAGATTTCGGCTAACCTGGCGTCGTCCTGGACCAATTTTATATTAAAATCATTGTAAATTACTTCCGTGTCTCTAAGTTCAACCAGGTTCTCAGTCATGGTACAGCTGGGCGGTGGAAGAAGTGACAAAATGTTTTATTGATAAAACAAAATTGTATTTGTTCCATTTCAGAACCACCATCTGAAAAAGATGTGTTTAGTGAGATTCTATAATTGACAGCAGAAATATCATCGATAGTACTCATTAAATGAAGAATTATTATTTAGACCAGCGCCTTGAATATTGATTTGATACAACTATTGTACAGCTAGATGTTGAAGTGAAAGATTCTTATCAGTGTACGTTCTGAGGGATCCTTTGTTAGAAATAACTTTCAATTGATCGGCGACTTGAATTGGTTTGTAAGTTATTGTCATGAAATTAGAAGTGAACTATTTAAAATATATAGTGGATAGTTATATCAAGAACCACTGAATTGTGAAGACTACAAGAGGATCGTAATGAATATATATACATAGTGGCCAGTCATTCCAAAGGCCACTTAAAAAACTTCGCAAACATCCGTTGTACTGTAGAAGATAAATTGAAGATTGGTGATTATTGAACTATTAATATTCGTCACATCGGGTCAGAAAACTATGACTACACAAACTACTGCTTTTTCAGAACAATCATCTAGAGAACACTTTCAAGTTGAGTCAACATTTGTAAGATAAATAGATGAATCCGTACTAATAAAGGCATTTGCATGGTTCATGATCTATAAACCAAAAGGTATGTAAAGTAATAATTCTGCTTCCTACATTATAATTCATGTTTGCTATATATTTTTGTGCACAACAACTTTATGTGCTACATTCTTAAAATACTCCTAGAGGATACCATTTTTGATAAGTCTCCCCTCATTATGTTTACTCTTCGATCTTGCCTAGTCGAAGTAATTGTGACTATTAACTCTAGAAAATTCATGTGTTGGAAATATTGTGCTATACATATACACACATGTTATGATATGGTAACACAGGTACAAAAGAAATTAGTATGCTGTTATTGATTTTTTGTAAATTTAAGTGTCATTGCAAAATATATATTTGTTTTGTTTTAATAAACTGGACCAAGTTTTTTTTTTTTAAAAAGAATTCAGTGTGTCTTTCTATGTACCCAACTGTTAAACTTGATTTAGAAAGGAATTTTAAAATTTCAAAAGACATAGTCTTCGGCACTTTTTTTACCTCGCTGTATCAACATACTTGGCATTTAGCACTGGCGCCCGTGGATATTTTTAATGAACCTAATTCATGTCTTTTGAGTTAGTTAATGAAATTAGAAATTATTATATTGAATTACTTACATGAGCTTAGAACAAGGTTTCATTAAAGTATTCAAAATAAAGTTGTTTTTTTTTTTTTTTTTTTTATGGAAAAGAAGTGACCTACAATTTACATTAGTGTATTTTAGAGTTCAATGGAAGACAATGAGATGTCAGTGGTTTGAATACTTAATTTTTCAATTTTTTAGCATTCTGCTCATGAATAACAAACAGAAAGTATAACCATGTGAGAGATGACAGCAAAGGAACAAAAGAAAGTGTGCACACTTACTTTCGACAATTTCGTGGACAACCCTTATATCAGCTACTTATGTTGGTCAGTTTATACATGTATTCAAGTTAATTTTCTCAACAAAAATTAGCTTAAGGCGCACACAAATTTTTAAGTAGGCTACGAGTTTTCTTGCAGCAGTAATGATCATATGTTGTTCTCAGCCATTAAAAAATATATTTTTTTTGTAGGTAGTGGTTTTTTCAATATTTGGATTACTAAAAATCAGAAAAATGTTTTTTTTTTTTTTTTTTTTTTTAAACTGAAAATGAACACCCTAAAACTATAGGTAGGCAAACAATTACATAAACTTTAAACTTAAAAAGTTATATAATCAATTTTTGTAACTTTTGCAGCATTATGTTTTTTTTTTTTTTTTTAAAGTTAACTGGCAATAGCAATGTATTACTGCTACAGTAGTGTCCTGCTAATCCGGACTCTACTCGTCCGACATCCAGTTAGTCCAAACAGAATTTCATCACAAAGATTTTTTTGAATCTGTTATTTCGTAGGTGAAAATTAGATCTAAGTAAACAATAGTATTAAAACTGGAATGCTATATAATAAGGTTGCAGAAAAGTTGTATTTAAATAAAATTTAAAAAACCAGATTTTTATAGTTTTACCCATTTAAACCATGTGTTACATACATTTTGAGACAAATCCAGTTTAATCCTAACTTTCGATTATCCGCCAGAGCCTGGATCAACAGGATTCCACTGAATAAGAATTTAAATTAATGTTTTACTTTGCCTAACTTCATTGTTTATTCCTGCTGTGTCATCTCTGTTTGAACTTTTGTTTTCTCATTAGTTTTTTCTGTTTTAACTTTTATGTGAAAGTCATGTTTTCTGGATTGAAAGTATTTATCTTATTTTTTGCAATTTTTTTTTGCAAAGGATTCATCTTAATTACTGTGAATGCAGCTGGGTTGTTCTGTGTTCATGTCTGCTGTTTGTTAAAACAGCTACTGACTGGCAGCGTTTCTGCTGAGTTACCAGGTCAGAATCTTTCTTTATTGTATCATCCTATGGATTTTGGGTTAGTAGTTGTGTTGTCATGTTTGTAACTTTAGTTGACTTGTGTTAGGCATAGGAAAACATCTCCCACTATCAAACAAATGTAACACATGCAAATAAATAATACAAATTATACTGAAGTGTACAAGAATTAATTCATAAAAAGGAAAACCTAATATGTATTCAGAAGGCAAGCCGGTCTAATCTGGATATAAATTCAGTTTTTATTACCAGGCAACGAGGAATAACGTATGCTGGTATGCTACATTATGTTTTGAAATACGAAAATACAATTCCAAACAGAATTCGTTCACACACAAAGGGGACAGATTTTTGTAGTTAAATTCTGTCATTAAAAAAATTTGTAAGATCAAATTATTTTATTACACAAGTTATAATTAAATCTCAACAAATAGAATTTGTGCCTTTTTTTTTATTAATCACAGTTACAACTGTAACATGTTTGTTTACACTGGTCTTAAGCCCAGCTTTTATGTCCCAGTAAATCCATCAAAAATTTTTCATCAACTGAAATAAAATTAACAGGTCTTGCCACACCTCGCTAGCAGACCACTTCCATCCCCGAGACTTGCGCACAGGAGAATCATAGCGACCAGGTACAGATCTGTAAAATAGTTTAAATGTGTATAAAAGAGAACTGGCGTTATGTACAGTCAGTTGAGACGTCGCACACGGGCGGCGGAGACTCCCCGCAGGGTCGGGCCGACAGTTCCTTCCATCCGCGCTGGGTCGGTTCAACACGTGGAAAATGAGCAAAAAGCATGGTAGAAAATTTTATTCTTCTAGCAAAATAAGTTAGAAAAAACAGCTTCAAAGATAAGTTCTTTTTTTTTTTTTTTCGGTCGGTGCTCGGTCGATCCCGAGCACTGAACGCAGGAAGGCTTCATGTGGCTTTGGCAGGATTTGGAATTGAGTTTCCGTTTGATTTCCAAGCTAGGCGACAAAATAATTACCACTTTTGTTCTGTGGACGACAGCAATGTACAGTTCCGACGCAGTTTCTTCACAGCAATCAGAGTGAAGGACTCAGGTCGCAGATGTAAGTAAAAAGGTACGTTCACAAATCACTGTCTGTTGCTAATATCTTCACGGCAACAACAACATACTGTCGCCAGAGCTGAAGTGAACAAAAGTGTGCAAGTAGGCCTGAAACAAAGCACTGGCATTGCTGCTGACAATGTTTCAACAAATATCACTAAAATAGAGGCCAATATTTTCGTAAAGTAAACATACCAAGGATATCACGACTACACCACATAAATACTTAACATTATTTCACATATATTTTGCTACAGTTTCTAGTGATTAAATTAATACTTCTTTAAGTACAAATAAAAACAAAGCATTATCAGTCAATATAAAAATTTAACACTTCCAAAACAGCATTTGATAAAAAATGAAGATTAAATATAAAAACTACATTTTTCTAATATATGTTAATATACCAACAAAATTTCATAAATTATCACAATCATTTTCCGAAGTAAATGACATCACTGGAATGTATGAATAAATTAATTATAATTAACAATCTACAAAAATTGTAACAGTTTCTAACTTTGTAAACAAAGTAATTTGTAGACTGCAGGAAGATGATATTTAGACTTAACTAGTTAAGATCACACTTTATTATTTCAGTTTTCATAAATAAATAACTGCAAGGACCCTGAAAATGGTTTGGCACACATTTTACAAAATGCCATTAAGGTTAAGAACTTTTTTAAGCTCCTCAATGAAAATGAGAAAACTACATGAAATGTTTCCACCTTTCACTTTAAATAGTATAAAAAAAAGCTGCTATTTGTGTTCGTCTGGATGTCTGTCTGTCTAAACTACACAATGGATTATGATACAGTTTATACTATCATTTCAAGAATTTCTCCCGGAAGGTTTATGTGCCTAATAGATTCATGTTAAATTTGAAGATAGTAGAGAAATCTTGATGTTTTGTAATTAAGTTGTAAAAAGATGCTATTAGAGTACTTACATGGCTTATGCTGACTTATACATCAAATTAATGAACTACAAAATTGTAGGTCTTAAAAAGGCTTACAGAAAAGTCAGTGATAGCATATGTCTATCTTTTAAGGATGACTCACAGAAACCATTTTTCTCTTTCAAAATTGGTTAAAAAAATGAGTTATTTGCGAAGCTATTTTGACGAACAAGGTATTAAACCTTATTCTATTAAATCTGTTAGTTACCTTAGGCATTTATTTAGATCAAACTGACCTTAACATCACAGCTTATGCAATTCATCAAACAGTGCATTTTAGCTTTGATACTTACCATAAACTTACTTATTAAATCTAAATGACGTTTCATTGGTAAATCACATCCTTGCAAAGTAGGTTACTGTACAAAGGTATGTGAGAGTGAGAATTGAGTTTCAGTAAGCCAATGTTAGTAATGACAATATGATGAACTGCACTTTTACAAGCTCATTTTTCGTAGGTATTATGAGTATCATCAAAGAACAAAGATAAGAAGATGATCAGATCAGAACTAACCAAATCTTGACCACTTGTGCAACACAAATAAGCAAGGCACCAATGTGCTCCACTGTAGATCTGTTGCCGACCATTTCCAGTGTCCCTGAGGCTATCCAGACCTCTAGTGGCGACTACTGCGAGAAACAAGCATGACATCGCTACCTCAGCAAGTGCAATCCACAGTTCATTTATAGATTCAAGGCACAGAACCAAGTTTTATTGAAGACTGCTGATCTGCTCTTCTTAATTTTGTAACCTTATCCTGACTACCTGAGGAGCGGCACCTTAAACTGTGAATTGTCTCCGCGGCAGTTATTGGCCAATAAACACCCCCCCCCCTCCACCCAACACTCACATGATCCTACATCAATTCTTCGTACTATTCTTCTCATTAAAAATAAAATTTAGACTTGCGATAGTCAAAGTGAAAGAAGATTATTGTGTTTTATTTAAAGAAAGGATCATAAAAATATTCACCCTCCCCTTTCTGATTCTCCCATTTTTTTAATCAACTTTTTCACCACAAAAATAAAATTCTGCTAGTTCTCATCTATATAGACCCAACATCATTGTTATTAAAATTTATTTGATATCAGTGTATATAATTATCATTAATTACCAATAATTAATTGATGAATTGAATCAGTATTGGCTGATGATTATTTTTGGAATCTGTAAAATGTGAGTCGTGAAGTAATATAGACGCCTCACTGACCACACCTGATCAAAACAAAAACTGCAGGTCAGGAGAGTAGAGAAGTGATAGAAAGCATTCTGGAAGACTAGAACAACCACTGCAGCTCGATTTGTACAGCTGGAATATCTATTTATACTGATTCATTTTCTTGCACACCAGCAAATACAATGTTAATGCCATCGTCCAAAGTTCATTCCTGCCTTCCGTTTACTATTCTGTGGGTTCATGATGACTCTTTACTACTGGCCCGTGCAAAACTTGTCACATGACTTTTGGTGTACTTGACCTGTTTTATGTTTCAGTGTTGAACATGTATCCTCGAGTTGAACACGCATCAAGGATAAAGCTTAAATCAACTGATTTCAGTTGTAGTGAAATGGTGAGTTGCCTCATCACTGAAGCACTAGTCGCCACTAGAACTAAACTACCAGGGGGTGTGACTATATACACAGCCTTAAAAGTAGCATATAAAATAATACTCGAAACACAGACCACTAGCTGAATTACTTAACAAGTGAAACTCCTGAGAAGAATTGTTTCAAAGGTTACAGTGGGCAGTTATTCTGTTAAAGTCTACATTTATTACAACCTCATACTAACTCGTCAAATTCTACTATGTTATGACCAAATTACATTCTGATTTGGCCAAAATACTTTTTCAATTTTTTTAAAGCTCTATTTACACAGCTATGGCTGCTGGAAACTGTTCGTATTTGGCACATGACAAAGAACGAGGTGCGTCTACCGCAGGTTCACGCAGGACAGAGGAACGACAAAGAGCCGATGTAACGGAAGAGGGCCGGAAGCAGACACGCTGGGCGGACGGGGTCGAGTGCCCTTCGTCACGCGTCCGAGAACAGGAACTCGCTCTCGGACAGCAGCACCTCGAGGTCGGACGGGACCGTGTGAGCGTTGGAGTCGACGTCCGGCGGCTCGGGCGCGGGAGGCGGGACGGAGGCCGTCGCGGGCGTCTCGACGGCACGGGGCTTCGCTCGAGTTCGTCTGTGGTCCCTGGAGGTGGTCAGTATCGCGGCGCGTGCCCCGCTCGCTCGGCCCGCCGGTTTCTTACGCACTTCCACGAAGTTGCGGTGATCGTTCTTGTCCGTCACCACGGCCGTCGAAGTGTTCCCCGTCTTGTCTGGCTTGCGCAGCTTGAGACTGAACTTGAACGGAGGCTTGTACACGACCTGCAGCTTGACCTTGCTGCCGTCCTTGCTCGCGGGGGCAGTCTTGCCGGACAGCAGGATGTTGCCGGCGCTGTGAGACTTGGGGATGTCCGTCTGGCCCCGGGGGGCGTGCGTGGTGACCACGGGCTTGGACAGCCCCGTGGGGGTCGACTTGGACTTGACGACGGACGCCGGCTGCTGTGAGCTCAACAGCCAGTTCTTCACCTTGCCGACGGGGTCGGTCTCTGCGGCGTCCACCGGCACCTCGCCCGGCTTGTCCGAGCCTCGCCCCTGAGCCGCGCTGTAGTCTATCACCTCCTTCTTCTGCTTCTTGACGCGCAGCTGCTGCTTCGACTTCTGCAGCTTGCGCTTGAGCGCGGTCTCGCTCGCCACCGCCGGCTTCTTGGGCGCGGCCGCACCTGCGTCGCCCACCGCCTTCTTCTTCCTCTTCCTCTTGGCCGGCTTGCTGGGGGCGGGCCCCGCGGCGCCGTCCTTGGCCTTGGCGCGCTGTCTGTGCAGGCGGTGTTTCTCGCGTGCCTCGCGCACCTTGTGCTTGAGCGGCAGCTTGGAGCGCACGGCGGCGGGGTGGACCGTCACCTGGCCACTCTCCCCATCAGGGGGCAGTCGCACCGTCTCCGTTGTCGAGCTGTGGATGATCGTGATGGACTTCAGCTTGGGGTTCGGCCGCTTCGAGAACAGCTTTGCGCTCAGCACCTGCAACACAGTCGCCGTCCTCACATTCAAACAACTGTAGTTTCCGATACTAAAAAAAAATTAATATGTGAAATAATTATTGTTTTTGAAACCTTATCTCATATTTATGTTAAGAAAATCAAGCTACTTCTTATTCCTGACACTTTTCTTGCACACATATCATTTAGGAAATAATATGGTCAGTGTGGAGCCTATATGCATGATGTAGACATGAAGCAGGCTGCTGAAAACGTCTGAAGTATAATTATAATTAAAAAAAAAGTCCTAGATATCAAAAATACATTTTCCTGAGTGTTTGAAAATTTTTTCAAACAATATTTCTGTTATTAACACTGGAATACAATAATTTTACTAGACATTAGAAGAGGATTAAAACCAGTCAATTAACCAAGAAAATAATTAATTACCACTTTGGCTTTCAATTAGTATTTCAATTAATTACTGTGACAGTACTCGGTATTCAATGCTATGTGGACAGCCAGTCAACCAGCAAGCTGCCTCCAACGGAGGTTCTCACAGTACAGAGCACTGTCTGCCCAACTAAAGCACAGTTCGAACATGTTTACTCTTGGAAACTACTATGCACTATTCTACACAAACACACTAAGCAAGTCAACTGGCTACACAGAAAGAATCAAAACGCAACAAATCCTCTGCTTGAGTACTTGCTGCCTACATTTTGAAGTACTGGAACCATATTTTTTTTTTTGGGCATAAATGAGTGCTTGTGTCAATGAGGTTGGTATTAGTGAGTTGTCACTGTACACTCTAGTTCATATTTACAATACAATATCTACATTTGCCAATTAGCTTGTGTCTAGCATGAGGGAATGCCAGCACGGCTTTCTCTCGAATAGCAGTCTCTAGCGAGGGGTTTACCACAAGTTTACATTCCCTCGCAGCTATCAGTCGTGCAGAATATGTTCGTTGAGTTTCACTTATAGTGTCTGCTAACAAGCCGGTGAAGAAAACTGCAGCTCATACTGTTGTTTTGAACTATGCTTCTCTGACATGAGTCATAAAGTACAGGCTTACATTTACACAATAACTAACACAAGTAAAATATATGACATTTGTAATCAATTTATGCACACAATAAATTACACTTAAACTAATATGTACGTAAGAGTTATTAAAGTGTTGATATCTTTCCCCTTTTTTTTGACATTTATTATTAAAAGTTAGAATATTTTATAATTATTAATGTTTTTTTTCCAGTAAAATTTAGTTGATTTATTAGCAGCCCATCTATCAAATTCTGGATAAAATTAAAGGCTTTCATGTAAAAACAGCCTGTTTGTGTCTGAGGGCGGGACTAGATCTCAGTTCCCGAAACTTTGCAACTGTGTTGTCTTAAGAGTGCCATTGTCAGTGTGTTGTCCACGGCAGATTTTTTTCTTTATTTAATGTTCTTGTTGTAACTGTCTCATCATCAGCACACTGTGTCCGTCTGTGTGACATTATTTTTCTGACTAAATCCTTTTATGGAATTTTCTGTCCTGTCTATATTTTGTAACTTTTACATGGCTGATTTTGGCTTGTTTTCTGTGTGCTTGCATATTTTATATATATATATATTTTTTGTCTATTTTTGAGGTTTCTTATGAACTACACTATAATCAACAATGGTATGTGACTAAAAAACATTAACTCAATCTACCCGATAGCAAGAACCATTCAAAGAATGTACACATGAACGTATAACAGCTGGATACTGTTGTCAAAAACAATTTGCATACAGTTAAAATACACATAGTATAATACCTTAAGGTAACTGTACCATATCACGTATTCAATTTTATTCTTTGATCCCAATGGCAAAAGATCCTGGGCATAACAATAAATTATGATCATAAGTTGAATACTAAATAATTTTTTTATATTCAACTTCAGATCAAAATTCATTGTTGTATCACTAGTTATGTGAAGGAATCTTTTGATGTATGTATTAAATTAAAACCTGAAGCACCATGTACCACAGGATCAGGGATAAACTTGGATAACCGATACAGAACAATTACTGTACCTACCTTAATACCCTAACAAGAATTCCAAAAAGAGCATAAAAATGTAAAGCTTAAAAAAAGTTGTGTGGTTATTCTGGTTTACCAATATCTGTATATGTCCTATGGTTGAGTACACACAATAAATAATGACTTACAGGAAGTCCTACACTGCAGATCTGACTACAGGCCATAAAGCACAATTTTAACAACTGTTACATCAGGTTTGGAGCCAATGTAATACAATGGGAACCTATGTTACTTGCGTTATTGATGGAGCTATGCTGGAACTTACGTTTATGTTTGAAACAAATGGGTGGTATATGCTAAAAACAAACACATTCCATTTAGTTATCCTGTACATAAGCCTAATAAAAAAATTGAGACATACAAACTAATATTATTGAGGCAATACTTTTAACTTTCCTTTTTAGCAATGGCAGTTAAAATACAATTTCATCCATCCTAGTTTGTCTAAGAATATTTTAACTCTGTATTCATCTGCATCTTCACCAGCCCTCATTAGCAACATAAAATATTGATCTCATGTTGATCATGGTTATACATAAATATTTTTTGTATTTCTATACAAAAAAAATCACTAAACAAATAAAAATAACTTCAGCATATCTCAAATAAATGTCTATGCAGTGTAAAATATTTGTCACATCGTATCAGTGAAGGGTGTAGAATTGCAGAGTGTAAGTTAACTGCAAAGGGCTATAAATAACAAACCAAAAAAGGTGACAAGAATCAAATACAACAAAAACTATCTAGATAAAATTATTTTTTAGTTGTGTATTGCTTATTAAAAAGAAAATTGATAATAACAAACATATAAGTAGTAAAATTACAAGTTTTAACTTGCATTTCAAGGTTTAAACAACTGTAATGGTAAATGTTTATTTAATCCAGTGACGACTGCAACTCACCAAAACGAATATGAGGCCGAACACGATGAACATCACGGCGTACCAGTGCTCGCTGACCCAGAGCTTGAACGACGCGATGCTCTCGTCCGACAAGAGGAGCTTGCGCAGCGTCGCCAGCGGTCCCGACGGGTCCACCTGACACACACACTGGCCACGTTACAAACACGCTCTCCCACAACACAACACAGCTAAACCGCCAACACATTTCTCGAGGGAACCAAAAATTTTGAATGAACGAATGAATAGGCACAACGTCTCACTGATGAGGTCCGTAGAGATGACAAGGGGTGACGAGATGAGGACGGAGCATGAATAGGTGGGAAAACAGGAGAATCCTGAGAAAACCACTGGCTTACAGCAATGTCTGCCACGTTTTCTCGCTTTGAGAGCACTGGGTTTCGACCCCGCCGCGGAGTCAAACACGGACACCTCTGGAGTCGAGTTTCTGACCACTTTTGCCACCATGCTCCCTGGAATATCAATGGTCCATTGTGTTCGTTGTCACCCGTCTGTCCGTCAAAAAGCCGAGAAATTCACGATGATCCGCACGCCACTCAAATCCTTTCTCATTTGGATGCTGCCAACAGATTACAGGCCTTAAAAAATGGTGACAATTTCTATTGTTTGTAGATAAGATTGATGATCATGAAGCTTAAAATTTATAAATCATTGAACTCAAATTTTTTTGGCCTTGATATCTAGTAATATAATTTCAGTTTTACCACACGTGATTAATTACACTCCTATCTCTCTGTCAATTTTTGTTATCAAACATCAAACTTTAAAATATGTTCAAATTATTGTTAAAAACATTTAATGGAAGCAGCTAAACAAATAAACTGCTAAACCTTTTAAGATAGTAAATGTTGTCGGCAATACCTCGCTAATATTTTGGAGGTTAAAATTTCATTTATAAAAGTTAATGCCATGAATGCTTTTGACGGATGGATAAAAAATTGGCAGAAGCAACATATCATTGTGATATAGCTTTAAACTTATAAAACAGAAAAAAATAAAATTGTTAAAACATTCAAAATACATCACTCTTATGGGTTAAGTTCAAATGGTTTACATATATTAAGCAGGAAAACTTCTTAAGTGAGAACTTCTTATGAGGATTTTGCTGTCGTGAAACACTCCTGCAAGCAAGAGCAGTCTCCGAGGTGGTGGGTGGGAGGGCGCTAGAGTGTCTGATGACTCGCACACCATGTAGTCGCTCTTTTTGGCAAGTACACAGATAAAGCATTATGCCTGTTTCAGGGCGAGAGCAAAGTCAGACACTGCCGTTTGTTTATGTACACATCAGCCGTTCTGCACAGGCAGGATGCTACGCATTTACAAGTGAAGTAAGGGGAAACGTCTTTAATACAGAAAGTTAGGAACCACGGACATGTCGGATTAGCGATTTTTCCAGATTATTGAGGTCAATATATATTTAACGGGAATACCAAATAAAAATTTATATACAGTGCAATATACATAAGTTGTCATAAGAAACAAAAATGCAGATGAGTGTTGGTCTTAATTCAAAAAAATAATTTAGATAAAGTAAACCACTAGAAAATTGGAAAGACTGCCCTGGAATGAAAAATGACGCTAACACTCAACTCTGACTGAACTAAAACACCACAGCATAGTGATGTGACCTGGCAGCCGAGAGCAACAGCTGGAACTGCAGGACACGCCCAGTCGTACAAGGCCTGACTGAGCACCTTGCTGTGTGACAGTCTTACCAAGTTAATCGAAACTGGCCATGACATAAAACTGTGGCTTCACTTTGTTCAGGAGGTTAACGCTCCGTCTGTGTACTCCACTGATCCCTGCAGCAGGTATGCGAGGGGGAAGCCCGAGGTACCCACTGCCCCAGGTGATGTCCCGCCCAGTGCTCGCCCGGCACGGCCACACGGCACCGCGCAGCACCGGGCGTCGAGCCGGCGACCACCGCTCTCCGGGCGGGAATCCTGTGCCACGTACCTCGCGACACTTCTGGAAGACGTCGCAGTAGCCGTTGTAGTTGTTGCAGGGCGTCCCGGGCTTGGAGAACATGTCCGGGATGTCGAAGGGGGCAGCGTTCCAGGCGAACGAGGACCTGCAGACATGGTCACGTGCATTACAGCGCATGACGAGGGTCCGGGTGCAAATACATCACATCGCTGCACGTGCAAGAGTTGAGAACTTTAGACATGAAAAGATGTACGACAGTGCGATAAGAAATGAAGACTGAAAGACGTGGGGTGAGGCTAGAAGTGAAGACATAAAGAGAACGAGATAGAGCGAGAGAAAGGTAGGAAGGGCTGTGGGAGAAATAACATTAGAAGGTGGACATTGTCTAAAAGCTTCTGAAAGTAGCAAACAATAACTGTATGTAAATAAATACAGGTATGTAGTTCACAAGTACAAATGCTCTCCCATTATTTGGAAAGGATATGTTGAATAATTATCACAAGTAGGTACTAATACTTAAAAAAATAACATTTGCACATATATTTTTCTGCATTTTTAATTTTAAGTAAAACTACATGATATAAAAGAAGATTTATTTATACGCCAATGCATTCTTATTAAGTATGAAAGACAAAACTTAGGATTTGGCATGAAATCTCACAAAAACAGAATTAAAAAAAAAAAGGTAATTATTGTGAAATATTGAGATAAATATCATAGAAGAAAACAATCAAGGAGAAAATCAAGAAAGCAAAAAGAAAAGTATAAAATGAACAACTATCAACGAGAAAGCCATGTTCAATTATATATTATGATTAACAGTGTAATCTAGGTTGGCTTCCTGTGTTTATGTGAGTTCATGTCAAATCTTCACATCCCTGTAGCGCTCGGGAAAGACGCGAAACACTTAACGCATTGCATAATTGTTCACTGCAGGGCTTGTACCCAGCTAGCAGCGTTAATGTGTTCCAGGGCCAGTTTGATGTAAGCTCCGATCAAGCCACTTACGTACTTTGCTTTGAGAGAGCACGCTACAAACTGAGCGTTCGTAGAATGACTTCAGGCAAGCTTGCTTGTCCTGAGCTAGAGAAACAAACTTTTTCTAGCTTGAATTAATCTTAAAATTTATTCTTGTGAAATTATTGTAGCATTAAACACAGTACAACCACCCCTCCCCCTCCACCGTAGTCCCGAATAACGCTCGTACGGGATAACACTGTTTGGCGAGGACTCGTGAAGCGGAGGCGAGGCAGCCAAGTGGCCGGGCGGCGCGACTCACATGCACGGCTGTCCCTCGCCGGGCAGCTTGCAGCACAGCTCGCACGCCTTCGTCTTGGAGTCCTCAGGCGCCGGGATGCACTGGCACGACTCCAGCCCGTACGCCAGGCAGATGGAGCCCGTGCACTCCTGCAACACGGCAGCACGTCACCTCCGCCCCATGTCACGTGTTCATGGTGCTCCCTTACACAGTTCCAGCACACCTTCACGCCATGCTCTGATACATCATTAACATAAATTAGAAAATTAAAATTCATGTGTAAAGTGTTTGCTTAGTCATATTCCTGGAATAAACACATCTACCAATGCCACAAACGTAGGGTGTGCATCTCACAGCTGCTGGCAAAATTCGTATCACTTCTTAAAATATCAAACCCACCTTGAAAGCTAACACTTGCATTATACGAATATGTGTTTAAAAAAAACTATGCACTATCATCAGTACTGCGACTAGGGTTGGGTAGTCCTGAACGCACGCTGCGACTGGCTCACCCCCATGAAGCAGACGAACTCCTGGTTGCACACCGTCTTGTTGGGCTTGTTGACGGAGGGCGGGCACTGCGGGCCGCGCCCGTCGCAGAAGCTCGCATCTCGGCAGCCGTTGTCGTCGCGGCACTTGTCGCCGAACCTCAGCTGGCACTCGGCCGTGCAGCACGGACCCTGCGCGACACAACACGCCATTGACGGTACCATATTTATAGTAGCAACCATCTGCTTATGTTTGCGATACGGTACCTTTAAGTTTAATACAACTTTATTTATCAAGATGAAACTTCTATATAATTCAATTTAAAAAAAAAAAAACATTTCACTGTTTAACCCCACCATTGTCAATCAATACTCTATTTACAACATCAGACTATGAAAAACTCAAATAAAAAAAATAAAATAATAATAATGGTTCATTATTGTTACCAATTTGCAGAGCAACAAAGAAAAATCAGTACCGCACCAAACATGAAGTGGTCTCCAATGACACAGCATTATTTTTTTAAAATAAATAAATAAATAATAAATAAAAAAAAGGGCTACATGTACTTATGTACGCGTGTTAGAAGTTATACCTATTGGCATGAAAAAAACTAACTTCAATTATTGATGCAATTAATTAATAGAAATAAAATATTAAAAGAACTGGACTGATATTATAAATATGGTAGGTAAAGTATAAATTCAATCAATTTAAATTAAATTTAAATAAATACTGAGTATTCAAAATTAATATAAACATTAGTATAAAATTAATTATTTAATTTAGTAAAATAATCTAGATAAATTTTAATTAACAATGAAAATCAATAAATATCTGACTGTTTGTTCTAAATTATTAATTTTAAATAATAATGTAATAATTTATAATTAAGTACTAGCTGAAGTACCTGGCATTGTCTGGGCTAAACACCCCTTGGAGCTGATTTTCAGAAAACCCCGTTCTCAGGTTGATGGCTATTTAATACAAGTAACATCACTGGATAGTTTGAAGTCTGTAGGACATATACTAGAAAGATGGGAAATTTTTGATCTCTAGCAACCCCGCAACCTGCGTTGGTAGATTACTAAGATCTGAAAGTGAGTAAAGAATTAAAATGTAAAAGACATCACCAGGAGATGCAGAAGGTAAAGACAATGTAATCTTTGCTCCAAAATTCAAATCTTTAGGGTCACCGGTAAAAGGGGTGCAGTCAATGACGGTCCTATTTTATAATTACTAAAGATTATTTTAAAAACATATTCACTCCTTCTTTAACCCTTAGGGGTTGAATTTCACAAAATAGTAAAATTGTAGTAGTACGTATGCTTATGCTTTATTAGATTCAGAGATATAATTAATTATATTGAAACCATATTTACCCATTTTTCACCCCTTAATGGTTGAATTACACAAAAAAAGAAAACTATTGGTTGGTAGCTTTTGTGTGCTTATTCTTGGTATCCTAACATTTTTTTTATGCTTAATTAGATTCTGAGATATAATTAATGAACTAAAAACAGTATTTCCCCTTTAGAGGTTGAATTTCACAAAATTGTTGTTAGCAGTTGTTTATTATCGGTACCCAATATCTTTAATTATACTTGATTAGATTTGGAGATATAATAAATTATATTGAAATCATATTTAATGCTTTTCGAACTTTTAGGGTTGAATTTCACAAAATGGTAAAATTGTTGTTGGTAGATTTCGTATGCTTAATCTTGGTACCTAATATATATTCTTATGCTTGATTAGCTTCGGAGATATCATTGTTTTTCTAAAACAATATTTACCTTTTGTTAACCTCTTTAGGGGTTGAATTTCACAAAATGGTACAATTGTGGTTGGTAGTATTTCTGTGTTTATAATTGGTACCCAATATAATTTCTTATACTTGTTTAGATTCAGTGATATAATTAATTACATTAAATAAAACCATTTTTACCCCTTAGGGGTTGCAATAAGGAAAATATATAAATTGTGGTTGGTAGCTTTCGTATGCTTATTCTTGGGTACCCAATCTTATACTTGATTAGATTCGGAGATAAAATTAATTATCTCAAAAACTTTACGACCCCTTTTCACCCCCCTTAGGAGATAATTTTTTAAAAATCCTTTCTTAGTGCTCACATATGTTATATAAAGAACTCCTGTGGAAAATTACATGGTTCTACGTTTAAGCTGTGTTGTCAGTCAGTAGTATTAAGAATTTTGTTAAGTAGATAATGCAAATAAATTATACATATGGGAACATAACCTATCTTATACAAATACACTTGATTACACAATTTATATCACTAATATTAAAAATAAATAACGGTTTTCAATTATATGGACCAGTATTCAATATAAATCACTAAAGTATAAGTTTAAAAGCACATGCACATAATTTTTATTTATATGTAGCCTTTTATACATCCTGTGAAAATTTTGCTGCATGGTGCATGCGCATTGTAAAAATTCACTCATAATTTTTTTCATAACGCGCCTAAAGAAGTGTAACTTCAAAAAGCTCAGAGCAGTGAAACCATTTAAAGTTTCTGTATGTAGAAAGTGCTACAGGATCACCATGGTGCTGGTGCAAGATGGGGGGGGGGGGGGGAGAAGGAATTGAGGGGGGGAGAAAGAATTTGGGGGGGAGAAGGAATTGGGGGGGGGAAGAAGGAATTGGGGGGGAGAAGGAATTGGGGGGAGAAGGAATTGGGGGGGGGAAAGGAATTGGGGGCGGGGGAAGGGATACATTGTCCCCTCGAGCACAAAGTTTTGGAAACATTTGTGATATTTCGGTGAAGGCGGTGAGTTAGTTTCGGTGATGCAGGGTGAGCTGTCGCAACGCCTGGAACAGCAAGCTAATTAGGAAGTGGCTCATGTTGAGAATGGAATCATAACAGTCAAAACCCCTTGTTTTGATGTAAGTTTTTTTAAATACACAGATTCCAATCTTATTAATTTTTTCTTTATTTCAAACCTACGAAAAAATTATCTGTATTCTTAAACTTAAGGATCTCTTGGTAGAGTTACATTCAGCCACTGTTGGTAATCAATCAATCAATCCCAGTACTTTACTGGCTTATATTTCATTCAAAGTCATAGTCAGGTGTCTGATTAAATTTCACTGTTGTCAATGTCATTCAATATTGGTCGGTAATCATGGATGAACACACGTTGTGACTCCTGGTTTATAATTTTTTGATGTTAGTATCATACCTTAAAAGGTAAGACAATCTAGAATATACTATGATATTGAAAAAAAAAATTAATAAATAATGATACGAAATATAATAAGCTTTTGAATATACGACAATGTTGAATGTAAGGTGAACTAGAACAACACAAAATGCAATGATCTCGAAAATAATACATACTTTAAATACAGAAAAATGTAAATAATCCTATTTTATATCCAACTTATTAAGAATATATTTTATGTTTTTGAGTGCTCGAACTGAAATTTTTCAGGTTTTTTTTTTCCAGATTTACAAGTTAACAATTCTTTGTAAGCTTTATAATTGTTCCAATGACGTTGTCATGAACACAGTTTGAATGGCAACAATGATGGAAGGGAGGAGGCCCGACCTGCGAGGGACTGCAGACGCTGTTGGGGGTGAGGCGGCAGGGCGGCTCGTCGGGGGCCGCGTGCTTCCTCTGGGGGTAGCAGCAGGAGTCGCGGCAGTCCTCCTCCCAGCCACAGTCGCACTCCTCCCCCGGCTCCACCACGCCGTTGCCACACAGCGACGCCTGCGGCTCTGCAACCACGCTGTCGCTTACTTGCCGTGCCGACGCTAACATCTTTCACCGTAATTACTTTTAATAATTATTTTTTATTTCACTGATTGCTGAGTTTTCTATTGACAGTATTTATTATTAAAGTTGCAGTCATTCTAACTAATAATAATAATAATAATAATAATAATAATAATAATAATAATAATAATTCAATGCTAAATACTATCTATTTTTCCAGGAGATATTATTGGCCTGCGACTATCAGTAACAAGTCATTCTATTAAATTATGTGCTGTACGCTTAACAGAGCCAATCAAATTATATAAAAAAAATTGTTGACTCTTGTTTGTCAATATTTAATTCAATAATACTAGTGTGGGTTTTTATTGGAGTATGTTGTTTCCAAGGATATTTTTCTACACGTGTCTGTCTACCTGCATTGCAGGAATGTTGGCTAGGTCTGCGAGATAGGCAGGGGTGAAAAGGACAACCTTTACTTTCACAATCAATTGTAATTGAACGAAATTCATATACAACTGGACTCATTTTGAGTGTATTTAAATCTCAGGATAGGTATACATTTTTACGAATGAATTTGAATAGACTATATGTATAAGCCTACCAACTCAAAGCATGACATATTTTGTGCAATATTCAGTGTGAAAAATGAATTACGTTATAGGGAAACTATGTAATAGTACTTATCACAAAACAGAATTAACAAATACATATAAAATATCTACACATCGAAAATTTCCATTATTATCATGTACAGTACCTAGATAAAATGTAAAGCAACAAAAAATTGCAAATATAATATTAATTATTAGTTAATTTTTAAGAAACTGTTTGACATTGCCAATCACAGAAACAAATAAATATTCTTAGACTTTAAATTGTAGTTCAATTACAAGTTATTTCTCACGAACACACAAATATTAAATGCTGGAATGGTACTCATTGCTTATGAGATTATATAATAATAATGTTTTTGTTTTCTTTGGGATTAAATTAAATTTCAATAAAATAACCTACAACTTGGTGATAGGCCTACCTACTACAGTATATCATTGCATATTTTTATCTTAATTTACATCACATAATATAACGAAGTGAATAAGTTATTGCAGGTTTTAAATGTAGCTAGGTAACTTAAAGTGATCCACAATATTTTACAAAATTTAAATGAAGCTAACCTAACTTAACCAAACATCTAAACCATTTTAAAGTATCACAGAAACCCGACAGAGCCTCCATTTTCTACAAATCAAAGTTAAGAAAAACAACAAACTCTCAAATCTCTAGCGGAATCGCGATTCCGTGGAATAATTCCGACCTTTGTGAAGTAATCCAATACATAATTCCGGTAGCGAGTGTTCAAAAATAAGGTTTAGCAAATTTCTATTGAATTTCAGTCATTCCTCTAGTAGAATTATTCCAACAGTGTTAAGAATAGGGCCATGATCACTGAATCCCCAATGCCTACAATAATTCGGTGCTAGTTTTTTTTACGATACAAACTGCCAAGTTCAGCTGGATGTTAGATATTAATTACGGACGCACGACCCCTCTGGCCGTGGAAGCCAGAAGGAAGCAGCGTCAGGAGGCGGTACCTGTGAAACAGCCCTTGGTGCTGCGCGCCTTCACGTTCAGCACGGGGTTGATGCTGTTCAAGCTGCACTGGGAGAACTTGTTGTTGTTCTTCTTGTCCCCGGACGTGGCCCGCGCGAACATGATGAAGTTGCCGTCCTCGCCCCCGGGCGTGCACTGCTCGGGGTCGTGCTGCGACACGGCACCACAAGCCACACGTCACGTCATGTCTCCTCGCGGCAGTCCGCTTCATCACTCTGCGGTGCCATTCCTGCCTTCGTACCAACGGGCATGATCGTGTCATGAGCACGCACCAGTGTTCAAGTTTCCAGTCGATTAACCTTAGGAAATTTAATGAGTAATTTTAACTTAATCAAGAAATTAGTAACATTTTTTTTTTTGCATCTGAAAATTATCGAAATTTGAAATGCCAGTTTTATTCATTTCTAATTTTGATTAGGCTCAACGTCCCACCAGCAGAGATGGGACACAATGCAGACGGCGAGAGCCAAGTGGTCCACCGTGACCATGCCTGCCTTGCCTGGAGACATTTCGGGGAACCACAGGAAACCAACGTCAGGGACCAGAACCTGTGTTGTCTGGAACTCAAGTCCAGTGCCTTACAACTGCGTCATTCTGACTCATGTAATCATAACATGTAAACATACGCATGTATCATTACCAGAGCGAGCTGCCGTGACGGGCGTGCGGGACTCACCGGCGAGCCGAAGTTGTGTCCTATCTCGTGGGCGAGCGTGACGTGGGACACGGCCGGCGGGACGTGCTTGCCGTAGTTGAGCAGCGTCACGATGCCCGTGTTCAGGCTCTTCATGCTCCCGCGGTAGTGCTGCCAACACGACACCCCTCGCATCGACCTCGCCACTTCTCCCTCGAGGGAAACCCAGTCAGTCAATAGCCTATGCTGTTACTGTTCAGTATACCCTCGCCAGCGCATTCACATTGGTGCTCAGAGATTGCCTTAGCATTTCAATGCCCTCTGCATTGAAAATACTTAAAATAAAACATATACGTACTTATTTATTTACTTCAATATCATTTCTTCTGTTAATACTTTATAATTTGAATATTTTGAAATTATATTTTTATTGTTATTTTTTATGATACATATCACTTTATTTATATTTTTATGCATTTTATGATTCCAGATTCAAAACTATAAAAGATGGTATCCCCATCACCTCTGGTACGACAGTACGACATATTTCTCGGGACAATTCCTCCAAAAAAATGTTTGAACTTTGAAAGTTATTTCATCTGATGGGCCATGCCCAACCCCAGTACGGCTACAGGTACTTCAAACTAGAAGAGCAATAAAAGAGCAAAAAAATTTATTAGATTAAAATTCAAAAAGATGATACACTCCAAAAACAAATGTTTCACTATTTCACTGATTAACAATTTTTGTTACGAAGGTTGCCTTTTGAAATTCTAATTTAAAAGGAGTTACAGCATACATCCTCAGTATGGTCCCCAGATGTGGATACAGTTGAAGGCGGTACCTATAGCTGCCACATCGTCAGCCAGCAGCCACTTGCCGGTCAAATGGGCAAGTGGTGTGCTACTTCTCTACAGGATACACTCTTATTTCCCAATGTTAACTATAGTTTTGTTTCTACACACTCAATTAGAAAGTCGAGACTGGTGAAGCCCTCACCCCGTTCTTCTCGCAAACGCCGCCGGCATTCTTCAGATCTCCAGTCCACGCCAGCCCCAAGGTACCCATCTCGAAGTCCCGGTACGTGAACATATAGGCCAGGCAGAACGCATCGTAGTCTTCCTCTGCAAGTTGCACAGTGCTTTCGTTATTTAACCCACCAACATCAAGTTCAAAGAAATAAATTTAAAAAAATTATTATTAAAAAAGAACAATAATTTTTTTATTTACAATTTGTATCATGCACACCAACAGTCGAAAAACAATTTTGGGTGTGCATGACATAAAAACAATCAACTAATACATACATATGTAGACAATACAAAACACAAAAAAATAAGGGCAAACACAATGGACAATGGACAAGTATACACATCAAAACCCTTCTACAATTATTGATTAAAAATAACATAAAAATTTACTATACCTACTTACATAACCCCTGAACATATGTAAGATTATATATAGTAATGGTTTACATGCTTGATATGAAACAATTTGGTCTCTTAAAAATTATTTTATAATTGGTTGTGAATTACTAAAAATATCTGGAATAGCAAACAAATTACTTATGAATATATAATTTGATATAATAATAAATTTGTAAAATATGTTTGTTATATCCTAAGCAATGAGTAAAGAACGACATTATTCTGATGTAAGTGAATTGTCATGACTTATTTCAAATTCAATAATACTAATCAGAAGTAGTTCATATTATGGGGACAACAGCGCACTGCGGAACCTACATGACCAACATAGTGCGGAGCGAGGCATGTACCTGAGAAGAGCTCCAGGAACTTCTCGACGCCGTAGTTGAGCGGGAAGCGGTACGTGGGATCCTGCAGGGCGTCCTCCGTGTGCACTTTGATGCGCTTGATCATGAAGCTGATGTTGTCCGGCTTCCCGTCTTGGTTGAAATCTGCACTCAGCCACAAACAGCATTCATACACGTATGGCCACTGCTGTTTCTGGTGGCAAGATGTACGTACAAGGTGCAATTGTATTTTTTTCCTCGCTAATTCTCTTTCCTGTGAGGAAACATCTACATGCCTGGATTTGGACTCAGGCGAAATACTAAAAAAAAAACTTGTACTTCCCACCAACTAATAGAAGTAATTTAAAATCAAACAGCGGGAAAAGTGGCTCTACCCCCAATGTACTGAATACATTACAGCAACAATGTAATGGTGTGGTGCTGCGGCAGCTAGGACTAGAGGATAGAGGCTGACTGGACTCACCCGTGCTCTTGTAGATGGCGTTGACGCGCTGCACGTGGCGGGTCATCACCTCGATGCACGCCTCCTCGCTGCCGTACTTGCGGTGGAACAGGTGGTCGGCCTGCAGGTACAGCATGCACGTGGTCTTGCTGGGGTCGACGACGGCGCGCCGCTGCACGTGCTGGCGCCAGGAGGCGGGCGTGGGGCGCGCCCCCGGGGCGACCACGGCGTCGTAGGGCTCGTCGGGCTCGTGCAGCAGCGGGGCCCCAGGGGGCGCGCGCACGTCCGAGGCGCGGTACACCACCGAGTGCACGGCCCGCCCCAGGTCCCCGTAGCGGCGCGCCGGCTCCACGTAGTACAGCTCTCCCGCCGTGGCCACGGCGCCGTCGAACAGGCCGTCCGCCGTCAGCACGCCCTCCACGGCCGCCTGGTCGTCGTCTGCACAGCCCCCGGCCCCGCTCCACGCATGACCCCACACTGCATGAAGCCCGGCGTGGGCTCTAGCCCTCCACTTCCCACATCACACAGTTTTACAAATTCAACCTTACTTACTATCCGCTTTAAAACAGCACATTATGCAACTAAAAACTAAGGTTTTTCAAAGACATAGGTCGTTGGTCTTATTTCTTATTTAAATTTAATAAACGGTTGTTGCTGATTTATACGGCTGTTATACGTAATAAAACAAGTTAATAGTCTGTTTTGGTATGAACGGCGCCAGGCTTCAGGCTGTGGTGCCTGTGGTGCCGACCGCCATCTTGGACACGTCATTTTGTTTTCTCGAACATTCCGACGTTTTGTTTTCAGCCATTTTGAATTATGACTTCACCGTTGCAATTTCCGTTACGGCCGCTATCTTGAAAATCTTTATTTATTATCCGATTTTAATGAAAAAATGTTTAAAATTTATAAAAAAGTTCAAATAATAAAATTTTAACTAAATATTTAAAAAAACATACATTTAAGACATGGAGCTCGAAGTCCTCGGTTCGAACCCGGTGAGGGCAAAAAATAAAATTGGCGACCGATCCTTCCCTCATGGTGGCTACCGGCAGACTGACTCCCCACCGCTTTGTTCATAGCATATATATTGTCAGTTAGCATGATGTCATGTCCGCCATCTTAAACATTTGTAATTTTAATGCTAGAGATTCGGGAACATTTCCAAAATTAATTTAATAAATTTGTAATCAATATACTGATTGATTCGATCGATTCCTGTCCTTGGTTCGTTACCTGGCCGATGCAAAACATTGTAATTTTATGTAAATATAATAATTTCAATAAATCATGTTCAAAATTCTTAAGGAGGCTTAAAATCCTATACTACCAGCCTCCAGTAAGCCGTTAGGTCCATCATCTGGGAAATTTTTATTTATTGACCTAGAAATTCGGGGAAAATTCCATAACACACCGAAAAAATCACACATTACTTTACATGTTGAATCGATACTTGGTTCGATCCCTGGGTGATACAAAAACAACTTTAATTTAAAAAAAATTACCACAAAAGTGACAGGTTTGAGAAAATAATAACACATGTTCTTTAAAAAAATCAATTACATAAATTCTACACTTATACAAGTACAAAAAAAAACATAGACAAATTACTAAAGTCTTGAGGATTTCTCGATTCAAACAGTCTTCATATTGTACGAAGTAAGTCCTTTACATGATTGTAAATTTCTATTCAGTTTATCAGGTCGACATATTGGTACACCACAATTTTCACACAAAGACGAATTATCGATTTCATTAAAAGGACAGTGATATATTTCATGTTGTTTTGCACTTTGAATATTTGCTAATGTTTTGTTACAAAATATACAGCTTGATTCTGATGAATGTACATCCAGTCTATCACAATTCCTGAGGTGTCGTTTTAATGTTCCATAGTGTATAAACTTGCTTAAACACCTGCTGCACTGATATTTAATGCGTTCAGAGTTATTATTACAAGTCTTAAATGTATGTTTTTAAAATATTTTTTTATAAAAATTTTATTGAATTTTTTAAATGAATTTTAATTTTTTTCCATTAAAATAATAAATAAAGATTTTCAAGATGGCGGCCGTAATGGAAATTGCAACGGTGACATCATAATTCAAAATGCCGGAATATTCGAGAAAACAAAATGACGTCATCCAAAATGGCGGATCCAAGATGGCAGATCAAAAATGGCAGCCGTGGTCAAGGTCATTCAATATGGCCGCCGTGACGTCACAATCCAAGATGGCGGTCGGTACTACAGGCACCACAGCCTGAAGCCTGGCACCGGACATACCAAATCATACTACTCAAGTTATATTATACTGCAGTATTGTTAAACGAGTTTTAAATATATTTCTAAAGTATTAGGTTTAAGGCCTAATATTTTTAAGCGCACTGCAATAGTTAGTATAAACCAACACTCCCCCTTGACATGCAATTTTTTTAATTTAAATCAATACCGCACATTAAAATATTATTTTCCCGTCCCTCACAATTTTTTTGTCTTATTTTGTCATATTGATGTTTTTGCACATCAAATTCTCCCGCGAATCAACAACTGGCTGGCCCGTTTGAATATTGGGGTCGGGTTTAGGCCTATAAACTACGCAAGTAACGTAACAACACAACGACGCAACACGCTAATTTATACATGTTAAAAAATGTTAACAATGCACAAATTTTTACTTTTTATTATAATTTATTAACTATAATTATTTAATTTTAAAAAAAATTGATATTAAAATGAAAAGTTTGAAAGAGCTCAGACCATAAATAAACTTTGCCAGTGTGACATGATTAAAAAATTATTTGAGGTTATCTGTCAAAATTTATTTTATGGAGAAAATTGAAAGCCATTTTCCGTCCAATACTTCCCCTCCAACTCTATTGACAAATATACTGGAGACAAATATTTGTGTGTGACAAGGCCCTAATAATAATGAATTTAAAACTGTGCGATAGTTTAATGCGTGAAAAAGTTATACGGGCGATAAAAAAAAAGGGGCAATCGTAGCCTTCTGTGCACACGACGTCATATATCCGCGCCGTACCGCGGTTGAAACGCTAGTGAGAGCCCCCCAGCCAGGCTCTTCCGACGGCAAACCCCTCGCCGCGCCGGCCGAGATTTACGAGCTGGTGTTACATTAACGCGGCGCGGGGGAAGTTGTGCGCGCTAAGTTGGCAACGAAGAGTGCTAGCAGCTGCCCGGATGTCTGCACCTTCCCTTCTCTATGGTCTGCACGTCCTGAGCCGGCTAGGACGTCACTGATCATGTTTTATTACATACTAGCTTCATTCACTTACCCGCCATTAACGTACTTATTAGACATGAGCTTAAGTAACTGGGTGATATATGTAATTCACTGTTGTTTCATATTTTTATTTAGTAGCACCTTCATTTTTGTACGTATTTCAAATCTTTATTCCATAATATTTTTACCTTCTCCATATATCTATGGACCGTTGAAAGAATTAATGTCAGTGTGCCCAAGTATGACTGACTCTCAACAAACACGTTTCCAAATCACACACACGTGCAATGAAATATTTTACTATCATATATGGAAGTGCCGCAAAAATAAAAGACAAAATATATCATCGGAAAAGAAAAGTTTAAATAAGTAGCCTGCATACGGGAGAAGATAGTCGGGCACACAAACGACCAGCTAAAACTGAATACTGAAGAGTTCCCATCAGTGCTTTCTTTCGGTCCAGAAGGAGTAAAAACATAATAAAACCATTTCTCATGTCTATCAGCTGGAACAGGCGTGAGGCAGGCTAGTCCTCAGTTAGGCTGGGAAATGAAACCCCAGACGTTCAGATTTGCTGGAATGCAGTATATTATGTAGTAATTTAAGTATCAAGGACGGCCGATCAAGGGAGAGAGAGAGGAACCGAAGGGTGCCATCTTGGTTTCAACAATTTCCATCGTTCGATTTTGAACATGCTTTGAAGAAGGCAAATTGTCAAAATTAAACGATAAGAAAACGGCGACTCGAAGACAGGGAGACTGGAAGACAGGGAGGCCGTAATATAGGGAGATACGAAGACAGGGAGATATGAAGACAGGGAGAAGACACGAAGATAGGAAGTCAGGGAGATATAAAAAAAGCCAGGAAGACTGGACGACAGGAAGACAGAGACAGGGAGACAGGAAGGCCGTAATTCAGGGAGATACGAAGACAGGGAGCTAGGAAGACAGAGACAGTGAGACGGGGAGACAGGGAGACAGGGAGACAGGCAGGCAGGCAGGCAGGCAGGCAGGCAGGCAGGCAGGCAGGCAGGCAGGCAGGCAGGCAGGCAAGCAGGCAGGCAGGCAGGCAGGCAGGCAGACAGGCAGACAGGCAGACAGGCGCGGTACCTTCGAGCGAGCCGGAGCAGGCGGCGGCGCGCGGGAAGCTGAGCGGGCCCGCGGTGCTCTCGAACACCACGTCCTGGGCGAACACGTCCGGCGCGGGCCGCAGTCTCAGCCGGAACTGCCTGCACACACGCCCGCGCTGCACCGGCCATGTCCCCGCCGCCAGCTGGCTCACAGCCGGGGCTAACACACACCAGTCATCCCTGGACACGGCGCTTGCCCGTGTCTCGCCCTGCAGGGCATGCAATGAGCAGCAAACTTTCATATATTAAGAATGTTTGTTCCATAATACATAGTTTTGACATCAAACCGCAAACACCCCCCCCCCCCCCACGGGTGAACGCCATCACTGTTTACAACATACAAAGTCACTCTTGTTACTAATTATCTGCGAACTACTAATGTAACTCAACCAAACCATTGTTACAGACATCAACACGTTGATGACATTGCGTGCACGCAGGGCCGTAGAGAAGACGAGATGGTGGAGGGGGGAACATAACCCCCAAAGGGGGGTTCGGTTGAGTTCCGAAATGCCTGTGTCTTCCCTGATACTAGGACAAAAATTACAATACTATTGTTAACAAAATTCATTGGGAACCTTACCCGGTATTCCATTTTTTACAGATCCCGTTTAAAATTATGAGTACGTTAACTCTCAATCTTGAATTATATATATATATATATATATATATATATATATATATATAAATTTTTAATTTTTACATTTTGTTGAAACCCCTCCCCCTTCTGAAGTGGCGCGGCAGACTCACCACCTTTCTAGGAGCGATCCAGAACACGGTGTTTTCTTTCCAGAACTACCAACCTCGCTTGTCTCCAACTGGCCACAGAGAGTTCTCGGTTGGCTTTTAAGATGTTGGCAGATTCTCACCAAAACAAATACGGAGTGAAAGGGATGGAACTTGTACGTGCGCAGTAAGAATGAATCTTATCAAACATACTAAATTTCACCATTTTATTAACAAATCGAAATAACCAAAAAATTTCTACTGGCAACCAACCGACATTCGCTAAAGCTAAAAAATATGAAGTTAGCGATATGATCACTCGCATACATTAACTTATTTCCAGCAGTTTTACGTTTCCTGCACTGCCCACTAAGATGAAACATTCAACAATATTACCATAAATGAATACGCGAATTTTTCCGGTCTCTAGCTATTAGTAGGGACTGGAAAAATTTGCGGTTTCGATGGCCTTCAGCATAGACTGCACATACCCCTGTACACTCGGGCAAATGCCACCTGTTCATTGGCTGCTGACTTGCGAGTCGTCTTGACCGAGTGTCTGAGATTCGACACTTCTATGAGTGAGGGTCTCTAATTGGCCCTCATTACTCCAGATTAACAGTGAACCAGTGGTAGAAGCAGCGCTAAGGCATAATTAATTGAATTGTAGCATATCACGAAATGAATCCGCGAATTTGCAGGTCTCTACGTCATCGCGGATGGTTGATGTTCAAGTATTTTCGTTCCGGATTAGGCGCTCCACTTCTTAACAATTCACTTTCCATCTGCTGCTTGGAAGGCAGAATGGCTCGAATGCATTTGTAGCGATCGATTTTATTGAAGGGAAAAAAAAAAAAAAAAACATAATTTAGTTCTAAGACTATATTTGGTTGAACGAAAGAAATTGACGGTTTGAGATTAACTGTCGAGTAATACTGTTCGCAGGCTTTCACGGCCATTGTCTGAAGTAGCTTGGCTTCTGGGTTGTAGCCGTGTCCTAGGCGAATAATTCACCGACGTTTCGGTCGACATTGCAGTCGAGTACATGTTTCGTTGAGTTTTTTTTGACGTGACAACGTCTAATAAATTGATGAACGCCGGCTGCACGCACGAAAAAGTGTCCCGTTACGCTGTGTCCCGTTACGCTCATTGTACGCTTGCGCCGATCTATCTCTCTTCCACTCGACTGTTTATAAAGTGAAATGAAAAGTTAATTTGGTTTTCATTGCTTATTACAACAACAATTTGGGCAATAAAGGTTCATTATTCTTGCATTTTAAAATCTGATTAATAATATAATTTCAAGTATTTATTCTTTTATTATTAAAATAAAAATGATACAATTTTATTCATAAAGTATGCAATCATTTCATCAATGTTTTGTTATGACGTTGCCACGTTAAACTATCGTCCGTAAACCGACTTTACAGAGAACCAATTTTTTCTCGTCGGATATAAAAGGCAACTATTACAATTGCAGATGAAGTAAAGGGAACAGCTGCAGGTATATCGAGTGGAATGCTGTTTCAGCTCTGACTGCAGCGACGCAGGGAAGACCTCCAGGGACTCCCGCAGCGCGAACCCGTACGATCTCCGGCGTGACGTCACGGCGCGGACAGGTGACAATCGATACTCCTGTCCGCGCCAGGTCGAGCGGGAACAGCGAACAGCGAACAGTGGAACATATGAACAGCACAGCCCCCCCCCCCCCCCCCCCACCAACTCCTCACCAGCTTCCTACTGGCACACTTCGGAGTCGTGAAGTTCACTGACGTGAATCGGAAACTAGTGTATTCAAAGAAACTTAACGACATACACAATTACGATCTCACCAGTTACTTTGTATTCACGTGTGTTGTGATAGAAACTGAAATTAGAAGTAGCTAGAGACCGGAAAAATTCGCGGATTCATTTCACGATATGCTAGAATACAAACAACTGTACCTTTATATTGCTTCTGTGATTGACTTACAGTTTATCTGGAGGACTTTGAGCCAATGGAAAACCTTCAACCAAAAAAGTATCGAATCGCAAGCGTCCCAGTTGACGGGTGCCACGAGTCAATAGCCAATGAGCAGGTGGCATTTGCCCGAGTGTGTAGGGGATTGTGTAGTCTATCCTAGATGTCATCGAAAGTGCGAATTTTTCCAGTCTCTAGAAATAGCTGTAGGTCACAATACATTATTTAAATATTTTTTAACGTTTATTTAAATTAAAATCTTCAGCGGCAAAGTTAACACGTGTGTTTGCGGCATTTGATAGTTGTATGAAATTAAACAGCGTGATATTTTAAATTTGAAACACATAAAATTCTTTTTTTTTTTTATTGTTTAATAGCAACCCCATCAGAATGTTATTTGAGAATGCGAACCAAGTAAATATGCATGATACAAATAACAGCTAGAAACAGAGTATTTCGGCTCTAGATCTCTGGGCTATCTCCCGGCGCTAGATCTCTGGGCTCTCTATGTTATACAGCTAGACACTGTAAACAGCGGGCTCTATTTTACCTCACTGAATATTTACTGCTAAACATATTCACAAATGTCTACTCCTATTTCCGTTGCAGTTAGGATCCTGCGTATTCACTTTAAATAAAAAAAAAATGTGCGTGTGTCCTTATGTGTGCGCGTTGGAAGTTATACTTAGGCCTACTTGGCATTATAAAAAACTAACATTTAATTTTGCATGCAAGTAATTAATAGAAATGAAACAATAAAATGACTGGACAGATATTATAAATACGGTTAGTAATTATAAATTTAAGGAAATTAAAAAATTGAAATTAATACTCAGAATATTATAGAATTAATTATTTAATTTGGTGAAATAATCGAGATGTATTTTAATTAATAATGAAATTCAATAAATATTATAAATGTTTACCTAATTTATTAATTTTATTTATTTATTAAATAATAATGTAATACTTATAATGCAAATTAATTATTCATAAGGGAACATAACCTCACAAACACAGCAAAATTCCACTGGTTTGGAGAAATCAAAACTATTTCAGAACTCAGAGCACTATTTTTTAAGATTTATATGTTAAATATATTGAAATAACACATATATAATTGTCTGAGTGACTAAACTAAATTGTTTAAAAGCAAAAACTAGATCAATTTTGCTCGTTTTAACATACATTTTGCTGACCAAATTCAAATATTTTATCGGTTCAAGTGTCGTTGGCTGGCAGAACAACAACATCATCGTCATCAACAACAACAACAACAACAACAGCAGTTTTGTTGTTTATAAGATTTCGCCAATCCTACCATAAAAAACATAATTTCGTTTATTAAAAAAAATTGGTTGTCTGTAAAGTAGGTTTACGGACGATAGTTTAACGTGACAACGTCATAACAAAACATTGATGAAATGATAGCATACTTTTATAAATAAAATTTAATCATTTTTATTGAATTATCACTATTTTGTAAGGAGTGAAACGAAATCTACAATTTAATTGATAAATTTACTTTTATTTGCACTCATTAATTCAAATATGTTTATTACTTTAACGAACAGATTATTTTAACTATAACTTTTATACATGTTTGCTATTTAACTTATTCCAATCTGTGTTATTCTGTTAAGGATAGGACGATGATAGGAAAAGTAGGAAACGAATGGGAGTGTTTCAAGTTCAATGTGTCTCGAAAAAGTCAAATCGATGGTTGTTCCAATCGAGTGGAAGAGGGATAGATGCGGCGCAAGCGTATAATGAGCGTAACGGGACAATGAGCGTAACGGGACAATGAGCGTAACGGGACAATGAGCGTAACGGGACAATGTGAGTAACGGGACAATGTGCGTAACGGGACAATGTGCGTAACGGGACAATGAGTCATCCATTTTCGTCCGTGCAGCCGGCGTTCATCGATTTATTAGACGTTGTCACGTCAAAAAAGTTTTTTAGTAAACGAAAATTTTTACGAGCAAAATATAGGTAATTGTGATTGAAAACGTTGAGGAACGGCTCTAATAATGGTATTGTTGCGAGGTTGGTAGCTTCAGGGGCGGAGGCTAATGGCGCCGAGGGGACACGAGGACCGCGGGTGACAGTTGCTCGGTGGAGCAGATGTGTTCAATGCCTTCTTCGGGAAGTGATAGGCACGAAGAAGTTGAATGACAAAAGTTCCAACAATGGTTTGTGGACGGGACAGATTATTAACTTTGTTGGATGTTGGAAGAATCTACCCACCAGAATTGCTTGAAGCAACACAAATGTGTGAAAGATTCCGACGCAGCCACGTATTAAAATCGCGAACTAAACATGAGGGACAAAGAAGGTGAGAATTAAAACACGTATGTTCGTATGACAATATCCCGTGGCACCAATTATTTGTTGCATACAACTGATCAAAGTAACAGAGAAATTAAATTTTACTGTGACACAACTATTCATGTTAATTGAAATAGGATACAATATCTTAAATTTTAAAGACTGCACAATTATCACAACATTCAATATTTTAAACTGCAGTGTGTAGAACTTCTTATAATCTCAAACTACAGTTTTAACTGGTTCATTCAAGCTATTAAGGTAAAAAAAAACTAAATAAAAATTGTGTATCCTTCCGCAACCACCGGCATGGGTCACGTGACTAATAGCTCGTCGCTTCTGTCGCTACAATACACTTCATTACTGTCACGAGAATGATTTTTAATAAATATATATTATATATAATGTGACCTGGTTTCAACGGTCATCAATTAAAAACGGTATACTTAGGGACAGCAAAAATTCGCGGATTCATTTCACGATATGATAAAATCCAAACAACTGTACGTTTATATTGCTTCTGTGAATGGCTTACAGTTTATCTGAAGGACTTTAAGCCAATGGAAAACCTTCAACAGAAAAAAGTATCGAATCGCAAGCGTCCCAGTTGACGGGTGTCACGAGTCAATAGCCAATGAGCAAGTGGAATTTGCCTGAGTGTGTAGGGGATCGTGGAGTCTATCCTAGAGGTCATCGAAAGGGCGAATTTTTCCAGTCTCTAGTTATACTTATAAAAAAAATACAGTGAACATGTTGCCTCGCTGACCAAGCTGACAATAAGTTACACGTTCAGTCACTGGCAGTGCTGAGCAGCCCAGAAGCCTGCTCACGACCACGGAGGACTGTGCTGCTGCTGGAGTGAGCTGTGTGCAAGGTGCGGGCCGACCAATGGGGATGGATGGATCCCTCGCGGCCTTGCACGTCGGGGGGGGGGGGGGGGGAAAGGCGAGAAGTTGGAGAGATGGCCCCTGGTTCGATGGGTAAAAAAAGTGGAAAATATGCCCCTCCCTTCCTCGCCTAATGAACACTCCCCCTGCTCCCTCCACAGCTGGCCAGCCCGCCCACCCGCTACCTCGCGATGAGGTAGAAATTGTTTTTTTTTTTTCCTGCAGTGTTTTCCATCTCTGGGGGGGGGGAATAAACTACACGCGGCCGGGCGATGTTTCCTGAAACAACTCGGCCACGACTGCACTGCACCGGACAAGAGCGGAGCGTCTCTCGGGGCCTCCCGGCAGAGGAGACATGTCTCCAGCGGACTGCAGACAGGAGTAGCACACGCACCCACCAGCTGGAGAGAGAGAAACTCACAAAGCCTTGCGTGCGGAATGTGAGCGAGCCTTCCAGCACTCGCTGGTGATGTGGGAACATCTACACCTCGGTGAACGAGCAAATTAACGTGTTCTAATGTTGTTCATGTTGCAAATAAACTCACGATAAAAAAAAACTCGCGACACCAAATTTAACGAACAATTCTTTAAAATAATGCCGAGAGTGATAAATATACGAAAAGTATTCACTTAAGAGAGAAAAAGTGACCAAATTGTATACCCTTTCTTAAAAACTAACTACAATTCTGTTTAACAACTATTAAGGAACTACTGATTGCTCAGGACTGACATAAATACATGTCGCATGTAAATGCCTGGACGGTGAACATGGGACATTTCCCCTAAACAGGAATTATCATCGCCTGAGGTTTTTTTTTGAGGTGACGTCTAATAAATCGATGAAATCCCGGCTGCACGCACGAAAAAATGTCCCGTTACGCTGTGTCCCGTTACGCATATTGTCCCGTTACTCACATTGTCCCGTTACGCGGTGTCCCGTTACGGCCATTGTACGCTTGTGAAGTGAAAAGTTAATGTGGTTTTCATTGCTTATCACAACAACAATTTCGGCAATAAAGGTTAATTATTCTTGCATTTTAAAAATCTTATTACTAGTATAATTTCAAGTATTTATTCTTTTATTATTAAAAAATAAAAATGATTCAATTTTATTCATAAAAGTATGCAATCATTTCATCAATGTTTTGTTATGACGTTGTCAAGTTAAACTATCGTCCGTAAATCGATTTTACAGACAACCAATTTTTTTTAAAACTTGGGATTAATTTTTACTATGACTATTTTAATTTACCGAACATATTACAGGGTATTTTCACTATATAAAGTTTCACTTGGCACACCATTACGTTCGGTATGCACGTGAGTCCGCCAACGTTCGTGTCACATTTACGTTCCATTCACGAAATTACTTCAACCAAATGCTGTATATCGAGAGCAGTTTAAGGGGAAAAAAATTCAGTGGACAGCAACTTAAATATACTATTCTTATAATAAAATGGACAATTTTCTTCTTAATTTACTGGTCTTGATTGGATTCATATAAAGTAATGTTTAAGTAAATGTAGATTACAAAAGTTTTCAGATTAAGGAGATTATAAATTTCAACAATATTGTATCACAGCTGCAGCACAAGACGACATGTTCTGCTTTAAGCAAAAATTTTGGATCCAACATCCACGAAATTGCGGAACGCTTAGTTTGGTGTTTAACTCGAGTCACCTGCAGTTCTAAATACTGTATGTTCATTCAGAAGAAACGCAGAAATTGCAAAATTCAATCGTATTTTCGGACAAGTTTTTTTTGACGTGAATACGTCATTAAAATTGCTTCCATAGTGGGAGGCAATTAAAAAAAAAACGAATGATAACAAAACCGGGGGATACAGTTTGGTGTTGCAGCTACATATCTATCATCTCCATACAAAATTTCATTACACCACTGGATAGCTAAACGATCAAAGAACTCGTTACGCTAAGTGATAACTGTGACGCATCGCGCGCAGTGGAGGGGGAAGCGCCACCATTTTGAGGTCATTTTGCTGCTTTTCGAGATTTCCATTTAGTATAATTTTCAACTCGGAGAAGCTACGCGATGTTCGTTTGAGTTTTAATCGCCAGCTCTCGTCAAAATGTATCGATTGCATATATAAAACACTAGTGTAAAATAGTTACAGTGAATAGATATATATGGTGTTAAAATAAACTAATAAAAAATAATGTCGGCCTATATGCGTCAAAAAGTCAAATCCAAATACAGAGATCGTATACGGTTGGAAAGCGCTTCCCAAAAGCAATCGAATGATACCAATAAAACACCATATGACCGAGTGAAGCAGTGCCGGGAACGTAAAAGAATGAATGCGGACGAGCGGATCAACGACGGTGCCAGTACATCTGCAGCTGGGGCGGTTAAAATTATGTAAGTGGATGATGACTTCTTTGTGTTCAAGCAAGATTATAAAATACATAAAATAGCGTATTTTATATTTTGTATAGAAAATATTACCTGTTACGTACACGTATTCACGTACAACACACGGCCGTGTCCATGACACAGCCACACCCCATTTTTTTTTGTTTGCAAACGCAATGATCGCTAATTACCGCTGTGTACCGAGTTATAGATATACGTGAACAGCAACGACTGTCAGTTGCACCATGCAGCGCACGAAGACTGTTGCCAGGCGGAAAGCCTTCTTTTCACAAACGAGAGAGCCAAACCCCCGATCGTGCATCTTCGGTTTTTTTGTTCATTGTAACTCATGATAACTAATGGTCAGTTAGGTTAGGTTAGCTATATTATAAATACTTTAAAACATTGTGGACGATTGATTTGGTTAGGATAGCTACATTAAAGATACTGTGAAATCATGTAAACGGTTTCCTAGCCCTGGATAGCTACATATTAAAAAGTTATTTGCTAAGCAACCATAAAATGATTTTACAGTATTTTTAATGTAGCTATACTTACCTAATATAACCAACCATCCACAATGTTTTAAAGTATTTATAATGTAGCTAACCTATCCTATTCCGCAAAATTTAATGCCACACCGGTTTATACAATGAGATAGAACGGGGGGGGGGGGGGGGGGGGGGGAAAGCGAGCATGAACTTCGGGGAACTTCGGGTGTGGCTCTCTCGTCTGTGAAATGAAAGCTTCCCGTTGCCAGGCTGCCGCAGACGGCCAGAGAGAAAGAAAGAGCTGGCCGGGCGACTGTGACTCACTCGTCCTTGCAGCGCCTCTCGCTCGCTCCAGGAAACACTTCCTCGCTGGCGCGGCGCTGCCTCTCGCCTGGTTCACACGCGTCGCGGCCCGTGAAATCTTTTTGCAGCCGGTATAGTATTATCAGAATCACAGGGTGACGAAAGTGAGCAGTTAACATAATCAACGTGTGTAATGCACGTAACGAACATTGCTCGATGGGGTTAAAAAAAAGTGTTGGAGGAGAATAACGAATAGACAAATGTAAAACTCTTAGCAAGTTTTCGTCGCCATGTTTGTTTCAATTGTTAACATTAACTTTGTATTTTATTATTTTATTTAATAGTTGAAATGAATATTTTAAAAGGGAACTTCTTCACAGATTTTTCGACCCACAAATATGAACCTCTATTGTGGATTTTATTGTTTACCTCTACCGTTCTAGTGAATTATTAAATATTTCTACGTGAAACTCATTTACAACCGGTCAAAAACAGGTGACATTCAGCAGCGCTGCCTAGTAATGAGCTGACGAACTACAGTTGAAAATACATTCGCTTCCTACATTTCAGTTGGAACACATTTAAACATGGTTAGAAGTTAAGGTTTGGTGATTTCAGTGTCTACTTGATTACGTGTTATTTGTTGTACACTGACTTAAGTTTCTACATTTTCGTTTCAATGTGGTTATACGAAGTGTGCTCAAAAAATACGGGGAAAAAGTTTTTATATTGGCAACTGCTGGCGCTACATCTATTTGAAGTAATAAGCACGATGCCTGATCCGCTAAGATAGTCAGTGACAAGGTTGAACAAGTCGGCTTCCAGAACCGGACAAGTGAGGTTGTGTTTACCGTATGTGTCGTGCAACACGGGTCATGGATTTCGAGCAATGCGTTTGCTTGTGAATCGGAGACCAGAAAAAAAAATGGATCAATGGCTTCCTCCTTCACGACAAAGCGCCGCGCCTCGCTGCTGACTTGGTTTCAAATTGTTTGCCTGTGATTGGATTCTTCTTGGGTTCAGGGTTTATCATTGGCCCAGGGTCATTCCGGTGAACAGTGAGCCAATAGCACACGCATGTTATAGGTATATGTAAAGACCCGGAAATATCGCGAATTCTTTTGGCGTCAGGCTAAAATTAAAACCTCATGTTTGCTCTGCCAACGTTTTTTTACATTGACTGATTCCTTAGCGAGAAACGTTTAATTCCCGTCAGTCGGCACGGCCTCATTCGCTTACTCTTAGCTGGGCATCTTGGCTCACGGTCGCAGAGGGACGTGACCAAGTAACTGCGGTCCAATCATGAGCACTGTGCAAGGATATGAAGGTTTGCATTCTAGCTCGCGACCAAATGGATCCGCGAAACTTGCGCACCTCTATATTATTAATTTATTTATCGACTTTATCGGTGGCAAAAGTTAAGGCGATACGCCTGTTTTCACACTTAAAACACATTAAACATTTCTCCAACATTAACATTGCATATTAAAAACAAGATAGAAAAGCATAATAAAATAATACTTGATACAAAACAAACTTGAACTAAACCAAGCATACAAAGATAAAAGATAAACAGAAAACTACTTTGTATTTAACTCGAAAAATTGGCACGCGCGCGCGCACACACACACCTGCTGAAATGTAATTGAAGGTTAAGATTCATAAGTTGCCAATATCGTAGGGACAGGAAAAATTCGCGGGTTCAATAACCTCCAGTATGAACTCCATAGTTCTACGTACACTCGGTCAAATGTCACCCACTCATTTGCTGCTGTCTTGTGAGACGTCCCAACGTAGCAGCCTGTGATTCGTATAAAGCTTTGGTCGGGCGTTTCTCATTGGCCCAGAGTCATCCAAGTGAGTTGTGAGCCAATAGCAGAGGCAGCACTGAGGTATAACTATTTGTATTTTAGCCTATCGCGAAATGAATTCGCGAATTTTTCCGGTCTCTACGCAATATGATATAGTGTGATGATAATACAAATCTCCCACACATTCTTATGGTAGGGAAGTGATCATGCTGAATAGCTGAATAGGTGTTCAGCCTCCAGGTATATGCATTTGAAACTCAGCCCATCACGAATGTAGCCACGGCAAGCCACGGCGCGGACGAGATCCCTGGCAGAGCGGGAGGAGGGGAGAAGGTAGCGGTCGCCATGTCTCGGTGCAAGGCCCGCCCATTGACAGGCGCTGAGTCACCGCCGCACGCCCACGGCCCGGCCTTGCCCGCCGCTGGTCACATTCCTACAAGACCGGCAACCCTGCATAGCCAACTACACCGCCAGCCATTAACCTGCAAATGAAGTAACGTGATCGAAAGTGTGGGACGCTAAAATGTATTTTTTAAAAAAATCTGTTGTCAACGGGTTTCTTTATACTCGAACGGAGGCACTAAACAACTATCAGTCTCGCATTGTAGACTATTAATAATAATAAATGCCTCAACTCGATAAAATTTTTGAATGGACTATTTTATACCCACTAGTTTCATTTTCTTCAGTCATTATTGAAGCAATCAGGTGGTAAAATATTACTGTAAAAAACACACTCAACAGAAAATAATATCAAATAATAATTTGTTATTTTAGTGCTATTTATTATTTAATTCATAATTATAATTCCGTCATAAACATTTCAGTTAATACTTATATTGCCCTTGTTTGACCGAACCAATCAGGAAACGCTTGAGTTCGCACGGACTGGCTGTGATTGGTGTGCTGGCAGTAGACATGTAGGTACCAGAAAGAAACACAGACGATGCAACACAGTTTTTAACAATGACTCACACAATGCACACATTGCGACAAACGGTTTTCCAAATCAATTCGTTTTTACTGAACGGCCGCTTCTGGTTACGAGCGTTGTAGCTTCGTAGCAGACGCGACGTCACTTCCAATGATTCTGCGTCATAGAGTATCCGCGCTCATTTCAACACATCTCAATCAACCTTTTAAGGGGGCGGGGGGGAGCGGTTATCATAGTTCATTAACTAGAAATATATTTTTCTTTGTCTGGTACGCATAATGCATAACCAGGTACGGTAGCAGAACATCAGCCAAGGAAAAGCTACGTATTTAAAAAATTCTTATACTTCGCATATGGGCCGATGGTTTTCTTGTTGTCGACATTCATTTAAATAAGGTTTGGCGAAACAACGACACGTAACCGAGTTCCTGAACAGTGACACTATCTGCACTCACGGCGCGGCGGGAGGATACTGAAAGTAGGTCTTAAACAAGGCCTAAAAAAATTGTATTTTAGCGTGAACCACCTTCAAAAAATAATACGACCGCAATGATAAAAGGGAAAATTACATGCAAACTCTATTGGCTTTGTGCTGCTGCTGCTACTGCGGCCCGTTTCATCTGGAGGACTGGGCCGTTCAACCGTCAAACAAAGAAGCACCGAATCCCAGTCAATACACAGGGAGATTTGCCCTGTTGGGAATATGGTCGTGGAGGCTATCCTATCTTCAAAATATCTGCACAATGTACCGAAATGTAAATGTGCCTTTTTGAAGTGAAACTACTTTTTTTTCGAGGAGGCTACAATTTTGCTTGAATCTGTGTGTGAATGTGCGAGTGACTGGTTTTAATGTAGTAAGTAGCACCTATTATTTTTTGATACTATTTGCTGTATGTTTAATTACTTTCCTTTTTATGTGTATGTCTATGCTTAATTTTTAATTACTTTAAATTAGTTATGGTTGAATCTTTTGTAATTTTGAACATTAAGTTAAAATTTTAATTTGTTCTCTTAATATTTAGTCAACATCTGCTTATATCATGCTTAATTTTTAATATTCCACTATTTGATGTAATTGCAGAAAAGTTGTTAAGTGTAAGAAAAGGCGTACCGCCTTAACTTCGCCACCAATAAAGACGATAAATAAATAAATTTTCGAGATTTACGAAAATTCCGACCGCATGAGAGGAATAGATAGGTATGCTGGGGCGGGGGAACCGGAAGAGAAGAATGCGTCAGCGCCGACGCCATTTCAACGCAAGCACCAGCGGGGAAGACACCAAGGGAAGGGGATTGTTTCCGAGCGTGGCATGCTATAAGCTGGTAGTAACGGCCGGAAGCGGAGACGATAGGCGAGGTAGGGAATGACGCAGCAGTGATGCTACGGAATGCCCGTAACGCTCCTTGTGTTTTTGTCTACTCCTCAGTTTTCCTAACGGCTGACGATTGACGCTACCACATTTCTTTTATTTTAGGATAGAATACACAGTCCTCTGTACACTCGTGCAAATAACGCCAGTACATTGACTGCTGGTTTGTGAGTCGTCTCAACTGGGTTTCCCCTTGATTCGATAAATTTTTTTGGTGGATGGTTTCTCATTGGCCCAGAGTCGTCCAGATTAAAACACGAGCCAATTTCAAAAGCAGCTTAACTGTACACGTATTTGAATTCTAGCCTATTGCGAAAAGAATCCGCGAAATTTTCCTATGTTACGGTTACCGCTCAGATCTCAGCACAACGAGAAGACTGCGCGCCAGTCCAGAGGCGACCCCGCGCTAGAAGCACCAGCGAGCGTCGCACCTATCATCCCGCCTCACCAACACACTCAACACCTAAACGGATCGTGCATAATATAGATAAAGAAATGGTTGTAATGCGTACCAGATATGTGTTGATGATGACACCGGAACTAGGAGCGAGGTTGAGGGAGATAAATACACTTTATTTAATCACAGGTTACGAATTAAAAGTTTAATGATTGACTATGCTAGTTTTCCTATTACTAGAGACCGGAAAAATTCGCGGATTCATTTCGCGATACGCTAAAATTCAAATACATATACCTTAAAGCTGCTTTTGTTATTGGTTCACTGTTCATCTGGACGACTCTGGGCCAATGGGAAATGCTCAACCAAATAACTATCGTATCACAAGCAAACTAGCTGAGACGACTCACAAGTCAGCAGACAATGAACAGGCGTTATTTTCCCGAGTACCTATACTGAGGACTGTGTAGTCTATCCTGAAGGTCATCGAAACCGCGAATTATTCCAGTTCCTATTACATGTAACATACATTACACCAATATTTAAACAATTGTAACACGTAGAAATTGTACAATTATTGTATCTGAAATAACTTTCCAAGCATTTTAAAGTAGTAGTAGGTAGTCGTTATTCACAAACTACGATGCAGATCGATGGTGTTCAGGCATTCACCACGATGTTGGTGTCGAGAGTGGACTGAATTGCCGTCGTCTCGACGGATCGAGGCGCACATAATTCTCCATTCCAGGGCTCCCCCGCCTCCCGCGCCCACCCCAGCTGTTGCGCCACTGTTCTGTTGATCGCTCCTCTCCACGGTGATGCAGTCACGACGACCAGCGTGCTCGCGAACTGCAGCGTGTTCGTACAGTACTTTGGAATCCATCACCGAGGTCAGGATTTCTGCTCTCTCGCACGATCCCCGGGTACAGCACTGCCAGCACAGAGACCTCGAGCGCGCTGTGTGTCGGCATCACATGGAGAGGGCTGTACACGAGCTGACACCCTCGCCTGAGCTTCACGTTCACATACCTGCCTGTCCGAGATGAGAACTGAATTGTAAATCGACCACAACCCGCTTCTTTGCAGGTTATGATTAGAAACCGGAAAAATTCGCGAATTCATTTCGCGATAGGCTAAAATACAAATAGTTATACCTCAGTGCTGCCTCTGCTATTGGCTCACAACTCACCTGGATGACTCTGGGCCAATGAGAAACGCCCGACCAAAGCTTTATACGAATTACAGGCTGCTACGTTGGTACGTCTCACAAGACAGCAGCCAATGAGTGGGTGACATTTGACAGAGTGTACGTAGAACTATGAAGTTCATACTGGAGGTCATTGAAGCCGCGAATTTTTCCTGTCCCTGGTTATGATTCAATACTACTACCTACTTTATGGCATATGTGTATGTATATGTGTCGCCCGGGCAAAACACGTGATTACATAAGGAACATCACTACCGAGTTTCAAGTCTTTGGGACATATACTTAAAAAACGGGAAATTTTTTGATTTTAAAGTCCCGTTGATTTCACAATATCAGTGCACCAAGGCTACGCATCGGCAAAACCGGGACGCCAATTTTCATCGTCATTCTGTGGGAAGGCATGTAACCCCTAGGCAAGACGCGATTGACGCACCAAACGATAGCGCGTTACAAATTCAAGGCAACGCTGTCTATTGACGGGATTCTAAACTAAACTGTTTTAGCGCCTTTAGTTCGCTAGCAGTTGCGAGCTTCACTATGTGGATGGGTTTTGCCAAAAATAAGGATATGAAGTTTCCAGACCTTACTATATGACCGTGTGGCGGACATAGAGAAATGTCACAAACTCGCTGTTCGTGTGTCTACGACCTACCTCCTATGATGTTCTATTATAAAACTTTACTTTATTATAAAAATTTACCCCTTTTTCACTCCCTTAGGAATGGAATTTCATAATTATTGTAGTCTATCTCAATCTCAGGCCCATAAACTCTTTATTTGCAAAAAAAAAAATAAAAATTTGATCCGTCGCTCCGTTGCTGTGTGAAAGAGGACAAAAAACAAACATACTTTTGCATTCATAACATTAGTAGGGATTCATTACAGATACATAGATTCAAATTTTATTAAGAGTGAAAGTTCTCAAACATCGTAAGAATATTGACATTTAAGTGAAGGTACTTGTATTTTTTTTTTTGCTACAGGCAGAATTTGAATGATAAAGGTTATTCTTGAAAAAACGCATAATCCTTTAGTTTTCTGAGAGTGTAAATTGTTACAAATTCACAATGGTAGCAATAAGACCAGCCGTATTATCTAGTGTAAAAAACAAGTTAAGAAAGGCAAAAAAACAAAACATTTTACTCTACCAAGTGTAATGTATGGGACTCGTCAAAAGAAACCAAATGAGCTAAGCGGTTTACTAGTAGCCACTGAATAGTTCCACTGTCCACCTCCTAGCTCCATCATCAGATCAGTTCGATGGTACCAAATTATTGTATTGTCATCCGGATTACATATACGGGCACGTTTCAAAACAATACAACAATCAGAAGTAGGTTAAAATCGACCACCAAGATTTGTTTACATTGTTTGTTAGTAAGTTATAATTAAAGCAAATAAAAGCGTGTTAAAAAAAAACATAAGCAGCACAGAAAATTCCGTGGAAGGGAATTAGTCAGAAAATTATTACAACACAGGCGGTCATAGTGGGTTGAAACGAGGCGAGACAGTCGCACAAGGACAAAAAAACTACTCTGGGCAACAGAGAAAAAAGCAGGCGAACCCAGCGATGTGACTAGAACAGATATTCTGGACAGCACAACGTCGACAGCACAGAAGAACACAGAAGGCTTCTAAGACAACAGATGCTACGTTTCGGGAACTGGCATCTGTTTCCGTCCTCGGGCGCAACAATGATTTATAGAAGACACTAGACACCGGTGTTGTCCAGAATATCTCGGTTCGCCCGTGTGTGTCTCTGGGTCGTCGTTCTGTTGAGTATCATCCTTGGGTTCGTCTGTTTGTCGCGGTGTTGTCCTAGACTGTTATTTTTTTGACGTGACGTCTAATAAATAGATTAACGTCGGCTGCACGCACGAAAAAGTGTCCCTTAATGCACATTGTCCCGTTACGATGTGTCCCGTTACGCTCATTGTACGCTTGCGCCGCATCTATCTCTCTTCCACTCGATTGGAACAACCATCGATTTGACTTTTTCGAGACACATTAAACTTGAAACACTCCCATTCGTTTCCTACTTTCACTATCATCGTCCTATCCTTAACAGAATAACACAGATTGGAAGAAGTTAAATAGCAAACATGTATAAAAGTTATAGTTAAAAAATAATCTCTTCGTTAAAGTAATAAACGTATTTGAATTAATGAGTGCAAACAAAAGTAAATTTATCAATTAAATTGTAGATTTCATTTCACTACTTCTTTGTATCCATACAAAATAGTGATAATTCAATAAAAAATGATTCAATTTTATTCATGAAAGTATGCAATGTTTTGTTATGACGTTGTCACGTTAGACTATATCGTCCGTAAACCGACTTTACAGACAACCAATTGTTTTTTTTTTGTCTTTGTTTGCCGTCCTTGTATGTAATGTCTCGTGGTTTGGGCGAGGAAGGGCGCACGGTACCTGCCGAGGGCGGAGAAGTGCAGGCGCAGCGGCGCGGGCGGGCGCCCCAGGTCCCTCCTGGGGCGGCGGTGCTCGGCCAGGGCGCGGCGGTCGTAGCGCGCCGGCTCGTAGTGCCTGATCAGCTCGCTCAGCGGCGGGCCTGCGGGCACAAACACACTCTCACACTCTCACACTCTCACTGCCACTACTACTCCGGTTACCAGCCTGGTCAGCTGGAAGAGGTTGGGTAGGCCTCCACCGGACCGCGGGTTCGCTGGGTGATTGAGGGGTCCCGGTGTGAGGCGGGAGACCGGGGTAGGCGCCAGAAGTGATGACAACTCCAGAGGGCTAAGGGAGCATCCAACTTGCTGGTGAGCTGAGTGGAGTAGGGGGCCGGAGGTGGTGCATAAGCTGGGATGGGTAGCCTCAGCCTCTGTGTATAGCTAAAAGCTCTAACGCTCTTCCTGGTTGCGTATGCGGCGTATCTGCATCCATGCCCATGGGGGCCCCAGCATGGACGTTCTTATAGGATATGAAGGCTGGGTTATCAAAAATGGAGGAGAGATCCTCAAACTTGCCACTACCACGGTCCTGCTCACACTCTACCCCGCTGCACATGCTTGTTAAGTGCTGCGTGGCTTCTCTTTTAATAATTGCCTTCATACTGGTTTCCACTGATGCTTCGATCACGGGAAACATATTAACGACTCGATGTAAGCTTTTGGACATACGCCATTGCTAAGCACACGTATGTCTGTAGAAGAAAACTACAAAAAAAAAGACAAAAAACACAAATTAAGCAAAAAAAAATTGCTGTTTTCAACAGGATATAAACACCACATAATATTCCCTAACAGGAATATGGTCAACAAACAAAGAAAAACAAATAAAAATGGACTAACAGAACGAAAAAAAAACACAAATGACGACAGAACAAAAATATTGAACCCAAAAAAAATTCAGCACAACAGTTGAAACGAGACAAAAACACGACAAAACGAAAAGACGGAACAAACACGTATGGCATATGGCGTATGTCCAAAAGCTTACATCATTGCACAAATCTTTCAAAGATAATAAACATATTAACATTTTATTTTTAAGAGGTGACTGCTTTACAATATTAATGATGCCATAAACCAATGAAAACTAAATGTACATACTGTTACGAAAGCGACGCGCGCCAGGTACCCGGGAGAACGGGCACTGACGTCACACGCATACCTTCGAGGATTACTGCGGCTCGGCCTCGCCACCCTTACTCCCCCCCCCTCCCCTTGCCAATGCTCCATCCTCCCACGGCGCTGCTATCCATCCTCTGGCGACCTGGCAATTCCACGGGCTTTCCGAGGCCACTGCGTGGAGTGGCGTGAATAAGCGCCGTTATCCTGGATGCTACGAGCGTTCGGGTCGGTCCGGGATGAAGCGACACGTCACAACAACCACTCCAGCCGGTTACAGGAAAACTACCTTGGCCTCCGCGGGGGTTCCGCGAGTTCCGGAAGTGCGAGAGATCTAGGTAGATCTAGGATCTAGCAGTTTTTAAGGTAAGTACAATGTTTCAGTATAAAATTAATTTTCTGAGACTACAAAAGAGTGACTATCGATAGTACGTATTATTACAGTTTAAGTCATCATTTAGAATGTACTTGTAGGGAAAATATTTTTTAGCAGCGCAACACTAATTTAAGACATTCCATTAAATCATGTTATATGTCATTAAGAAATCAATTTCAACTTATAATGAAGTAGCTTGACTTTTGGGTTGTAGCCGTGTCCTTGGCGAATAATTCACCGACGTTTCGGTCGACATTGCAGTCGCCATCATCAGGGAGCAGTTACCTACTGTTTCAATGTCGACCGAAACGTCGGCGAATTACCCAGAAGCCAAGCTACTTCAGACAATGGCCGCGAAAGCCTGCGAACATTTTTAACTTATAATGTTCGAACATCATCATGACGTTTAAATTAAAGTGTTGATCAAATATAGTGTATTAGACTTATGAACCCTCCTCTTAACTAAACGACATGGACAACAGTAAAGCAGCGAGTAGGTTCCCCTCGCACTTGGGTGTCGTAGAGCGCCAGGGCTCGCACTTAAGAGCACACACTTAAGCAAGAACGCTGCGATAGACGAGCAGAGAAAATACAGTAGAGCAGTTCCTTAGCACGTTCACAAGCAAAAGAATGATGCACATACATAACAGTTCAACTCACAGTTTAAAGCAGTAACGTGCGTTGCAGGAACAGTTGTGTGATGCCAACGACCAATCAGATAATTTTATCTATAGTAGAAGTCCTTGTGGGTTGTGGATACCAAAATTTAATTTCTCAGCACATTGAACTACATCTGAACTCAAGCCACGTCTTTATAAACTACTGTTACCCAAAGTGCTCTCACTCAGGTTTGTGCTATCATCGTCCATACTCGTTACTGTCGTCCTTACATGCTGAGCAAGTCCATATAATTCTCGTATTCCACCCTTCTACCCCTTATCAGCAATGCCATATTCTAGACCAATTTTACATTTCTTTCGACAAGTGTTTACGGCATTGCGTAATAATAAGGTATATTCATAACATGGTAGTCTACAGAGTGTTGATTACTCATTACTAGGGGCATGCAGATTTCGCGAAAAGATTTTGAGACCATATGAAAGTTAAAACACTATAGCACCGTCTGTGTTTCGTGCTTGGGTGAGTTTCTCCCACGTACTTATCGATTGTAACTACATCAATCACAGTGATTCAATGAGGAAGTTAACGCGTCCTGACTGGCTCGGTCAAATAAGTCAATGACTTCTCTCGTAGACGACCGCCAATCACAAGGAAGAAACCACAGGTGCGGATATACCTAGTTGCAGTCTAATAAGTGTTCAAATCTTTTCGCGAAAAATGCCTGCCCCTACTTATTACCGAAAAGATTATTAGAACGACTATATTTCCTCTCTCAAAAGCACAAGACTCGCTCTCAAGCGCAGGTGCTAGATGCGAACTGCGAGTCTTGCAGAACGCAGACAACAGAAGTATCCGTGAAACATCGCACCGAGAGTACCCCACACCCACCCTGTGCTGCTGTCAGGTAAAGCATCACGTGCTGGTACACGTCTGCTGCTGTCGTCACACGGCTCGCGCGAGAGCGCAGTTCTTGGACCACGCGACAGCTGCCCAGTTTCACCAGCACGTGCCGCGGGTAAGAAGGGCGCAAGTGCGCGCACTCGCTCACTCGGCTGCGCCGCCCCGTCTGGCGACGAGCAGATAATTGCCGCTGCTCGCCGGAATAATTGCATTTGTTCTCCGCCGGGCGCGCCTCGCGGCGATAAAGCTGCCTGGCGGGCGGCAGAGGGCGCCGTGAGGCATGGCCGCGCTCCATTACAGGCGAGACGGCGCTGCTGAACAACCCCCCGCCCTCCTCCTACTAGCTCAGCTATTCTTCTTTAAGGGGGTGCCTCCCATTTCAGGTCAAGATTTTACATTTACAGTAATTACAGATAAACGTACAGACTTTTTTCAATTGTTTAACTTTCACGAAATGAAAAAATATATGTACAACGCACACTTTTTGCATAATCAGCTGCCAAAGTTACATTTATAACGTTTTTGGGTTGAACAAATAAGGAGAATTTAATTTATTGCAGAACTGAAACTTTTTTAGACTTAACTGCAATGCTAATATCTACTTCAAGAAATGGTTTGAATTTCTTTCAGAAAATATTAATTAATTTTACTTGGCATTTCAAAATTCTCAACTTTTTTACGATTTTGACAGCCAAGAAACATGAAATGAGTTTTTGGTGATAGAAGTGCAAACCATATCATGAAGTAGCCAGCGGCATTGCAGTTAAACCAAAAAAGTTTCAGTTCTGCAATAAATTAAATTCTCCTTATTTGTACAACCCAAAAACGTTAACAATGGCAGATTTGGCAGCTAATTATGCAAAAAGTAAGCGCTGTATATATTTTTCATTTCGTGAAAGTTAAACAATTGGAAAAGTCTAAAAGTTGATCAGACCGCTTGCTACCCCTCACACCGCTGTAGGTGCTCCTCGCTGTGTGACGTCATAGCCCGGGAAGGTTCGCAGTAGCGCACTAGAGCTGTAATCCCTCCCCCTGATTTACGACAGCCGTTCTCGTATCTCCTCCGCTCATTGATTGGTAGTTTACGTGAAACAATGTTTAACTCGCAGACTTTAAGTGTCATAAATCTTTTGATATTAAAAAAAAATCCCATTGCATATTTCTGCATAATTTGGTTACTTAAGTCACAAATTGGTTATTTAAGTCACAATTTTATGACCTTCCAACAGGAGAAGAAAATTATTGATGTAAAGTTAAAAAATTCCTGGTTTGAAGTCAATGCACTTGGAAACCGTATAACGTAATTATAACCGGTTACAAGCAAAATAATCTGATTCAACAAGCCCCGCCTCATCGAGGATGAAAAAAACAAGAATTCAGTTTCAGCTAACGTAGCGTACTTTACTTGATAAACAATCACTATTTCCATCCTTTGCGTTCGTATTATCGCATATAGACTACTCACCTACCCGAAAACCACACCTAAAATACATCGAAAATATACCTAACTTAAAAAATATGATTATGGAGGCCGCCCGACCGGGCTCTGTAAGCGCGGAGGCGATAGGGGCGACACTAGCTCGTACACGACACACTTAGGCACCTCTACGCGCCAGGTAGAGAACCGGCGTACAGGCTTCGCGTCCGTAAAGCGCCTCTATGGCACTTATAGCTTTATGCTGGAATATTAAAGATGAAGGCTCCCTACACTTTTCTATATCACCCAAAACCCTGTGTTAAGAATTTTTCAAGCCTCAAAACGTCCATGAAAACACCCATTTGAGCCTTTTTCACCGAGTAGTATAATTTAGTACGAACAGCACCAGGTTTCAGACTGTGCAGCCGATTTGCCATCTCGGATTGTGAAGTCACGGCGGCCATCTTGAATGACCTTGACGCCAGCGTCCATTTCGGATTCCACAATTTTGTTTTCTACAAATTACCACCATTTTTAATTCCGTCATCTTGTTTTATAGAACTTTCCGCCTTCTAGGATTCCACCATTTTGGTTTTCTAGAACTTCCCACCAAATTGAATTATGGCATTACATCCGTCATATTGAAATAACACAGGAAGCATCCGTTTTAATAAAATTCTTTGAACAACCTCATATTTTTGCTCTGTTTATCATGAAAAATCTTCAATAATGCAAAATGAAACCATAAAGCCACAGAGAACAAGTCTAATTCAGCTGATGTCAAACTTTAAATACTGGATACAGGCAGCACAGAATATTCCGGGGAAGGAACTAAGTCATGAAAAAAAGTAACAGCACAGACGAACACAAGACGAGACATTTTCAACATTTAACTGACATCCTTCGTCAGGCACAAACAGATCACATCAGCTGATTTAGGTTTGTTCTCTGTGGGCTCGTGGTTTCTTTTTGACGTGACGTCTAATAAATCGATGAACGCCGGCTGCACGCACAAAAAAGTGTCCCATAACGCACATTTTCCCGTTACGCTGTGTCCCGTTACGCTCATTGTACGCTTGCGCCGCATCTATCTCTCTTCCACTCGATTGGAACAACCATCGATTTGACTTTTTCGAGGCACATTAAACTTTAAACACTCCCATTCGTTTCCTACTTTTCCTATCATCGTCCTATCCTTAACAGAATAACACAGATTGGAAGAAGTTAAATAGCAAACATGTGTAAAAGTTATAGTTAAAATAATCTCTTCGTTAAAGTAATAAACATATTTGAATTAATGAGTGCAAATAAAAGTAAATTTATCAATTAAATTGTAGATTTCATTTCACTCCTTCTGTGTATCCATACAAAATAGTGATAATTCAATAAAAATGATTCAATTTTATTCATAAAAGTATGCAATCATTTCATCAATGTTTTGTTATGACGTTGTCACGTTAAACTATCGTCCGTAAACCGACTTTACAGACAACCAATTTTTTTTTATTCCGCATTATTGAAATTATATCCCCGAGATAAAGTGCAAAACTGCAATGACGTTAAGTCCAAAGAATTTAAATCAGAATCCCTCATTGCGAGAATCATTTAACGTAGTAGACGTCCGAGTGGTAGAACAACAATAAAGCTTTACAGAACAGTGCGATACAGATAGGTGGTTTCTTCAAGGCTGCCAACACACACAGGCGCGACTGGAGGCGGCTGACCTCGGAGGGCCACTGTGGGGTCTCAGTGCAGAGCCCAGGGTACAGGCAGTGGCGTGGTCTGCTAGTCACACGCACGCACACTGGAGGCTCCACGGAGATGTGTTGAGAGTATGGCGCGTATCAGTAGGGGCATGCACTTTGCGCGGGAAAAAATAAATAAATCTGAACGCCTATTAGACTGCCACAAGGTACCTATACCCGCACCAGCGATTTGTTTCCTTGTTTATTGGAGGTCGATGAGTCGTTGCCTTGTTTGACCGACCTGGGAAGGACCTTCCACGAGTCGTGGGCACCGCTAGACTCTATTTTTGAAGTGAAAACCTTTATGGGAAGGTTTGGATAGGGAGTAAATTCATGTACGTCGTAATCGACGTGGCCTTCAGCGGACGAAGACAAGGTGGCGGACATGTCTTCATACCAGTTGACGATATATACCTTGGTATTGGTGGTGTGAGGTCAGTCTAGGTGGCTTCCGCGGAGGAAGGATCTGTCGTTTTTTTTAATTTTGCTCTTACCGGTTTCGAACCAAGGACGGGAATGGATCTAATCAATCAGTATTCTAATAAGTTAATTTGTTGATGAATTTTGAACTTTTTTCATTAAAATCGGATAATAAATAAAGATTTTCAAGATGGCATCCGTAACGATAATTGATACAGTTGTGACATAATTCAAAATGTCGGGTGTGCCGTAAGACGTTTTTATTACTTTTTATTGAGAATTTTTTAAATACATTCTTAAATTACTGGTTTACTCTCGCTGGAAATCTATCCGAGGACCGAAATCGTTTAAATAAGTAACCATTTGAAGTAGGCAATTTTTAAAACAATTTTTGGAATTTTTTTGAAATTTCTAGCATTGAAATTACGGATTTTCAAGATGGCGGTCGTAACGAAACATGCAACGGTTTTTTAAAGATTTTTTATTAAAAAAAATTCCTTATTTTATAAATTTTAAAACTTTTTTAATTAAAAACGGATAATAAATAAAGATTTCCAAGATGGCGTACATGACGTCATACTCGATGACGATATACATATATACCTTGCCATAAGTGGTGGGAGGTTAGTCTGCCAGCGGCTTCCGTGGGGGAAAGATAGGTCTTTTTTTTTAATTTTTGACCTCACCGGGTTTGAACCAAGACTCCGAGCTCCATGGCGTAAGTGTATATTTAACTTTTTTTAAATATTTTTTTATTAAATTTTTATTATTAAACTGGATTATTTAATTTTTTTTATAAATTAAAAAAATCCCGATTTTCTAACATAGAAATTACGGATTTTCAAAATGGCGACCGTAACGGAAATTGCAACGGCGACGTCATAATCCAATATGGCGGTCATAATCCTAGATGATGTCAGAGGCTTATCAGAGGCTTTAGAAATGGATGCTTAAGCCTTTTTTAGGACAATGTGTTCTTTCTAAGGCAAAAAGTATTTTGAGGTTTTCGAAAGACAAATTTTTGAATTGTGAAATTTTTTGAGAATTTTTGGCGGGATTTTTTTCGAAAAAAATTGAAATTTTGGCGATTTTTTTGCTAATTTTGACGATATTTGACTTTATTTTGGCTAATTTTGAAGGCAAAGGTTCCAGGTCAAGGTCATCCAATATGGCCGCCGTGACGTCAGAGCTCGGTCGGTCATTGACCCCACCACACCCTGAACACTTTGTCCCCGGAGCCCCCAAACTATACTACTACTATGCTTGAATGAAATATCAATTCAATATCTCGAAAAACGTATTCCATATATGCAAAAATAACCACAGCCATGTGCTGTACAAAATTACAATATATTTCTTGTATTACAACAATTTTTTTTTTCGCGACTGGTTTCCAGAAAAATCTTTTTCAAACGTACGGAATTTTCCCCCCTGTGTGGATATGAAGTGATCCGTAACAAATGCGCATGTTCCCAAGCAGTTCTCTGAAGCAGCCACGGCACGAGGGGGCAAGGGAGGGGGGAGGATGACCCCAGGGGCTCGTGGCCCGTGTCTGCATAATGCGGCCGTTTGCAGTCCCTCGCCGCTCTCCGGCGCTGGTCGATAGTCTCGATGATCGACTGTGCCACGGCGCTGCTCGAGATGTCGACTGGCACTCGCTCTGGGCGTCGAACTGAGCTGATGGCCATTGCAAAACGCGAATTATTAACACGTTAACATATTACATTCGCATACCACGCTTTAGTTGAATCTTACGTTCACCAATTAGTAACTCTTTTTTACGTTAAAACTTCTTTCATGACATTTATCCCGCTGGCTAACCGTTGTCCCAAACTCCCGCGATCAGAAGCAAATCTCCGGTGATACTTCTCCAACGCAGCTACGTCTAATTCCGCAGCTCAGTCCTGAAGACAAAGAATAACGCAAAAAAAAAAAAAAACAGGCCTTGAAGTCCAATTTCTAGTTGGACGGTCACAGGACTCTGCACCAGTTTATGAACTTTTGGCTTCAGTAGTTTGTAGAATCAAACTAGACTTATTCTTCCCTCTCACTGAATCTTCTTGAAAACGTCAAATGGCTTTAGTTTCAAAATGTGAAGTTATTCCTTTTATCTTCTCAGTGCGATTACAAATTATTATAGAAAATGTAATTTTCTGCACTCAACTATTTCAATAAATGCACATATATTCTTATTAGCCAATATTCACTTAGTTTCAATTCGTTCATGTCGTAGAAATTGTACAAAATTTGAAGAAGATGGCAGTGCATTAACTGTCTCTGACTAAAGCTATTCGTAAACTGATATTTCCAAGAAACTGTCCTGGGAAATATGCCGCACATAGTAACTATCCTTGATTATTCACAAAAATTATTAAAAAATTTATCAATTTTCTAAACACTATTATATCTCTATAAATATGCAATTTTCCAATACATAAAAACCTCGAAATTATTAAATTAATTGCAAATCTTCAAAAATAAAGGTTTTTAAATCACAACGTTTTTTTTGCTATTGTTCACTAGGCAAAAATCTAAAAAAAGAGAGAGAGATCCAAAACAAACGTTTCATGCTAATTTAAAGCAGACAAAGTAACTATAAAAAATTCAAAGAGATAAAACAAGAAATTACAGGGATAAATTTTGAAAAAATAATAAAATAAATAAATATTAAACCATTAGTCACACGACTGGAGGAAATGCGAAGTATGAGATTTCAGCGGATACCATTACATTATATGTGAAGTAATGAAGATAAATAGTTAGTGTAAGTCCCTTGAGTGCTTTCAAGAATCTGCACAGAACATTTCATGCCTAAATATTATTCTGAAAACACGCGTTGTTAGCCATTTTGTTTCCTAAGAGTAAAGTTTAAGAACTAAAAAATTGAAACATAACTGCTCATTCGCCCTCAGTGCATCTTTGTTTCTCGTAAACAGACGCCGCTCGGATATCCTCAGTAGTTTTCGAATGAAGGTATGCACGCCGTGTGTCTGTGCGCGGGTGGACAGGGGCCTTAATGGGCCCGCCTCGTCAGGGGTGTATGTGTGTCAGTGAGGCGGGATGATAAGCGCGACGCTCGCTGGTGCTTCTAGCGCGGTGTCTCCTCTGGACTGGCGCACGGTCTTCTCGTCGTCACAGAGCGGCGACCGTAACATTATATGGCGGAGAAACGAAGTCCCTTAAGTGCTTTCAAGAATCTGTACTGGTTGTTTTACGAATAAAAATTACTCTGAAAACACGCGTTTTTAGCCATTTTAACTCTTCTAAAAAAAATACAGTTTAAAAAACTTAATCCGAAATCAAAAGTACTTTTCGGCCCTCAGCGAACTCTGGAATTCTTTTCGTGTGCAGATCCCACTCACGATATCTTGAGTAGTTTTGAAATCGCGTTGTTTTTCCTGGAGCTCTGCGCACCGTCTGTGTGCCCGGGTAGGCGGGGACCTTACCAAGGGCGTCGGCCGGGTCCTACAGGGTCGTGTCCGCACGTCAGAGTAGAGCTGAAGGGAACTGTGCGGATTCTTTGCGGGAGTTGTTTACATCTCCCACGTGTACGGACAAACACACACAGGTTCCATCTGCGGGGAAAGAAGACGAAGCGAGAAGGAACCTCGGGGGTATCGCTGACGACTCGCTCGCTCGACGGGTCGTGGGGTCGACCCCTGCCCGGGCAGACACGCGCCGCGTCGTCACAGGGGGTTACCGCGCGAGCCGCTGTGATCTCGGCGGCAGGGTGTCCACAAGGAAAAAAAAAATATTCCGTACCAACATAGGCGAGAAAAAAAGTACTAGATTTGAAAAAAAAAAAGTACTAAATTATAATTTGTTATGGTTTTAACAATTTGGGAAGTTATTATGACATTGCAATGCTATAACTTAAATATCACACCACACACACACACACACACACACACACACACATACACTCCATAGTTTTTAAAAAATAATTACGCTTAATAATAAAACATATTGGAGTTACTGTAGTATTATTATATTAAAGATAAAGTACTAGATCTGAGCGTAAATGTACTAGACCACTAAAAAACTTATAAAAGTACTAGATCTAGTACGAAAGTACTAACTGTGGACACCCTGCTCGGCGGTGAACAGGAGGATACTGGCACAAGAACAGGAGACAACTGCTGCGACAGAGGGAACAAGGAGCGACTCGGAGGAGTAAGAAGATAAAGATAAAAAATAATGCTGAAGGTAGTTAAGAGAAGTGGGGGAATGCTTGCAGCCAAAAACGCAGAAGATGCACGGAAAGAAGATAAACGAAGCGAGAAGATAGAAAAGTTCGGTTAAACAAGAAATCAGTCGGAGAACAGGATGGTGTACGATCTGGAAAATTCAGGATTAAGAGCTCGGTTCACTCCCATGCTAGCCGAATGGCGGGATAGGGATTTACAGGTTAAACTTAAATGCACGCGATTCTGTCAGTTATTGTAATAGAAAACTAAAACAAACACCAAATTGTAGATATTATAAGCATACATGTTTCTACGAAAACAATTTTAATTTAATTTAAATTTTTAAGTTTGATATTGTAAAATTAAGTTTTAATTTTGTCACAATTATCAGTCAGTATGTTATACCCCCTTAATCATCTCGTAACAACGTTGGTCATATCTCAATCTCACGAAAAGTCCTTGGCTATGGCAATGTATCTGGTTAAATATACAAGCAACACCAATTTTTTTAAATGTATTTTGTGGCAGTGCCTGATGTATAGGCTGCAATGCACGCTGGTAATATGACGTGTTCCGCCGGCGGCGGACAAGAGATAAGGACCGCGTGGAAGAGAGAAGGAACGGCCTAGTTGCCACTTCGTCTATCTCCCCCTCACCCACCCCTTATCTTCAGCTCTCACGCGACAGTAAACCCGCACTTCAAGTGATTTTGTTCCTCGGTTCAATTCTCCAGTTGCTACGCTACAGCCATGGGAACAAATTGGCGTAAGTGTTCCAAGATCTCGCCACCTTTATCTCACCGTAGAAAGTCCATGAAAAATCTAATAAAGCTTCTGCTAGCATCTAAACGTCAAAGTAAATGGTATGTATTATATGATGCAACAATTATTTTAAAAAATTTAATTGTAATTTTTTTACAGCTGGTAAAGTAAGATAAGGCGATGTTGTAATCAGCATAACAAAAGCGTAATGCCTACAGGGTAACTATCAGCAGTGTCGTACTCGAAGGAGGATAGGGGAACGGGGCTCAGGAGTGAGGTGCTCAATGAAATTTTTGCATTATAGCACACTCGCTTAATTGAATATTTGCGCATTTGTCTACTTGCTCACTTGCATACTTGCACACATTCCACACATTCGTAGACATTATTATTCCCCTATCACTTACATATATTGATACATCACTTCTAACGCGCATAGCGGCCACTCGTCCATATGATTTTTATGGGTTTAACGGCTAGAGTATGATTTTTAAAGTAACACAGTCAGTACAGTATATAATTCTGTAGTTTACAACCGGCTTAGGGCTAAAGATTTCCAGCGGGAAATCAATATATTATTCATTCGTAAAATGTTTTTATTGGCTTTATATGTTGTGTATGGTACATACAGCCTTACAAGAAATACAATACACATTGTAAGTTTTATTATTTTGCCTGCCTATAAATTCAGCAAGCCTTTTTAAAAGATTGCAAGCAATACCGTTTAAATGTGCAACATGAAATGACCACTCTATGCGATATTCAACAGTATTATTTCAGGTGACAGTAGCTGAAGTCGCTATGTACCTTTGGAAGGAATTTGGATCAGAATTCCGGGTGTGCCATGAATATTTGTAAAATTGTATAATTTTTTTATATAATTTCTTTGTCCATCCGCCCCGGACTGGTAGACGTAAAGAGCGAGCGTTGAAAAGCAACAATTTCACAAGAAACTAGCTAAGCTTAATTATTGCATAAAAATGCGATTAAACTATTTAAACTATCAAAAAAATTATGACAAAAATCAAAATATACAAGGATTTTATAATCAATAATATACAGATAAATTTTACAAATCCCGTGCATAAGATTTTGATTTAGATATCGTAATGCAATGTAACGTAAATATTAACTTGTAAAAGGAATTATTACGTTTGATACAACTATTTTAAAATTACATTTCATTGTCTCGTATTTAAAAAGTGGTTAATATTTTTCCAACGCGATAATGTATCAAACGTTAAAATTTTATAATCTAAAATGAAAAATTTTTTTTTGCAACTCCACGACCCCAGAGAAACCTACCAGATTTGCTTCCATATGGGAGCACATAAAGAAACGTGCTCCCATATGGAAGCCAATTTAGCAGATTTTTTGTTTCCACCCAAACCGCCTCTTGGATAAGCCTCACTTGTTACAAGGGATTGTATTCCTATAAGACAAATGCCACCATTTGTCTGATCAATCCGCCTTGGAGGAGCCGGGGCGCGAACCCGGGTCCTACGAGTTACAAGTCAGACGCTCTACGCCAGAGCCAAGAAGGTAGAGCGACGTCATACCTGCTGTTAAGGTTTATATGGAAGCAATGTCGAACATACGTCGTTGTAGGGCATTTGTTTGTCGCAGAAATCCTTGACCTACGTGAATATACATATATGGAATGCAGAAGACAATCAAAAAAATTGGTTGTCTGTAAAGTCGGTTTACGGACGATAGCTTAACGTGGCGTCATAACAAAACATTGATGAAATGATTGATCCAGAAGAAAATGAAATATCATATTCGGCCTGAGACTGAGCCGTAATAGGTTTTTGCAACCAAACCATTTAGGCATTAAAAATATATTCTTTGAGGAAGAATTTTTTTTTTAATTTTTCTATCTTTTGTATGATAAAATCTACATCTGCATACTTTTATGAATAAAATTGAATCATTTTTATTGAATTAACACTATATTGTATGGATACAAAGAAGGAGTGAAATGAAATCTACAATTTAATTGATAAATTTACTTTTATTTGCATTCATTAATTCAAATAAATTTATTACTTTTGTAGTGTCGCGCGAGCCGTATTTATTTTGACAAGTACAAAGTGAAGGTATCGCAGTGGCCGGAATTTCGATTCGTCAACCTTTGGATTGGTAGTCATCGATGCTTACCGCACGGCCACGAGGCCATATTAGAAACTATTGTTTCAGATGTTTATATATATATATATATATATATATATATATATTCATAAAAAATTTTTTGTGTTGTGGAAGTTTTGAAAACGTATGTAGTCCGCCATGTTTATTTCTTATAGTGTTAGGCGGGTTATTAATAACCGTACCGATTGTGCTGAAAATCGGTGAACGATCGTTAAATTACATAATATTAATAATTCAAACGACGAAAATATGATTGAAAAGTCAAATCGATGGTTGTTCCAATCGACTGGAAGAGAGATGCCACGCATGCGTACAATGAGCATAACAGGACACATCTGTAGCGGGACATCCGTAGTGGGACAATGTGCGTTACGCGACACTTTTTCGTGCGTGCAGCCGGAGTTCATCGATTTATTAGACGTTGTCACGTCAAAACCTATGGACTTCTAACTATGGATCAGAGATTTTGAAATAAATTTTAGGCGTTAGTAATAAAGATTCCGCCGGCTTTCTTGGCCATTGTCTTGCATTTATTGGCCAATAAATTTAGGCATTAGTGTTCCTAAGATTAGGTAGTTGATACGCCGAGCCCTAACAAACCCGCCGGCACACGGGAACCTGTAAAATAAAATAAGGTATCAAAGTTTTTAAAACTAGTCAGTGCTGAAATTAATGGAGTTGAAATATTGGATGTTTTAAAATGAAGATTACTAAGTAGGATATTAATACATTGTTATCAGTTAAACAATTTCTTACTTAGAAGAGAATGTAATACTATCAACATGCCAATGACTACAATTATAATACGCACAATGTTATTATGCTGCTCTTTTTATAACATGGTTGTATTTGATTCGAACAACAGGAAAAAATTATTTTTCTTTACAAACTATATTTACGAAATTGAGGTAATTCGACAGACCCTTGAAAATAATTTTGATATTGTAGCCAATGATTAGGCATACGTTGGACAAAGTTAATTGTAAGTTAATTCAGATGGCTCATGAGGCTGGAATATACATATATATAAAAGTTACATTTAGGTTTATGTAGTGAAGTTGTCACTTAGTAACTGCAATTACGTTTATTTTCTCCCATAATCTTCAGTATAATTTGTGCCAAACTTCTTAGCGGGCGAATTTTCGCGATGTTGTGCATTACGACATCAAAGAACTTCTGACTCAATGTACAGTCGTTATCTTGGTAATAGTCTGCTTACAGCCGAGCTGTTAGCAATTTAAGCTACGGTGAACAGTGCTTTTCTGAGGACCATTGAGTGAGCAACTAGATGGATGAGTCGTTGTGACATTGCTTGGACAGTTATTAGTAGCAGCGATTTTTTTTACCTCTTAATTTATATATATATATATATATATATATATATATATATATATATATACACACACAAAATACTGAACATTTAAATGACATGCAAAGCACGACAAATTGTACAACTCATTTAATATTGTAAATAGATAGGTAAACTGAATATTTCCATCTTTTATTTCAGACTGTTAAATAAAATAATAAATGTTGTTTATTACATCCACAGCGCACGCTGTTCACCATGTATTTGAAAAAGATAAACATGAGCAAACTATTTAACTGATCAAATTAGTTTATGAACATTTTATAATGTGTATGAGCATTTAAAATCTAAATGTATTCTAAATTTTATTATTCAGGTCAGATCAGTGCAAATAACGATTTCCCCCAAAAAATAACATACATTCAAGCCGGCGCATACAAAATACAACTGCAATACTTATTAGAGCTGAAAGAGTTGAAGCAATTAGCTAAAAAGCTAAAATATAATTAAATAGTGCTGGAAAAAGGTGTGAATTAAGAATTCGTGTGAAGCTATTTCCCTTTTTATCTGGGAACCACAACTTCTTAATTATTTTTTTCTACACAGGGAAAAAAACACTACAAAATAGCTACTTTTATTTTTACGAAGCAGAGAAATGTTCGTTATAGCTGTATGTTTTCACTGCGATTTGTAAGGTCGTGTGTGTTTCGAAATAGTGGGAAAACTACGACAGAAAAGTAATGATATAAAAATATTATAAACGTAAAAATTTGCTAATGTTTTAAACATTTCAAACCTAATAAACATTTTTACAACCAAAAAAAAATAATCTGGCTGAATAATAAGTTGCAGTACCTAGAGTCGGGATCAATAAAAATTATTATGACACAAGTTGTCGTTTATGTTTCCGATAGAATAGTTAATATTTTGTGAAATGTCGGATAATACGAAATGTTGGATAAGAAAAGGTCAGATGAACGTGACACTACGGTATTTGAATATTTGTGAATAATTCAGTCATTATTTAGTAATAAAATGAAAGTAGGTAATGAAAATAAATCATTACATTGTGTGGTTAAGTTTATATCAATCATGTATTGGAATTAAATAAAACCTGCATGTGTAGTTCCGATTCGAGTGGTAAAGTCTCTGTTTTCAATGAGTAGAATTCGTGATTTTCCCGAGGTTCAAAGTAAAGGAGGTGCTTTTGGGCGTTATTCATTTAATACCTAAATATTTCAATAAATACTAAATTGTTTACATGGAATTATGTTAATATAAAGCAGTGTTTACGTTTATAGTAGTCGAATGTCGTTTCCTTTCGAATGACTGTGAAAAACGGGGAGGTTCATCGCAGCAATGAAGGAAATATTTTTGTGTCTAATATAAGTTATAAGCTGAGGCTCTAGATTGTAAGGATCTCAAGGCAATCGCTATCTACACATATCTTGGGTGAAAAATATTGGGTCAAGTAAGGTATTGCATTAAATGTTCTGGACATTTATAACCCGGAATTACGAGATGAAAATAAACCGTAGAAAAAATGCTAAAATGTCGTTTATTTATTATTAATTCTGCTTGCGTTTTGTAACATATCCCAGCCTAATCAAAACGCGAGTCAATAGGTCTCAAAGATATAAATATTTTATTGGTAACAAAGTATTAGCCTGGATTAGTATATATTGCATTGAAGAATTTATATTTGTCACACAACATATTCTTTTCAATCCAGCGTTAGTCTAATAACGTAAAATTTCAAATTTATATAGATATAGTAACATTTGAATCAAACAAACGGTACGTATTTTGCTGAATGTATCAAATATTTATTGTAAAACCGTTTGGAAGATGATATCAGGAAACTAAAAAAAAAGTTACGTTAACTTATCAAAATATTGTTTGCCAAAATTGAAACCATTGAAATAAATATATATGTCCTTTATGGAAATAACTTTAAACTGAGCATACACAAACAAATAATTCTGTTTTAATTATTAGGATTTTGCCCTTAGTTCTGTGGTTTTTTTTATTTGAATATAATTTTGTAGGTAATATTCTATTTAACTTTTCCTTAATCGTACCAGACTGCGTTTCCCACCAGCCAGCCAAATGGTCCACGGACTGCTATTCAATATATCCATGGTTAAACCAGAAAGCAAATAGCACAAGCCGCCAATTTGGGCCCATTCGGAAGCAGAAGGCACTGCCTAGCTGCCCTCGGATAGCCAGCAGAGCGACCGCGGAACCGCCTGTCTTCGGTAGCCCATAGCCCTTGGTGCGAGCGTCACGGGTCAGATAACGCTTGGCAACACCGCGTTGTAATTATCGTGTCCCCCCGCTTCTACCCGGATGACAGCGGCGCCCGGGAAGAATATATGTCTGTGATAACGAGTGTTCAACTGATCGTGACTGCTAGCGCTCTCCAGCGGGACAGAATCACAACCGTGACCTTGAACCGAGCCCTTAAGAATTAATACTCGATGTCTGAACAAAGAAAAGAGAATTAAAAGATATTTAGGAGAAACAAAGTGCATGTTTGATAAAAATATTCAAGCGAAAGGATTAATTAAGATTTTTTTTTTTGGACGAACGCAATTGCTGGCCTATGTCCTGAAGGCATCTCCAATGAAGGCACATCCTAACAGAGAGGGAGGGCCAAATACTAGAATTTGGAATAACTGGGTGCTATACCTATGTGTTCCACAAAAAAGCCAGAGAAACACTGGTTTAACAGGTATTCAATTCCTTTTATTTTTAATAAGTATCAAAAAAGTAATACTTTACGTATAACTCAACATTATAAATAATACCAATACTATATATTAATGATCATGATTAACAATGTAGCAATGTTTCACGTTATTAAGTTTCAAACGCACCAAGCGTACACAAAATATATAACAGAGCATTATAACAAACTATCGCCGCAGCGATTCAGTAATTTATGAACACATTCAAATAGTTAATCTGCAAGGGGAAACTATTCCCGATAAACAAGAAGACGAAACAACAAATGCTAGCAAGCGTTACAAAACAATTATAAGAACTAGAAGTATGAGTTATATTGACCCCTCGCGACCAAAGTAGGGACACGTTACATAAGACACAATGAAAGACTAAGACATCATTCACTTATGCGTTAAACAAAACACGTGAATTATAATATACGTGTTATACATAACTATCAAAATTACAAAGTTACTGAATATTTTAAACGTCTCGGGGAGATCCAGAATTAACAAATAGAGGTTAAACAAACCCACAAACAAAAAAGGGCAAAAGATAATTTAACTCAAAGGAATTTTCAATAGCTGACATCCGAAAGAGAATTTAGAAAACAGGAGCGTTTAAGAATTACGTTGCAATCTACATTACGGTAAGGGTCACCGCCCTACTTACATTTCCGTCTCCCCGAAGAAGCTCTCACTACTACATTACAGAAAGTTGACTACATGATACCTATTTGGTTCTAGCTCTCAAATGAGCTCTACCCAGACTACCTATGAGAATAAGGTCGAAAAATGGCTAACCAAGCCTTATAAATGATCGGCATGATGCAGCGCGCATGCGCCAAACCCCAGGAGGGGAGGCCAAGACCGACAATGTACTAATTAGAGGGGAAGGGAAAGGGAGGAAGGAAGCGCCAACGCCCGCCGCGGCGCGCGAAGTTCAAAAGCAGCGGACCCGACTGCTTCAGTCCACAAAAACATATTAAATTTATCTCCCCCGATGCAAGAACCATTCAAAGAACAAAAGGACCAAGCTATGACCATATAACTGAAATATTAGATTCGGCCTGCTCAGCCACCCGAATGAAAACCAAGCATATTAAAGATAAATGATAAATAAGAATTACAGAAATGAAACCAAAGAACTGAAAAACTCCTAGTACACCCTTAACAGAGATCTGATCTAGAAGGTGATAATTCAAGAAATTCTAACATTGTAAATAAGTTACTTAATTTTTTTTAAATTATAATAATCATTGATATTTTACTAACTCATATTATATCGTAATCACTGTCTCAAAGACTGAAAATCGTTCTAAGTCTGATAAATTAGCACGTATATCCCAGAAAAAATACTTTAGATTTACACAAGTAGACGGATAGTTCCATGTCAAATCAGCGCAGTTTAAATTTAAATTAAACCTGACCCTCTAATATTTAAATGATTTTTGGTTTATAGTTTACCTGCGTAAAGTACAAAGAAAAAAAAAACTTTTGGAAAATTTTCAAGTAGGCTAAGTGTTTTTCAAAAATTAATTTACGAAATTTACAAAATAACCCAAATTTTGCATGGTTCTAATCTACAAAAATATTTGTCATTCGGGAGCAGTTGTTGTTAGAATTGGTCCCATTTGTAAACTTTTTAAATGAACTTTCAAATGGCATACAACTTGATAGGGATCGCTGTATAAAAAATTTCAAAAAAATATTGTGGGAAATTCTAAATTTAGTTTTCTAAAATAGTGTTAATTTTAAAAAAATTTGAAAATTCACAAAAATAGGTTGTACCGTTCTTATTTTACATAACGCACTATTTATTACGCTACTTAACAATTTTAACAGGCAGAATTACATACTGGTAGTAAGCCAACCTGAAACTATGTATAGTCTTTCTCTGGTACGGTACACTCTCACAGACATGACGATATGGCAGAGATTTTGGCAATAAAAGAAAGAGAAAAATAATACGTGCATTATCTAAACGTGTTTGACATATTTGAGGGTGTTCGTCAATTTTATGTGTCATGTGTCAAAACAAGTATCACCATATATTTGTAGCAGTTTTGTGCCTAACTGCATAATCTGTGTTTTTAATCTGTGGGAAGTAAAAAAGCACAGGAGAATCGATTACTTAACTGTCAGGTGTGATGAAATAAACGACACCCGTCAAAAGTGACACTAGTGATGCACTTTGTAGGCTAAGTAAGTAATTTTCAAATAAGCTGAGTGGATGTAGGTAGCATAGATTCGTTAGCTTGAAGGTTAAGTTAGACAGATATGGTAAATTATAGCTCCCGACAAACTCAATACACTGTGGAAGTTATATCCTGGTAATATGATCAGTCTCTCTATAAAGCCCCTGCCTAGATAACAAGCTCAGACATGTACGTAAACACATTTTCAAAGTCAGTTATTTCACAATCCCCGTCGAAACCTATTGTTTATGGGCACAAGACAGGAGGTTAGGGGTCGCATTCAGCGGCCTGGGACTCCTCGTGGGACCTCGGGGTTCGATGCCCAGTTCGGGTGCTGGGTCCCTGGGTCCGCTACTGGCGATGATGATATCCCGGTTAGTCGGTCAGCAATGGCTGCTGGGGGTTGCTTCATTAAGCTCCACTAAAATTCTGAATATGGCTCAGTCTGCTGCTAGCCTCTGTCCCAAGTTGCCAGTTTCTTAAAGTGGTTAGTATTGTTAAGTGTACAGAAGGCACAGTTTGGTGCTAATGTGATCCTCGCCTGTTCCACCAGAGCCTGAGCTCAGCTGTTTCCGTCTGCCCCCGGCCGAACGTTGCCAGGAAACAATTCTGCATTATGCATACCGTATACGCGAGTCTCTCTCTCTCTCCTTCGTGCACTTAAGCCAATGGAGTTCTCCTCCTCTGTATCCTACTGTATGCATAATTTTTAACCAAGCAGCTTCCCCGAAAGTGACATACATAAGCAAAAACTATTCGTATTTTTTATGACACCAAAACAACTAGATTAAAAACGAAAAAAAAACTATATTTCCTAATAGCAACTCAATTGTTCTATCCCGAAGGTATCAGGTGTATGTCAGTGTGTATAAACTACGCAAGGAACTAGATAATGCAACAACGAAACGCGTAACCAACGCAATAAGATCGCGATAGTTGATGAAGCACCAAAGACACAAGACGTCACAAACCCCTGCAATTTAAAACTGTTAAAAAGTAAAAACGGAATTTATTCTCTGGCTTCTTTCGATACGTTTATCATGAGATGTAAAATTATAAATTAAAATAATTGCAAGTGTTATTTCCTTTCACAACATGTGTTTAAAAAAAATTATCATTTAACGTTTTTGAGCGTAGAGTAGTTTGGCATTTGTTGCATTGTTGCGTAGTTTACAAAGCTGGCCTCAGGCGCCCAAGGTGGCAGCACTGGCAACCAAGGCCGCCCGGTGAGACGAGACTTCGCCCACTCGCGACACTTCCTCGCCGCAGCCTGGCCAGCTGAGGGCAGTCTCTGGCCAGCTAGTACAGTCTCTGGCCAGCTGGGGGCAGTCTCTGGACATCTGGGGGCAGTCTCTGACCAGCTGGGGGCAGTCTCCGGCCAGCTGGGGTAGTCTCTGGCCAGCTGGGGGCAGCCTCCGGCGGCTGGGGGCAGTCTCTGGCCACTGGGTGCAGTCTCTGGCCAGCTGGGGGCAATCTCTGGCCAGCTGGGGGGGGTCTCTGGCCAGCTGGGGGCAGTCTCTGGCCAGCTGGGGGCAATCTCTGGCCAGCTGGGGGCAGTTTCTGGCCAGCTGGGGGCAGTCTCTGGCCAGCTGGGGGCAGTCTCTGGCCAGCTGGGGGCAGTCTCTGGCCAGCTGGGGGCAGTCTCTGGCCAGCTGGGGGCAGTCTCTGCCGGGGGCAGTCTCTGGCCAGCTGGGGGCAGTCTCTGGCCAGCTGGGGGCAGTCTCTGGCCAGCTGGGGGCAGTCTCTGGCCAGCTGGGGGCAGTCTCTGGCCAGCTAGTACAGTCTCTGGCCAGCTGGGGGCAGTCTCTGGCCAGCTGGGGGCAGTCTCTGGCCAGCTGGGGGCAGTCTCTGGCCAGCTGGGGGCAGTCTCTGGCCAGCTGGGGGCAGTCTCTGGCCAGCTGGGGGCAATCTCTGGCCAGCTGGGGGGGGTCTCTGGCCAGCTGGGGGCAGTCTCTGGCCAGCTGGGGGCAGTCTCTTGCCAGCTGGGGGCAGTCTCTGGCCAGCTGGGGGCAGTCTCTGGCCAGCTGGGGGCAGTCTCTGGCCAGCTGGGGGGGTCTCTGGCCAGCTGGGGGCAGTCTCTGGCCAGCTGGGGGCAGTCTCTGACCAGCTGGGGGCAATCTCTGGCCAGCTGGGGGCAATCTCTGGCCAGCTGGGGGCAATCTCTGGCCAGCTGGGGGCAGTCTCTGGCCAGCTGGGGGCAGTCTCTGGCCAGCTGGGGGCAGTCTCTGGCCAGCTGGGGGCAGTCTCTGGCCAGCTGGGGGCAGTCTCTGGCCAGCTGGGGGCAGTCTCTGGCCAGCTGGGGGCAGTCTCTGGCCAGCTGGGGGCAGTCTCTTGCCAGCTGGGGGCAGTCTCTGGCCAGCTGGGGCAGTCTCTGGCCAGCTGGGGGCAGTCTCTGGCCAGCTGGGGGCAGTCTCTGGCCAGCTGGGGGCAGTCTCTGGCCAGCTGGGGGCAGTCTCTGGCCAGCTGGGAGTAGTCTCCGGCCAGCTGGGGTAGTCTCCGGCCAGCTGGGGTAGTCTCTGGCCAGCTGGGGGCAGCCTCGGCGGCTGGGGGCAGTCTCTGGCCACTGGGTGCAGTCTCTGGCCAGCTGGGGGCAGTCTCTGACCAGCTGGGGGCAGTCTCTGGCCAGCTGGGGGCAGTCCTGGCCAGCTGGGGGCAATCTCTGGCCAGCTGGGGGCAGTCTCTGGCTAGCTGGGGGCAGTCTCTGGCCAGCTGGGAGTAGTCTCCGGCCAGCTGGGGGCAGTCTCTGGCCAGCTGGGAGTAGTCTCCGGCCAGCTGGGGTAGTCTCTGGCCAGCTGGGGGCAGCCTCCGGCGGCTGGGGGCAGTCTCTGGCCAGCTGGGTGCAGTCTCTGGCCAGCTGGGGGGAGTCTCTGGCCAGCTGGGGGCAATCTCTGGCCAGCTGGGGGCAGTCTCTGGCCAGCTGGGGGCAGTCTCTGGCCAGCTGGGGGCAGTCTCTGGCCAGCTGGGGGCAGTCTCTGGCCAGCTAGTACAGTCTCTGGCCAGCTGGGGGCAGTCTCTAGCCAGCTGGGGGCAATCTCTGGCCAGCTGGGGGGTCTCTGGCCAGCTGGGGGCAGTCTCTGGCCAGCTGGGGGCAATCTCTGGCCAGCTGGGGGCAGTTTCTGGCCAGCTGGGGGCAGTCTCTGGCCAGCTAGTACAGTCTCTGGCCAGCTGGGGGCAGTCTCTGGACATCTGGGGGCAGTCTCTGACCAGCTGGGGGCAGTCTCTGGCCAGCTGGGGGCAGTCCTGGCCAGCTGGGGGCAATCTCTGGCCAGCTGGGGGCAGTCTCTGGCCAGCTGGGGGCAGTCTCTGGCCAGCTGGGGGCAGTCTCTGGCCAGCTGGGGGCAGTCCTGGCCAGCTGGGGGCAGTCTCTGGCCAGCTGGGGGCAGTCTCTGGCCAGCTGGGGGCAGTCTCTGGCCAGCTGGGGGCAGTCTCTGGCCAGCTGGGGGCAATCTCTGGCCAGCTGGGGGGTCTCTGGCCAGCTGGGGGCAGTCTCTGGCCAGCTGGGGGCAATCTCTGGCCAGCTGGGGGCAGTCTCTGGCCAGCTGGGGGCAGTCTCTGGCCAGCTGGGGGCAGTCTCTGGCCAGCTGGGGGCAGTCTCTGGCCAGCTGGGGGCAGTCTCTTGCCAGCTGGGGGCAGTCTCTGGCCAGCTGGGGGCAGTCTCTAGCCAGCTGGGGGGTCTCTGGCCAGCTGGGGGCAGTCTCTAGCCAGTTGGGGGCAATCTCTGGCCAGCTGGGGGCAGTCTCTGGCCAGCTGGGGGCAGTCTCTGGCGTCCCACGTGACCCTACACCGACGAGGACTAGGGCGACAAGGGCTGGTACAGCAGACCTACGGCTCCGTGACACACCACAAGCACAGCACGTGCACAGCACAGGCACAGCTATGGCACAGCACAGGCACAACACGGGCAGCTCCAGTCGCTCCAGGCCGCAAGCATATTCTCAGTGCTCAACGCTTTGGAAACGGCAGAAAACCCGCTTTTGAATCGGAGGGTGGGAGACGAGACGAGACAAAAACATTTGGCGATAAACAACGCACGACCCTAGTGGCACGTTTTCTATTCTTACCTGGAGAATCAGAAATGGGATGTCTCAGTAAACTGTTTTTTGATTTCGAAAAATGTGAAACGCCTGTAGCGATTATATTAGGGGACTTTATGAACTTGAATTCGAATACCGAAGCGATTCACTCCAGACAAATAAATGCTGGGATTTTCCTTACTTTAGTTATTGGTTCTTCAAAAAAGTATTAAAACTAATTTTATTTTAATTTTTTTTAGTATTTTTTGTAACACTTCTTTTTCTTATTTATTACATGGGATAATATACTGAATATCAGGCACGCAGTATAAAGAGACTAGTATCACTTACCCACAAACTTGCTTCTGTCAGAGTTTATTTTACCAAAAACCTTAGTGTGATTGAGGAAAAATGTAAAAAAAAAAAAAAAAAAAACCCATTATAAATAGGGACTGGAAAATTCGCGGTTTCGTTGATATCTAAGGGAGACTCCATAATCCTCCACGTACTCGAACAAATGCCACCTGCTCATTGGCTATTGACTTGTGAGACCTGTTGTCCGAGTTGAGGGTTTTCCATTGGCTCAGGGTCTATCTGGTCACACAGTGGTCAAATCACGGAAGCAGGAATAAGGTAAACATGTTTGGCTTCTAGCGTGTCGCGAAAGGAACCCGCGAATCACAGGTAGTCTGCACAGCTACCGTCACGAGTGGAACATGATGGCGAGTGGCTGGGTGGCCGGGTGGCTGAGTAGCCGAATAGCTGTGGAGCAGAGTCGCCGAGTGGCTGATAGATGGGCTGAGTGGCTGAGAAGATGGGCTGAGTGGCCGAGTGGCTGGGATGAGTAGCTGAGTGGCCGAGTGGATGAGGGGTTGAGTGGCCAAGTGGCTGAGAACCGAGTGGCTGTGGGGCCGAGTGGCTGAGTAGATGGGCTGAGTGGCCGAGTGGCTGGGCTGAGTGGACGAGTAGCTGAGTGGCCGAGTGAATGAGGGGTTGAGTGGCCAAGTGGCTGAGTGGCCGAGTGGCCAAGTGGCTGAGTGGCCGAATGGCTGGGCTGAGTGGCCGAATGGCTGGGCTGAGTGGCCGAATGGCTGGGCTGAGTGGCCGAATGGCTGGGCTGAGTGGCCGAATGGCTGGGCTGAGTGGCCGAATGGCTGGGCTGAGTGGATGAGTTGATGAGGGGTTGAGTGGCCGAGTGGCAGAGTGGCCGAGTGGATGAGGGGTTGAGTGGCCAAGTGGCTGAGTGGCCGAGTGGCTGGGCTGAGTGGCCGAATGGCTGGGCTGAGTGGATGAGTTGATGAGGGGTTGAGTGGCCGAGTGACAGAGTGGCCGAGTGGATGAGGGGTTGAGTGGCCAAGTGGCAGAGTGGCCGAGTGGATGAGGGGTTGAGTGGCCAAGTGGCAGAGTGGCCGAGTGTGTGAGGGGTTGAGTGGCCGAGTGCGGCAGGACTGTGGCCAGCAGTGGAGGCGAGGCCGAGGACAATCGATAGCCGCGCGCCGAGAGGCCGGTCCTCCTCGCCGCCCGAGCCACGCGACCATCCGCCAGCACACTCACCCGACACTCGCCAACTGCTTCTGCCACCGGCTCGCTGCTCGCACTGTTCACGTGGACGACTCCGGGGCCAATGACACTCCCTCGACTCACAGGCGCACCAGCTGAGACCACGCACAAATCAGCAGACTGCACCGAGTGTACAGAGGACTGTGTAGTCCATCCTGAAGGTCATCGAAAGTGCGAATTTGGTTCAATGAATAGGGACCGGAAAAATTCGCGGGTTCAATGACCTGCAGGATGAACTCCATAGTTATACGTACACTCGGTCAAATGCCACCCATTCATTGGCTGCTGTCTTGTGAGGCGTCCCAACGTAGCAGCCTGTGATTCGATAAAGCTTTGGTCGGGTGTTTCTCATTGGCCCAGAGTCATCCAGGTGAGTTGTGAGCCAATAGCAGAGGCAGCACTGAGGTATAACTGTTTGTATTTTAGCCTATCGCGAAATGAATTCGCGAAATTTCCGGTCTCTATCAATGAATGACCTCTGGCAAACACAAACAAAAAAAAACCTTCCCCCGGGAATTAAACTGCCCCTCACTGTGAAAGCTATCGTAACACACCACCAAAACTATGTTTTAAGGGAAATTTAAAAAAAAAAATATAAAGTATTCCGCCTACTGCAAGTACAGTATGCCAGGTACACGTGCAGTACCCTCGGGCGCCCTTCACCCACGAATCCTACGTATTTGCGCCCTGTGTACGACAAGCATTTAAGAATACGCAAAGGGCGGGTGAGTAGTTATGTTTCCGTGTTTCTTTTTTGATGTGACAACGTCTAATAAATCGATGAACGCCGGCTGCACGCACGAAAAAGTGTCCCGTTACGCACATTGTTACGTTACGCCGTGTCCCGTTAGGCAAATTGTTCCGTTACGCTATGTCCCGTTACGTTCATTGTACGCTTGCGCCGCATCTATCTCTCTTCCACTCGACTGTTTATAAAATGAAGTGAAAAGTTAATGTGGTTTTCATTGCTTATTACAACAACAATTTCGGCAATAAAAGTTAATTATTCTTGCATTTTAAAAATCTGATTACTAGTATAATTTCAAGTATTTATTCTTTTATTATTAAAATAAAAAGGATTCAATTTTATTCATAAAGTATGCAATCATTTCATCAATGTTTTGTTACGAAGTTGTCACGTTAAACTATCGTCCGTAAACCAACTTTACAGACAACCAATTTTTTAAACTGTATTTTTAGAAAAGTGAAAAACGCTAAAAAGCGTGTTTTCAGTATGAATTTAAAGCATGAAACACCCGTTACAAATTCTTGAAAGCACTGAAGGGACTTGCATTACACTTTTATCTTAATTTCTCCGCCACCTAATGTTATGATTACCGCTCAAATCTTTTAGTTGCACTGTGCACGACGAGAAGACTGCACGCCAGTCCACAGCCTCGCGCTTAGAGGCGACATCGTGCCAGAAGCACCAGCGAGTGTCGCACTTGTCATCCTTAGAGACCGGAAAAATTCGCGAATTCATTTCGCGATAGGCTAAAATACAAATAGTTATACCTCGGTGCTGCCTCTGCTATTGGCTCACAACTCACCTGGGTGACTCTGGGCCAATTAGAAACGCCCGACCAAAGCTTTATAAGTATCACAGGCTGCTACGCTGGGACGCCTCACAAGACAGCAGCCAATGAGTGGGTGACATTTGACCGAGTGTATGTAGAACTGTGGAGTTCATCCTGCAGGTCACTGAACCCGCGAATTTTTCCGGTCGCTAGTCATCCCGCCTCATGAACCCCCACACACCCCTGGCTAGTCGGGCTCCTCAGGCTGAAATAAAATTTTAGAAATCTACTCCCGTGGCCATCCGTACACAGGCGGCGCTAAAAGTGCAGACAGTGAGGATAATAATGCAACATTCCCACAGAACAATACAAGTAAAAACCAGTTGTCGACCAGAGTGAGTGATCATTAGGCGACAAAGTCACAGGATCTCCCGATGTGCATTCACCCGAGTGTGCAGTGCACAGGTCACTGATAGTCGCTAGCAAACAAAATACCGATATTTTTTTTCAAACAGACAAAATAAACGATACAAAAAAAGTTCATTAATAGTTATATCAAAATAGTTTAGTTATTAAGTAGGTAGGTTTTTTGTTTCTACTGTATACGAACATTATTGAGCTCGTTTGTCTAATTTTCCAGACAAATATCGAGTGACTTTGTTTCAATACAGTTTGAAGAGTATAAAAAAACGGTCAGTATTAGGAGCAGTTTAAATGGCAGTAACACATTAAACGCTGGTTTATGTACTCGTTTCACGGCAGTCCTCAGTCCCGAGGACCACAGCGACCTCACGCAACGCTCCAGGAACTAACAGCGGGACAACCACTATCAAGAAGGGCGCAGCATGCACAGATGACTTTGTTCCGTGTCTATCATATAGCCCTTCATTAGAAGACAAATTAACATAAACTACCGAAAATCACAGCCGCCATCTCGGTCGGAAGAAACGCAGGTTGGCAGGCATGCTCTGCTCCGCCGAGTCCCACCCCTGACATTTCAAACGGTAGGTATGTAAATGCCAGGCCGTAATGTAAACCGCCCCTAAAAACACACCCCTTGCGCTCTCGTATCTCCTCCTTGGCTTAAGTGAAGTTGGTTGTAATGGGGATATTAGACAAGGACGTTTGGAATAATGCTCCAAATGGCTCTCTATTTTCAAAACCCTCTCCAAGCATTTTACAACACATTAATTGTGGCAAAACATTTCGGATCTTAAAATTATTTTTTTACTATGGCCAGTACCCTGATTTTTGATGACAATATTTATCGCCTAGCTGTGCTTCAAAACCCTGCAGCGCTATTCGGCTTATGTGATTGGTCGGTTTCAGACGGGCACGAGCGTTAAAAGAGTTCCGCGTGGAAGTCCAGTCGACTCACAAAATGTTTTTTGCAACTACGTGGAGTTTCTAATTTAATTATAGTCTAGCTGCTAGTGAATATCTTCACCAAAAAATAGGTAGGCCTACATACTGAACGAATTTCAGAATATTTTGTTTATACCTGCAAGCCACGAACAAAATAAATGGTGAAAGAACGTGAATAAAATAACAATAAAAAAACTTTTAAAATAAATTTTTATAAAAAAAAATTTCCGCTGTTAGCGGGAAGGCAAGTAAAAAATAAAAGAGCCATGGTAAAATTACAGTATTTTTTAGGAAGTATTTCCAGTATCGCGAAAATGTTTCGTGTAATGATATTCATCACTTACTATGGTTGGTGGAATAATGTCTGACATGCGGGCGTAGCTATCTTAAGACGAACAATGGGCGTAAGTCATCAACAGCGATCTCATTGGTACTATGTGCGTGGAAAAGCCTTTCTCACCCGTTATAACCAGTAAGTAAACAAACTGTGACAAATATAAACACAATTGCTTTCTCATTAATCTCCAATTTGTTAGTCATTTACAACTTTTTTTTACATTCATAAATTAGAATCAGCCTTAAGCTAGAAGTTGAGTTATTAGAAATTATTATTTTTTAATTCAAAATATAATTTATTTATCAATTTTATAAACATGCAGGTAATAAAGTCATTATAGTATGTAGCCCGCACTTCTTAGTCCATTCTTTGGTGATGGATAAATTTCCGGGAATTTTGCGAAGCAAGTATTAATGTTAACCTTTCGACCAATATATTAGTATCTTCCCATGAAGTGTAATCAATCTCATCTTACTTAACTGTTGGTTATTAATATCTTAAAATCTCTAAAGTCTTCTGTCTTATGCCAGTCTCATAGTCATTAAAATCGCCATCGTTCCAGTGATCATCATAATCATGATCAAGATAATTTATTTTAACTCGTATTTTCCATTCTTATGGTCTCAGAGCTTCATCACAGTCTTGAATCTTGTCAGCTTCTATACTGTTCTCAATTTCGCGGAGGCGACTAGAATTTAGTGTAAATGTTATTTAATTTCCCATGAAGATGCTACTTTCTTCGTTAGCTTACAATTCCAACTCATTAGCGAGACCTGAGAAAGTGTTGTTAACATCGGCATTTTCACATTCTTCGAGATCACAATAGTCGTCTAATATTTTGCCTTTATTCCACTTCTTTGGTGACGTAGACTCGTCCTCGTCATCGTTAGTCAGTTGTGAAGATATTGCGATGTTTATTCGAGATATATCTTTGACCACAGGATTTCTGGCACTGGCTGCAGTTAAATGATTTTCGGCAAGAACCCAAAATACACTCGGTCTCTTCATAGCGCTTGGCATTTTTTTCTCAAGGTGAACTCCTTGCTTCGATAACTACACCGCTGACCTTTCGATACCGTAGCAGGAAACGATCTGGAATCCATATTAGCTTCTACGACTTATACCTCATGCATACTGAGAGTTTTAAATTGAAACAAATAATTAAATATTATTTTTAATAATTCATCAGCGAGGATTAATTTTTCATTAAAAATAATACGCGTTCCGAGTATTTACGCTACTTAACAACAGATTTCACCACACGTTGTTCAAATTATATTTACTCTTTTCTATTATTTTAATATTAGATGCCAAGATACTCTCTCACGAACGAACGAGGAGAGCTTCGATACGTCTCAAGGAGTTGCCTTGATGGTTTGCATAATTCTCTTTACATGACTGTATTTTTTTTAGATTTACTAAGGCATATAATCGACTGCAAAATACAACTTTATGTGTGTTTGATTGCCGCATGATTTAAATATTATTAGTGTCATATTTTTTTAACAGGAATTAACAAAAAAAAATTAAACTCTCAATTTATAGCACGACTCATAAAAAATATCCTGTGAAAATTGTTCGCTCAAAAATAACCGTTAAAACGCGGATAAACCCTAAATTCGTGACCGGAAGCACACGAGCACACTAGTTTACATCAATCATGCTCTGTGAATACATTTACACGTATGCATATGCATCTTCACTATAACAATGCGAACGTTTAGCGTATCTGTGTAATAATGTATTGTGTACGCTAAGCGTAAAGGCATGCAGGTGGTGGCAGGTGAGCGGTGCGGGCGGCCCCGACGCGCGGTGCACGCCGGGAGACGCGTGTTGCCATGGCGACACCCCCGCCGTAGCTAGGGGCGCGTGCTGCGTGCTGCGTGTCCCGGGCCCGCTTCCTGGCCGCCTGCAGCCCTGCTCTCCGGGTCTGTGTTTGCCTTGCAACGTAGACCAACACAACAGAGTACGTGCATACGCCGCTGGTTGTCAAACACACAGTAACATAATAATAATAATAAGTAGAAAAAAAGCAAATTGCACGTAACCACAAACAAATACTACTCCTGTGAGTGTGTTCTATAGCCGTGCTCAGGAGGTAGATATAAGGATATAATCCCCCTTCCCCCAAAATCCCCCCAAAAAAAATATCATTTCAACCAATAAAAGGAAATAATTTGAAAGCAAGCAAGCTGGTTCTATTACCCCCTCCCCTTCCACAAATGAAATTCTTCTTACCCTCATAACTATTCGTGAAATCACTGCACCACTGTGGTTTTCCTAAATTCTTAATAATAATATTTTAAACATTTTCTGCATAAACAAATGAAGAGAGTAATTAAACATTTTAAAAAAATTGCATACAGCTTAACTTCAAAATTTTAAAAATAAAAGTCATGTTGACTCGTGGATGAATGATGGACAGATGCCATTGCATTGTCTGCGTCGACAAGTGACGTCAATCCGACCTTTGTCACGAATCATAGATTCCCGGTGAAAGAATCTTCGAAATATCGCGCGTGTTATTGGATTCTACGCCATTCATTTCCAATCATTAACCACTGCGCTTTCAAATTTTTCTATATCGTTTCAAAACTCCTACGGGTTCGTTTTCAAAACCCCCGAATTCGAGGCACTAGGTTACAAGCAGAACAGCACAGTGTTGCGGGATACATAACGCAGCACTCCTAGGCGGTGCCTATATCACGCATACTGGGCTACGAGAAATGTCCGCCACGCGGCCATACAGTAAGTTCAGGCAACTTTCTATTATTCTCCTTGGCGAGGCCCGCCCGCTGAGCAAAACTCACGGCGACTAGCGAACTAATGGCGCTGATAAAGGTTTAGATTAGAACTTTATCAATAGATGGCGTTGCATTGAATTTGACATGTACAGTCCTTTGGTGAGTACGTTACAGCTTGTCCCCTTACTTTTATCTACTGCAAGCGCCCCTCATATTTAGTTTTAAATCTTCCACATATTTTTATAGGTATTTAAAATTCACAATCACAAATTTTCATTACTATCTGTATGTGGTTACGAATAAAATCATATATGCGTACTTAATCTGTACTAAAAATTAAATTAAATGTAAAATTTCACACACAATACTAAAAACTGGAATTATAATAAAATAAAAAATAATATTTACCAAACAATGTTTTTTAAAACTAACTAAAAAGTATAAAATAATTTCTCCTAGCCCCGTAAAGATCTATTACCCAATACAGATTCCTAGCCCCATATAGATTGTCCTGAATATTTGTGATTGTTGTTTATAAACCCCTATGAATTAACTGGTAATTTTTAAAAGGAAAAACGTAGGGCACATGCAACAGACAATTGATGCGCGAATAGTTCACTAAAAATTTTATTGTACTGCATGATATTAACTGCAATAGATAATTGGTGCATGAATAGTTCACTAATATTATATTACACTCAAATGTTTGTGTTTTACCAACGACAACTACTCCTTACTATTATCGATCTCATGCGGGCCAATTTTTTTTATTTTATTTAAAACTTACAAGTTAATACATGGGTGTTAAAAATCAACCATCACAAATTTTCAGGACAATCTGTACGGGTTAGGCATCTGTATGGGGATATAAATCTGTACGGGACTAGGAGAAATTATTGTAATCTTTTTAGTATTTTTTAAAAACAGTTTTAAATTTTTTTATTTAATTATTATTTACACATGTACCTATATAAAATTCTTTCTAAAGTATAGAAGTACAACTGCTATGGTTTGGCAAATATGTAATAGCTATCGGTGTATTGTTACTCTGTGGCATACGAATTTACGTGTATATTCATGTGTACATTTACCTCGACAGTCAGTTAATATCACTGCGTCACTGAGTAGATTTACACTAACAGTGGAAATGTTTATTTTTGTTACTTTCCAAAAATATATATTTGTAGCCGAGTTCTTTTGATTATCTTTTAATTACATTTTATGTAATTACCTTAACTTGCTAAATAAAGTATACACTTCTCGAAATCTGAGTGAACTAGCGGAGTATCCAACCCACACCCTGATGACTAACAGTGTAAGTTTCCTAACATCTGATCATCGTACACGGTAACACTTTCGAAAATCAATGTAAATTAAATGGGGTTTTGTCAGTACTAATTGTAAACTACGTTGTATTTTAGCAGTTTCATAGTCGTTACAAATATTGTACACTTCTGCAAAGAATTAAATGTGCATATTCAACTACAGTGTACGGACAAAAATAGGTAGTATTTCTTCGAAATCTACCTAAAATTATGGATTAATTTAACACTTGAATGTATAATTTCACATATGCAATCAAATGTGTAATTTAACACCTTAGTTGTTGAAATAAAACACGTAAGCTACAGTCGTGTATTTTTACTGAAGCATTTAGCAAAATTTTGTTTCCTAGAAACATCTGTGAACAATCACACCAAATATACAAGTTTTTAAAAATTACACTACCAAAATGTGAAATTACTAAACCTGTCCGTATGTAATTTTACGATTTTTTTTACAGTGTGGTTATTAAGTCAAAGAATGCGAATTCACTGACTCGCTAGCCTGAGATAGCCCTGTCCCGCCACACGACAGCGAGGCTGGCCGGAGGTATAGCGTCTCATCCAGATTGCGTGGTGTTTACGCTCTGCTACTAGCGCTGTCCTTATTTCGGTGTACTCTGTTGCCAGACGTATCCAAAGAACACAAAAGTTGTAGACACAACTTTATAATGTAATAAAAAAAATTGATAAATATAAAAATACCATTATTTTTTAAAAGAAAAATTTGGAACGAGAATTTTCTGAATACTTTTTTTTTATTTCATCAAAAGCATGGTCTGATAAAATTCAATTCTATCTTTAAAAGAAAATGTAGTTGAAAGACACCATCTTGATTTCAAATTTTTTTTTCAATAAAAATTGTTATACCATTTAATAATCAAAATTTTGGCTCTGTTGGACTATAGTGCATAATATTAACGAAATGTCTTGTTATTAATAGTACCCCATGCAAGAAATAGTTTCATCTGTGAAATAATAACTGGTGTTTAGAATTTAGGAATATAAACAACTGTTATCATAATACTGTCAAAAGGAAACTAATTTATGGTCTTGGAAAATTCAACAAACAGTATTGCTGGACAGATTTTAAAACTCGTTACAATGAAAAATTACTAGGGACCGGAAAAATTAGCGGTTTCAATAGCCTTCAGGATAGACTGCACATTCCCCTGTACACTTGGGCAAATAACGCCAGTTCATTGGCTGCTGACTTGTGAGTCGTCTCAGCTAGTTTGTCTGTGATTCGATCCTTCTTTGGTTGAGGGTTTATAATTGGTTAAGATTCGTACAGATGAACAGTAGGCCAATAGCAAAATCATCTAAAAGGTATATGTATTTGGATTCTAGCCTATCGCCGAATGAATCCGCGAATTTTTCCGGTCTCTAGCAATGACACTTGGAGCGCTGAGAGGCCAGGCAGTGAGAGCGCGAGACAATGTGCTGGATGCGGCACCGTGACGGTCAGGGGGAGGGGGGGGGGGGAGAGCGCCGCCGGCAAGTGGGTCAGCGGGCTGCAGCCAGCCACAGCCACAGCCACTGCCACAGCCACAGACACAGACACAGCCACGAGGCGACGCCTCACAGGGCCTCGAGTGCACCACTAACACATGGCGTGGTGTATCCTGCTGCCCCACTTACCAAGTGAATATATATATTTTAAAAATCATTTAACCGATGTTTTCCCGTTTTTCCCAAGTGGAGACATATCACTCCTCTTTTTACATAAAGAAACTTTACAAACGCACGCTCGCATACAAGCTTTTTTTTATTTCAACGAGGGGAAAGGAGAGAACGCCACACGACCCGGAACCACGCCCGTGAAGGCATCGTGGAAGTTACCGCTTCCTGTCGGAACGGCGTGCGCCCTTGACGCCTCACATACCCTGACTCTGGCCAGATCGGGCGGTACAGCAGAGAGTGCTCAGCCACCGGTGAAGCAACACTCCGGCCTCCGCGCTCAGTCATCGACACATCCGGGGATTCCCGCGAAATCGTTCACGAGTGAATGAATACACACAAGAATCCAGACCCGGATAAAACTGTTATAGCGGACCAAGAGTCCCAAGTACCCAATCCAACCTCGTGTTAGACTCTTCTGCCCAGACTATCACTCTTCTCTACACCAGGGCTGCCCAATCACAAGTAAGCCCAGGGCCGTATATGTGAGACAGATTTTGGGTTGAAGGGCCGCACATATAATACACGTTGTTTAATTTTTGGCTGATGACAATTTATATAAATGACAACGATGATAATTAAGGTTTTACTCTCTGGTTGTGTATTAAATAAAATAAATGCGGCAATAATAACATTTTTTTTTAAATATATACAAAAATTTAAAAATAATATGTTCTCCGAAAAAAATTCTTATCTACTAGTAAAATCGCAGGTACACCAACACAGCTAAAGTAGGAAACAAAAATATATTCAATGTGACCAGTAAAGTCGAACAGAATCATTTACCAGAGTAGGAATGTCCACACCTATATCTGTCGTAGCTAGCCGCAAAAGATGCAGCAGAGAAGAATCTGTGAGAGAACTCCTGTAGCTATTATTGATGTACTTCATGGCTGAGAAAACACTTTCGCACAAGTATGTGCTCCCAAACATTGATGTCATATTACGTCCAAAATCACACAAGTGGGGAATAAGTTTGAAGAATGCATCAGCTCCCTTTTCTGTTTTCGTTTGAAGAAATGCATCAGCTTGCAGGTCACACAGCTCAAGTTGTAAGTCTGCTGGTTGTTCTTGTACTGCTACTCCAAGTGGATTGTTAAAAAGCACAATACTGCTCTTAATTTTTTCGAAGTCTTGAAATCTTGTTTTAAACTCGGCCATGATGTTCTGAATATTTACACAGAACTCAGAAAAATCCAGTGCTTCATCATTTTCAATTTTCCCTGTTAGTTTCCTGCAACATGAAAAGTGTGTCAAGTCATTTTTCTCCAAAGCTGTTGAAAAAAAAATTATTCAACTATTGCGAAATCCATTTATGTGGCTTACTAATCTGACACCAAATGATCCTTGCCTTCAAGTTTCAAGTTGATTTCATTCAGATAACCAGTAATATCTGTCGATAACGCCAGTTGCCGAATAAAATCTGAGTTTCAGAGATCATTTTCCAGTTCTTTAGTGTCCGATGAAACAAAATGATGAAGAAATTCAGTAATTTCTTAATAAAAAAAAAAAAAAAAAAAAATACGCTCAAGGCGTATCATGTTAATCACCTTTAGCACTGTTTTCATAACTTCATTTTGTTTCACCGATTTTCCACCTTCCGGGTGAATGATGCAATGAAAAAAAGGGACAATTCACACCACTTTCTCTTAGAAGTCCTACCAAGCCATTCCTTTTTCCTACCATTGCTGGTAGTCTGTCACAATCACTGAACATTTGCCGAAACCACCGATTTTATCAACTGACTTTTTTACTGCTTCATAAATGTCACTCCTTGTTGCTGTTCCGTGAAGAGAACAAAGATCCAACAGTTCTTCTTTTGTAGAAAAATCTTCTCCAGTAACACGAACAAAAATGAGTGTTACTTTGTATTATATCAGACAAAGTTAATGCTACCCGTTCCCCCATTTCTGTAATCCTCCTTTGCACAGTTTGGTGTGAAAGGGGCACTGATTAAAATTTTTCTGCCATATTGGCATCCTTAAATGCCTTCGCCATCTCTACACCACACCTCTTAACAATATTACCACCAGAGAAAGGTTTTTTACCTTAGCAAGCTCAAGGGAAACTGCATATGATGCATGCAAAGCTAAGGATTGTGTCTTCGCTATTTTATCAAGCATAACTGTCTGTTGTTTGAGTTTCTTTTTGAGATCTTGATTCAACACAATTCGAGACTGTCCTTCGTATTTCTTATATTTTTCTTTACGCATCGTAATGTCTTTTCACATTACATTTCTTCGGCACTGACACTATTTGCATGCACACCAAACACTGCAGTTTTCCATTGTTGTTTTGCGGAAAACACTTAATATCTTTTTGTAATAAAAAATATCATGTTACATATAAATGAATAGGATATACAAAAAAATTCTGTTATGCCACACTACAAATATGACTACCAAACTAGAGTGAATAAATGTTCACTGGTTTGTTTGCATGATAACAGCTTATGCATTACTTCTCACCATAAATGTAGCTACAGAAATAATATTATGAAAGCTGCTATCTAGCGGACGGGTCTGAAACTACTTTCAAAAACTAGGTTTTAGTCTCGGTAATCAGAGTTTCTCCCCCCGTGGTCAGGCCTCGACCACTCTGGGCCCCTACATGACTCGCCGACGCGTGCCTGAACTGCTCTCTTATTGGCCGCGCCTTGGATGGAGAGGGGAGGAAGATGACCGAGGGGTGGGGGGAACACGCAACAAGAGGGAAGGGGGTCGGGTAGAAGCAATCCCGCTAGGCGACGAGAATATAACAATATACATATATGTGTTTGTATATATGCATGTACCTATTTACATAACATAATGTTAGTCATCTCTGCAACTTCACAGTAACAGAAATGAGTAGGTATCTGATTAAGTGCGGGGTTCAAACCTCGACAATAACTTTCAAATGCTTAACATAGACATGCCGCAGCATTTATGTAGTAGTTTAGCCTTTAACTGACTTTAGTATTTGTCGCACAATAATTTACATTTTTTCAAATGATTTAACCGACGGCCCGACTGCTGGGGCTCGCTCCAGGAGAGTTCCCTCGGTCCACTCAGTGCATAACCAGTAGGCATACCCTCAGAACAATGCAACATTGTTAAGTCATCTCAAAGAGCAACAATTGCCACGATTATTTTTGGATTCTTGGATTTTTTGACATTACTATAAACCCATACAACATCCTGTATAAAATATACGACATTGTAAAAGAAAAGTGTATAAATTAATACTTTTAATTATGCTTGTAACGTAAAATGCCATCATTTTAATTCAGGTTGAGCTGTCTACTTCATAGAAATAACTCACATATTTAGAACAAAAGCTTATAAAAATATTTTATTAAAATAAAAATAAAATTTAAAATTAAAAAAAAACTGCTGTTTGGTTGTTAAATTTTTTTGAAGTTATATTTCTTTAGGCGCGTTATGGAAAAATGAGAGTGTATTTGTACCAAGCGCACGCAAAGTAACGTGCAAGGGAATTTTCATAGGAAGATGGCGTATCCACGTGTTTGAACAAGGAACTAAAGGTATTCGTGTGCCAAATGAAATATATTTGGTAAACTAAAATAGTCATAGTAAAGAGTTGTTTTTAAAAAACCTAACAATCGTCACAAGCTATAGGAACATGGTTCATAACTCGGTGGTGGAAAATTTTGTTTACACTGCAGATTAATTTTTATTTATCATATTGCTATAATATTATTAAATACTTAGCTCAGTTCATTAATTAAAGTAATATTAAATGAATTACGTTTCGCATAGGTAAAAACTATCCTCTAATATCCTTTATTCTACAACCATCCTTTAATAATAATTCTTATTACATAGAAACCATATAGTCAAACATGTGCGGAAACTATTAAGTATTATTTTTTTAGAAGAACAGTAGCCTATTTTTCAAGGTTTTTTTTTTTCGTTTTTATTGTGTATTTATTGTGAATATTAGTAATAGAAAATGTGTTTATAATCTTATGGCAGTAAATCTATATAAGTTTCAATTAGAAATTTTATCAATTAGTGAATTAGGATAAACATTCACCATATTTACTGATTAAACTTAACTCAATTATTCTACTGAATAAAATAATTAATAATTTTTTGTTACAATAAATCCAGTTCACTGTCTTGAATAAAAAATAAGTATGGTGGCATTTTTTCAAAACTCCGCGACCCTGGAGAAACCCCCTAATGGCCTCCGCATGGGGAGCCCTAGTAAAGAAGCTTATTCCATTTTCAGAGCTAAATTTTAAACTATATAATGAAATCGCCCCGATAAAAGCGATAAAGACATGAAAAAATACTAAACCCCGGCTATGAACATGATTTTCGACAGTGAATTTTATTAAAATTAAACAGTTCATTTTATACATTTTCCTTTGTCGTCCGCCACAGATCACTTTTCCGTTCATTTCACGAAATTACACCCATTAAATGTCGTATGCCGAGAGCTAAGATGTTGCACATCAAATATCGACAGCATGAAATAAAAGTACTTACAAATAATTAATTATATTGTTATATATAATTTTTTAAATATTATACTTTAGTGATTGATGATGAATACTGGTCCATATAATTAAACACATTTATTTATTGTGAATATTAATGATACAAATAGTGCTTATAATTTTTTTAAATGGTATTTATATAAGTGAGATTATGTTCCCGTATGTACAAAGATGTCATCTGCTTGTAAGCTTCCATTGTCGTTGTCAGGGAGTGTCTGTGGAAGGTGTAGTAGTCTCCTGTGGGAGTGTTTGTGAGGTTATTTACGCGTTTGTATAATTTATTTTCATTATAAATTAATACATTATTATTTAATAAAAAATTTTAATAAAAAATATTTAATTAATAAAAAATTTTAAAAAAATAATAAAATAATATATGTATTCGTCATATCTTTGGATTTTCACTATAAATTAAAATTTACACTAATTTATGTTAATGTTGACTACTGAGTATTTATTTAAAGTTTTTTTGATTGAATTTATATTTTACTAACCATCCTTTTATTATTTTATTTATAATTATTATTTGCACGCAATATAAAAGTTAGTTTTTTTTATTACATCAATTCTAACGCGTGTGTTTAAGTTGTGAATATTGTGTTTTTCATGCAGATTCATGTTTCCATTTCAAAAGACAGATTAAAAACTAATTGTTTGTTTGAATCAATAATATATAAAAATAAACCACCAATTCTGAAAAAAGTGCGTTTTGAATTTATTTTTAAATACAATCTGGTTTAGTAACGTCTGAGAATCTCTTCACCTAACAATTGCTTTTCTCACTCCAAATTTCCGTCACATTTAGTTTCCTCGGCGTTGGAAATAGCACTCGGAATCTTCTGAAATAATTTTTTTTGAAGTCTACTTTAGAATCTGCAGCAGTACACGCCCTCACTTATTTGTTAACTTGCATGTATTTTTTTTTTTTCAAGCAGACTCTGGCTTTGTGCTCCTTAGCCACGTCATGATGGCACCTTTCTTCCCCTTCCCCCTACAAAATCAAAACATTTACCATCATAAAAATTCACCAGAGCGCGACCCCCTTTCCACGTGACCCTAGCCGTAAACACACAAACACCCCCCCCCCCCCAAAGAAAGTGCCTCGGCCAATCCCAGAGCGCTTCATGGACCAGCACGCGAGTCAACCTAGGGTTTGTAAATACGCTCCCCGGTTAGGCACGGGGCCACATGAGCCTGTGGTTGTTCCGCGTTCTTGGCATTATTCTTGATTCATTTCCCCGCGAATATGTTCCGATATCTCTCTTGCATTTGTTCCTGTCACAAGTCTTCTCACTAGACACTTACTAAACGTTATTTTCGATCTGTGAAAGGTCGCGTGAGTGATCCCATAAATCCTAGAGACTTGCGTGACTTCTTACCGCTATTAGATAACCTTTGGTAAACATCTGTTGAGACAATTGGACACAAAACAAAACATAAAATGAAAGAGATATATAGAGGTAAAAATACAGGAGAAGTCCTCAAATAATGTGTGTGGGAACCTGCCTTGAAAGCCTTCGATGAGACCGAGTTGCTGAACCAACAACTAGGCGATCGAATCACACTCAGGTCATTAAAGGCTTAAATGATATATTTCGATGACAGTAGTCTATGAACAGTTGACTGGTTGAAAGGAACACAATCATCACGCCTAGTCTGCAGTCCCGGTCTCTGGTGATCGCCGTAGGGCAGTTGCATTTCGCAGGCACACAGGCCGAGGCCGAGTTGTTGGAATTGTTGCTTTGTAGATTTATAATCCGTTGTTATTGGGAGCAGACGACTTCGTCGCATTAGCAAACGTGAAGTAGGAAGCTCAACCATGTGCTGTAGCAACACTGGATTACACATTGGCTTGCTTAAAACGAAACAGGCATATCTAACAGAATTCGGCGTGGGAATGCTCCCAACCAAGCCAACAATGGTTTCGACAATGTGAAAGTTGATTACTACAGATCAGGCCAGGAGACAGACTATTCATACGGAACATGCCAGAGGGAAGCAAAGAAACCCCCGCTGCGAACACACCGAGTTGTTGCTGTCGAGGAATTGAAGCAACTAGAGTTACTGAAGCATGAGCGTTACCTAATATTCTAGCCATACATGGTTTACGGACGACCTATCTGGTTGCAATAACTCCCAAAAGATAAGCTATTGTTCAGCTGTGAATCACGTTATTTTCTCCACTAAAATCACCTGCATTCACAAGAGGTTAAGGGCTCCGCCTACCCGGGCACACACATGGTGCGCAGAGCTTCAAAAAGAACAACGCGATTTCAAAACTATTCATGATATCCGAGTGGGGTCTGCTTACGAAAAGCATTTAAGAGTTCACGGAGGGCCGAAAAGTACTTTTGATTTTGGATTTAGTTTTTTAACTGTATTTTTAGAAGAGTTAACATGGCTAAAGCGCATTTTCGGGGTAATTTTTAGGCGTAAAACAACCGGTACAGATTCTTGAAAGAACTTAAGGGACTTGCATTACACCTTTATCTTCATTTCTCAGCAATATAATGTTAAGGTCACCGCTCAAATCTCACAGTTGTCCTGTGACGACGTGAAGACTGCGCGCCAGTCCAGAGGAGTCACCGCGCTAGAAGCACCAGCGAGCGTCGCGCTTATCATCCCGCCTCAGTAACACACATGCCCCTGACGAGGCGGGCCCTTGGGCTGGTGCCTACACCGGCCTCAATCTCTTCAACGTAATAGTATACAGCCATGTTTAAGGACGAATCTTCAACAAGTTGACGGAAGACTTTTTTTCCCCTTCAAAATCATGGCGTAACATGGCCCTCACAAGCAGGCGAGCTCAGGACCAGACCAGACCCCTGCTGCTCCGAGTGAACAAGGCGGTCCCCGAGAAAACATTGCGGAAAATGCCACAGGATACGAAGCATCGGCTACCACTGTCGTGTCCGGATTAAGTGGAGGCTGTTTCCACGATTCACTGTGACAGACGTGAATCTTCCACAGTGACGGTTTAGTTCAGACATTGGATACTTGTTTCTTCAGGAATTACGGGCGGATTAAATTCATTGTTTAATACAGTTTTTTAGTCATGATTAATTAATGCGGGTGCAGGAACAGTTTAAATTTGAGCAGCCAAAATACCTTAACTTCTATGGAGGAGTTAACGGGTTTTTATTTTAATAACAGATTGAAACCAGATTTTTTTTTTTGTTTCGAATCACAGTAAGACACTCAGCCAACCACAGTAAAGCCGGGCGCAAACGGAATGAGAGACGCACGACGCGACATTTCGTCTGATAGAAGTTGAATTTCGTGTATTTACGTAAAAGCAATGCACACAGAATCAGACGCGACCCGACGCCTCAAATAATGTTGCGATCAGACACGAGGCGACAACATCGAATGTTAGCTCAAACTTCGTCGCGAGCGGACTGTGTGATGGCTGCATTGTTCTGCGCGTGCGCGAGGATAAAATACTTGTCATCAAAGGCATGCCGCAATTTGCATACCCTTACTTTCTATATGGTAATGTGCTTGTAGCTACATTATCAAATGCTGTTTTTCATTGTTACTTTAATTTGAATAATTATTCACTTGTTAAGTATTTTAAATTATTTTTATTATGAAGCTGAATGCCGATCATGTCTAAAGTGGCATGGATAAAAAACACATAAACACTAAAATAGCATCTACGTACACACGGATGGCACAACTGTATCCGCTGCTTGAAACTAACAGTGCTCTATCCCAGCAAAATTGTACCCTACTGTACAAAACCTGTCTGTGTTAAGCCAATTATGACTTACGCAGCCCCAGCATGGGGCAGACTACAAATAGCGCAGAACAGAGCTACCCGGCAACCATCAAGCTAGTCACACACTTTTACAAACAAATATCGCTGCACGAAAACCCATTCATTCGTGCACTCGGGCAGTACGACGCAGCACAAGAGGCCGAATTACCTACTGGTGTCCGCACCCCCTTAAGAGGCCGTGTCACAAATTTGCGCTCCTATCTATATCAATGTTATTTTAAAAGGCAGTTTTTCTCAAAGTCTATAAGAGGTAGGGGCCGGAAATTTTGCCTACTGAAAGTATACAATACATTTAACATAACCGCTTTTTTCAAATTTAGTTATCATATCATATATTATTTCTGTGATGAAAATAATATTATCAATATTTTGATTTGTCCAGATACATTGAAATTTTGCTTATATTTATAATTATTTAGCAAAAACTGAAAACGCCATTGAAATGTATTGCACATTACCTTCCGATCAGTGTCTTCATGATCATGATGGGTTTATAAACCTGGGTGTAATCAAGTCTTTAACAATTACATGACAACATTTATACTTAATAATTTGGAGATATGCCTTTTCTATCCTCAGCCCCTGAGCTTTTACTATCTGGTCTGGCGACGGACCTGACACTCTTCAACCACCCCAGGGGTCTCCGATTGCACATCTTATCAAAAAAAAAAAAAAGCTGTTCGTTCATTTGTTTTTGTGTTCGAGCGAAGGTTTACTTCTCCATAAGTGCCACAGACTTCACACATTTATGCCAAGGGAATATTCCGCTGATGTGACGCTATACGAATGTATTATTCGCGACCATACAAATTTTTTGTTTGTCATCGGGAAAATGACGCCGCAGTTTGATTTTTTGTGGTGATATAAAATAAATTTTCTTGCTAGGGAATGTTCATTTTGAATTGAGCATTTTTAAATGTCAGCGTAGAATATGCTTATCTGCCCATTTTGTTTCTTTCCATAATAATGAGTAAAGTTAACATTGTCATAGACATTTTATTATATTCGTTTGCCGTCCAAGTACAAATGTCACACTATATCGCACGTAATTCTATTTTTTACTAATTTGTTAGTTGTCATTTTATTTAAGTTATAAATAACAGTAATAAAAATTATTACTTAATAGTCCAGAATAGAGATTGAGTTATTATTCATTTAATAGGAGTTTAAAATATGGTACTACATACATATTTATATTATCTTGTTGTCTTCTTTGTAACTTTACTGGAAGAATGGCATTTGGTATGTATGTTAACTCACAATGAAAATACTTCAGAAGTACTCAATTAACAGTGAACAACCTAGGGCCTATACTAATTTCATTATGTTCATGAAATATAATTGATATTACTAATAATGAACTGTATGTGTTTTGCGTAGAGATATCGTACGAACTGTATGTGGTACAGACCAACATTAGCTAAGACTCTGTAAATAAGTAATTTCAGTTAATGTGTAGAGAATATTAAAAGTTAGAAATAATGATATATATATATATATAAAACAATGCAGAGTAATCAGCATAAAAATAGAAGTTGTTTTTACGTAGCGCCTACTGGAATGTATATTTTGTGTTGAATTATGTGGTATGATTAGTATTCTCTTATTGTAAGATGTGTTTTGTTAAAATCTTATAAAACATCACTTACTGTTGAAGGATTTTCATTTTTTTTTGTGATGATCTTACTTAAACAAGTTTTAATTATATTACACATGTATATTTTAAAAGCATTTTAATGTATACTTATAGAATTGTAATAGGCTTTATACGGACTCTCACGATGCATGTGAGCATCTATAATTAATAGAGACCGGAAAAATTCGCGGATTCATTCGGCGATAGGCTAGAAGTCAAATACATATACCTTTTAGATGATTTTGCTATTGGCTTACTGTTCATCTGGACGAATCTCAACCAATTATAAAACACCAACCAAAGAAGGATCGAATCACAGACAAACAAGCTGAGACGACTAACAAGTCAGCAGCAAATGAACTGCCGTTATTTGCCCGAGTGTACAGGGGAATGTGCAGTCTATCCTGAAGGCCGTCGAAACCGCGAATTTTTCCGGTCCCTAATCTACATCAATATTATGGCCGTTTCACAAGATCAAATATTTATTGAATTCAATCTGTTGCATTCATTGTACATGATTTTCGATATGTACATTGAATTCAATACAAATTGAAGATGTTACTCAACTAAGCTTATTCTTATTAACTTATAAGTATTTTGTTTGTTCAGTACATAAAAGTAAAAGATTCGTTATTATTTAAATAATGAGCATCTTTAAGCAATAACGTTTTCAAAATATTTACATAAACATAATGGAATATATTTTTTAAATACTTTATATCTACGATCACATCAACGGCAGTATTATGTAATCAATGAGGTAATGAAATATCCTGAAAGGATATTTTCTTCTCTGTAAAGTAAATTTGTAATGCAGCCCTCTTAATGTTAGTCTTGTGAGTTATTTCGTCTTCTAATATGCTACAGCAATGTATAAAATTAAGTTTTGTTAGTGTTTTAGTCTTGTGTAATGTGATAAATTCAATATTTTTTTTGTATGTTCGTATTCATAAAGGTAGGCTACATATCGTATTAAGATAAATAGTAATATTTGTAAATTTAAATTCTTTGAAACAACGTCGATAAGAGGTTCACCTACCTCTGTTAAACTGTATGATGGTGCATTGTAAAAAATTAGGTAGTCTGACTTAAGTGAGATTGTATTTAGATTGTGTGTGATGCATATGCAATATCTAAGCATATGCATTTATGTTATTATCCTTTTAAAACGTTACATGATGAATTTCGTTGACTTTTTAATGTCAACTAACATTATTTTTCACGGACTATTACATCCAGATAAAGAATAATTACCACATGTTTGAAGATTAATTGTATTCCGATACGTTTAAAGTATTAAAATTTTTAGTTTTAGTTTTAGATACGACTCATACTACATTTGTTAAAGTGAGGTTTCTTGATTCTGAATCCCTGCATCTGCAATTTCCTAGTGAGCCGCCGGTCAGATTGTCATCCTCTCAGATTGTCGAGGAACCAGATACATTTTTCGTCGAGTAAACTCGAGCTGTCAACCTTCCCACTAATCCTGTGATAAGGGTATAGTAGCTTTATCACGCGCTGCGGCTACAGTTCCTTCGGTTGAAAAAGCCACTAAATCTCACTGTTAAAAGAGAGAACTTCTAGAGCAGAATATTGGAAATAAACATTTACTGACACGGCCTCTTAATTACACTAGGTGCACTCACGAAACAAGCGCCTTGCACACACACACAACAACATGGCGCACTACGAAATAACAACCTGCAAACCTAACGAAACACCCGAGAAACTGCTCTCGGCTATTATTTTAGTCTGTACAAACCATAAAACCGCAGCCCCAGCTGCGGAAATTTTCTCATCTACAAGGCAACATCCCTGCTTCGCCAGAATTTCAAGTTTATTTTAACCGGACTAATATCCTACAAAATTTGGCGAAAAGAAAATTGTGCTGCGGCGATTTCCAATCGAAACAGTTTTCCGACCGTCCGCAACACTGCACGACCTCACCCGACTTCCGTCGTCAGCCGCGAGGGAGCAGTGGGGGCAACAATGCCCCGAGGGAACATGGAGAGACGCGTCTGCACTAGACTTTCCCGACCTGAGTAAACATACTTAAGAATCTAAATAAATAAAAATTATAATTCTTCTATAATAACCTGTGAGGACGACAGCCACAGTGCGTGCCCACACAACGCAGCACTGCCCCTCACTTCTCGTCGCCACCCGAGTGTTTCAGTGTCATTGCAATTAATAATATCCCTTTAAGTGTCTAAATTAACGGCTTTCGCCCCACCCCCAATTGCCAGAGGACCCCAGCTGACACGCAACGAATGCTTGGGAATCCTTCTTTTCACAGACGAGAGAGACAAACGTCAGATCGTGCATCTTCGGTTTTTTTTTGTTCATTGTAAATAAATATGGCGGTGTTGATAAAAGGATACTAATGGTCAATTAGGTTAGGTTAGCTACATTATAAATACTTTAAAACATTGTGGACGGTTGATTTGGTTAGGATAGCTACATAAAAGATACGGAAAAAAGCATGAAATTCGGGTTTTGGCTCTTTCGTCTGTGAAAAGAAGGCTTCCCAATGCCAGACCCGATGCCAAATACACCAACCCACAACTACTGGCCTCGCACACTCGGAGCAGACAGATCGAACAGGATGCCCACACACATCCTTTCGTGTTACATTTACGTGTGTCTTAACGTCGGTTACGTCCAGGACTCATCTACTTCACTTCAGACGCACCAGTCGCCCCACAGGCCACCGAGCCTCTACGTACGGTCTGACGATGAACATCATCGCAAGAGCTCTACCCTCTGAACCTCCCAGCACACTCAAATGTCACACGATGCGCTGACTTTGCTGCATTGCTGCAGTCGGGCTAAAGGTTTCCTTTCGAGTAATTTGTTCACTGCAACCAACCAAGTCTTGCTATACCCCAACAGGCAACCCCAACAGGGACGTCATTGGCAGCCCCTGGTGTCTGATTATCAGCGCTCGGACGCACGCGCATTCCTAATGGAGGGAGGGGAACAGCTACCGACGATTATTTTACCGTACTACCTTCCACCTGGCGTGGATTAACAAACTCCATTAAAATCATTCCCAATTTGGTTAATAGGGCCCACAAACACTTCAGCTGTGTGGGACTGCCTTCTCCGAATAGCTATTAAAAAAAACCATGACGTCAGAGGTTTACGTGGACCATTCGAAGGTACACGATTTGGAACATCCCTATTGTAGAGGGGCCTAAGTCGTTCGGCGGCTAAATTACGGATGTACGGCACATCCCACAAACCGCTTCATTAGTGCACAATATAAAATGTAAGTATTTAATTATTCGGCAAATGCAAACTGATTGTCTGCAGTATCAGAAAATACCTTAAGTGTAACTAGATAAGTATCGGAACATTTCAATATGATAAAAAAGTGCTGTCCACATCTCGATGAACGCAATTACCGCAGGTTGGTCATCTGAGTGCGCAGCCATTCTGCATGTCAGGTAAGAACACGTAAATATTCACACTTCTCCCTAGAAACGAAATATTTAATTTCCAATTCGTGTTTGCGACAACATAGCACTTCAGAATTTAAGAAAAACCCTCGATGAAATCTCAAATTGATCAATGACCCTGAAAAACACCTAAATAAAATTGTATACTAATTTAATATTATGAAAATACGATACCTACCTGGAAGGAAAACAAATCTTTTCCATACCCAATTGAGAAACTATTATAAATACATAAGGGTAGTTTTTAATTAAAAATGAATATAAAATTATATAGTTACTACACTCAATCTTAACAATAAAAATAACGTTTGCGTCCTACAGAGATATTACGCCACGTCTATTACAGCAGAACACCTACACAAATAGGAGAAATCACTTGTACTAAACATTAATACTTAGAATTTACGGTACAGGGTACACAGTATTTGTAATATATACATTATAAATTTAAGTTGAAATAATATTGTTTGTAAACGTGGAGACTGAATTCGCTATACAGGATAATCCACTTACCTGGTGGCAGTGGAGACAGCGGGATAGGAGTCACATTCCCAGCCAGGTGTTGGGTCACAAGCACCACACATATCGTCCGTATAAGCATCGCGGGGCAATAAAAACGCGCGATCTCACACCATCATCCCCTGACAGATCCACACTCGGTATTATCATTTGCATTAGCTTCCCGTGTCAACATTTACCAGTGAAAACGCCATCCTCACTTCCTATGCGGATCGCTCTAGCACCTCTACTGACGTGACGACATCCGATTTTCAACGCGCAAGCCGCCTCATCTCTTGTGTCAGTAGCTAACGGGAATAAGAAAATAACTCCAGCTCCAGTGACTACCAGATGCTGCCATCTACAGTCACGAAACAGAACCCACACGACGCACCAACGATCGATGGGCGAACTGAGGTTTAATCGATGGTAATATATCGATAGACATACGCTGTATAATGGTAGAGAAAATTATGGTAGGAGTAACATCGCTTTTTCTAAAAGAGTAAAAGACATATGTCCAAAATATCATTCACTTTCAACAGGAGATATATTCATTCGATTTAAAAGTATTTATAACTTTAAGTTAAACATTCTACTGACTTTAAATATTTTGAAAGCTATTAACTATTCCTTATGATGACCTGGATCACGCATCATACTGTCATTAATGTAATTCCTGGTATAGGTACTGTCACGCTCTTAAACTTTCGCTTAAGTACCTGTCACACTGTCAAATTTTCGCTTCCAACACGTTCCAATATGTTGTGTCAAATAAAATTAGAAGGTTATTTCGTCAAAGAAAACTTCAATAGCGCAGCCATGTTTGTTGACAAGTTGGGTGGATCCAGTTTGCGTCAAATATTTTGCATAAAATATGGGATCTAAAATAAGTTGGAAGCGATCGGCCAAACAAAATTTTGCCTAGCGAAAACTTTCCTTTTCTACGATTCTTTAAAATGGCGATGAGCAATTTTGCCAATTGAAGAGGTTAACAAAGTTAAATACCTAACTAAAATAATGTTCATATATAAATGTCGGATGCGAAAACATTATATGTGTAAAAATGAAATTATGTGTTTAAAACTTTAAAAAATGTCTGAAAATTTATTTCATTATGTAACGAATATGGTTGTGATTTAAATTTATTCTGTTCTAACTTATATTAGCTTAAAATTGAAAAATTTGAGACAAAAAATAAACTTTGATTGTGTGAGATGATATTAAACATTATGTGAAGTTATATGGCCGAATTTATTTGATGGAAAAATTAAAAACCATTTTCCTTACAATATTATCTTTAAACTCTATTGTCAAATATATTTGGAGACAGATGTTTGACTGTGTGACATGGCCCTTGAGACATGAAATACAAAATTAAAAGCAAAAAATGTTACTAAAACCAACTTTAAGAGTTTATTTGACGCCATCGTCGGTGCTCCCTCTGGGAGCACAGGCCGTTATGTGTCCTCAACACCTGATCAGTGCCGCGCCTCGAACGCGCCCGTGCGTGCAATGTAGTGCAGTGCCCCGAACGGCGTGACGTCAGTCACGGCCCCCTACGTGTGCAAAGCGCCCGGCCGGGTGTGGCACTGCGCAACTAAATAATTTGTTCATGCATTCGATAAAACAAACAAAAACTAATACTTGTAAGATAACTAATAATTAATGTAATTCAATAATCATTTTGTAAATTGGTATCATTCACAAAACTGGCCGAAATCATCTTCCCGCACTCCGCAGTTACCCGCTGAATTTCCCCCCTCCCTGGCCGAGGTGGCCAGGGAGGTTAGTCAGTCGCCATCCAGCACTCGCCAGGGCCGGCAGACCGCGCCCGGGGAGCTCTCAACTTTCGCGCCAACTTCACCATTCACTGCAATAGGTAATTATAGTCAAACCGTTTAACTCAGCTCCCCGGTCAACCCGAATCGGCCGTTCGAGATTTCGTACGGTCCTTCAATATAATGTGTAGCCCGACACCGGGCTTTTCGTGTGCTATGTAATTAATTAGGTGACCCTCCGTGGCACCTGCACCTCACGCTAGTGAAATCCCACATCGGGAATTAGTTCATCGCCCACGCGGGGCGGCACTACGCCAAATGCGAACTTAAGTTTTCAGCCGAGTCATTAACTGGGACGTGCCACGGTCGCGGGTGCGATATCCTGCCGGATTCCGCCGCGCCCGTACCCATCATAACGTGGCCCTAGCCACCGCGCGGAGTAGCCGCCATTGTGTAACCACCTGTGTGGGACACCCGGACCTGGTCCGAACCCGGGACTAACCACAGCGACTGTAGTGTAGTGTTTTGTATTAAGTAATGTTGTATGACCAGTCGTCCACGTATTTCACGTTGTGTTCCGCAAACTTTCACGTAGGTAGGAACAGACTTACCGCTCACCCGAGCATCCAACTCGCAACTCGCCGGGAACAACCCCTATTAACGTACTAGTCACCGGGTTACTGTGTGGCCGTAATAAGTACCGCCAATAGAGGGTGGCGTGCGTGGAGCATAGGTCGACGATGAAGCGGCCAGTCGCGTGAGCGTGTCAAGTGTAAAGTGTGCGACGGAATAAACCTGTTAAAAGTACGTGTGTGTTTTTATTAATACGTCGTCCTGGGAGGCCATAACAGCCCGGGGAGCCCTTTGCCGACGCGTCCCTGCCTGCAGCCACGAGGCCAGGAACCCCGCCCTTGAGATCAAAATTAATCAAAACATTTCTAATTCACACAAAATTCAAATCAGGCAGCGGGGACGGCGTCATATTATATAGTTAAATTATAATACATTATTAAAATAGATTATACAATTTAGTGTAAAATCAAGAACATTTTTATAGAACTAAATGGTAGTTACTTTGACGCCGTCCCCGTTGCCTGCCCTGAAAAGATGATAATTAAATTACGTGAAAGGAAATTTGGTCTCGAGGGCGGGGTTCTTTGCCTCGTGGCTGCAGGCAGGGACGCGTCTATGAATGGCCCCCCGGGTTGTTAAGGCCACCCAGGACGCCGTGCTATTAAAATGACACACGTGAATTTAACTGATTTATTAGGGAAGCACACGTTACAATACTTCACTTCGCATAAGGCACTTTCACCTGACTGGCAGTATCATCGTCGACCTCCACTCCGCCCACATGGCCCTCGAATGGCGGTACTGGTTAGCGTCTGACGGTATTCCGGGAGACTACCACATCGAGGGGTGCAGGCTACCCTGAGAGCTACGGTGACGATGATTCGAGTGAGTGGCAAGGCTAGTGCTTAGCACGTGGCAGTCTGTATGGTGCGTAACACAGAAGGTACCCTAATAACTGAATAGTGAATTACACATAACACTGAAATTGACACGTACGTAAGATTGATGGCGAACACTAACATTAACACGGAAATCTAACACTAAAGTCACTGCGAGCAAGTCCCGGGCTCGGGGTAGTTTCAGGCCCCTGCTCAGAGAAATTACGTAAATCGAGACTCGTCCTCGTGGTGGCGTGGGCCACGTAAAGCTGGGTACGGGCGCGGCGGCTACGTGGTATCTCAACCGCGACCGTAGCACGTCCCAGGGAATGATGCGTTCTCAAGTTCAGTTTCGTGTTAGCCACAATGCCGCCCTGCGTGGGCAATGTACAAGTTCTCCGTAGAGAGTTAAAAAAGCGTGGAGCGCAGGCACCTCGGCGGGCTGCCTAAAAACACTACCATTTACGTATACCACGTGAAAGACTCGTAGTCGAGTCGCACATTTTAGTTAAGGACCGTACGATACATCGTATGGCCGGTTAGGGCCGACCGTGGAGCTGACGAAAGAAGATCAGAAATATTACCGATGGACATTGCATGTGGAAACTGGCGCGAAAGTTGGATGCTACCCGTGCGCGGGGCTGCAGTTCCTGGTGAGTGCTGGAAGGCTACTGACGACTCTCCCTGGCAACCGGGCCAGGGAGGGGAGGAAAACACGCGGGAAAACGACGGAGCACGGGAAGATGATGCCGGCCAGTTTTGTGAACGGAAATAGTTTACAATATCATTAATTAATTAACAAGAATTATTAGGCTTATTAAAAGTTTTAGTTTGTGTTTGTTATTTGAATTACATATGCACTGGATTCCTTATGCGCATCGCCACACCCAGCCGGGCGCTTTGTACACCTAGCCGGCCGTGACTGACGTCATGCTGTTCGAGGCACTGCACTATGCTACACGCACGGGCGTGTTCGTCGCACTGACACTGGTTCACATAATGGCCTGTGCTCTCAGAGGGAGCACCGATGGCGGCATCAACTATTATAAAGGTAGTGATGCCGTCCCCACTACCTCCATTGATTTTTACGTGATTGTTATATGGTTTGTGATCTCAGGGTAGGTTCGGCCTTGTGGCTAGAGGTAGGGGATAACGCAGAAGGGCCCCCCGAGCTATTATGGCCACTCGGGATGCCTGAAGAAGAACATCAAATTACTGATTGACGCATGATGAATTTATTATGGCACAGCCCTATACATAATGCTGCCCGTCCTGGCCGTAACGGTTGTCCCGAATTGAATAGTCACACGCGCAACCACTTTCTCAGTGGTGTCTCACGATTTTACTACGCGTGAAGGACATATTCTTGCACATGATTCGATGGTTACAGAATAAACCCTAATCTGACATATTATACCCTGACGAATAAAACACTTCACTATTACACATTACGTATTACACTGGGCTAATGACACATAGGCCCGTAACTCCAGCGACTCTACCTGACTCTTAGACTTGTCCCATATATTGACTCGTTAGTAAGTTTGGTGGCACGATACCGTGCGGCGGTTACAGAATAAACCCTAATATGACATATTGTACCCTGACGAATAAAACACTTCACTATTACATATTACTGACATCGTACGGCCGAAGGCCACCCCAAAGCCCGACCTGCACCCGCCAGTACTCGGCTCCGCTAACGGAAAGCACCCCTAGCCATGGCCCACCTGAGTCAAGTGAGTGGACCGCAGCCCAAGGTAGAGAATAGCGAACCATTTTTAATTATGCATGCAACGCAATCCCCGTGCCTATAAAATCCCCCACATAATAATACAGTAAGCAGAAACAAACAAAAGCCCCTAATTAATAAAGTGCGACGTAGGAGTGCCCGGGTCACTCACGTGTAGTTTTCTACTAAAACAGCTGTGAGTGCAACCCTTGCGGCCTTCAGCCTAAATTCAGTAGTGAAACGTGTGACGTAATTCAAACCACCCCAAATTAGCATTATCGTTCGCCACTGGAGTAGTTTTCAAGAAACAGACAGTCTCCAGCTTGACTCTAATATTCAAACTTATTTTAGACAAACTTATTAAATGTCAATTCTATAACATATATAGATATTAAATTAATCATTATGTTTTATTATGTGAATTTAGAGCCACTTAAATTTAGTTAATTATATAGATTTTTACGAATAACGGAACTTTAGAAACTCTGGCGCGACAGGGAGCTCACCTCTCCCCTCGCGCCAGGGCTGCACGCCAGTACAGCTCGACTCGCGGACCGGGACGGACGCACGTCCCACGGGGAGCCAGCATTTCTTTGTTTCACTGAACGTCCATCTGGTAATTATAGTCACAACCAAAACCTTTTTTTAAATACTCCCCGTGTGCGCCTGGTCTTTTTCCGGTGTAGGGCCTAACCCAGCCACGTCAATTTAACACGCCCCACACAAAGCATTACGTGGGGCCGTGCAGCATACGGTACGGGCCGTCTCCCGCCACCCCAGAACTTTATTTAATCGCCCAGTGCACAGGCACAGGCTACATTCAGGCTCAAACGTATTTTTAATTTAGTAGCGAGCCGCGGTCCGCACAGGTGGGCCCGCGCGTCGCAAGTTACAGATTACGAGATTAGCCGATGCTAATCGAACGCTCTCCCTCGACTGCAACTGGCGTGAGGACTTAAGTAAACGCACGTAGAGGCACGCAGGTGTCCCTCTCTGATAACGTGTGCAGTGTAATCGTGTACGTAAAAGCACCACAGAGTGCCGTTTTATCAAGTGTAATTGTAATAATAGTGTAATCAAAACTTCTACGTGTTCCGACGCCTCATTGGCAGTCATGTACCGCCGAGTAAACCTCGCGCCCAATGTAACGAACCAGTGTCAATCATGAACAATAAAAAGTCCACCCCGCACCCCCCGTGCTCGACGTGCGACCCGTAGAACAACCAGAACAGTGTATGTAAATTAACCTAAACAACCCAACCTAATCAGGAAACAAATTCCATCACCGCCGACGGTTCTAGCGGACCACGCTGGGGCAACGAACCCACGACCATCACACGGTTAGACACCGAGCTAGCCTGGCGCCCTCCCGGAACAGAAATCTCTAAGAAAGCCAGCCACCCCGCTAGGACCTGCGCCCGATCTCGAAAACGAGACCGCGGTGACGGCATTACGTATTACACTGGGCTAATGACACGTAGGCCCGTAACTCTGGCGACTCTACCTGACTCTTAGACTTGTCCCAGATATTGACTCGTTAGTAAATTTGGTGGCATGTGTCGCCTACTGGCTGCCCCGTGCGGGCTGAAACTATTTAGCCGGTTGGCTAGGTTGTTGCGTGAAGCACCGACGTGACTTCTCGTAGATTCCCCACAGTACTTACGTATAATGCTGAACACTTGTCTTGGAGCACTGAATAATTTAAGTGAAATACCACATGGTAAATTGAGGCCGACCACGGAACTGAACGAAAAAGATTGAGAAGGATTACGACTATTGAAACTACATGTCGGTGAAAACAAAAGTTGCTGGTTCCGTGTTGCGCGGAAGCTGCCGGCCTCTCCGAGCTCCAGAAGGACACTGCCGCTTACACCGCGCGTGACCCCCCTCCTCCGCCGGCCCTCTCCCGGAAACGTTTGATTTTCGCGGGAAACTGAACCGGCCAGGTTCGGGACAAGGCGCACAGTGAAACATAATTTTTGAGAGGACTGAAATATTAAATGATGAAAATAATGTCTTATAAAAACCTGTGGAAAATATACATAGTTACATTTGTTGTAGTTCGGCGGAGGGATATGCCACACCCGGCAGGATCCTTCCGCCGACGTAGCACTTGTTGCCTGGCGTTCGCCTCGTTACACGATCTACACTTTGGTGCGCGCACGAGTGTGTTCGGTGCACACGCCTTTGCGAGACGTTGATGAGGCATAGCGGTCTATGCGACATAGAGGAGCATTGGCGGTCGGCGTCAGTAGATAACATTTCTCTCTGTGCAGAAGAGATTTATCGGCGATAAAATAAATTAAAAAACTTATAAACTGAGGGAAATATATTACATATCTAAAAAAAATGTTAAGATTTACTCATCACATATTTAACCGATTTTAAAAAAAATTTGCTGCTTGCTTTGTAGTGATTCGAAATATTTTATATTTTTATTGAGCTAAGTAAAAGTATTAATAAAATTAGAAAACGAAATATTCCTGTAAATAAATAAGATAAATTGTTAATTCTTTAATGTTTTTGAAACTCTATAGTTTTTTTTTACAATATTAAATGTCAAGATGGCTATAATGCTATGTTGCCATGCAAGGTATTTGCCATTACTTCTAACTTTAACCTCATAAAATTATTTACACTTTAATTTTTTACTCGAACCAATAAAATGAATGACGAATTAATATTTTAAGATGTTTATAAGGCCCATGTTACACTGTCAAATATTTGTCAACAATATATTTGACAAAGTTCAGGGGGTAATATTGGACGGAAAATAGTTTCCAACTTTCTCCAACAAATATATTTGGACAGATAACCTCAAATATAATTTTAATCATGTCACACCATCAAAGTTTATTTCTGGTCAGAGGTATTTCAAATTTTTAATTTTTATTACAACTTTGAAATATAATAATGCATCACAGTGTTGGATAAAATGTTAGAACTTGTGCACTTTTTTTTTAAATGTATAACGCTAATTCACAATAATAGTCGCTGTATAATGAAATAAATAGTCAGTGGTTTTAAAAAGTTTTAGAATCATAATTGCCTTTTCACAATTTTTTTTCCTAGACGACATTATTATCAACATGACATTTCTCTTTTAAAACCAATCGTTCATGCATTCTTCGCCATTTTAAAGATTCGTTGTGTCGGAAACATGTCATTTCCAATTTTGCTACACACAATTTCGATTGGCAGATTCCATCCTACATTCAATATAATATTTTGAAACCCATTCTGAATTCAAAATATTTTATGAAAACTCACGTCATCCAACTTGCCAAACATACATGATTACGCTAATGACGTTTTCGTTGACGTCATAGCCATCCAACCTTATTTGAAACAACATATTGGAAGGTGTTGGAAACGAACATTTGACAGTGTGACAAAGCCTTAAAGCTTAAATGGTCATACAGATAGATCGTAACTACAAAATTAAGTTTTAATAAATTAGTAATTGCAGTTAATTTGTACGATAGGAATTACATTTAAAAAATGACTACCTTATTGAATTTTTTTTTTTAAGTTTTAAATAATATAAATTAAAAAAACTTGTTCCACCGGCAAACTGGGAAGTCCATTGTTGACTGAAAACCAGGTAGCCTCCGAAGTTCATGTAAAATATACTCCTTGATATTTTTTAAAGTAATATTTCGAAGAAAGAATACCTATTGAAGCAGTTTCCACGGTGCAAACTTACATAATTTTTTTAATATAATTTTTCATACACAAAAACACACACTAGTGAGTGAGTGTTTTTTTTTCCCCTGCTGTTTTAAGTGATGTAAGTATTTTCAGCCACCTGCCAGGCAGTTGGTGTCACTCCAGTTCAGTTTTGCTGTTTATTACAATTAATGATTCAGTAATGTCAGTACCACTTCAGTAGTGTATGGTGATCAGTGGCGCAGCCTGCGGGGTGGTGGGGGGGGGGGGGGGGTTAGGTGTTCAACCCCCCCCCCCCATAGCACCAAATCTTTAATAAATTTCTTATTCATCACTAAAACAAATTTCATATTATAATTAATAAAAATTTTACCATTACAATATTTAAATTTAAGAATCGAAAACTGCTAAAATGGCACTATTTTACACCTTAAAACCCAAAGTTTCCCAGTGGAGGACCCCCGGACCCCCCGCTTTAATACAGGGGGGCCATGCTTCTTAACACCCCCCCATACACAAATCCTGGCTACGCCACTGATGGAGATTACACTTTACTAAATTATCTAAGCTACTAGAACATACAACCAAGATGTCCATGCAAATCTGTAATAAAATTTCCTGGCTTTACCCTGACTTACCTGACCAATCTGGGATGGCTGCATATGTTGACAAGCACCGTGCAGGGTAGAAAGTAGGGATGGGTAGTTCGCGAACTACCAGTTCATTTGGAACTGTTCTGACGAGCGAATTAGGTGACTAGTTCGCTGTTACCAAAAACAATCGTTCTTTCGTTCTTTGCGTGTCTCTCTTCTCCTACTTTGTTTGGTCCTTACTGCGCATGCGCAAACGATTAACCCCCCCCCCCCCCCCCCCCAGCCAACCACTGTCACCCAATATGCCACGTCTTTCTTTCTTGCTTTCTTCCCTCTCTTACGTTTGTTCTTTATTTTGTCTCATCTCCCCCCTTACCATCATTATTTCCCCATCGCTTCGTCAGTTCCAAGCAGAGACGTTCCAAGTACTCATCTGAACTACGAAGACCGAAGAGAAAGGGAGTACATATACACACTGAACTAGCTAGTTCAAAGACATAGATAGTTCACACAGTAAGTTAGGCTGTCGGTCATTATTTTCGTTTTGTTCTTTCTTGCGCAATGATGTATCGTGAACTCTAAATTTTTATCTAATATTCTTTAGACATTTACATTACATATTGGCATTAAAAAACGTGTCACATAAATAAGTGTAATTACGTTAAATTTCAGATAGCCTATACAATCTGAAATTAAACTTTAATAACACATAGACCACACATTACAAAACTACACTAAAATTTAAAGAAACATAATAAAACTTATCTAATACGAAAAAAATCAGCTTAGGTTGTCACAGATGAGAAAACACTCCTACCATTATTTTGTTTTGTACACATGTGAAAATAAGCACTTTACTCGCAGAAAATAAATTAATACACATTCAAAAATGTAAGAAGTGTGTGAAAGAAAAACAATATGATAGTCGCTCATTTGTAATGGGAGATATTGTTTACAAGCATCGGATTACTGTGTGCCTCTTTTATTTATAGAAAAAGAAATGCCCATAAAACAAAAAGTCTGTAACGATTGTGTTGGTGTCATGTATGGAATATTTTGTTTAAACATTGGAAACCGCAATACAGTCCGCGACCGATGTAGTTCAATAGAACGGTTCCTAAAGAACTAGTCTTTGAAGTGACTAGTTCCGAACGAACTAGTTCTTTCCAAAGAACTATATTTCCCATCCCTAGTAGAAAGTGAGTTATGTGTACTCTCTGATAAAAAGGTTTATACCTCTTTCTTTTTGTTCTCTGGTTTTTATAATTCACACTCACTGTACTGCAACACTAATCTGAGTTTAGAACAGCTCCACAAAAGCAATATACCAGCACCACTCAACTTACCACATACCGTACACGAAAGTATTGTTTCCGTTGCTATTCACACAAGTTCCAGGAATGCTGCAGAACAGTGCCTCAATGCCAGTGGCGTAGCTAAGGTGACTGGCGCCCCCTCTTGGATTAAAAAAGAAGGGGGGAGGGTTCAGTAACTGCAAAACCTTCGTGGCGACCCCCCCCCCCCCCCCTTCGACAGCGCCCCTGGCGGGGGCCATTCCTGCCACCCGCTTGCTACGCCACTGATCACTGCATGGCAGTAGCTGATAATGTTCACCAAAAACCTATTCAGTTTTGGGCATTATGAAATGAACAGTGCGTCTGCAACAGGCATAACAAGATACTCTTTCACTACTCAGTCACTGCAGCCTGTCCACCTCGGTTAAGATTGTTGTGAATGTTCCAAGAGAACAATATGGGTTAAAATAAAAACCCTTCAACACTAGGCCTACGAGTCCACTATGTAAAGAAAAATAGTTTTGCTACCTCTCTTCTCTTTCACTTCTTTATAGTTAGAATAGATTTTTGGTTTTCGAGTTCTGTAGTGGATCCATCTGTATATCAATGTGTGTGTGTGCAAAGCTACGGCAAAATGAATGAAATTTCAAGGAATAATAATTCGGAAGACCCTGAAACTAAATAGATATTATGAGATGAAGTGCTGTGCTATTTGACTGCAAAATGGTTGTCCTCCTAACATACAAAATCATCACGTTAAATAAGATTTATCACAAAATGATGCAAATTAGTTTGAAACAATAATAAAGATAATAAAACAAACACTGTGAACAGTCTGACTGATTACACCAACAGTTATATGGGGGAGTTCCGAAGCAAATGGCTTGGACATCTGTGTGAGTCTAACACAGAAGCCATAAAATATAGATTGGCAAAATAAAAATACAAAAAATTTCAAGAATTCAATTACTTGAATAAAAAAAAAAACTTTTAATATCTTGTAATAGGTTCTGATTATAAATTTTTAATTCACGTACTGTTGAAATAATTTCTCTTGCTCTGATTTAATTGTAAAGTTCTTCCCCTAGCATTTCCACAAGCTTCTGCATCTTTCTGATTCAATTTCTTGTTTCTTCACTTGCTCTACTGTTTAACTGTTGGATGTTCTCTATAAAGGTAAGAGTTTGAGTTTTGGTACTCCAAACGTTTTCCTAATTTTTCTGCGTTAATGACGAGGTACAAAACGTTCTTCCGTGACTTAGCATCAATTAAAAAAATTATCATAAGCAGGAAACATTTAAATTAGAAAATTTAACACACAAATGTATGCATTTCTCTAATGGGAAAATATTGTAAAAATAGGATCTGGTCTAGTAAAACATTTTAATATTAGAAGTGACTGAACACACATGGAATAGACAAAAAATAAATACATATGGAGTAATCAAATCATTTTATATTTTATTATAATCATAAGAAATCCACAATTAAATATTATATGCTCACAATTCATAACTGATAAATGGATCAACATGTAAACAGTGCAGTTCCTAGATTACATTACACTGATTATGATAGTTTAAAGAAGTATTTACATTATTACAATGCCAAAAAACTTTTTTTATAAAGCTGATCATACAGAATTATACATGGCAAGTATGAAAACGGCACACTTTACGAATCGAGTAATATAGCTGCAAAACCAGCACAAACAGATACACGTACAACAATATACCATTGTACGGACCGAGTTAACACTTGGTTTTCCAGATCCCCTGGTACCTAGAATGAGCTGCAACACTAGATACACACTGCAATCTATTCCTGCTGCCGCTACTTTCAGTTAAGAATCTAGCTGGACAGCTGAGCCAGGCACTAACAGATAAATCAGTTCGACATTCTACACAGCATTCATACCTGCAAAATAAGTCAAAATTATGTTAAGGTACCATATTATTTCTTTGTATCAAAGTTTCTTAGGTAGTTTATAAAATTACTGAACAGGAGATAAAATGCAATATACCACATGCTTGCCTGACTTCAGACAGGATAACAATGAGTACGTAGCTAAAGGCTAGTTGGCTACACAATCATCAGCAACTGTAACATCATCCGTGCCATACTTCCCGTCACTGCTGCCATACTGGAACCATCATCCTTCTGGGCTCAGTCGCTTGTCCAACAAGAACCCCCACTGGTCCCCTGCCCTGTGATACCCACGGTTGTCCGAGACAGCCAACGTCAATGCTTCAGTACTGTAGCATCAGGCCGGCCCTACTTTGTTTCGTACTTCACGTGATATGTCGAGACACGTATAAATATTACAAGTCATTATTCATTAAACATTTTTCCCTCCTTACAAGTAGGTACCTGCTGTCAAAGCTTCTCGAGAAAATACACCAATAACTTTAAACTTTAAAATTAATTATACAGCATTCAACTGGTTTGATAGTTACCAGTACCAGTACCAGTACAAATGATGCTCCATTAGTGTGAAAAAAAAAGTTTCTTTGAGAGAAGAAACAAATTTACACATTAAAATAAAGTTAAACACACACCCACACACAGTCTTTTATCAGCAATTATTATACTGTTTTCTATTTTTTTTAAAATATTTTTAAATAAAAAGTTAGGTAGCACCATGTTTGTGTACATCTCCACACAGACCAAATATTAAGTTGCACAAGCAAGTGAAAATCATTAACATTTAATTTCCAGACATTCAATATAACATGTTAAAACTTGGTTTCAAACAATTAATTCAGAACAAGCTAAATACAATATTTGTCCATACAATATATGATATTAACAGTGTGTCAGTTAAATATGCAGTAGAGAGACTATTATCTTTTGTAATCAGTTAGTCACAATGGTCTGTCAATTGCTTCAACCAGTTATTTTTTATAAATAAGATTGTTAACATAAAGTGTAAATTAACCTTTTTGCAAAGAAAGGACTCGAAAATATGCATAAAAGTTGTAGTTTAAAATGAAATGTTTTTCTTATTTGCCCTAATACACCAAAAATGATAAGCAAAAAATTACCATAGTAAATTTGCTCATTTAACATTGGGTATTAAGCCAGGTGGAACCATACAAGAGCACACCCTACATCAGCCAAGCTGGATAATTAAGAGAGTGGGACGGAACTAGAAGGTACTTCTTCCAGCGCTCCAGACATGCCTTACTGTAAGGCAAGACACCTCAGACTGCTGTGTCTGCCGCATGAGCCACATGCTTAGCGCCTTCAGAGTTACGTTACCCGGTAAGAGCTTGCACTCCTAAGCTGAGCGAATTGCTCATTGTGACACATTGTGCATTCGTTGATGCACATCTTCAGCCATTGCTGTCTCCGTATTATCCTTTATCCCTCATGTTACTCGACACATTCCTACTTGGACAATATACACCCCTTGCTTCTAGCTTTACTCCACTGCCAACTGTTCCTTCAATCATTACCAACGGTTCCATTACCTTAGTCACCAGGTTGTTTTTTCCCTTCAACACTCCTTAAAAACCCCATTTCTACTGCCTGCATTCTGTTCTTATACGTACTTCTTATTTGTTGGTTATAAATGAGGTGTTCTGCTTTGAAATGGTCACAAAACCATCACTGAGAAGCTGCCTTGCCCCACTACACAACGGTGCTTGTTCCAGTACTGATCAAGAAATGGTAGCAGACATAGACACACGACTGAACCGCAACCAGCACAACACGGCCTCAGCTACCATGTAACTGCCCTGTACTACGCACGCACCAACTCGAACGTATCGTATTTACCCGCAGAATAGTCGCCCCTGCGTATGGATCGCAACTATAATTCGGGTCATAAAAATACAACTTTTTTTTCCCCGTAAGGGTTGCTCTCAAGTAAGAGTCACAACATATATCTGTCTGCAATAAAGTACAAGTAAAGTCTTTGTTTTACGTATCAGCTTATTGATGCATAATAAATACGGCACTGGTGTTCTGTTAACCCTCAGCCCTCTTTTTGTCTGATTCCTGTGCTGCTTTATTACTATGTAGAAAGGAGCGAGGCCAGCCCACTTTTCTCCGCCTCTCCCCTACTGCTTTACAACCCTTCCTAATGACTAAAGACAGCCCTGTATCCCTTACCAGCTATTTGCTATTGTATTTTTTTTAACCAGTTCTCTTCCAGAATAGAAAAAAAAGGCAGCAAGCTACCCTTTTTTGTCTCTTTCTTTTATAAAAACTAGCAGCACATTACAAACAACGAGAAATTCATTCATAGGGAGCTGAAGAAAGTGCGACTTTCAAAGAAACGATGGCTGTAGTTTTGTCATGGAATGTTACATTTGAAAGCTGAGGAATCACATGCAAAAAAACATTGTTGAGTCACAGTTGCATCTTAAAACCCCTGTCTTAATAGATACATGAAGATTGTGCCAGTTCACGGACATGTACAAGAGTGGAGCATGTTTGGGAGGGGGGGAGAACCGTCACCACCACTACATGGCCACGTGCACTCACAGAGAACACACACAGACTGGCGGGTTTATTTTGACATTCGCCCTCGTTCAGCCAAACGCCAGCCCAGCAAGTTACGTCACCCGCTGCCACCATGCCGGCTGGCCAATTGACGCGGCGGCCATCTAGACGTACCACAGTGGTGCCATTCAAGCACTGCTGAGATATTTTAACTAATCAATTTATACTTACTCGTAACATGCTTATTAAAAACCAACACAGGAGAGTTATTTTTACACACATACTCCAAACACACCGCAATTACACAGACCTTTTTGTTTTACCCAAAGTTATAAATTTGCGTAAGAATCGCTCTAACCTTTTTTAAACTAAAAATCTGCATACAATATGCAACCCATACGTGGGTAAATAAGGTACTGTCATTCTGATACGCCAATATAGCACCTGCATGAGAGCATAATGAATGTCTGCATAATATGGGCCACTCGCAGACCTTACAAATATGTGCGGAAAATTGATACGAATTATAAAAAAATAAAATGTTGTAACGAAAGCAAAATACAATGTTTTGAGTTTCCATTTGATGGAAATAGTTTTAAAATTGAAATAGATAAATGAGAATTTGAATTTTCTTAGAATGGTACTCATCGCTGTTTGACAGTTGGAAACAAGAGGCAGCCCCTCCGGCAATACACGACAACAGTCCGGAGAATAAACCTGAAGACAATCCCTAACTGTGTGTGAGAGTGCCTCGACGTTCAGACGCAGGGCTCGACGTAGTTGCCCGGGAAGAGGCCCGTGATGCCGTCCATGACGCCCTCCCACCAGCCGTCGTCGTTCTTCTTCAGCACGTAGATGACGGAGCTCTCCTGGAAGCTCAGCTCGTCCTCCTTGTCTGCGTAGTAGTCGTAGATGGCCACCACTGCGACACACACACACGCTCGTCCACGCTCCTGCATCCACTCTTTAACCCTGTGTTATGTTGGCTTATTGCTAGGGGCAATATTTCATGGTTTTATTTTCAGGGCAGTTTCCTTTTTAAAACAGTAGATTTCATTGTCATTTTTTATTTTATTTTTGTACATCACTTTTATTCATAAAAAACAATGTATTATTTAAAAAAATAAGATACTAAAGTATTTCTCAATAAATTCTCCTTTTGACTGACACATAATGCTCTTATTAAATAAAATCACTAGTAATAAGCATGGCTCGAACAGAACTACAGTAAAACCCCTTTTTTACAATATTCAAGGGGGTGTATGAAAATGTTGTAAAATGCGGGAAAGTGTAAAATAAGGGAAATGTGTAAAATTCTTTTTTTTTTGCCTGAAGAACTGTTATATTATAAGACCTAAACACAGTGTATTCTGGTATACACATAATTATTCATTATGAGTGTCTGATACATAGCTAAAAAGGGTTATTATACTACTAGTGGTGCACCGATATGACTTTACCGATTACCGATTCGATTACCGATTATGAGAGCAATAATCGGCAGATACCGATTCAGTTACCGATTATAATGAAGAAATTTTTTTAAGTGTAATAATGCACACAAAATTTTTCATTCCCATGTGAATTTAATAACAAGATTAGGTAAAATTGAGAATACCGTTATAAAAACAGTATAAAAATATATAAAATACACTATTAAGTCATTGAAATGGGAAATTAAATTAACTTCTATTTAAATAATTGTTATTGTAAACAACTTGAACTACAGTCTAATAATTGTAATTTACAATGGGCAAGTTTTTGTTGCGGAAAACTAGCATTATTATCGACTATCACATAAGGTTGCATCGAGAAATTACCGTTTAACAATGTAAACATGTTGCTTTATTTTGTTAATTTGAGTTTATAGAAAAATGTTTCCACCCTTCACTTTTTTTCTCCCTACTCGCCATCTCACTATAATTATATAAAAATGACTAAAAACCAATTCTAGCACATGTGATTTTATTTATGTTGACTGAATATATAAAATTATAAATACTTTTTCACTTTTCACGTCACATACAAATAACAAACTGATAATGTTACCAAAGACGCCCATAACGAGTTTGTAAAACGCAGTGATAAAAACTAGAAGGTATCGGGACCACGATTTTGAACCGCTACTACGACTCGAAAAGATCGATTGTCATAGAATCCACTGCAACTGTTTGTGGTATTTTGATTGTGTGCCATCTATTTTACTTCTCTGGGTGTACGTAATGTACAAGGCCACTAAACAAAAGACGAAACGTAAATAAACGTGTACGAAAAATGCATTTTTTTATTGTTTGAGGCAATGAGATTTATTAAACTTAACGAAATATCTGTAATTATGATATGACGCAGTTAGATGAATTTTGTAATATATACAAATATTACTGTATTTCGTCCTAAAATGTGTAACAAAATATTACACGGTAAAAACCTACTTAATTACGCCGGGACGTAAATAATCGGCAAAGTAATCGTTAAGATAATCGCCGATTACGATTAATCGGTAAGTAACCATAATCGCCGATTACGATTCATCGGTATCCGCATCGGTGCACCACTAATACTAACACTTAAGTCCCATACTATATATATTCTGTAGAGGGTAAAAATTGGTACAGTCTATGTACATACTTACTTACTTTAACTAGCAATTCATACTAACATTAGACATTCATAGGCTAAGAATATTAATAAAAATAATACAGATAGTAATAAAAGTTTACTAATGCAAAAGTTTAATTTTTAAATGTAAAAAAAAGAAACAACTCATACAGTCTACCTACACACACACAAGGTAAAGTCACAACTACATACTATATTAAATTCCAGTTTACAATTACTACAATATAGGTTATGAAAGAGGTTTAAAATTAATTTCAGTAAAAGCAAATAAGTATGTATAGGTCACAAAAAAGAATTTACAATTATATCAACATTATGTGAAAAAATCTGAAATTTTTGTTTGCTTTAATTGTTGGCTGCTCAGTTCTTCTATTTTTTTTGTCTATATGGTTCAGCTGGTCAAACAAACTGTCAGGACAGTTTAACCCAGAAAAAAAGTTTCACAAAACAGAAACTGCTTCGAGAGCTTCATGCTTGTGAGGCATAGGGATTTCTTCATCTTCATCTTCACCACCATCATCATCTTCAGGTTGCTGTTCCCTCATGTGCGAACTGACAATTTCATCAATTGATTGTACTTCTGTTGTTTGCACATGACTGTCAATATTGACAAAGTCGCTGAACAAACTACCTGTCTGAATTTTCTTCCAGTCTTCTTCCTCTATGCTGCTGCCTGGTTCAATGTCCTCATTTGTAGACACTGTTCCTGAGCTTGGGAAATCTGCCTTCCTGAAACAATTTGAAATTGTTGTTGATGCAACTTGTTTCCATGCATAGGCAATTTCATGCACTGCATCCAGAACATTAGATTCAACATTTTTTGGACAATCCTTTTCCTGTATTTTAACTTGAAGGCATGAATGATGCCCAAGTCCAAAGGTTGAAGCTCACTGGTGCAGTTCGCAGGGAAAAAAACAAGCTGTACATTCCTTACATTCAAGTTTTGAGGATGAGCTGGGCACTGGTCAAGAAACAGCAAAATTTTTCTTCCATTAACACCCATTGATGCATCCAGAGCACGCATTCGAAGATTTTTGACGTCATCCAGGCCTTTTGATTTGCCAAATATTTTGTTCGCAAAGTTTTTATGTTTTTAAAACACCTTGGTTTTTGTGCCTTCCCTATCACCAATGGCTGAAGTTTCTCACTGCCATCTGAATTGCTCATTAGCAAAACAGTGAACCTTTGTTTACTAAGTTTTCCACCATGACACTGCTCCCCTTTCAAACACAGTGTTTTGTCTGGGAGTAGAGAATAAAACAGGCCTGTTTCATCCGCATTAAAAATGTCTTTCGGTGCATACCCTTGTATGTAATTGGGTAACTGCTCTTGTTTCCACACTTCTACAGTTGTAGAGTCTACACTTCTACTTTCACCACATACTGCTTTATATACAAGGTTATGTCTTTGTTTGAAACGGTCAATCCAACCATTAGATGCACGAAACTCATCTAATATTCCTAGCTGTGTTGCTATAAATAGTGCCTTTTCTCTTAACAAAACACCATTTATTGGTACATTTGAGGCCCTTGCACCAACAAACCATTCCTTCAAAAGTACTTCAAGTTCCTCGTATTTCGATGCACGAACGTATTTTCGCTTCTTCGAAAAACTACCACACTGCGATGCACTTTCTTCTATCATGTCGCGACTTTTTCACAATTGTGTTCAGTGTTGAAATCGGGATGCCTGACCTCTCAGCGAGTGAAACACGAGTACCGACATGTTCGTCCACGCACTTTAAAAACTTAAGTTTTTCGTCAATCGATAATGTTTTACATTTTTTACCTGTTGCCATCTTTTTAAAAACACAGTAATTACAGGGGTAAAATACGTTTTTCCTTTCACGATACTGCCGACCACGTTGTCAATAACAGACTTGACAAAGATACATGCCGGAAATCCTGAATGTATAAGTTATTGATTAACAGTAGGGATTTCTATAAACTATAGCGCTAGCGTCACGTGCTAACGTTCTCGTGAAGTCCATGATTATACCAGTATTGGCAGCCTGTTAATACCGTTTTTAATAGAAGAGAACTTCGAAACATCGACGAGATATAGCGTTAGTATTCCCAACAGCAGTTAGGATTTTGTATTTCATACAAAAGTTATATCTTCAAAGGTAAGACGTCCATGACAAACACGGGAATAACGAATTTATGGAGGTCATTGCAAAAACAAACAGCGTAAATAGCGGGAAGTAGGTTATGGGATTGTTGTAATAAACGGGAATTAATTGCATTGCATCAAATGAGGTTAAAACGGGCCCAAAAAAAATGGTGCAAATAACGGGAAAACGTAAAAAGCGGTAATGTAAAATCGGGGTTCTACTGTACTTAAAAAAAGAAAAGTAAGTAATTAGCAAATATTTGTGTGCTGGAAAAATGTTTTACTGTCCTTTATGTACAAACGTGTTAGGTACTAACAAGAAATGCAAGATCAAGCAGTGCAAAATAATTTCTTTACAATTCATTTGGTTCATACATTTTGGTACGAAATTCATGCTAAATTCCTTAAATTAAATGAATTTACCATAGTAAAAGATAAAACTGTTGTAATTTGTGTTTTGTGAAATTGCTGATTTGATCTCACTGTTTTTATTTACATGATGTATTAACTTGCATTTCGGTGTAATGGTACATTGATACAGAGATTATGTTATGTTATTTATTGCCATTTTATGTGTTCCGTTTACCATTTTACCAGACTATTTCTATTGTTTACAATTGTGAAATGTAATGCCAACAACACATTATACTGTGCTCTGATTGGCCCTTCCCTTAATTCTTAGGGAAAAAAGATAAAATAAAACCCATCTCTGTTAAAGTCTTAAGTCATCATTTGATTCACACACGCGCGCCCCGTCAAAATTTCTACACGACAATCATAAACCGTTCCACTGGTATACACAAGAGGCATATATGTGAAGTACGCTACTAATTCTTAATTCATAATTCTTTAATTTTCAATCGTAAACCCACCTTAAACCTTTTCATCGATTAACATTACAGATCGCTAAGTGATTAGTTACAGAGAAGTACAAACTAACCCACAGCCGAAACTGAAAATTTCAAAAATTCGGTGTTTGATCAGCTATTTGAAAGGAAGTGAAACGTTGGGGGATCGCACAGGCCCACTGCTTGGCAACCCGACCTCCCGGCTGCGACACGCGACCGGGCCACCGGCACTCGAGGGGGGGGCACACATACCTTTCTCGATGTAGTTCTTGGGCACCCAGCCGGGCAGGTGGTCGTCGTCGGGCACGATGGGCAGCATGCGGCCCGGCTGCGGCCGCCCGAAGTGCAGGTGCTCGTCGTCGGGGGGCGGGGGGAGGGGCGGCGAGGCGTTGCCGGCGCCGTGCAGGCCCGCGCGGTGCGGCAGCGTGTGGGCGTGGTGCAGCACCTCCCCGGCCGAGGCTAGGGGCGACGGCGGCGCTGCAAGCACCACACAGTTAAGTTCAGTTGCACGCACAAAACGATTTCCCGTCCAATACACAGTTTAAGCGCAACAGCTGCAAATGATGGGTATTCAAGACTTACAGTCAAACATCATTTTGTTAAATGTTGCAATTTATAAATCGTTGTTTGCTTCGCTACTCGGACACCGCAACGTGATTAAACGACTGCAAGCTAAACAAAATAACTTTAACAGTTACATATTGCCAAAAAAAAATAAATAAATAAAAAAAAAAAAGTTCTGAGTTATGATGGATCACAAATTTGTTTCTGTGCTGTTAGCAAGCGTTGACTGACCGATATTCCCTTCACAGACACTGCCCGAGTTCATTCAATCAGCAGCTACACACCTTTGTGTTATCCAAAGTGGTGCAAGAATTCATGGGGAATAAAATATTAAGCCTTTGAAGCCTTTCAAAACAGTTTCTCATATGTCTACTGCATTTTAGATCATCCTCTAATATACAGGCACATAAGGAATACAAAGGTTTTATCGCATGATCACCACATTGTTATTTTAGGGCCTCAAAATTTCTTGCATAAAAAAATCACATGATGTTTTTGGTTCTGCTGTTAAATTCCGAGCACTTTGAGCAGGTAAACACTTAACATTGAACACAGGAAAATGCACCATGCAACAGCAATCAGTTTTCAAGTTACTGTCAGGCAGTGTGTTAGTTATAATGGGAAAATACAGTAATTACAATTACAGTAAAACTATTGTAAGATGTACACGCACAAAACGATTTCCCGTCCAATACGGTCAAAAGTTTTGGTCCCGTCATTTTCTCCATAAGATGTACGTTATTTTTTTCCCATGCAAGATGTTTCCCATGAACGTTTTTTCCCGTATAACACTATGTATTTTAAAGTTTAAATCCATTATTCATTAGGATATTACCACTTACTTAATTAATTAACAGAAATAAGAAGTTGACTTATGTGTAAATGTTCTTTTAAAGACGTTTTCAAACGTTATAACCTTTCTCCGTTTGTCGCTGCTGTATAGCACATACAAAAATGTAGCCAGCGCTAGTTGGTATCATTCATGTTTGGTTAAGTTCATGCCCGTACAGAGTGCACACATTTAGTCAAATATTAATAGGATAATAGCCCAAATACTTTCGTGGTGAGTACGACAACAATAGTTATTACACACGTTAGTTCATGCTCATCGATTTCGGTTTTATATTTTAAGTTGAACATATGTTTTTGTTGCATTGCTAATTAATTTAGTTTGTTTGGCATGGTTAAGTATATTTTGTTTTTTAATTAAATGTACATTCCATGCAATATGTTTTGATTTTATGAAAAACTTAACCTCAAAAAATACTTCTCTCACATAAAAATCACACACCTACTGTTCGAACTTGATTTTAGCATAAAATGTGCAAAGCTTATGCAATAAAACATGGTACAATATGGCCAAGAATTTAAGATGATTATGAGTATAGGATGATCCCAAATGTATGATGATCTTGAATGTATTACTGTCCTGAATGTATTACTGTTCTGAATGTATTACTAACCTGAATGTAAGACTATTTGAAATTTAAGACTATATCGAATGAAAGACTATCCCAAATGTAAAATGATGTTGAATGTAAACCCACTTCAAATATAAGAGACCTGGAATTCAAAGTGGATCTCATCCCAAAAGCATAAAAAAACCTTATTACAAGATGATTTTGAATGAAACACTTTGTAATGTAAGGTGAACTCAAATATAAAAACCTTAGTATAAGATGATTTTGAATAAAACACACTGTAATGTAAGGTGAACTCAAATATAAAATTATTTTAAATAGCCTCAATAGTTTAAATATACTTATCATTATTCAAAAGGACTTCAATATGAACTAACATTTCACTGTGGCTCAGTAAAAAAAAGCAGTATGCATGTTCCCTGCAAATACGTATAAAAATGGAAGTTACTGAGTGTGATTCATAATGAGATTTAATGTATTTACAAAAAAACCAACTACCAGTACAAAATAACAATGTAAAAACTTACCATAGCATACAATTGTTAGCAAGGGAAGGAAAAAAAAATAGCAATAACTACAAATAATTATTACGTACTATCATAACAAACAGAACATCATAGAACAGCATGATAGACTCTCAATAAATACATATTCAGCTAGTTCTGACCTTTGAAGCCTATGATTATGAAGAATAAAAAATGTGCAATTAATTCACAGCTCAGAACATAAATAGCATACATAGTGAATAATATCTGCAATTAAGTTTCAGTTTAGCACCAATTAGTAATGGTTCGCATCCCAAATTTTTCGATTTCAAATTCCAAAGAGTGCCTCAAATTCACCCCTCAAATCTGAATCTAGGTCTCAAGGGTTAAAAATGAAATTATGTATAAGTAATAAAATAAAATAAAAAGCTTAACGCTTCTTCATAGCAATTGTTTGGTGAAGTTAATGATTTTACAGTTTTTTTAATGTAGCTAACCTAAACCAAATGACTTATTTCACAGTATCAATATATTTGTAATCATACCTAACTAAACCATTTGATAAAATGATAAACATTTTCAAGTATCACAATACCCTCTTACAGAATAACCAGAAAACAGGAAAAAACGAAAAGAAAAAAACATTTCCAAGGGAGTTTATTTCTCGGAAACCTCTTTTCTTTAGAATCATAGACTTGAAAGGAACCAAAATTAATATGCATTAAAAATTTCAAACTGATCATGTATTTCCAATATTAATGGTATTTTGCTAGCATTTAGTCATAATCAAATTCATCATCACTAGGGCCTGGAATTTTTCGCGATCGCGAATTTTGCGAAAATTCGCGCGAATTTCGCATGAAAACGCGAAAAGTAAGTACATTCGCGAAAACCACAACATTTATATATTACACTGCGAATATATCCCCGAAAAGTACCATTACAGTAGAATCCGGCCAATGCGACCCCCCTCTGATGCGTCCATTCCGTTTATACAACCGTTTTTTGAGAAACCGTGAAAAATTTGAGCAGAGAAAGTCGAAAATTTGAGTAAAATCGGCTGAAAAACAAGTCTGTTACACTTTGTTGGGCGCTATGTGTTCACGTTTATCTTGGCGAGAGCTGTACTGTAAGCAGGCAGGCATACAAAAGACGGCTAAAAATAGATACCACCCCTCTAGACTGTCCACGCGGCAGTGTCTAGCCGAGCTCGGCGCGTTCCACTATCGCACGAAAAGCCATCTCAGCTGTCATGTTATCTTACCCGCCCGCACGAAAAGCCGTTGAGGTAGCTTCTGCGAGAGCATAAGAAACTGGTCCGGCCAGGCTGGCGGTAGCGGCGGCTTGACGTCATACGTGACGTGACGCTTACCTCTCCCATCCCCTGCCAATTATTCAAGGTTCATCCCTCCCAGAGCCACAAACCATGTAACAACGCCTCCCCCCCCCCCCCTTTTTTTCCAACTATCATTTCAACACATTCCCTATCTTAATTCAACCTTCTGCGTGATAAACTGTCAGCATCCTCCTCCCCTCCCACACCGCGTGCGACAAAAGCCAGGTTGTATAGTCCATTCTCGGTAAAATAAATATTTTTATGGGCTTATACAACTGCCCTTCGCCGTTAATAAATACTTTATAAGTTTAAGTTATTATGAAACAATTTGTTTATTAGTCACACAGCAGTTTCTGCTGAAAAATCACTAATACCTCGAATTTTATTGAATAGAAAAATTTAGCAGGGCCGTAAATATATTTATTTTACTGCATAGTTCCTTTTTCTGTATTCCAATGTGTTTTTATCATCTTTTTTTTTTACGCTGTGAAGGGACGTGGACAAGATAATTGCTTGAGCTGTCAAAATAAACATCGCTGACGGCAAGGGCGGGCGCGCATCCTGTCGGTCTGTCGCTGTGATTATCTACTCCAAAAACATGTCGCAGCATTTTAGGATAGCATTGTTCTTATATCTTTTGTTTATAGCCGAATGTTTTCTACCTGATCCACACAAGTTCCTTCGCCACGTTTTGAACGAAAATAACCACCAGCCGGCTAGCATAGCCGAACTCACGTGACGTGAAATCACTTAGTGTGAGTATTTATTGGAACCCATTGTTCAGGGTATGCGAGTCCGAGGTGTAAAATGAATTTAAAAAAGTTGTCTTTTTTACTCCATAGACTATTTGAATATGAAATCTATGCGAAAAAAAGGCGATTTTTTTATGTATTTGGATATATCGAGGGGGGGGGGGGGGGAAGAGAGAATTGGCCGGAATTCTCTATTGCGGCCATTCCGTTTATAAGTCCGTTTTTCCGGGAACCGTGAGGGGTCGCATCAGCTGGATTCTACGTATTTGCAGATCACTTATACTCACGTAAGGTTAAAGTATCATTTAACCCAAAAAATTCCATTGACAAACACCTAAATTCGGCTAAGCATGTGGCATCGGCAGCCGAAAAAAAAAGAAAATTTGTAGTTGCAAACATCTATAGCAACGTGTCTGTTTTGTGTAACTGTTTTGGATTTAATTGGCTGTTATTATGCATATTAGTCTTATTCCTAGTATCCATGGATTGTTTATTAAATATGTAAACTATTATATTCAATAACTGCACAATTTAGTTAACATTTAAAATACCGGTAAAATTTTCATTGCATAACGAAAATACCGACTTTAAACCACCGCTTTTCTAATTTGAAAGTACCGCTTTTTGCATACTGAAAACACCGAAATTTTCCAGGCCCTAATCATCACTGAATAACGAAGAGGCCATTGTAAAAATACTTCCACAAATGATTCTATCAGGCATGAAAATAAATCCACGCAATTGCTTATCTGCATAAAATTTGTTGAGCTGCTGGATGTAATGGATATGTTATCACTATTAAATATAAAGTTGTAGGAAAAGTACAGTTGGTTTTTAAAACATGGTTCAGTATCAGTGCAGCTGGACTCACGGGGCAGGCTGCTGTGGTCGCCGGCGTAGGAGGCGGGCGGTGGCGGGGGGTGCGGTATGGGGTGCACCATGCCCACCTGGGGCGGCGACATGGGCGGAGAGGGGTGGGCCAGGGTGTGCTGGTGAGCGGAGGGCGGCATGGGCAGCGTGCTGTAGCCGGGGCCCCTCTCCCGCCGCGGATGTCCCAGCGGGTAGTTCGGGGCGTAGTGGCTCGGAACCTGCCGTGCACTTGTGTGAGTACAAGCTCCGTAGCTTCAGAACACTTCATACGAGAACACAGTTTCTCAATCGGAAAGGAAAGCTTCATATATACAGCCTTGCGTATAACAACAAAATTTTAATTTTCATTCAAATATTTTTCTCCATCGAGTTTGGTTACAGCGGTTAGCGATGGTCTGGTCACCCGTGAAGTCACGACACTGGTGCTTGGTACAAATGAACAGTTCCTTCTATATACAGATCTGAACTTACTCTATCTAATTAAAACAGAGCAAATGCTGCCTTTTTTCAAACTTCAATGGACAGCTATCATAGAAATAGGAAATCATACATTTAGAAAGAATCCCTATTGATATACATATAACCAGTGAACAAAACTCTAACTTCATTACACACAACTGGAGACTCAAAATTCTTATACAGTAGAACCATGTTATAATGTTTTTCAAGGGAGCAAAAGAAAAAAACATTATAAGCAGGAAAACGTTATAAGCAGGAAATCTCAATTTAGCACTTAACAATGTTCGAGCTTTGTACCAATGGACTCACCAAGCTATGTAAACAACTTTAATGTTAAAACCAAAGATAGTATACTTGATACATGAATTTTCTGAAACAAGCCAACAATTTTTCAACTTCGTCTTGTTCCCTGGTTAAATTTTGTTTGTCTTTAAAGATACACTGCCACATTTTTTGTAAAATTGTCTCACGATTCATGATGACAACATTAAGAGTGAGAACGTCTACTCTTTCACCACCAGAAAATGTTTAATTTTGGGATTCCTACGTATGAATGAAAAAAAAAAAAAATTTGTAAGCAATAGAAAACACTTTTAGTTATGCCCTCGCTCAATGGTTGGCAACTTAAATATCGTAGGACTATGTACGTGCATCTGAATACCCACTGGAATGGCAAGGAAGAGAAGAGTTGACTAAGGGTGCCAACTGACACACAACTATGAACATTGTGTACCTTCAGTATATTGCATAAAATTGTATTTTAACAAACTTCATGTATTGTATGGCAGTGATTGTAAACATAAACATACATAAAGGAAACTTTTTATCGTAAGTGTTGGAATAATTTGGTTTTAAAACATTTTTTCCCCATTTATTGAATGTTAGAAAGCAAACATTATAAGCAGGAAATTACACTATTTATGAACGTTATATGCAGGAAATAAATACATTGTCCTTATGGGAGAAATAATGGGACTTTAAAAATATGACACTATAAGCAGGAAAACATTATATGCAGGAACATTATAACAGGGTTCTACTGTACCTAATATAAGTATACAGTAGAACCCCGATTTTGCGAACACGGATTTAACGAAAACAGCGATTTAACGTAAAGGTTTTCAGGAACCATCAAAAAACACCAATTTATTAAAATAATAATATAGATTTCCAAAAAATGAAAGTAAATTGTAACGGAAACTTATTAAAAAAATACACTCTGTGGTGTCAGTAATAGAATGGAGGTACTATATATTAATATGTGCCTTTGCATCATCTGTCCAATCACGAAAAAATAAAAAAAAATTGTTCAAATTGCTTAAAAACTCCGGGCGCTGTAACTGAATTGCGTAGGTGCGTGCCATTGCGCGCGCCTGGACAGATAGACTGTCCGCGACACATGACGTCATGAAGGGTTTCTTTGTCCGCATCCCCCTCCCCCTTCCTTGACCCTGGCTTGACTCACCACGTTATCTTCCAATCACGCCCGCATAGCCAATAATCACACGTTTCCAAATATTCCTTTTCCCATCCTCCAGGTTTCTTCAACTTGTGACCACGTCACACCAATACGCCATTATTATTCTCAGTAAGAGCTTTGTGCGGGTGTTTAGTATTTGGAATACATTTTTTATAAGTGCTGTTCGGACTTTGATGTTTTGGAGTAGATAATCACAGCGACAGACCGACAGGATGCGCTCCCGCCCTTGCCGTCAACGATGTTTATTTTGACAGCTCAAGCAATTATCTTTCTCACGTCCCTTCGCAGCGGGGGAAAAAAAAAAAAAAAAAACGTTGGAATGCAGATGGAAAAGTAACTATGCATTAAAATAAATATATTTACGGCCCTGCTAAATTTTTCTATTCAATAAAATTCGAGGTATTAGTGATTTTTCAGCAGAAACTGCTGTGTGACTAATAAACAAATTGTATCATAATAACTTAAACTTATAAAGTATTTATTAACGGCGAAGGACAGTCGTATAAGCCCATAAAAATATTTATTTTACCGAGAATGGACTATACAACCTGGCTTTTGTCGCACGCGGTGTGGGAGGGGAGGAGGATGCTGACAGTTTCTCACACAGAAGTTTGTAATAAGGGAGGGAATTTGTTGAAATGTTAGTTGATAAAAAGGGAGGGGGGGGGGGGGGTTACATGGTTTGTAGCTCTGGGAGGGATGAGCCTTGAAGAATTAGCAGGGGATGGGAGAGGTAAGCGTCACGTCATATGACGTCAAGCCACCGCTACCGCCAGCCTGGCCGGACGGTAGAAGCTACCACAGCGGCTTTTCGTGTGTGCGGGCAGGTAAGATAACATGGCAGCTGAGACGGCTTTTCGTGCGATAGTGGAAACGCCGAACTCAGCTAGACACTGCCGTGTGCATCGGCGGGATTCTACTGTACATGACTTTATTTACTGTTTTTGGATATCGGCTTTGTTACGTTTTTTTGACGATTCGTTTATGTTACTGGTATTAGAACTGGACAAAACTGGGACACGGGCGGTGGAGCTTTTATTTTTTTTTTCCGCTAAGCTCGCGTCTATTGGCTGGCTGCTGATGGAAGGTCACGAGTCTGGGCGGAGAGTTGAGTGAGTTATACAGCGCATGCGCAGCTCAGCGAACAGAGAGAGCCAGCCGGCGGCTACGCCACGCCGTAACAACAGCTGACTGAGTACAATTAATTACCTTTCTCCGCGTACGCGCGCTATTTCCATCAATTTGCGGCCATTTTTTTAAAAATTTTTTTACTGTGACACAATGTGTATGTAGTTCGTATTTGTTATAAACGCTGCAGGTTGCGACTGTATTTTAATAAACTTTAACGTATTTCTTACACTTTTCATATATTTTTTTGCCTAATTTTTCACGTTTTCTGAAAATCTGTACGTACGACTGAGGTGTTCGTACGAACCGGGGGCCGTACGAGCGAGATAAAACACATTGAAGACGGAAAGTTGACAAAGTCTGAGATAGCACGGCAGCACAAGATATCGCCGTCGACCCTGTCTACGATATGGAAACGTAGGGACGCGATTATGAGTGCGGGGGTCATTGAAAATCGGTAAATCGGATTTAACGAAACATCGATTTAGAGTAAACATTTTCGGTAACCATAGCACTTCGTTAAATCGGGGTTCTACTGTATTTGATTATGATAACTCGCTATTTCATGGGTTATTTTTATTTGTTTTTCTTATTGCAAAATAATATTTTTCACAGGACTTGTCAGGGAAGAGATTGATGATGAACGATAACGTACAGAGGCTCCAAACCAACAAGGTGTGACGCACCTGGGGTGGGGCGATGGCGGGAGGAGTGCGGTACTCCCGGGACCCCTTGCTGAGGCTGCCGCCAGTGCGCGTGGCCTGCGGGGGCGTGGGGGGCTTGGTGGTGGGGGCGGGGCCCACCACGGGCGCCACGCCGCCCATCACAGCACTGGTCGACACGGAGCCCAGGGACTGGATGCTGCCCTGGCTGGAGCCGCGCTGCTTGATGCGCGGCGTGCCGCCCGTGCCGCTCTTCACGCCGTGCCCGATGTCGTCCAGGGCTGCGCTCAACGCCACACCCTCAACTAGGTGCTACTACCAGCGTGCAACAATGAACATGCACTCCACATTTACATTACGTGTTCTAGAATACACATACAATAAGTTCAAGGAATTTTCCTTAAGAATTAAAAATATAATTTCCTAACAAAAAAAATATTAATCTCAAAATATGTTGAGGGTTGCTGTGTACTTTTTTTATTTGTGCGACTTGGTGCCTTCTTGCACCATCCGTTGGACCTTGGAACAGTGCTGCGATCTTCGGACTAAACGGACAGTTATGCATCATCATGGCGTTTGTTCGAATGTTGATGTATGTGCTCGAACAGAATATACAAATAATGGACTCTCAAAAACTTCATACAATAAAAAATAAATAAATAATTACAAAATAACACAGTTAAATGTTGTAAAAACTGGTTATTCCAATTAGTACTTGCCTGCATTTCTTAAATATATTAACTCATTAGATTTGGTTCAAACATTACAAAAAAAAAAAAAAACCTTGAAGGTCAAATAATCACTGCTAGCCAAATTGAGCTTTAAAAAAAACACACACACAAATTTTCCAAGGCAAAGTTTGATTGTAACAGTTTAAAAACTCACCAGTGAAGTCAATCGGCTTGCGTACGTATTTGATTGGCTTCTCGGGGTTAGCCGGGGCAATTATTTTGTACTGTCGAGAAGTGGTTTTGTTTGCCGTGAGCACGCCGATCTCCCTGCGAGCCACCTTCTCCTTGTGGATCATCACAGTCTGGAAACACATTCGCACACTTCAACACCCACCTGCGAACCATTATTACATAGCAAATAAATACACAAACAATACATGTACTAAATAAATTGTACCCAGAAAATACACGTTTTTAATGTCTACGAAAATTTGTTTTCCGATATTGACAAACAATGTCCTTAAAGGTAAAGAAGGTTTTGACATTTAATGTTTATGCATGTACGCACACTACAGGACACTATGACCACACACACGGCACGACTTAAGTCAGATCTAAATAAATTCAAATTCTAATTCTATTTCACAACCCTACTGTGTGGATATAAAAATAAACTAATGAAATTGCTAAAAACAAAAGTGTTAAAGATTAAACTTAAACTCAACTACGTATTATAAAATGTACAAATGAAAAAGTTATTATAAAATACACAAATGTACACTAACAAACTACAAAACCCTTAAGACGGAATATGACCGTTCTCTGCACATATTATCTTCACATTCCACTAGCAAAATTTGTTAAGAGTTGAGACTTGCAGTAGCTAATAATTTAAAAAAAAAATCAACATAATTCCATTTATTTTTATATATGATTTACAGGTACGTAATTTGTAATTTATTCTGAAACCACAAGGCATTTCTAATCCTGTCCCTTTTATTAATTATTTTTTCCGAAATTCTAAATTCCGTTTACCTCAAGTTTTAGATCAAATGACTTGTGATTTTTTTTTAAACAGCTAAAGTTGAGTCCCGTTAATCCAAACACTGCTAATCCAAACAAGTTTCTGGGTGGAAACAAAATATTTAAAAAATCAATTTTTTTTTGGATTTTAAAAATTGGTTTATGTAATTATCCACATGTTTAGTGATTTTGTGCTTTTAAAAGTGTTAGGCTGTGATACATGATTACTAAACACTTACAGAAAGGTGTTCTACTACGTGCTGCCGTTGCAATACGGCAATTATTCAGCTAATCCGAGAATTAGTTAATATTATTTAATACCGATTTTTGCCAAGATGGTACAAAAATATTTTTCCCCGTAACTTACTGGTACGCCTGTATGGCACGCACCTGCGCCACGTGGTTCATCTGGCTCTCCATGTCGGCCAGCTGCGACGACTGCAAGTCCAGCAGCTGCAGGAAGTTGTACGCCAGCGTGTTGATCTGGTACGCCACGCTCGCCAGCGACTGTGTCGTGTAGTTCTTGGTGTCCTCCAGCGCCCCACGCTTGTTCTCCGACTGCGAAGACACGCCCCGCCAGCTCCACTCCCGCTCCCTGCCCCCGACCCCCACCTCCGCAGCTACTGCGGGGTGTTGAAGGGGCCATCTGTGTCAGTGAGGAGGGACGAGCTGGTGCTTTAAGCTCGGTGTCACCTCTGTGGACTGGAGCGCATTCTCCTCCTCGTGAATAGGGTTACTGTGAGATCCGAGTGGCAACCATAAAATTATATAGTGGAGAACTGAAGACAACGTTATAATGCACACCCTTCAGTGCTTTTGAGAATCTGTGTTGGATTTGTAAATAGTGCTTACCCTAGATTTATATTAACTAATCCAAGTGTTGGACGCTTCAAAATTCAAATATGGCGCCATTTTTCTGCCATTAACTCAAGCGATCCTGGTGGCCACCAGGAAAGACTCACTGGTTCATCTGGTACCGGCATCATCGGACGTCCGGCTATCGTTTTTGACTTTCATGTTATCTCGTTATCTGGTAACAGTTTCAGTACGAAACAATCTGTTCTTGGCATTTCATGTCCAACAATTATTCTGAACACATGTTTTAGCCATTTTCAATCTTCTGAAAATAAAGTTTAAAAACAACATGTGGAAAATGGACTACGCATCCATCCTAACCGTAGTTTTAAATGCTTTTCGTAAACAGACACCACTAGGATATATTGACCAATTTTCAAATCGCATGGCTAAGATCTGCACACCGTAGGTGGGGTTCTTAAATTAACATTTTTGGAAGCCTTGTCGAAGATCTACTTTCACCTATCTGTGTGTGTAGCCTTTCACTCAGAGCCTTATACATACGTTGGTATTTAGAGATGTAATAAAAAAAACTACAAACATAATATTTCTTATGCTTGCACTGTTACCGCCTGGTTTTTATTATCATGCTCCAGAGTGGAGCTATCTGGAGTTATTTCACTCTGACAACTTTAGATTGCACAACATTTACACCAGGATATGAACATTGGGCATTTACCAGGGTACAAAGTTAGATCCTGTGGTTTGCCGAACAAAAAAAAAATTAAATAATATTTTAGCACTGCAATCTATGACTAAAAAAAGTATCAAACCCACACTTTATAATTTGTTAACCAAATTCATGATAGCGGGATATGATTTTCCTTTCGGTGATTTTACATATTTGGCTTGTCAAATGAGGAATGGGAAAGTCACTGGACAATGTCACCATTTATAATTAATGCTCTCGAGTCCATTAGATAAAATTTGAAATGAAATAAAACAAAATTTAATGGTCCTTTAGTAATGTTTCAACATCTTCTGCCATGTCATAGAAAGCATTGACGTTGGTGGAGTGAATTGTACCAATGTGTTGATCATGTGCAACTATAAAATTGTCAGACACAAACACAACTCTTAAAACCTTTGGTGAGCTCCCTCTGATACAATTCCACAGTCATGACCCGCAAGGGGTAAGTTCGACTGAAATATAAGCTTATATGCACTTGATCACGAAGTGACTTCACGAGGACTGTCTGAACTCAAAGTGATTTGCAGTTGTGCAAGTAAACAAACACGTGTACTTCTTGCATACGTACAGGTAAGCATTTAGTAGGTTATATCTGATAAAACACGTAAGTAATTTAAAGCTTAGTAAAATCTTTTTGATTTTATATTTTACCTATATGAACAATTTTAATGAAAAATATGTTTATATGGAAAATTCAACACATACATTAACTATTAGTAAGTAACTTAAAGGCAGAATCTTAAAGTAGGTTGCTACAAATTTGTGTGTCAGAAATGAGGCGTACAAAATTACTGATTTCAATAATCCTGAAGAAGACCCTTTTTTTTTAAAAAAAAATGAAAGTTTTTTTTTTATATAATTTATCCAGATTTTGAATTGGAAACGCATAACCAACAGATCAACTATTTACTTATTTTTTTTAATGTGGCAAACCTAACATACCCAATTGTTCACACAATTCTCAAGTATTTTGAATATATAAATCTAACTTAACCACACATTAAAATATTTAACTACTGGTAAGTTACTTCTAAGAGAAGACCTTGTTATATTATACATACATGTATTATACGTCACAAAGAAAAAAAAGTATTTTAGAAATTTTTTTTCTTCAGAAAAGTGGCTCCCCTTCAGAAATATGTTAATTTCAGTTAGGCATTTTTGTTGTAATTAAATTTATTGATAGGAAAAAAAAATAAAAACAACCAGTTCTGCTTGCTAATAGCCTAACATCTAGGGAGGCCAAACACTTCACGTGTAAAAATTGTTTGAGAACAAACACCCCACCACTCTTGCCGACTGTTAACACAAAAATTACCTGAAAGTAGTTGTCCTCGCAGTACTCCGCGACCCGCTCCAGGTTGGTGTGGCTGTCAGCGAGGCTGCTGCGGCCCTCCGGTATCTCTGTGGTGAGCAGTGCTGCCAACTCTGCCATGTTGTCAGAGTCGCTTCCCAAGCCAGACTCCCGGCTGGGGTCCATGATCCCTTTGCACGAGACACAACTTTAGTGAGGCAACTCAGTGAGGAATAAGGATATTTTGGCATAACTATTTTCAATATGTAGCTAATAACATAGGCTAAAGCTAGAATTTTCCTCGTTATCCAATTCAACTAGGTAACCTACAAACATTTTAAATTGAAGTGTTAACCAAAGACATAGTTAAGTTGACAGAAATACTGTTCTTGCAAATTAAAAATGTTAAATACTGTGGACTACAACCATGCTATCAATGTTATAGACAGTTTAGTAGGTGGTAACATTAACAGCAGTAGAACAATTCGGGAGGGATGGGCCAAGAAACAGAGCTCATGTGATGCTCATCAAGCCAAGGGCATAGCAAGGGCAGCAGTATAGGGCAGAAGGAAGCGTGATGAGTCACAGGTACGGGAAGGTAGAGGGAGGCGAAACCAGTGGCGTAGCCAGGATTTGTGTATGGGGGGTGTTAAGAAGCATGGCTCCCCCCTCCCCCCCCCCCCCCCGTATTAAAGCGGGGGGTCCGGGGGTCCTCCCCCGGGAAAATTTGGATTTTAAGGTGTAAAATAGTGCAATTTAGCAGTTTTCGGTACTTAAATTTAAATATTGTAATGGTAAAAATTTTATTAATTTTAATATGAAATTTGTTTGAGTGATGAATACGAAATTAATTAAAGTCTTGGTGCTAAGGGGGGGGGGAGGGTTGGAACCCCTAAACCCCCCCCCTGGCACCTCCCCTGGGCGAAACATACAAGTCATCATAGATGTCAGAAGCATTAGGAACACTACAGCAGAGTACAAGGAAGGTTTACAGGCTAGTAGGACTGTTCAATATGATCCAGGAAGGAGACAGCTATGAGCAGAGTATGGCTGAAAAAAAAGAGGGAGGAACAAACAATGGAGGTGTTTGGGAAGAACGTTTTTAGTAATAACCTGAAGGGTTTGTGAGAAATAACATGCGGTTTGAAACTTCCCGCCACCAGGTAAAAGATCTTTAGCAAGTGATACAAAAATGCAGTTCCTCAAAAAAAATTATAAATTTCGGATACTCTGCTACCAAAATCTGTCGGCACTGTTAAACATAGAAAAAAGTTAAATAAACGCTGTAACAACGCAAAACGCAAACTCAATAATAATTATTATTATCATAATTATATTTAGCGAGATTCTGTTTAATAACTAGTTTAGTACAGTTTCAACTACAGAGAGAACAACGCCCTTAACGGATATTTTCAGCTAAAAATGGTCATCCCCTCCAATAAAATCAAAATATGCCGAAAATATACTAAATTGTATCGTACCACCAGTCATAAAGGAACTCCACATCTTGACAGTTTAAACGAACAATTATCCAACTAAACAAATACTTCTTCGGTAACTTTTATGCTATCACCTCTGTATTCTGTGATTTATATTGGTTTTTTTTTTTTTTTTTTTTTTAACGAGGAAGGGAGTAAGTGGCCTACGGCTCTAACACCACGGCCATAGGTCAGTTTTTGTCGTATGCAATCTCTATATCATTTCGTTACCAATCAATTATTCGCATCATTATTTTATACCCGGGATTAGAACCGAGGACTCAACGCAAGGTAAGCCGGCATGCATCAAACTACGCTACAAAAGTCAGATATACATCAACCATATGAACGAACCAATAAAATCAATCTTAACTTTAATTACAGGGGGTGGCCATGTCTGCATGATTACATGCTGTGTGTGAAACCTTTTTTTCCTTCAGCTAATTGTTGCGCCATATTAGTTAGACGCCCAAAGCAATGTCTCAAGTGTAGTATTTGCAGCAAGGAAAAGTTTGAAACTATCTATTTATTTATTTAATATTTATTTATTTTGACGTCGTACCTCCTCTTTATTAAACAAAAAACCGGGTCACAGTCCTGTCCGCGGCGCAACACTCCAGCCATGGCCCTGGTAGTACCACCACTGGTCACCTGGTATTATTGGCTTGCCTTCCTTATCTTCATTTCCTCAGCTAACGACTCTTAGTGAGACTGCAGGCTTCCTTCTCTCTCTCTCATTCTACCTCTCTCCCATTCATCTCAGCTAGCGACTCCTTGTGAGACTGCGGGCTTCCTTCACTCTCTCTTTCTACCTCTCTCTGCCTATCCATCCACTAGCGACTCTTCGTGAGACCGCGGGCAATCCTCTGCTAGCGACTCTTTGTGAGACCGCAGGCATCCCTCTCTACAACTTCTATCCTTTCTGCTAGCGACTCTTTGTGAGACAGTGGGCATCCCTCTCTTCTACTCCCAATCTTCCTGCTAGCCACTCCTTGTCAGCACGTCCTCGGTCAGCTGCACTGGGCCGAACGGTCCACTCCTGCCTCGGAGTGTGAGGCTGCACTACCCAAGAGCTGGCGCTGGGCAAACAACACAACAACTGAACGAGCGAGCGACGTCCACCCTGTCTCCACAACTTCACCAGAGACGAGGCCGCGACAATTTATTCATGAAAGTGGCTGTATTTAACGACGGAGATTCTCATTCAAACTTACTAACCATCATCAGACGTGGCCAAGCACCATTAATGCGAATTTTTGGGCGTATACAATATGGTGATGGTGAGGTTTAAAAGTGACTTTACCTACGCCACAGCATGCCGTCTCCTGGCAGTTCCTAACTCCATCGTTAATTGCATTACAAAGATAGAGGACGAACTGTGTCACATATCATAGATTACAGTGTGTTCTTGCATTGGTTGGTTATTGTTGCGCTGTTGCGTCGTTGCGTAGTTTACAAACCCCAACTTAATAAATCTGATTTTAAAATTTGTGTAAAACTTCAATATTTCGTTCGTGATTGGTTAGAATTAAGGAGGTAACAGAAGATAGATTTCTTCTTCTAAGAAAAAGCCTTGGTGAGGGGATCTAGGAAAAAAGAAATCAAAAAAAGGTGTGGCGAGTGATGCAGTGATGCATTCAATGCATTCAAGGAAAGGCTGCTGATTGGAAAAGTCAAGGGAATTGTTCCGGTCTATACAATTATATTTAAAGAGTTGTTTAAGGAGCATGTACTTATTCAACAACATCCAGCAGCCGCGAGCCTAGTGGACCACACTGGGGCTGACGACCCAAGCAACCGCAATTTTTTAGTTTGCAAGCTAGTCTGGTGGACTCCCGGATAGAGTTCAACCATACTAAACAGTCATCCCACTTGGCTCACCCTGGGTTTCAGCTACGAAACTGCGTGTGAAGACAATATCTTGAAAATTTATCATCTATCATCAAAAGTATGGATTCATGTTGACGTCGTACATCCGTGCCTCGGCGTTAAAGCCCGGATCACGGCCCTGTCCGCAGCGCGCCGCGGCTTTGGGAATGACGTCACTTCCGCTCCGTGCGCGCGAGAGCAGTGCGCCGGCGTCCGGGTCTCCAGTCCCGTGCGAGCCACCTTCGAGGCTAGACGCGGCCGCGAGACTCTCCATAAACTCGCCGCTATTATCGCTTTTGTTTTATGTACTATAGTATGTTATAATCTCTTATATCGTTTTCTTTACCGTGTGTATGAGTATTGTTTTGTTTTTGGCATGTCCGCGGGCCAAAACACGTGGACTAACCACAACTAGCCTGCACCGCACATTTCTCCAGCGCGCGAGACGTCCCTCGGCAGCTACACGGGCCGGACAGTCCAACCCTGCCTCCCCGCAGGAGGCTGCTCTACGCGAGAGAGCTGGCGCCAGGCAATACAAGAAAACAGCCGAGAGACGTCCTCCACGTCTCCACGTATTCTACGGAGACGGGTACGCGACATTTGGCGCCCGTACGTGTGGCGAACTTCAAGTCCACAAGAGAGTGCGTGCAGTGCAGTAAAAGAGTATACAGTGAGTGATCAGACAGCGTGAAAATCCACCTGGGACAATGAATTGATTCACTTATCCACCTAGACAGTACTTCTGATCTCATCAACGCGAGGACGCAACCATTCCTTTCCCACCTTACCAACACCTATCAGTTTCATGGTTCAGCTGATAATGCATCGCCATCTCCCGTCCCGCAACCGGATTATATTTCCAGTCGATTACCCACCCCCTCCCCATTCCACGGGATAACGCCCCATGGTACCCCCTTCTTTTCCTCCCTTTCGCCATTCTGCCATCGGTGATCTTCGTGGCGCGCCTGCGGTGTTCGGGCGGGCGGGCGCGGGGATAGCCTGCACGGGCAGGCTGCGCAGACGGAGCAGCCACGTGGCCCAGTGTTTGTAAACAATGCTGCCGCGCGGATCGACAGTTATGTGCGCAACGTGTCAACTACCGAAAGGCATGGACCTTGTGACAGGAGAGTGGCAGTGTCGGAACACGTGCACGTGCGTGCCACTGAGGCGCAGTGAGGTGAAGACAGAAGCTGCTGAAGGTGTGTTGTTGTGGGACAGGGATACAGCATCAGAGCAGATGCATGGGGAAGCCTCGAACACAGCGAGTGCCGTGTACCGGGAAAAAGGGGGATATGACGAGTGTAGAGGCTGCTCAGGCAACCGCATCGGATCGATGTTACTGAACCAGAATACACCGTCGCCGAACCTAATTGATTGGGACACACCTACGAACTCGGCAGCGCCGCCAGTCGCGTACGCTGTGCGGGTTGCCACAGTGTTGCCGGAGTTTAGTGGGCTCGTGCACGAAGACCCACGGGAGTTTGTGCGATGGTGTGAGAGGTGTATGTTACAGTGCAGTGTGCCAGTAGAGGAGTGGACACAACGCACGAGTGAACAGTTGCGTGGGCGAGCTCGTGAGTGGTGGACTCTATGGGGGCGATACGATATGCAGTGGCGGGAGTTCGCCACGCGTATCATGCAGCGATTTGACGACCGCCAGGCAGTCTTGAGCTGCAAGGCCCGTTTCTATGGCGAGGCACAGAGGGACACGGAGTCGGTGGAGAGATTCCTGGCGGGCAAGTTGCAGCTTTATCGTCGCATAGCCCCAGGGGAAGCGCCGGAGCAAGCATTGCCGGACGTGACCGCGTTAGTGCAGGAAGAATTACAACCCTTCTTCAGGCCGTATTGCAATGGGTCTGTTGAAGAATATGTACGACAGGCCGTAGCCACGGAGGGCAACCTGCAACGCGATCTGGGGCGCCGGACAATTACAACCACTCCCGGACGAGAGCCCAGACACCAGTACAGAGCGCCCGCTCTCCCAGACACGCAGCCCGAACGTCCACGGCAGACGGTAGCACGGGCAATCGAATGCCCACCGAGTGGCAGCCGACAGACCACCACACCAGAGTGGCGGAACGCGGGGAATCGGTGGGACAGAGGCCCACCACCCCAGTGTCGCCTTGGATGCCCGCAGGACACGTTCCATTGGCATCAGGACTGCCCAAGACGACAACAACAACAACAACAACAACAACAACAACAACCGGCGGGAAACGGGCAGCAGGGGGTGTAGGACCATCAGTTCTGCCCCCCACACCACCTAACCCCCTTCCGGAAGCCACGGCCGAAACACGCATAACACTGGGACAGCTCACCACCCCTGACGACCGGCTGATGCGGGTACCCATCCCTCTGAACAGGAGACCGACGGCCGCTCTCGTAGATACAGGTGCGAGCCACGTGTTTGTGGCCCAGCACTTGGTACCGCCAGAGGACGTTACACCGAGACGCTGCGCGCTGCGCCTGGCCACGAGCACCGGAGTCGGGACAGCCATCGGGGACGCCATCATAACGGTGAGTGTGAGGGAGCTGGTTATACAGACAGCAGCAGTTGTAGTAGAGGGACTCAGGGAGGACCTAGTGCTCGGACAGCCTTGGTTGGTGGAGCATGACACAGTGATAGCGCCGGCCTCTGGGCTAGTGAATGTCGGAAAACATGAGCGCCTGGCAGTGTATGCACTAGGTAGAGCACCACCTCCCCCGAGAGAGCCCACGAAGTTAGAAGATGTGGACAATGATGTACCCCCAGAGTATCAGGACGCATTTAGGCGGCTCATAAGGGAAAGGCAGAGCGTCTTCGCCACTGCCGACCCACTCAGGCACACAACGGTGACAGAACACCGAATCCCCACTATGCACGACCAACCAGTGTATGAGGCCCCCAGGGGATATGGTGTCCGCGAGCAACGGGTGATACGTGAGCAAGTGCACGAAATGTTGCGAGATGGTGTCATTGAACCCTCCAACAGTGCACACAAGTCACGCATCGTCCTAGCTGCCAAGAAGGATGGGACCATGCGCTTCTGTGTGGACTTCCGTCCCCTGAATAGTGTCACCATCAGTTCTCTACCACCGCAGATCAGTGTGGACGAGGCCTTGGCAGGCTTGGGCAATGCGCGAGTGTTCACGACCCTTGACTTACGTTCGGGCTATTGACAGGTGTCAATACACCCAGGTGACAGAGAAAAGACTGCGTTCACGGTGCCCGATGGTAGACGCATACAGTTCTGTGCCATGCCCTTCGGGCTCAAGTGCGCGCCGGCCACATTTCAAGCTATAATGGCCCGCGTACTGGAAGGGTACATTGGCCAGTTCGTAACAGCCTACCTCGACGACGTGATCGTGTACTCCAAGACCTGGGAGGACCATGTGCGGCACCTGTCCCTGGTCCTGGAGGGGCTCGAGACGCACCACCTGACCTGTGCCACACAGAAGTGTCACATTGGATGGAGAGAGGTGGAGTTTTTGGGACATGTGGTGGATACTGAGGGTAATCGCCCGCACCCGATGCACCTGGCGAAAATTGCAGAAGCTGAACCCCCTATAACTCGCAAGCAGTTGCAGAAGCTCTTGGGCCTCGCCAACTGGCTGCGGAACTATAACCCGCAGTTCTCCACGCTCACTGCCCCCCTGACAGATCTGTTGTCACCACGACAGCGCTACCACTGGACACCTGCTGCACAGAAGGCGCTGGACAGTTTGAAGGTGGCTTTTCTCCGATGCCATACTCTGTCACAGATAAACCCCGAGAGAACGCTGTACATTCAGACGGATGCGAGCACCGAGGGGGTGGGCGCGGTGCTTTACCAACGAGACGTAAATGGGGACAGGTGCATAATCGACTACGCCAGTACAAAGTTCGACCGCGCTGAACGGAACTACCACAGCAATGAACAGGAGTGCCTGGCAGTGGTATGGGCACTGAGGAAGTACCGTCTCCACCTTGAGGGTAGGCAATTTGTATTGCGCATGGACAACCAATGCCTCACGTGGTTGCGGATCCTCCAGGGGCGGAAAGCAAACTCGTGAGGTGGGCGCTGTTTCTACAGTCGTTCGACTTCTTTGTGGAGCACGTCCCAGGAGTAGAAAACGAGCTGCAGGATGCCCTGTCACGGGACCCTGATGTGGGATCGTGCCTGGAGGACGAGGTATCTTGGGACGGGATACTGCCATCTGGCCGTGAGACGGATCACTACCACCCAAGGGACCCAACCTGCCGCCTGCTTGCTCTAGGTGTGGACGACGACCCGCCTCCTGCAGACCTGGTCAAGCTGAAACATCAGGTGCACGAGGCCCAACGCACCTCTCAGGACGCTGAGCACAGACGTGCGAAGTTAATAGCGGAACCATGTGAGACCTGGACTACGAGGAATGGTGTGCTCTACACACGAGGAATGGGACCCGATCAGGAGTGGCGCATATATGTCCCACCAGAGGCACGTGAAGCGGTGTTGCGCTTTATGCATGATCATGACCTGGCCGGACACCCTGGGGCGGACCAAACACGGCGGGCGATCGGTCAGCACTACCACTGGCCCAGAATGGCCCGGGACGTGCGGGAGTACGTGAGGACTTGTGAGATGTGTCAAGAGCGGAAAGCATGGCGGAGCGACGGGATGGAACAACAACAGCCTCGCATTCCCACTACCCCTTTCCAGTCTATCGCGCTGGACGTCATGGGGCTATATACCCGCACAGCTCGGGGCAAGAGATTCCTGGTGGTAGTGACCGATCTCTTCATCCGTTGGGTAGAAGCTTACCCCACTAGCAACGTTCGGGCCAACACCATTGGGACAATATTACAAACGGAATTCTTCCCGCGTTGGGGTTACCCGAGAGACCTGCTGACAGACAACGCCAGCCAATTCGTCAGGAGGCAGTGGCGGGAAATGTGCAACTCATGGCACGTCGAACACTGGACCACACCTGCCTACCACCCCCAAGCCAACTCGACGGAGAGGCGAAACCAAGAGTTGAAAGTCCAGATGCGCATAAGGCTTGGTAGCGACCATACTAAGTGGGACGACCATCTTGCAGAGGCTCTGTTTTGCATCCGTCGCAGAACCAATGCAGCCACAGGAAAGACCCCGGCGGAAATGGTCCAAGGCCACAATTTGCCCTTGCCAGGAGAATGGACAGCCCACGGGATAGCCGATGAAGAAGAAGACTCAGAGATGCGCCATCAACGGCGAGAGACAGAAATGAAAACAGCGCGCGAACACCAGAGGGCCTATACTCGCCAGATAACACTGCAGACGACCCGAATGCCACCAGAACTCCAACCTGGAGAACTGGTATACATGCGCACGCTGCCTCTGTCCAGCGCGCCGAAGAACTACAGTGCTGGGTTGAGCCCCAGATGGTCGGGACCACACCCGATCCTTAAAGGGCTAAGTAGGAGCACCTACCTAGTCCGCCTGGATGGACGGTGGGTGCGAAAAGTGCACCGAGACACCATACGGAGAACAACATTCCCAGGAAAAAATTTGGTCTCTGAAGATGTCACCCTAGTAGAAGTGGACGAAACGCCTACTTCAGACGACTCAATCACGCCCCGAGGCATGCGGGGCCTGTTCCATGCCACCCCCAGCCCAGAAACAGCGACCCTGGAAACAGCAGGAAGCTCGGCCACCAGTCCGAGGCGATGCCGTCGGTGACGCACGACGCGGACACAGATCGGCGACGTCACCGGGATGCCCAAGGCGGGCGCCGATGTGGCGGACGAACAACCTCTGGTGACCGAGCCGGACGAGGAGGAGGCTGCTGAGCCACTCTCCCCCACCCAAGGTGGATGGGGACATGGTGCCTCCCTCGCCGATGCAGAGTTCCGAGTCACAGTTGAGGAGCCGGCTGAGACGACCCCGAGACGAACCGACGACGTCGCCGAGCTCCACGTTACTTGGCAGACTATGTCACAGGCTCGGAGCTGGACGCGCTTGTGTACGACGACCCGGCGAATACGGGGCGAGAGAGGCGGCCCTAACCCTGACGACCGCCATGGGAGAGGGCGTCCCTATCCTGCTGCCTCGGGTGGAAGCATGGACGGCCTGGACCCGGACTTATCCAGGGGGGGGGGGGCATCTGACGTCGTACCCCCGTGCCTCGGCGTTAAAGCTCGGATCACAGCCCTGTCCTCAGCGCGCCGCGGCTTTGGGAATGACGTCACTTCCGCTCCGTGCGCGCGAGAGCAGTGCCCTGGCGTCCGGGTCTCCAGTCCCGTGCGAGCCACCTTCGAGGCTAGACGCGGCCGCGAGACGCTCCATAAACTCGCCGCTATTATCGCTTTTGTTTTATGTGATTCTTGTATGAGTGACATCATGTTATAATATTGCTGTTACCAGAACTCGTCAACAATTATTCGTGTGTTTGTAGTGTTTCAGATGGCTGAAACCTCGTGGTCCCTTTCTGTATCTCCTTGCTGCCTAACGAGCTGCTGCCTCACCTGCCATGTGGTGATGTCGTTCCCCGAGTAACAATTCAATTTTTGCTTTAATGTGAACTATTGCAATGATTAAACGAATTTCTTTAGTTGGCTTCCGGTTTTCACCCCATTCACCACTCTCGCCAGAACAGTATAGGCACCAACATTGTTTTGTTATTTTTTTATATAATTTTTTAAAACTGTTTTATTTAATATTTCTTTTCTGATACCTAAATTTGTTACTAGCCAATACTCTTTGCTTATGTTTCGTCGGCCAGTACCAGTTGTTGAAGTTGAAGATTTCTTAAGTTTAGTGAAGGCCATTCTTTGCTAGACTACAGTATCGGAAAGATCCCATTATTTATTATTTTTTTATATAGTTCATTGTTACCATATCAGGTGGTCGTAGGTTATGTTGTTGGTGAAGTGATTATAAGCCTGTAGTAGGAATGTGGTGCACTATTAATATATCAGATGAACCGAATGGCTGTGATAAGAAATACATAGTTAAAACTGCTTGTTCAGATGCAACACACACAGTTTTTCTGTGCGATATTGAGCATGGTTTCGTGGAAGTCCTGACGCAAGAGGACATGCTGAGGAGGTGCAAGGTATGTGTCGCGTATAGCGCATGGCTGCTGCGTGTGTCGAGGGCGCCCGGCGGCCAGCACGCGGACTGTGTGCTCGCAGGAGCTGAACCCGCTGGTGGAGGCGAGCCCCGAGCGGCTGGTGGCGCACGTCGTGGCGCTGCTGGACGGCCGCCGCGATGACGTGCACCGGAGCCTGCGCCCCTTGGGTGGCGTCCGCGTGCTCGCGCTGCGCTCCAAGCTCGTGGGACTGCTCTTCTCTTTCGAGTTCCGCCTGCAGCCGGCGGCCGGCGACCACGTGGGTGTGCTCGCTCTACACTCCTCGCGCGCTTCGGCTGCCTGCCCTCGACTGCCCTAGTGCCACGGCCCATTCCTCAACGACACGTGAATGGAGTCCAAGCGCGGCTCCAGAAGGGGGGCGGTGGGGGCGACAGCCCCTCCCGAGACCAATTGTATTGATTAGTTCATATTTATGTTTACTTAAATATTTAATTTCGTATGTTAAACTTTTATCTCATCAAAAGTTGCATGAAGCTACTAAGGTTCTGTATTGGAAACCTGTAATTTGTAAATAATATTCCAAGGCCAATATCTGACCACTTTCATTTTTTCGCAACTACGACCTTTCTTTGTGCGACAGCCCCTCCCGAAAAGTCATCCTGAAGCCGCCATCGACGGAGTCGGATTTTCCGGGACATTTCACTATCGCATCCCTGCTGCTTCCACAGAGCAAGTAAACGTAAAATTGGCAGCAGATGAGATTGCATTTTAAGGTTATGAAATATTAATTAATTAATTTTAAAAAAAGTGCATTTATTGTTGAAACAAACCATAACGTCAACACAGAACACTATATGTGCTTGTATTTGAAACAAATTTTAACGTACGTAGAACATAGACAAAAATGGCCACCACTGCAGCTAAATACTCTGCTTCTATTGGTTTGAATGGAGCCACGTAAATGGAAAAGCTCAGAATTGCCGAGATAATCCTAACAGGTCCATCTCCATCTGTGTGCTATTGTAGAAACACTGTTGCATGAGATCAGTGTCATTGTAGAACGGGCCTAACTCATTCTTATGGGAAAAGTGACTTTACACTGTAATTATCTGAAATGCATCTGATAAAAAGCAAATGAAATTCTCAAAATGCATTTAATTAATTCATGATTTTTTTCTAATCATTCTGTGAAACAGCATTGTATTATTTAAAATAGTTTACTGTTAATTTGTTGCTTTAACAATGTGCTTAGTTAGGTTAGCTACATTAAAAATACTAAAAATTCATGCAAGTGTTTTGTTAAAGTTGCTACATTTAAAATACTGTAAAAAAAAAAATATTTACAATCAGGTAGGTTAAATGTGTTTCATTAATGTATCTGACCTAACACCTGAAAAAATCTAACCTCAGAAACTTCTTAATGAAATCGAAATACAAAATATGAAGAAACATGAAATCAAACACTTTTGCAACAACTTAAAACTGTCACAACATGCAAATATCTTGATTCAGATATTTATTTTGGTGGAAATCATATCCTATGAACATGCTATTGGAAAATAATTATTTCTCGGGGAATGAAATAACACAATATAGCGTTGCTGTTTTATAGAATAATTTAAAAAAAAGAAAAAGTAATTAAAAAATTTAAGATTTCTTGTCTGGTTTTCAGAAGTGCTATTTTCCTTGATAATTACCCTTTTCACAAACACGCCAGTTGTAATGATTTAAATTGTAAGAAATGGAAAATATAATTGAAGAAGGGCTTGGTTTTACAACTTTATCAATTTTAAAAAAACATTTGGTTACAGAGTTGTGAGTTAAAAATTTATTCTTGCTGTCACTAGTGTGTGCAGCTTCTTTATTGTATTTATAATATAATTAACACTGCACTTTTTAGTGAACAGCAAAAGTATTACTAACATGGGACAGTAAAATAGTGCATTCTGTGTCAGAAGCGAGTGAGGGCATTCCTGTGACGAGTTCTGACATGTCATTAGTTTGTAAAAACTGTAGGATCAGGGTTTGCACTATTTGGATGTAGATGTTTCTACATAAATACTTTTCAATAGCAAAATTTAATAGTTTAAAAATGTCCTGTGGAAAACTTAACGTACCTATTAAGTTATGTATAATCTTGTTTAATTGATCTTATTGCAGATCTACACACAAGTGATGGCCCCAATATTGGCAACGTTGTTGGAGCTCCACGAGAGACAGACCTGTCTGATGAAACTGTTGAAAAAAAAGGATGAAGAAATAGCAGAGTACAAAATAAACGGTGGTCAGCTTTCGAGACGTAAGTACGGTTCTAGTGGTTATCTGGGGGATGTGTTGCTGTCTCTTTTCACACAATCTAGCGAAATTTACTTTACATTGCATAATTTATTCGGTCTCAGAGTTGGTGTCTTGTCACATAAGCTTGTTTACACGTGGTAAAAATATTCTGTAGTTGCTTGGCTCGTGGACTGTAGCCGTATTGGTCGTATAACAACGTTATGGTGGCCATTATCAGGTGCCTAGCAGTTCTAAGTGGTCTTCAGCCCTCTTGTGGCTTGGCTTAGTTTGTGAAGGCTGTATCTTTTGCAACTTATGTAAATACATAGGGTGTCAATGCTATCACCAGATGCATAAGGGCTTGTAAAAATGATTTTTTTTTTTACTTACATTGGAAAGTACTTTGAATGAAGTCTGCTGTTGTTTAGTTAGAGGCTTGTTCATGCACTAATAAGCACTAGTAAGTCTTTTAAAGGGTGTGTGTAAATCACTAATTACTAGACTGGGATAATTTATGGTTTAATTGGTTAAGACATTTCTCAAGAGAGCGGCGAATGAGGAGTTAACATTTGCTTGCGCACTGAAAGGATTGTGGCATATATTCTAGCAGTCATTGAGTTAATATATCTCTCTAGTTGCTGCTAACCACCTTCAGCCAGGGCAGTCAGTTGTCCGTGCTGTGATGCGCTGAGTTGAGGAACGTCAGTTGTGTTGCGTTGAGACAGCCTGTACCAAACCAGGGAGGTCAGGGCTCGAATCCCGGCAGACCGGGACGTTGCTGCAAGCAAGTTTCGTGCTGGTCTCCCCCACCAGCACTCCCCTCCTCGTGGTGCGACGGGCGCGTACCTCGTGGTGCAATGTTAGCGTACCTCGGGCCGTGCAGTGGCTGCCGTGAGCACGCCACGACTCTGACGTGCAACTCTCACAGTATCATTGCAGTGCCACATATGTTCCCTCGATGAGGAACCATTCCATGAACTACAACTATGTCTTGTACGTGCACGCTTGTTCAAAGGGAATCTAGAGACGCCGGTTTTCGACGAACAGGAGTTTGCGAGGAAGCGTTTAGAGTTGCCGTTCTCAGCTGACGTTGTCCCTGATCCCCGAGAGCGCCTGTTTGCGCCGGTCGTGCAGAGTCTCATTGCGGACGTGGTGCGGAAGATGGACGGGTGTGCGGCCAGGTGAGTCGCGTCGGCCATCATGCCTTGCTGGTAGCTGCAGGTGGTTGGTGTTGCTGTACTGGCATACTTCTAGTCCCAGCGAGAGCACACATGTAGCTAGTGGCTGTCAGATTCTTTAGCAGGGAAGCACAGTACAAACAACACTTAGTATTGTAAGTTCTTTAAAATATGTGGATCTCTTTTGAGTGATTTCAGGTATGGTGTTAAGCATAGCCAACCATAAAATTAATTACCAATCACACACACTGATTTAATTAGGACAAAAGTTCTAGTGAGAGAAGCAAGAGTGAGCTAGGAGTGGTCTAATTGGGAAAGTTAAGTTATGCATGATGCTCATTAAACGTACAAGCTAAACTGGGATCTGAATTATTTTTCACTGACCTCCATGAAATTGATTTCACAATACCAAGCAACTGACAAGTTAGTTGTGACTAGTGTTTTGTAATTTGGTTTTGAAATAATCAGAATCTTTGAGCCTTTTGGTATGTTAAAAGTGTATTAATTAAATGGAAACAAGGGCAAAACAAGATTCCTGATTTAAGTAATAAGTTAAATTTCTGCACCTCCATTTTTTTAAGTAATCTTTATTGAGGTGCTTAACAGCATTGGGAGAAGGCTTGAGTACATCAGTGATCTTTAGTTTAATCGTTGCAGAGATAATACATAATATTTCAGATCTTTCTAAAGTATTGTTGCCACATGTGATAAAAAATTAGACTTGGAAATGTGTCTGCAGTGCATTGAGAACAGGCCTGTTGAAAGTGCCTCAGTAGTTCTCTTGTGTTGTCTACCGTAGACTCAGTTGTCAGTCCCTGCAGCTACTTGCATAGCGGAGTGCTGTGTAGGGTGAGGAGTGCCCACCAGCCACGTAACATTGAGTAGCTTGTTTGTCGACAGAACTGTCAGACATGTCTCAAAGAATATGCTTTGATACATAGTGTAAGCTAACAAATATTACATTATTTTTTCAGTTAAAACATACAAAGCTGCATTATTTTGATGCCTCCATTTGCAAAACTAATTGTGTTTAGGATTTTTTATGAGCTTAGAAAGTGTTGGTGGTGCATGCGCAGCACGCGATCCTCGAAGGCTGTAGTGTGAAGTGTTGCAGGCAGGACACGTGCCGGATGTAGTTGAAGCACCGAGGTTTCTGGAGTGCTCCTGGCTCTCCATGCACTCCTCAGTCCTCCGCTGCATGTGCGGTCCAGAGAAAACAGGGCTCTTGCATCTATTGTCGGATCTAGTGTTGTTGTTGTTGTGTTGCGTCTTGTCAAGATGCGTGTTTTTGTGGATGGTCACCTGTGATTTTGTACTCGTGTGTATAGCCATTTTTTCTCACTGTTTTTACGTCTATGACTACGTTGATGGGTGGATCAGCCCTCGCCATGGGGATGCAGCGCCCTGGGAGAGTTGATACTGCGGTGGTTTGTGTTTGCCATTTGTGGCACGGATGTGAAGTGACATGCAACAGCCAGTCATGGACTGGCTGGGAATCGAACACAGGGCCTTTGGCTCAGGGCCCGGAGTTCTTGCAGGGTGTCTACAGGTCACGAAAGTCACGAAAAAATAAATAAGCAAACAAGGTGTTGGAAGTAATGAAATCTTAGTTTCCAGCAGCAATTTGCTAGTGTGAGTGTGGTTTTTTGATGTTATAGTCTAACTTTTAATATATTAAATAGATAGAGACTGTCCACTACAATCATGTGAATATTATCTCTGAAAAGTTTTTGCTTTCCAACATAAAAATCAGCATTTCTTGTGAACAGTGTATATAAATGTGATTTTTAAAATTTTTCTAATTACATGTAAAAAAATACCATGTGATATAAAGAAGTTATAGGAAAACTTTAGTCCTAAATTGGTTCACCAGGTATTTGTAGACACCCTGTTTTGTCACTGAGACAGCAGTTGGACTCAACTGTACGTCTGAAAGATATTGAATTTAAATAGTAAAATGTTAAATAAATTTAATAACCAAAGAATTTAGCTAGTCATATCCTGCCTGGCAAATTTATAGTGTACCTAATTATCTTGGAAAAAAATTTTTAGTGCTTCACATACCAGTAATAATTTGAACTACTGTTATGAACTTCGTCATATCGTTACATGTCTTGTACACTTTGCATGTTGCAGGGCAGCGAACAGTGATATTGGCAGCAATGTCAAAGAGGAGATGCAACGTGGTCCGGAATCCGTGACCACTGCAGAGGAGAATGGTGTCGTCAACAGTGTGAACAGCCAAGTCAAAACAGAAGCCAGTGAAGCTCACACGGTTTCTCCCAGGAAGAAAGAGTTTGAGGTGCGTTTAGATCTGTTGAGATTAGTACACAATGTTAGGGATAACATTTATAAGAACAGGTTAAACCTCCAATGCATGTCAGTGAAGTAAGGTAATTAGTATGTTTTTGCTGTTTGGTCACGTCTCTCTCATCCAGGGGTTAATTTATTACACACCAGTTATAATCCCTTGCAGGTTCAGCAGATACTTCTCTTTGAGGCAGGATTGGGTTTGACGTGGCCTTCAAAGGCATAAAGAAATGGATATGCCATTTCATCTCAGTTTGGAAGTGTTAGGGGAAGATCTTCAAGGAGAGGCTGAGGAACCCATCCCAACATAATAGCCACCCACGCCCTCAACCCTTAAGCTAACCCCACCTAAGAGCACTACAGGGCACTTAGAGAGTCTATCACATCTGTGGGATCCCTCAGAAAACCCAGAGCGTGCGTGGTTTGGCTGAAGCCTTTCCAACTTCTCCTAGGTATCCAGGATGGTACCGGATCTGTGTCGCCGCTCATCGTGACCACTCTTTTCGGGATGGGGATCAATCTGAGCGTGCTCCAATTGATACGAGCACCTCTGCCAAGTGCAAGACCAGCACCAATCCAATCCTGGGCCGACAGAGAAAACCCCAGCACGCATCCATTCACTTGAAGGATCAACCAGCACTACTACCAAATTGCAGGTTTAGACTGTTTGTTTCGGCTAGCGCTAACTGCCGGCATCTGCTCTCAGAATGTGGAGCACCTAGGTACACCTCAGATGTTCTCCTAACTCCAAAGAGTTTACAGCCAGTTAAGGCCCTGGTGCATCCAGTTGCACCAACAGAATGCTCAGTCCTCTCTTCTAACCAATAAACCTTTGGCTCTTCACAGTGAGCCAAGGCTTTTGGGCCAGACTGCCACCAGGGCTCAGCAGTCAGACCCCCCGGGGAAGTTTCAGTAGCATCTGCTGGTGCCCCTTCAGACATGTGGGGCAAAGCTCTCTTCGGTAAGCACCCCTGGTGCCATGAGGAAGCAAACTTCCAGGCTGCGAGCTGCCCTAGCCACGGACTTAAACCATCTGCTCAAGGGAGTGGAAATTAACACACCTGAATTTTGTCATTTTTAGTTCTGACAGTTTGGCCTGTTTTGAAATGTTATAAAAAAGATTATCTTTTTTGTGACTTTTTGTGACACCTGCTTTCATGAACATTCCTGAGGTTTGTCTTTTCTTATATTAGTAAAACTGTATTTTTTTTATTTCTAAATATTATTTTCTTATTCAGACTTATGCTAAATTTTCACTGATATCTTGATTACATTAAGATCTTGTGATGCATTGTTTGCTTGTAGTCCCATTGCTAATCAACAACTTAGTACAAGAACCATGTATTCCAATATTATAAATACAGTAGAACCCTGTTACATATAATGAATCTGAAGGGAGTAGTTTATATGTTCACTATAGAGGGGAAACCTTATATTTTGGCAATACATACTCAAAAGCAAAATCTTAACTACACATAGGCCTAAGCCAAGAAAAGAATGAATGAAAATACTCAAAGCAACAGTTTTATGAGCAAATGCAGATATTATTTTTAATGCACTACACATGTACAAACTTTTTATTAATGGTTCTTCGACATTGGCGTATTTTCCTTTTTTCAGGCGTTTAATTACTCTGTGATGTATTCGCAGCTTGAGAAAGAAGATTGTTCAGCTTGTTTAATATTGTACTTAATGTGGATGTTGCAATTCCCACTTCCTTTGCTATTAAAACGTGCGGGACAGTGGGGTTGGAGTCTACCTTTTCAATAATGTCCAGTTTATCTCGCACAGATAATGCCTTACGTTTTTTTAACGCGTTTTTCACCCTTTTTTATGTACGTATTTCTTATTGAAGCACATTTGCAGCTTAATAACACAAAATTCTTTTTACCGTGAAAAGTAAATAAACAAAAAATAACGAGTCTGGCGCATCAAAGATCACTACGTATCATGTAGTATCGCAGTTGCTAAAGCTGGAACGAAATTTTCTCACTTTCTATGGAAAAATTTAGTCCACAAAGTTCTATCTAGTGGTAGTCTTACGAACCTTACTCAATCAAAATGTCCGAAATGCGAACAATAAAAATGAGACGTAAAAATATTGTTTTTGCTGCTATAATGTACATACGTATTTGTGTTGTGGTAATTTATGTTTAATTTTGATAACATATTAAATGTACACGCGTTCGTCCATTCTTTAACTATGCAGGGAAAACTATTTTTTATTTTCACCAAACTGATCACCATTTCTGGCTACACGTAGCCTACTGAGACCACTCGAATACAACTTGTTTATAATATGAACAGTGGACAATCGAGTAGTGTATTGCGGAGAAAAACTTAAATATGATCCAGAATAGACGTTTTGTGAAAAAACTTGTAATTATATGAAAATATTTGAGATAAATGTGCATTATGTTGGCAAAATTTGTTCGTGGTACATGGGAAAACGTATCAACTTTGACAAATGTTGTGCGCTATATCCAATAAATTAATACATAACCTCACATCATTTTGCCGGGACAGACGGAAATTCACAATAAACGGGAATTCATTATAGGCGGGTTCACTATAAACGGGTTCTACTGTATGTAGTAAATTGTAAAATGTTCCATTTACTGTAGACAGTGGTGCAGTGCTAAGCATACCCACCATCTAACCCTTCAACCGTGAATTTATAACTAGCCAGTGTGAAATCCTCGCCTTGATAGGACCTCCGTAACATGGGTGTAAGCAGGATTTCATTTCTGAGTGAGAGTTGGGGATAGAACTTCAAATAAAGTAATCTACCAAGTGTAGTTTATTTCATTACTTTATGTTTGCAGCGATGCTACATCGCCTTGCCCACTGTTTGCCTTTAATTTATTTTCTTGTGCCCATTGGAATGTTAATTTTTTTTAGGATTTCAGGGGTAGGGGGGATAAGTCGTCTGCAGACGATTCGAGTTCCTACACCGAACCTCATACCCATGGTTGACCACCGAAGACAAAGGGACACTGTGCCCGATGAATCCTCTGATGGCTCACAAGGGCTTAGTGAACGGCCACAACACGTACGGAACCGCCTAGTATAGTCCGGCTCAGGAACTCTTTATTATAGTTTTTTTCTCAGAGGGGATACTGCCCTAGAGGCATTCAGGCGTAATCCCACGATGGTAGCTTCGCACCACCGATCGTTCGACTGAGTGCGTGAGCCTGCGGTTGTTCCTCTCGTACTGAACAGGAATACTGGGGCGACGACACTTTTCTCAGTAGGGTAAAACCAGCCTGTCTCACGACGTTAATGTCCTCTAAATGAACACTCACCAGAGCAGTTCCCGTGCTTGGGACCACCGAGGTTGCAGCAGGAGAGCGCGGGTGTTGGCAGTGTCTGTGTCTCTCTTGCAACCACGTCTCCTGTGTCGCAGGCTGCGGAGCTGAAGAACGAGCGAGGAGCCTTCGGTCACGACGTGATGGCGGACGCCAAGCCTCCCAAGTTGAAGAAACACAACCACAAGAAGGCCCTTGGCTTGTGATCTTTGTGTTGTTCTTGCGATTGCATGAGGTTACACTTCAAGGAGGGTTTTTAACCTAATAAAACATAGTAATCTAGTCATGCTTATATAATTTTTAAAAATTTTTTTAATATATATTTTCCATAGAGAATCACGATAATCCAATTTGAAGTGTACTTAAACTAAATATGTTTTAAAAATATGAATTTTGTAAAATTTACTAGTTTTAATTATTTCTTTTATTGAGATTTAGTGTGATTTTTTTAAGCTTACTAGTTTGTGATCATTGTATGTAATTATCAAAGTACCACATTCACCCGAAAATAAGTCGACCGTGAATGATGCAAGTAGAGGAGCAGACAAATTATTGACTCTCATCATTCCTTAGTAGGAAGTCACTGCACAGAATCACAAAAATAATAATCTAAATATTTTTTTTGACCAAATCTGTGTGAGAATTAAAAATGCTTAGCTAATATTTACCATCATTAATAATGCCTCTATTATATATGTATTAAAAAAAAACCATTAAATAAGATTTCTGTAATTTTAAATAAAATTTATCAACATTATTACAATATGATTGCTAATCATTTTCCCATCACTGTCACTCTGAAGATCATCACTCTCACAGCTACATTCTCTTCATCACACCACAGCATCTCTTCTTCAGTACCATCCAGGGCATTTCACAAACTGCATTTTTTTGAAGCCTCTCACTATCACTTCTGGCTAATATTGTCCCATGCTGCCAAGATCCACTTCCATAGTTGAGAAACACTTGGCTTCTTTAATTTTCCCTGATGGTGTTTATTCATGGCCACCTGCGGAAAGCCATTCACAATACAATTGTTTCAAATTATCTTTGAATGGCTTGTTCACAACTACATGAAGCACCTGTAGTGTAGATGTTATCCCATCAGGGGTTGTGACAAGGTGTGTGTTCAATTCCTTTCTTTCATGAGGAGTCAGGTGCTCCTTTAAGCTGCTGAAAGGTGCGTAAAGGCACCAGGTCTTCTGTCCCAACCAGCTACTTATTACTAGATCATTTGTCATCCATCCTTTGGTTTATACACACTACAACTCCTTTGGGCAGTTTTTCTTTGGGCACAGTTTTGCCATCAGTTATGAGATGACTTCCGATTGTTTGTATTGTCTTTTAACGAAAAACTCTAGTATTTTCTGGTGAATACAGCATTTCTTTCACTTAGTTATTTTTGTTAGTAATTTTTCTGTTTTTTTAAATAGATTTTAATACATTTGTGATATGAAGGTAGTTATTTTTTAAGAAGCCATATTCAGGTAATTTGTTGTATCATTATTATAAGTTGGTTTATTTATTCACGTACTTCAACAAATTCTTAGTCTGTGTTTTTAAACTATATTTAATTTAGTGTTATATGTGAATTTTGTCTCAGACTCTAATATTCTTCTATTGTATTGTTACAGTTTATTTATTTGATTATTGAATTATTTGAGGTTAAAAATGTGGTTTTTAAAAAAAAAAATTGTGTAGTGTTTGAGAATTACTGCATGTTTTAATGTATGGTGAGAATGTTAGGAAAATTATTGTTATGTATTGTTATGATATTTCTACATATTAATTTTTATAATAAAAAAATATTGTGGCAATAAAACTAGTATTTTTATATTTTTTTCTGTTGTCTGTAAATAAAAAAACTCATCTGTTAAAAATGTGAAGGTTCATACCCACATAAATAGTGATTAGTATTATTAACTATGTACAGTAGAACCCGTTTATAGTGAACCCGCCTATAATGAATTCCCGTTTATTGTGAATTTCCGTTTTGGTCCCGGCAAAATGATGTGAGGTTATGTATTAATTTATTGGATATAGCGCACAACTTTTGTCAATGTTGATACATTTTCCCGTGTACCACGAACAAATTTTGCCGGCATAATGCACATTTATCTTAAATATTTTCATATAATTACAAGTATTTTCACAAAACGTCTATTCTGAATCACATTAACGTTTTTCTCCGCAATATGCTACTCGATTGTCCACTGTTCATATTATAAACAAGTCGTAATCGAGTGGCCTCGGTAGGCTACGTGTAGCCAGAAATAGTGCTCAGTTTGGTGAAAATAAAAATAGTTTTTTCCCTGCATAGTTAAAGAATGGGCGAACGCGTGTACATTTAATAAGTTATCAAAATTAAACATAAATTACACAAATACGTATGTACATTATAGCAGCAAATTCAATATTTTTACTTCTCATTTATATCGTTCACGTTTCGGACATTTTGATCGAGTAAGGTTTGTAAGACTACCACTAGATAGAACTCTGTGGACTAAATTTTTCCATAGAAAGTAAAACATTTTCGTTCCAGCTTTAGCAACTGCGATACTAAATGATACGTAGTGATCTTTGATGCGTCAAACTCGTTATTTTTCGTTTATTTACTTTTGACGGTAAAAAGAATTTCGTGTTATTAAGCTGCAAATGTGCTTCAATAAGAAATACGTACATAAAAAAGGGTGAAAAAGTGTTAAAAAACGTAAGGCATTATCTGTGCGAGATAAACTGGACATTATTAAAGAGGTAGACTCCAACCCCACTGTCCTGCACGTGTTAATATCAAAGGAACTGGGAATTGCAACATCCACATTAAGTACAATATTAAACAAGCTGAACAATCTTCTTTCTCAAGCTGCGAATACATCACAGAGTATTAAACGCCTGAAAAAAGGAAAATACGCCTATGTCGAAGAACCATTAATAGAAAGTTTGTACATGTGTAGTGTATTAAAAATAATATCTGCATTTGCTTATAAAACTGTTGCTTTGAGTATTTTCATTCATTCTTTTCTTGGCTTAGGCCTATGTGTAGTTAAGATTATGCTTTTGAGTATGTATTGCCAATATACTGACGCCGACCGCCAATGCTCCTCTGTCGCATAGACCGCTATGCCTCATCAACGTCTCGCAAAAGCGTGTGCACCGAACGCGCCCGTGCGCGCAGCAAAGTGCAGTTCGTGCAACGAGGCGAACGCCATACGAGTGCTACACCGGCGCAAGGATCCGGCCGGGTGTGGCATATCCTTCCGCCGCACTACAACAAATTGTTATAATTATGTTTTTCCACAGGATTTTATTAAACATTATTTTTTATTAATTAATAATTAAGTCTTTGCAAAATCATGTTTCAATGTGCGATTTGTCCCGAACCTGGCCGGTTCAGTTTCCCGCGAAATTCACACGTTTCCGCGGGAGGGCTGGCGGGGGAGGGGGGTCGCGCGCGGCGACACCGCTAGTGTCCTTCGAGAGCTCAACCAGGCCGGCAGCCTGCGCGCAACGCGGAACCTTCAAACTTTGCATTCACCGACATGTAGTTTTCCATAGTGTAATTTCTTTTCAACCTTTTTGTACAGTTCCGGGGTCGGCCTAAATTTACCATGAGGTACTTAACTTAATTCAATCAGTGCTCAAGATGAGTGTTCCACGTCATACGTAAGTACTGTGGGGAGATTATGTGGTTTCACGTCGGCGCTTCACGCCCAACCTAGCCTACAGGCTATTTAGTTTTGGCCCGCACGGGGCAGCCAGCAGGCGACACGTGCTATCAGACTTAATAACGATTCAGTCCCTGGGTCACACCTAGACACCACGTAGAGTCGCCGGAAACACGGGCCTACGTGCTGCTAGCCCAGTTTATCAAGTGTAATGTATTAGTGGAATAGTTGTTCGCCTAAGTGTAATTCGTCATGTCAGGGCTTATGTATCACCGTCGTACGGCAGTGCGCCACCAAACTTAATCCAGAGCTAGGTATTAGTGTAGTGTATTGTGCTTCAAAATATCGTGTGCCATGTCAGAGTGTCTTTTGTAACTTTCGCATCACGTAAACGAGTCTGCCCCTCACGCGCATAAGAATCGTGAGCCGCCACTGAGGAAGTGAGCTGCGCGTGTGACTAGTCGCGTCGGGCAAACCGTTACGGCCAGAACGGGCAGCACCATGTATTGGGCTGTGCTGTATTAAATTCACGAACTATCTGAAGAAGTTTTGTGTTATTATTCAGGCGTCCCGAGTGGCCTCAACAGCTCGGGGGGCCCTACTGCGTTGACCCCTACCTCTAGCCACAAGGCCGAACCTTCCCTGAGATCACGAACTGAACAAAATCACGTCTAAATACTCAGAGGTAGCGGGGACGGCGTCAAATTGGCGCCCGACTAGTGTGGCTTTAATTTTCTAAAAATTAATTTCCAAATTTTGTTTCAAATTTTTCAAATTTTTTCTCAAATTTTTCAAATTTTATACTTCAAATTAGTGTACCAGTAAGGGCTCGCGTAGGAAGTCGGGAATCGCGCGGAAACGGACGCGACGCGCAGACAGCCAAAGGAGCGGGCACCTGGCGATAGGCGCGCGTCAAGTTACACGCCAGACGCGCATCAAGTTACGCGTCAGGCGAGATAACGGCTGTGGGAGCGGAAGTCCGCGCGCCTCGCACACGGATCAGGTGGCGCAGCTGCGCAGCTGCTACGCGCCGAACAGGAGCACGAACATGAGCCGTGACGGAGCGGTAAAGATAGACATGGAAGGGGTATGCCACGCATGCCTTCTGCCAGGGTTGCCAATAAATCATGCCGCGGCAGGGGTTTTCGCCACCTGTACCTGCGACACAGATAGGAAGCACAAAACAGACTTTGACGACAGAAAATCAGGGCCGACGTCTACAATTCAGTGCGGCGCGAGGGGATGTCATCGGCGGCCCGATGAGGTGGCGTTCTGCCACCAGTGCGGCACCGTGAGGCACCGCTCGTGCACCGAGGCCCGGGAGTTCCTTAACTTCTGGAATGGGCTATTCATGTGCCGCGCGTGCGAGCTCGCGCTGGACAGACCGTCAGCGACGCCGGCGGCCCCTGTCGCACCGCGCCCCGGCGGCACCCTCAAGCTGCCGGAGTTCGGAGGGCAGGAGCACGACGACCCCGCAAAGTTCCTGCGGACATGCCGAGACAGGCTGGCACGATACGCGGTGCCTACAGATGAGTGGACGGAGAAGGCGTGCGATCAGCTGAGGGGGTGTGCCCTTGACTGGTGGACCACAGCCGGAGAATACGGCATGGAGTGGGGTGACTTCGCCAACGGACTGGAGGAGCGTTTCAACGACGCCCGTGCCCGGGCTCGGTGTCAACAGTCACTGTTCTGCCGGCCTCAGGAGGCGGGGGAGAGCGCGGAGGCCTTCATCAGGTCTAAGGCGCGGCTCCACCGACAGCTGGCGGAAGGGGAGGACGACAGCAGCATGCTAGGGGTAGTCGTCCAGCTGATGCTGCCCGAACTGCGGCCATTCCTTAGGGCCGCCACCGACAAGGGACTGGAGACGTTCGTGCAATTGGCGAACGAGGTGGAGCGCGACGTGCAAGCTGTCCGTCGCAGCCGCGAGCCGCCCACCCGACGGCCAGGTGCGTCGCCACCGATGTTGGCGGCCCCCGAGGTCTCCAGGGCTCTGGTACCGTACGTGGAGCCAGTGCCGAGGCAACAGGGGGAGCAGCCGTCCCGACGTACCGCACCCAGGGAGAACACCGGGGCACCAAACCAGGGGGCTCCGCGCTGCAAGTACTGCCGTGAGGAGCGGTACCACTGGCACGACGTCTGTCCCACGCGGGCAGCTGTCTGGCAAGCCCGTGGGGCGGGCGGCCTTACGTCGGGAAACGCCCGCTAGGGGGTAGTGCCATGGCTGGCCACTGTCCCTGGAACCCTAGCCCGGCCTCCACTGTCACCCCGGCGCGCCCCGTCAGGACGGACGGGCGCGGCGCACTCGACTCGTCAGCGGCCTGCACCGGGTCGTCGACGAGCCGCACCGGACACCAGGTGGCCCCGGCGACACCGGCAGCACCTGCGTTGTCCGCGGACACACCGGCACGCCCCGTCAGGACGGACGGGCGCGGCGCACCCGACTCGTCAGCGGCCTGCACCGGGTCGTCGGCGAGCCGCACCGGACACCAGGTGGCCCCGGCGACACCGGCAGCACCTGCGGTGTCCGCTGACACACCGGCACGCCCCGTCAGGACGGACGGGCGCGGTGCACCCGACTCGTCAGCGGCCTGCACCGGGTCGTCGGCGAGCCGCACCGGACACCAGGTGGCCCCGGCGACACCGGCAGCACCTGCGGTGTCCGCTGACACACCGGCACGCCCCGTCAGGACGGACGGGCGCGGTGCACCCGACTCGTCAGCGGCCTGCACCGGGTCGTCGGCGAGCCGCACCGGACACCAGGTGGCCCCGGCGACACCGGCAGCACCTGCGGTGTCCGCTGACACACCGGCACGCCCCGTCAGGACGGACGGGCGCGGCGCACCCGACTCGTCAGCGGCCTGCACCAGGTCGTCGGCGAGCCGCACCGGACACCAGGTGGCCCCGGCGACACCGGCAGCACCTGCGGTGTCCGCTGACACACCGGCACGCCCCGTCAGGACGGACGGGCGCGGCGCACCCGACTCGTCAGCGGCCTGCACCGGGTCGTCGGCGAGCCGCACCGGACACCAGGTGGCCCCGGCGACACCGGCAGCACCTGCGGTGTCCGCTGACACACCGGCACGCCCCGTCAGGACGGACGGGCGCGGCGCACCCGACCTGTCAGCGGCCTGCACCGGGTCGTCGGCGAGCCGCACCGGACACCAGGTGGCCCCGGCGACACCGGCAGCACCTGCGGTGTCCGCTGACACACCGGCACGCCCCGTCAGGACGGACAGGCGCGGCGCACCCGACTCGTCAGCGGCCTGCACCAGGTCGTCGGCGAGCCGCACCGGACACCAGGTGGCCCCGGCGACACCGGCAGCACCTGCGGTGTCCGCTGACACACCGGCACGCCCCGGCAGGACGGACGGGCGCGGCGCACCCGACTCGTCAGCGGCCTGCACCGGGTCGTCGGCGAGCCGCACCGGACACCAGGTGGCCCCGGCGACACCGGCAGCACCTGCGGTGTCCGCTGACACACCGGCACGCCCCGTCAGGACGAACGGGCGCGGCGCACCCGACTCGTCAGCGGCCTGCACCGGGTCGTCAGCGAGCCGCACCGGACACCAGATGGCCCCGGCGACACCGGCAGCACCTGCGGTGTCCGCTGACACACCGGCACGCCCCGTCAGGACGGACGGGCGCGGCGCACCCGACTCGTCAGCGGCCTGCACCGGGTCGTCGGCGAGCCGCACCGGACACCAGGTGGCCCCGGCGACACTGGCAGCACCTGCGGTGTCCGCTGATACACCGGCACGCCCCGTCAGGACGGACGGGCGCGGCGCACCCGACTCGTCAGCGGCCTGCACCGGGTCGTCGGCGAGCAGTACCGGACACCAGGTGACCCCGGCGACACCGGCAGCACCTGCGGACCGCCTGACGGCAGCGGCAGCGCCCCGGGAGCAGTGTGGTGAGTCGTTCCAATTAGGGCAGTTGGGACCTGGAGCGGGGCATTTACTCCGGATTCCCGTCAGGATGGATGGACAGCCGGTGCATGCTCTTGTCGACACGGCCGCCAGCCACACGTATGTGTCGGCTCAATGCTCGAGCGTACGGGACATTGTCTCAGATGTGGAGGAGGTACAGTTAGCGACGCAGGGGGCGACAGCGCGTATTGTTGGCCGCTCGAACATCACCCTCTCCATCAGGGACCATGTTAGTCACACAACAGCACTAGTAGTAGAGGGACTACGGGAGATGCTGATCCTAGGTCTGCCTTGGCTGGCGCAGGAGGACGCCACTGTGGAAGTCAGGGAGGGGAGGTTGCACGTTGGCCACCACGAGCGGCGCACAGTTTACAGCCTGGGCTATCGGCCACCCGCCGAGCAGGGGACACCCATCACGCTCGCGGACTTGAGGAACGGTGTGCCCGCTGCCCATGTAGAGCTCATAAACAATGTCTTGTCTCAACAGCCACAGGTGTTTGCGGCCACAGATATGCTCCGCCGTACCACAACCACGGAACACACCATCCCCACCCGACCTCACCAACCCCAGTTCGTAAAACCATACGGGTTCGGACCCACTGAAAGGCATGTCATCCAGACCCAGATCACGGAAATGTTACGCGATGGAGTAATCGAACCCAGTGAGTCGCCATACAACTGCCAGATTGTCATGGCGAACAAGAAATATGGCTCCATGGGTTTTTGTGTGAATTTCAAACCAGTCAATTCAGTAACCATACCCGCCCCACCACCGCTCATCAACATAACAGACGCTTTGGCGGGGCTGGGCGACGCCCGCATCTTCACGTCCCTGGACCTCAAGTCCGGGTACTGGCAGGTGCCGGTACGTCCAGAGGACCGCCCGAAGACCGCGTTCACTGCCCCTGACGGCTGGCGTTTCCAGTTTTGTGCCATGCCGTTCGGGCTGATGGACGCCCCCGCGACCTTCCAGGCCATGATGGTGCGTGTGTTAGACGGGTACGCGGGCGAGTTCGCCGCCGCGTACCTGGATGACGTCATCATCTGGTCACGGTCGTGGGAGGACCACGCCCGGCACCTCGGCCTGGTCCTTGAGCGGCTGGCCAGACACGGCCTCACGTGTGCCCCCCAGAAATGCCACGTGGGCGCGGCTGAACTGGAGTACCTAGGGCACATGGTGGACGCGGAGGGTTGCCGCCCTCTGCCAAAGCACCTGAACCTTATTGAGTCCAAACCCGCCCCTCGAACCCGCAAGCAGCTGCAGAAGTTGATGGGCCTTCTCAACTGTCTGCGCTCGTTCATTCCGCATTTTGCCAGCGTCACCGCCCCGATGACGGACTTGCTGTCACCCAAGCTCCGGTTTCAGTGGACCAGCGAAGCGGACGCCGCCCTGGATGCGGTGAAACGGCAGTTCCGCGAGTGCCACCAGCTCGCCCGTCTGCAGCCTGACCTTCCCCTGTTCCTTCAGACAGACGCCAGTTAGGAGGGGATGGGGGCCGTCCTATACCAGGTGGGGGACAAAGGCGTGCGCCGGGTGGTGGAGTACGCCAGCGCCAAGTTCGGCCAGCCCGAACGGCGGTACCATGTGAACGAGCAGGAGTGCATGGCCGTCGTTTGGGCTATGCGCCGCTACCGCCACCACCTGGAGGGCCGCCGGTTCACGCTGCGGACGGACAGCCAGTGTCTCCGCTGGCTGGACTCCGCCCAGGGCCGCAAGTCGAAGTTCACGAGGTGGGCGTTGATGCTCCAGAACTTCGACTTCGCGGTCGAGCACGTCCCTGGACGGGACAACCAGTTCGCCGACGAGTTGTCGCGCCATCCCGACCCACACAACACGTTTCAGGATGACCAGGACTGGGAGGGGCTGTTGCCGCCAGGGGGAGTCGCGCCGCCGGTCACTCCAGGGGAGGTGCCCGCAACTTTATTCCACATCCCAAGGGCCCCCGATTATCCCGCCGTCTTGCCTGTGGAGACCCTGAGCGGATTAGTGGAATTCGTGAAACAGGCCCAGCGGACAGACGACCCCACACAGGCCGAGGTGCGGTCATGTGGGGAGCAGGTTCACCCCTACCACAGGTGCGTGGACGGGGTGTTGGAGACCCGGGTACCAGGGGACATGGACGCCTGGCGCCTTCATGTGCCGCTCGGTGCCCGCGAGCAGGTCATGGGCTTCCACCACACGCACGAGCTGGCGGGACACCCAGGTGCGCACCAAACCCAGTTAGACATCCGTAAGACCTTCCATTGGCCGGGGGTGACGCGGGACGTACGGGACCTGGTGCGGCGCTGCCAGCAGTGCCAGCAGAGGAAGACGAGGCGGTCTGACGGGGTGGAGCAGCAGCGCCCCCGACGGCCCCGCGACCCGTTTCACACCCTGGCCCTGGACATAATGGGGCCCTACCCGCGGACCACCCGGGGAAGGAGGTTCTTGGTCGTCATCACAGACATTTTCACCCGGTGGGTCGAGGCCTTCCCGGTGTCCAACGTGCGCGCCAGAACCATAGCCGCCCTGCTGGACCACGAGATATTCCCGCGGTATGGTTTTGCGCGCGTGCTGTTGACGGACAACGGCTGTCAGTTCAGCGGGAGGCGCTGGAGAGCTGACTGTCGCCGTTGGGGTCTCGACCACCACACCACCCCCATTTACCATCCCCAGGCCAACCCCACTGAGAGGCGCAACCAGGAGGTCAAGGCGCAGCTGCGGCTGAGGTTGGGGGACGACCACTCCAAATGGGACGTCCACCTGCCGAAGCTGTTGTATTGCCTCCGGCGCCGCACCAACGCTGTCACCGGTCATTCCCCTGCCGAGCTTCTGTACGGGAAGAACTTGGCTTTGCCCGGGGAAAGCAGGGTGGCCGATGTTGCCATGGGCACGGTGGCGCGCCCCAATCATGAGGAGGGGAGGGAGCACGCCAGACAACGGCAGGCCCAATTCCTGGCGGCCCACACGCCCATGACTAGTCACCCCCCACCCCCCATCCAGCCAGGTCAGCTGGTATATGTCAGGCAGCACCACTTGTCGTCCGGGGCGCGTAACTTTTGTGCGGGGTTGGCGCCCCGATGGTCGGAGCCGCGGGAGGTCCTGTGGAGGACGGGCCCCTCATCCTATGCGGTCCGGACGCCAAGGGGGCGGCCCGCTAAAGTGCACCGGGACGACCTGCGCGTAGTCGCGCACGGGGTCAGAGTTGGCCCAACGACCCCCTCTTCACCATCCCCCACACTCCAGGAAGCCACAGATACGCCGCGGGAAGGAGCAGAATCTGAACCCACCACCCGGGGGGACATGCACACGGGCGACACAGACGTGGGTAGCCCTGATCAGGCACATGAGTGCAACCAACCCGACCTCCGGGACACCCCGAGCAGGTCCCCGGTGCCGCTGGCCACAGTTCCGCACGTCCCCGAGGAGGTGGGGAATCCGTTGGTCTGGTTTCCTGACGAGGAGGGGGAGGAGGTCTGTGAGGAGGAGGACGACGAGCCACTGTGGCCGCTGGACCTCAGCCTGGCGGACGCCACGTTCCGGGTGTCCGTGGACGAGCCCGAGGAGGGGGAGGAGGAGCCGGACAGTAGGGATAGGCGCCCCACCCGCAGACGTCGGGCCCCGGTCAGGACGTGCTGCGCGGACGACAGCGAGCCGGTAGAGTTCGCTCCTGTCCCCGCCGTGGAGGCGAGCTGCCCGACCACCCAACCGGACACGAGGGAACCTACCACACTCTGCACAGTGGAGACCCCTACCAGCACAGTCCCCACCACACGACCACAGAGGGCCCGCCGACCCCCGGCCTACCTGGCGGATTACGAGTGGTCCAGGTCCCCGTCGAGTTACTCCACCCGGGCGCGACCCGTAAGGGGCGATCCAGGGGTGCCAACACTTGTGGCCGGACCCCTATCATTCTCCCCGCCCACGTCATCCATTCCACCACCCTGCCACACCCCGACCACACTGACCCCCCCACCCACTTGTCACCATATTGAGCTAGAAGAGGCGCACGTCGCTGCCCAGTCCCAGGGGGGGAAAGAACACGGGTCAGGGCGTAACCCCTTATCATTCATTGAGTGGGAGAGGTATTCAGGGCAGAATGTTTACATCACAACACACCACCACTCCGCCGCGTAGTGTAGGGCTCGCAGTGCGGCGAACGTCAGTGAAGTGCTCAGCGTGTGAAGCGAGGCGTTGATGCACATAGCGGTCTCAGAGAAGGGGGGGCATTTGACGCCGACCGCCAATGCTCCTCTGTCGCATAGACCGCTATGCCTCATCAACGTCTCGCAAAAGCGTGTGCACCGAACGCGCCCGTGCGCGCAGCAAAGTGCAGTTCGTGCAACGAGGCGAACGCCATACGAGTGCTACACCGGCGCAAGGATCCGGCCGGGTGTGGCATATCCTTCCGCCGCACTACAACAAATTGTTATAATTATGTTTTTCCACAGGATTTTATTAAACATTATTTTTTATTAATTAATAATTAAGTCTTTGCAAAATCATGTTTCAATGTGCGATTTGTCCCGAACCTGGCCGGTTCAGTTTCCCGCGAAATTCACACGTTTCCGCGGGAGGGCTGGCGGGGGAGGGGGGTCGCGCGCGGCGACACCGCTAGTGTCCTTCGAGAGCTCAACCAGGCCGGCAGCCTGCGCGCAACGCGGAACCTTCAAACTTTGCATTCACCGACATGTAGTTTTCCATAGTGTAATTTCTTTTCAACCTTTTTGTACAGTTCCGCGGTCGGCCTAAATTTACCATGAGGTACTTAACTTAATTCAATCAGTGCTCAAGATGAGTGTTCCACGTCATACGTAAGTACTGTGGGGAGATTATGTGGTTTCACGTCGGCGCTTCACGCCCAACCTAGCCTACAGGCTATTTAGTTTTGGCCCGCACGGGGCAGCCAGCAGGCGACACGTGCTATCAGACTTAATAACGATTCAGTCCCTGGGTCACACCTAGACACCACGTAGAGTCGCCGGAAACACGGGCCTACGTGCTGCTAGCCCAGTTTATCAAGTGTAATGTATTAGTGGAATAGTTGTTCGCCTAAGTGTAATTCGTCATGTCAGGGCTTATGTATCACCGTCGTACGGCAGTGCGCCACCAAACTTAATCCAGAGCTAGGTATTAGTGTAGTGTATTGTGCTTCAAAATATCGTGTGCCATGTCAGAGTGTCTTTTGTAACTTTCGCATCACGTAAACGAGTCTGCCCCTCACGCGCATAAGAATCGTGAGCCGCCACTGAGGAAGTGAGCTGCGCGTGTGACTAGTCGCGTCGGGCAAACCGTTACGGCCAGAACGGGCAGCACCATGTATTGGGCTGTGCTGTATTAAATTCACGAACTATCTGAAGAAGTTTTGTGTTATTATTCAGGCGTCCCGAGTGGCCTCAACAGCTCGGGGGGCCCTACTGCGTTGACCCCTACCTCTAGCCACAAGGCCGAACCTTCCCTGAGATCACGAACTGAACAAAATCACGTCTAAATACTCAGAGGTAGCGGGGACGGCGTCAATACATAAGTTTTCCCAGATATAAAGTTTCCCCTCTATAGTGAACATATAAACTACTCCCTTCAGATTCATTATAACAGGGTTCTACTGTACGTACCATACACAGAATTTGTGGTAGGTACTAAAAGAATTTCAAACCACTTTTGATATTTTATTATTTAAAATTTTCTTGCCCAGTGCTGTACCCCGGGAGGTGCAACACTAGACGTTAGTTTTTAATAACAAGCAAGGGAAGTGCTTTGCACACATATAATTTTATTTTCAAACTAAATTTGAAACAAACATAAACATTGAACATGTTCTCTGGTTCATACACTTGGTCTCGTAGTACAGTCGTTGTTATGTCCCTCAACACATATTTAGGTTGCAGTCCTCACTCCCGTATACAATCACCATGAACAACGACCGACACGCTGGCCGCCATCATTACAAACTGGCCTCTATTTACACTGCAGGCCTACCAACCTAACTACCCCACATTTCCTATATAACACTTCCCCCCTTAAGATTTCTACACATAGTCTTGCAGCTTCCCTGGTACCATCCTCGCCCTGGTGGATCTCCTGGGCGGTTGTGCGCGTATCAGCTCCATCTGCAGTCCCTCCCATGGCTCTGGCCCCTGGTCACGATGATGTGCAAACCCTCTGAAAGGGCTGCTGCTGTGGTCCGGTGTTGATGCTCCCACTGGTGATGTCCCCGGCAGCTGTTGCTGTTTACCCTTCCGCTCCTTCCAATTCTCTGCCGGTTGCTCCTGTACGGTCAATGGTACCTGTGCCGGCTCCATCGGAATAGGGTTCCGCTGTATGGTCGCTGGGACCTGCGTTGGCTCTGTCAGAGCCATCCCGTCAGTCGGCATGAGCTGACGCAGGGTGGTACTGCCACGATTGGTCGCAGCACAGCCATCAGTACATGTAACTGACACCGCCTGGCTTGATGGATGTGCCACTTTGTTGCTCAGCAATTGGTCCACGTGACGTCTATACATGTTGCCGTTCTTATCTTGGGTTGTGTATGTCACGGGCCCTTGTTTGGATACAATGGTTCCTGGTATCCACTTACGAGTCCCTCTATAGTCACGAAGAAGCACCTGCTGCCCAACTAAAAAAAACCTGCCCCTGTGGTGGTTTGTGACCTCTTGGGTCTCCTCGCCTTGAAAACTTGGTTTGGGGCGTATCTGGTCCAGCACCGTTCTTAATGGTCTCCCCATTAGGAGTTCTGCCGGTGTCTTATGAGATTCTCCCAGTGGTGTTGAGCGCAACGCCAACAACATTCGAGCGACTCGTGTGTGCCAGTCTCCCGCTCCCATTTTCCGCAGTTTATACTTCACCGTCTGCACCATGCGCTCCGCTTGACCGTTTGTGGCTGGATGGAATGGTGGTGTGCGCATTAGTACAACTCCATTCTTCGTTAGGAATTCTTCCATCTCTCGGGACACAAAAGCTGTCCCGTTGTCTGAGACCAGGTACCGGGGAATCCCATGGCAACTGAAGATCTCTCGTAGCGCCTGGATAACTGCACCTGATGACATGTTATGCATTGCCTTCACTTCTGGCCATTTTGAGTGCGCATCCACCACAATGAGGAAAACCTTCCCCTGGAAAGGACCCAGGAAATCCATGTGTAGCCTAACCCATGGCTCACTCTCCGGTGCCCATTTCACCTCCTTCACTTTGGGCGGGTTGGCTCGCTGCTGCTGGCAGATTGCGCACTGACCTACCATTTGCTCGATGTCCCTGTCCATTCCGGGCCACCACATATAACTCCGGGCAACCATCTTAGACTTGACAATTCCGTCATGTGCGGCATGAAGGACCATCAACAGTTCCCTGCGACGCCCCTCTGGAATAACCACCCTATTGCCCCACAAGAGACAGCCCTTGTGAAGGGATAACGCCTCTCTCCTGTTCCAATATGGCCGCAACTCCTCAGAGTCTGCCTTCCTGCCCTGCCAACCTTGGCTTGTGTGCTGCTTTACTTGACGGAGGACAGGGTCCCTGTCGGTCAACTGCGCCAGTGTCTCAGCATCGATTGGTGGCTCTGGCATGGCTTCAAGCATGAGCACATCACCAACAGTTGGTACCTGTATGTTTCCAGTGGCCATGGGTAGCCGGCTGAGGGCATCGGCATGGGGTATCTTGGTTCCCGGCAAATACACTATCTGGAAGTCGAACATCGATAGCCATAAGCTCCATCGTAAGAGGCGTGGTGACAGAATATCTGGTGTTTGCCGCTTGGGGTCCAGCAGTCGTAACAGGGGTTTGTGATCTGTCACGATAGTAAAATGCCGGGCTGTCACATACTGTCGAAATTTGGTCACACCAAACATCACAGCCAGTGCCTCTTTATCGAGCTGGGAGTAATTCCTCTCATGCCGGGTCAGAGTGCGCGATCCAAAGGCCAAGGGCACGTCTTTGCCATCATCGGTAACGTGCGCCAACACTGCACCTACTCCATAATCTGATGCATCACATGTCAGTGTTAAAGGCTTATTTAAGTCATAATGAGTGAGCACCTGATCAGACTTTAATAGGTTCTTCGCTTTGCAGAACGCCTCAGTATGCCCCGACCTCCATACCCACTTCGCTCCTTTGTCCAAGAGACGATGTAAAGGCTCCAGGACTGATGCCTTATTCGGCAGGAATCTTTCGTAAAAATTCAGAAAGCCTAAAAATGCCTGCAGTTCCTTCTTACATGTAGGTACTGGTGCCTCACGGATGGCTTCCACTTTCGCATCTGTAGGGCGCACTCCTACCCGATCGATTCTGTACCCCAAGAATATGACAGACTCTGCCGCAAATACACACTTTGCCTTCTTGAGTCGCAATCCTGCTTTGTCTATTCTCGCCAACACTCCCTGAACTCTGTCCCAGTGTTCCTCCATGTCCTTCCCAGTGACCAAAATGTCATCCAACATGACCACCACACCTGGAATACCTGCTAGCAGGGTTTCCATAAGCCGCTGAAAGATCGCTGGGCACCCGCTTACTCCAAAAGGTAAGCGCCTAACCCGAAACAACCCTTTCATCGTATTAACTGTTAAAATTGCAGCTGTCGCGTCATCCACCGCCACCTGCAGGTATGCATCTGCTAAATCTAGCTTCGTAAAAACTGTCCCTCCCGCCAAACTTGCAAAAGCCTCATTAATGGTTGGTAATGGATAGACATTTGCTCTGCATACTTTATTCACGGTAATTTTATAGTCACCGCAAAGCCTGACCATCCCATTCGCCTTCCGAATGGGTACAATAGGCGTCGCCCAATCTGAAAATTCCACTGGCTCGTATACACCCTGATCAACCAGTCTGTCAATCTCTGCACTCACCATGTCCCGCAATGCGAATGGTACTCCCCGGCTCCTCCGGAAGATTGGCGTTGCTCCAGGTTCCAGCTCCATTGTCACTGGGGGCCCTACGTATTTGCCCAGCTCTACACTGTCGAACACCCGTGCATGGTGTTGCACTGCAGGGGGTACTTCCTGATGTGATATTTGGTAAATGCCTGCTACTTGTATACCCAGTGGTTCTAACCAATTCCTGCCCACCAGACTAGGCCCCTTCCCTTCCGCCACCAACACTGGTAGTCTACATTCACTAGTCTTTGTCTGTACCAATACTTCTAGAGTCCCCCTAACCCCCAACTTTTCCTGCGACCACGTGTGTAGAACCAGGTTTGCATCTGTTAGGGCTGGTCGATCGGGCCACAGTTTCTTGTATGTCTCAAAACTGATGATCGAGAAACTTGCGCCAGTGTCAATTTCCATAGGAAGTCTCTGACCATTCAGCCACACATCTAAAACAATTGGTGGTTCACTCGTACAATTGCTCGCCGACGTCTGAAATACCTTGTAAACTGCTCCATCCTCTTCGTCACTGTCTGGTTGGTTTGTAAGGTTGTAGGTGCCGGCAGTGTCACTGGCACTCTTACTAGGCCTGCCCATCTCCTTTCGGTCTCGGGACCCCCCATTCACTCCTGTATTACCTTTCCTCCTCTTGGTGATACACGCCCTTTCCAGGTGCCCTCTTTTAGCACAAAAATTGCACACTGTCTGGATGTGTCGGCATTGGGTTGGGCTGTGGTCTCCATTGCACCTCCAACACGCACGCCTGTCAGCTGCAAGTTGTTGGTCCACCTGGACTTGACTCCGCTTCTGGTCGTTCTTAACCACCTTTTTGTCGTACCTGATGCGTCCCACTTTCAGCACTGCCCCAGCGTCTGTGCCCTGCTGCACCTGTAGATCGTGGACATTGCGGCCTGTGGCTTCAGCCGCTGTGGCCAACTCAACCGCTTCCTTAAATGTTAAGTTGTCTTTTGTCAAAAGTGTGTGTTGCACCTTTGTGTCCCGCGCACCACACACCACCCGATCCCGCAACATACGATCCAAATCCGCAAAATTGCAGTGTATGCTGAGCCGTCGTAAGTCCGCCACGAATTCCGCCACCGATTCACCTTCGCGCTGGTTCCTATTATGGAATTTGAACGATTCCACGATCTCACTCGGTTTGGGTTCACAGTGTTGCGTGAGTACCGCCAAAATATCCGGAAATGCCACCTCGGATGTTGACTTTGGGGCCACTAATGAGGTCACAAGGTTATAAAGCTCTGCCCCACAAATGGTGAAAAATATAGCCCGTTTTTCATCACTGTCTTTTATTTTGTTCGCCACAAAGTAGTATTCCAATCGTTCCGAATATGTGTGCCACGTGTCACGCCCTGGAACAAATTCACCGAACGCGGGAAACATCGCCATCGCGGTAGTTGTTTACGTTTCCCACACGCACGCCCGGGAAAGAATAATTTTCCTCGTCGCCACTGTTATGTCCCTCAACACATATTTAGGTTGCAGTCCTCACTCCCGTATACAATCACCATGAACAACGACCGACACGCTGGCCGCCATCATTACAAACTGGCCTCTATTTACACTGCAGGCCTACCAACCTAACTACCCCACATTTCCTATATAACAGTCGTACTTATGAACAATTGACTTTCTGTGAACATAAAATAATACTTAATTACATACCTGCAAATATAAGATTAAATACAAATTATTTAAAAGAACCTAGGCTTTATATTACTGGTATAAGACATTTTCTGAAAATGTAATTAAGGCCTTTGATTTAAAAATTACTTTTACAACACATTTGCTGAAAACATAATTAGGCTGTACAATATTATATTACAGTTAGTTCACCTGAACTTTAATTAAGTCTGAAATTTATAAATGCCTCGGCTGTCATAAATTTATACACAATGAACAAGTTAGGGGCAGCGCAATATTTAAGAATTTTCACCAAATTATTTACATAATTACAAACAATTTATGAAATTAGAAATTATTTCTCGCAGCCTGAGAAAATTATATTTAGGTAGTTAAAATGTCTGCTAAATCGTGATCCCAAAAATTTATAACATGAAATCTGAGAAAATGATAAACTGTTTTGTGTATAACGGGTAGCCTGCCACAAGGCGACATTAGCAGGTGGGTAGCCTGCCATCAGGCGGCAAGCCTGCCTCCTGAGGAAATTACTCGGCACACACCTAAGTCGCTTACATAATAACTTTATGTCATATGTTAAATACGTAACATCTTGCCAAGAATGATTAGGTACTAGCGTGGAAACTACTCACTTCCCAGGTGAATAGCCACAACTCAGACACCCCACTGGGAGTTGCATCTATGAGTCTTAACACCTGGTTGAAGTTTATTAAATTGACTTCAAACCAAGCTGCGCTCTCTCACCAAAGGGATTCCCTAAAACCAAAGATGTTAGCAAACTGGAAACAAAATTGGCGAAGATTTAAACAAAGTTAAAGTTACTATATTTTTAATTTCCAAACTGACTAGAAACATGATAAAATTACATACAGTACAAAGTGGCAATTAGATGACATAATAAAACTATATAAAAAACCACATAAACTTGCAGGTAAACTTAGTGCATGCACACCTAATAAAGGAATTAATAAAACAGTACAAGCTAAAATGCTAAAAATTATATTAAATAGCAAATACCAAAATATTTAATCTAAATAAAATGGTAAAATTTAAAGTTCTTTCTACTACACTCGGGCATTACAATCAAATTAAGAGAAAGTTCTGTATATTTGCGGTAAAGCAGTGTTCGTTGGCATGTGTGCAGGTACACTGTTGATCTTGATATCTTATAGACCACACAGAATGGGTGAAGTTCGGTAGAACATTACTGAAAATAGCAACTTGCATCCCAATAATTTTCATAAACTTCGGCTGTCACGTGGGGAAATGTTCACATCCAAGCGCTTGGTGCAAAACAAGTACTGGCGGTGTGTGGAGTGGCGTGAGCCCGCAGAGTTGTGAGCTTGTAGCAACTTGAGCCGCGCCGGCTTCACCTGCCGGCGCCGCGACTGTCGAGGTCCACCCACGCAGCCTCCGACTGAGCGAGCTCCGCTCTGATCCAGTCCGGGATCTGCAACACAGATCATTTTTGGGCACTATTTTTTTTTTTTTAATCCAAGTCTTTAACCTGGAATTTCCTACGTTCCATTCCACAGTTTCTGTCTTTACTTAATTTTCCCTACAGCTTATTTTTTAATTTTAGTTTTCTTTTTACCTGTGCCTCAGTGGCACAACTAAGATACTGCTTGCACTCCCTATCGCACTTTGGGGCAACAACCGCCCAGATCTCACGCGTGCATCTATGCATGTAGCATGGCTCAGCGCTCTGCGCTGCTAAGTCACGCACTGTCCTACAGGGGCAGCTGTAGTCTCTAGAACTCGCCTAGCGCACCCCACACTTCAGCGGGCGGGGCGCGCGTGGATGCGACAGATTATTCCGACCCTATGGCCGGCATTCTCACATTCCCCTCCCACATATGCGCCCTAATAGAGCTTATTTATTACAGCACTGTTAGGGATCGCTCGACTGTTGTTTGATCGGGAGGGTGTTAGAGCTGCGGCAATGACCATTAACCCAGCATAGTCACCCGTACCTCGCTCAGCTGACCAGACAGTTGGCTGTGTCCTGCAGCCCGCCGGGGACGCACCACAACGCCGAAAAGGTTAGGTTAGGTAAGGTTAGCACACAAATTCATTCAGTTGTTTTTCATTTTGCTCCTGCTCCCCCCCCCCCCCCCCAAGCAGCAACATTTTTTGGCGTTACTGTATTTCGGCGTTGTGGTACACAGCAGTTTTCTAGCTGTCGGCGTTGCGGTCAATTTGGCATTCGGCGTTATTGTACGTTCGGCGTTGTGGTAACGACCCCAGCCCGCCACTCACCGGGCCGATGCTGTCGTACTCCGCCGCCTCGCGCGTGGAGCCCCCGCCCGGCAGGTCCGAGTCCGAGTCGTCGCCGCTGGAGCCGGACTGCAGGTCCTGCCGCGGGTACACGCGCGCCAGCGGCACCGTGGTGTCCACGTGCACCAGCAGGCCCGCGCGCGCGGGGTGCAGCCCCGCCAGCACCGCGGCCTCGCCCTTGGCCAGCTGGCCGGGCGACGCGTACAGCCTGGGGCACAGCGCGCGGCCGCCGTGGCAGGCGGGTGGCAGGCGGGTGGCTCGCGTTACTGAACCAACCCCCTACCCCCCGCCTCTTTCAATTCTGGCCAGCGGCGCCAGTCACCTTAGCTACGTCACTGACTGCACCAGCTGGAGGCTATAGTGTTTTTGTACGACCAACACTTAAACAATTACTGGCATGGCGTGTTAACGTCTTATAAATCGGATGGACGCCGGCCGCTGCACGCACGAAAAATAATTGTCGCGTTCCGCCTGAGCCACGAGCGTGCAAGAACCGGCCAAACCACCACCGTGCGAGAAAATCTTCCTTAATATATCAAACAGGTTAAGGCGGGCCTTTTAAACTAATTGTTCGTGATTTATATTTAAACAAATTATTTAAATTAAATTTTGGGAAAAAAACTGTAAATAATATTTGAAAATTAAAAAGTATGCAATTTTTTTCATCAATGTTTTCTTATGACGTTATCACGTAAAATTATCGTCCGTAAACCGACTTTACAGCAGTCAACCCCCCCCCGCCCCCCTTTTATATTATGTAGTTCTACAAATTTTTCCAGGTTTGGTAGTAGGTACTTTGCTTTCTATTGTTACATTTATTTTTAACAAAGCTATCTTTGCTTGATCTTTTCCTTTCTCTTTAGTCGCAATCTAAAAGTGCTCTTGTGTTACCCCAGAAACTATGTTACAAGGATCGCGGAATAGGTACTGCCGACTAAGCTAAACCTCTCAAGCTTTCCATGAACAGCAATGCATTGCAGCTATGTGTGACAGTAATTACAATCCGGCATCAAGGAAACGGCATCCTGACTGTATCACGGAAGATTTGCCATGTCATGTCGTGCAGAACAGTTTTTTCCACCATATTCACACCATTGTCACAAGACAACTCTTCAGCCTGCGCGGAACTTGTGTTCAACAAGGGTTCCTCAACAGAGGGTAGTTGTAAACAGTGAGCCACTAGCGGTGTCTAGTCCTGAACGTTGTGTCATACAGTCTTCAGCTCCACACACTGTCTTGAAGAGCTGCATTCAACAGTCGGTGAAGCCCTTGGGGAAGGGAACTTCATTCCTAGTTGCAGTTTCAACGCATGTCAAAATTTGGGACTTGCCTTCGTTTTGAGTTTTTACGGTGGTTAACATTGAACAGTTTGTGCCTTTTTTTTGTGTGTGTGACGAGCGGGTAATCGAGGAGCAAATGTTTATACTCGGTACATGCATCCCACTCGTACTTATTACTACAAGACTATCACACGTAACCTGAATCAGCCACCAGAAAGTCTGAGTAGTCGTTGCCAACAGGAAGAATTGTAACACATTTCAGAGAGGAACTCCTGTAAAAACACTATTAAATACGTACGTACAATTTTTTTACACAAACATTTTCTTCTGCACTCTTTGAGGATTCAGTTCCGTGGCATGAAGAAGTATCACCACTTCAAACAACTGTACGCGTGATTTAGGTACCTAGGGATTTTTTGTTTAGGTCACAATAACCATCATAAAATGAGTCTTGTATCATTTCAGTTTCATGCATAGTTTTATCTCCTAGCTTTAGTGTCTGGATTTATAAAGGGATTGATTTTGTCACAATACATAACTATCAAAAATGAGTTTTGTATCATTTCAGTGTCATGAATAGTTTTCTGGGAAGCCTTCTTTTCACAGACGAGAGAGCCAAAACCCGAAGTTCCCCGAAGTTCATGCTCGCCTTTTTTTCTTTCCGTATCTTTAATGTAGCTATCCTAACCAAATCAACCGTCCACAATGTTTTAAAGTATTTATAATGTAGCTAACCTAACCTAATTGACCATTAGTATCCTTTTAACAACACATTTACAATGAACAAAAAAGAAAAACCCCGAAGATGCACGATCGGCAGAGTCCCGGAAATTTCGCGGATTCCTCTGGCCTCAGGATATAATTCAAAGTTATAGGTGTGCTCGACCCATGTTTACTTTCCCATTGGTTGATTTCTTAGCGAGAACATTTTTATCCTTGTTATTTGGCACTACCTGATTCGCTTACTTCTCTCTTAGCTGGACATCGTTGGCTCACGGTCGTAGAGGGGCGTGTCCAGATAACTGCGGTCCGATCATGAACACAGTGCGACAGTGTGGAGGTTTGCATTCCAGCTTGCGACTTTATGAATGCGCGAAAATTCCGTGGCTCTAACGATCGGCGGTTTTGCTCTCTCGTCTGTGAGAAGAAGGTTTCCCTAGTTTTCTCCCCTATCTCTAGTGCGTGGTGTAGTTGACGTCGTGTGACGGAGACTGTCGCGACTCACGCCAGTACTTCCTCTGGCTCCAGGACCACCTCCGACTGCAAGCTGTCGTGCGGGCCGGACGCGGCGAACACGTTGGAGTACTGGGGCGCCGCCTGCGGACAGGAGCACCCCGCCTGGCGTGAACCGGGGGCCCGGGTCGACGGGACAAGGAAGCGGCTCGGGCAGGACGAGCACTCACGTGAGGACCCTGGGGCGCCTTGCCGCTGGCGTTGTAGCTGGACCACGCTCCCGACGCCTCGTAGCCGACCAGCGAGCTCTTGAGCAGGTCCTGCAAGAGCGAGACACCGTCAGCCATCCACCCGGGTCGCCTGCGTGTCCTGACACTCACCTCTACTACACAGTGACTTGATGTAAGCTTTTGGACATACGCCATTGCTTAGCACATGTATGTCTGTAGAAGAAAACTACAAAAAAACATAAATGATAAAAAACACAAATCAAGCAAAACATTTCTGTTTTCAGGATTTAACACCACACAATACTCCACTACAGGAATATGGTCAACCAAGAAAAACAAAGAGAAATGGACTAACAGAACGAAAAAAAACCCACAAATGATGACAGCACAAAAATACCGAACCCAAAAAATTCAGCACAACAGTTGAAACGAGAAAAAAACACAGCAAAACGAAAAGACGAAACAAAGACAATAGTTTTCCAAAAACAAAAGAGAAACGAAAAAAAAACCCACAAATGAAGACAGTACAAAATTTAAAAAAAAATATATTCAGCGCAACAGTCAAAACGAGGAAAAACACGACCAAACGAAAAGGACGAAACAAACACAACAGTTTTCTAAAACAGAAACTAGCGACGTTTCGGGAACTGCTATCTGCTCCCGTCCTCAGGCAGAGACGCACATGGTACGGAAACACAGGTGCGACTGAGAAGGGGCTGGAAAAATGAGTTGTTGATTCAACCAGTGTAAGACAAACGAACATTGAGTTTAATATCAGGTTCGTTTCAAAATGTTCAAATCAGATGGTCTGCACTACTGCAACCTACTGGAATGTTTCTTTAGATGCGTCCGTAGGGAACACTATTTCCCTCAAGTACCTATGTATGTTATGCAGATTCTGGGCAGTGACAATAAATTAATTCACACCAATGTTCTGAGGTACTAAAAATTCACAATGTTATTGGTTTACCTATTTTCTTTGTATATGTGATTTTTTTTAACTTGTATTTTGGTGTTATTTCAGATTTATCGCCACTCATTATAAAATATAGTTAGTGTACATTTGAATAACATTACTTGAATTAGCTACTATGCTAACCACAGAGAGAAGAAGAGAGAAAGAAAGAGAGTGAAAAAGGAGAGAAAGAGAGATAGAAAAAGAGAGGTAAAGATAAATAGAGAAAGAGAAAGGGAGAGAGAGAGAGAAAGACAATGGGAGAGAAAGAGGATGAGAGACAGAAAGAGTTAGAGAAGAGAGAAAGAGAGAGAAATAAAGAAGAGAAAGAGAGTGTTTTTTTTATGATTGATCATCTTCCAATGGACATTTAGTTAGAAGAGACAAAGTGTGTGTCGAGCAAACCTGATAGTTGATGGTGTTGTAGCGAGTACCCCAGAAGTACACTGCATTCTCGATGGTTCCTGCTACGGTGTAGGTCGGCCCACATTGCACCATCTGGACAGCACAGTCACAAACAGATGTACAAGGTGTGGAGGGTGCTTCATCATTGTAACTATGTGTTGCGCATGCAAAAACATGGGAAGAGGTCAAAGCAGGATATTATAAATATCTTCCTGTAAAGTACACATATGCTCATGACATCAGTATTGTTTCTCACACAATGCTCGCAATAAACACATGACGCCAGCGACTAGAACAAAAGTTGTTTTAATGTGTAGTAAAATAAAAATTAATGCTAAGCAGGAAAAACCTGTAAACAGCTCATTTTGGGCATGTTAGAAGATGGCCATGACATCCAACTGTGCATCCCTACTTATACCTGTTCTTTCACCCCGCTCTACTCTTCCTCTTCTATCACCCTGCTATAATCCCCCTTTTCCTTCACCTTACTCGACCTTAATCCTATCCTATAATGCAAAATATGTATTAGATTACGAAAATGTAACGTTTATGCAACATTACAGAAATGTGCTGTTTGGATTATCCTTATCTTTTCAGGTAAACATGCATAGTGTATAACGTCAATGCTATATTTGTCTGTGAAGGAAGGACTGCTTCCCTGCAACAGTGCTCCTCCTATAGCAATATACAAGATGTTTATGGTATTTTTTTTTAGGTCAATTTAGTTTTAAAAATAAAAACAGGATATTTTGGAGTTATTGTTTTTACCTTTTATACATTGTCTATATTTATAAAATATTGTATCATTCAACAAATACCCTCTTTTTTTTCTGACACATGATGGACTTATACAATAAAATCATTAGTCATAAGCATGTCTAGACAGAACTTCTCAGAATAATAAAATAATAATAATAAATCAGCAAATGTTTGTGTGTTTGAGAAATGTAGGTACTGATAGATGCAAGGTCAAACAGTTTTTTTTTCCAATCCATTTAGTTCATGCATTTTTGTACAACTATGTGCTAGATAAATGACTGTGAATGAATTCGCCGGTGCAAAAGGTAGGTAAACTTGTTATGTGTAGAGACCGGAAAAATTCGCGGATTCATTTCGTGATAAATCTTTGTCTTTTTACCGCATCGTAGAGACCTGCAAAATTCGCGGATTCATTTCGTGATATATTACAATTTATATAATTATGCCTTAGCGCTGCTTCTACCACTGGTTCACTGTTAATCTGGAGGACTGGGGGCCAATTAGAGACCCTCACTCATAGAAGTGCCGAATCACAGGCCACCCAGTCGAGACGACTCACAAGTCAGCAGCCAATGAACAGGTGGCATTTGCCCGAGTGTGTAGAGTGTAGTAGAGTCTATCCTGGAGGTCACGGAATCCGCGAATTTTTGCAGGCCTCTACGCATCGGTGATTGGGCCTCAGTTTATCTGAATGACACTCGGCCAGTGAAAAACCTTTAACCAAAAGAAGTATCGAATCACTAGCGTCCCAGTTAAACAGGCGTCACGAGTCAGTAGCCAATGACAATGAGCAGATGTAATCTCCCCGCATGGAGTATAGCCTACAGGTAATTGAAGTGGCGAATATGTCCGGTCTCTAGTGATGCGTGTGGCGTGGCAGTGGGGTTGAGGGCGGTACCGTGGCGCGCTGGTCGGCCAGGCCGCGCACGAGCGCCGGGCGGGCGCAGGGCCGCGCGTGGCCGCGCCCCAGCTGCGCCTCGCTGTTGCGGCCCAGGGTCAGCACCTGGCCCGCCTCGGTCAGCACCGCCGTGTGGTCGGCGCCCAGACTGACGCTGACTGCGCGCGCCCCGCCCAGCCGCACGCGCGTCAGCTCCAGCGCCCTGCCCACCTCCGCCTGCAACGGGCCGGTATCAACTGACAGTCAGTCAGTCGAAGACACTCCTACTCTTCTACCGAGCCAATACAGACGGAGGCAGCCCTTCCCTTTCAATAAGTTACTGTTCCGGTTAGCCAATAGGGACACTGTCACCCCTCCCCCCCCCCCCCGCTTCAACCCGTTTCAAGGGGATCTATGTCATGGGGCGGGAATTCAGCTTTTCAGCCAATGAAAATGACTTTGCCAAGGATTAATGCCGTCTAGTAGTCCGGGGAAGAAACACCTAAAGCAAGAGCAAAGAAAAAAAACCGAAAACTTAGGCGTACAGTTCAACAGTCTAACAGTTTATAAAAATGTTCAACTGGCAGACTGTTGAAATGATCGCCACGCCACGCTTCAGTGACCAGCGCACCACCTGAGTGAGAACATCAACTAAACACTTTCAGTCGGACGCGTAAACCAGCAAACCTGACGTTCGAGTATACCCGCTAGATAGCAGCAATTGTGTCCACCAAGGAGTAGGGAGGAGGCGTCCTTCCAGAGCTCCTGCAACACCGCCCAGCTCTAGGAGAGGGGGGGGGGGGCACTCTCCCCTCCTTTCCCCCTGTGCAGCCACCACCCGCCTGTTCCCCGGCCCGCAGGTCCTGTCCCGTCAGTTGCAGTTCGAGTTCAAGTTTCGCCGGGAGACTTTAATGCACGGCGGACTTCCATCGCGCTTGTGCAAGTACTGCGGTACGTCATTCACTGCTACTCCGAACGATGCCGGAATAATACACAAATAATACTGTTTCAGCGCATCCAATAAACCGACATTATGAAATATACACAGGATCAGTTGACTGAAAGCAAGAACCTGTTTGTAAAACAATTTATTAAACTCGCTGTTGTTTTGACCCGCGTCTCGCGCCTGTCGCTGCGAGTATGCAAGTGAGGACCAGTGTTGCCAGACGTACGAGAATTCTCGTATTTGTACGAGAAATTAGAACCTGTGTACGTTGTACGAGGTAAAGTTGGATATCGTACGCTTTTGTACGAGAATTTTGAAGATCATTATCAATGTTGGTTTTTTTTACCCGGGTTCTAGTAAGATATATTAGTTTTATTGTATCGTTTTGTCAAAACAAGTGTATAACATTTATTTTGTAACTTAATACCATTAAGTGAAGTTCCTGCTTGACAGCGTTGACTTTTTTTTTGGCTGGCAACATAGGCGACGCCGACTAAAAGATAGATTTTGTTTTTTTATTAGCAGGTGCCAACCTTGATTTGTCTAGCACAGGAAATGATGCCCCAGTCAGAATAATGTTAAATGTACAACCCCAAACTCACAATATAGAGTATTTTTGTATGTTAAATTAACGAAAATAAAAAAAAAACTGGATATTTTTTACGAAAAAAATAATGCAAAAAGAGTGAATGGCAGGAATAATTGTATTGTTGTGAAAATTGTTAATAATGTTTTACTTATGTAATCATAGGATTGTGAAAATTGTTTAGTTTACTTTTGTTAGGCTTGTAACTCAAATGTCAAGGATATAAAAATATTGTAGAAACACATTTAAACTTTTGCTTTTACAATACCATTGTGTACGAGATGTTTTGTGTGTCGTACGAGAATTTTGGCTCCTTGGTACGAGACATTGACATTGACAATCTGGCAACACTGGTGAGGACTGAAAGACGAGAGTCTCAGTCCACCTCTGGCTGTGGTGTAGAGGGGATCGTCTTGTTTGACTAGTGTTGCACCCGTCTGCCTATTACTGTGCAGTCGGGTCTAGGTGGGTTCGAGTGCCGAGCGGTACACTCGCTGATAGCCAAAATTAAGGGATAGGTACCCCAAGAAGGAACTCGATGAACTTGTAGAAGATCTCTTTTACTCCTGCTCCCAACTCTACACTTCCTTTACGTACAAATCAGCTACAACCATATCAACCATAATTACATTCTAGACATCCGCTCTCTCCGAGAGCCTAGCCTCCTCTGCTCGCTGTCCCTCAGCGTCTCTCACATAAGTCCACTGCCAGCAACGCCCTAATCAAAGTTCAGTTTTTCAAGCGTCCGGTCACGAGGCACTCCGGCTTCCAGGAATCAGCAGCGACGCACGCGCATAATCATCCTTGGTTTGTACAGCATACAGAGATCCACAAACAGTTCTGTGTACATGCCCGCTGACATTTTCAGATTACAAACATTCGCTACGCATCAGCCGGCTAAGTGCACATGTACCCTTTCCACTGAGTCATAAGAACTACGTACTATCTTTATAAATGTCTTAAAACGTATGCTTAAATGAACTAAATACAATACAAAGAATACAAAGAAATAATCTTGTCGATATGTCTATCCTCCCGGAATCCCGGACACAATACTAGTCTGGGGGCGTAAGTTGCGTAACTACCTATTCTTGCATCATTGCCAACATTAACTTCGACCTGGATTGAAGGCCTACCATCGACAGCGCAGACCCCGATGGCTACGTTGCTGACAGCTCCAGAGATCCCTAGATCCCTGTGGTGACGACGGTGATGGCGGGGCAGATCCTGTTGGCAACGGCAACAGTTGCGCCTACTGTTCCAGCGCAGCGGGGGATTTTAACGAATGCAGTGTCTTCAGCAGCAGAACAATGGATGTCAACAGTACCAGTGACATCGATGAAGGACGTAGTAACTAACAGTGTTCCATCATCCAACTGTACCGAGCCTACTGTGACAGCATAAAAAAATTTAAAATTCGTGATTACGTAATACACAATCGTAATAGTAATTCTGAACGCATTAAATATCAGTGCAACAGATTTTTTGGTCAGTTTATAAGCCACGGAAGATTAAAAAAATCATTTTCGGCACAGCCTACAGCCGTAGGTAGATTTCAAAGCACCAATTTTTTTTTTAAATATTAGGGAAACTACTATAAACTCTAGGAATATATTAAGAAATTAATGTAGCCGACATAACATCCTATAAGTTTGTCAATAATCCAAAAAAATATCTATTTAACATTTTCCTCATATTACATGCAGAATATTTCAATATATATTTTTTAACATAATGCATCCAGCATTGAATGACTTAATGAATTTCATAATAACTTATGCAATTATATTTTATCTTTAAACTCTATTTTTTATCCCTTGCACTTATACTTGGTCGTATAAAATTATTTTGACAAAGGTTTAAGGTAATATTAAGATAATTATTAATAAATTCCGACGAATTTGAAAATAAAATGGTTTAATTAATTTTTTTTAAATTTCCACCCCTGTTTTTACGGTAATAGTTCGTTTCATCAAAAATTGTTCCAGCCAAAGATTTTAGATAAAGTTTAGATGTTTTACAATAAATTATAATGGAAAAGTATTTTAAAAAACAATGAATTTTTTTTTTCATACCCTTGTAATTTCCACCCCTGGCAGTAATGTTTCGTGTTATCAAAAATTGTTTTAGGGAAAATGTATAACATTTACAAACAATTTGATCGAATTTTGATAGTGTACAAACTAAAGAGGGATTTATAAATATTTTTTTATCCTACGGACTTAACAGATGTCATGGTACAAAATTATGATTTTTTTTTTTTAAATTTTAACTCTTATTTTTTTTAATCCCTTTCAGAAATGGTTCATCTGATCAAAAAAAATGTCCAGGCAAAAGATATAGATAAAAATTATAAGATTAATATATAATTTGAACAATATCTATGTTATGCCTACGAACAGGTTTATGTTTTTGTTGTACGCCAATCCTTGTTTTTTCAACTCCTTGCATTTATGGTTGGTTGCATCAAAAACTTATTCAGACAAAAGATTTTGGCATTACTCCTACGAGTTATAGAACTTTCCAACGGATATGATATTTTCCATATTACGGAAGTTTTTTTTACGATTTTTATGTTTTTATTTTTAAAACCTTCCTAATTTTTACCCCTTTGGTCGGATATTGTCCATTAACTAACTTGACCGAGATTTTCCACTACTAGATTTTATGTATCAGTTTGGAAGTGATTTGAGAAAAATTGCAAAAGTTATCGTGCCCACAAAATTGTGATAATTATATTTTTTGAGTTGACGATGGTTTTGGGGTCTATGGACCATGAACGAAAAACGATATAAAAATTTTCCAGAAGTCGCACCACGGTAACGGCTACAATAGGTAGTATTTCTTTGAAATCTGTCCAAAAGGCACATCAGGAATTGTGACAGACTAGTAATCAATTCATCAGAATCTAACTATATTCTGCGGCAAGACATCATGAAACATGCAAGACATCATAAAACATATTACTGTCCTTTTAAAGAAACTGAGAACTCTGTGCTGTGTGAAATATATGGAAATCAACTGTCTTGTGGAACTGCCCTGAAAATATATGTCAGTACATGTAAAGGACTTGCTTCGTACTCTAAGAAGACTATAGAAATCGAGAAATGCCGGTAATTTTCTTTTTATTGTTCTAGTGGTAGATTATAAATAGGTAATACATTTTTTATTTGTAATTTTGTTGTTTTATTCTTCGAACCTGTCCTTTTTTGGTAATTTTAATTAAATTTACTTTTTTTTTGCATCAATGAAGGCTCAAACCAAGGATGGAAATCGACCAAAACAAGCAGTAGATTAATGAGTGATTTTTTGATGAATTTTGAAAATTTTCTCGAATTTCTAACATAAAAATTACATAATTTCAAGATGGCGGGTGCCTTGGCAATAAATAATTACTGCACTCTAGCAGGTAAAAATTAAACTAATATGATGCCAGTGCCCTTTAGCAGACGAAAACAATATATCGGATCCAAGATGGCGGCCTCCAGCAGACGCAAATAATGTGGCAACCATAACTTAATACTGACTGACGTATCATCTGCCTAGGCATTAGAGGTGGGAGGTCAGTCAGATGGTGGCTTCCGTGGAGGAAGGATCTGTCGCCATTTTTAAACAAATGACCTCACCAGGTTCAAACCAAGGACTCCATCACACATGTATGTTTTTAAAATAAAAATTTAATTCAATTAATTTTTTATGAATTTCAAAATTTTTCCAGATTTTCTAGCTAAAAAATTTGGATTTTTAATATCATGGACAATTTTCAAAATGGTGGAATGATTTTTACTAAAATTTTATTCAATAAATGTTTTCATAAATTTTAATTTTTTTTTCCCAAATTTCTAGCTTCATATTTGTGAAATTTCAATATGGCGGCTACAAAGACAAGTGCAATGGTGATGTCATACACATCCAATATTGCGGCTGTAACGGAAAGTGCAACGATCTAGAATCGAAAAGATTGTAACGAAAAGGCTGAAACGAAAAGTGCAATGGTGTCGTCATCTTTCAAGATGGCCGCCATGACATAACAATCCAAGATGGTGGACCCCAGCACGGGCACAGCAACCTGCACCATGCCGCAGGAGGAATCATTAAATACTATACTCCTATCATTTCTCAAATTAAAATCTGATTATACTTCATAGTGTTTGCACCTGAAAGATGACCTTACAAACAGTAGCTCTGAATGGGTGATAACTAGGGGCATGTATTGTTCGCGGAATAGGTTTAGAGGGGGCGATGGAAGACTGCCATAATGGAAAACAACCATAATAACAGAATTCCTCCTGGCCTCTTCGAAAAAGGCAGAAAAGTACCATAACAGAAAATGCCATAACAAGACGGAACTCTGCCAAATTTATCTATACACTCCATGGAATGAATACAACTGCTTTGCTCTCGAAGTAGCGTATAGAGTACGTTGCTAGGTAGCGCTGTTAACCCCCTAGCTGTTTCCTAGGTTATCTTAAAAGGCTACAGATAGCACTTCTGGTCGTGATAATATGTAGTTAGTTCATAAGTCAAATCAACAGATCGCGCACTAGTAGAAATAAATGTTTCCAATAATGGGTTATAGGAAGCAGCACTGTATACTTATAAACATGATCTTTAAATAAATATGGTAGCTTTCCATTATGGCACTATTCCTCCTGTTTTGACAGGGAGCGAAGGAAGACTGCTATATTGGAAAGCTACCATAATGACCGAATTCCGCCTGGGGACGATGGAAAAGTGCCATGATGGAAAACTACCATAAGTTAAAACGCAACCATACAACACTAATACTTGAACGACATGAGTAAATAATGTATGTTATCTATCTTAGAAAGAATTTGTAGAAATAAGCAGCATACAAAGTCTTGTGATTCTAATTCATGTGTTAACTCCAGGTCACTAGTTGAAATGAAATGCAATATAGTGACCGAAAATCACAATTCCCTGAACGACGGTTAAGTAAATAATATATTGCATGATTTATATCATACGTTTAAAATGCTACGACTGATTGTCACCATCAGGTGTGTAGCCATCTATAGTACTGAGGTGACAGTTAAATTTATTTTATTTTACGTCATGTCTATCAACAGACCGATAAAATTAACTTAAGCATGAATGATTTTAGAGAAAAATATGTTTACGTTACTACATCATTATTAATACCCACATTATTTTTTCTTATGGGCTGTTGGGGTTCAATTTTCGTGGGCTGACGTCACTACGACCTTAATTATGAATGGCTGTGGTGTAGTTTTTGTCGTGTCGGGGCTGTCACAGGATAGTGTTATTCCAGCATCATGTTTTTAGCATGTGCTGAGAAAACCACTAGAAGAGTATTTTAACATATAAATCTAAAGAAAACAATTGCCATTAAAAATAGATCAAAACAATCACAACATTACCAACCTGAGAACGGAATATTTGTTATACTTTACTTGAGAACGATTCACGTTTGCTGTTTAAGTTTTATTGATTAAGTAGTTTTAAAATTAGGCCTATATTTTAACTGCGTCAATGACTACGAAATCATTTAGAAATACTCGAATGAGCTGGTTAAGTGAAAACATTTCAGTATATTTATTTATGATAGCATATAAATCATTTTTATGTATGTTTACTAGAGGAATAAATAGCCTATTTCCGATTTTATATTTCTTTTTATTATGAAATGCTTGCTTGTCCGTGAACAGATTAATAGCGAGATCAATGTAGACGGCCAAACACAACGCCACAGTAGAGCAACAATGTGAAAGGAATTAGCCATGACCTTCAGCAAGGAAGCATCCTACCAATTTTCAATTTTTATCTGTTAAGTTTCATCGTTGAGTTAATCTGTTTGCCGTTGTGCACCGTAAATTTTCTTTGTTAATGGAACAGAAATATTCATGTAAACTTAATGATTTGTTAATTTGTACATTTATATGAAAATAATTGTATCACTACAAAATAGTGTTACCATTTATGCTTCGTGTTGCCCCAGTTCCTCCAATATTTAGTTATTTCCAAACAGTTGTTTGAATAGCTTTCCAGTATTAGCTGCGCATGTTAAGAACAGTAAAACAAAAGAAAGCCAAATGTAATATAAAAAAGTTAACTTTTAGTTGCTTTAAAACAATAAAATAAAATAAAATGTTTATACAATAATTTCATGCCTGTAAGCACACACATATTTGAACTAAACACACTCTTTTAATATCCAACATTTATTTTCAAATATCTTTACCATTGACAGTGCAAGCTCTTACATATGTTTTTACTAGTTTATATTTCTGTATATTTATTGTTCAGCGAGACTGTAAGATTGTTTCCAGGAAATCAACTAAAAATTTGCCAGACTAGTTATACAAATTATGTTATGAAATTACACAATTCATGCTGAACGAAGAACATAAGAATACATAATTTTTTTCGTTACCGAGGATAGATGTTACTGCACGTGTTATTAACACACGAAACTACAGTAAACTCGTGGAATAACATCATGCCAGTGTTAAGAAGACTGCAGGTATCCGCTCTACCACTCTGGTTCTGGGGTAGAGCGCCTGCCTTGTGACTTGTAGGACCCGGGTTCGCGCCCCGGCTCCTCCAAGGCGGATTGCCCAGACAAAATGGTGACATTTTCTCTGGTAGGAATACAATCCCTTGTAACAAGTCAGGCTACCAAAGAAACGGTGGGTGGAACAGAAAAAAACCTTCCAGGTGGCTTCCAAATGGGGAGCCCGTTTCTTTTCTTGGGCTCCCCATGCGGTGGCCATTCCGGGGGTTTCTCCGGGGGAACGGAGTTTTGCAAAAAAAAAAAAAAAATTTTTAGTTTTGTACCGTTTTGGTTTTTAGTAACTGTAGCATTATCATTCCATCATGTTATAAATAAAGTTCCAACAAACATTTAAAAAAATTTGCCTTTGAACATAACATATTTGAATTAATTATGTATCCGTTAGTGAGTGGTTGTATACCGTTGTCGTGTTTTCAACCATTTATCGGATAATATTTTCTTGAAGTATTATTGTCAGTTTAATTTTAGTGTCAAACTATTGACTAATACCTTTGTTATGTAGTATTTTAGAAGTTTCCGACGAAATAAAAAAAAATATTTATAGGCACATGATTTTTATTCCTAAAAATATTATTTCTGAAAAACCACATAGTTTTCAATCAGGAAGATCGTCTTTAACACACACACGTATTTTATATATGTATGTGTACCAGCATAAAATCCAGATATAAATACTTTCCAACAGTTTTCCGGTTTTTTTCGAAGAGGCCAGGCGGAATTATTTCCAGAATTATTCACGTTTTCCAGTATGACAGTCTTTAGCTCCCCCCCCCCCCCCCAGCTGAGAGTTAAAACACTGTAGCTTCGTCTGTTTTTAGTATTCGGTCGAGTGTCTTTCAGGTCCATGTCTAATGTCAGCATGCAAATCACAACAATTCATTGCGGTAGCAAACGCGTTCGGATTTACCCGATCAAAAAATTACGGCAAATGGCCTACCTTGCAGAAGGCCACAAATTCACGGGGAAGGAAACAGCGGATACGGAAATACCGATTTTTGCAGTCTAATGGGACGTTCCAGAATTTTTTTTTTCGCGAAACATTCTCCTAGTGATAACACACAATTCTTGCTGGAATTCAGGCCAACTCTATTTATTGTTGAAGTAACTTGGCTTCAGGGTTGCAGCCGTGTCCTTGGCAGGGAGCAGTTACCTACAGTAGGTAACTGCTCCCTGAAGATGGCGACATCAATGTCGACCGAAACGTCGGTTAATTATTCGCCAAGGACACGGCTACAACCCAGAAATCAAGCTATTTCAGACAATGGCCGTGAAAGCCTGCGAACATTATTCTATTTTTTTTGACGTGACAACGTCTACTAAATCGATGAACGCCGGCTGCACGCACGAAAAAGTGTCCCGTAACGCATATTGTCCCACTACGGATGTGTCCTGTTATGCTCATTGTACGCATGCGTGGCATCTCTCTTCCACTCGATTTGGAACAACCATCAATTTGACTTTTCAATCATGTTTTCGTCGTTTGAATTATTTATATTATGTAATTTAACGATCGTCCACCGATTTTCAGGACAATCATTACGGTTATTCAAAAGTAATGTTGAATATTTAAATACGTTTTTAACGAAAAATGGTGTTTTACAGTTACACATAATAATTCAAATTACTCCCGGTATCTTTGCACAATGTTTTAAAAAATATTGTAACACATTATAAATAAGTTTGGTGTATTTGGGATGCGTATTTGTTATTAAATCGTATTATAAAAACAAAATAATATTATTCCCTTACGGTGCTACTAATCTATGGTGACGGACGCGAACTGAACGAATCACGCTATCTATCGACGACACGTGAATTGTTTCGTCGACTGTTTATAAAGTGAAGTGAAAAGTTAATGTGGTTTTCATTGCTTATTACAACAGCAATTTCGGCAATAAAGATTAATTATTCTTGCATTTTAAAAAATCTGATTACTAGTATAATTTCAAGTATTTATTCTTTTATCATTAAAAAAAATCGTATCTGTCGGCGAGTGAAGTAATAATTGGTTATGTTAGATATTTGATTACGATTTATTTATATGAAAACTTGTTCATAATTATATTTAAACGAAAAGTTAATGTGGTTTTCATTGCTTATTACAACAGCAATTTCGTCAATTAAGGTTAATTATTCTTGCATTTCAAAAAAATCTGATTAATAGTATGATTTCAAGTATTTATTATTTAATTATTAAAATAAAAAAAATTCAATTTTATTCATAAAAGTATGCAATCATTTCACCAATGTTCTGTTATGACGTCACGTTAAACTATCGTCCGTAAACCGACTTTGCAGACAACCAATTTTTTTTAAGTAATATTGCATGATTTATATCATACGTTTAAAATGCTACGACTGATTGTCACCATCAGGTGTGTAGCCATCTATAGTACTGAGGTGACAGTTAAATTTATTTTATTTTACGTCATGTCTATCAAAAGACCGATAAAATTAACTTAAGCATGAATGATTTTAGAGAAAAATATGTTTACGTTACTACATCATTATTAATACCCACATTATTTTTTCTTATGGGCTGTTGGGGTTCAATTTTCGTGGGCTGACGTCACTACGACCTTAATTATGAATGGCTGTGGTGTAGTTTTTGTCGTGTCGGGGCTGTCACAGGATAGTGTTATTCCAGCATCATGTTTTTAGCATGTGCTGAGAAAACCACTAGAAGAGTATTTTAACATATAAATCTAAAGAAAACAATTGCCATTAAAAATAGATCAAAACAATCACAACATTACCAACCTGAGAACGGAATATTTGTTATACTTTACTTGAGAACGATTCACGTTTGCTGTTTAAGTTTTATTGATTAAGTAGTTTTAAAATTAGGCCTATATTTTAACTGCGTCAATGACTACGAAATCATTTAGAAATACTCGAATGAGCTGGTTAAGTGAAAACATTTCAGTATATTTATTTATGATAGCATATAAATCATTTTTATGTATGTTTACTAGAGGAATAAATAGCCTATTTCCGATTTTATATTTCTTTTTATTATGAAATGCTTGCTTGTCCGTGAACAGATTAATAGCGAGATCAATGTAGACGGCCAAACACAACGCCACAGTAGAGCAACAATGTGAAAGGAATTAGCCATGACCTTCAGCAAGGAAGCATCCTACCAATTTTCAATTTTTATCTGTTAAGTTTCATCGTTGAGTTAATCTGTTTGCCGTTGTGCACCGTAAATTTTCTTTGTTAATGGAACAGAAATATTCATGTAAACTTAATGATTTGTTAATTTGTACATTTATATGAAAATAATTGTATCACTACAAAATAGTGTTACCATTTATGCTTCGTGTTGCCCCAGTTCCTCCAATATTTAGTTATTTCCAAACAGTTGTTTGAATAGCTTTCCAGTATTAGCTGCGCATGTTAAGAACAGTAAAACAAAAGAAAGCCAAATGCAATATAAAAAGTTAACTTTTAGTTGCTTTAAAACAAAAAAATTAAATAAAATGTTTATACAATAATTTCATGCCTGTAAGCACACACATATTTGAACTAAACACACTCTTTTAATATCCAACATTTATTTTCAAATATCTTTACCATTGACAGTGCATTTTAAAAAATCTGATTACTAGTATAATTTCAAGTATTTATTCTTTTATCATTAAAAAAAATCGTATCTGTCGGCGAGTGCAGTAATAATTGGTTATGTTAGATATTTGATTACGATTTATTTATATGAAAACTTGTTCATAATTATATTTAAACGAAAAGTTAATGTGGTTTTCATTGCTTATTACAACAGCAATTTCGTCAATTAAGGTTAATTATTCTTGCATTTCAAAAAAATCTGATTAATAGTATGATTTCAAGTATTTATTATTTAATTATTAAAATAAAAAAAAATTCAATTTTATTCATAAAAGTATGCAATCATTTCACCAATGTTCTGTTATGACGTCACGTTAAACTATCGTCCGTAAACCGACTTTACAGACAACCAATTTTTTTTTAAGTAATTAATTTGAATATGTTTTTGAAATATTAGATATGTATTTATTTTTAGTCTACATGTAATATTTAGTTCGCAAGTGTCCCTAGTAGTGTCTGAAGGCGGAAGAAGGGCTGGCTCGCGTGCAGGTCCTGACCTGCTTGCCCGGGCAGAGGGGGAAGAGGCGCGGCGCGCGGTGCAGGTCCTGACCTGCTTGCCCGGGCAGAGGGGGAAGAGGCGCGGCGCGCGGTGCAGGTCCTGACCTGCTTGCCCGGGCAGAGGGGGAGGAGGCGCGGCGCGCGGTGCAGGTCCTGACCTGCTTGCCCGGGCAGAGGGGGAAGAGGCGCGGCGCGCGGTGCAGGTCCTGACCTGCTTGCCCGGGCAGAGGGGGAAGAGGCGCGGCGCGCGGTGCAGGTCCTGACCTGCTTGCCCGGGCAGAGGGGGAGGAGGCGCGGGGCGCGGTGCAGGTCAATTATTTCAAACTAATTTCCCCGACTGCTATATTAAGCTAGTTGCGTCCTACCTCGCAGACAGAACCTTCAGAGTGTCAACTGAAGGAGCTCTGTCCGATATTAAACAAATAAGAGCTGGCGTACCACAAGGCAGCATTCTTGGCCCTGTCCTATTCAACATATATACATACGACTTACCACGCCCTGAACACCGCCTAGTAAAGATAGGTTGCTATGCAGATGATACTATACTTTACAGTAGATCACATAACCTCCAGCTGGCCACGGCCAGACTCCAGGATGCATTAGCTGTGTACCAGCAATGGTGCACATCCTGGCGAATAAAAGTAAACACAGCTAAGTCAGAGACTATTGTGTTTACCCGCAAAAACCTTCCGCATGTAGAACGCAGGCCACCAATACATTTGTTCAACGAACAAATCCCTCACAAGGACGTAGTAAAATACCTAGGCGTACACATGGACAGGAAACTGCTCTGGCGCCATCATATTGACGCCAAGCGGGCTCAAGCCCATGCTAGAATGAGCTCACTATATCCAGTCATGAGTAGGCGATGTGGAGGCACAGTAAAAAATGGTCTGCTGCTCTACAAAGCACTCATTCGCCCCATAATTACGTATGCAGCCCCAGTATGGGCAACTGCTGCGAAATCGCACTTAATAAAGCTACAACGAGTACAAAACAAATGTATCCGGGCAGTTACAGACGCCCCAGTGTATTGTGCTGTAGCAGCCTTGCATCGTGAAACGAAGTCGGAAACCTTACAAGACTTCTACATCAGAACTACACAAAATTTTTACGATAAATGCGCAAATAGTTTAAACCCACATATTTCTACATTAGGAAATTATGATCCAGACATTAATGAGAAATATAAACGCCCAAAATCTATCCTGTCACACCGCCCGCCGTAGACGCGGACGTGGCGGAACTGCTCTCTGATTGGCCGGCAGCCCGCGGACCAATCAGCGCGCCCCCTCCCCCTGCTCCGAGCGCGAGAACACGCGCGCGGAGCGTACGCACACAAGCTGGCAGCTCACGTACATTAAGTTAATATTAAGTTAAGTTAATATTAGGCCCCAATTATATATAAGCACACATAATCCCACTACACACTGCACAACACAAACTATCAGGCGAATCAAATAGTCGTGCTTTGGCCCAGCGGGGCCCTAATGGAATAAATAAATTATCCTTCGAAGATTAACAGCGTAGATGCTAGGCTAGAGTCTTTCAATGACAGAAGGTGGCAATTTCTCTAACTGACCGACTGCCTTTTGCTGGCAACAGGTCGACCTGAAGCTATGTCATCATTCTGGAGTCTGGCTCGATGTCCTGCTCGCGACCGCAGCTCACACAGCGTAGTACTGCAGCTAGGACTTTTCAATGACAGATGGTGGCAATTTCTCTAACTGACCGACAGCCTTTTACTGGCGACAGGTCGACCTGAAGCTATGTCACCACTCTGGAGTCTAGTCCGACGCCACAGTTCGCGACCGCCCCACTTACACGATCATATTACACAGCCACAATGAGTGCTAACTGGCAGCACGACGGGAAACGGCATAAGCCGCCCCCAAAAAGACCAGACCTGACCAAACCAATGCGGACTAAAAGTCCAAGTGCCCCACCCCTTGCATAGTAGAACTTCTACCACGCCCCACTCTTCTTCCACGACCATCCTTCTATTCCTGTAATCCACCTGCTTGTAATAATGCATGACCTTTGCATCCCGCATGTATGTGCCCAGGGTTTTCCCTCTGTCTATGGAGGTTTTACCTGGGCCCAACTTATCTAGTTTTAGTCTAGAATTAAGAGTGAGGGGAGTTAGTCATGGCGAAAACGTCTGCCATGGCTGGCCAATCCCCTCCTAGCACATGATGCACGTGACCTTTTCTGCATGGTTAAAAACCCGCATGTTTAGAGCGTATAGGTATAGGGCTTGCCCTGAGACGCACTTAGAGTCTTCCCTACCTAGACCCCTCCCTTACACACTTAGTTTTAACTTAGGTTAGGAAAAAAAAAACGACCTGCTTGCTCGGGCAGAGGGGGAAGAGGCGCGGCGCGCGGTGCAGCCCCAGCTTGTTGCAGGAGTTGCGGCCGCACGCCAGCAGCGCGCCCTCCGTGGTGACGACGGCCGTGGCATCCGCGCCGCAGTGCACCGTGCGCACCACGTGGTCTCCGGGCAGGCCCACGGGGGCGGGCGCGCAGCTGCGCACATCACCACCACCCCGCCCTTGTACCATTCCATAACACTCTTTGTTACTGTCAGATACAGGAAGTGTGATTCATTCAAAAAATATTAAATTAGAGTGTAAGCAGTAAGCCAAGAAGATTTAGTAAGAAATTTTAATTTATTTCATACAACATCCCTACTAATATGATAAATGTGAATGTAAGTTTGTTTGTTATGCTTTCACGCTAAAACTACTTAACCGATCATCATGAAACTTTGTACAAATTTTCTTGGAGGTATTAGAAGTAACATAGGATCCTTTTTATTAAAAAAAAACTATATATTTTTTTTCCGAAGGGCAAAAAAATTGATATTTGTATGTATGATCGTCTGACTGCGAGTTTGAGTAATTAGAATGACAGTTAACGCCATCTGGTGTTTCAGTAATTAAATTAAATAATTCGCTAATTTAATAATATAATACCGGTGGTCAATTTACTATTCGATTTTAATTTTCAGTCACTGCCAATAAATACTTAAACTTATTAAATTTTTGAGGTTAGGTGTCTATTTTCTTCGGTGATTGTTGTTTGGACATTGATGCTGAAGGTTATATTTTACTTTCAAGGGAATTTTGTAATTTCGTGAAAATGAAGTGGATCTTAATTACTCAAGTTTTCCCGGTCTTGCAGAAAAATTTGAATAGTGATCGGTGGTTGTACACAATAAAAAATTTATATCGTTAATAAAATCTACACTTATATTTTAAAAGAGGTGCAAGGGGAAATTGATTATTTGTCAATATATACAATCATGGATACAGAACAAAGCACTTCATATCCTTCGGAGTTTTTTAATTCACTTGAACTTTCGGGTGTAACCTCACATAAACTTCAAATGAAACTAAATGCAGGCCTACAAGTTACGCTTGTACGAAATCTAGATGCTCCTCGACTATGTAATGGAACGAGGCTTCGGATCACACAATTGGGGCAGAATATTAATTTATTAATTTTTTTATTCTACGTTAACACTTTGAACTTTTTAAAATGTTAGGATTAATTTTTTTTTTGTAATAGTGAAACATATTTCAATAAAGCATGTTTTCATTTTTTTTAAGCTAAATCGTATGTTAGAATTTTTAAATACTGATGATTCCAGTTACGCAATAAAAAACAATTACCATATTATTTAATTTTCTTTGCAATGATCTTTGATACTTAAGGACATAACGCGAGCGAATTGTTACAATTGTTGACAATTGTTCTGAATACTGTAAGTTTTTTTTAAGAACTGTGTAATCAGATTAAAAATAATTAGAACTAAAATTTTTCCCTTGTCAAAAGAAAATGCATTGCCAGATTTGTTTTTCATTTTACACCTCTATACATACATATTTCTAGCTTAATTTTAATTGTAAATTGTATAATTTTTTTTCTAGGACTCTTATGAAATGTGGCAAAAAACTTTTTAAATTAATGTTTAACATTTTCACTGAATGTTTAAATACTAACTTAATCTAAAAAAAATTCCAATATTTTTTAATAATTTTATAGTCGATTTTAAAGGTTGATACGATTCGCAAAAAAAAATATAAATATAAAAAATTGCACATAACATAGGAAGATGCGCTCTTGTTACCAGTTCCTGTAACTTTCTTCATTGTTTAGTTAGCTGTTGCCTACGTGAGTTTATTTTCTTTGAAGAAGTATTCATTTCAGTGTTTAATTAGAAAATAATCATTGCTACCCAGTAACAGCAATGAGAGAATTAAAGAATTTGAATCATGCTCTAACCTTGTTTGGTTTTAAAGCATCTCACACTTGTGGAATGGAAAGGGGAACTATATTTTGTACTGTCGCGTGCGGTGGGATCGTGCCACCCGCGCGAAGTTTGACCCTCCTTGGGGCGAGAGTGTGCGGACGGATTGTTGACCGCGGTGTTTGCTTGAGTAAAGCGACAGGGCGGTTACACTCTGATAGCTCTAGTGCTGAGGAAGCCGCGACTGTGTGGCGGTGAGCGCGACACAAAGCGACGTGGTGGCTGCTGCAGAGGGAGAGACGCACCAGTCGTCCTGGTGGCCCAGCCCCAGGCGGCCGCCGTCGCCGCGGCCCCAGGCGAACAGCTCGCCGTCCACGCTCACCACCGCCACGTGGTGGCTGCCGCAGCTCATGGCCGCCACGTCCACGCTCAGCAGGCTCTCTGCCGCACACGTCGCGGGCCGCGCTCACGCTCAGGCAGTACTCATGACCACGCCTTCCCTAGTATCCCCGAGCACGGCTCCGGGGGAAGGGCCCAAATCTTACTTCTTATTTCTTTGTAGCGAATATTAATGCTAACTTAAATACTCTCGTTAATGTGCTAAACTCTTCTTTCAATCAAAATGGGTACGTAAATACTACATTTCAGTGTTTCAGACCATATATGTTGTGAATATCCTAAAGAAAATGTCGTGATTATTAACTGCATCCTCCTGTGTGTGAGAGCCCTGCCCGAGAGGTCTTCCTGGAACCGCCATTGAGTATCCCTGACTTTTGTTCTCACTGACCTTATAGCCGACAAGTAGTTAAGAAAATTGTCCGCAGGCTTTCACGGCCATTGTCTGAAGATGCTTGGCCTCTGGGTTGCAGCCGCGTCCTAGACAAATAATTCACCGACGTTTCGGTCGACATTGCATCAAGGAGCAGTTTACTTACTGTAGGTAACTGCTCCCTGATGATGGTGAATGCGATGTCGACCGAAACGTCGGTGAATTATCCGCCTAGGACGCGAAGTTACCCACCGTAGGTAACTGCTCCCTGATGATGGCGACTGCAATGTCGACCGAAACGTCGGTGAAATATTCGCCCAGGACGCGGCTAAAACCCAGAAGCCAAACTACTTCAAGAAGTTAAGAAACCTCGTCAAAAAAATTATTATATACACAAACCTAAAAATAAGCACGTTTCTTACACAAAGCTTCAGTTATGAATATATATATATATATATATATATATATATATATATATATATAAACTAGTGCAGCAACAATGCAGGCTTGGCTAATTTCCGAACCCTTCGATATTTATGTTTACTTTAGTGTTTACACTAAGCTTTTTGGCTCCCATCATGCACTTAATAACTCCGAGCTGCTGTTTATAATCTTGTAATTAACTATGCCTACTTGCTGACTGGAGTGAAAGTTTTGACGTTTTGAATTAGGTGATATACCTATTACTGTCTTGAGTTTTGTTTTTTGCAATATAATATGTTTACTTAATGAGATTTAGTCAACCGTCGTAAAATCGGGTGCCCATATAATATATCCAATAAAAAAATTCTAAACAAGTTGTTAGCTCTAGGACCGATATTATAAAACACAAAAATAAAGGTTTAGGTGTTAAATATGCTACACCTGTATCCTAACCGTATTCCTAGTGCATTATAGGACACTGTCAGTCCCTTATTTTTAGTGACTGATTTCGGTGTCTTATCCGTGAAGTATTGTTGCCAAATTTCCGCGCATGTGCAGAGCTAAAGTTTTCGTGGATTTTGTCCAGATGATAGACCAACGTCTGGCGCCATTATCATGTACATAGTAAGTTACGAGTGATAGTTCTGTGATCATCGGGGGACATACCAATTGTGTTGGTATACCACATGAAACTTAATGCTAGCGAAACTATCCTGAAATACAATTTGTAAACCTTTAATGGTCATAACAAAAAAACATAACAAGTAATGGCCATAACAAGTACTTGAAAAAATTAGAATAAACTTTCGTACGACGGTTTCCCGTAACAATTGTATCGATAGTTGCCAAACAGCCGCTAGAATGCGTTGGAACCGGTTTCTAGCCTCGCGCAGGGCAAAGTTTACTAAAACGTTGTTACTGGTCGCGTTCGTGGCCTGAGGCGGGAAGAAAAACAAAAATGATGGCTAATACTAGCCTGGGCGAAATCGCAGCAGGCTATCGGTTGCGGCGCTAGGAAAACGTCGAAGGACTCTCGTACGAAAGATTTGATCAGGATGAACAATGGGATCACAAAGTTCATGTTAGAGAAATTAGGTGAAAAAATAAATTTTTTGTCGAAAATTTCAAAATTTGCGGCACAAACGGCTGCCGATCTGTTCCCTTACTAGGATGAAGTTTGGACAGGTTCTGGAACACGGCCAGTTGTAACCCAACAAGGCGGTGCTGAACGAGGGAGTGGGGGTCCCGCTCACCCACGAGCTTGGGGCGCAGCACGTTGTTCCAGTCGCCGTGGCCCAGGCAGCCGAAGGTGCCGTCCCCGCACGTCATCAGCATGCCCGAGTCGCTGACGAAGGCGCTGTAGCCGTCTCCCGCGCCGACCCTGCGGGCAGCAGCAGTGAGGCTCGACGGCTCGAGGGTGTAGGGCCTCGGCGGACACCGCGCCCTCACCTGGTGATGCTCTTGCCCTTGAGGGCGTCCACGCAGCGCGGCTGTGCCGTGTGCTGCACGGTGTCTCCGTGGCCCAGCTGGCCGCGCGAGCCCTCGCCCCACGAGTACACCAGCATGTCTGCAAGCACGTCGGCATCACGTCACCACCAGCGTGACTGCAAGCACGTCACCACCAGCATGTCTGCAAGCACGTCGGCATCACGTCACCACCAGCATGTCTGCAAGCACGTCGGCATCACGTCACCACCAGCATGTCTGCAAGCACGTCGGCATCACGTCACCACTGGCATGTCTGCAAGCACGTCGGCACCACGTCACCACTGGCATGTCTGCAAGCACGTCGGCACCGCGTCACCACCAGCATGTCTGCAAGCACGTCGGCATCACGTCACCACCAGCATGTCTACAAGCACGTCGGCATCACGTCACCACCAGCATGTCTGCAAGCACGTCGGCACCGCGTCACCACCAGCATGTCTGCAAGCACGTCGGCATCACGTCACCACCAGCATGTCTGCAAGCACGTCGGCACCGCGTCACCACCGGCATGTCTGCAAGCACGTCGGCACCACGTCACCACCAGCATGTCTGCAAGCACGTCGGCACCACGTCACCACCAGCATGTCTGCAAGCACGTCGGCACCACGTCACCACCAGCATGTCTGCAAGCACGTCGGCACCACGTCACCACCAGCATGTCTGCAAGCACGTCGGCACCACGTCACCACCAGCATGTCTGCAAGCACGTCGGCACCACGTCACCACCAGCATGTCTGCAAGCACGTCGGCACCACGTCACCACCAGCATGTCTGCAAGCACGTCGGCACCGCGTCACCACCAGCATGTCTGCAAGCACGTCGGCACCACGTCACCACCAGCATGTCTACAAGCACGTCGGCATCACGTCACCACCAGCATGTCTGCAAGCACGTCGGCACCGCGTCACCACCAGCATGTCTGCAAGCACGTCGGCATCACGTCACCACCAGCATGTCTGCAAGCACGTCGGCACCGCGTCACCACCGGCATGTCTGCAAGCACGTCGGCACCGCGTCACCACCGGCATGTCTGCAAGCACGTCGGCACCGCGTCACCACCAGCATGTCTGCAAGCACGTCGGCATCACGTCACCACCAGCATGTCTGCAAGCACGTCGGCACCGCGTCACCACCGGCATGTCTGCAAGCACGTCGGCACCGCGTCACCACCGGCATGTCTGCAAGCACGTCGGCACCGCGTCACCACCGGCATGTCTGCAAGCACGTCGGCACCGCGTCACCACCGGCATGTCTGCAAGCACGTCGGCACCGCGTCACCACCAGCATGTCTGCAAGCACGTCAGCACCACGTCACCACCAGCATGTCTGCAAGCACGTCGGCATCACGTCACCACCAGCATGTCTGCAAGTACGTCGGCACCACGTCACCACCAGCATGTCTGCAAGTACGTCGGCGTCACGTCACCACCAGCATGTCTGCAAGCACGTCGGCACCGCGTCACCACCGGCATGTCTGCAAGCACGTCAGCACCGCGTCACCACCGGCATGTCTGCAAGCACGTCAGCACCGCGTCACCACCGGCATGTCTGCAAGCACGTCGGCATCACGTCACCACCAGCATGTCTGCAAGCACGTCGGCGTCACGTCACCACCAGCATGTCTGCAAGCACGGTGCAGTGTCTCGTGACCGTGTCAGCTATCATGTCACTGTAACAAACTGCGACGGCTTCATAACACATATCTTCTTTAGAAATGTTTCTCAATTACTGGATGCTGTCGTTTCTGTCACATCCAAAATATGCAGACTGCTCTGCAAACCATTAATAGTTTTCACATAGTAGCGAAATCAAATTATGCACAGTTTACTATACCTTTGCATGTATTTTGTAGCAATAAAACTCTATTTTATTTTAGCTGTCTACTCTGATTTTTAATCAAAATAAAAACACCTACAAATGGTCACTACTGTGATTCATTTAGTCTGCTACTTAAATGTTTTTAGAATGTAACACGCAAAGTGCTACGTACATCTTATAACCATGTCTAGGAGTACTCTGTTTCTTCCAGCAGCAAAAACTAAGTTTTTATTGGGAGTTATACGTGACCAGGAAATGAAGAGTACGTCAAGTGTACAACGTACCAACTGCGAATGAGGTCTCGTCAGTTCAGGGACCGCTAATGCGTCACACTCAGGTTATGAGCGTCCTGGGTTCTATGCCAACCATTCAGTGGCGAATACAGTTATTTTTTTTAAGAGGGAAGGGTGGAGGGAGGGTTGAATTAAAAAAAAAAAAATATGCACATAAAATTGAACACGTTAATTTAAAAAATCCTTCATTACTATTGATACACACTGAAATTGGTCTACAGTAGTAGTCGTAGGCGTCGTGGCTTCTCATATAGTAATATACTCACTGATATTTTGTAAATTTTTCATAACCCCGAGGGGGGGGGGAGTATATATATATAACACCCTTCCACTCCTGCACCAATACCAGCTTCCACGGACTTTGCTTTCCGAGTTGGTACCCGGAGTCATACAGGACCCACTATAATGTCGTAGGTCTTGTGATCTCGAGGCCTTCAACGAGCGCGCAAAGCAAGCTGGGAGACGCGTATGCGACGTTGCCAGTTCTGATCTGCTGTACTTCCCCCCCCCCCCCCCCTGGTTAGGGTTCGCCGTCCACAGACCGCAGATCACACGTCGACTCTGGTCGTCGGGAAGCCTAAGATGTACATCAAGTTCTGTCCCTGCCCGAACACGCCCGAATATTCACCTTCGGCCAACCTCGGGTTTATTTATATTTCTCGGTTTATTTTAATGTAGCTATACTAACCTAACTAACCGTCCATAGTGTTTTAATGTAGCTAACCTAACCGACCACTTTTAATATAACAAATGCCGAGGTTGGCCGAAGGTGAATGTTCGGGCGTGTTCGGGCCGGGACAGGAGTTGATGGCCAGGCCCGGGAGGCGGGCCGCGCACGCACCTGCAGTGAGCGCCAGCACGTGCGTGTTGCTGGCCGCCACGTCGGTGACCTTGCTGCGCGGGGGCAGCGGCACCGGGGTCAGCGCCACGTGCGACTCGAACACCCTCAGGTCGTACAGCACCGACCTGCGGGCACGAGCCACCCCGCTCCCGTTACCAGGCACCCTTGGAGAGGGCGCCTTTCGTACTTCTGGTGGTGGTGGTGTAGCTGGATACAGGGGCGCAACAGGGCAATATACCTATTTTATAAAGAATCATCGATCCCCCCTATTGAAGCGGAGGGTCCGGGGGTCCTCCCCCCAGGAAAATTTGTATTTCAAGGTGGAAAATGTGCTATTTAAGCAGTTTTATTATCTAAAAATTGATTACACAGCACTTTCTTTTGCCCTCGTTTGCCCCCACTTCAAGGTTTCAGTGGGTGGGGTTGGGGGGGGGGGGCAAAATACACTTGCCCCCCCCCCCCCTGTTGTTGCGCCCCTGGCTGGATAGAAACAGGAAAGGTACCCTTTCCGATTTCTTAAAATGCATATTATATCCTCCTTTAAAATCGTGAAAGTTATCCCCTCTAACCTAACCTAACTTAACCTAATATTTCCGAGGGGAAACCTTTCCAGTGCATATTTGCATTAGAACCGAAACATTTTTAAGAAATCGGAAAGGGTACCTTTCCAGTTTCTATCCAGCTACATTACCGTCACGTAAAGTATGAAAGGTACGTACCCTTTCCAAGGGGATACAATTCAGCCCTCCCCCAACAGTTTTCAGGAACGACAAAATCTAATTTGGGGACTTGATACTCGATGGCAGCGTGGTCACTGGAGGGAGACACATTACCAACTTAATACAGGAAAATTGGAAGAGGGCATCGTCCGTGGCCCACGGGGTAAGAGACCATCCCAACATTCGCTTGGAGAGATGTTTAGGGGTTAAATTGGGAAGCCGAAACCCAGATGACTGACTCGACAATTATTGAATCCAGTCCTCTCTGAGTGTGTGTTGAGTTTCTCAACACTCCCCCACCTTGGTTGGATGCATGAAGGATTGCGAGTGAGTTGCAATCGACCAAAACTCTCAACACTGTCTAAGTGGATCATTTTTCCACTGTTTGCCTGCTCTGAGAAACTTAAAAACTTGTGTGTACTGCAGCACAATATATTCTGTGTATAATACATGTCATTGGTTTATCTTCAGTGAACCCAAATATAGCCTATTTAAACTCAACCAAAATATTATAAAGAAAGTAGGTGATCGTCACTGAACGCACAACCTTTGAAATAAGGCTTTAAACTATTGACATCACGAACTTCGTTGAAATCGTATACTTCAAAATGCTCTTTTTTCCCTCCCGAATTTGTGGTGTGGTATGCTTATGAATAATGAATTTTTACATAAAAAAGTATGATAAACTTGAGAATGCATTACGTAGAGTTATGTTACAAATAAATCTGCACAAAGCTGTTACAGGAAACAGTATTTGCAAAATTCTTTAACATTATTTGAAATTGAAAAAATTAAAACACTATTGCATATTTTATAATGTTAAAAAGTGATTGAAGCAGTTTAATACATAATGCATTTAAATTTATGAAAATTTACAAACACTTGATGAGACATAAAAAATTAATGTAACTACATGTGCTTTTTGGAAATTGATGTACCTAAATGATTGGTTATTTAATGGTTTATACTAAACAGTACATTTTGCACCTACATGGTTGAGAATGCAGAGAATTCTTTGGCTATAAAAACTTGTGCTACACAGAAATTGTTATTCTGTATAAATTTTGAATTTTGATAATTCCTTTTAAACAACACTGCACCACTATCCAAAAGCATTTGTGATACATAAATCAAACAGTAGATAGTGACATTTGTTAATAACAACAGGAAAAAAGCTAATTAATTTACCTTTCTGGTTTGCTGTTCCTGTGAAAGCGAAACAAAAACAATAAAAAACCAAAATAAAATTAGAAGCATAATTACATCACTGTAAAAGAAAATATAAAAAATATACATTCAAGTATTCGGCCAATAGTTAGCCATTTATTGACCCAAAGCATTTAGTAGCGCTTACTAAAAGGAGAATTAAAAAAATACGTTATTTACCAAACTCCAACTCCGATAATTTTAAATTAGGAAGTACCTAGCGCTTGTCTGTTACTATGATACTCAGACACCTGAAAAATGGAAGTACATTGAAAAAAAGAAGGGGTTGATGACATTGACGCCAGAAGAATAAGCTGTGTTGTGGATCGACTTAGTGTGTGTAGCGGTTGGGGTATCGTGTCGACTCACTATTAGGTTACAAGTAAAAGAGTTTATTGGACGGAATGAAGTAAATGCATAAATTCAAAGAAAACACACCAGGCCTTAAATTTGGAGCTTCATTTTTAAAGCGCCACAAAGAGTTTTTTACTGTTAGAATGTGCCTGAATAAAAAGAAAATTTCACTGGAATCAATTTCACCAGAGGTAGTAAATTCATACTTTGAAGAGATTGAAAATAAATTGAAGGTTGTTTCTTCTGGTAACATCATCAAGTTGATGAGACAAACCTCTGCGACGATCCAGGTAAATGCAAATTAATCTTCCGATGTGGTTGCAAATACACAGAAAGGGTTGTCAGTTCTTCAAAGGAATCAACATCAGTAATGTTTGCGTTAAACAGGGAACGGAAAGATTTTTCCTCTATATGTGGCGAATAAGGCTCAGCACCTCTGTGATAGTTGGAAGGAAGGAGGGCCGAATAACTCAAGGTACAACTGCATCAAGTTTTTGTTTCTATGATCAGGTAGAATCAGTTACAACTCCCTTCTTAAAGAATGCCGAAGGACCTAAATTCCACATAGGAGATAATTTGGCACCATATTTTATCCGTGAATGTTACAAAACTCTGAAATGGAAAGAATAACAGGTTCATTTTTTTCTGCCTAACATTTCCACCCACATAATGCAGCCACTATACGTGGATTTCTTCAGGCCCATGAAGATTTTATGGCACCAGATTTCAGAGGAATGGAAGAAAGGATGTGGAAGAAAGGACGCATCTGTGGCTAAAAAAAATTTCCAAGCATTTTGACACACTGAAGGAGGAAAATGTTCAATCTGGTTTCAGAAAGTGTGGCGCTGTGCCTTTGTGACGTAATAAAATGAGTATATTCTGGGGAAAAAGTGAAGGCATGCAGGGATTGAGGGGTACCTGGAGGGAGTGAGGGAGGGAGTGCTGGTACCTGAAGGGAGCGAGGGAGGGAGTGCTGGTACCTGGAGGGAGCGAGGGAGGGAGTGCTGGTACCTGGAGGGAGCGAGGGAGGGAGTGCTGGTACCTGGAGGGAATGAGGGAGGGGTACCTGGAGGGAGTGAGGGAGGGAGTGCTGGTACCTGGAGGGAGCGAGGGAGGGGTACCTGGAGCGAGCGAGGGAGGAAGTGCTGGTTCCTGGAGGGAGCGAGGGAGGGAGTGCTGGTACCTGGAGGGAGCGAGGGAGGGAGTGCTGGTACCTGGAGGGAGTGAGGGAGGGAGTGCTGGTACCTGGAGGGAGCGAGGGAGGGAGTGCTGGTACCTGGAGGGAATGAGGGAGGGGTACCTGGAGGGAGTGAGGGAGGGAGTGCTGGTACCTGGAGGGAGCGAGGGAGGGGTACCTGGAGCGAGCGAGGGAGGAAGTGCTGGTTCCTGGAGGGAGCGAGGGAGGGAGTGCTGGTACCTGGAGGGAATGAGGGAGGGGTACCTGGAGGGAGTGAGGGAGGGAGTGCTGGTACCTGAAGGGAGCGAGGGAGGGAGTGCTGGTACCTGGAGGGAATGAGGGAGGGGTACCTGGAGGGAGTGAGGGAGAGAGTGCTGGTACCTGAAGGGAGCGAGGGAGGGAGTGCTGGTACCTGGAGGGAATGAGGGAGGGGTACCTGGAGGGAGTGAGGGAGGGAGTGCTGGTACCTGGAGGGAGTGAGGGAGGGAGTGCTGGTACCTGAAGGGAGCGAGGGAGGGAGTGCTGGTACCTGGAGGGAATGAGGGAGGGGTACCTGGAGGGAGTGAGGGAGGGAGTGCTGGTACCTGGAGGGAGTGAGGGAGGGAGTGCTGGTACCTGAAGGGAGCGAGGGAGGGAGTGCTGGTACCTGGAGGGAGCGAGGGAGGGAGTGCTGGTACCTGGAGGGAATGAGGGAGGGGTACCTGGAGGGAGTGAGGGAGGGAGTGCTGGTACCTGGAGGGAGCGAGGGAGGGGTACCTGGAGCGAGCGAGGGAGGAAGTGCTGGTTCCTGGAGGGAGCGAGGGAGGGAGTGCTGGTACCTGGAGGGAGCGAGGGAGGGAGTGCTGGTACCTGGAGGGAGCGAGGGAGGGGTACCTGGAGGGAGTGAGGGAGGGAGTGCTGGTACCTGGAGGAAGCGAGGGAGGGGTACCTGGAGCGAGCGAGGGAGGAAGTGCCGAGGGAGGGGTACCTGGAGGGAGTGAGGGAGGGAGTGCTGGTACCTGAAGGGAGCGAGGGAGGGAGTGCTGGTACCTGGAGGGAGCGAGGGAGGGAGTGCTGGTACCTGGAGGGGGCGAGGGAAGGAGTGCAGCTACCTGGAGGGGGCGAGGGAGGGAGTGCAGGTACCTGGAGGGAATGAGGGAGGGAGTGCTGGTACCTGGAGGGAATGAGGGAGGGAGTGCTGGTACCTGAAGGGAGCGAGGGAGGGAGTGCTGGTACCTGGAGGGAGCGAGGGAGGGGTACCTGGAGGGAGTGAGGGAGGGAGTGCTGGTACCTGAAGGGAGCAAGGGAGGGAGTGCAGGTACCTGGAGGGGGCGAGGGAGGGAGTGCAGGTACCTGGAGGGGGCGAGGGAGGGAGTGCAGGTACCTGGAGGGAGCGAGGGAGGGAGTGCTGGTACCTGGAGGGAGCGAGGGAGGGAGTGCTGGTACCTGGAGGGAATGAGGGAGGGAGTGCTGGTACCTGGAGGGGGCGAGGGAGGGAGTGCAGGTACCTGGAGGGAGCGAGGGAGGGAGTGCTGGTACCTGGAGGGAATGAGGGAGGGAGTGCAGGTACCTGGAGGGAGCGAGGGAGGGAGTGCAGGTACCTGGAGGGAGCGAGGGAGGGAGTGCTGGTACCTGGAGGGAATGAGGGAGGGAGTGCTGGTACCTGGAGGGGGCGAGGGAGGGAGTGCTGGGTACCTGGAGGGAGCGAGGGAGGGAGTGCTGGTACCTGGAGGGGGCGAGGGAGGGAGTGCTGGTACCTGGGGGGAATGAGGGAGGGGTCCCTGGAGCGAGCGAGGGAGGAAGTGCTGGTTCCTGGAGGGAGCGAGGGAGGGAGTGCTGGTACCTGGAGGGAGCGAGGGAGGGGTACCTGGTGGGAGTGAGGGAGGGAGTGCTGGTACCTGAAGGGAGCGAGGGAGGGAGTGCTGGTACCTGGAGGGAGCGAGGGAGGGAGTGCTGGTACCTGGAGGGGGCGAGGGAAGGAGTGCAGCTACCTGGAGGGGGCGAGGGAGGGAGTGCAGGTACCTGGAGGGAGCGAGGGAGGGAGTGCTGGTACCTGGAGGGGGCGAGGGAGGGAGTGCTGGGTACCCGGAGGGAGCGAGGGAGGGAGTGCTGGTACCTGGAGGGGGCGAGGGAGGGAGTGCTGGTACCTGGAGGGAGCGAGGGAGAGAGTGCTGGTACCTGGAGGGAGCGAGGGAGGGAGTGCTGGTACCTGGAGGGAGCGAGGGAGGGAGTGCAGGTACCTGGAGGGAGCGAGGGAGAGAGTGCTGGTACCTGGAGGGGGCGAGGGAGGGAGTGCAGGTACCTGGAGGGAGCGAGGGAGGGAGTGCAGGTACCTGGAGGGAGCGAGGGAGGGGTACCTGGAGGGAGCGAGCTGGGAGTGCAGGTACCTGGAGGGAGCGAGGGAGGGAGTGCTGGTACCTGGAGGGAGCGAGGGAGAGAGTGCTGGTACCTGGAGGGAGCGAGGGAGGGAGTGCTGGTACCTTGAGGGAGCGAAGGAGAGAGTGCTGGTACCTGGAGGGAGCGAGGGAGGGAGTGCTGGTACCTGGAGGGAGCGAGGGAGGGAGTGCTGGTACCTGGAGGGAGCGAGTGAGGGAGTGCTGGTACCTGGAGGGAGCGAGGGAGGGAGTGCTGGTACCTGGAGGGAGCGAGGGAGGGAGTGCTGGTACCTGGAGGGAGCGAGGGAGGGAGTGCAGGTACCTGGAGGGGGCGAGGGAGGGAGTGCAGGTACCTGGAGGGAGCGAGGGAGGGAGTGCTGGTACCTGGAGGGAGCGAGGGAGGGAGTGCTGGTACCTGGAGGGAGCGAGGGAGGGAGTGCAGGTACCTGGAGGGAGCGAGGGAGGGAGTGCTGGTACCTGGAGGGAGCGAGGGAGGGAGTGCTGGTACCCGGAGGGAGCGAGGGAGGGAGTGCTGGTACCTGGAGGGAGCGAGGGAGGGAGTGCTGGTACCTGGAGGGAGCGAGTGAGGGAGTGCTGGTACCTGGAGGGAGCGAGGGAGGGAGTGCTGGTACCTGGAGGGAGCGAGGGAGGGAGTGCTGGTACCTGGAGGGAGCGAGGGAGGGAGTGCAGGTACCTGGAGGGGGCGAGGGAGGGAGTGCAGGTACCTGGAGGGAGCGAGGGAGGGAGTGCTGGTACCTGGAGGGAGCGAGGGAGGGAGTGCAGGTACCTGGAGTGAGCGAGGGAGGGAGTGCAGGTACCTGGAGGGAGCGAGGGAGGGAGTGCTGGTACCTGGAGGGAGCGAGGGAGGGAGTGCTGGTACCTGGAGGGAGCGAGTGAGGGAGTGCTGGTACCTGGAGGGAGCGAGGGAGGGAGTGCTGGTACCTGGAGGGAGCGAGGGAGGGAGTGCAGGTACCTGGAGGGAGCGAGGGAGAGAGTGCTGGTACCTGGAGGGGGCGAGGGAGGGAGTGCAGGTACCTGGAGGGAGCGAGTGAGGGAGTGCTGGTACCTTGAGGGAGCGAGGGAGGGAGTGCAGGTACCTGGAGGGAGCGAGGGAGGGAGTGCAGGTACCCGGAGGGAGCGAGGGAGGGAGTGCTGGTACCTGGAGGGAGCGAGGGAGAGAGTGCTGGTACCTGGAGGGAGCGAGGGAGGGAGTGCTGGTACCTGGAGGGAGCGAGGGAGAGAGTGCTGGTACCCGGAGGGGGCGAGGGAGGGAGTGCTGGGTACCCGGAGGGAGCGAGGGAGGGAGTGCTGGTACCTGGAGGGGGCGAGGGAGAGAGTGCTGGTACCTGGAGGGGGCGAGGGAGGGAGTGCAGGTACCTGGAGGGAGCGAGTGAGGGAGTGCTGGTACCTGGAGGGAGCGAGGGAGGGAGTGCAGGTACCTGGAGGGGGCGAGGGAGGGAGTGCAGGTACCCGGAGGGGGCGAGGGAGAGAGTGCTGGTACCCGGAGGGGGCGAGGGAGGGAGTGCAGGTACCTGGAGGGAGCGAGGGAGGGAGTGCAGGTACCCGGAGGGAGCGAGGGAGGGAGTGCTGGTACCTGGAGGGAGCGAGGGAGGGAGTGCAGGTACCTGGAGGGAGCGAGGGAGGGAGTGCAGGTACCCGGAGGGAGCGAGGGAGGGAGTGCAGGTACCTGGAGGGAGCGAGGGAGAGAGTGCTGGTACCCGGAGGGGGCGAGGGAGAGAGTGCTGGTACCTGGAGGGGGCGAGGGAGGGAGTGCAGGTACCTGGAGGGAGCGAGTGAGGGAGTGCTGGTACCTGGAGGGAGCGAGGGAGGGAGTGCAGGTACCTGGAGGGAGCGAGGGAGGGAGTGCAGGTACCCGGAGGGAGCGAGGGAGGGAGTGCTGGTACCTGGAGGGAGCGAGGGAGAGAGTGCTGGTACCTGGAGGGAGCGAGGGAGGGAGTGCTGGTACCTGGAGGGAGCGAGGGAGGGAGTGCAGGTACCTGGAGGGGGCGGGCGCGCCCTCGGGCTCGCGCCCCTCCTTCAGGGCCTGCAGCAGGGCGGGCAGGCGGCGCTCGGCCAGCTCGGCGGCCGTGGGGCGGAACACGGGCTCTCGCTGCAGCAGGTCGTGCACCAGCTGCCTGAGGCCGGCCGAGTAGCCGCCGCTCACGGGCTGGAACTGCCCCTGTCACACGCACCATCCGCTCGCGTGTCTGCATCTGCTGCCTGGCCACGTGCCAGTGTGGTCCATTACTTCTGTATGCCCAGTTACTTGTATTAAATTTTAACAAATGCGCATTGTAGTTAAAATCAAATAATCTGCCACTATTTACATTCTAAAATTTTTGTTTTTGACCATTATTATAAATTTAACTGCTGTTCCAAGACCCTTGAAACATAGGTAAACTTAGAAGATATTCATCCAGATGAGAAATATCTCGTTCCTAAGAACATTATCTCAAAGGTAAAGCTGTCTGATATTTTTAAATGTTTTAGTTAACACCCTTTTGGTTGGAGAGAAATATCTGCCCGCAGTGTTCTCCCTGCGAAACTGCCCCCCCCCCCCCAGGGAACCGAAAAGGGGGGGGGGGGGAGGATTTCACAAGCCAGGTCCTGGACCCCATGTGCGGGACCCGCCTGCCAGGAGGCCTTACACTAGACAACTGCCGGGCTTGGAGGGTCACCTGCCCACTAATGAATCTAATGTAAGCCCAGGGCAAGTTTTCTTTCTTGGCCGAGGTCATTGTAGCGTCCCATCTGCAACTCGTGATAAGGGGGTTGAGTAGAGAGGAACACATCGACATATGCGTTAAATTATTTAATCAATAATCAACAATACCTGTCTAACCTGCATTAGTAAAGAAAGTTATTTTTATACAAATACCACTGCGGTGACAGCATGTTTCTCTACAGATTATTCCGACCTTACGGCCGGCGTTCTCGCGTTCCCCTCCCACATGTGTGCCCTAATAGGGAAGGGTGGGAGTAACATTCCAGTTCTCTTGATTATAACATTCCAGGGCTTTTAAAGTAAACAGAACTGCGAGGGATTGCTCCCTGTTGTTTGATCGGGAAGGTGTTAGAGTTTCGGCAATAACCAGCGGCTAGGTCCACCAACCCAGCATAGTCACCGCCTCAGCCCCATACCTCGCTCAGCTGACCAGACAGTTGGCTGTGTCCTGAGCCCTAAGACTTTATCAGCACTGCCGGCGCCTTCCCCGATATCTTCCGATGCTTCTCTACAGCCCGCAAGAGGCGAGGCAGGTAATACAGGAGGACCAGGAGGTGGGGTGAGGAGCGCTGCTCTGATTGGCCGCCCGCGCGAGACGCACGGAGCGACCGGACGCGAGGAAGCATGGCACTAACGACAACCTGAGAAGCCAAGGCCAACTGCTCAGCTTAACCTAAAATTCACTCCCCCCTCCCCCGTTTTAAACTTAAACTTAAAGGGAGGGCTGGAGAACACAACTAGTTTAAAGTAAAGTCACCACACGAAATTAAATTTAAATATTCAAGGTCACATTAGAAAAATAAATAAAAACGCCACAACAAAATTAATCTAGGCCAAACCAGGAGGTTGTGGGTCGCAAATAGGCGACCTGGGACTCCTCCACGGGCCTCGGGGTGCGATGCCAAGTCTCGGCACTCGGGCGATGATGGGATCCCTGTCAGACGGACGAGAGCATGCTGGGAGTCGCACGGCGCGAACCTTCATGATCTTGTTGACGAGCGCCGGCAGGTTGGAGCCCTCGAAGGTCTTCTGCAGGCACGCCATCTCGTAGAGGATGCAGCCCAGCGCCCAGATGTCCGACTTCTGGTCGTACTGCTTGCCCTCGCACTGCGCACACGGACACCCGGACACTCGGACACTCTGACACTCTCTGACACTCTCTGACACACTGACACACTCGGACACTCTGACACACTCTGACACACTCGGACACACTCGGACACTCACACTCTAGGATACTCGGACACTCGCACACTCGGACACTCGGACACTCCTACACTCGGATACTCGGACACTCTCACTCTAGGATACTCGGACACACGCACACACGGGCACCCGGACACTTGCACACTCGCACACTCTGACACTCGGACACTCGGGCACTCCTACACTCGGATACTCGGACACTCTCACTCTAGGATACTCGGACACTCGCACACTCGGACACTCGGACATTCGCACACTCTCACACTCGGACTCTCTCACACTCGCACACTCAAACACTCGCACACTCAAACACTCACACACTCGGACACTCGCATACTCGGACAGTCGAACACACGAACACTCGGACACTCGGACACTCGGACATGGTGTACCGAGCGAACAGCGCGCAGCAGTGCAGGAAAGAGGGGGTACTCCTCAGAAAAACCTTGTATTGCCTAAAGAAATAAGAGGGATCTAATACCTTCACAGCTCACATTGCCGCCACCCGTCCCTATGGAATAGTTACGGGTAATGCCTAGCGGGCTAAGGGCGTAGCTTTAGATTCGTTGTCCGGTGGGCGCCAGGCTAGCTTGGAAGAACTAGACCGTGAGGAGGTTCGTGGGCTCGCTGCCCCAGCGTGCCCCGCCAGGCACGTCGGCTTACGGTGGTGATTGGCTTACTGAGTGGATACAGGATGCGCCCTAGGCAGTGTAGGAGACTGCATACCTATACATGTGACACTGAAATTACACACGAGTTGGACTGAATTATTTTAATAATGCGCCGTTATGCACGCTTGACACACAGCACTGGTACACGTTTATGACATATCACTACATAGCACTACATGGTTACGTTACTCAAACTTCCCTAATCTCCGCGGCAGTCTCGCGGGTCGGTATGGTTACCGGAGGCGGCCAGTACCGTGAGTTAACCCGTGACGCGGTTGCGCGGGGTGTTTGTTAAGGCGGTCGGGATAGGCCCGGCTCTGCCGAAAATGGTCCGGGGACACGTGAGCAGCGGTAAAGCGAGGTTGTCATATATTTACTTACTGTACATAAAGACTTATCGGTGCATTTAAAATGTAAGCTACTCACGGGACACACGTCCGCCCCGGCCGCGAGTGTTCGGAGACTGCCGAAGATGACCGCCACGCGGGGGTGGGAGGACTCGTCCCCCCCCCCCCCCCCCCCCGTGCCGCGCGCCAACACCTTTATTTTATCTTAAAGTTATAATTTTATATAATACATCCTTCCAGGTACTTAATTAAAAATTAGTACCTGGAAACTGTTTGCTGAGGGCTTAATATTTCTATCACTAATAATTAACTGTTTGAAAATATAGTCACATGGAAGACTGTTGTTTACAAGCATTAACACTGATGAGATCCAGGATTTCATTTAATGGCACTGACAAATATCCTGGTAATTAGCATCTTATGTTTTAATTGTTACGTAGGTCAGGTAGCGAATCCCTCACTTGACTCGTTCCGGATGTGGCTGGGGCGCGCTCCGAACGGGAGGGTCGCTGATCGGGTGAGAACCGGCTGAAGGTAGCGTCGGTACGACGTCAACATATACCCATTATTACACATGCAGCTTATAACCCTTCTAAATAAATACCTAGCTAAGTTCTCGTAGATATGTGTGGTCGAAAAATTTGACTATTGTGTGAGAAGAAAGAAGTCATTGTGACGATGACCATTAAAAACAACTGATATCCAGTTCTTTGAAAAAACAATTTGTTTCTAGAAAATGTTTAAAACATACAAATATATATTTTTTAATACAAAGACTATATCACCATCCAAATTTTCAAATGTTATTTTTTTTCCCCTTCAGTTCCCCAGTCACGGTTGTGTTTTTGACGTGACAACGTCTAATAAATCGACGAACGCCGGCTGCACGCACGAAAAAGTGTCCCGTTATGCACATTGTCCCGTTACGCGGTGTCCCGTTACGCACAATGTACGCTTAAGCCGCATCTATCTCTCTTCCACTCGATTGGAACAACCATCGATTTGACTTTTTCGAGGCACATTAAACTTGAAACACTCCCATTCGTTTCCTACTTTTCCTGTCATCGTCCTATCCTTAACAGAATAACACAGATTGGAAGAAGTTAAATAGCAAACATTTATAAAAGTTATAGTTAAAATAATCTCTTCGTTAAAGTAATAAACATATTTGAATTAATGAGTGCAAATAAAAGTAAATTTATCAATTAAATTGTAGATTTCATTCCACTCCTTCTTTGTATCCATACAAAATAGTGAGAATTCAATAAAAATGATTCAATTTTATTCATAAAAGTATGCAATCATTTCATTAATGTTTTGTTATGACGTTGTCACGTTAAACTATCGTCCGTAAACCGACTTTACAGACAACCAATATTTTTTTTTCCCCCGGCACAGAAACTTCTGTCAACGTGAACCCAAAGTTGCTGGTGTCTCCTGGTCGGAGAGCGGGGCGCCAGGACTCGGCGCCGTGCTAGGCCCCCCTCTCGCCACCCTGCACGCGGCACGCACGTGACGCCCTGCACGAGAGCCAGCACTGGAGGGGAGGCACTTGCCGTACCATCTCGGGGCTGATGTAGTACGGCGTGCCGAGCACGGTCTGCGCCTGGCCGCGCGTCGTCATCATCTTCGATATGCCGAAGTCACCCACTTTGATGGTGCTGTCCTTGGTGAGGAAGACGTTGGCAGTTTTCAGGTCCCTGCGGCAGTCACAACACCCTGGGCTGAGCATCAGGCGTGTCTGGCGAAGAGCGGAGTGCAGTTGTCACGGGTGTCACCAGCCGCAGCGTTCAAAGCCCCCCCGCGCCCAGTGTTGCGCGGGCGGTATCCACAGACACGTTAGGGGCAAAGACGATTCTGATTGTGTACGAAGGTACACACGTTACACAGTTTCAAACAAAGCGCAAATTAAGTAAACATTTATAGAGGACTTAAGGTGTATCAAAATAAAAAATAAAAGTGCGAACAAAACAAAGTGAAGCACATCACAAGTGGACAAACATAAACTGTAGAATAAGAGGCAGAGAGCAGTCATGACATTTTGACAAATGAGTTAACTGGAATAAATATATTTTTTTGCAGTCACCTCACATATTATAAAATGTATCAACACAGATTATTTATCTTTTTGCAATTGAAGGCATTTTACAACTACACTTTTAACTAAAAACAACTGTATATTAAAAAAATTATAAGTAGCATGTACGTAAATAGGCATTTGGGCGCAGGAGCCAGAGAGTGGAGTGATGTGGTCCGCTATCTCGGATTGTGACGTCACGGCGGCTATCTTGTATCCCCTCGACCTTTTACATTGACCTTGACGTTTGGCCTTAAATTTTTGTCGAAATTTGCCAAAAAAAAATGTCTCAAAATTTGCCAAAAATTTACTAATTTTTTGTTTTTATAAAGAAAAAATCCGCCAAATCAGGGATGTGTATGTGTCAGCGAGGCGGGATTATAAGCAGGACACTCGCTGGTGCTTCTAGCGCGGTGTCGCCTCTGAGCTGGCGCGCAGTCTTCTCGTCGTGCACAGGGCAACTGTGAGATTCCAACGGTAACAATGACACCTCAAACGGAGAAACGAAGATAAAAGTGTAACGTATGTCCCTAAAATGCTTTCGAGAATGAATCATGAAAACACGCGTTTTACTCTTTTTCACTCTCCACGTAATACAGTTAGAAAATGGAACGCTGGAACCTTGAGTACTTGGACAGACACCACTCGGACGTCTCTAGGAGGTGATGGCGGGTAGGTGCCGAGCACCGCCGCGCGGACTGCAGGGACCCACCTGTGCAGGATGTTGTGGTCGTGCATGTAGCGGATGGCGGCCACGATCTGGCCGAACATGGTGACTATCTCCAGCTCGCCGAGACGACTCTCCGCCTGGGCCAGCCGCTCGGCCAGCGTCCCTCCGTCCGCGTACTCCATCTCGATCATCAGCACGCCGTCCAGCTCGAAGCTGCCCAGGTACCTGCGGCACGAGCCGGGGTCACGGGCCTCTGTAGCGCTCCACTGTACCGGGGCAGACGTGACCTCGACCCTCTGCCACCAGGGCGCTCCACTGTACCAGGGCAGACGTGACCTCGACCCTCTGCCGCCAGGGCGCTCCACTGTACCGGGGCAGACGTGACCTCGACCCTCTGCCGCCAGGGCGCTCCACTGTACCGGGGCAGACGTGACCTCGACCCTCTGCCAACAGGGCGCTCCACTGTACCGGGGCAGACGTGACCTCGACCCTCTGCCACCAGGGCGCTCCACTGTACCGGGGCAGACGTGACCTCGACCCTCTGCCACCAGGGCGCTCCACTGTACCGGGGCAGACGTGACCTCGACCCTCTGCCGCCAGGGCGCTCCACTGTACCGGGGCAGACGTGACCTCGACCCTCTGCCGCCAGGGCGCTCCACTGTACCGGGGCAGACGTGACCTCGACCCTCTGCCGCCAGGGCGCTCCACTGTACCGGGGCAGACGTGACCTCGACCCTCTGCCGCCAGGGCGCTCCACTGTACCGGGGCAGACGTGACCTCGACCCTCTGCCGCCAGGGCGCTCCACTGTACCGGGGCAGACGTGACCTCGACCCTCTGCCGCCAGGGCGCTCCACTGTACCGGGGCAGACGTGACCTCGACCCTCTGCCGCCAGGGCGCTCCACTGTACCGGGGCAGACGTGACCTCGACCCTCTGCCGCCAGGGCGCTCCACTGTACCGGGGCAGACGTGACCTCGACCCTCTGCCGCCAGGGCGCTCCACTGTACCGGGGCAGACGTGACCTCGACCCTCTGCCGCCAGGGCGCTCCACTGTACCAGGGCAGACGTGACCTCTACCCTCTGCCGCCAGGGCGCTCCACTGTACCAGGGCAGACGTGACCTCGACCCTCTGCCGCCAGGGCGCTCCACTGTACCAGGGCAGACGTGACCTCGACCCTCTGCCGCCAGGGCGCTCCACTGTACCAGGGCAGACGTGACCTCGACCCTCTGCCGCCAGGGCGCTCCACTGTACCAGGGCAGACGTGACCTCGACCCTCTGCCGCCAGGGCGCTCCACTGTACCAGGGCAGACGTGACCTCGACCCTCTGCCGCCAGGGCGCTCCACTGTACCAGGGCAGACGTGACCTCGACCCTCTGCCGCCAGGGCGCTCCACTGTACCAGGGCAGACGTGACCTCGACCCTCTGCCGCCAGGGCGCTCCACTGTACCAGGGCAGACGTGACCTCGACCCTCTGCCGCCAGGGCGCTCCACTGTACCAGGGCAGACGTGACCTCGACCCTCTGCCGCCAGGGCGCTCCACTGTACCAGGGCAGACGTGACCTCGACCCTCTGCCGCCAGGGCGCTCCACTGTACCAGGGCAGACGTGACCTCGACCCTCTGCCGCCAGGGCGCTCCACTGTACCAGGGCAGACGTGACCTCGACCCTCTGCCGCCAGGGCGCTCCACTGTACCAGGGCAGACGTGACCTCGACCCTCTGCCGCCAGGGCGCTCCACTGTACCAGGGCAGACGTGACCTCGACCCTCTGCCGCCAGGGCGCTCCACTGTACCAGGGCAGACGTGATCTCTACCCTCTGCCGCCAGGGCGCTCCACTGTACCAGGGCAGACGTGACCTCGACCCTCTGCCGCCAGGGCGCTCCACTGTACCAGGGCAGACGTGACCTCGACCCTCTGCCGCCAGGGCGCTCCACTGTACCAGGTCAGACGTGATCTCTACCCTCTGCCGCCAGGGCGCTCCACTGTACCAGGGCAGACGTGACCTCGACCCTCTGCCGCCAGGGCGCTCCACTGTACCAGGGCAGACGTGACCTCGACCCTCTGCCGCCAGGGCGCTCCACTGTACCAGGGCAGACGTGATCTCTACCCTCTGCCGCCAGGGCGCTCCACTGTACCAGGGCAGACGTGACCTCGACCCTCTGCCGCCAGGGCGCTCCACTGTACCAGGGCAGACGTGACCTCGACCCTCTGCCGCCAGGGCGCTCCACTGTACCAGGGCAGACGTGACCTCGACCCTCTGCCGCCAGGGCGCTCCACTGTACCAGGGCAGACGTGACCTCGACCCTCTGCCGCCAGGGCGCTCCACTGTACCAGGGCAGACGTGACCTCGACCCTCTGCCACCATGGCGCTCCACTGTGACCAGGGCAGACGTGACCTCCTCGGCCGCCAGGGCGCTCCACCGAGCTGCTGGTTCGGAGTTTCCTTTCTGCTGGTTTTCATTGCCTCTTCTCTAGAGGGTTGCAGTTCGCGTTTCAGTGAGGTTTATTTTAATAGGTTCGTATCACGGATACAAAGTAAGTTTAAGACTTTTTTTTAACATAATCGCCTAATGGTATTTTTTTTTTCTATGGAGAAGCTTATTACTGATTGTTTTACCATTGCATTCTCTTTAACACGATATTGACGTGTAATGTGCCGATGAACTGTGTACAAGGAAAGCAGGCCCCCGAACTGACTCGCTGACTGACAGGCAACGCACAGCTTAAACCGGCGAGGCCAGAAGCATGACATAATGCATAGGAGTGCCTTATATTATGTAGGTGAGCACTGAAAATTCATGTCCGCTAAGAGAGTTGAACATGGGATGAAAGTTTCTATGGAAGTTTTGTAATTTTTGTAGTTAGAAACATGGAAATTGGTGTTTAGGCATCTGTTTATAAATGAAAGTCAGTTGTATCAGCGGTTTTGGTAATTCACAAAAAAAAAGAGTATCAAATACTTCTCCATCGGGCTCACGATAAATAAAAAAAAATAGGTGTGGTGTACTTATTTACACGCGTTATAAGTTATTTTTAGTTGGTGTAGTAAATAAAATTACAGTAGTTTTGCAAGCAAATAGTTAATAGAAGTAAAATTATATGACTGGAGTGATACTATAAATATTGTTAGTAAAGTATAAAGTCAATCAAATTAAAAAAAACAAATTAAATAAAAACTCAGTGTTCAATATTAATATAAACAATCTATAAAATAATTATTTAAATTAGTAAAATAATTGAGATCAATTTCAATTATTGATTAAAATCAATAATATAGGCTGGATGTTTATTACAATTTATTATATTTATTATTTATTAAATAAAAATGTAATAATTTAAAATGTAAATAAATTATACTTACAGGAACATAACCTCACATACTGTTTAGACTTTATTTTTTTAACTGTGGGGTTTTAAAAGTCCGACAATATGATTTGCCCCCTGGCCCTTGCTTTCTATAGACGGCTTTATGTCAGATAGGCTGCATTGTTTAAATTCAAGAAACGTGTAAATAAAATTCCAACAAGAACACGAAGTAGCCAGTAGCGTGGCATTTAAACATGAAATATTTAATCATTTTAGTACTGCGTTATCATTTTTATGCACACAAAAACCATTGGACAATGTGACTTAGTCATCTAACAATGAAAAACTGCAATTAAGTATTTTCACAAGCAAGTTGAAAAGTGTAAACACTGAAGAATGTGAAAGGCGATGCACCGGACGGATGTGTGACAGCGCACCTGATGATGTTGGGGTGGTGCAGCAGCGCCAACACCTGCACCTCGTTGAGCGCCATCTGCCGCTCGGCCGCCGTCAGCTCCGTCATGTTCACCTGCTTCATCACCACCAGCGAGTCGTCCGCCGTCCTCCGGTACAGCACCGCCACGCCGAACGCCCCTGCGACCCAACCCCTGGCTCACGTGACCTCGAGGGCCGCCTCCGTCCAAAAGACATGAACATGAACCGCTTGGACACTGCATTAACAGCGAGTCCTCATAGTCGTTATTATCTCACGTGAGTTCAGTAAACTTTCTGTACATTGACTAACTGTAATATATGTGGTCTCAGTGGAGAAGTTAGATGCTCGCTATCGCTCTTAAGGTCGGAGTTCGAACCCCACACAAGTCTCCCGAGTTTTAGGTTCCAGCGGTGTGGTCCAGAGCTTAGTTTAAACCTGGTGCTGGCTCCTCCAATAGTGGCTGTGCTTTTAACTTCAGATAAGCCTTCCATAAGCTCTCCAGCAATGAAAGCAATGCACTTAGTAACTATAACAACAAACACAACCTTCGACACAAATTTGACGCTAGTTTCTTTACTGTGCCTCTTGCGGGGCAGAATCGCAGGCGACACATGAGCTCAAGAGCAATTTTGTTAAGTGGATACTCCATTTCGTCACGATTTCGAGGCAGTTGGAGACTAAACTATGCTGAGAGGCTGAAGGAACTCATCCCAACATTGAAACCAATCAGCTAACCAGCAGGTGGTCCTAGTGAAGAGTCCCAACACTTAGCACTGACTGGTGCCTATACCCAAATCTCTCTCTATCAACCCGAGACTCTTCAATCAGCCAGTCGGTCGAGGACCTAGGTATCCTATAATAGCTGTCCAGACTGGTATCGGAGATGTTTCGCCGCTCGCCATGTTGACCTTCATAGGAATGAAGACCCCTCAGACTGCCAGTGCGAGTCCAACAACTGACCTTAGACCTCAATGGGGACCAGTGATCAGCCAGCATTACTCCCAATTTTCGAGTCACTAGTAGGCTTTCCTGACCGTTAGCTTACAACTGTAGATAACCTGCAAACGTTGGATCACTATGGCATGCCTCGGATATTCCACCGATTACAAGTACCACATCTCAGAGTGTTTACAGCAGATTAAGGCCCAGAGACGGGCGTGACAAAGAGATCGTCCGTTAATCTCTATTACCTTAGCCTGATACCCCACGTGGAAACTAGGATTTTGATACTTAATGGCAACAAGGCTCGGTAGTCTAACCTTCTGAAAGGATAGGTTTCAATCACATCTGCTGTATCTCACAAGTTCACCTTGTACACCATTTCCGGTATCACTTCAGACATGTGAGGATGCCTGAGGCTGGGGTAGAGCCCTCTTTGGTAAGCATCCTTGGTACCACGAGAAGGCAGAGTGTCAAGGTCAGAGGTGTCGATAGGCTATATTCTCAGCATGCACCCTTTCCACGATGCTGGTGGATTCTGTCTCGGATACTAGAGCCAGAAACAGCTCTGACACATCAGCAACAGGCCCATTCTCCAAAAAGGAGTCAAGCCCACTTCCAACTATAACAATGATAATATTTCCTCACATGTTTTGACCTCACTTTCAGCTACTAAAATATTGTTACTCGTAGTACAATAATACATATATGTACTGCAGCAAAAATAAACTTAACATACAGTTAAAGGTTTTGAACCAAACACATAGCACTGTCCACATCCACTGATAATGACAAACAAAGAGTCATTGCTGAAGCCACATTCAGAGGTGCAAGAAGTGACTTGAGTTACCATGAGGGGGCAAGAGGTGGCACGAGTCGCCATGAGAGTACACTCAAGAGAGTGAGTGAAGGGGGGAGGGCAGGTGCCATACCTTTGCCCACGGTGCGCAACTTCTCGTAGCCTTGCAGCTGGTCAGCATAGGCACTCTCTTGTAGCTTGTCGCTCAGCACGCGAGGGTCCAGGTAAAGATCACTGGAGAAGAGATCCCCGGGGCTCCCTAGCAAGTCCTTGCTCATGCCCACGGTCACCTGCACACACCATCATGGGCACCAGCACACACCACCATGGGCACTCTCCTGCAGCTTGTCGCTCAGCACGCGAGGGTCCAGGTACAGCTCACTGGAGAAGATGTCCCCGGGGCTCCCTAGCAAGTTCTTGCTCATGCCCATGGTCACCAGCACACACCATCATAGGCACTCTCCTGCAGCTTGTCGCTCAACATGTGAAGGTACAGGTTCAGCTCACTGGAGAAAATGACCCTGAGGTTCCCTAGCAAGTCCTTGCTCATTCCCACAGTCACCAGTACAAACCATCATGGGCACCTGCAAACACCATCATGGGCACTCTCCTGCAGCTTGTCGCTCAACACGTGAAGGTCCAGGTACAGCTGAATGGGAAAATGACCCTGAGGCTCCTTAGCAAGTCCTTGCACATGCCCACGGTCACCTGCGGCAGGGCCATCGCCTCGCGGACACCACATGCTCACTCACCCCGAGCAGCAGCTGCAGCTGGCGGCAGATGAGGTCGCCATGCCCGGCGGGGGAGGCGGCGGGGGCAGCAGCCAGGAAGACTATGTGGCAGCCGGGGGTCGCGGGGTCCAGGTGTCGCCCCGCCAAGCGGCTAAGGAACTCCCTCATGCTCACGTCCGACTGCACGCTCTCCACGCTTAGCACCTGTCATCACGCTCGCTACAGGTACCGCTTCTATGGTGCCTCAGGCTTAGATTGTAGTACAGAGTAAATAGCGAACCCTTGCCAGATTGCAAAATTAAGTCATATTAATATTCAATATCAAATTATGTTATTTGTTGATTTTCTAAGTCCATAAAATAGTGTCTATTGACAGTACTATTACGGTTTTAGCCATTCAGAAATAAAATAAATTAACGTTATACATTAATTAATATTTTACAGAAGAAACATTTTGTAGCAGTCAGTCACATTTAATAACAAGGCAGTCCATAAATGTTTCTGCTATAATCAAAAGTACCAACAATTTAATTTTTTTAACAAAAATGGTTGAAACTAAGATGACGGTTTAATTATATTTTCTTAGAAATAAAAAACAAAATATGAGCAGATGATGCACTTGATAGAATACAAAAAGGATATTGGTTCCAAAATATCTCATTTCTATTTCTATTTTACATAATGCAATGTTTCAAATACATAAAAAAATATTCATTATTCCTCAAAGTTGTGATAAAACGTTCGCGTTCTGTGTCCTATATCTGGCAACAGAGCACACCGAACAAAGATAGAGCTACTGGCAGAAGTGGCGCATTGGAAAGAGAGTGAATGTCCATATGAATGCACACTGCTCACCAAGGATGCCGCACTCTGGCCACGCACCGCACGGAGCAGACTCACCTTCTCGCCGGGAGAACACACGAATATCTCGCTGTCGGAGCTGTGCATGAGCATCGCGATGCCCTCCGCCTTCTTCTGTCCGAGTGTTTGGGCGACCTCCTCTGCAACATGGCGCCAGCCAAGTCAGAGCAAGCCCCAGGACGCGGCACGACGGACGTTAGACCATGTCAAACGCAAACTCTTTAGCTGCGATCGGAAGGAAGGCAGCTTTGTGTTTGGTTTGGGGCTAGTCAAAATAATGTTTCCACAGGTAAGGACCTCATTTAGTGGTGAATATCTCTTTCCGCTGCTTTCTCGGAGGGAAGCAACCATCTATAAGGGAACTTGAGCGATATTTAAAGTTTTAATTAAAAAATATTTCATCATTCGTAGAATTAAGGACTGAAAGGTCGTGAGTAAGCTTCACTTCGCATTTCACTTTTGCACATGCTATAACCAGGGTGCTGCCTTTAAAGGTTGTGCGATGGCGAATGTAGGAACCTTTTGCTTGCAGTTACGCGCCAAATTTGAAACTGGGATGTCATCCGTGGAACTAAGGCTAACGGCTAAAGATGTTTTTTCACTTTAATGATCATTATCACACTTATTTGGTAGTGACGAGCAATACCAGGCCTGGTCCTACTACAGCTTCCTCCCTATGGAATCTGCTAGGAGTCGCAAGCCGCCCAGGGACGTGGAGGTTTCTCCTCCGTGCTCTCTGCTAGTTCATGCACGATGCCATGGGCGTGATCCGCAGGCGCGGGCTCGAATCACTGGACAGTGACGGCTGTCTGTCGCGGCGAACAGTGATAGTAAGATCTTCGCGGCACCGTCCAACACAGTGCGATATCTCTGTGAATGGCCTGGATCAATATTGCTTTCCGGCGAGCAGTGTCACTACTTTTTGTTCAAGTTTTCTATGGATTTTTAGAAAAAAAAAGAGTATTTCTGACGAGGAGCAACTTCTCCTTCATTTAGCACTACAACGTAACAGAGAAAATACAACGTTAGGTGCATATAATCGATAGAAAAAGAGAATGGCGAACTTCAATCACGCGAAGATAGGTATTTTTAGTAATACCGTATGTCTGGAGAAGGTTTCGAGCATTGAGAAGCGCACGACGAATTGGAGAAAACCAAAAATTACGAGGGAAAGATTTGTTTTGAGGTAATGTTGACGCGGACCGGTCTCCTGCAGAGTGCAGAGACGTGGCGAAAGTTTCCCGGCAGCGTGACGGTTATATGGTGTTGTCCGGCGCCTGCTCTCTCAGTAAGAGCAACCTCCTACTATGCGAGTCGTGGACCATTCGGCCCATATGGTTCACCGAGAGACGTCACCCATGCTGGAGAACAGTGCTATGCAGCCTAGCCTGAACCCTCACTGACCCACGCTTTGCAGGCCCCTTAGCCAGGCCAGACACTCTGTGGACACTCATTGGAACAGGATAACGAAGGAGGTTAAACGCGTCAGGTAGCAGTCACGTCCGTTTTTAATGCAGCGCCCACATGCTCATGTACATAAACCTCCTCCCTCTGCGATGAAACGGTAATTTGAGTGGCTACGATGGCACTTGCTTCTAGTCCGGAACGTTGTGGCCAGCAAGCGTCCGTGCCGATGGATTCCTTGAAAGAACAAGCCGAGGTTGATGCCTGCCCACGCGCCCTGGGGTGTGAGATGAGGCGCACAGCGAGATTAGCGTGGAGCTCCAGGAGTAAGAGAGAAGGTTGAAGAACTGTGGGGTTTACTAATGAGTTAAGACAAGGCAATGAGACTAGGTCTGACCCGCCGGTGGGGCTTACAGGACTGGAGCCAGGTTTTAAGATCCTACAGTTCAGTGCCTTGTTTGAAGTGGAGGCCCCGCACTGCTCACCCAGGATGTGGTCGAGGGTGCAGGCCTCGTACTGGTAGCGCAGCACCGCGGTGCCCTCCCGGGCGGAGGCAGCGGCGGCCGTCACGTGGGGGGCTCGGCTGGACGCCAGCAGCAGGCGGCGGGGCTTCATCCTCGCGTCCTGCCCCGCTGGTGCTGTCGGCAGTAGCAATGTTAGCCGTGGTTGGCAAGGCGACACCGTGCCCAGTGGGGAATCCAACCTGGAACCTCACACCCACCATCATGTGTCCTAACCGATATACGCGAAACAGCCGGCCATATCTTTTTTCCCCTATGACTTGAAATAATGTTTGCCACTCAACAGCGGTAAAACTAGAAGAAAGTAAGGCTCAGCCTCACACGCCATTTTTTAAAGTAAAAACTTCTTTGCTGAGGGGGTAAGAATTTTCGAGCGTTACGAAAATATCCGATCGCATAAGGGGAAATAGCTAAGTATGTGGTGGGGGGGGGGGGGGACCGAGAGAGGAGACGGCAGGGAAAGTTAGAAATTACGCAGCATACTTGCTCTCTTGCGCTCTTTCATGTGCACTGTTGTTTCTTGGAGGGTGGACGACGCGCTATCCCCTCTCCGGGGCCGTTGGTGCGGGCGGTGATCGCTGGAGCAGCCTTGAGCGGGCTCCACGTGGCGGCGTGCGGCTCAGGTTGAACCCCGCCATGCTGCAGGGATAGGGACCTGCCTGCACCTGACTCCATCCCGACTTTAGGGAGTATTTGAGCACAATGGGGTTGGAGTTTACTGTTGTACACCGTGCCACGGGCCATATTGGAAAGAACATTTTGTTCTCTCATGTATGTATTATTAATTTAATTACTTGTGTAAATCAGCATTGTTAAATAGTGTTATATGAGTAGTTTTTTTTAGCTGTGTAACTAAATATTTCTGCTGGTATAATGCTCCTCACGCTTTAGTTTGACATGGATATTTATTTGTCACGAATTATTATTTGATTAAATAAACCACAAACAGTATTATAGTTACGAGTCCACGAGTGTGTAAATACGAGGCGTGAATATTTCTCGATCTGAGTGTAGCTGTGGGTGACTGTGGCGCAACAAAGTAGCAATGAGCGGGAACCACACATAACTTAGAAAGTCACAACTTAGAACTGTCATAACTTAGAAAACTTGGAAAAATCCACGTAACTTAGAAACACGCAACGCAGAACCACACAACTTAGAAACGTCAAAACGTAGAAAGTCACAACTTAGAAACACACAACTTAGAACTGTCATAACTTAGAAACACATAACTTAGAAACACGCAACGCAGAACCACACAACTTAGAAACGTCGTAACGTAGAAAGTCACAACTTAGAACTATCACAAGTTAGAAACACACAACTTATAACTGTCATAACTTAGAAACACGTAACTTAGAAACACGCAACGCAGAACCACACAACTTAGAAACGTCGTAACGTAGAAAGTCATAACTTAGAAAATTCTAAGTTATGTGTTTCTAAGTTGCGTGTTTCTAAGTTGTGTGTTTCTAAGTTATGACAGCACCCCGCAATGAGCTAGAGTCCTATTCGTATGCCATGTTGTCACTTTCACGTGCCACGTAGCTACCTCAGACTACATACGTCCATTTGGACAATATTAGTTAAGCTGCATAAAATACCTAATTATTGGCAAGCTTTAAGATTAAAAAAAAATATTTAAAATAAAAGTTTGTTTTAAATGTACGAGAAAAAATTGTAATACTTTTTTTTAATTCAAAGAATCTACAGTTTATTTATTCGTGTGGAAAAGAGTTATTTCATTTTATATCATACCTGCGTCCTTACTATTCTTGATTAGTATTTCTTGTTCTATTAAAAAATATCAGTAATTTCTGTAACTAATGAGCAAGACATTTCACTTCTGTCGCGAGTGGAATCCACTCACACATTTGTTTTAAAAAAAAATTTTCTCGTCGTTGCTGTTATGTAAGGGATATGTATTAATTTTGAACTCGATACCTCCTTTGCAATAGTGTTACTGCCACTAACATTCTTGAATCCTACTTGAATTGTTGTCAGAACTACATGTAAGAAAAAAAATTGCACATTCAGAGCTTATCTTCAAACAATTCTGTCTTTCCACAATATATTTAGCAAGATTTGAATGGAATATTTGAAAAACAAAATAGCAATAATAATTCACTGTATAATAAGAACTGTTAAATCCGTAGGCTAATAACTATTTTTGAATCTAAGAAGAGATATGATAAGCAGTATTTTCTTAAATTATTTATGTTGGTATATTTAAAATAACCATGATGCATGTTTAAAACAAACCAAAATTAAACCACTTTATTCAAACAAAATCTTTTTGGTTATTATCACAGAATGGAAATCTTGCAGCTCCACTAAATATGTTTCCATACTTTATAATCTGGTGAAAAACGGTATTATTAACCGCCCTAAAAATTTCACATTTGAGTATTTCCCCCCCCCCTTAATGACAGCATGGTCTAGCGATCACAAGATTTTTCGTGGCGTTAAGTTAGCGTGAATAACGACTTCAATAACATTTTAAAATTCGCCGTATTGTTTTCATTTCAATGAAACCAAAACTAAGTTAAACAATATACATTTTCTTTTTTGCTTGGCACACAATAGTTTTTTTTTTTAATTAGAAAGCTTTAAATAAAACAATTTTCCGGTCAGGAAACTCTTTTCGTTGTGTAAAAAATTACTTTTATATTTTGTTTGATATTAGATTGTATTTGTTAGATCAAACTTTGTTCTTTCGAATTCCAGTTAACGAGATCTTCAGCCACTAATTATGTTAAGCTATTATGGTAGAATCGGAAGAATAACATATAAAACGGTATGTTCATGCATTGAGCAATTTTAATTTAGTATTTCGTTTGATTGATGTGTAGTACGTTTTGGTTGTTTTATTTTATTATAAAATTCAACCTTTGAAGTTATTATTGCTCAGCCTATAGTTTAGATCTTTTAAATCAATATTGGATTTTAAAAAAAAACTAGCAAGACACAAGCAACATTAGTGATTGTGTGTTCCCGTTGTAAGTATACAGTAAATCACAAAACGTGAATCATTAAAGGTGTCAAGCCAATTAGCATGACCTCAGATGCCCAAGGAGAAAGCGGGTAGCCTGTTGCATGGTTCATGAAACCAGCGAACTTTATTTCTAAGAACGAAAAAATATTACATTCCCTACCCACCGCACAATAGCGCCAACAGCATGAAGACGCGATTGCAATGCCATCTCATGTCGGGCAGTCCTACTAACTTTAAAAGTGCACAAAATTTTTCTTATGGCTTGCCGAATTCTATAAGTATTATATATATTCATCGGTAACACTAAGTAATATGTATTATAAATATGGTTGAGAAATTTTTTTATCGAAGTTTAAAACGTGTAGTTAGAATGGTTTTCATGCTACAGTTGGGTCCTGTAATATTTTATGGTGTAATTATTTAAAAAGTGAATAATATTTATTGTTAATTAATTATTACTAGCTCACCCGTGCGAATAATAATGTGGAAATAAGTAAAAGCAAATTAATGAAATATATTTTATTGTGAAGAGAAGTAATAAATATCTTATTGTAAAACGTCGTTAACGATGTAGGTATACAATAAGTTTAGCGTGAATGTTATTGAAGTTAGGAGTACTTTCCTGATTTAATTCAGTTAATTACTTTTAATTATTTAATTACTTTTTTTATAAATAATGATATTTAATATTTTTATAAATGTTTATTAAAACTTTTTGCCTAAAGCAGGTACAATCTTTTAAGAAATAATATATATGATTATTTAAGTTAATCCATGTTCATTTAGAAAACTGTCTTCTTTCTCTCTCTGCAGTTTTAGGTGAAATGACATATTTATTTATTTTCTTAAATAGTTATATTTTAATCTAGGATTGGATACCCTATTGTTTTATATGTTCAATTTGGCCAGGGTAGTAGTAGATATGTTCAATAAACCTAAAGCATCTGGCGGTGTTTGTACTGAGTTACATCCCAAATCAAATATCAGAAGTACGTGTTAATACAAAAAAAAAACTACAGTAAACTCGTGGAATAACATCATGTCAGTGTTAAGAAGACTGCAAGTATCCGCTCTACCACTCTGGTTCTGGGGTAGAGCGCCTGCCTTGTGACTTGTAGGACCCGGGTTCGCGCCCCGGCTCCTCCAAGGCGGATTGCCCAGACAAAATGGCGGCATTTTCTCTGGTAGGAATACAATCCCTTGTAACAAGTCAGGTTACCAAAGAAACGGTGGGTGGAACAGAAAAAAACCTTCCAGGTGGCTTCCAAATGGGGAGCCCGTTTCTTTTCTTGGGCTCCCCATGCGGTGGCCATTCCGGGGGTTTCTCCGGGGGAACGGAGTTTTGCAATTTTTTTTTAAATTTTGTAGCGTTTTAATTTTTAGTGACCGTAGCAGCATTATCATTCCACCATGTTATAAATAAAGCGCAAACAAACATTTAAAACATTTTTTTGTAGATAAAATAATTGAATTACGTGTGCATCAGTCAGTGAGTGGTTATATACCGATGTTGTGTGTTCAACCATTTATCGGTTTTTATTTTCTTGAAGTATTATTGACAGTTAAATTTTATTTTCTATGTAGTATTTTAGAAGTTTTCAACGAAATAAAAAATATTTTATTCCTAAAAATATTATTTCTCAAAAACCACATAGTTTTCAATCAGGAAGGTCGTCTTCAACACACACACACACACACACACACACGTATTTTATACATGTATATTATATATATGTAAGTGTACCGTAATAACCTCAGGTATAAATAAAATATTCTATATTCAACATGAGCAAAGCTTTTGATACTTTCCAATACAATCTTATGATTAAAAAAATATTAATTTTTGGCCTTGTCAAGCATATATATATATATATGCGGGCGAAGGATAGCGAAAGTATCCCTTTACATGACTACTGTAAAAACCATGACGGTTGCTCAAGTAGTATGGAAGTCAAAATAATGGTAAAAACAGAAGGGTACAAAAAGTATTTTATTTGTAAGATAATTTAAACACACACACACACACACACACATATATATATATATATATATGTGTGTGTGTGTGTTTAAATTATCTTACAAATAGACGCTTTTCAGTAAAATACTTTTTGTACCCTTCTGTTTTTACCATTATTTTGACTTCCATACTACTTGAGCAACCGTCATGGTTTTTACAGTAGTCATGTAAAGGGATACTTTCGCTATCCTTCGCCCGAGCGCCAGCATAACCGTATTTGATTGCAAAAAAAACAAAACTTTCTTAAGTGCAACGCCCTACTATCGCTGCTACCCCAGAGAGTGCATCATATCTACATTTGTACGAGCGTTTGTATCAACAGCCATTTACAACAATGGCTCTCGCTAATCGCTCACATGCAAACTCTTTAAATTTTTTTCCCCCGTTCATAACATCTTGGTGTTTGGAATAAGTTGATGGTGAAATGATTATTGTGGTTGGGATGCCCCTGAATTATCTTCTGTATCAGGCGTAGGAACACCGGTAGTCATGTTACACAAAATGTAATATATATGACTAGCTTCGGCGAGCTTGCGTAAGAAGTACATGTCCACAAACCCAACAACATACAACAATTATTCAGCTTTATCTCATTCTTTTTAAAATACCCTGGAAACAGCTCATTGGTTGCTGTTGAAGTACCAAATATATTCATCTAAATGAATAATAGATCTGACATCTTGATATGCCTCCATTATGTAGAAAAATAAGTAAGACCCTGGTGAATAAAATTATTATATTATGTAAAATTGTATTTTTTTTTATCGGAGGATGAAAAACAACCCTCATATATAATAAATATGTAGACATATTTCTCCCCCCCCCCACCTTACACTTACGAATAAAAAAGTATTAATTGTTTTATTGTCCATTGAATGAAAATAATACGAAAAGTTACACTATAGTATATATACAATTTTAGTTGGTGTACTTGTGAATTATATTGGATTTTTCCGTTTCTGCATTACACTGAGGATGGTTAAACAAGCTGCAAAACTAACTGGCAATTATAAGATTTTTACTCTCTTGATTGTTAACATTCTTTTTATGTCACAAACTATAATATAACTATAAATAAAACTGCCTGCAGTTGGCTCTTTCAATGAACATCCTGCCTCCGTCTCATTTCTGTGTAACATCCTGCATTGCAGTGGCAAAAAGACTTAGAATTACCCGACTGTGTGCAAAATTTTCAGGTAATATTTTAAAAAACAGCACTGTTAAATAAGAAAAAACAACACTTTTTTTTAGCTTATTTTTAAAATTTGCTACCTACACTGTTCTTCATAGTACTGAATATTGACTACATTGTAGTTATTCTCTTCATCTGAAATAACGCCATTCTCTCTTGACGTTTTTACTCACTGGCCAAGGTTACATCAATTTTAAAGTAATGGTGAAAATATACAAAAAAAATTGGTTGTCTGTAAAGTCGGTTTACGGACGATAGTTTAACGTGACAACGTCTAAACAAAACATTGATGAAATGATTGCATACTTTTATGAATAAAATTAAATCATTTTTATTTTAACAATAAAAGAATAAATACTTGAAATTATACTAGTAATCAGATTCATTTTCTTACGTACATTAACGTAGAAAATATTTCATATTACACATTTATAAACAAAGTTATAATTTTTCACTTCTGTCGGTGCGGCGCCAGCGTACAATGAGCGTAACGGAACAATGTGCGTAACGGAACACTTTTTAGTGCGTGCAGCTGGCGTTCATCAATTTATTAGACGTTGTCACGTCAAAAAAAAAAAAAGGCTCGAGCTGTTTCAGTCTGGGCGATCCCCACTACGATTTATTGGGGGGAAAACACATAACTTCGAACTGTTAAAACGATCATAACTTAGAAAAAACTCACAACATATAAAAAATATAACCTAGAAAGACATTAATGAAAACTATCATAATTTATGAACACACAACTTAAAACCGTCATAACTAAGAAACACGTAACTTAGAAACATCATAATAATTTAGAACTGTCATAACTTAGTTGGTCTAAGTTAGGACAGCGCTAAGCCTCGCGGGATAGGCGCGGGGCTCGGGTGTGGACACGAGGGGAAGCCGTCATTTCACAGACGAGAGAGACACACCCGAAGTTCCCCGAAGTTCATGCTCGCTTTTTTCCCCGTTCTATCTCATTGTATAAACCGGTGTGGCATTAAATGTTGCGGTCAATTAGGATAGGTTAGCTACATTATAAATAATTTAAAACATTGTGGATGGTTGGTTATATTAGATAAGTATAGCTACATTAAAAGTACTGCAAAATCATTTTATGGTTGCTTAGCAAATAACTTTTTAATATGTAGCTATCCAGGGCTAGGAAACCGTTCACATTATTTCACAGTATCTTTAATGTAGCTATCATAACCAAATCAACCGTCCACAATGTTTTAAAGTATTTATAATGTAGCTAACCTAACCTAATTGACCATTAGTTATGAGTTACAATGAACAAAAAAAAAACGAAGATGCACGATCGGACGTTTGGCTGTCTCGTCTGTGAAAGTATGCTTCCCGGGCAGACACCAGCGCTACTGCCGGAGGATCATTTTGACGAGTGTGTTGTGCTACTAACGCACTAAGCGCGTTTATACACCAAGCAGGAAACGCAACACGCAAATAGTTAAGAAGCGACGTTTTCAAAATGTCCGTTCCCGTAAACTACGCAATACGAAAAAAAAAAAAAAAAAAAAAAAATACGAAAACATAAACATCGGTTCTACTTCTTGCGTTTCCGCCTTCCAATTTTTGGAGTGTGAAGTGCTCGGAAAACCTTTACGTTTATTATACAAGCACAACATGAAGAAATTTGTTTTTATTATTACTAGCGACCTGCGTGTTTTATAAACTACCGGTGTTTGTGTCCCTTGCGTGGCATCCAAGCAGTGACTGTTCTGATCAGAGATTAGAAAGTTACAGATGGAGCATAAGCTCTGACCACTGTGGCCAGTTTGTCCATGTAAGAAGATGGCGGCCATTTGTTTATATAGTATATAGAAATGTAGTTTACTACATACTCTTGTACACAATCATTTTTTCTCGATTCAACAGTCTTTATTTGTTTAATATTCATGCACTTTTCCACCATCATACATACATCACTTATGAGAAAATGCGATTTTCTTCATGTCACAATATGGCGGCGACCTTCTTCCCCCTTACGTCCCCTGGCTTCAGCAGAGATACCTACAAACTGTGTTTATGCTCCATCTGTAGAGACCGGAAAAATTCGCGGGTTCAAATGACTTCTAGGATGAACTCCATTGTTCTACGTACACTCGGTCAAATGTCATCCACTCATTGGCTGCTGTCTTGTGAGACGTCCCAACGTAGCAGCCTATGGTTCTTATAAAGCTTCGGTCGGGCGTTTCTCATCGGCCCAGAGTCACCCAGGTGAGTTGTGAGCCAATAGCAGAGGCATCACTGAGGTAAAACTACTTGTATTTTAGCCTGTCGCGAAATGAATTCGCGAACTTTTCCGGTCTCTATCCATCTGTAACTTTCTCTAATCTCAGGTTCTGATAGGAAGTGAACACTGAGTCGGCTCCCAGGTCCGCGGACTCACGCGGCGAGGCTGGGCAGGCGGGTCGCTGGTCGCGGCACGACTGGCCGAGGTCTGACCTCGCGCCATCGACCCCGCCCCGTCGCCCTGGCGACCCGTCAACACCGCGGCCACACTCCCCGGCTCTGCTGGCCCCGGTGCTGCGTCCACCCACACGTCCGGCACGCAAGAAACTACAGCTACAGGAAACAGCACCGCAAACTTATAAAAACCATCTTTAAAGAAATACAGCAGTCTTCCATTACGGCACTAGTTCTTCTATTATCTTTGAAAGATTTGTGCAATGGGAGTGCATGACTTGATGTGAGCTTTTGGACATACGCCATTGCTAAGCACATGTATTTATGTCTGTAGAAGAAAACTACAAAAAACACAAAAGACAAAAACACAAATTAAGCAAAAAATTGCTGTTGTCAACCATGGTGTTTATATCCTGTTGACAACAGCAATTGTTTGCTTGATTTGTGTTTTTTGTAGTTTTCTTCTACAGACAAACATGTGCTTAGCAATGACATATGTCCAAAAGCTTACGTCAAGTCACTATTTATTCTGTTTTAAAAAGAGGGCGACGGAAGACTGGCATACTGTAAAAATACCATAATGAAATAATTCCGCCTGGGGGCAACGTAAAAGTGCCATAATGGAAAACTACCATAAGTTAAAAACGCTACGTGTGACGGTGGTAGCCGCAACACGCAACCACACAGTCCTATTACTCCAGCATGCTGTTTCCTCTTTTAACAACTTTCGTGCATCTTTTTCTGAAGTGAAACTTCTAATGTGACTTCCAACAAGGTTGCGTTAAACATTTAACGCTACCATGGAGGGGGTATGAAAGCATTAAACGTTCAACGCTCCTGGGGAGGGAGAATAGAAAGAGACAGAGCGAGAGTGAATGCGTGAGTAGGTATATATAGTATGTCCTGGTGCAGGGGGGTTGGGGGTCGGGAGCCGGGGAGCCACGGCCACCATCTTGGATTACGTCACTTCCGGCGGCCATCTTGGATTCGACCTTGACCTTTGACCCCGGCGGCCATTTTGGATTACATCACTTCCGGCGGCCATTTTGTTTTTATCTGCCATTTTGTTTACTAGAACATTCCACCAATTTGAGTTTCGTCCGCCATTTTGAAAATCTTTATTTATTATACGATTTTAATGAAATCAATTTTAAAATTTATAAAAAAATTAAATAAAATTTAAAAATATATTACTTAATAAAATTTTAATTAAAAACCTGCGCATCGAACACCCCACTCCTCTACATTACGAGTACACCAACTAGCCCACCCCCCCTCCTCTGTTACAATGACATCGTCATCGAACACCCCACTAACCCCTGTTACATTTTTTCGTTACACCACATTCTTTAAAATAAATTTATTATCAAAATAAAAATATATATACCATCGTTGTCTGCTGGAGGCAGTCATCTTATTTAGTGGAGACCGCCATCTTGATTTCATCTGATGGATGTCGTCATCGGGTTTAGGTTTCTAAAGTATGTTAGTGTATATAAGGTCGAGTTTCAATTCTCTACCAACATTATTATGAACCTTATAGACCGAAATTTACAAAATCCACAGTCATTTTGTTGTTGTAACCATAATTTGTTCTTAAAGTCTTATCATTTATAGGTTTTAACTAAAATATATGTTATCAATACTATCGTTGTGGATGCGTTAGTTAAAGTAATGATAATTAAAAAAAAAATTATCACTCCATCTTAGCGGACCAGAAATTTTTCAGTCTCCTAACTTACAAGTAATATTCTCTTCTCATGTTTGCGTACACATGTTTAAAAGCTGCATGGAAGCAGATATTTTTTAATGTTTGCGTATAATATCATTTCACTTTTCCGAAACCAATTTTAAATAAAATAATAGGAGAATTCATGTTTTATATTAAAATAGTAAAACAATATATGGGTAAAATTGTATTTATTAAAAATAAAATCTCATGAAGAGAAAAACGTACAAGAAAAACAGAACTATACAGCAAAGGGAAACCATGCAACAAATGGAAAATTTACAACAAAATAGATATAACAGCAAAAACAGAAAACTATACTGCTAAACTGTAACTATACACCAAAATGGAAAATATATACAAAAAAATAAAACGACAAAACAGAAAATAAATACAGCAGAAAAACTATACAACAGATTATTTTACAGGTCATTGCCAACATATCCGTGGGGGACCGTGCGGATACCATCTTCGCAGATCAGCCGTTTGTCGTCCTCCCACGTGATGGCCAGCTTATTGCTATATTCGCTGTATAGTATGTGCTGCCGGGAGCGAATGGCTCTTACACCCGCCCTCCTTGTGCGGTGTTCTTGCAGGGCAACCAGGTAGTCGCTGAATATGATGCGGTTTTTGACCACGCACCGCTGGATGCCCTTGGCCTTTTTCTCGCTCTTACCACCACACCTGTAGGCGTAGAGTTTGGCTCGTAAGCTTACAAACTCCTCCATCACTTCTACCCCACATTCATCTTTGAATTTGCCAACAACTTTCTTGTTGGTGGGGGAGAAGCAAGGGTGGCCGGAAGGGTAGCAGCTGGTGTCGAACTTCTCCATCAGTATAGGGTCGGCTTGGAGGTCATGGTAGAAGTCCTGTGTCTGGATCTCATACACGAAACTGTCTGTATCCATGTACGCCAGATGAATATTTTCAGAGTATTTAGGCTTCATGGTATTGTAGTGGAAGTCATACATTAGAATCTTTGATAGGTCAAGTACGGCCAGTCCGGCATAGATCGGCTTGTCAAATATTATCGTTTCATGGTTCAGGTGGACTAGAGACAAATTCGGCTCGTACATTGTGCGATCCTTGAAGGATGGGCGGCACACCAACTTCTTGAACCTCTTCTCAGAACACACCAACTCCATTTTGAGCCTTCGTCTCTTGTTCTCCATCAATTTTCCGAAGGTGGAGTTCACAGCCAACTTGAAGAACTCCTTCTCGAATTCGTTTGCTGCTGCTTTACGCTTGTTGGTGTTCAGTCGAATATAGGGCTCCAACCATGCCGACTGCTCAAACTGAAGAACTTTATGTATTCTTATGATTTTTAGTCCATGCGATACGGCTTGCTGGAGGTTTTTATAGTGGACGATGTAGTGCTCTTTATTTTCCAGCGTTGTCATCAGCTTTGATTGTTTTGAGCCGGGAGGACATTGATTCACGGGGAGAAATGGCAGGTCTTTGTGACTTTCGTGGAGCTCGGGAGGGTACTCCACGTCACACTCAATTATGTATCCAGTAGGTGAATTTTCCGGAATAGACATAACATCAACGGATGTATCCGACCATTTGAAATGACGAATTGGAAGCGGTAGAGACATCGCCCACCCGTACAAATTATTTGCATCAATATACTCTAGGAATATGGATGGCTTGGAAGCATCATATGTCTCAGGCACATATGAATTATTCGCAACACAATGACGTTTGATGCTTTGCGCTACACCACCACGAATACCAGCCTCCACAAACATATACATGTCATAATCTGTGAGTAGCTCTAGCTGTACACCTGTGGTTCGAAGCATCGCGTCGAAAGCGAACCCAGGACAAGAAATGTAGTGAGATGGATCTAAACTATATGTCTCCAAACATATGGAACGGAAATTCTCGAATACATCTGCTAGGATCAGAACATCCGTCTTCAGGTACAAGTCAGCATACTCCCCCAAAGTAGCACACTGAAACTTGTCCCAGACTTTCACTGCATGAGCATACTCCGTCTCTGAAATCCCAGAATCAGTCAGAATATTAAAGAAATCATCGATAGGTGGAAGACTCGTATCGTCTAGTCGAGCAAAAGAATCAACGAAGTCGTAGGGGAAGACTCCCTTGCGAGTAACCAACTCCAAGTCATCAGGAGCGAAAAACTCAGCAGTACTGACAAACTTGTCTGCAGGCAAGAACTCAGCGAGCGAAGCAAGACCCCGACTCATGAAACGGAACGTATCAACAAACTGAATGCTGAACTTATCATGTAACTTTTTGGAAAAAGTTATCAGCTTCTCTTCCGAATTAGGAATGATGAAGATGTCTTTAGTGTCGTACCCCAACTTCCTGATAATGAAGTTCTGATCGTACGCCAGGTTGTGGAAGAACACAATCATCTTTTTCGGTCTGCGCCTGAGAAGGTTGCAGTCATTACATGCAGGTCCAATAAATTCACCGGTGAAGTGATTATGATCACGAACTTTCTTTGCGACCCCTCCGAACTTTCCTTTACAGTAGCAACAACACCTTGCTTGCAGAAAAGCAGTGTTCTGCGAATGTGTGAGCGGAGTCATAGGAACAGACGTAGAAAATATTTTCTGTACGTCATGTCCAATCTCCACAATGCGGGATATGAATTTGTCTTCTGCGTCACAACCACGATACACTTCAGGCTGTGAAGGAAGTGAAGAAGTGAGGTGTGCTGGAATGACGGAGTTATCTGCTTTCACATAAATGCAGTAGCTGTATGCTTTATGCTTTTGGTACTGCAGCATGTATGGCTCATCAGGATTCGGGTGACACGTATGGATTTTCTCCAGAATAGCTTCAAAGTCGCAATATACCACGATGGGCATCTTATCACTGTGATGGAAGTTTTTGAACTTCAGAACAGGTGGCTGGCCATTTTCATCAAGCTGTGGCATCTCAATCCTAACAGCAGCATGCTGTTTGCAGAGCACACTGTGTTTTTCCAAACACTGAAGACCAGTGAGCCCACTAACCCTATCCTGATCATCATAATGCTTGAAGCATCTTTTGCAAACATGAATAGCCTCAGTGTGTGTAGTGAGTTGGGACCGAACCAGGGCAGAAAATTTTTTAATGTATGTGAAATGGGACGAATCGTCATTGACCAAGAGCAGTAGATCGAAATGATGTTCTTTCTCTTCAGGAGCGACTCGTGCAGGAACAACATTCAGATTTTCGTCGATACTGTAGATGTTGATAGAGACTCCGGGGTTCTGTTTTTCAAACAGCGGTATTTGCTTGATTGGAGTAGGAAACTCGATGTTCGTGAAGTTGAATTTCTCTTCCAAGTCATGGTACCGCTGGTTGACACGTTCAGGATTCCGCCCTTCCACATACTTTACCAGGATCGCCCACTTGAAGCACATGTGATCATCCAGGTTTTGTGGATTGATCACTGCATGTTTTGTTTCGATGGAAGTAGGTAGGTCGATGTAGGAGCTGGCACGGAGTGGATCAAGCTTGTTGATTCTCAACTGTAGTCTCTTAACGGCCGATAAAGTCCATCCGGACCCCTTACCCATGTAATCTTCCTCCTCCTTGCAGATCTTGGAGATGGACTCGGCAACTGCTTCCTCCACCTCGTGAACTGCGTAGAGGGGGGCATTCATGGTTTTGAAGGCCCTCTTGTCTTCGCTGGCATCCACAGGTTTCTCGTAGTCACACTCCAGCATTATGTTAAATTTCAGCGGTCCATTCTCTTCAATCTCCTCCATGAGCTGGCTTATTATTTTTGCCTTGATGGAGTTGAGATATGCGCATATGTCCTTGGCAGTACTTGTTGTGTTTTCTGCCACGTATGTTTTCAAGTTGCCCTTGAAACCTACTTCGGCGGTGATGAAGCCGTGGGTATTGGCCAGACCCATGCCGGTCACCACCTTTGTACGACCTGGCTTGGACATAACTGCAGGCTTAACTACTGCCATCCTCTGCTTTTTGGTCGGAGGTGGAGCAGGCCTCTTGCATACCTTAATGTGGGCTTTCAATTTGTCAGCCCTGGCGAACTCCTTAGCACAGTTCTCGCAGGAATGCACTATGCGGTTTGGGTTTAGTCCACAAGCAGACTTCTCATGTCGTCTGGCATGGCTGGAGTTCTTGAAGGCCTTATAGCAGAAACTGCACCGCATGCTTGATGTCGTGGTGATAGCACCGGTACATGATGCAAGGTGCTGCTGCATCTTGTCACTGCGAGCGACAGTCTTGCCACATAGGTGGCACTGCTGGTAGTCACGATGCAGGTTCTCGGCACACTGTCGCTCGTGTCGGTAGCAATTCTTAGATGCCGTGAAGGAGGCAGAGCAGAAACGACATTTCTGAACGGTAGATGTCATCTCGACAATCGGTAGTCCGGTCTCAACGTACGGAACACGCGAAAGAAGCTCGACGTACGGAGAACTGCAACAAAAGAATTAAGAATACAATGTAGCTAGATGTTACATGAAAACAAACATAACCTCAAAACTCTAGCCCTCAAGCTTACTAACCTAAACTGCTAGCAATGTTACTAAATAAAAAAAATTGCAAACATACCCTCAAAACTCTAGTCCTCAAGCTTACTAACCTAAACTGCTAGCAATGTGACTAAATAAAAAAAGTTGCAAACATATCCTCAAAACTCTAGCCCTCAAGCTTACTAACCTAAACTGCTAGCAATGTTACTAAATAAAAAGGTTGCAAACATAACCTCAAAGCTACTCCTTCATGTACAATCCTAAAAATGGTAGAATATTTAAAGTACTGATAAAAGTTAAAGCTGAAAAAGTATTCAATGTTAACTCAAAATGATTGATTACATAACCTCAAAACTACACTAATGCACAACTCAAAAATGCTAGAATATTTAAAGTACTTACTGTTAAAAGTTTAAGCTAAACAATTACTGGTTACCCACACATAAGTGTACAGAGAAAAAAACTAGCTAGCAGATAACCTACGAAAAAGCTGAGAAACATAAAAATATTAACGAAACATGTAGCATACCTCAGAAAACGATGAAGTGGAGCTGCAGAAGATGATGTATCGTTGGCGGTAGGAATCATGGTAGCAGCGAAACTCACACACGAACTAGCTCACTCAAACTCCAATAACACAATGAAGCTCCGACAGCTAATCCTGGCCTTTTATAGCCTCGGACCTGCCTGTTCTTGGAAAAACCATTAGGAACAGAGTATTTCTGTTGTATCCGCCAATAGGAATGTAGTACATGGAAGTACCATTGTCTTCGGAAAAACCCAGCATGACTTATGTGCATGTCGTAGCAGGTCTGTGAGGGGTGGGGGTAGAAATGTAACCTGACAGCCAAACAGAGGAAACCTCTCTCGGGTAAAACCACTAATTACCTAGGTGATTAGAGATTAGGGCGCGAGGCACTGCCTGCATCGTGACTCATCACTCAGGAATGTCGTCTCGCAGTGCCGAGGGGACCCAAACAATAGACTTGACCGTGCATGTCACAACAGGTACATTAGTCCGCGACTTTGTGGCGCCATGAGGCGCTCATGAATGTCTGAGCCTGCCACAAACAGCTCGTCAAAGAATCATCACGAAGCACTCGAGCTGCAGTCATGACGCGCATGCTACAACAGGCCCGTTAGTCACCGACTTCGTGGCGCCAAGCTGACACTCGGGTAGACAGGTAGCTAAATGATAATACTAGTAATGCAAGGAAATAAAAAAAATCGGGTATGTTTAATACATTTTTTAAAAGTAAGAACACATTACAAAACTAAAACATTAAAAATTTATTCTACATTTATTATGACCAACATTCGTTTAAAATTTTTTAGCATTTCATTGCGAACAATCAGTTGAACATCCACAGAATGACACATTTTGCTGATGTTCCAGGAACAAACCCTTTTCACAACCATTTAAGGAGACTTTCCTTAAGCTCTCTTTTCATTGGTCAAATAAAACATCTCCCTCTCTTCCCCTTTTACAATGATGCTGCTTCACCATCACGCTAAAATTCTGTAAGACCAAAAAAATATATACTTCCCTTAAACCTTACGGTAGAAATTTCATCCTAGGATGCTGTTACTGCATCTAGAAATTAAAAATTATATTATCTCATACAGGTTTTATTTACATGTTAGACTTAACCATCCTACCACACACACACACACACACATGCACACACTTACACACACATGCGTGCGCATTCGTGCACTGAGATGAAATACATACTTGCCCACATAATGTACTTTTATTTACAAAGGCAACATATTAAAACACATAATATTTAAATTTTGTGTAGATTGGATGGTACCAGAAACCATACTGCAAAACGAGCGGACAACACTTGAGTCTTTTACTATGATTGGGCTGACGGATTGCCTCTGGAACGCCCTTGTTACCTTCAACGACTCAGAATTAAAACTTTTATCCATCAAAAAACAACAACTGTTTAACTAAGCAAACATACACCCTACACCCCTAAAAAAATTGTTATTACACAAGGCATTATTTACATGGCAGGAGACCGCACACACGAAGTGCGCAGCTTCAGGTTAGAAATATTGATTAAAATAACTGCTAAAGATGCTAATTTGTTTATGAAAAAATTGCACATGAAATACAGACACTTAGTTATTTACACACACGTACATACATACATACTTACACCCTGCATGGCTTCAGAAGGAAGTACGATATTTTAAAAACCACTCAAGACTTACATCTGTTTATGAAAAGGAGCTAAATATTAAAACATTTTCAAAGTTAATTTTAGAGATGAAATATCATGTGCAAGTCCTTGCATGCGAGAACATTTTATTACGTAATTATCTTCATTTTTCCCAAACCATAGGTCTGATGTCTGGATACCACACAAATCACATACTTAAGATATGCACTACGAGATGACTGCACGCCAGTCCAAGCCCATGCGCTTAGAGACGAAACTGCACTAGAAGCGTTAGCAAGCATTGCAATTATCTAGCTTCACTAATGCAGATTCACCTCTGACTAGGTGGACCTCCTGAAACAGTAAACATAGGACAGCGAAACACATTAAAATAATACATTTCAATACATTTCAATAATATAAAACACTGCATATTTCACGAAAATCGCCACGCAACTGACAGCCCTTTCAGTCACAATTCTGCGAATGCTATCACAGAATGCTAGATTTAGAAAGAAAGGATCATTCATTCCTTCATTATGGAACAAAGTGATACATCACATGAAGAGAAACAAAAAAGGCACACACTTCGTTCTTAGACTCGTGCCGCCTCCTTGACAGAGATAAAAGATTTAACACATAAAATAGTATATATTTCATTTCCAGCGATGAAGCTGTACCAATATCACCTTGACAAGCTTAGATGATCTAGGGAGAGACAAAGTAAATATATTAACAAAAAAACGACTAAAAATCATTTACAAACAAAATACTTAACATTCCTTCGATTACATATTTTTCTCAATTTAATAAATGAGAGAACACAAACATTTGCTTAAATCACTATTTATCAATTTTAAACTCTCGTGTACATCAGGAAAAAATATATTGTAACATTCATTATTAGTTGTAATGTAAAAAATGCAAAACAGTTTCTTTGTGGGATGTGGAATGCTCACTCACGATCGAAAAAAAGAGGGGCTTCGCTGTAACGCAAGGGGAGGGGGAAACCATCTTGAAAGTTGATGTTTCTCATATATTTGGATGTATAGTAATCAAGCAAGTAATAACATTTTGTGGTATAATCTCCGTCTGATTAAAGTTTATTTGCTAACATGAATTCACAAATTAAACGAATCTCTGAGTACATTTGCTTATCTTTTATAGAAAAAAATGCACAGATTGATTGTTTTATCATGAATAACCAGGAGCACACTAAAAAAACCAAAAAAATTCTCGCCAATAATAACCAACAGCACACAAACAATAGAAAAAAACGATGTGTCAGTAATAACATGCAGCATGCGAAGAAAATCACCAAAATATTGTCAAGAATAACCATCAGTACATGTAGAATACCAATAAAGTCTTAATATGAAAAATGCTGAAGTGCACGGAGAAAATTATCAAATTCTTGTCAGGTAAAAAAAGCAGAAGCAAATGAAAAAAAAACTCAACAAAATTATAACACAGTAAAGTTGGAGCACCCGTAGAAATCTATCGAAATTTCATGTGAAAAAATAGGAGCACTCAGAGAAAACTATCAGTGAGAAGATTAAAATCATCATACATTATCAATTTTTTTTAAAAGTTCAAATAAAATCCTGCCAGATCTCTTTGCTTAAGCAACATGGGAGTTCTTGCACAAGTCAGCTTGTGAACTCTTTGCTTAAGCGACATGAGAGTTCTAGCACAAGTCAGCTTGTGAACTCTTTGCTTAAGCAACATGAGAGTTCTGGCACAAGTCAGCTTGTGAACTCTTTGCTTAAGCGACATGAGAGTTCTGGCACAAGTCAGCTTGTGAACTCTTCGCTTAAGCAACATGAGAGTTCTGGCAGGATTTTATTTGAACTTTTTTAAAAAAATTGATAATTTATGATGTTTTTAATCTTCTCACTGATAGTTTTCTCTGAGTGCTCCTATTTTTTCACATGAAATTTCGATAGATTTCTACGGGTGCTCCAACTTTACTGTGTTATAATTTTGTTGAGTTTTTTTTCATTTTCTTCTGCTTTTTTTACCTGACAAGAATTTGATAATTTTCTCCGTGCACTTCAGCATTTTTCATATTAATTTTTATTAGTATTCTACATGTACTGATGGTTATTCTTGACAATATTTTGGTGATTTTCTTCGCATGCTGCATGTTATTACTGACACATCGTTTTTTTCTATTGTTTGTGTGCTGTTGGTTATTATTGGCGAGAATGTTTTTGGTTTTTTTAGTGTGCTCCTGGTTATTCATGATAAAACAATCAATCTGTGCATTTTTTTCTATAAAAGATAAGCAAATGTACTCAGAGATTCGTTTAATTTGTGAATTCATGTTAGCAAATAAACTTTAATCAGACGGAGATTATACCACAAAATGTTATTACTTGCTTGATTACTATACATCCAAATATATGAGAAACATCAACTTTCAAGATGGTTTCCCCCTCCCCTTGCGTTACAGCGAAGCCCCTCTTTTTTTCGATCGTGAGTGAGCATTCCACATCCCACAAAGAAACTGTTTTGCATTTTTTACATTACAACTAATAATGAATGTTACAATATATTTTTTCCTAATGTACACGAGAGTTTAAAATTGATAAATAGTGATTTAAGCAAATGTTTGTGTTCTCTCATTTATTAAATTGAGAAAAATATGTAATCGAAGGAATGTTAAGTATTTTGTTTGTAAATGATTTTTAGTCGTTTTTTTGTTAATATATTTACTTTGTCTCTCCCTAGATCATCTAAGCTTGTCAAGGTGATATTGGTACAGCTTCATCGCTGGAAATGAAATATATACTATTTTATGTGTTAAATCTTTTATCTCTGTCAAGGAGGCGGCACGAGTCTAAGAACGAAGTGTGTGCCTTTTTTGTTTCTTTTCATGTGATGTATCACTTTGTTCCATAATGAAGGAATGAATGATCCTTTCTTTCTAAATCTAGCATTCTGTGATAGCATTCGCAGAATTGTGACTGAAAGTGCTGTCAGTTGCGTGGCGATTTTCGTGAAATATGCAGTGTTTTATATTATTGAAATGTATTGAAATGTATAATTTTAATGTGTTTCGCTGTCCTATGTTTACTGTTTCAGGAGGTCCACCTAGTCAGAGGTGAATCTGCATTAGTGAAGCTAGATAATTGCAATGCTTGCTAACGCTTCTAGTGCAGTTTCGTCTCTAAGCGCATGGGCTTGGACTGGCGTGCAGTCATCTCGTAGTGCATATCTTAAGTATGTGATTTGTGTGGTATCCAGACATCAGACCTATGGTTTGGGAAAAATGAAGATAATTACGTAATAAAATGTTCTCGCATGCAAGGACTTGCACATGATATTTCATCTCTAAAATTAACTTTGAAAATGTTTTAATATTTAGCTCCTTTTCATAAACAGATGTAAGTCTTGAGTGGTTTTTAAAATATCGTACTTCCTTCTGAAGCCATGCAGGGTGTAAGTATGTATGTATGTACGTGTGTGTAAATAACTAAGTGTCTGTATTTCATGTGCAATTTTTTCATAAACAAATTAGCATCTTTAGCAGTTATTTTAATCAATATTTCTAACCTGAAGCTGCGCACTTCGTGTGTGCGGTCTCCTGCCATGTAAATAATGCCTTGTGTAATAACAATTTTTTTAGGGGTGTAGGGTGTATGTTTGCTTAGTTAAACAGTTGTTGTTTTTTGATGGATAAAAGTTTTAATTCTGAGTCGTTGAAGGTAACAAGGGCGTTCCAGAGGCAATCCGTCAGCCCAATCATAGTAAAAGACTCAAGTGTTGTCCGCTCGTTTTGCAGTATGGTTTCTGGTACCATCCAATCTACACAAAATTTAAATATTATGTGTTTTAATATGTTGCCTTTGTAAATAAAAGTACATTATGTGGGCAGGTATGTATTTCATCTCAGTGCACGCATGCGCACGCATGTGTGTGTAAGTGTGTGCATGTGTGTGTGTGTGTGTGTGGTAGGATGGTTAAGTCTAACATGTAAATAAAACCTGTATGAGATAATATAATTTTTAATTTCTAGATGCAGTAACAGCATCCTAGGATGAAATTTCTACCGTAAGGTTTAAGGGAAGTATATATTTTTTTGGTCTTACAGAATTTTAGCGTGATGGTGAAGCAGCATCATTGTAAAAGGGGAAGAGAGGGAGATGTTTTATTTGACCAATGAAAAGAGAGCTTAAGGAAAGTCTCCTTAAATGGTTGTGAAAAGGGTTTGTTCCTGGAACATCAGCAAAATGTGTCATTCTGTGGATGTTCAACTGATTGTTCGCAATGAAATGCTAAAAAATTTTAAACGAATGTTGGTCATAATAAATGTAGAATAAATTTTTAATGTTTTAGTTTTGTAATGTGTTCTTACTTTTAAAAAATGTATTAAACATACCCGATTTTTTTTATTTCCTTGCATTACTAGTATTATCATTTAGCTACCTGTCTACCCGAGTGTCAGCTTGGCGCCACGAAGTCGGTGACTAACGGGCCTGTTGTAGCATGCGCGTCATGACTGCAGCTCGAGTGCTTCGTGATGATTCTTTGACGAGCTGTTTGTGGCAGGCTCAGACATTCATGAGCGCCTCATGGCGCCACAAAGTCGCGGACTAATGTACCTGTTGTGACATGCACGGTCAAGTCTATTGTTTGGGTCCCCTCGGCACTGCGAGACGACATTCCTGAGTGATGAGTCACGATGCAGGCAGTGCCTCGCGCCCTAATCTCTAATCACCTAGGTAATTAGTGGTTTTACCCGAGAGAGGTTTCCTCTGTTTGGCTGTCAGGTTACATTTCTACCCCCACCCCTCACAGACCTGCTACGACATGCACATAAGTCATGCTGGGTTTTTCCGAAGACAATGGTACTTCCATGTACTACATTCCTATTGGCGGATACAACAGAAATACTCTGTTCCTAATGGTTTTTCCAAGAACAGGCAGGTCCGAGGCTATAAAAGGCCAGGATTAGCTGTCGGAGCTTCATTGTGTTATTGGAGTTTGAGTGAGCTAGTTCGTGTGTGAGTTTCGCTGCTACCATGATTCCTACCGCCAACGATACATCATCTTCTGCAGCTCCACTTCATCGTTTTCTGAGGTATGCTACATGTTTCGTTAATATTTTTATGTTTCTCAGCTTTTTCGTAGGTTATCTGCTAGCTAGTTTTTTTCTCTGTACACTTATGTGTGGGTAACCAGTAATTGTTTAGCTTAAACTTTTAACAGTAAGTACTTTAAATATTCTAGCATTTTTGAGTTGTGCATTAGTGTAGTTTTGAGGTTATGTAATCAATCATTTTGAGTTAACATTGAATACTTTTTCAGCTTTAACTTTTATCAGTACTTTAAATATTCTACCATTTTTAGGATTGTACATGAAGGAGTAGCTTTGAGGTTATGTTTGCAACCTTTTTATTTAGTAACATTGCTAGCAGTTTAGGTTAGTAAGCTTGAGGGCTAGAGTTTTGAGGATATGTTTGCAACTTTTTTTATTTAGTCACATTGCTAGCAGTTTAGGTTAGTAAGCTTGAGGACTAGAGTTTTGAGGGTATGTTTGCAATTTTTTTTATTTAGTAACATTGCTAGCAGTTTAGGTTAGTAAGCTTGAGGGCTAGAGTTTTGAGGTTATGTTTGTTTTCATGTAACATCTAGCTACATTGTATTCTTAATTCTTTTGTTGCAGTTCTCCGTACGTCGAGCTTCTTTCGCGTGTTCCGTACGTTGAGACCGGACTACCGATTGTCGAGATGACATCTACCGTTCAGAAATGTCGTTTCTGCTCTGCCTCCTTCACGGCATCTAAGAATTGCTACCGACACGAGCGACAGTGTGCCGAGAACCTGCATCGTGACTACCAGCAGTGCCACCTATGTGGCAAGACTGTCGCTCGCAGTGACAAGATGCAGCAGCACCTTGCATCATGTACCGGTGCTATCACCACGACATCAAGCATGCGGTGCAGTTTCTGCTATAAGGCCTTCAAGAACTCCAGCCATGCCAGACGACATGAGAAGTCTGCTTGTGGACTAAACCCAAACCGCATAGTGCATTCCTGCGAGAACTGTGCTAAGGAGTTCGCCAGGGCTGACAAATTGAAAGCCCACATTAAGGTATGCAAGAGGCCTGCTCCACCTCCGACCAAAAAGCAGAGGATGGCAGTAGTTAAGCCTGCAGTTATGTCCAAGCCAGGTCGTACAAAGGTGGTGACCGGCATGGGTCTGGCCAATACCCACGGCTTCATCACCGCCGAAGTAGGTTTCAAGGGCAACTTGAAAACATACGTGGCAGAAAACACAACAAGTACTGCCAAGGACATATGCGCATATCTCAACTCCATCAAGGCAAAAATAATAAGCCAGCTCATGGAGGAGATTGAAGAGAATGGACCGCTGAAATTTAACATAATGCTGGAGTGTGACTACGAGAAACCTGTGGATGCCAGCGAAGACAAGAGGGCCTTCAAAACCATGAATGCCCCCCTCTACGCAGTTCACGAGGTGGAGGAAGCAGTTGCCGAGTCCATCTCCAAGATCTGCAAGGAGGAGGAAGATTACATGGGTAAGGGGTCCGGATGGACTTTATCGGCCGTTAAGAGACTACAGTTGAGAATCAACAAGCTTGATCCACTCCGTGCCAGCTCCTACATCGACCTACCTACTTCCATCGAAACAAAACATGCAGTGATCAATCCACAAAACCTGGATGATCACATGTGCTTCAAGTGGGCGATCCTGGTAAAGTATGTGGAAGGGCGGAATCCTGAACGTGTCAACCAGCGGTACCATGACTTGGAAGAGAAATTCAACTTCACGAACATCGAGTTTCCTACTCCAATCAAGCAAATACCGCTGTTTGAAAAACAGAACCCCGGAGTCTCTATCAACATCTACAGTATCGACGAAAATCTGAATGTTGTTCCTGCACGAGTCGCTCCTGAAGAGAAAGAACATCATTTCGATCTACTGCTCTTGGTCAATGACGATTCGTCCCATTTCACATACATTAAAAAATTTTCTGCCCTGGTTCGGTCCCAACTCACTACACACACTGAGGCTATTCATGTTTGCAAAAGATGCTTCAAGCATTATGATGATCAGGATAGGGTTAGTGGGCTCACTGGTCTTCAGTGTTTGGAAAAACACAGTGTGCTCTGCAAACAGCATGCTGCTGTTAGGATTGAGATGCCACAGCTTGATGAAAATGGCCAGCCACCTGTTCTGAAGTTCAAAAACTTCCATCACAGTGATAAGATGCCCATCGTGGTATATTGCGACTTTGAAGCTATTCTGGAGAAAATCCATACGTGTCACCCGAATCCTGATGAGCCATACATGCTGCAGTACCAAAAGCATAAAGCATACAGCTACTGCATTTATGTGAAAGCAGATAACTCCGTCATTCCAGCACACCTCACTTCTTCACTTCCTTCACAGCCTGAAGTGTATCGTGGTTGTGACGCAGAAGACAAATTCATATCCCGCATTGTGGAGATTGGACATGACGTACAGAAAATATTTTCTACGTCTGTTCCTATGACTCCGCTCACACATTCGCAGAACACTGCTTTTCTGCAAGCAAGGTGTTGTTGCTACTGTAAAGGAAAGTTCGGAGGGGTCGCAAAGAAAGTTCGTGATCATAATCACTTCACCGGTGAATTTATTGGACCTGCATGTAATGACTGCAACCTTCTCAGGCGCAGACCGAAAAAGATGATTGTGTTCTTCCACAACCTGGCGTACGATCAGAACTTCATTATCAGGAAGTTGGGGTACGACACTAAAGACATCTTCATCATTCCTAATTCGGAAGAGAAGCTGATAACTTTTTCCAAAAAGTTACATGATAAGTTCAGCATTCAGTTTGTTGATACGTTCCGTTTCATGAGTCGGGGTCTTGCTTCGCTCGCTGAGTTCTTGCCTGCAGACAAGTTTGTCAGTACTGCTGAGTTTTTCGCTCCTGATGACTTGGAGTTGGTTACTCGCAAGGGAGTCTTCCCCTACGACTTCGTTGATTCTTTTGCTCGACTAGACGATACGAGTCTTCCACCTATCGATGATTTCTTTAATATTCTGACTGATTCTGGGATTTCAGAGACGGAGTATGCTCATGCAGTGAAAGTCTGGGACAAGTTTCAGTGTGCTACTTTGGGGGAGTATGCTGACTTGTACCTGAAGACGGATGTTCTGATCCTAGCAGATGTATTCGAGAATTTCCGTTCCATATGTTTGGAGACATATAGTTTAGATCCATCTCACTACATTTCTTGTCCTGGGTTCGCTTTCGACGCGATGCTTCGAACCACAGGTGTACAGCTAGAGCTACTCACAGATTATGACATGTATATGTTTGTGGAGGCTGGTATTCGTGGTGGTGTAGCGCAAAGCATCAAACGTCATTGTGTTGCGAATAATTCATATGTGCCTGAGACATATGATGCTTCCAAGCCATCCATATTCCTAGAGTATATTGATGCAAATAATTTGTACGGGTGGGCGATGTCTCTACCGCTTCCAATTCGTCATTTCAAATGGTCGGATACATCCGTTGATGTTATGTCTATTCCGGAAAATTCACCTACTGGATACATAATTGAGTGTGACGTGGAGTACCCTCCCGAGCTCCACGAAAGTCACAAAGACCTGCCATTTCTCCCCGTGAATCAATGTCCTCCCGGCTCAAAACAATCAAAGCTGATGACAACGCTGGAAAATAAAGAGCACTACATCGTCCACTATAAAAACCTCCAGCAAGCCGTATCGCATGGACTAAAAATCATAAGAATACATAAAGTTCTTCAGTTTGAGCAGTCGGCATGGTTGGAGCCCTATATTCGACTGAACACCAACAAGCGTAAAGCAGCAGCAAACGAATTCGAGAAGGAGTTCTTCAAGTTGGCTGTGAACTCCACCTTCGGAAAATTGATGGAGAACAAGAGACGAAGGCTCAAAATGGAGTTGGTGTGTTCTGAGAAGAGGTTCAAGAAGTTGGTGTGCCGCCCATCCTTCAAGGATCGCACAATGTACGAGCCGAATTTGTCTCTAGTCCACCTGAACCATGAAACGATAATATTTGACAAGCCGATCTATGCCGGACTGGCCGTACTTGACCTATCAAAGATTCTAATGTATGACTTCCACTACAATACCATGAAGCCTAAATACTCTGAAAATATTCATCTGGCGTACATGGATACAGACAGTTTCGTGTATGAGATCCAGACACAGGACTTCTACCATGACCTCCAAGCCGACCCTATACTGATGGAGAAGTTCGACACCAGCTGCTACCCTTCCGGCCACCCTTGCTTCTCCCCCACCAACAAGAAAGTTGTTGGCAAATTCAAAGATGAATGTGGGGTAGAAGTGATGGAGGAGTTTGTAAGCTTACGAGCCAAACTCTACGCCTACAGGTGTGGTGGTAAGAGCGAGAAAAAGGCCAAGGGCATCCAGCGGTGCGTGGTCAAAAACCGCATCATATTCAGCGACTACCTGGTTGCCCTGCAAGAACACCGCACAAGGAGGGCGGGTGTAAGAGCCATTCGCTCCCGGCAGCACATACTATACAGCGAATATAGCAATAAGCTGGCCATCACGTGGGAGGACGACAAACGGCTGATCTGCGAAGATGGTATCCGCACGGTCCCCCACGGATATGTTGGCAATGACCTGTAAAATAATCTGTTGTATAGTTTTTCTGCTGTATTTATTTTCTGTTTTGTCGTTTTATTTTTTTGTATATATTTTCCATTTTGGTGTATAGTTACAGTTTAGCAGTATAGTTTTCTGTTTTTGCTGTTATATCTATTTTGTTGTAAATTTTCCATTTGTTGCATGGTTTCCCTTTGCTGTATAGTTCTGTTTTTCTTGTACGTTTTTCTCTTCATGAGATTTTATTTTTAATAAATACAATTTTACCCATATATTGTTTTACTATTTTAATATAAAACATGAATTCTCCTATTATTTTATTTAAAATTGGTTTCGGAAAAGTGAAATGATATTATACGCAAACATTAAAAAATATCTGCTTCCATGCAGCTTTTAAACATGTGTACGCAAACATGAGAAGAGAATATTACTTGTAAGTTAGGAGACTGAAAAATTTCTGGTCCGCTAAGATGGAGTGATAATTTTTTTTTTAATTATCATTACTTTAACTAACGCATCCACAACGATAGTATTGATAACATATATTTTAGTTAAAACCTATAAATGATAAGACTTTAAGAAAAAATTATGGTTACAACAACAAAATGACTGTGGATTTTGTAAATTTCGGTCTATAAGGTTCATAATAATGTTGGTAGAGAATTGAAACTCGACCTTATATACACTAACATACTTTAGAAACCTAAACCCGATGACGACATCCATCAGATGAAATCAAGATGGCGGTCTCCACTAAATAAGATGGCTGCCTCCAGCAGACAACGATGGTATATATATTTTTATTTTGATAATAAATTTATTTTAAAGAATGTGGTGTAACGAAAAAATGTAACAGGGGTTAGTGGGGTGTTCGATGACGATGTCATTGTAACAGAGGAGGGGGGGTGGGCTAGTTGGTGTACTCGTAATGTAGAGGAGTGGGGTGTTCGATGCGCAGGTTTTTAATTAAAATTTTATTAAGTAATATATTTTTAAATTTTATTTAATTTTTTTATAAATTTTAAAATTGATTTCATTAAAATCGTATAATAAATAAAGATTTTCAAAATGGCGGACGAAACTCAAATTGGTGGAATGTTCTAGTAAACAAAATGGCAGATAAAAACAAAATGGCCGCCGGAAGTGATGTAATCCAAAATGGCCGCCGGGGTCAAAGGTCAAGGTCGAATCCAAGATGGCCGCCGGAAGTGACGTAATCCAAGATGGTGGCCGTGGCTCCCCGGCTCCCGACCCCCAACCCCCCTGCACCAGGACATACTATATATACCTACTTGCGTGGCACTCGAACGCATGCGCGAGCGTTAGCAACGAGTAGCGTCCAATATTCCAACGCAAGAGGGAGAGAGAAAGAAAGATACACAAAGGTAGAAAGTAGGAGAGAGAAAGAGAGTGAGTCGGTAGATCCCAAGCACATGCGCGTGGTATTCTTGCTATGCAGAGAAGTAAACAGTGTGAGCGTCGTGAAAACCAAAAGGGGAACTACCATTGATGCAGTTTTTGCAAGAAATATTGAAAAAATAGAACTCAAACATTTCTTATCTTACTTTAGTTATCATAATCCCATTGTAAATGTTATAGATTTGAATATTTCTCCACTCGAAAATGATAATTAAAAGATGCGATCAATTGTGAATTGTAAGCAATATTAATAAAGTTTGTCTTAAAGAAACAATATGATTTAACTAAAAATCAATTTCTACCCCTTCCTATTTTAATTTCCACATTACGAAATTTCACGAGAAACACTTCACGTGTAGATGTAAGTTGTGTGCTGTCGCTGTCTTTCAACTGCTCGAACGCATAGGCCAATCGAGTGGAAGAGAGATAGATGCGGCGCAAGCGTACAATGAGCATAACGGGACACAGCGTAATGGAACAATGTGCGTAACGGCACACTTGTTCGTGCGTGCAGCCTGCGTTCATTGATTTGTGCAGATTAAAAAAAATTGTTTGTCTGTAAAGTCGGTTTACGGACGATAGTTTAACGTGACAACGTCATAACAAAACATTGATGAAATGATTGCATACTTTTGTGAATAAAATTGAATCATTTTTATTGAATTATCACTATTTTGTATGGATACAAAGAAGGAGTGAAATGAAATATACAATTTAATTGATAAATTTACTTTTATTTGCACTCATTAATTCAAATATGGTTATTACTTTAATGTAGAGATTATTTTAACTATAAATTTTATACATGTTTACTATTTAACTTCTTACAATCTGTGTTATTCTGTTAAGGATAGGACGATGATATGAAAAGTTGGAAACGAATGGGAGTGTTTCAAGTTTAATGTGCCTCGAAAAAGTCAAATCGATGGTTGTTCCAGTCGAGTGGAAGAGAGATATTTGCGCCACGGACTCTGCAGCAATGCTAGGAGGAACGGGTTAGCAAAGAGCAATGATAATGTTACATTTAAATGCATGAAAACAGAATTACGCCACGGACTCGGTCGCAATGCTAGGAGGTTCAGGTTAGCAAAGAGCAATATAAAATGAGCGTAACGGGACACAGCGAAACGGGACAATGTGCGTAACGGGACACTTTTTCGTGCATGCAGCCGGCGTTCATCGATTTATTAGACATTGTCACGTCAAAATGTGTCTAAAACTCCTAGATGTGTTGCGTGGTTCAAGCATAACATCATCCCGCTTGGGCTTTCCCAACCAAACTTCTTCATTACGTTTGGACCATTGCTGGTGATGGCCACAATATGCTTTTCAAAATCCAATTGAAATCTTTTCAAAATCTTCGACCATTTTTTCTGGTTTCTTCGACACCGCATTTGCCTCGTATGTACACTAATTCAAAATTTAAAACTTCTCCGTTCACAACATGCAGGCACAAATTAAGTAGCTCCGGTTTCGGACGCTGGTCCATTCGTCAACTGAAAGACTGAAACGTGTACCAGAAGCGACAAAATCTTTAAAAGTCTGAAGATTTGCTTCTTTATTTTATCTTAATAATTCAATATAATTTTCATGATATCAGTTTCGTTCTTAGGCATTTTATTCTCACGAAAGAATTTACTCCTTGCCATTGCCCTAATCGTATGTCCATCCTCTGCTTGGCTGGATATTATTTGAGACAAAGACTTTCTTGCATCATATTCTGTTATTTCCGACTACTTTTCAGTTTTAATTTTTTTTCTATTCCTGTCCGCAAAACGTCCCAGACTGTATAACCGATTTTGATTATTCAGGCTGATTTAAAAAAAAAAAAAATTGTGGTCTCTTTGGAGGTGCCTGCCAAGGTCTGTAGAATTCGATCCTTTGCATGAAATTTGATTTGGACATATAAAGAGCACTGTGGGGTTGTTTCGTTTATTTTATTTATAATGTGTCCACACTTTTACTGTACGTTCCAACTTAAATGATCCATTTAAATTTGTTGACTATCTGTAACAATAATAATAATATTAAAAATTAATCTGTTCAATGAGTATCACAAATCTCATCCAATGTAAATGTCTAATCTAAGCAACTGAAGTAAACAGAATCTAGTGTTACATTACATGAGATAGGCGTCGTCGTTTCTACAAGAGCGTCGTGATAGCAACAAAATTACACACACTTCTCATCAGAAAGTGAATTTGACTACTGACTGACTGAGCTCAGTCACAAATGTTACGAATCGCGATCTCATAAACAAAATGTGAAAAAAAAAAGCAAGAATATGGCGGCAAACGCATTTACGGGTATTGTTTTTTTTGTGTGTAGGTATCAAGTAATTATTTGATGAGGTAACAGTTGGCGCTATCAAGGACAAGAGTGCGGGAACCTAATAAAGTTAACTATGTGTGACCTACAATACAGTTTCAACAACCGTGTCTTAAATCTCGACCCGAGACAATTGAATCTACAAAAAGTTGCGGGACTTCGAGACACGAGACGTCTTGGACCCCAAACCTTAGTCTAGAAGCTGGTCTGTTGGCACATTTATCGCAATCACATTCAGTGGCGTAGCCAGGATTTGTGTATGGGGGGTGTTAAGAAGCATGGACCCCCCCCCCCCCGTACTAAAGCGGGGGGTCCGGGGGTCCTCTCCCGGGAAAATTTGGATTTTAAGGTGTAAAATAGTGCTACTTTAGCAGTTTTCGGTACTTAAATTTAAATATTGTAATGGTAAAATTTTTATTAATTTTTAATATGAAATTTGTTTGAGTGAAGAATAAGAAATTTAAATAAATATTTAGTGCTAAGGGGGGGGGGGTTAACCCCTACCCCCCCCCCCCCTGGCTACGCCCCTGATCACATTACAATGGTTAAAATTTTTTTATTTGAGTTTGGTAATGAGCATATTCATTTGTTCTCAGGTGGTTTATATTGCAAAAAAATTTATAATCCGAAACTCGGACACGAAACTAAATGAATAATTCATAAAAATAATCCCGAGCGTGATAAATAAAATATCAGATTTGAATACCATGTAATTTCTGACCGAGAATCACTCACACTTTCTAGAACGCGGTGACGGAATCGTAAACGTAACTTACCTCCACAAGAGAAACGGCACCGATAAAAGCAATAAAAGCTTTGGAACTGATTTTCAACTAGGATTTTTGTTAAAGTATTGAAGTCCTTCACTTCCTGTTAAATTCACTATCCTGATTTTATTATTATCCTGAAGATTTTTAACACACTAAACACTAAGCAAATATTTACTCAAATGACTGAAATCAGCCTGTAAATGCTTCCTACAAACTGTTTCAGCATTATTATTAGATAATGTTATTAAAAAGGTAAAAAAATTGGTTGTCTGTAAAGTCGGTTTACAGACGATAGTTTAACGTGACAACGTCATAACAAAACATTGATGAAATAAATGTATACTTTTATGAATAAAATTGAATCATCACTATTTTGTGTGGATACAAAGAAGGAGTGAAATGAAATCTACAATTTAATTGATAAATTTACTTTTATTTGCACTCATTAATTCAAATATGTTTATTACTTTAACGTAAAATTATTTTAACTATAACTTTTATACATGTTTGCTATTTAACTTCTTCCAAACTGTGTTATTCTGTTAAGGATAGGACGATGGTAGGAAACGAATGGGAGTGTTTCAAGTTTAATGTGCCTCGAAAAAGTCAAATCGATGGTTGTTCCAATCGAGTGGAAGAGAGATAGATGCGGCGCAAGCGTACAATGAGCGTAACGGGACAATGCGCATAACGGGACAACGAGTCATCCCTTTTCGTGCGTGCAGCCGGCGTTCATCGATTTATTAGACGTTGTCACGTCAAAAATCAAGTGACGTTAGTCCGCCAATACGCTTGGTCCGTCCACCGAGGTTCACAAAAGCGACACGTGGTCGCCTTGTGAGTGCAGCAGAACAGCGCATGCGACAAACTCCGAGGAATAGTGCGCGCCTTACCAAGTATAACTTGAAATTTAAAAAAAGTAAAACGAATCTCCACATGCGACCCACTTACTGATACACACGCATTTTTAGGGTATTTTATTTACAAAAGTAATTATTATTTTACATAACTTTTCTCGCTTAATTTAACTTTATAAATAAAATGGTGGGATGATATTATAATAAAGGTAAAAAATATTTTTGCAAAACTCCGTTCCCCCGGAGAAACCCCCGGAATGGCCACCGCATGGGGAGCCCAAGAAAAGAAACGGGCTCCCCATTTGGAAGCCACCTGGAAGGTTTTTTTCTGTTCCACCCACCGTTTCTTTGGTAGCCTGACTTGTTACAAGGGATTGTATTCCTACCAGAGAAAATGCCACCATTTTTTCTGGGCAATCCACCTTGGAGGAGCCGGGGCGCGAACCCGGGTCCTACAAGTCACAAGGCAGGCGCTCTACCCCAGAACCAGAGTGGTAGAGCGGATACTTGCAGTCTTCTTAACACTGACATGATGTTATTCCACGAGTTTACTGTAGTTTCGTGTATCATTAACACGTGCAGTACGTGCCGTAACATCTAACCTCGGTAACGAACAAATTCATGTGTTCGTGTTGTTCGTTCACCATAAATTATGTAATTTCATAAACAGTGAAATATAATTTGTATAACTAGTCTGGCATTTTTTTTTAACTTTATTTCCTGCCAACAAAATTACTGTCCCGTTGTACAATAATTATATAGAAATATATACTAATAAAAAAAATTTAGGAGCTTTCACTGTCGATAGAAAAGTTTTTTTTTTCAAATAAATGTTAGATATTAAAATAGAGTGTTTAGTTAAAATATGTGTGTGCTTACAAGAAAGAAGTTATTGTACAAACATTATATTTATTTGGTTTTAAGGCCACAGAAAATTTAACTTTTTATATCTCTTTTGGCTTTCTTTTGTTTTAACTTGCTTAATATGCGCAGCTAATACTGGAAAGCTATTCAAACAACTGTTTGCAAATAGGAGTTTTCAAAATCTTAAACTAAGCACCAATACTATGATAGTGTTGGAGATGTCAAATTGAAAGATACATTTTCATACTGACATCGCTGGATTTTCAGGTAAAGATAGTACTGACCTTAAATCGATCAGTTTGTAAAGACTAAAAATTTAGATGACACTGTTTTGTGAAATTTGCTTACTTATTTATAATTATTCACATTATTTGAATACAACTATATTTTATTGGAACTTACAGTACTGAGTCCAGAATTCTTGGTATTAGCTTACCTCAGGGTTAAGCAGGAGCATAAATCAGAGTTTAGCAGGAGCATAAATGTTTTATTTCATACAATGAAAACCTCAGAAACTTAATTAAATCATCGGGATTATTAAACACGAACTTCTTCGAGTACACAACCCCAGAATATTTTTTTATATATTTGTGCACATTGCAGTGACATCGCTATTTAATTATTTATAATTTTAATTGTAACAAAAGTTGGAATGCAGTGTATTAAATATTTATACGTGTAATAGTATAAAACATGTATTATGTTTTAACTGTTACAGTATCAAAAGTTAATTTAATGGTTGTGTATGTTTATTTCCGTCCAAAAAGAGATTTCACTTTTCTTATAATTTTTTTTTAATGATTATGTTCGAAACTTTCCTTCAGTTTAACAACTTAAGTAGATATAATTATTTCGCTATAAAATAAAATACTCCATACATACTACACTTAATATTTTCAGATTATTACCAAGAAATATGTAATTTTATTTTGAATACATTTTTTTGCCAACGTACGGGTTTCAAATACCAAATAAAACATAATTTTTAAATGGTTCTTGCAATAGGGGAGATTGATTATATATGTATATGTGTATATATATACATATAGTGTTTAGGACATTTTACACCATAGCTGACTACAATGTACGTCATAAAGAAACAACAATAACAGACAAGAAAACGTTAGGAATTCGTAGAACATTACAATATATGAAACATAGACAGCTCAGAAAATTACGTAGAAAGACAAAGTGGACTAAAAACGATGACTCAGTAGCAACTAGAACAGTAAATAAAGACTCAACCCACAGAATTGAATTTTCAATACTTTTCTATTGGAAACCAGTTGGCAAGGAATTGGTTGCAATATTAAAAGAAATATATTATAACTTTGTACATCGCATGGCTTTGGTTATTTTTGCATATATAGAATACGGTTTATCGCGGTATAACTGAGTATTTCTTACAAAAATTAACTAATACTTTTACACTTTAATTGATGTGTTCATTCGGCATAGTTTTTTTTTTTAACCACGGAAAAGATGATAGATCGAATATTCATTAATTTGGCTTTCTTTGGTTTTACGGTGCCTAATATGCGCAGCTAATACTGGAAATCTATTTAAACAAAGGTTTGCAAATAACTCTAAATATTGGAGGTACTGGGGCAACACAAAGCATAAATGGTAGAACTATTTTGTAGTGATACAGTTATTATCATGTAAACGTACAAATTAACAAATAGGTAAGTTTACATGAATATTTCCGTTCCATTAACAAAGAAAATTTACGGTGCACAACAGCAAACAGTGACGACAGCACAGACGAACACCGTAAGCATCAGTTGAGCGAAAAAAACAGATATTTTGAAAACCACAACGATGATAGCGCAGACTAACACAGTATATGTTTCCTAAGACAACAATTGCGACGATTCGGGAGAGAGAGAGAGAGTTATTATTTCCTTTGTGGCGTTAAATCCTGACAACAGCAATTTTTGCTTAATTTGTGTTTTTTGTCATTTGTGTTTTTTCGTAGTTTTCTTCTGCAGACATACATGTGCTAAGCAATGGCGTATGTCCAAAAGCCTACATCAAGTTATTATTTCCTTCTTAAGGCACAAATAGACTGAGGATTCTCATGACATACAGTTTAATGAGTAATGGTGTATGTCCGAAACTACATCTTGAATTAATTGACCTATTTTTTAAAATATTTTTGTCAGTTTAAATTTAATTTAATGAACTACACTGAATTTGTTAAAATTCACACAGATACTGACTTTCTTTAAACAGATTTGTGTTCTGTTTGTTTTATGTGTATATTTGTTTACACTTCTGTTAACAAAGCACAGGTATTAGTGCAGAGAAGCTTACTCAAAAGAGGAACCTGTTTCTGTAACAATAAGTGTCCAGAGCGTAGTAGAAAAAAAGGGGTGGGGTGGGGAGTAGGGTTGGCAGATTTATTTAGACAAAGAATTTTATTTTACAAAAATTACAATGACAGTAATTTCAAAAAGCACTTAAGGAATCGTCAACTAGCCTCAAAATGTATTTTCAAGCATTATCTTTGTAAAAGAGTTTCCGGAGGAGGGACTGGCTTCTCTGCCCTCCCCTTACACAAATACTGACTACACCCATGATAAATGTGTAAACAAAATCATATGATCACAAATCACAAAATCACTCAAAACACGTGAATTAAAATTTTTGAGATTGTAATTTTTGAAAAAATAATATTCGTATTTATAATATTAGATGTCAATCATTTTACAAGACATGTGATGATAGCCTACATGGGGTACTATAGTTTGAAACTATGTATTTGTACTGTTATGCAATGATCGTACACTCACGCCTGTAGCATGGTGCATCAATACAAGGCTATCTGAAGATGAGAAAAGATACAATATTGAAGTTTATGGACTCATTCGTAAGACTCTAGATTCATATTTTAGAGAACACAGGTTCGAATCCCGGCTGGCCATTGTCGTATCGTCTTAAAGTCTTAAAATTAACAGCTAAACATATAGGTACCAGAACAGACCAAAAGGTCTGTATCATCTTGCTTTAATATTTTCCTAACTATATAGGCTTCGGCCTGAGACACACTTAAGAGTCTTTCCTACCTAGACCTCCCAAATAGGTAGCCTACACTTAGTTTTAATTTAGGTAAGGAAACAAAATTCTGTTCAGTGTAGCTCACACTCAGACGTGATAGCGCGATGATTCGTGTGTTTGTGTATAGAGAACCGACAACACAGGGCAGTACAGGTTGTACGTTCACAAAAAAAATTAAAAAATAAACATTAATGTTGATATTATGCCTTTGATATCTCATATTTCTAGCCAAAGTTAAATAAAATTTTCGTCAAATATTAATTGAAATGAAAAGTAAGCTACCATTTAGTGTCTGTTTTGGATTAAATTTTTTAGTACGTATTCACTGTCTCGTTTTTATTGTTTTTATTTTAAACCATTACACTAAAAGCGACTCGCTGTCATAGACATTTCACGCGAAACCAACGGCCGCGAGTTGCAATACAGCCCCACCGAATTTTTCTGATGATTCCTGAAATAATTATAGAAAATTGGTATAGGATGCTTCCTTACTGTAGGTCATGACTAATTCCTTTCACATTGTCGCTCTACTGTGGCGTTGTGTTTGGTCGTCTACATTGATCTCGATATTAATCTGTTCACGGACAAGCAAGTATTTCAGTATAAGAAATATAATATCCGAAAAAGGCTATTCCTCTAGTAAACATACATAAAAATGATTTCAAGGCTTTCATAAATATATATTCTAAAATTTTTTCACTTAACCAGCTCATTTCAGTATTTGTAAATGATTTCGTAGTCATTTACGCAGTTAAAATATAAGCCTAATTTTACAACTAATTAATCAATAAAACTTAAACAGCAAACGTGAATCGTTCTCAAGTAAAGTATAACAAATATTCCGTATTCACAGTTCCCAGGTTGGAAATGTTGAGATTGTTTTTATGTATTCTTAATGGCAATTGATTTTCTTTAGACCAATATGTTAAAATACTCTTCTAGTGGTATTCTCAGCACATGCTAAAAACATAAAACTGGAAGCACAATATCCTGTGACAGCCCCGACACGACCTAAACAACACCACAGACATTAAGAAGTAAGGTCGTAGTGAAGATAGTCCACGAAAATGAACCCCAACAGCCCATCAGAAACATAATGTGGGTATTAATAATGATGTAGTAACGTAAACAAATTTTTCTGTAAAATCATTCATGCTTAAGTTTATTTTATCGTTATTTTGATAGGCATTACGTAAAATAAAATCAATTGAATTGCCACCTCCGTACTATATATGGCTTTACACCTGATGGTGACAATCTGTCGTGGCATTTTAAACATATGATATAAATCATGCAATATTTTACTTACTTAACCGTTGGTTGTCAGGGATTTGTGATTTTCGGTCACTAGATTGCATTTAATTTCAACTAGTGACCTGGAGTTAACACACGAATTATAATCTCAAGACTTTGTATACTGCTTATTTCTACACCTTCTTTCTAAGACAACGGACATAATTTACTCATGTCGTTCGAGTATTAGGACTATATGGTTGCGTTTTAACTTGCGTTAGTTTTCAATTATGGCACTTTTCCGTCTCCCCCAGGCGGAATTCTTTCATTATGGTAGTTTTGCAGTATGGCAGTATGGCAGTTTTCCGTCGCCCTCCGTCAAAACAGAAGAAATAGTGCCATAATGGAAAACTGATATATTTATTTAAAGATCGTTTTTATAAGTATACAGTGCTGTTTCCTGTAACCCATTTTTGGAAACATTTGTTTCTACTAGTGCGCGATCTGTTTAGTTGATTTATGACTGGAACTACAGAAAATTACCGTTAGAAGTGCTATCTGTAGCCTTTTAAGTTAACCTAAGAAACAGCTAGGGGGTTAACAGCGCTACCTAGCGACGTATTCTAAACCCTACTTCGAGAGCAAAGCAGTTGTACTCATTTCATGGAGTGTATAAATAAATATGGCAGAATTCCTTTACGTTATGGCAGTTTTCAGTTATGGTACTTTTCCGCCTTTTTGAAGAGGCTAGGTGGAATTATGACATTATGGTAGTTTTCCATTGTGGCAGTCTTCCGTCGCCCCGATTCCCCTTCTCTCTTGTCTCAGTCACCGGGTGTATGCCTATACACACCCTTACCAAGACGCCATCTTGAGATCCTCTGCATTCCTGGAGGAAACCTGGCCTGGAACTAGCACTGTGCATACGTCAGCCATCCTTCAAGTGTTTTTAAGCACGCAATAAGTCGCATACTCAAGTCCAAGTTCATAATCTACGCAACAAACACAAGACTCAAAAAATTTAATAACGACATTTTCAAATGTCCGATCATAAAGTACGCAAAACGCAACTCAAGCATTGGACAGCTTTCAACTTCTTGCGTTTTCGCTTGCTTTTCCACCTTGTGTAATTGAAGTGAAGTGTGCCGAAAATATTTTAAGATTCATGCGATTTCTTATTATCGAACGCATCACTTTTTCACTTGAATATCGCACAAAGAAAGCAAATGGCTCCATAAATTAAGGTATTAAGAATTTTTACAAATTTTTGCGGAAAACATTATTAATGAAAATAAGCCTCATAAGCAATTTTTTTTTCAATTTTTACAATTTCAAGTTATAGTCTTAATGATGTCTTGCGACTTACTTGTTTTATAAACGACCGTGGTTTTCTTGTGTTTCTTGCGAAGTTTATAAACCCAGTCTAACACTATCTAATGGTCGAGCAAGAAATCACCATCATAATTAAAACATCACTTCACGAGTAAATTTGTTAATGTATTTATTGTTGTCAACACAAGATACTGTAATTTGCAGTACAATGTAGGAGGCACAAAAGCAATAAACATCTCACAGCGGGTAAATTTACTCTTACAAGAGGTTATTTGAAATTTTCTTTAACCGCTATACACATAACTCCTTCATATGCTTCACAAAAACGAATGTAATTGGAATGGAACCAGTGCTGAATATTTAAAACACTCAGGACGTATCACAGATCTGACAAGTTCAGCTCCTCATTTTCTCGTTTTCAGGTCTGTACAGTGATCAAACTTCAGCATGAAGTTTGAACGTAATTATGGCAAAAGAATAGTGAGCATTATTTACATCTGCGTAAAAGAAAATCTGCAGCTGACACACCAATAAAGTTGAGCAAGCTGATCCGTTTAGCTCTGTTTTACGGTGCGACTTTCTTCTTGAACGATTACAATACGTGAATTACATTCAAACGTATTACAAATATGATGTGTGCGTTTGTATTTTTACACTTTCCCAAGTTTGACTTGAAAACGACTCGAACACTATGAAACACAAATAAGCGTAATCTGATCCGTTACATTTTTTTAAAAAAATGTGTGGCATCTCGCATTATCACCGGGATGAATTTTAACTGGATTTATATACCTCTTTCTTCTACGTGAGAGTTCAGGACAATACCTGAAGCTCTTGCTAGTAAAATCTCTTAAACTGTTTAACAATTTCAATCGTGATTAATGCTCTGTGTGGTCCCATTTAAAGTAATGACGAATACTTTGCGTCGAAAGGAACTATGGGAATTTTTTAAATATCCATCAAGTGGCCTTCAAAACTGACTCCAGGTATTAACAATGTCGAAAATAATGACGCTAGGAAGAAAAAGTAATATGTTTATTTGTTACCGTAAGCCATTTTTCTCTCACGCTGTATTGTCCACAGGCATGCATTGCCAGGCTGTGGCTACCTATATGCATTAAGCATGAGTTATCTCCGTAATATAAATTCCAGAAATGTAAAAACTTATGAATAACTGTAGTGTAGGAAATGTTGAATTGTTGAGTTCATCTGTAATGAATAATCAACTGAATTTATATATACTAGACTGCAATGAAGGCATTCGAGTGCTCATTTCATATCTTAGATACAAAATAAATTACCATATTGTTAGTCTAATTGGTCTAAAGCTGGTCTAAACAGCTCTTAAAACTTTATGAAGTAACTATCAGTTTTTTTACCCCTTTTTTTTTCCAATTCACATGACTCGGTTTTGACTTCTCTTTTATTAGTTCATGTCGTACAGATTTTCTCACTTAGAAGCTGTACAAATAGTTAAAGTTAAACGTATTCGGGTTGTATAACGTCATAGCTATTTTAAAGACAAACACTCAACAGACTACTAAAGACCAGCTTTAGTGCCAGAAGTATAGAGCAAATAAACAATTTAACAGCACAATGAACCGGAACACTATAAATATATAAATGTTCCAAATTTACTTACACACTATACAATATGAAAACTTCTAACTCTATACTTAGATGTATTAATCAAATTGTGCACACAGAAATTCAAATGATACAGGAATTCCCTCGAACTATTTTAGTGAGTAGCAACTCCATGTGTCATTTAGAAGAATACATTTTACACTCTCTCTTCACAACAGCAAATGAAACAATACAGTTACAATCCAAGGTTATAATATGTTACGTTTGAATTTATAATCCTAATATATTTCGCGTGGTTGTGTGTTGATAACTTTATATGATAAATATACAGGTTAAGTATTTTACATTCCTTTACGTCAATGGTAGCTTTGTTATATTTATTGATTTAATATATCTTTAACTGCATCATTACGGCTGACGATTAATGCCTAAGTGCGAGCATAGTTTTAGTTTCCACTACTATAGTTTTACTTTGCAGTAGGATAAAAACTAACAAACCTATAAATCCTTTCAATTTATTTATCTGGTCAATAAACTCTGTTAATCTTTATGGATCTAGTAAATTCACACGAATACTGCTGAAGATGATATACACTCAAAAAATGTTTGGATAGCGTTTAAAAGTTGACTTTCTGGCAAACAATGAACGCTCAGAGGCACATTCAAGGCATTCTTATAGTTATTTAGTTAAAATGTTATTCACTGGAAATAGTTGCTCCTTTAGGTTGCCAATATTTAATTGCAAACAAACAATGCCGTGTTTTATGATTTAGGCGATATCTACTAGTTTTAACAGTCCATTTTTTTAAAAAGCAATGGTAGCTTAATAAAGACCGCGAGAAAGCATCTGTTTGTTGACATGCAACCAAATAAACACAGTTCATACAACATAATAAATGTTCAAAGTAACGAAATCTTACTCAAAATATAAAGTTATATATTTAAAACGACAAGTTTACTCTGTCCATCAAATTTTCTCCCATCGATAATGTATTCAGAAACATCTAACTACTAAAACTGATCAGAAACCCTTTTAATAAATGTTTGGTGCTTTAAACAAACATCTGTTTTGTCGGAATAAAACGTATTTCTGACATTCTGGTAGGGTCTCCCTCCGAAAAAAATTTCACGGCACATAAGGGCGACACTTGCTTGAAGCCTGCACGATGTAACACCTCTACCGCGTGCGCACAGAACCCTCTAGAAGATAGTTGGTATTTTGTCGTTCATCTACCACAACAACGGGTACTGTGAACTACACAATCCACTTCAAATTGGTCAAGACCGTTTCGAATACAGTTAGTTGCATTTTATTTGTTTTACTTTCATGGTTAGGCTAAACTTGTATTTTCGCTCAGCATTTGTCCGCGCGATTACGGGACAGACAGCTTTTCGGCACGGCACACGTCGCCCGAAGCTGATTATGTCCCCTCGCCAATCGTATCAACCACAACCACGCCCCCCCCCCAGTTTCCCCCCCCCCCTCCCCTTCACCCAGCCGTGCAGCGAAGACTGTGGCATGTCTAAATAACGTAGCGCGTGCGTTCGTGTGGCTTTTCAGTATTTCACATTTTACAAAACCTTCAAGGATGCTAGACGGAAGAGTAGGTCTGTGAAATTGAATGTACGGTCGAGGGACTACACCACAGGACTGACACACCAGTACTCGGCAAACGACAGCGACGAACGGGAAACACAGCAAAATGGGTGCCCGATGTCTGCATCGCAGTGCACCAGCATCAACAAGGCGCGCGGCCACAACGCCGCGCCGGCATGAAACTAACAGCGGTCAACAATGAAACATCGACGCCGAACTAGACGGCTGCACTGTACAACACATGGTTCGATGTTATTAGAAAGGCAGGTCGTGGTCTGACGCCATCTGTGCGAGAATAATTTAGACATCGGCTTCACCTGAGCTATGAGGTAGCTGTTTGAAGATCTCAAGAGTCTACCTCATGTGAGTGTTTTATTTCATTCTGTTTTTATTATTGTTTGATCTTGAATACCCAGCCGCACGCCGTCGTTTATTAATCAGCCGAGATGTATAATTTCAATTAATATAATCCATTATTAAAATATAAAGCGTAAAAATATCTCAGCGGGTTCTACATTAAGAACTTGCATTAAATATGTAACTATCTAAGTATTACGTAACCAAAGGAAACCAATTGTTCTAATGCTAATATTAAACCATATTTTTTAAAGCTATAATATAGAGGATAATGCCTCCCTGTGGCAAAAATGCCCAATCAGTTACATTAATAAATATTTAGAGTATTGCACCATCCAATTAGACGGCTTAAAAATAATTATTTTGATGAAACAAAAAAAAAGTATTGTATTTCTTACATAATCAGTTGTTAAGGTTTCATAATTGACATTTTGGAAACCTATGCATTATGAAGGAAAATGAAAAGTTAAAGCTTCACAATCTGAACGTCAAAATCACAATAAGATGCAGTGATTTAAAATAAGCGTGGATGTTGTTAAGTAGACAACACACCTAACTAAATCTAGACAACGCTAATCATTGTCGACATCACGGTGTCGGAGTGGGTAAGAGTTTGAGCCGTTCGCAAAACTAGCAGTTGCCTACGTGCTTATAACAAATATTCAGTTAATTTTCCTCTTATTTTAAGAAATAAATGGACACCTAGCAATTAAATAAAAGTTCTGCCATTGAAAATATAGAATTTGCAAACATCACAGTCTAACATATCAAAAAAGCTTTCAACAATTTAAGCGTCATAGACTCTATTTGCTAGTAATACGCTACTTCCTCTCTAAAATTCATGCAAGTAGGGATGGCAACAATATATCGATATAGACATCGAAAATATCGATATTTCAGTTTCGAAATATTGATATTTGGGTATCAATATTGTAATGCCGATATTTTTTATATCTATTAGGTATCTCGATAATTTCTTATTTGAAAAAATAATATCTTTAAGTAGAACCCAATTTTATTAAAATTAAGACGTTAATGCCCTAACCTTTCTTGTAGTTTAAATAACTTTTTCTTTGTGTTTTACTTAGATTCACTTTGTATTTCGTTGATATTATCAATTTGATAAACAATTTTTGCTGTTCATATAAAATGTATGTCTTTAAAAGATCTGCATGTGTGTGTTTGTGTGTGTGTGTGTGCGCGCGCGTATGTGTGAATAAACCAGTAAAGCTCATTATAAGAATAAGAACACTCCTAAGACAGACAAAAAAAGTATGAATACACTTATGCTAGTTTAAAATTATCTCTTACTATCAAAAGTAAATACAACAAACCCAATTTTTCAACTTTTTACCATCCAGAACTATCATCTGTACATGTTTTTTTGGCATTTTATTCGCTCAGCATCATCAAAAGCCAACAACAATAAATATTTAAAAAATAACAAAAAAATATTTAAAAATTTAACAAAATGCCGTCATAAAATCATGTAAAGAGAATACTGAATAATAAAAATTAAGCAAAAAATTGATACGATATATTTCTCTATTGCTTATAAAAATAGAATCTTTGTTTTTTAGGTATTTGCATTCCAAAACCTTATATGTATCAAGAGCTCAATAGGGTAATGTGGGGCAAGAGTCCGCACTTAAGGACACATCTGTAGTTTTATCACCTCTGTTGCAAATTTTAGAACTGAAACACACATGTTCATACATCAACAGCCTTTAGGAACAAAAATAAATATTTAGAATTATTACTGGAGGTTTTATGAAGTTTTAACCTAACAAAACTCACAATCATGTAAATTAGGAAACATGCCCCACAAGAGGGGCAAGAGTCCAACATGCACACATCGCATGTAAGTGTACATAGGTATCCTATAAATGGAAACCACATTTTAAACACATTTGATCCCACATTCAGGATAAATCATTTTCGAATATTTTCACTAAAGAAAATAAGAATTTTGGGTTTTTCAATTAAATTTCACGGTTTATAATCAATGTTTACAAACAAAAATAAAAACAAAAAAGGAAATGCATACTTTAAAATATAGTTTTAGGCATTAAATACATTTTTCAAGACAAAATGGCTACGTGGGGCAAGAATACGCACAGAATGTTATACGGACTCTTGCCCCAGGAATCTTGCCCCATGTGTAACAAAATATTTCATCCACTGGCCATTATTTACCCGTTAATATAAAACCAAAATTACCCACACCAGTAGATGATTTAAAACTTAGCTACTTCTAATGTCTATGTACATTCCGCAGAATGGTTTGAAGATTTCATGCAAATTTATACGCTCTTCTAAATATAATAAATAACAACACACACTGCTTAAAACAATAAACTGCCACCACTCACACTGAAATGGCGGGAGTACCGTGACAACCAAGCCCAGTGTGTAGAAACGCATTCGAATGGAGCACATGGACATGCCAGTGCTATCTAGTGACACTGAGCGTAACTGCTACGAATAAGGACTCTTGCCCCATGCGGACTCTTGCCCCACATTACCCTATTACATATACTTAAATCATAAATTTATAGTTAGTAAAACAAAGGTAAAATATTTGGTATTATAGCCTAATACATTGAAAAAATCAAATCGGTATCGATTTAATTCCAATGATATATCGATATGCGGGAGAAGGTCGCCATCCCTGCAAGTGAGTGTGGCGCCAGCTGGCTGCAGCGGCGCGGCCTGACACTCGGCCAAGACTACCGCCCAGCCTAGAGGGCTCCGAGTGTCAGGCCTCGGCGACAGGGGCGCTCCATCCAACACACGGACTCACCGTGCCTCAATGACATGCTGCCGTGTGTTTTCCGAAAGTGATAATTTGTTCGTTGGCTGCTGCGCTCATAATAACACAGTAGCTGCATCCGAATACTAGCCTGATGGATCCCTAAAGCTGGACTCGCAATGATCCGTCTCATCCATCCGTCAATCACGAGGCATTCAGCCAATCAGATGGCCCGAAATATTCCATCCGTCTGTCTGTCTGTCCGTAAGAACCTTGCCAAGCTATAACTTTCGACGGACGGATGAAATTATAACCTCAAAAATGTCTGAAAGGTATTATCTTTATTTTAATTTTTTTTTAGTTTGTTTCTTTGTTAAGCTGCTTCCGTATTATTTTCTTAACTTGCCTATGAACACGTTTTGAGTTTGATATGAACAACAGTTGTCTGAGACACAAAAGTAATTAATAATGCACGGTAACCCAAAAATACATAATTTTTTAGAGTTTGTTTAATCATTTATAATATAAATTCTTAGCGCACATGGTCGACAAACTGGTAAATCTTTACAAGAGAAATTTCCTCGAAAATATAAGCCTTAATAGTTGTAGGCGGCATCCAAGGGGAAAAATAAATTTTATGACGGACGTACAGATTATTGTGAACTACTCGGCTTGTTGACGGATGGACAGATAACCGACGGACGCGACGGATCATTGTGAGTCCAGCTTTAGCTAAGGGATCTTAGTGACGCGGCCATCTTTGCGTCGCTTCCGAATTCTCACAAGGAATGCCGATTCATCCCTACACGCGTTCACTAAATTTGAGATTTCTAGAGATGCGACACTCGCATCAACTGATGCGTCCCAACGTCCATTAGCTTCGGAATCGTGTTTTATTTTGTTTGTATGTAATATTACTTCAGTTTTTTTGGCATAATATTTGGTTAAAACGATATAAGTGTAAGTAATAACTCAAATAGAGACAAATAAAAACGTTAAAACAAATAACCGAAAGGAGAATTTAAACTTATAAGGTTGTTTAATGGACTTTTTAAGGGTTTTTAAAATTTTGAAAATCTTTAAAACTTATTTTTTTATTTTGATCACTAAAATTTATAACATCCGACATTTAAATTTGTTGTTGTTATTTACGTTTTGCTGAAAATTCGTAGATATCGCGACTCGAAATGGCTACGTGCACATAAGTACCTACGACCAACTATCAACAGGTGGTGCTAGCATTAAAAGTATTCTGATACTATTCATCCATTAGAATTGCGTCCATTACATTGTGGGCGCACATGCTAAGGGATGCATGGATGTGCATGCTGAGTGTATTCGGATACAGATGAATGTGTAAGCTCCCAAGGGCCTGAATGTGATCTCGACCGTTCAGTTGCTGCCGGTATATATGTTGCGGGTCAGGACAGCTGTACACGCGGCAATAACACAAGTGTGTGCAGTTTAGCTCGTCGCCAGGCTAATGGTGTGCGATGACGGGGTATGTAGGCGGCAGGGAGGAAGCTCGACCAGCTGACAAGTAGGGCCGGTGCGGGGGCGGGCCTGGGGCTCAGCCGGGGCCGCTGACTGGCTAGCAGGCGCAGCGCCACGCCCCGTCTGCAGACTCCACCTCCTTGCTCAGATCCACCGCCTCGGCTGACCGCTCCGCGCTGTCGAACAGGCTGGCCTGCAACACGGTGTGGCACGGCTGGTTCAGAGCACGCGAGAGGATACACACCACCGGGAAAATTTGCGGATTACCAAACTACATATACCTTTAAGCTGCTTTTAATAGTGGGTCACTGTTCATCTGTATGCCTCTGGGCAAAAAGGAACCCTCAACCAAAGAAGCATCGAATCACAGGCAAACCAGTTGAGACGGCTTACAAGTCCGAAACCAACGAATTGGCCTTATTTTCCCGAGTATGCACGGGACTGTGTAGTCTATCATGAATTATTTTTTAAATAGTTACTTTGGTGTGTCCATCATTTTGGCCTGGCCAGCACTGCAACACATTTGGAACAAACTTCTGGTCCAAGTGCGCCTTGCAGCCAGACCTACACCTGTGGCAAGTGTAGTGATCCCAGTCGCTCACAGATGACAGTTCTATATATTCACGAACAGTATGATAAATTGGTTTGTAACATCATCTGCAGTTATATAGGATACCATGTGTTATATTTGTATGTTGTTTGGTTGTGTAAACGGTACGAAGCCTAAATCATTTATGTATTTGTGTCGTGTAAATGCAGTTATAGATCAGTGTACGACAAGGCCTATATGTAGCTCCAACATGCCAACTACTTCAAAGATTCCTTCTCTAGAGAATCTTGATAAAATTAAACCAGTGAAGTGAAATACTAGAATTAGTTTCTTCAACTGTCCTTCCCCCCCCCTTTTTTTTCTCTCTCTCTCGCACCCAGATAGCGACTCTGCGCAGACTGCAGGTGAACTCCTCCTCTCTCTTCTCCAGGGCTTATTTCCATGCAACCCAACCAGTCAAGGTGACCAATCCATTGTCCTTGACAGAGTTCTGGGACAAGTCAGCCATAATACTGTCGGGAAAACATATAAAGTAAATTCAAGTTGAATTTGTTTGCTCAACTTGCCTGTAAGACATCCATTTAGGGTATATTGGGAGTCGGCTTACAGAACAGTATAAAACTTCCAGAGCAAGTAAATTAAGACAGAACTGTCGAGGGATTACTCCCCCCCCCCCTTTTGATCGGGAAGGTGTTAGAGCTTCAGCTATGACCAGAGGCTAGGACTATCCATCCCAGCATAGTCACTACCTTAACCCCCGGCAGATTGTTCCGACCTACGGCTGGCACTCTCACGGTCCCCTCCCACATGTGCGCCCTATCAGGGTAGGGTGGGAGAAATTTCCAGTTCAATTTATTACATTCCAGAGATATATTAAACAGAACTGCTAGGGATCACTTCCTCTTTTTGATCGAGAAGGTATTAGAGCTTCGGCTAACCAGACAGTTGGCTGTGTCCTTAGCCCTAAGACTTTATCAGCACTGCTGGCGCCTTCCCCGATCTACCACATCACACTGGGACACATCAAAACACCCAGTGAACCCGTGGTCCAGTGGAGGCCTATCCAACCTCTGCCAGCTGTCCAGGCTAGTACCGGAGCTGTGTCGTCGCTCACCATGTCGACTCCGCATGTGGCTAGGGAACCCTCGGATTCTGCTCCAAGCGATCGGAGCACCACCACCAAGTACGAGTCCTACCCAATCAGAATCCAGGGCCTTGGAGGAAACCTCAGCGGGACACCATTCAATCTTTCATGTATTCTTCCCGTACTACTACCAACTTGGCATCGATTCGGCAGACCGTTCGCCAGCAGCTAACCGACTGCCACTCTTCAGAGTTACTCCACTAGATGTCCTCGTATCCTTGGACTACCCTCCGACCTGCCATACCTCGGCCCGACAGATTTACAGCCGATTAAGGCCCGGAAGTGCCTGAACTCATCCGGTGACGATCGCAGGAGGCCCTGGATAGATATGCTGGAGGGCCTCGGGGTTACCTCGGCACCTCCCCCGACCACTGGACTAGGGGAACGTATCACACCTAGTCGAGCAGTTTACAGCTCTTTTTTTTTTAAGCCCGGGTGCACCCGAACACAGCAGCGCCTTTCTCGGTCTGTCTATTACAATGGGCCTGATCCATTCACTATGGGGCCCTTTGGGGCCGAAACGCCGAGGCTCGGCAGTCGAACCCCCCAGAAAGGTTTCAAACGCCAGCAGAGCGCAGTCAGCGGAGGACCCGGCAGAGACGAACGCAGCAGGTGCAGGCGGACAGCGAGGCAGCCGGGAAGTGCGGCAACTCACCCGCCGGTTCCTCTGGTCGCGTATCCGCCTGGCGAGCGTCAGGAACGCCTCCTCGATGTTCACGTTGTTCTTGCACGACACCTCGAAGAACGGCATGTCAAAGTTGTCAGCGATCTGCAAGCAGTGAGCACGCACCTGCACCCGCGCGCGCCACCGCTGCGACGTCTCAGCTGTTGCCTTCTTCTGATAAACTGGTGGGAATTTTTAAAAACAACTCTTTGCATTTAAAAAAAGAAAGTATACATAAACAGAAAACCATCCCCATTGCTTAGTTAAAAGATTCCCATTTTTATTTAGTGAGGAGGAGAGCAGAATATATCCAAACGATGCACCAAATATAAACCCTGGGAAGTGTATTGGAATAAAGGGCAAAAACAAGGATGAGATAGTAATGAGAAGACAACGAGGAGAGGCATTATACAGGTGTGTGAGAGATTTGGTGTGAAAGCGAGAGATGTCATTAAAATGCACACAGTGTTGTAAAATACCTATTTTGTGCTCATAGACACTTATGGAGCAGAGACTTGGACTGTAGACAAGTGAAGATGCTGGGAAGATCAGAGCAATAGGTATTCAGTTTACGAGGAGTATGTCGGCAGTTACGAGGAGTGAGATCGTGCAAACAAGAGCAGGAGTAAATGACTTGAATGAGATCATGGAAAAGGTAAGTATGAATGAGATGGCATGGCCACGTCCAGAGAATGGGGAAACAGAGGCTGCGCATAAAAATTATGGATTCGAAGTACACAGGAATAAGACCCCAAGGAAGACCAAGGAGGAGGTGGGAAGACAGTTAAGGGAAAGCAGGAGAGAGGAGGAGAAGAAAGTAACAGAGTGAAGTAGGAGGAATTGTGGAGTGACAGAGGAAGATAGAGGCATTTTACTTTGTTGTCCTGTCCACAGGCTGGAAGCAGCTGATGATTATGATGATAATGATGATGAATTACCTGATAAGGTCTGTTCTGTATCATTATTCATGTTAGAAATGCCATTGTGTTTGTTCCCTGGAGCTCCGGACACCACGTGTGCCGCACTGCCAGAAGGCCGAGGAGCGCAGCGAGGTGGCATGGTGGTAACACGCAACATCCCCGGTGCAGAGGTCTCTGGTCTCTGGACATGGCCTCAGGCGAGTGCCGGGGGAGATCCTCGCTGGAAGCCGCGGTCTGCTGCCTACCTTGTCCCCCCTCTCCTTGTCCACGGCGCGCTGTTCCACCACGTCGCACTTGTTTCCCGCCAGCACCTTGACCACGTCGGGCGCCGCGTTCTGCAACAACAACACACACACACCTACACCTGCTCTGCTCTCGTCCAAGCGGTCTGCGGGCCCTCTGAGACACGGCCCTTCTTGCCTTTACCAATACTGCAGTTCCTCAACATTATTCTTCACTTACAAAGAGCACAAAGGTATACATTCATCTAGAAACTATCTTGGCACAAAATGTTTTCGCAATAAGACATCACATCCTTGTGATAAAGAGACGTGTGTTTTATCTGGTAGTGTTAAACAAGGCTATATACTGGCGGCTAGTAGGAGTGCAATGGTCGGTGGGCGTACCTCCTGTATGTTCCTGAGCCAGTAGGACAGGTGGTTGAAGGAGTCGAGGCTCGTGACGTCATACATGAGCAGGATGCCCATGGCGCCGCGGTAGTAGGCCGTGGTGAGTGTGCGGAAGCGCTCCTGCCCCGCTGTGTCCCTGCAACAGGCAGCCTAGCGCTGTGCTCTCCTGCACGCTGCTCTATTCCTCCGTGCTCTCCTGCACACTGCTCTATTCCTCTGTGCTCTCCTGCCAGCTACCCCGCTTCTGCCACAGGCCCTCCAGCCAGAGAGAAGGGAAGCGAGCTGTTGGAGCACAAGGCATGTCTTTGGGCGAAAGACGATCCGGCTGTTTGATGCATCTGGACCTGGCTCCTGCGAGAGAAAGTGACTATCGTCTGTTCTAGTTTATCCGAGACATGGTCCAACAGTCCTACAATGTGAACACACAGCCTCCCGGCAATCCTCTACCTCCTCGCGGCACCGATGGGTGAAGCTAGAGAGGACTCTGCCGGGAGCATCCTCTGCTTGTCTGGACGGGAGCCAGAAACAGAGAATGGGCTGAATCTGCGGTCAGCAGCAGATGCGATTGAAATCCTCTGGGAGGTTCGACTACTGAGCCCTGGTGGTGAATCCCGAAGGCCGGTCTCACCGCGAAAAGCCCAAGGCGGGTACAGCGGCACCCGGGCCTAAACGGCTGCAAGCCCCCTGGGCCTTGGCATGGGGTGGCACAGGGGAAGAGACCAGGACAACTTCGAGGTCGTCCTGTGCGCGTATGGCAACGGCACTGATGGTTAGCTTAGACACCACCTAAGTTGGTAGTAATGCGGGATGATCCTTGTTGTGAAGGGATATACGCTGAGGTTTCCTTCGCACTTGGTGGCGGTGCTTATATTGCTTGGAGCAAGCTCGGGGGATTCCCTGGCCCTGTGAAGAGCTGACGGGTGAGCGGCCACTAGCCTGGACAGCTAGGAGAGGCTGTGTGGGCCTCCACCGGAACACAGGTACAAGGTACCCTGGGTGATTGAGGGGTCCCGGTGTGATGTGGTGGATCGGAGTAGGCGCCATCAGTACTAATAAGGTCTAATGGCTGAGGATACAGCCGTCTGGTTAGCTGAGTGAGCTAGAGGGCCGAGAGGGTGCCGATGCTAGGATGAGTAGCCTCAGCCTCTCGTCATAGCCGACACTCTAACGACTTACCCTATTGCGTATACGGCGTATCCGTACCTACACCCGTGGGGACCCTGGGTCGGAAGGGTCTTGGGGCTAAGAGGGCTGGGTTAAAAAAAAACTTGTGGGGGAACCCCTCTGGAATTTTCTACTTTTGTAATTTTTTTGTTGCATCTGTATCACCTGTTATTGACTCCAGTAATATCGGTGCTTATCGGTATGGATGACGGCCATTTATGAGCGTAGTAATGCATATCATATTTAGTAAAATGATGTTTCAATTTACTAACGATAAGTGTATATATATTTCATTGATCAAACCAGGCATTGACAGCTCGTACAAGTGTAGAATAATGACCACAAAATTGCTGCATGAAATGTCAGTTAAAAGAGACAATAAGAGTACATTAACATTACAATGATAATGCTCCATTTGTATACTCCGTTCCTTAACTGAGTAAACAAACTTGGACACCTGTCAAAAGTAATTTTAATGGGCACAGTTAGGTCTAAATATCTCAAAAGATAATTAAATATTTCACCAACACTGATAGTTACATTGTAAAACAGATACCGTGAAACTTGGCACATATTGTCTCGGCCATCGGGTCGGCAGGATAAGTCTAGTTACGAGGCTGGCCCGCGCGCCTGGCATGTAGGCAGTCCGCGCAGCGTGCAAGCACCGCTTGCTGCCTAACCTGGCCTCTCCTGACGCGTGGGGTCTAGGGGCGAGGGTCGCAAGGGAACCCCAACCCACGGTGCTGAGTGGTAGCCGCGCTGCAGTGTTTGTGTCTGGAGGTCACGGATTGATATCCGCTCCTTCCCTGACCTAGACAGCGGTGCGTGCGTCTTAAACACATATTACAAACGCAGCTGGAAGTGTATAGGGATTTACAGCATTTTTCAGGGCGGCAAACTTACTTAGAAGGAAACGAGAAGTGAGTGTCAATAAGAGCACGTTCATAAATAACAAAATTAGTGCAAATCTGATAGTGTTCCACACACTGCACACTGAGATTACGATTGTTACCGATACCTCAGGATACTTACAAGTCTGTTGCTCGGTGTTCTTGACACGTTGGGAACCCAACACGTATCGGTTACGAAAACTACAATTTATTCCAGCTATTTTTAACCTTTTTTGTAATCCACTTCTGGCAGCCACGCCTGTCAACTTGTGCACAAAACTAAACATAAGCACAGCATATCGCACAATTGTTGCAGCTGGGTCAAGTAGCTTCTTGACTGAAAGGAACATAGCTTATGCGAGAATCGGAAAGTTTTCATATTAGCTGAAATATACTATAAAAACATAACGCTACTAGTGAAGGTAACGCCAAATAATGACATCCACAAGAACACACGAGGACGTAACCACGACGAACTCACCATATCTGGAGTTTCACAGGTGTTCCATCCAAATTGATGATCTTCTGCTTGAAGTCAATGCCTGCAAGCAAGAGGAATACAACAGACAATGAACGAAATGTATGCGAGAAAGGTCCGTTTCAGACACAAAAACAAAATTTAAAAAAAAAATACATACTAAAATTGCTGCAATGCAACAAATATTTTTCAGGGACTTGTTTCATAAATTACTGTACGTAACTTGCTGATAGCATTAGCTAATAATTGGCAGTCAAATACAATTTGGGCACCCAGAAATTTATATAGCTTTACATAAATATATATTTTTAATTTTTCCTTCGTATATAGGACATATGAAGGAAAAATAAAAGATTTGCCTATGAGATATTTTCTGCTCATCATTAAGAAGTAATATAAGACTAATATTTAAATGCATTTCCAAAAAAAAATATTTACTTCAAAATCTTAAATTATATTTTATCCTTTAGGATTCTCTAAATTATGCAATCAGAGTAATAAACTATATTTTTTTGTTAGAAAAAATATATTATCTTAAAATTTCTCATTGCCAAAACGGGGAATATTTTGCTATAATTATAGTGGTTTATTGGTACGTAGATATGCTATGACTCAACACCTGTATTTAGATGAAAGTTCTCGCAAATATTCCAGAGTACAAAAGTACGCAAACAGTCACCAAGTAAGTGCTGGCACCCAGGGGCGGCAGCTGCTTGTAGTTGCCTTCCGAGGTCAGCCTTGTGGGGGAACGATGCCAGGTGGCCATGACACGACACGAGTGCCAGGTGGCCGTGACACGACATGAGAGACATGTGGCCGTGACACGACTTGAGTGCCAGGTGGCCGTGACATTACATGAGAGCCAGGTGGCCGTGACACGACACGAGTGCCAGGTGGCCGTGACTCGACATGAGAGCCAGGTGGCCGTGACACGACTTGAGTGCCAGGTGGCCGTGACACGACATGAGTGCCAGGTGGCCGTGACACGACATGAGTGCCAGGTGGCCGTGACACGACTTGAGTGCCAGGTGGCCGTGACACGACATGAGTGCCAGGTGGCCGTGACACGACATGAGTGCCAGGTGGCCGTGACACGACTTGAGTGCCAGGTGGCCGTGACACGACATGAGTGCCAGGTGGCCGTGACACGACATGAGTGCCAGGTGGCCGTGACACGACATGAGTGCCAGGTGGCCGTGACACGACATGAGAGCCATTTGGCCGTGACACGACTTGAGTGCCAGGTGGCCGTGACACGACATGAGTGCCAGGTGGCCGTGACACGACATGAGTGCCAGGTGGCCGTGACACGACATGAGTGCCAGGTGGCCGTGACACGACATGAGAGCCAGGTGGCCGTGACACGACATGTTGCGCTCCTTCATCTGCAGAGCGGCCAGTCTCCTGTAGTCAGCGCCCCTAACTCACAGGCAGAGCAGCGTCATTTCACTGGTGCAGATCCCAGTGTGGGTTATAGGAGGCAGACTGATGACAGTATGGACATGACGAGAACTTAAAAAAAAAAAAATTATCTTTCTGATAGCTTTATTTTGTCGCTATACTGCCTTAAACACATCATCAGGGGGGGGGGGGGGAAACGGGTATATTACACTAACGGTAGAATCCCACTTTAAGACCACACTAGTGCTGATATTATAACACAGAATGTGAAAAAGGTGAACTGCAGGATATTCAGATATTGGCTCAGATAAAGTCTACGTATCCAAACTGGAGAAATAACACTGGCTACAGGCATCCGAAGTATAATCTGCTGACAAGTGACAAGCTTGAGGAATGAGCTGCTCTAACACTCTAACAACCCCCCCCCCCTCCCCAACCCAGAAATAGGGTGACTGCATGACGTGTCAGAGTCACGAAGAAAATGCTATCACGTGACAATGAAAACATGCGCTTTCATGCGTAGTCCGGCAAGCAGTCTTTTAATAAAACGTTTATGCTCTTACTTGTACCTTAGAACAGCGGTTCCCACTAGTGGGTCGCGACTCGATCCTAAAACTATCAGAAACCATCGAATAAACCACCGGAAAAGATAAGAAAAATCTAAACAAATCGAATTTTGTGCAAACACATATCTATTGTTAAATAAATAACTGTTTTGCTACATAGTGCTAATATTTTGTCAACCATTTTAAAATCAGAACACAAATTGTTTATCAGTAATCAATCGGTATCTTAAAAAAGCATGTAATTTTATGTATATATATATATGCAATATTTGATGGTAAATTATATATAACAAATAAGGTTTTTTACTCCACCATGGACCGATAGACCGTCGAGGTATTCCTATAAGGATAGGTGGGTCGCCAGATGAAAACGTTTGGGAACCACTGTCTTAGAAAATATTTTTCAGATTTTTATTATTATCATTATCGGCATGTTACTTGTGTTTGCTATCGTTATTTTATAATATTGGCATTCAATACAAACTAAGTGTACTGCAACCATGAAACATAAGTGCGCTGGCCAATGAGATGGAGTTAATAAATAGCGTTGGATGGATGTTGTCTGGCCCGTGTGCGTAAACATTAATGAAGGCAGCCATTTAACAAAATACCGTCTCCCCAATTTCCAATTTACAGGTACCATGTTTCTCTGAAGACTAACTAGATGTCAATTGATCAATAACGGATAGTTATCGAAGCCCTAGTGGTTTTAAAGCAAGAAGTAGTCAATATTTTTTTTTAAGAAACGATACTTCAATACATCATATAAATAACAAAAAAAAATTTTAAAGTGCATGCAGCCTATTGTAGGTAAGAAGAATAAAGCATGTTTGAGTGTTGCACGCTTTGTGAAAATTCAAAATGTAAATTTACATATTTTTCCAGAGTGAGTCACTATGGACACAAGTTGTAAAGGTCCCGCTTCAACCTTAAAAAACGCACAAGGGTTAAAACAGGATGGGGTAAAAACGTTATAAACAACAATAGTACATCTAAATGTGTTTCAAGAGAGGAAAATATCATTTGCAGTTCATTTTGATCCATTCAATCTTATTTGGCTGCCTACGCGGTAAATACAGTTACGTTACTGAGGTTTGGCCAAACACTATTTTAATTCAATTCAGATCTTCAAAAGAATATACTGCTCCACCTACTCAGTTTTGTATTGACTACAATGGCTAGAAATAATAAATATTATTTTTAAATTTTTTACAGTTTTTTGTTTTTAAATACACTTCATGTATTAATTATTTTACCATTATTAGGCGGACATTGAACTGAAAATTTATTACAAAAACAGCAGACAAGATGTTATTTTAAGAGAAATAAAAACATTGCAAGTTCAGCTGACAACATTGATTTTTACATTAAGCTATCTGGGTTACTCTTGTTTGTTGTGGGGGGAAAACAAATGAATCACGGTGAAATGTTGCACTTTTAAATCGACTTACTTTGACAAATCCAGATCAATTTCAAGCTGTTACTGGAGGAAGATTAATATTGTTTTTTTCCCCCCTGTTAGACACGCTATTGTTGTGAAGAGCGCATATACGTGAGGGTTATGGGAGTTTTCTTGAACTGCGAGGAAAATTCGTAATGTGGAACGTAGAGAAGGTATGCGTGCGAAGAGGTAGTCACTCGGCAGAAGATGGGTCCAGTTGGTTGTCTGAAGACCACTGGGACAGGGCCGGATTTACTGCCTGTGGGCCCCTAGGCTGAGTCTGCGGTGCGGGCCCTCTCTAAGGGGGGGTATCCCCTTCCAGTGCCTCATGCCTGGGTCTGGGTGGGCAGTCTATTTTAATTGACCTACACCCTACAAAACTCATATTTTTGATCAATTTTTTATTTTGAAAAAATTAGTTTTTTATTAAACTAGACAATTTAAACAAACAGTATTTAGAGGTTAAGGAATTAAGTGACACCAAAACCAATGAAAATAATCGAAAATATTTTATGCAGAAGAGTTAAGTTCGGCGCAATTAATCCACACGAAACAACTGGGCACTATTTCGACGCGTATTTTAAGAATATAAGAAGATCCACATCGCAGTATAATTTTTTTTTCGTGTCGTGTGGTGCTGGCCCTTAGGCTACAGCCTGGATAGCCTGCGCGTAAATACGGCCCTGAACTGGGAGCAGGCAGGTACTTGTTGACGGACATGACGCAGCGAGGTTAGAGCGAGGTCGGCGTGCCGCGACGGAGGCGGGCGCTACTCACCTATGGTGGAGATGTAGGTGTCGTAGTAGCGCTCGTCGCAGTAGCGGTGCACGATGCACGTCTTGCCGACATTGGAGTCGCCCAGCACGAGCACCTTGTAGGTGGCCGCGAAGTCCAGCGCCATCTTGTGCACGGGCCGTGCCGCGCCGGGCCGCGACCATCGATTGTGGCGGGCGGCGGGTGCGCGCGCAGCCGCGCAGAATGCAACCCGAGTACAGAGGCGCAGGTATCCCTGCCGCATCTGCACTCGACCACTGTCTGTGTTCAGTTTGAAGTCTACAGGTTGGCAAAGCAAATCGTTGCTGCATAAGAACTAACACGAAAAAGTTTGTTCAATAGCTTGAAAGGAATTCGCCAATAAGAAACGTAAACATGCCACGATCTTTCGTGCATTGCCGCCTAGTTCTTCGGCTATTGTTGGACATCCTCGGCTTGGTGCCTCGTATTCCCCCTTTCCCTTTTCTTCTCCTACCACCCCTCCCCCTTTGTTTTGTTTTATCCTTGCCCCCCTCATTTTTTTACAGGGAACTATTTTGTATTTGCGAAGGGTTACTTTTCCTTGTTTCGTTAATTCTTGGACGAGTACTGCCGTTAAAGTACAGTGTTGCCGGACTGAGCACGGGTGTGAGTGCTTCGTTTGAACGTTGATGCATCATTTGAATTTAAGTGGCATTGTAGAGTCATTTGTAGCCTTGCATTTCTCTTTGGTTGGATTTATTTTTGGCCACGACGATCAAAATTATTTCCATTAAGTGTGCTTAGCCGTGTCTCGTTCAAGGATTAGATTTCCCAGGGGCGTTTTCCAAACGCATGATCGGAGCCTTGTTTGGAACTTGTAGATTTTGTTGCCTTGCATTTAAAGGCTGTATTTTGGTGTGTGTGTGTGTGTGTAATATTCATAGGCTCTGCGGTCTATTTGATATTTGATCATTATCTTGACTGCCCACTTTATAGGGCACATAACTGCATTGTATTGTTTAGATCGTATATTCGTTTTTATACACTATTTGTAAGTTTTTGTACCTATCAGTGTATCGTAATATATTTAGCGTGTTAGCCACAAAATGTAAGCGTGAAAATATGTAGGTACTTCATGTATTTATTCGTTCATATTCGGCTGTTAATTTTTTCTCTTGAGACCTTGCGTGTATCGGGTGCTTTACTAGACCCGAGTCGCGCTAGATACGCACTTCGTGTACGAGTTATATTTATTGTTGATTCTGATCAGTGTCACTTTGTTGAAACGTTTGTTGTATTTTCGTGGAGTTTAGATCCCACGTCATTCTATATATGCATCTAACATAATATAATCTCGTTCCTTATTTCTTTTTTTTACAAATTCTTAACTACGCGTATACCCTTTTTATAAGTGTACCTATAAGAAGGGAATTAAAATTAATAATGATTATTAATTTTATTTTCAGAGTTCTCCTTAATTCGTAATTATTTTGTATCTGGTCACAAAGTTTTTTTTTTGTTAATTGGTTTATTGCTTTGACTTTGAACTTTTGTTTTTCAAAATTTTGTAGAACTGTACTTTGAGCCTGGCTCTAATTTTGTTAGTTTGATCTTTATTAAATTTGCAATTTTTTTTTAAATAATTTTATACAGCATTCATAATTATTTTCTCAGTTCACCCTTTCGTAATACTCCACCTTTCGAACTAGCATATATATTTATAAGACGTATTAACGTCCAAAACCTCCATTTCAAATCATTTACAACAAATGTCCCTGCTGTTACAATGTGAAGCACGTCCACCCCTCGAGACATGCAGCTATACGGCCGTGCGCCTGCCGACGACGGGCAGGCAACCCGCACACACGCGTGAGAGGCGGGACAGCAGCGCCGAGTGCACAGGGGCATGTCTCGCTGCAGTTAACGCAGTGTCCGCTGACGTGGGCCCTACAGGCCTTCGTTTCACTTTACATCGTTATCTTGCAGTGTCGTTTATATTTCAGTTCTGTTAACCACCTGTATTGTAGCTCATTTATTTCGCTAGCGCGTGTTTCACGAAGCTCGAGTGAAGTTCTACGGCATGTGGCGTGGGACGACGATGCGTATACCGTGGCACCGACGTAGAGAACACGACTACAGATATAGTGAGGCAACAAAGCCCAAATAGCAAGTTAATTATCAGTCTGACTGTCCCTGATGAGGGGAACAGATGTCAGTTCCCGAAACGTCGCAACTGTCGTCACTGGAAATCTTCTTGTGTTCGTCAGTGCTATCGTCATTGTGTTGTCCTTAATACTTGTTTGTCGTTGGTTCCGTTTGTCCGACATCAGCTGATTCGTTCTTGTTTTCTGTGAATTTTTATCCTTATATTTTTTTTTCTGAATTTTTACATGACAAATAGTGCAAAACTGCATTGACGTATGTCCAAAAAAACTGCATTAAAGCAAAACTTCCCATTGCATGGATCATTTAAAGAACGTTAAGTAAAGTCTGCTGGAGATAAAGTTTCATGTCTTCCCGCAACGTAACCTTTAAGTGAGAGAGTTTTCGTTATTTTTGTGGACATCTTGTAGTATCAAGCAGAAAAATAGCAAGGATGAAGTTACCAGATAATCTTTCATTTCAGTTGTCAATTCAAGAATTTCAGAGTGAACAATTAGAAGGCCTGAGCTGTATAGGATGTTGGGCGCCATAACCACAGGCTCGAGTGTGCTGAAACGTGTCTGTGAGAGTATAAATTTGTTGTAGTGGTTGTCATAAAGAATACATAGACTGGTCGGTCATATTTTAAAACATTAAAACATTAGTCATTGAGGGAAGATTAGAACGCGATTACGGTCGACGCAGAAGAAAGGTGTGAATGTGCGAAGCAGATAACAGCGGATGGATGACGCACTGGAGACAGAGACACGAGGATCAAGCAATCATGGAGGATTGCGTCAAACCAGTCTTGGTACAAACGAGTTAAACAACCAAACTTACCATTTGAGACACTGATATATTACCTCTCCGGTTGCAATTAAAAATACATATAAACAACCCCCTGAGTTTTACATATTAATTGTTTGTGTAATTTTTGTTTAACAATGCTTATATTATTTGAATGAAACATGAAAATATTTATATTAAAGGTTATATATAAAATAAATCTCTGTTTGTTTGTTCGTTTGTTAGTCCCGTATGCGTTCATAAGCCCTTCTTCCAGCCTGGAGGAAATGCTGCACACTTGAGCTCTGACGTCGCGGTGCGCTTCGCCCCACAGATCGCATGTCCCCGGCCTCCTACCTCCTGTCACGTGGTATTTGAACTTCCCGCCGGCGACGTGCGTGTGTGCGTGTTAACGCGCCACGGACTAGAGGGCGCCGTCGACTCAGTGTAATAAATAACAGGCTAGTTAATATTGTATACCTTGTTTTTGTTCACCAGTGACTCTTCAGGTCTGCTGCAATCAGTGGCGGATTCATAAAGGGGGGGGGGCGCAGGGGACGCCCCCCTCCCTTTGACCAGGGAAGCCCAGCACCAAGCATGGTTCTTGGCAAGGGGAGGGAGCGCACCCGGCCGCCGATGTTATACAATACACATTCATACACTTACCTTTAACGACTTCATGTCTTGGAAATAGTTTGAATAAAGTTTTATTAAGCTTTGCATGTGACTAGAATAAGTAGTTTTTCTGTAGTGATTTTTACATTTGTATACTGCACAATTGGCCATTTTAACTACATATAGCACACAATTATGCACCAACAACAGCAAATATTCGGGCGAGACGTAAATGAAACGGATAGAGCTTGGAAAAAAATCTCTGGCTGCATCCAAGCAACCAAGGTGACGTAACAAGGGTGTGTGTGGAAGAGGTAGACCTGCGCCTCCCCTCCCCCCCTTGAGATTTTTCTGTATCGACATATCTGGGGCCTTCGATAATGCTTGGTGGCCCCAGATTATGTTTCGATTGAAGCAACTGAGGTGTCCCTCAAACATTTATAAAGTGATACTTGATTTCTTATGTGATAGAGAATGTACATGTCAACAGGGACACGTAGTATATAATAAGACATTAACCAAAGGCTGTCCTCAAGGCTCAGTCCTTGGTCCACTTCTTTGGAATGTGCTATTTGATACACTTCTTAGAGAAGAGTTACCAGAAGATTGTGTCATATATGGATACGCTGATGATGGATTTTTATTAATCCCTTCTAATTCAAGATTCATGCTAGAAAAGAAGTCTGAAGAGGCTTTAGGTATTGTTCACCAATGGGCAACTGCTTCTAAACTAAAGATTGCTCCAGAAAAAATGGAAGGTATTTTACTCAAGGGTAAACTTAGTGTTAATAGACCTCCCACAGTTCGCTATGAGGGACGTGTTGTAAGAATTAAACAACTTGTTAAATATTTGGGAGTACAGATTGGGACTGGATTCCGATTCCACGAGCATATCAAGTACATAACGAAGAAATCTGCAATATTATTCCACCGATTACGATCTACTACACCTGCTAATTGGGGCTTAAACTATAAGACCCTAGAGATTATTTATAAAGGAGTTTATGTGAGTATTTTAACATATGCAGCTGGTGCTTGGAGTCGCATTGCTTGTCAAGTTCATCCTCGAAGAACTTTATTATCCAGCCAACGAACTGTACTTATTGCTATAACTAAATCTTATAGAACAATTTCAACAGATGCACTCCTAGTTATAGCCGGACTCATACCCATTGACCTAGTTATATATGAACGTGGGCAAGTATCCCAGTTAAATAGGGATAGGAAGATCTCTGTGGCAGAGAAGAAGGAACTTCGGCGGAATGTTATATCAAGATGGCAGGAAACTTGGGACTCCTCAACAACAGGAAGACATACATACAATATTATACCTGACATTAACGCAAGACTTAAATGTCGGTGGATCACACCGGACTATTATGTATCACAATTTCTCAGTGGCCACGGAAATTTTAAAGCAAAACTCTATTCACTCGGATTAGTACAGTCACCTCTTTGTCAGATTTGTGAAGTAGAAGATACAGTACTGCATGTTTTAAATCAATGTAAGAAGACAGAAGATATCAGAGAAAAATATACTCAAGAATTACTGACACTAGGATATGACTATCAAGATCTTCGAAGTCTTATCCATAATAAGAATTCTTTTGAAATTTGGAGAAACCTAGTAACAGAAATGGGGAAACGGTTAGAAGAATTTGACCGGTGGTATGCATCTGTGGAAACGGACAGCGATGAAGATTGACTGTAAGAAAATTTTAGAAGAATTTCTCTCCAGTTGATTTATGTGATAAACATTATGAAGATAAACTCTAAATATAGATTAAGAAAATTTAGTTCTGGTTATGTAATATATTTAAGGTTTTTGAAGAAAGAAGGAAAATTTGTTCACTTTCATGATGTGATAAATATAATAGTCTAAAACCCCTTTTTAGGTGAAGAAAATAATTATTATAATTTTTGGTGATGGCATATATTCAGAAGATTCTGAAGAAAGAAGAAAACTTGTGTTTAATATTATTTATTTTGTTTACTTTAACATTTATTTGGATAGAGGAAATTAATCTTACATGAAGATATATAATATGCATATAACATTAACTATGGGGACAAGTCAATATAATCTCTCACTAACCCCGATAAACCTTTTGAAAATAAGTTAATATAAAGATTATATGATTTGAAGATAAAACTATTACTAGATTGATAAATCTCCTATTATACCCTAACAGGGATTACATATAGGAACGAAGCAATAGAAATATGCCTTTATTATTTATTGGAGAAATCTGTATCCGCCACTGGCTGCAATAGCGTCACCTGAACTTTACCACTTCGCCGCAATGGACTCGGGACTTGCCCGAAGGCCGTTCAGAACATTCATTCGAACTTATACACTAGATGTACTTTTTGTAAAGGGCTACGTTGTTAATTTTTAACTGACGCGCGGCAGCGACACGACTCTGAATCGCCCAGAGGTTCCTGCAGCTCGCCGCCATTGCGCCGATGAACCACCTCGGCGGCCGAGTCTCTCCCCAGGCGCTTCGCATCGCCACTTCGCCGCCTCTCAACTGACCGTGCTTCTGTCTGCATCCACTTCAGAGAGCTTGTTAGTTTACCCCCGGGGCGCAGCTGTTCTGTTTCATTCGTCACTAACGCGAACACATAGTCCCGTCTACCCGGGCACACACACGGTGCGCAGAGCTTCAGGAAAAACAACGCGATTTCAAAACTACTTTAAGATATCCGAGGGGCCTGCTTACAAAACATAAAGAGTTCGCTGAGGGCTGAAAAGTACTTTTGATTTCGGATTAAGTTCTTAAACTGTATTTTTAGAAGAGTTAAAATGGCTAAAACGCATGTTTTCAGAGTAATTTTTTAGGCGTAAAACAACTACTAAAGATTCTTGAAAGCACTTAAGGGACTTGTATTACACCTGTATCTTCATTTCTCGGTCATATAATGTTACGGTCACCGCTCATATTTCACAGTTTTCCTATGACGACGAGAAGAATGCACGTCAGTTCAGAGCTATACCGCGCTAGAAGCACCAGCGAGCGTTTCACAGCTATGCTTTGGTCATCGTAATTGTTGTATGAGGAACGTGTCACGTGTGACTACCAGCTTCGCACATCTCGTGTTCTTTCCCGATCGCCAGACCACGTATCAGCGCAGCGTGGCTAGGCTCGGGTGACGTCACTTCGGGTGACGCGGTGGCGCCCAGGAACTGTCGAGTCCCCGAGTCCCCCAGCAACGCCTTTCAAACACGAGGGAGGTCGCCTTCACGGTGAGATTCCCCAATCCCACCCCTTAAAGCAGAACTTCGACACTACCTGATGCAATTTTGTTCACTTTGCATTCCAAATTACTGTGTGTAATCGATTTCTAAAGGAGACGCAGGTCACTGTTCACATGATTAAAAAAAAATTAAAAAAAAACCCATCCCCCTTTCCCACCTAAAATAGAATTTTTGTACTTTTTGATGAAAATGTGCACGCTTGGTATTAAAATTAACAGGAAGATAATATTGTCAATGTCCGATTAGAAAAAATTTCTGTCTACATGAGATTTTGAAACACAACCCCTAATTTCCCCTTATTACCCCTAAAACAATATTATCGTACTTCTTGATGAAATTTTTTCAAAACTTGATATTAAAGTTAAGATAAAAATAAAATTAGTTACTTTTAAAACTACTCCCTTTCATGAAGTTTATAATTCCACTTTTTTACCCCTTAAAGCAGATTTTTGGCTCTCCTTAATAAAATTTTGAACATTTCACGTAAAAAGAAGGGGAATTTATTGTCAACATCCAATTGAAGAAAAGGATGTCACTGAAAACATGAGATTACAGAAAAAAACCTCCATATCCCTTTCGCACCTCTTAAAGCATTATTTTGGCCCTCTTAGAAGAAATTTTGCTCAATTGACATTGAAAATAAGAACAATGCTATCTACATCTGATTTTTTAAAAAAAGATTCATTGAATACATACGATTTTGGTAGACTACTTTCTTCCGGCTTCCCCCCTCCCCTCCCCCAAAATTCCCCATTCGTCCTTTTCTACCCGTTGAATCAGAATTTGGGCAACTCATGGTGAAATTTTGCACATTTTACATGTCTACACATGATTTAAAAAAAAAAACTCCATTCTAAGTTCAGCCTGGGCACTTCAGATAGTACTTTATAACAACACTTAGCACTGAAACTCTTATTTGATTCCTTGGACCTGGGATAAAATATTTTATTTACAAGGTTTTGACGCCAACCATTAGTGCTCCTCGAATCCGCACAGACCGCTATGGCGCATCGCCGCCTCGCCCCGAGCGTGTGCGACGTGAACGCACCTGGGTGCAGGGCGGTGCAACGCCTCGAACATAAGCTGCCCTGCCTAATCGACTGTCGCCCGCGCGAAAGTCGACCACGGGGGTACTGTTAGGTGACCTGATGATTACCTGGACTTTGAAATTAACATTCAGCACTCTAAAAAACAATATTAATTAAGTAATGACTATGCTTAAATATTATTTGTAATTCAGGACTTTAGCGCGATCAGGCGGGGTGCATGGCCCGGGATTACTTTTGCACACGACACGTTTTCGCGGGAGCGAGGCTGGGGAGTCGTGCGGACGTCACAGCCATCGCCAGTAAATCACCGCCCTCCAAGGAGACTAGTCGCGAGTCGCCCGCGGAGCCTCTCGACCTCCGCCCTTGCCATCTCTACCGGAATTGCGTGAGTTTTCAGCACATCAGAAACGTGTCCTGTAGAGCACGGCTCCCAGTAAGCGGGTCATGCACGACGCAGCGCATGTATAGCGTGCCTGACAATAAACCACTTTGAATCGAGCCTCCGCGTATTTGTTACAACGCCCGTAGTATAGCGTCCCTGGTGGCTAAAACAGCCGGGGGTAACTCTGACGGAACGACCCTTACTGCCTGCCGGCCACGTGGCGACGTCACGCCCTGAGTCAAGAGTCTCGGCTACGCACTAGCACGTAGTTTAATATTGCTAGTTGGTGTCCAAAAGCAACTCCACACCCTTAACATCACCTCGGCAGAAGGCAGAAGGCGTCAGTTTGTAATGACAAGGTTCCATCCTGCTCACAGTTGTTTGATGAAAACAGCATCACCCAACTCAACACCGGAGCAGAGACCACTATGGGTAAGGAGTAACACAAAAATTATGAAACGTGATTGTCTTCTTCAGATGTCTTTATTTCAACAGCTGTTATTTCAAAAGTCTTGTACACTCCCCTCCAAAAAGAAGAGCAATGAGTACACATCCCACCATTGTACCACGAGGCTGGTGCTCATGTTGGAGAATTATTAAGAGCATAGGAAAGCTTGCATCGTACACCAATGACAAGAATATTAAAACAATAGAATCTGAACGACTTGACAGAATGTAATGGTGTTGGTTTTGTCTGTTAGATATTTTTTTACCGAAACCTTGAATGTACAGAAATAGTCAATACAGATAAACCTAGATAAATATTATACTAGATATATATTAAATACTAGATAAACTTCAAATAACAAGGGCTGTTGTATGTGTTTTGTTGATCGGACTTGTGAAGACACACTTTGTAGATTGTAGGCGTTTCGCCACTAGGGACGTATATTGTGTGAGTGCGCAAAATAAGTAGTTACAGCTCTGGTCTAATCACAACTTGAAAGTAAATGGTGTGTCTAAATGTCGACTGGACAAATTAATATTCCAGTGTGAGTGTGATAAAGCCTAATGTAAATTCATTTAACTTGCGTGTTTATGTTGTGTGTTATGAGTAAGGAGAGCTGTTTATTAATTATAGGTCAATTTTCAGAATATAATCGGGAAGAGGGTTTGTGTATTTATAGTTTGTTTAGTATTTATAAATACTCCTTTTGTTTACAGAGTCTTGCAAGCCGTATCCTGTTAAGCGATACTTCGCGACGGCTTATCACGGCTACCTAAAGTGCCAAGTTTACATTTGCGTCATCTGTAAATCTTGTTCTAATAAAAAAGTGTATTACACCAAACTATTTAAGTTTGTTCGCAAGTAAACCTAACCCATTTCTCCTTTGGCATCTCTTGACGAGCTGCTACAGGAGAGATAACACAGTTTATATTTAAAAAAAAAAAAAACTTTTTTTTATATAAAATAAAGAGTTTGAAACCCAAAAATACACAAATATGAAAAAAATTTGGCTGTAAAATTATTAAAATCACAAACAAAAAACCTCTATGGTAACCCAATCTTAGAGAAAAAAAATATATATTAAAATTTTAAGATAATTTTAACTTATTTAAACGTTCTATTTTGCAATTGTAAGAGAAAATCGTTGAAATATTTTTCGTCCAACGATTTGGTTACTATAGAGGTTTTTACTATGTGATTTAAATAATTTTACAACCAATATTTTCAGATTTGTTTATTTGTTTCAAGCCCTTATTTTACGTTAATTTGCAAATTTAAAAAAACAAATCCTATTCACTGCATTGAATATTTCTATTCATTCAGGTATCCATATTGAAAATATCTAGTCGAGGAAACCAACCCCATCAAATTATCAAATTCTGTCAAGTGGTTTAAATTCTATTAATTGTTTTTTATATTCTCATCATCAGTGCACGATGCTACTTTTCTTAAACTCTTAAAACGACACACATCAAAAACCTGATGCAAACATTAATCATCTACATCCTTACTACCTTATCACTCAGGGCAATTTCTGCTAAAAGCCAATGAATGGCTGAATTGTTACTTGCAGCCGGCCTCGTGGACAGAGACAATGTGACATGCTAGTCGCTGGCATGTCACAGCTAGCCAATTGAAACTGGGCTACAGCTGTACATCCAATATGCATACAAGAATATGGACAAGGATTCATCCCAAACAGTTTAAATCTTCAAACAACACACTATGTAAAAACAAAACACAGTTTACATAAATATTTTATTTTCAGAATCAACTGCTTTCTTAAACATTCATGATGTCACTTTTACAGACTAAGTCTTTTGTGATAATACTTCTTTCTGTACAGTAATTGCAACTATTTTATCTTCATTAAGTTAAAAAAAATGGACGGTATATTTTAGACAACTGTTAAGTTACATGTTGTAACCCAATGCAACATCAAAATACAATGAAATAGGCCCAATAAATACTGCAACTATTAATCAATATATTTAAATTATCAACACATACAACACCTATTTCCTAGTTTCATGGGAGGTACATCAATTTGCATACCTACCGTATTTCCCAGAAAATAATGCAACTCTGAATATAATGCGACTCCAAACTTTTTGGTTATGAGTTTATGAAAAAGACAACTTTAGGTATTGGAAATTACAATTCAAGTACATAGCACTTGAAAATTATTAAAATATTCAAATTGATTCATATTTACTAGACTCTTTCTAGTACCACTTTCATCATTAGAGTGATGTGCGTGGTCTCTTTTGAAACACCAAGCCGGAGTTACAAAAAAAAAATGGTGTTTCATGACCTTAGTTCAAATCAGTTCAAAAAGCAAAGAATGTGGTGACATACAGTGGTCGGTGGTCATCTGCGAGGGTGATAGAGGCGGAGGGGTGCCTTCGCTAGTAGCTACAGAGAAGATAAGCAGAAAGAACACAGTGACAACTCTTATTTGCACCCTTTCATTCATCCTGCATCTGTCACACCTCTGCAGAGGTTCAGGAAGCCCCGGACTAAAGTGGCATAAGTGACGCAGTTTACATGCTGCATGCAGTTTTTCAAATAAGCTATTTCCAAAGGCACGAAATAAGTTTGCGATTAAAATGCAATTCCCCACCCCCCCCCCCCCCCAACTTTTCAATATTCACAGTTTTGGTAAAAAATCATAGCATTATATTCAGGTAAATACAGTATTATCGTGAATTACAGGCACTTATACATATCAAACAAAACATCACTACATACCCGGCAGCATACATAAACATTAGTCAGCCAAGTAAAGTTACGAATGGAAAGTAAATAAACTACATCAAACAGCTGATGACCAGACTACAAACATAAGGGCTAACTCGCCGACAACAAAGTGTGAGCTTCTGATAAGCTAAGAACGAGCACTGCCTGAAAGGTTTGGGCGGGAGTGTGCAGAGATGGGTAGCAGGCGTGGCGTGACACCGTTCTCTCCTCAGACTGCCGTGAACATACGGTCCGTGGGACCACACTTCAGCACACAATCCACCACCTTATGGTTTATGACAAAAATCGGGTCGAGCTGTTGCGGAGATTTTACGGTTCCGATAGGCATGCAAATAAATTTGGGGATAACTAATTCAGTTAAACACAAAAAAATTACTTTTCCTTATAATTTCAGTGCATTACTTTGGAGCCGCTTCGTTTCAAGAAAGATTCATTTAAGAAAGCTAAGTGGAATCAGCAACTTGGTGCCTGCCTGCTATACTCGGGAGATCCCTATCCCAGGAAGCGGGCGACGGGGGGTTGAAACGCTTGACGCCACCAATGCCTCCGAGTCGCTGCAGGCAAAGATTTCAAAAAAAAAAAAAATTTCACCTGCTTCCGGGAATGTTCAAGGAAGGGTCTCAATGAGGCAGGGGTTTTCGCCAGAGCACGCACGAGGTTGAAAGTCGGTAAATGACGAGCTTGGACAACAACCGGTGCATGGCCGTAAAGAACACAACAGCCGAAAATGGGCCCCTTGGTCCACTGACAGCTGCCCGAGTGTCAACTGAGTGACGAGAAAGCAAAAGGGGACACCACAGCAACACCTCGACACGCTATGCCGCGGCCGTGGAAACAAAATGACGTCTGCCAGCATCGATGTGCACAACACGCATCGGCCTACCACAGAGAACGAGATCTCCGGATGACGCTTTGTTAATAACCAGGAATTTATTTATAATCTTTAGATTATTTCCTACAATATTTTTTTTTGCTGAAACTACGCACCATTTCAACTAAAAATGAATACCGAAACTTTCCAAAAAAAAAAAACAAGTTGTGCATGCCAAAACAACATTACAGGACATACTCATTATAAATTATTTAAGTTTCTTAGTAAATACATTTTATTCAAACTCATGATCTCTGATCAGCATATGCCTACTATTTAATTAAATTTGTGATAAAAATAGCGAATTATAGCTCATCCTTTGTCTACAACTCGCCACTAGCCACCTCACACACACCAGGATGACACCAAACTACAGACAGTGCTCTGTCTCTGGTACAACACATTTTTTGTGAATTTCCTACTAATTTACTTAAACCATCATGCTGTTTATGTGAATTAGGGTAAATATCTTACACAGGTGAAAGATGTATTCTGAACCACTTCACACACACAATAAGTAATAACCACTATTCTTTACGAAATTGAAGGCACAGTACAACTTTCTGGCATAGTGCCGATCCACCTACACAACAAAGACGTTTCTAAGTACATACAACTATGATAACATCAACTCTGAAGGAGACTAGAGAAGCACTAAAAATTTATTAAAACTCTACAGGCTCTTCTATTGTTTTACATGTATTGATAACAAACCTATGTGAATTTTTTTTTTTTGGTTCGAATGGAGTTTGAATACTAATATCAAAATATCCTTGAAAACGAATATGTATTGAATTCAAATATCAAGAGTGGGGAGAAAACAGTTTTCATTTAACATTCCTTATAATAGTTTAATAGTCATATTATAATAAATACTTGTACATGGGTTTGTGCTATGACAATGTATTATTAATACTAATGGTTACAGATATGTACTGAAATACAGTATGCTTATGTTTTGCAGTGGCTGCAAACTGTTCACTGTTTATTGTTCACTTATTTTCAACTTATCAAAAAGGCTAGATTTTTCAGTCTGAATTTAATACATTCTTATTTTGCAATGTGCACTTGTTGGCTTAAGCTATATGAGTAGTTTACATCAAGCCCTCTATTGAAAATGTGTGCATTCACGTTTATATTGTACAAAAATAACTTTTAACCTCAATGTTAACAGTTACACGTGGTGACATAAAAAAGCTAAGCTATGCTTTGAATGCAATTGAATATTCATTATTTCAAAGCATAAATATCTGGAACTGAATAGAATAAGAATAAAAAATCATTCAATCTGATATTAGAATACTTGCAAAGGCCAAATTTTTATTTCATTTTGTGGCTTTAAAGAACAATTCCTTCAAACTAAAGTAAAAAATGTCTTTTTGACAACGATACAGCATTACACTCAACAGTATACTAATAAAATTATAATACTACAAACATTTTAAAATATTACAAGTTTTAAAAATATATACCTAGTGTATAAAAAAATTGCTATTTATTTAATCACACTGGGCTTGGAATATCCCTCATATTTATCAAACACAAATTTGAAATTATTATCGTATAATATTTGCTCGCATAGTTTGTGCATCTAATTAAACAAAAACTTTTCTTTATGCAAGTATACTATACATTAAGAGAGACACTTGATATGGAAAAAAAAAAAAAAAAAATATTTGATTGAGGAAAACAACAAAATATCAAAATTTCAAAGACACAAAGTTTACATTCTACTCGTAAACAAAGTTACATGCATGGACGATGGTGTGGAATACAGAAATGTGGAAAGTTTTTGTCAGGAATGTAGAAACAGTCAGTGACTAAGAGGAACTAATGGCATTTTGAAAAAAAACAGGATTTCAGCAAATACTTTCTGGAATAAATTGGCAGATACTTGTAGTATAAATCACACACAAACAAAATTAAAAACAGGCAAGGAACTAGGGTTGTTCCGATGACACACTTCAATATTGATTCAAGAGAACCAGCTCTACAAACAACAACATTACAGATCCGGTTCATGGCAAATGTAGCACTAACAGCTTATACTTATAACACAAATGCTATGCTAAACACGATGTTTAAACTCTATACTAATAAATCAGTTTACTATAAGCTGAAAGCTATCTTAAGACTATTTTGTTCGTCACTGAATTCAAGTATGTTTGTATTCACCTCATCACCGCACAACTAACCGAGGTGTTTCCTACTGAATGAAACACACATGCATCTGCTTGCCTTGATCAGGGAGCAAACAGTGTCTGAGGTCACTTGCAACCGTGTTTGACAATTCTTTTCGGACATGGCGGACTTATGGCCAGCAAACAGGACTCCTGTTTCAAGTGTCACAAGAGTAAAAAATAATTCAACTAAATTAATTTAAGAATCTTGCTTGAAAAGCTACCCGTTTACCTGATCACACGATAATGATTCAGCTGATGTCTGAAAAGGATTATAGTTTAAATATCGGAACAACCCTGCACACAACACTTCACAGATAACAAACCCTATAACCAAAACTACTTACATTGTATTAAAAACTACGTACAAACGTTTTCAAACAATATATGTATATCTAATTCAAAATTTCATAATTGTGGTCATAATAAAGACACTATAAAAAATTAAACAATTATAGACACTAAAAATTTAACAATCTTTTCTAATTTTCTAACAAAAACATATACAATTTGGATGACGATAAAAATCTACATATTTTAATTAAAACAGTTTATTTAAAAGGTTAGTGCATTTAATATGCACAGTGAAATTGTATTACCACATAACTCAAAACACCCACAGTTTTGTTAATTAACACTTAAGTAACTTTATATTTTTACTCCTTGTAAATATAAGACATCTCATAGGGATATAAAGATATGTACTTTAAAGTGTGGTATTTGTAGTAAAAGTTCACTGCCCCTTAAAAAAAATTACTGAATAATGATTCAGTATATCTAACACACATTCATCGCAACTTCTGTGTATAAACAGGAATGGAAACATTTATGCCAGCATCTTGTACCAGAATGCTGCTCAGCAGTGTAAAAACTGGTACATAATATGTTTTTACCAACATTACACATAATTATAATTATAACTTCAAAGCACCCCTTTTCTTCGAGCAAGTAAGTATGTACATATTCTATAGCACATCATAATCAACTGGACTCATGTCTACTGACCCCAAAGGAGCTAAGAGGAAGCCCTACTGCGAGGTACTGCTGCTTGGTATAAAAAGGTAGTATTTTATCGTATAGAAATTTATACCCCCAATGCTAGGTAACAGGAATTTGAATGACTATATTATTTAATAATTTGTTTTTACAACTTTAGGCAATAGGTGGTCTAAAGTATGCCCAACAATTAGTGTTAATTAGTCATGCAACAAAAACACATTTCATTTAACTTAAAATAGAAAACCAAAAACTGCGTCCCATGAGCCAGAACTAACGTAGTGTACCATACCCAGACCTATCGCAGTAGTAAACACTAACCATGAACGGGTGCACACTATCAAAAATAATTTACTCTGCATGAGACAAAGCGCGCGCATTGCATCCAATCGACAAGCTACCGAAGTATCAATATCGATATTCGACTAGGTGCGCATACTCTATACAGGCATTAATGTAACCAAACATGAATGGTGCCAACTAGTGAAGCTACTTTTTATATGCACTGCACAGTGGCGACAATCGTTTTACTGTTAAATAATTAAGCGATAATATCCTAACAACAAATGGATTTAAACTTTAAAAGACATAATTTTACATGGGAAAAAAATTATGGGCAACATCTTACATGACCAAAAATTACATACAACTTGTGGAGAAATTGGCAGGACCGAAACATGTGACCATATTGAATGATAAATTATATTTTTCGGATACATCTGAAACCAGGCTTTTACTTACTTTATTTTCCCATTATAACTACCGCACTGCCCGACAGCAACTTGAAAACCGATTGCTGTTACACGGTGCTTTGTCCTGTGATCTTTGGCAACTACATACACAAAGCGCTCAGAATCTAACAGCGGAACCAAAAACCATCATGCAACTTTTATCAGAGAATTTTTATTTTTTTATTCTTTTCCAAATTTTGATGCCCTAAAATACCAGTATGATGATTATGCGAGTGTGATGATTATGCGATAAAACCCGGCAAATGCAACAAAAATACACATACAGTAAAGGTTTCCAAGCAGGCACCACAACATTACAGAATAGCCTACTAGTTGAGTAAGCTCTTCAATTATCAAACATGTGGAATGAGGGAGCCATTCTTAATAAATTTGAAACAAAGAGAATCTGGGTCAGAGCTGTTCCGACTATCTCCCCTCCCAGAATCTAGGTCAGAGATATTCTGAACTATCTCCCCTCCGTGGTACTGAGCCCGCACTCCACAGCTGAGCACAGCATGTAACCGCTTGGCTCAGCCTCCCCTCCTGAGCCCCGAGCCACTCACAGTACAGTATCGTGCCCACGCACGTACACAACAGTCCCCAGCGACAAGTTACTTGTTTATTTCCTGTAAACATGTTTATAAATATGTATATAAAATAACATTTATGTCATTAAATTTGTACAATGCCAATGAACAATTATAAACTCGGCCAACACACACATGATATCACAGCCAATATCGTCATTTTATACAACTTTACAAATATTGCACAAGTTCCTGATCTGAAGAAAAAAAAAACAGTTTAACTTAGTAACTTAATCATTGTCAAACTATGCCGTGCTGATACATACACATATATGAAGATACATCAGATAGAATAACAAAATATTATCAATGTACAGCGATGAGAGCACAAGCGGAGTGTAAGATCATTAAAAATTACAACAAAAGAATTGTACCAAGGTGCAAAGATGTGATGTGGAATTAATTACTGTAATAATTAGTTTCTGCACGTAGGATGAGATGTTGGGCATGAAGGAACTCAGCCACATGTGATCTAAACATCTGTCTGTGGCATTTTACGAGGGGATGATGTGAGTGCAGAGAAGCCTGCGCTCTTGTTTAGTCTCTCAGTAAGAACCTAGCAGAACAGCCGTGACCGCCGCAAGAGTCGCTGCCCGGATCTTGTCGACCAGCTGTTTCATAAACAACAGGGAGAGACCATGCTCAACTGCCTCACTTTCACATTCTGCACAAAGTAAGAGTGCGACAGATATGGAAAAACTGGTGTAGGTTGTGGGGCAGGCTCAAACTCGTCAACTCATAGCTTCACTCCATCCTCCGATATTTTCCTTCTGCTCTCGACTTGGTGCAACAGCTGCACAAGTGCTGCTGTGCGCTGACTCCATGCAACAGTGACATAAGTACGTACTACCATCACACAAGATAACATGTCATAAAAAAACAAAAAGTATCTTTAAGTTCTTCAAATTGCTTAAAATTAACATCTTACATGTAGAAAATTATGATAAATAGGTAAAGGTAATATTTCTGTCACTAAGTTATGCACACGCGCTTTAAGCAATTGGGAACTCGGAGATTATAGCAGGTTGCCAACCACCAGGAGGTACGACTCGTGCCCATAATTAGATTAATTTAGAGAATTGGAATTGAACTCATAACTATTGTCATACTGGCATGACGTGGACGCAAATATGGAAAATAAGTGCTTTAAATAAAGAAATTGGGTAGCTTCCATTCTCACAGACTGTACCTACTGCTGATGATGCCTAACGCTCCTTCTAGCTGTACAATGATATAAAAACAATAAAAAAAATCAGAGGCTGCAATGTGAACCATACCTTGGGTACAACAGTTCATAATTCAACCTCTATAAAGACTAATCATTAAAATTAAAATAATAAAAAAATCTATAAAACTTAAATTTAAGTTTATTTTACATAATAAATAATTTTCCTACTATTCAAGTACAGAAAACTAAATGAAGGTACATCAAAGAGGTTTCAAAATTGGGCTGTGCAGGATCTCAAAATTCAGGAAAAGTTTAGAAATCTTGCCAGGCAAAAAAACTTCTAAAGATTTTTAATATATATTTTTTAGGGTTATTTATATTGAGGGTTTTTATCTTCCACTACATTGTAGAGAATACTGTTACAGAAAAAGCCCAATATAATGTGATTTTTCAGACAAAAAACTAACACCTACGATATCAGCTAATTCCATTTTACCAGGAAAAGAACGAGTCAAGACAAAAATAGATTCAAACTCTCAGCACACTAACAAGGTTAAACAGTCAAACACAAGTTTGTAAAACAGCCCACAACGAAGGACATTTCAGGAATAATCTTGATTCTACAGAATAAGTAAGAACTGTTTATTTCAGGCAATTATTTCTCCATCCTGTTCGAATTTCCGCAGCAAATAGTTCTTTCCAGGGGTAAATTTTTACAAACGAAAAATCCATTCCTGCACAGCCCAAATTCAGAATACATATATGTTGGAAAAATACTTTACCCACAAGCAAGACAAACACTATTACGTATGGAAAAGTGGGCTGTCTTCTCCCACCCTCTGTTCTGCATTAACAGGCAGACAGCGCAGAGCTGGCCACCCCTTTGACCCACTGCACGCCGCAACCAGCCGTGCGCGACACTCTCTCAGTCAACCGTACAACAGTTACCTACACATCACAACACTGCAACAAAATATCAAGTCTATAACAACTACAGGTCATGGAAGTGCATCAAGCACACTCACAATGTGAACATACCAACATCGGAAACCAACACGCAGACGGCAAAAGGGCAACACAATTTGTCGATATGAACGAGCTCAAAACACATACAAAACCATTCTTTGGATCAAGACGTGACATTTACAGCAAAACATCAGGAATTAAAAAATATAAAAAGACCATTGTTGTTTGAACTTGCGGCATTTATACTAACCAAATAATTGATGTTTGAAAGTTTATTAAAAAATGTTTTCCTTATCAATTCTCTATATTTCACCCAAAAACCCTTGAACCAAACATTCCAAAAAAAAAAAAAAACTTTTACTATTAACATTATGTTAGTGTGCAGAGCAACTGAGTGAATGCTGTGAATGAAAGAGTGCTCCGTACCCACGTGGCTACACTGCGCGGGTGCGGCTACAAGAAGGAAGAGACGTACAGTCCGATGACGACCAACGCAGCGACGGCAGTCAGCTCGCGCCTCACGTCTGCGTCAAAGAGGCAGCCCGCGGCGTCCTGGCGGCTGCGCAGCAACAACACCAGTGGCACGCACACATGCAGCACGTCCGGGACCATGAAGCACACGTCGCGAATCACCTGGAACACCGGCGGCCACGTCATCACGTGCTTAGGACTACGATGCTTCATACCAGCATCAGGGGGAACGTGGCCTAGACATTCCCAAACACACGTCAACTGAACACATTTCCCGTGACTGCACACAAACAACCAGTGACAAATCTGTTAGTTTAGCGAGAACGAGGGCAATGTGCTAACAAGGGTGGACTGTGCTCTGGGCCAAAGGGACCTGGTTTTGCACCCTGTGAGAGCAAGACTTTTCATTACCTGCTTCCAGGTTGATTACGTTACGTTTAGTCAGTTAAGTCTGCCAACTATTGCCGATCAAGCCCACCTCATGAAGGTTGATTAAAAAAATTATCTTTAAATAAAAAGAAAACATTTTAAACAGCTTAATGAGCTTCCATGCAGTGGTACTGCTGACGTTGTACAGATATACTCCAACCATTCGGCCGGCGTTGCTCACGTATCCCCTCCCAATGTGCGCCCTCGATGGGTAGTATGGGAGTAACTTCCAGTTCTTTTCTTTAAAACATTCCAGAGCTTTTTTTAGATATACAGAACTGCAAGGGATCGCTCCCTACTTGTTGATTGGGCGGGTATTGGAGCTTCGGAGCCGACCAGAGGCCAGGGCCACCGACCCAGCCCCTCCACCGCACTCAGCTGTGTCCTGTAGAGAGAACGGGCGACACGAGGCACTCGGCAGCACCTGGTGCGAGAAGCCGCGGCCCTGCACGACGTTCTCCACGAACTGGTCCCAGCCGGCGGCCAGCACGTGCAGCAGAGCGATGCCCGTGATGCCCAGCGCCTTCCTGGGCGTGACGCGGGTCCGGCTGTCCGCCAGGTCCACCACCAGCGCCGTGGAGCACGCCTCCGTCAGCGAGAAGAACAGCTGGTGGTCCCACTGCGAGTAGAAGTCGTCGTTCCAGTAGTTGAAGTAGGCCCACCACGAGTAGTAGTGCGCGAAGAGCGACGACGCGAAGAGCAGCAGCATGGAGGGGCGGAGGCTGCGAGCGAGCGCCAGCGACACCAGGTGGCGCACGCACTCGTACAGCACCAGCACGCACAGCACAGTCAGCACCCACATCTTCAGGGAGTTGCTGGTGGCGTTGAAGTACACGTGCTTGTAGGAGGCGATGCCCGTCTCGTAGGTGCCTGCGCCACGCAACACACCGCCCGCGGCCCCCGTCAGCAGCGCACCAGGCCTCCCGCGACCACACGTGTTGCACCTCGGCCATTAAGGGGCCTCGTCAGGGGTGTATGTGTGTTAGTGCGACGCTCGCTGGTGTTTCTAGCGCGGTGTCGCCTCTAAGCCCAAGGCTCTTAATTGGAGCGTAGTCTTATCGTCGTCACAGGATAACTGTGAAATTTGAGCGGTGACCGCAACATTATATGGTCGATAAATGAAGATAAAGGTGTAATGCAAGTCCCTTCAGTGCTTTTAATAATCTGTACTGGTTGTTTTACGCCTAAAAATTACTCTGAAAACATGCGTTTTAGCCATTTTAACTCTTCTAGAAATACAGTTTAAAAACATGATCCAAAATTAAAAGTACTTTTCGGGCCTCAGCGAACTCTTAAATGCTTTTCGTAAACATGCCCCACTCGGATATCTTGAGTAGTTTTGAAATTGCGTTGTTTTTCCTGAAGCTCTGCGCACCGTGTGTGTGACCGTAGGCGGAGCCCTTAAGTGACAGTATTATGGTTATCAGTGTGAGCTATTGGCACACCAAGCATTCCTGAAAAGAGAGCAGAGGAAGTTCTGCTCTTACACACGCCATGCCAGCGGACGTAATCCCTTCCGAACACACCTTCGTGCGAGCTGTTACCTTTGAAGACAGTATCCCAGCAGGAGCAGGAGCAATAGTGTCGATCCACGTGCCGAGAGTACTTGTGCCAGAAGTAGTACAGGATGCCTATGTGGACCGGCGGGAACACGGCCGGCACGAAGAATCCGCATATTCTCGACCAAATCTTGGCATCGCCCATCACCGTCTTCAACCTCTGCTTCATCGCTGGCCTGCTTGCAACAAGCGTCAACCAATGGGCCGTCGGCTCATAAAATAAATTTGACTGAAATGGATGAACAGGCAAACAGCAAAGTGCTTGAGGGAGTAGCACTGAAATGATACACTTAATTGTAGTTACAAAACAAATATACTGGAGAAATTCTCACCTTAAATATTTTCTGCCAATTACATGCATAATTGATTTTACACCAAGCTAGTTTATTTTTTTATTGTTTAAATTACTTATCATTTGGTACATTAATCAGTTGCAGTAACATTTACAGCTTTAAATATTTCATATTTATGGTTACCTTCGCTTAAGATTTTCCAGAATGCTTGTAAGTAGACGTACTTCCACTGCTACACTGCTAAAAAATCTGTAAAGTACAAATTATAAACAATGATTAAAATGTTTTTAACGTATAGATTACATCAAGAAAAAAGGCAGTTTTGAGAGCTGGATCACTGCTTGGTTGTTCCAAGGGCTGCAGTGACCAGGCCAGCTCTCAAGGACATCCACAGAGAACACAGTGGTCCTCAGGGGAGCTGCTAAGTGGTTCTCTCTGGTGTCTGGTGGTACCTTATCCCAGCTGTGCATTGCAAGGAAGAGCCGCAGAATATCGGCACACATATTCGCAATGCTGTGCTGCTCTCCTTTTGCAAACTTTTACATTTCACATTTCTTATTTTCACACTCGGTACTCCCATTAAAACTACATTGACACTTGAACATCCGACAAAATCACTAATCCGGTATGACTGTGGTTCTAACCCTGTCAGGTTACAGAACTTTCGCTGTAAATGGAAATATCATAACAAAACAGGCTTAATTTACTTTTCATAAATTCAAAAAAAATAAAATTAAAATTGTATACCCAAATTACAGTGTATCATCCCTTACCAAAACATTAATGAACGGAGATCTGGTTGAAATGTAGTTATGAAATCGAGTTTTATTCATACGTTGAATTAAGTTTTCAATACAAGAAGTAAAGAAATATACAAGAAAAAGTTTGTGTGATGGTACAGGCTAGATCTTCAGGTCGAAAATTACAGATAATGAGATGACAGGTGTCAAAGGATGGCCATTGAGACTCTTCACAGGTAGGCCACAGCTCACACTCCGACATCGTCACTCGCAGTTTAATGAAACATACTGCAAAGAGCATTCACTAGTGGTTGGAAACTTTGCTCACAGATGTTGTCTTGCAGCTGACTATCGCACAGCTGATACACGAAAAATGAGCATGGAAATACTGACAGGTTTAGCCGACATGCACTTAGCTCGTGAGGAGAGTGGTTGCAAAAGACGAGATATGCAGTCTCCTTCCACACAGTTTTCCAGGTCAGAACGTACTTGCGTCATTCAACTCATGTATGCTGTTTAAATTTTATCTGAGACACTTTTTTTTTCCTTGAGATTTATAGTACTCATTTTGAAAGTATTTAGTTTTAGATTAGTCTGGACAGCACAGAAGTTCAGATAAGGTACCATCACTGGGTTTGATGGTTCCGGCTGGGCTGTTGGCAACGGGAACTGCTACAGCCAGTCAGTGATGCAGTTAGGCCCTAGAGAGAGAGGGAGAGAGAGAGAGAGTGTGTGTGTGTTCTACTGAACAGCACGACTAGGTGATGAGTGAGGCCGAGGAGGTTGTGAACTTGCATAGTCTGGAGTAACTGCTCGCTGGACTTCTTTCTTGGCAATCAGGCTTTTCATGGAGGCAGACGTAACTCTCTGAACAGACTACAAGAGGATGATGGGCCATGGTGGGGCCCTAAGTCTTTTTAATTTAATGACAAGTTGGCTAAGTAATGTTACAACATAACAAACTGGATGTCCAATTATTATTTAAGAATATAATTAAAATCTACAAGTTGCAAATTCATTTACCTAAGTCTTTTATGAGTAACATAAATAACAAGAGGTGTGGTGGTTGAATGGTTAGAACAGTCGCCTCCCACTGGGCGATCCGGCAGTATTGAATCTGGACTGCGTGCAAGTGGGGAATGTGGCGGACGTTGCCATGGCCTGGGGGGTTTTCTCAGGGTACTCCCTCACTCTTCAGGCTGGCAGGCCTCGGGTAGGCCTGAGAGTGTCAGCCCCATTCCATCCATGCAGACCCTGCCTCAGACGGGGAACTAAGGTTGTACCGTGAAGAATCAAGTTTATTTAGTTTAAAGATTTGTATTATTCTCTTGAAGATAAAGTCAAGTGTTGATACAATTGTTTAGAAGTTGGACATGGCTAAAACAAGTCAAGTTTTTATTAAGATAATTTTTTTACCAAAATTCAAATAATGTAAATCAATGAGAGAAGAATGAATTGTTAATGTAAAAATAACATAAGTTGTGTAAGTAATAAAAATTTGTCCTGCAGGATGGTAATTTTATTTGAAAAACTTCACTTAGAAACTCAACAATAAACTTCCTGAGAAGATTCCGTTTTCAATTCTAGTTTTGCATTGTGAGTATAATCCCCATTGATGGAGATTTCTACAGTTATTTAGGGAAGTTTTGTTTTGCAGATAAAGTTTAAAAATTTAAAGTCAAAGGTTGGAGTAGAAGAATCCCCAATCCTCCTATTTCTATTTATCACCATCAACATCACATTAACAATAAATAACTCATAACCACAGGCCACTGCATGAAGCCGCATCTATGGCAGTTATCTTATTAAATCAAATGTAGCCAACATAAATATACTTGTCACTGTATTACTGTTTAAATTTTACCTGTATATAATTATATTTATATTAATTTTTTATCTATAGGGTATATTTGTACTTGTAATACTACATTATAAAAATCTGTGTATACGTGTACCTACTTTTATCTTTAGATAAAAGTAAAAATGCTGTTTTTTTTTTTCCTTTCAGTTTCCTGTCTGTTCTTTTGTATATTCAACTTATATTTTGACCGGTCCTATACCACTGTGCGAAAAAATTTGTATAGTCAAATCAACAAAGAAAAAAAGAAAAGAAAAAAAATTAAATAAGGTAACCAACCACCAGCACTCCCGCCTCTACCACCTTCCCCTCCAACATCACCACGAGAGAGTGTCCTTCTCTGTGCTCAGGCACCATTCAGTGTTAACTCGCAAACATTCATTTCCTTAATATTTATATCTTGTATTGAAGAGATAAGGGAGGTAACCTGGGACGGGGGAAGGTTCAGAAAGTGGTCAGGAACGGGAGGAGGGCGCTGCATCTGCTCGGCAGGACACTCAAGGGTACGGGAAGGAAGGTGTATGCTGCGGCGGTGTGGTGTGGTGATCCAGGTGAACAGACTGGAGAAGGTGCAGTGCAGAACAGGGTAATGAATCATGGGTGTGTGGAGAAGGGATGGGCACAAAGGGAAGATGCACAGGCCATCAGAGAAGATCAGGAGCAGAGATGGGAACCGTTGCTGGGGAGGAGGCAGGTGGAAAGGACGGTGATGAAGGGGGAGGGGGGCTGGGGAAAGATGGAGTATATCTTGTTTCTAGGAGGGTGCAGAGGGAGGAGAGACCATGCGTGGAAGATACCGAGGGAGTGATAGAAACAGGCAGAGGAAGGCACTCGTTCCCGGTGGACATGGTGGGAGTGGAATGTGCTGGAGGAAAAGGTGTCGAAGGTGAGAGGTGTGAAGTGACCTACGGAGAAAGCTTTGAGGTGAGGGAGAGTAAAGTGGTGGGGAGGACTCCTTGCCACCGGGTGGCACAAGTGGATATAACCTTACAAAAAGTTACAAATAAAGTTAGAAAACAAAATATTTACTACTTTAGCGTAAATCATAAAATATCTTAACCCTGACAGCAAACAACTTACCATTCATTGTTTTAATTTATAGAAATGTTTTAAACAGTTATAGACAGATATATTAAACAACTAGAAACCCAATTCCTATTAAATGTTCATATAAAATTCAGTTTATAATTGGTGTTCGTTTCCAAAAGTCTCTTGTAAATTAAAGCACTCGCCACTCATTCTGAGATAATAAAACTAAGATTCATTGTCTCCGCATCAGACGCCCTTTCCTTACTATCAACGTTCGGGTTCGTGTAACTTCGGGTTATTTTTTAGGCTGTGAGTTAGGTCATGTCTGTTACATAAATAATAATCTCTCAAAAATCCTTCCATATCTTTTTTCTAAGAGGTTAGTTTTTCACACAGGTGATCGTAATTGAAACGAAATGTTAGTTTGGTTACATAAATAATGTATAAAATCGTTGTTCAAATTGTCGCAAGACTTGTTTTGAATTTTTTTTTTTTTTTTTTTTTTTTACCAGGAGAGGAGGGTAGGTTCTGACATCTAGGTAATCACAAATGAAAATAAAGGTTAGCTGGATCAGATCATAGTCATTTAAAATTATATAGTTAGGAATTGTATTAAAATACTGTACATTATGCCATTGAAATCCCACCAAATGTTTTATTTTGACCGGAAGAACAAGCGAACAACGGGCTTCGGGTATGTTCGGGTCTAGTCGGGGTTATGTGAATCTTATGTTTATGTTTGAAGGGTTTGCATCAAAATGGATCTATATCCATTTTAGATTTATTGTGAAATGATTTGGCAAGCAGGAAAAAAAATCATATATATTAGTTGGAAATGTGTAAAATTCTAGTTATAAAGGAATCACGTACCTACTGTGAGATAGATGTCACGCTTTACATACCATAGTGATTTTTTTTTACACAGGAAACAATAAAAAAATTTATATCTAGATTGCGGTTATATATATATATATATATATATATATATATATATATATATATATATATAGGCCTGGCAACTTCTTATCATTTGCCTCGGCATGTCTCGTCGGCTTAGTGAAGCTTGCAGCGGCCTGCGAACTGTCAGTGGTGGGTATTCCCTTTATTAAAAATAATGTTAAATAGTAATTTCATATAAAAGTTGGTATATTAAAAAAAATTCGCATTAAATGTCGGGTAGAGTTTAGGGTTTTTAAATTCATTTTGAAGCTTTGTAGTTTTTGAATATATAGCAACAACTCGCAACTTTGCCGCAATTGTCAGTTAATGTTTTAATTTAACAAATATACTATTTAAGCGATATTATTTCTCCAATTGTTATGTTAGCGGGGTGGTGTAGTGGTATAATGTATGGGCTGATTATCTGTGATCTCAGGTTTGATTCTCCACTAGGTTTTTTACTGTTACATTTTAATATTCCTCGCAAAAATTAACTATTAATTACAGAAATTAAATATGCGTAAACGGTTAAATTACATAATCAGATGAGATTCTGAATGAAATAAACATTTACGATAATTCTATCAAGTAATTATCACCTTTGCTTTTTATTTATTATCAGATGGTACATTACATTTTTTCATTTTCCAATAAAATAACACGTTTTTAACTGTTTGATTATTTTTAACAGAATTTAAAAAAAATGAAACTGCAATTTAATATAGTGTTAACCTACTACTAGCGCTGTTAGTTCGCATGCCACCGCGAGCTTTATTAAGCTGACGGAGAATGAAGTTGCCAGACCTAATAATATGACCGTGATCTAGGCGGCATGATGTTTATTTTTTGACGCAGAGCCTTCAATTGTTTAATCCTAGTCCCAAATACACTAGTCAAGTAATCACTAATACTTGGTGTATTTGGTGTAGTAAAATTTGGTACAGTGCACCACAAAACAGTCGTGAGTCGTTTTAAATGGCGAAGCACGAGTTGTTATGTAAAATTGGACCTTCTGTCCTGAATTCAGATCTATCCAAACTTTACTCAGAGTCTGAAAGGTTATTAAAATGTGGTGCTGATTATCTTCATCTAGATGTAATGGATGGGCATTTTGTTCCGAACATAACATTTGGTCATCCAGTGGTAAAATGTTTGCGGCCCAAACTTCCGGGTATATTTTTAGAAACGCACATGATGGTCTCGAACCCAGAGCAAGTAAGTATTTAATAGAATCGCTTTGACATACGGGGTCATGCTCATTTCACGATACCGTACTTCATACTGATTGGAAAGGTGAAATAGAATTTGGCCAGTGATAACAAACTTGACTGGAGGAGCATAGGCAAATATAGTATGTAATCATGTAGTTTTGGTAACAGCAAAAGACAAATTAGCGCCCTGAGTTTCGGAGCGCTAGTAGCGGCGGAAGTAATTTTCTTACATCGTGGCTTTTCTGTAAATAAAATCAAATTCCAAAAAAAAAATTTTTTTGATGCAAATGATGTTTCCCTATTTACCCTGGAAACAACATTCGGTAAATATGTATTGTACGGATTAGCGCCAAAAAAAATCGTACAAATATGAAATAACTTTCATTATATGCTCTTTTACGTCCTCTTTTCAAAACCGCCTGCGGAGATTAAAAATTCCAATTACTTTTGGAGATATCGCCGTTCTTATTTTGCAATACAAGCCCTATGTAATCATTCAACAGACGCCATTTTATATTTTGCCGTGTGTGCGTGAATGCCTAAATAACAGAAATTTTCCATTAGGTAAGGTTAGTTACATGATAAACACTCCAAAATAAACGGAAATTAAAAATAATAATTAATTTTACTTGTATAGTTTTAAGTATTTATAATGTAACTGACCTGACCTAACAAAACGGGACAAAGGTAGATTAGGTCAGGTCAGCTACAGTATAAATACTTTGAAACTGAACGGACATTAAAAATAATAAAAATTAATTTTAATGGTTGTTTAGTTTTAAAGTATTTATAATGTAGCTGACCTGACCTAACAAACCGGGAAAAAGGATGAACAGTAGGAACTCACGTAATTTTCTAATTACGTGATGTAGTCGTTCAACTACGTCGCGAAAAAAAAAAAAATCATACTTGTAAACAAGAAACAATGGTCAACGCGGGAAACCTACGATTCACTCATCTTTATGGACATACCCGAATACTCACGTTGGCAAGCCTTCTTTCAACAAACGAGAGGCAAACGCCCGATCGTGCATCTTCTGTTTTTTAATTTTTATTTTTTTTATTGTAAATAAATATGCAACTCATGAAAACTAATGGTCAATTAGGTTATGTTAGCTATATTATAAATACTTCAAAACATTGTGGATGGTTGATTTGGTTAGGATAGCTACATTAAAAATACTGTGAAATCATGTAAACGGTTTCCTAGCGCTGGATAGCTACATATTAAAAAGTTATTTGCTAAGCAACCATAAAATGATTTTAGTTTTTTTAATGTAGCTATACTTACCTAATATAACCAACCATCCACAGTGTTTTAAAGTATTTTTAATTACTTCTTGCTAATTTTAAGAAAAGAAGGCTTGCCAACGTGAGTATTCGGTTATGTCCAGAAGGATGTGTGAATCGTAGGCTTCCCGCTAAACGCCGCATCAGTGCACAACATGAAAATTAAAAAATTCCATATCTCCTAAAGTATTTGGAATTTCTGATCTCCGCCGGATTTAATGAAAAGAGGAAGTTAAAGAGCACAGAATAAAGGTATTTTCGGATTTTTAAAATTTTTTTTAAAAAAAATCGCCAAAAAATGAATATTAAAAAATTCGATATCTCCAAAAGTAATTGGAATTTTTTATCTCCGCAGGCGGTTCTGAAAAGAGGACGTAAGATAGCATATAATGAAAGTTATTTCATATTTGTACGATTTTTTTTGGTGCTAATCCGTACAATACATATTTACCCAACATTCTTAAATTCCTGCTGGTTTACCATTTATCGTTTACAATACAAAGCATGTGCATTGACGCGGCTGCTGCAATTACGCGCTTTAATTGCGTTTTCGATCCTTTGGTTTCCCATATATGAGGTGTACATCTTGTATGTATTTAGATTTTGTGATGCATATGAAGGTGAAATAAAAAATAAAGCGAGTCCCTACTGTGCATCCAAACACAAGTATCAACCCTTGACTGATATTTTTAGCAGTATGGAGGTGCTGAGTGCTGTCTTGTTACGTGTGATAGCACATAACGTGATGTAAAAAAAGAATTATTACATTTGATACGTGTAATGAAAATTCCTTTTTTATGTCAGGTTACGTGCGATATTGTTTTTGGTTTTTAAAGGTTAGTTATTATGTATTTGTCTACTTGATTCATTGTGGAAGGTTGTAGTATCAGTGCCTGCCTTTTTCACTACTCCTAAGATGGTTTTCTTTTTCACTGTTTGAGAGGATTAACTTACTGTTTGAATGGTACCTCCAAGTTTTTAGTGGGCTAATCACTTTGGTACAAATTTGAAGCTTATAAAATAATTAATGCAGGGTTGGTTTGATAGTATGCTCGCTGCCTATTCAATTTGATGATTAGGAATAGCAAATGGTTTACTCCTTGCAATCAATGTGTCTATGACCCTGGAAGCAGAGCAGTATAAATTTGTAATTTACGATTAAAGTTTAACTACATTAGATCTGAGAAGAAAAAATAAATTATTATATTATACTGGTTAAAATAGTTTATTATTCTGGACAAAAACAAATTTGTTCAACACCCTCTTGAATATTTGCCTTTGAGAAACTATTATGATTTGGATGAATGCCTCTAATCAGCTACTTAAGACTTCTTGAATGCACTGAAATCAATTTTTGTGCATTTTTTGAAGTGCAACTTCTTTGCTGAGGGGGCTACAATTTTTAAGCATTCTGAAAATTCCGATTGCATGAGGGGAAATAGTTAGGTACGTGGTGGGGGAACCGGTAGAGTAAGACACAGCAGGAGAGAGGTATAAATGAAGCAGCATACTTGTATGATTGCACACTAATACCAATGTATACTTACACACACACTTATAAACTCACATACTTGCATACTTACACACTCGCATAATTGCATCGTTGCACACTTGCATACTTGCGCAATAGCATAATTTACCGCCCACATACTTGCATGTATTTTTTTTTTTTTTGATTACGACCTTAGCCAAAGTGAATTTTGTTTCCTATACCTAATAACATAATCAAGAAGTTTCACTTCACAATTTTTTTTTTTTTTACTTTGTAGACCTAGAACATAGCTTTCTTGAACAGCTACTCCACCCTTCTTTTTTCTCAGCAACATATAGCTGACAGGTCTAGAACTGCTCTCCACACCTGGCGACTCTTCAAATAAGCGTAGCATTTGAGTCCTATGATGTTTGAAACTTTCAGCGACATTCAAGTGTTCGCAGGGTAACATGACAAGGTTGGTCTGTGAGTGTTTGTCTCTGTGCCCAGTGCTTGTGCGTAGAACGCTCGACAAAAGCTGCCGGTGTGAAGGCCGTGAACTGTACCTCTCCTCCCGTAGTGGATCGAGCCATCGGCAGATGCGGGCGTGGACCAGTACACGTTCCACGTGGAGGCTACGAGCGACGTGGCGAGAGTGTGCAGGAAAGTTAGGGAAAGCGGCATGAAGGTGAGTTGACTTGAGATTGGTCAGTTTCTATACCTTCCTACAGAGCGATAGGTGAAAGTTTTAAATCCACAGTTAAAAGAATCCTTGTAAAACCTGCAATATGCACAATTCACATTTAGAGTTATGGCTACATTAATATTTACAATCTTTTTTTTTTTGAAGTTATGCTTCTTTAGGCACGTTTGAAAAAAAATGATGAAAGTGTATTTGTGCAGTGTGCACACTATGCAACAAAATTTTCACAGGATGAAAAAAAAAGAAGCTATATACAATAAAAATTATTTATGTGCTTTTAAATCTTATACTTCATTGATTGATTTTGCATATCGTGTCACCTTCCTTATCCTTTTTTTATATTACTACCTTTGTAAGTGACTATGATTATCTTAAGCTTAGGTATGTAAATACATCCAAAGATATTACACAACTATTAGTTTAACTAAAGTATATTTTACCAACACAAAACACATACTTACAAATGTACTGATACAATGTATTTTCGTACAATTTTTTAACATTAATTTGTGTTTGTGTGTGCACGTTTGTGTGCTTTTAAATCATGTACTTTAGTAATTGGTATTGAATTCTGGTCCAAATCATTAAAAACATTTATTCATTGTGAATTTTAGTGATAACAAAGTTGATGACCAATATTTCTGAGTGTATGTGTATAATTGTGGTTATGTTCCCGTATGTATAATTGATTTGTATTATAAATTATTACATTATTATTTAATAAATAATTAAAATTTATCTAAATTATTTTACTAAATTAAATAATTAATTTCAATACATGTAAACAAAAAACTTGCTAGTTGTTGTTATGCTGTGTATTAGCTTTCTCTTCGGTGTTATTTCAGTTTTTTTTAATTCACCCTATAATATTGCTTTGTCAATTAAATATAAAGAGAAAATTTTGTCAGTATTTTTATCCTAACAGTGGAACTCTGTCATTAAATTAATGAGGAAGCTTAAAAGTGGTTCTTTCCTCTTCTGTCACTATGGCTGCTAACAAGTCGTGCTGTGGGAGGGTTATGGGTTCGAATGGACACCCCAACATAATGCACATCCACCTCAAGCCTCTGTTAAACAGTGTGATTCCTTATGAGGGCAGGCCATTGGGAGAAACAAAGGGCCAAGGGGCAAGTAGTTCTGTCTGGCCGCTTCCTGTAGTCAATTCTATAACTTTCCACACCCCATATACAGTATATATATGTATAATATTTGTATACTTAAGTACGCACGTTATAAGTAAGTTATACCTACCTGACGTAATAGAAAACTAACTTTTAAAGAAATGAAATAATAAAAGGACTGGAGTTATATATTATTAATACGGCTGGTAAAGTATAAATTCAATAAAATTAAATTTTTTTAATAAATATTCAGTATTAATTATTACCATAAAGTTTATTCACACAATAGCACAAAAATGCAAGTAATATCATGGAATTAAGCAGCATTTTACCAAAACTTAACTCAAATCACAAAAAAAAAAATCTTTTAATGTTAGAAATTTAAGGAATGTTGTTATTTCCTGTCTAAAATTGTACCAAAGTGCATCGATCAGAAAAATTGATTTGATTTGTTTTATTTTGCAATTCTTATTGAATCACTTTGAAACCACAAACGCTCGCCAATTTTTTTTTTTTTCCGTTGTCCTGAATGTATTTGTTTTAGACCAATTTATTACAAATTATTTTATAATAAAAATGCAGCAAATACACTATTTTAGTGAAGTATTATAAAACTGCATTTATATGAATAAAAACAATAACACAGAAATCTTCTGTTTTATAAATCAAACTGGACTAAAAATAAAACCATAACAACTTGTCATCAAGGCGATGTTAATGTATGTAATCAACATCAAGCACAGTTCATGCGCAAGTGTACAAGTGTGCAGTTACTGTTGTAGGTGGGCATTGCTTTGAAACCAGGGACGGACGTAACCGCGGTGTCGGGTTACGTGGACCTGGCGGACATGGTGCTGGTGATGACGGTGGAGCCGGGGTTCGGAGGCCAGAAGTTCATGGCCGACATGATGGGGAAGGTGCGGTGGCTGCGTCGCCACCACCCGGGGCTGGACATCGAGGTGGACGGGGGCGTGGGGCTCGCCACCATCGACGCGTGCGCCGAGGTGGGTGTCGCGCCTGCCGACGTGCGTGCCCTCGCCGTGTGACTAAGGCATAGTCGAGTAAACATTGAATTGAGCAATACTGAAGTCCATGCCAGATATTATTACATGTTGAATTAAAACACAATTTATTATTATTATTTTTTAGGGTAAAACTTTGTTAAATTATACGTAATTGTATTTAACAAGTTCTTGAAACTTTGGTGTCATTTGTCCTATTTGTCTCAGAGATAAAAAATGGCAGTTTGCTACATACATAAAAAACCAAGCTTTCAAGGGCTGTCAAAACAAAATGGCAGGACCTGTGTTAATGTCGAAGCTTTGAGCATAACCACCGTCCTTCCTCTTCCCCTCTGAGGAGATAGCTTAACCGAAGTGGTATGTTTTGATTTTTTTTTGAAGAGGACTTTGAATATTTTTTTGACATATGTACCTTATTAAAGTTATCAATTATTTTGTCAACTTCCTCCTCTTTCCACCTTTGGGGTATGAATTGCATTACTAATAATTTTATATTATTTGTTACAGTTAAAAAAAGTCAAATATTTTTATACTGCCATTCTTTACTGCAGGGGATGGTAAAAAAACAGTGCTGATTGAGATTCTGCTTTGCCAAGTTGCACATGGTATAATATGTTATTGTGAGTAATGTAACATATAACAACTACCTGCTTCTTGTGGATACATTCTTTGAGTTGTCCTCTTTGGCATCCTTGCTCTTGCCATTCTCCGATTGTAACTTTCTCTGTTGCTTGATGCATTGAAGTTCTCTGCTCCAGACTCTAGGAAAGTGTGTGTGTGTTCTCGCAGGCTGGGGCCAACATGATAGTGTCGGGGACGGCGGTGATCGGGGCAGAGGACCCCAGCAAGGTCATAGCGACCATGAGAAGAGTTGTCGAGGGCCACATCACCCGAGGTGACGGGGACAGGTAGCAGAGCATCTGCGTGTGCAGAACCGTTTTGCCACGATAACAAGACATTGCATTTTGGTGCATTTATGGGTTATTTTAACATTTCATACTTATTTTTTTTTATTAAAGTGTTATTGGTGTAATGAATTTCGAGAGGTGTAGTGCATTTATTCAACTTTGTTTTATCTTAGTATGAATCTAGTGACTAATGCAGAACTTCCTTCAACATACTGACGTAAATTTGCAGGAAGTTTTTGTACTTGTTATTAGTGCAAATGTAGTTAAATATCAGTGGTCAAAATGTTATGTGGCTCTGGAAGTAAATGATAATCATGGTTATATCTGTTATATCTGGTATTATCCAATGAAGTAAAGCATTGTTACAGTTAGCAGAGTACTGGTGGTTGCTCGTGTAAAGCCCTTTAGTTTCCTAACACCAACTGCTCCGCAGACCCCGTGCTGAGGTGCGCCGGACTTGACTATGTGCTCTCTCCTTGCTTTGCCCGAACACACGCCACAGAGTGCCTTGATCCGAGCGTGCAGTTGGAGAAGAGCCTGCGCCCCGGACAAGGCACCATTGCCAGCACCGTGCTGGGGGCAGGTGCACTCTCGACACACTTTGCCCTAACACCGTTGCCACCTGCAGCAGTGCGACCATGTTGCCTCACAGACAGAACCTATAGACAATAACCACTCCGTGTACAGTCTCTGTAATACAGAACACAAATTTTTTTCGACAAGTGATGGACCTTCCCAAAAATTAAAAGGAGTTGTACCGAGTTTCTGTCCGAAAATTAATTACTAGGCCAGTGTGGTTCCCCGGTACTTTGGTTCCGGTTTTTTTTTTTTTGTATATTTCTGTTATCCCGCCTAACATTTGACATGCAATTAAGGTAAACATTTTTACAATGTGACCAACGTTTCAAAATTAAATAACACACAAAAATTGTATGTCATAGAGTACAGTCTATAATAAATTTTTGGTGCGATAGGAACCTAAAGACACCATCTTAGTTCCAAGAAATATTAGGCCATACATGATGTCTTCAGTAAAGCTTAGTACAGTAAACTCTCGATTATCCGTGTTAATTGGGACCTTCCGATGCCCGGATAATTGAATGCCCATAAAAAAACCCGGATAATCCGTTTCACCACTTAAAAATTGTGTATTTACTGGCAAAAGAGGGTCTCTTCAGTAGAATTATGAGTACAAGCAAAGGCTTTGTATACCGCGTCCCAGCTTATTGGACCGTAAACAATACTGGCACTGTGTTGCCGCCACCCTTCTCCTGTCCCCTTTATTGCTTCGGGAGGGAGAGCGGCGGCAGTCCCAACTCAGCATCTCCCTCCACCCTTGACCTAAACCAAACATACAAAGCATTGTCAACATCTGCGTGGGTAGATGTTTTCATGCTTTTATGTTTAGAAGGCCCTGCCACACTGTCTGATCTACTAGCAAACTGCAAAAGTTTTTCTTCACTTTTATTAATGTCTCGCACGGTTTGGATTCCAATTTCATATTCCTGTGCTAATTTTGCGGCAGTTTCTCCTTTTTTTTAACCTGTCCACAACTTTTAACTTCTCTGCTATTGTCAGCACTTTACGTTTCCTTTTACCAGACATCATTACAAAAACAAATGTTCCTGGGAGAACTGATGTTAATAACTGCGTGAAAAATGCCTCTTCCAGCCGTAAGGAGTGTGGAAAAGTAAAAGAGGTAGAGGGACCTTTTTTTTTTTTAGCGTGACGGGGCGCTGTGAAAATAAAATTTAAAAGGGTGGGTGGGGGAGGGAGTTGAGCCGGAAGCAGCAGTCACGGCATTCCTTTTTGGTTTAAAGTGTGACAAATTGACGAGTGAAGGTGGCGGGGGAACGAGGGTCTGAAGGGTCAGGTAAAAGGCTTTCTGACACAGCAGTAAAAAAAAAAAAAAAAAAAAAAAAAAAGCGCGGCGTAGCCACACCCGGTCTTTTTTTTTTTACAACTTCATAAAAAAATCAAGCACGGATAACCCGAAAACCGGATAATCCAGGCCCGGATAATCGAGAGTTTACTGTATATTTAAATGGAATTCCTAAAGGTCATAGTGACCGGCTGCTTCAAAAGTTTTCACATGTGATCTCTGCTTAAAGCAAAGATGAAATTTCAAATAACAGCAAAATAAACTGTTACTGCACAAACAGCATTGAAACGATATGGCATCTTTCATGTATTAGCTGGTTGGTACATTAGGTTTGATGGTGTTCGACACAGTGTGGTTGTGCACAAAGGCTGTCTCCAAGATTATACTTAGTGGTATTTGGACCACTCGGGTACCGACTTAGTTCTCCCAGGACAAAGATACCGTATTTACTCGCAGAAAGGATGCACCAATAATTTTGGGCATAAAAGTCTAACATTTTCCATAAAGATTGCCCTTGAACAAGGGTAGCACCTGGACATAAGTGAAGTGTTTGTGTTCCGCATCTCAACTTATTGGGCGTAAGAAATACAGCACTAGTGTGACCCTCTGTCCTTTGTCCTGCACCCACATCCCCCTTCCCCTCACATAAACGACCCCTTCGATTCCCTACCGCACTTAACAAAAATAAAGGAAAAGACTGCAATTTTTATAACCCATGTTTCTTTTCCATCTATTGTATTTTATTTTTTACCCATCGCTTTGCCACGGGGAGAGAAGAGGTAGCAGGCTACTCTTCTGTCAGTTTCTTCTATGAAAATCAGCACGTACCAGCTAACTTGTGCGGGGCAGGAGGAATATAAAAGCCGCACTTCAAAACACAAACAATGTCTGCACTTATATCACAGAATGTTCAGTTGAAAGCGTGAGAAATCTCACACCAAAATACCAAAATAATGTTTGGGCAAAGTTACGTCATAAACATGTTAATTGTGTAAGTGCCAGTTCACAGGACATTACGATGATGAGAGGGAGGGAGAACGATCAACACTGCCACACGTGCTCTCTCTCTGGTTGATTTTTTTTATTTTTCCTTCCTTGCCACGCCTGCGCAAGGCAGCCGTCACGTCACTTGCTGTCACCAACCCAGCGAACGACAGATGCTATAATAACTGCTGCTCACTTAGCTTCGCACCTCTACCAAAATATTTTAGCTGAACAAATTATACTTACTTGTGGAGTTATATTTATTAAAAACCAACATAGGCTATTTATTTACTGACTTATTCAACCACACATTCAAGGTTAATAATAAAAAAAAATATATATATTTTTTTTTTTAACCAAAAATGAATAAACTTTAATTTGGATCACACTACATTTTTTAAAAATAAAAATTTTAAATTTGTGATTCTTACAACAATTAAATCGTTTTGTATTTTGTTTAATACCAGCCTGATGATGATGCACCAGATGCAATAAAAATGCACAAGTAAGTCTTAATGCTCAGTTTTTTGCAGTATGTTTGAAGTTGTCCCTCTGCTCGCAGAGAGAGAACTTGGGTCTGAGGACGGCGAGGCTTACGAGGACAGCCTCCTCGGTGCGTATGGTCCGGGAGCCCTGGCCGGGACACGTGTTGAGGTAGTGGTCGAACAGCAGCGCCGGGTCGTCCACGGTCAGCTTGTCGTCGCTCTCCAAGGCCGCCTCCAGCCCCTGCAGGCCCCCGAACACGACCAGGGCGTGCCGGTGCTGCGACAAGCTCCCCTCGGCCAGTCCGTGCACGCTCACGCCCCGGTCCGAGGTGCCCAACGTCACGTCGTAGCCCCCGGGGTAGGGCGCCCGGCAGAACACGTCGCTCAGCGCCTGCGCGATGCGCACCGTGTAGCCCCAGTACACGCCCGTGGCCGCGCGCGGCTCCGAGGGTGCCACCACCTCCCCACGCAGCTTCTTGGAGCTCTTGTCGGGCAGGAGCTTCACCGTCACTCGCAGACCGGGGGCGAGTTCCTTCTTGACCGACACTTCTTTGAGCAGCCCCACGTTCACGTAGCTGTGGCCGGCTTTGCCTGCGTGGTTGGTGACTATGCCCTCCCTGGAACAGCACAGCTCATTTTACATTCAACTATGTTCTTACTTACTTTGTAACATATCACATTTAAGAATACAATTTTCTTTAGAACACACAGCATACATAGGCATATACACTTGAAAGCTTTACGGACAAATATTAGAGATGGAAGAGTTTGCTAGCAAGTCTAGCTGAGTTCAGTAATAATACCATTGAGTCAACACTTCACAATTTTTTAGGTGAGTTCTTGAAAACTGAGCCAAGCTCTAATAATTACAGAAATTTTAGAGATTAATTTTATGTTCAATAAGTGAATCATTAGTTTCAAGTCTATAAAAACCAGCACACATATTAATGCAAGGCTGGAGGAATATAAAAGGTGCACTTAATAAACACCAGCGATGGCGGCAGTTTTGTCACCGTTATGTTCAGTTGAAAGTGTGGGAAATCTCATTTAAAAGCATTATGATCGGGCAAAGAATCGTTAACAGGACCACTGGAAGAAACTAAAGTTAGTGCAAAACAAAAAAAAAAAAAAAACTAAGTAAAGCAAAACATTTTCATGTAAGGAGAGTAAATCAAACATTAGATAATGGGCAGGTCCACTCTTTAGGCACATGTATCATTTTTGGATACTAAGAATAAAATAACATTGAGCACTCTTACATCTAAAATACACATTACACACCCTGGAAGACACTTTTTACAATACCCGAGAGTATTCTTTAACTTTGAATTAAACCTTTGACAACATGGATCGCGCGTATGGTCTTGAAGAATTTCTTGAGTCATTTTTGAACTGCTAAAGGTGAATCCTTCAAACAGGGTCAGCTGGTGCCGTAGTTTTCTGGGAGCTTGCGGGGGAAAAAAACGCAGTTTTCTTACAATGAAAAGATGGTTTCTAGTCTTGAGAAATCACCATAGCATCTCTTGAACAGCTTAGCGCTATCCAAATAACCATAGTCCAGGTTTAGTTGACTACATTTCTTGTTATTACGACACAGTCTGGGTAAATCATACATAGGTTTTTATTATTATTATTTTAATTTCTTGTGATAATATCACTGAATGTCTCGTACTATGCACTCGAAAACCAAATTCTTCTTTACTTCTGATTGCTGCTCGGTTGTGTAAGTATACAGACTTAACAGTCTGTTCTAACAGTAAAGATCCAGACGATAATTGGAAACAAAAAATACTTTACTTGGCAGTACAATATAAAGAATATTATCAGTTTAATTTTCACTTTCCTAGGAATACTGTCAGTCCAAGTCTTTCTGAACTGATACGACGAATCAATCACTTACACAGAACGACAATCACATATTCACGACCAGCTAGTTCTGTTCATCAAAACTTCTAAACAAAAAAAGTTTGTAAGCAAAAACTTTTCTAGTGTTCTTACAGCAATTGTTTTACAAAAAGTTTTAAAATAATAATAATTCTAAAACTGTTTAACTAAGATTAACAACAGTTTGAGATTAATAATAAACATTTATAAGTCCATAGAATAAGTTGACTCACTCTTTGCTCATTGTGTATTGGATACAAAGAAAAACATAAATTAATTTGTAATGATTTATATATGTATCCAAGGTACTAATGAATATCACAATAGAAACCAGTTCAAGTCCGTTGGTCAATTGAAAATCATTTCATATTTAGGATCCCACTGCGCATCACTTTGATAAGAATCTTTCACTTCACGACATCCAGCTGCACAATAATTGTATAAAATCAATATTCAAGCCAATTGTATAAATAATAATTCTTTGTTTAATTAGTACTATCAACAATATTTCTGCTTTCAATTATTGAAGACGCGCTTATCACACCTGATTTAAGATGATAGTCGAAAGCACACTCAAAATATTCTAAAATGGAACAAACTAAAAGTTTATTCTACAAATGTTTGAATGGTTAGCTATATTAAAATCACATAAAATGGTAACAGGTGAGGTTAAAATAGCTACCTTATAAATTCATTTGTCACAATATTCTTAATGGAGGCATCTCATACCTAACCTGTGTTCCCACAATTTTACACTATGTATTTTTTATGTACCTTACAAAACCACTCACTGAAATGGTAAACTACTGATAAACTAATTAATATATCAAAACATCCTCTTAGAGGACTTGAAAACATGTCACGAAATTAAAAAAAAAATATATTTTTGATTTTATAATTGCTTTTCTTCAGATATTTTTTTCCTTTTTATGGAACTTCAAGTTTTTGTTGGGTGCAGGATATTGTTATGTACTAAATGAAAACATCAAGCATCATATACAACAGGATCAAAATGTACAGGCTCATGCCATCAGGATCATGGGATAAACTTGGATACGTGATACGGAACTCTTACCTAAGATAACGTGGGTGTTTGCAAAAAAATGGTAATTGATTTTATGCTCATTGCACATGTCAAATATATGAGTTATAAAAAAAGATCAAATCTCGTCCTGTTGAGCATGGAAAAAAAACTCAACTTTCGAGTTGAGTCTACTCTAGTCTTAGTTACTCACTCGACTTGGCTCAAGGTTTTTATTCTCGGCCCATCCCTAACAAGCATATACATGTGTGAGAGCATTGGTCATATACTGGTCAAGCTACACCCTTGTGTTCATACTTTTGAGGGATAGGCTTGAATAACTATATAATTAATATGTACTAGTGATGGGATTTTCGATACCTCGATACCTTCGATACTTGACGGTATTGCAAAGTATCGAGTATCGAAACTGTAAGTTCGATACCGGAATGCTAGTTCATTTGTATTGAATTAAGTTTTAAGTCACCATTGTACAAAATACAACTACAGTAGGACCTCGATGATACGTTCCCGTTTCATACATTTTCCGTGTCATACGCCGATTAATTTTGGTCCCGCAGAAAGTACTATATTTACAATGGTTTACTTTCCCGGTACATACACATAAAATCATTAATTTCCCTTTTCACACGTTTTTACGAAGCGGAAAAGTCCTAAAATTCACAAAAATTTTTTTGTTATATTCCTCCTGATAAACTACGTTTTAATTCTTACGATAGGATTGTTTTGTATTTTACGTTTCTCAAGTTAAGATTTTATTGAAAATTGTTCTGTTGCATAAAGTTGTTTGTAAAATGAAACAGGCAAAAATTTCTGATTTTCTTTTTATAATAGCCTAATTTTTTTATTTCTAATTTAGGCTTGGTGACTTTTCCCCCCTCCAAGAAAGGACTTCATAACATTTTGTAAGGCCACTGTTTCTAACGTCAGCTTTTCTTGATTATGGACTGATTTTACATTTCTGGTGGTTTTATTATATGTATATATAATGATGAATTCATATCTCTCATTAATATAATGCAATTATTTACACATATATTTAAGTTTAATCTGACATAGTGCTGGTATGCTAGATTGAATTTATATAGTTTAAAACTAATTTATGTTATTTGTAATAATTGTTACTTAATGGGAAAATATTTTTCCCTGGAGTATCGAAAGTATCGAACTGAAAAAAACAATACAGAATCGAGTATCGAAAGTGTGGTATCGTCCCACCTCTAATATGTACACATTTGATATGGTATCTCAAATGTTAAATTAAAAGTATTAAAATTTATGGATGACTCTAATTGGTTTTGTTTACCATAAAAGTTGGGGGGGGGGGGGGGGGGGAAGTGAGGAGAGAGAGAGATTAAATCATGATTACATTCAGTTAAAATTTACAAATAAATTTTTGTTGTGGTAAGCCTGAGCTACCTCTTTGCAGTAAAGTTTCAAATGAGTCTGGCACTGAAGTGAATCACTCAACAGTATCTTCATCACAAAAATATAATATAATAGTTGCGAGAAATTTTAAAAGTTTTTTCTACGAGGCACTCGGACAAGACAGCCGATGTTGGAATTTTTTGTTAGAGGCCACGTCTTCTGCAACATTGAATCATATTCAGAATTTTTTTTATGATGTCGGAATGTAATACTGAAAAAAAAAAAAAAAAAATGTGAAGTCTGGAGTGCTTTCAACAACCGCAAGTGAAACTATAGAAGCTAACCACGTGAGATGTGCTCAATTGGTACCGTAAAACAGGGTGAATAGAGACGGTCCATTTAGAGATTCAGAAAAATCTAAATCTTCAATGAAAAATAATTCTTAACAATGTTGGCAAATTACTTTAAAAATATAAGAATTAAAAATTGATGTTTTTTTTTTTACAGAAATACCTTCTTAGCAGACTGTTTCTATTCACCCCGCTGTTTCTATCCACCCCGTTTTACGGTACCACGACACCGCCATGTGCCGAGGCGAGTACGCGGCGAGCACGCGGTGTACCTGTAGGCGAAGTCGTCGGCCTGTCGCAGGTGGTGGGGCGCGTCCAGAGGGTTGAGGAGCCCCGCGTACTCCAGGTCCTTGTGCACGGGGAAGAAGCTCCTCCTGAGGTACTGCGGGCACTCGAGGTACTGCAGCACCCGCGCCAGCTGCGCGCAGCACCGTCTCACGGTCCGCACGCCGTACACCTGCTCGTCCACCCCCACCCTCCGGCCGGCGTCCGTGTCGGGCAGGTCGTCGTACACGATCACCTGCACGCCGTTCCACCTTTCAATACACACACACCGTATAGGAGTCGCCAGCCCAGGTTAAAATTTATAACACAGTTTTGAGGTGGTTGGTTAGTTCACCGCCGCAATCGCCACCGTCTCTAGGGCATCGACTTGCAGTGGTCCCTGGCGGACGAGTGTCGAACTCTTCAAACACCCCTTCCCCCTCCCGTTGAACGACCTTAAACTGTAGCTTTGAATATATATACTGTATAGAAGTCGCCAGCCCAGGTTAAAATTTCTAACACGGTTTTGAGGTAGTTGGTTAATTCGCCGCCGCAATCGCCACCGTCTCTAGGGCATCGACTTGTGGTGGTCCCTAGCGGACAAGTGTCGAACTCTTCAAACACCCCTTCCCCCTCCCGTTGAACGACCTTAAACTGTAGCTTTGAATATATATACTGTATAGAAGTCGCCAGCCCAGGTTAAAATTTCTAACACGGTTTTGAGGTAGTTGGTTAATTCGCCGCCGCAATCGCCACCATCTCTAGGGCATCGACTTGTGGTGGTCCCTAGCGGACAAGTGTCGAACTCTTCAAACACCCCTTCCCCCTCCCGTTGAACGACCTTAAACTGTAGCTTTGAATATATATACTGTATAGAAGTCGCCAGCCCAGGTTAAAATTTCTAACACGGTTTTGAGGTAGTTGGTTAATTCGCCTCCGCAATCGCCACCGTCTCTAGGGCATCGACTTGTGGCGGTCCCTGGCGGACAAGTGTCGGAATGTCGGAACTCTTCAAACACCCCTTCCCCCTCGTGTTGAACGACCTTGTGCTGCAGTGAATGATGGGTGGGGGGTATGCGAGGGAATGACAGCGGGCGACAGTGCTATGCTCTTAACGTGTAAATAACAACCTAAGAAGATACAGGGCGTTACAGCAGCGCCCTGCAGCGGTGAAGTTCCCAAGCTGCTGCTCATACGCTCCTGAAAAACGTAGAGTAAATCCTATCCACTCGTGACTTCTATACAGTATATATATATATTCAAAGGTTTCACTTTCAGGACAATTACATATTTAGTTGTCCCCTTTTATTTATTTATTTTATGAATTCTGTTTTCTAAAAAGACAATAAGTATGACAGTCAAAGGTTTTATGATACTTATTTAGCAAAATTTCATTTTGTCTTGTAAATGCTGCCATTTTACAATAAAATGATTTTTAATAAGCTACTTGGAACAATATAAATAAGTAAATCTGCAAACATCTTTTTGTTTCAAAAAAAAGTACAAATGTAATAATGTAAAAATTATTTATATTTCTCCTCATATATATATAACATATAAATTTAGTACTAAACTTCACAATAATAACATTAATTCCCTGAAATTAATATATTAAAAAAATATATATTTTTTTATTTGGGTTAAGTTTTGATTAAAAATGTTGGTTTTGGTGCTGTGGAGTATCAACTCTCATTTTGTTGTATGTTACACTGACATGCTCATGCTTATGGCAATAAACCGTATAATCCTGTTCGTAGTCATAAGAAACCCAATCACTGTTCAGGAACCAACAATCTGCAATGAATGAGGGCACATTTATGACACTAATGTTATCAACTTTTTAGCTACGTAGCTGAATATTCTTCCATTGTTCATGATAAAAAGGTACTGGAAAATGTTTGTGTAGCCTAGTTCTTTTTAAATAAAATAAAATAAAAAAAAACCAAGTAGGCACTTTATTTTAAGCTATTAATGATATAATTTGTATGAAATGACAAGATTAATTCCTAACATGAATTAGAAAGAAAAATAATCACTTTCTAATTGGTAAAAAATACCAGGTGAAACTCAAAATTGTTTGTTCCGTAATTTACAAAGTACTACTGAGTGTGGTATGTACTATAAGTAGTAATGCTGCACTATAAGAGCGTAAAAGAAAGCGGTGGACACTGGCGAGTTACCTCGTCCACTTCGAAGATGCACGCGGCCCTAGCGATCTGCCCGGCGAGGTACGTGCGCAGTTCGGCGGACTGGGCGTTCTCCAGGATCGATCCCGGCACTGCGATGCTGAGGGTGCGTGTCTCCGAGGTCGTCGCAGAGCTGCCCCCGTCCTCCTCTGCTTCTCTCTCCCCCTCCGCCTTCGCCCTCTTGGCGAGCCTCTCTTGCTTCAGTCTCTTCTTCTCTTCCTTCCGCTTCTTCAGCTTCACGTACTCGTCTCTCGTCATCCGACCAACGCCCGGCTTCATGCTGGTTGTTAACACACTAAATACAGTAACCCTATATTATAAACCTTCGTTTGAACATTTTTCAAGTGAAAACTTCTTTAGCCGCATTGAGCAATTTTTGGTAGGGGCAAAACTTATGGTTTCGCGTCACCCACACTAATGACGTGTTGTGGCCTGTGTACATGTATACGCATATATACACTAATACATTGTATATACTCGACTGTATCATGTGCGTGTTGGACTCTTTTTTTGGATGGGTAAAAGTGAGTTTGCATCACCGACATGCTGTAGTAGCAGTAAGTGAAGTTAATTTGACCACGTGAATACATGACCTAGGTCGGACATCACTGGCAAGTCATAGCTAAGTAATGAATTTTTACGTAATTTTTACATACCACTGACATCTGTTGTGACTAAAAAATGATGTAAGGATAAATGATATCATGCTGACATTGTACTAATACCAAAATCATTTCTTACGTACATTTGATGTATAAATGATGTCATATTACACATTTAAAAACAAAGTTTTAAGTTTTCACTTCTGTTGAAAGTCCCCATGACTGGCTAGTTTTTTTTTTTGTTTTATATTTTATACAGGAATTGAAAGGAACCATAAAACAGGGTTAAAGGATGCACCGGAGTGAATAGAAACAGTCTACTCAAAATATCTTTATGAATAAAATAATTAATTTAAAATTTTTATATTTAGCAAGTTATTTCCCAACATTATTAATTGTGAATTTTATTGAAGAATTGGGTTTTTATAATTCTCTGAACATACAGTTTCTTTTCGCCCCTTTTACGGTAAAATAAATCCTGAAATTTGTAGTCAATTTGATGCCATGTTGGACACATATTTAGAAGTAGGAAAATGATGAGTGAAAATAAAGAAGGAATACACGTGCCTAGCAAGAACAGTGGCGTGGAATAACTAACGAGGTGAGAGTGTTTGTAAAGAATGAAGGGCATTTCAGCAGCTGAAAGGATTTCTTGCTACCAAACACAAGCTCAACTGCTGGTGTCAATTAGTCACTTTATTATAAAACACTGGTTAAATTAGTATTTTTGACAAAGAATTATGTATTCAGATATGTCACCTAACATTAACAAACGAGGATTACTAAACAAGAATCCTGTATTTAATTTTCCAAAAAAAGTAGCTAAATGTTTACAAAGTTATTAATGTGTTTTCTAATCATTTTTTAAAAGAGCATTTCATCAACTGGTGGTTTCCCATCGCAAAATTTTGATACTGAGAAAAAATGTGAAAATGGTATTTTAGAGTTAACATTTAGTGTAAAATTACTGTAAATTCAATTGACTATTATGCTTGCAATTGGATTTTTACCTGGTGGCAAGGAGTCCTCCCTTTTCACTCACTCTCCCCCCCCCCCCCCTTAGCATTTTAATCAGATCCTCTGCAATTTTCACCCCCAACCATCTCTTCATCCAACCCATTCCATTCCCTTCCTGTCCTGCCAAGAAAAGCGTTCCTACCCCTTTCCGTTCGCCTCCAGTCCCTCTGGAGCTTCCATCCCTGATCTCTCTGCCCTTTGTACCCACCTCTGTGTATCATAGTCCCCAGCTGCTCTCAGCCCCCCTCTCCATTTATCGACACAGTCTGACTAACCTTTCCACCCTTCTCCTCCCTTGTAATGCTTCCTACCATAACGCCTTAATCATTTGTCGGACTATGCATTTCCCCCTCTTTCCCTTCCCTTTTCCACCACATACCCTTCACCCACCTCGCTGCTCTACGCTGCACCTTCTCCAGCTATAGGTAAGGGTCCCAAATCACAGCTCCATACTCCAACACTGGCCTGACCAACGTGGAGTATGCCTTCTCCCTAACCCTCCTGCCTGCCCCCTGCAGGGTCCTGCCAAGCAGCCCCAGCACCTTCCTACCCTTACCACCCGTTGAACCTGTTTTGTCCTTCCCATGTTGTACTTATACTCTTCGGCCTCCTTTATCTCCTACCCCTTCGACATATACACTTTCGTAGTTATCTTCCTCATCCTCGTGAACCTAACCACCTTCGTCTTTTCAACATGACTTAAGTTTGTGTTGTGTGTTAATACATTACCCTCATTGTATTGTCGCCGCCCTACTGTTTCCTTGATTCTAAATTTATTTATTTATTTATTTATTTATTTCAAAATTCGTTCAACAGATTCTTAAAAGAATATAGAACATGTCAATAAAGTCAACAAAAATGAACAATACAAACAATCAAATTAATTAAATCATAATATCACATCAAATTAGTACTAATTAAAACAAAAATATAAATACATCAATATGCAAACAAATCATCATAAGTTATTCTAAACATTATTATAATATTCATTTAATGTATAAAATGAATTTTCTAATAAATAGTTTTTGAGTAGAACTTTAAATAGTCTTGGGTTGCAATGGGAGATTGCTTTTAATTTATGAGGGAGTGCATTGAAAAGTTTTATGCCAGAGTACAGTGCACCTTTTTGATACCTTGATGTATTATTACTTGGCACATGCAAGTCGGATTTATTTCTGGTGTCATAAGTGTGTATTGCACTGTTATTATCAAAACTATCATTATTTTTAACTACAAAATTAATTAATGAGTATATATACTGACACATCATAGTAAGTATCCTTAGATTCTTAAACAATGGTCTACAAGAATCATAGTGATTAACATTAGACATTATTCTAATAATTTTTTTTTGTAGTAAAAAAAACATCATTAGCATAGGGTGATGATGCCCAAAAAATGATCCCATATGACATTACAGAATGAAAAAACGAAAAATATATTTGTTTTAAATAAAAAAACAGATACAGTTGCTGATAACGTTAATGTATCTGGAAATTGTGTTTCTTCTTGGAAATATACCAAATGATTTAAATACTTTAAGCGGTATAGTAATATAGAATTTAGCTCGCCTGTTTTCTTGGATGGAAAGGACGACTACTAATTAAATAAAAAACTAGTCACTATAATTCTCAAGTTCCATTCGTAACCCACCTTTTTACATTTACACAAAAATTACAGTTGCCAAACAAACCCACGTGCTGTTTTCTCTATGGTTTACAGATTGGTGGTGCTAAGGTTAATTCTACTACAGGTTAGGAAGAAAACGGGTTTTCTTATGGGCGAGTTTGGCACAGGGAAAAATTCTGCCGCTAGGTGCGCTGGCGTAGCGAAAGGGTAACATTTTACACACTGCCATGAGGGTGAACGTGAGAAAACCGCATTGAAGTCAAATAAAATAGTCTGTATGGTATTTAGTTATGTGCTTTTTGTTTGCAAGAATTATATTGAACAAGTCTTCCGTTAAGAACGTGTAAATTTCACAACTTTGTGCCTTTTGGGTACGTAAATAAAAGCTATACTGCGTTTATGTTTCGCCGCGAGCAATCTGCATATGAAGGTAAGCAAATATTTGAGGTAAGTTATGTCTGGATGAAAAAAGATGTGCTTGTTTGTGTTTTTATCGGTTTGATATCACAGTATCTATACTATTTAGTTTGTGAACGTTGTTGATTCTCGGATTAATGGAAATTAGGCGAATAATAACTAAAGTGAAGTTGAGGTCATGACCTCACTTTACCTTACTTCAGTTTACCTGCAGGTAAGCTTTGTACTTCAATTACAGATTTACTTGTTAATATAGCAAGCATAACATAAACAACCTTTCACTTAGTTATTATTCGACTGATTTCTCGGGATATGCGACAGTCTTTCCAAGCTTAACGTAATTTTGATTCATGCCACTAATACAATTTACATACCATATTCCATTATCAGTTACAGCAAGTCCGAATTTAAAATTTACGGACACAAAACGTTGGTGATTTACTATGATATTTAAGAGAAAAATAATTGTTTTTTCAACTTTTCATCGCTTCACTGTGAAATTTGGTTTTCAAAACTATGAGTGTAGTGAGCTTGTATGGTGCACCCATCTACTTGCAGCATTTGTGCTTGTTTAGAAATTTGAAATAGGGATAAAATGTGGTAGGTAAATGGTTGTTCCTTTTGTGCTTAATCTTCAAGCACTATGTGAAGCAGGATGGAAAATATATTCAATTAAAAAAATTAAATAATTAGATCAATGCCATTGGATGTGTAGTTTAAAGGGGCGGTTCTTAACTAAACGATTTTACTATATATTTTTTTTGGTAATGTAACCAACCTAACCAACTGTCCACACCCACTATTTAAGTATTTTAAACGCAGCTTACTAAATATAACCTAACCAACCATTTTCACAGTATCAAAATTCTTGACATATTTTTTAAAAATTATGTTATTGTAGTATACTGTTTTAACATGTAGAAACGTTAGGTTAGCTACATTAAAATTACTGTGAAATGGAGTGAATGATTGGTTAGGTTAGTTTTATGTGTATGTTGCAGAACTATTAGTTATTAAAATGGAAACGGGACAAACAAAATAATTCAAATTTTCAACCACATGGTTGCCTTCATAAGAGTGGAGAATACACCATGTAGATATGTGTAAAGGTTTTAAGTTGGATTTTTTATATTTAATTTACTTATTTATTATGCTGTAAGTGATGGCCTCAATTTAATTATTTGTTTATTAAATTGAAATCTCATTGCAAAGTACCACACTTAATTGAAACATATAATTCTATATCCATGTAATATGTTTTAAAATTGTGAACTTTTATAATGAAGTACCAAAGCTGTATTTTTTATGTTTCAATGGAATTTCACTGAAGTCAAAACACATGTTTTAGAGAAGTAATATAAGCAATTGTAACTATCACGTTTTAAAATTACTAGCTGATTGTTTTTAAATATATCAAATTGTGCTGGAAAAATCAGTGAAATAATATGTGTATTTGTATTACTAAGCCTGCACTAGAATTAATTTGTCCCTTGGCATGTAGTGTCTCTTGCTCCTGCCCTCTCTGTCGTCACCAGGTGCTCAGAGGCAGGGAATGCCACAATTGATATGTCCATAAATTTGTCCCTATTTTTCATTTTCAACACTGATTACTTTCCTGCATTTCATAACATTTTTTTCTGAGGTCTCAAAAATAGTTATTGAAAATTTTATAAGGCAAAAAAATTAAATTCCAATTGCAATATTGAACTTTTCCTATAGACATCACATAAGGATTAGTTAATTAGCTATTATTTGCTTTAAAAAATCAGCAATGAATGTTTTTTTTAAATAATACATACCTCCAATATGTTTTGGTTGACCTTTGATGTGAGAAGGTAACGAAAGCCAATAGAATTAAGTGTATGTGACAACTCAATGATTGATGTTATCATTACTCTTATTCCACAGGCTGTTGATGGTGAAAGAAACAATTCTGGCTGATATTTGGTGGATTATTCCCACGTGTCAATATACTCCAAGAAACCAAGAAGTGTCTACATAAGAAATAAAGAATCATTAAGTATTTTTAATGTTTCAATACAGGAAAATCTTTATTTTTGTTAAGTGCAGTTTATGAATAGAAGCTGTCTATAAAATTATTTTTGTGTACTTATTTAATAAAACAAGTATATATATTTAATTTACAAAATAATTTTTAATGTGTTGTGTGCACAGGATGTGAATAAATTGGCCGAGCCCATATTTCCCATTTCATTCCCAAAAATGCTCTTGGAAGCAAAAGAAAATTGTGTTCATAAATTCATTAGTGCCTCTGGTAGTTAGTCGGTAAAGAAAACAATGACAAGTACCATTATCGCTTAAATTTTGATGTGTGGAAATTTTATTATGAATAACTGCATTATGGAAATTACATAATTTGTACAGCAATTTTTAGTTACCTGCTTCATGAGAGTAACACTCATTTTCTGGAAATTTTTTGGCTGCACATGTTTATATGTTAAATTTGGGGCCATTCTTGGGCCTGCCGCTTTACTGTCATACTTCAATAGAAGTTCCAAGTGGTTCATGCATGCTGCTTCCATCCCGATCTTAAATGAAACAAATTCCGTAACAGATTTTAACAATCAAATAATCATATTGAAATGTCAGCAATTTTTTTTTTACATTTGAAAACTAACCTTAAATACACGTAATTTAAGCCATCTGTTTCTTATGCACTTAAACAAGTGTGGACCATCAGAAATGAAATATAACTTTCTGTCGCCTGTGTCACTACATGGGTGGGTAACTGAATTACAAACGTTCTTCTCATATTTTATGCCAATACCAAACTTTTTCCACATTGAACGGTTTGTTGTTGCTCCATCACACACTACGCAGTCTACAAACAGACCAGCTGCATCTAGTTTCGCAATAGCATCCAGAACCAAATTTGTAAGGACATTGCCAGGGGCTGCATTTTTGGTGAGATACAGACCAACAACCTGGCCCCAGTTACAAATAAATGGCCGAAAGAATAGGACCAAACCATGGTCAGCATTATGAGAGAACTGTGTGTCTGTTGTATTAGAACCTACATCCACTAACCCTGTGATTGTACCAGACACTGAATTTAAATCCAAATGTTGTGTTAAACTTATTTCGTCAAACGGCAGTACACCATGATGTTCAATAGTGTCTTTTCTTATAAGCAAGGATTACAGTTTACATTTAATGCACTGCAGAATATAATCTGAAATGCCACATTCTGCCTTTATACCTCGGATGTGTGTGTTGATAGTGCGTACTGTGGGAACAAAAAGAATTTTTTGTTCTTGAATATGCTTGTACAAAGAAGGGCTCTTACATCGCATAAGAATACATTCCAGTATCCATTTCTTACTAAAAGAATTTTTCTGCAACGTACAGGAATGAAAGCACTGTTTTACAGCTTCTTGCTGTTTTTCTGGCAAATTGTTTATGGCCTCTTGTAAAGCAGTAGTAGAAAGCTGTTTGTTTTTTCCTTGTAAGTGTTTTATCATTGTAATGGCAGATCTTTCTTTTAGTACCGAACGCTTCACATTTCTAGTTAGAAAGCATCTTCGTGGAACTTTAGATTTACTTATTAGTCGTGTTTTGAAGCATTTGCAGTGTAGGAAAACTTCATTTGAAACAAAGCAACATTTTGGACTAAACAAAATTCCATTGCATATTGTTGCATTACTTAATATTTTTAATGACACTTGAGGTGAGTTCATGCTGGTTATTTCTTTGATATGTACCCCTTTGCAAAACTCTATTATTTCCAACTTTCTGAGAAGTAACAAAATGCTGTCTGTAGTATGGACATAGTTAAAATTTAACCTCCTCATATTTATTTTACAATTGCAAATGTACAAACTTGGCTGAGCACTGTCACGTTCCCAAACAACTTTAATTAACAAATCTGCATTGTTCTGCTCAGATTTTCGGTAGTAGAAATATGTCAGTGAAGCATCGTTTTCTGTTTTTCTGCCCCAACCATTATCAAGAGACCTTGATATTAGCCACTGCCACACATTTTCGTTTTTTGTGGTGCTTGGGGAGCTGGCACTTTGTGGCTCTAAGCGAGCTATATTGACAGAATTTTTGTTATCAATGTTCTGTAAACAAGAATTTTCAAACATGATTATTATTTTGCTATATATTTCTAACAATAAATATTCTGAAAAATTTTTATAACTATTTGTTTTACTTCAAAGTTATATGTATGTAAAACTAAGTATGTATGTGTATTTAAAACTGTGTACATGTAAAACTGTATGTATATGTAAACTGTAAATATGTAAATATGTAAATGACATGCTCCATAGCCTTATGGTTTCTACCAAAAAGAAGGCTCAATGGAATACAAATAAATAAATAAATAAATAAAAAATAATATAATAGTACACTGTGTACCTAGTTTCATACATTGTTTTATGCTTCTGATATAACTTAAATTATTGCTAAAAACTAATGTATTCCAATTAGTAACAAATCAGAGGTGGTAATTGAGTACGTAGTTAATAAAAACACATGATTTTTTTTAATCACACTTACCTACAGTTTTTAATATGATCCCTTCTTTTACGAACTACTGGATCTATTACAGATTCCAATGAAGATTGTTTTGACTTCATTTACATTTGCGTATTCTTTAAAGATGTGTGTATGTATGTGTAAACCATTGTGTGATAAAATAGGATTTTCTAAGCCCAGTGTAAATTAATTTTTCAGATTGAAATTAAAATTCCCTTAAAGTTTTACTTAACAGTGATTAAATTAACTCAAATAGGTTTTGTTTTATAGAAAAGCAAATACTTTGAAAATTATTATTATTCCTATTGTAATGCACTCAAAATCTTTAAAGAATTTCATCATTTTTTTTTTGCTTCTGAATTGTGCTGGTGCCCAAGTTTTAATAAACATTGCAAATTATACTGCAATAAGGTAATTTTAAACAGACAATTATAGTCAAGTCTTTAAGTGAACAACTGAATTTCATGTTACGATTCTCAATTCTATACCTTTAATAATAAAACTTAAATGTATTTCAATTTTATGTTTTACTTAAAAGATATGAAAGAGCACTTTGCTGCCATAATTGTTTTACAGCAGATCCAATGTTCCTGAAGAGCCAAAAAATTGTGGAGAAATAAAAAAAAGGTAAGTTAATTTCCCCTGCCATGAAGAGAAAAAAATATTTTGTAGGACTTAATGCAATAAAACTATCATAACACACACACACAAAATTCACAGCTATGCTATAGCATAAAATCAAGTAATTAGGTATCTTGAAAACCACTGAGTACTGTGTGGTAAAAAAAATTTCATTAAAAGTAAAAATGCCATCAACTGTAAATGGTTTTAAATGAGATTTTGGTTACTTTGAAATTTTAAATTTAAATGGTCATAACTGCAGCAAGTATTGTGTTTGATTCAAAAATGAACTTGCACTCATCTCTAGTTTTCTTCTGTATGTCTTGCGCTGTGTCAAGTATGGAGGCAAGTTTGGAAAAATAGTTGGCACTGCAGATTATGTTAAAGTTATTTTACCTCTTGGTATCTTGATGGTATCACCTTTAACTTCGTGAACATAATTTCTTAATATCATTTGTTCCTGAAATGTGTATACATAGTTGCTAATTACTTGACATTGCAGCTGTAATAACAGCTGTGTTCAACATGTATGCCACATGCCACTTCATGTCCTGTAACACTTTGTGCTCTTTAAAAACTGCATCTTTGAATTTGAGCACATTATTGTTCGAGCTAAGTGGTGTTTAATGGATTTTCTCGTTTTCAACACAATCCACAATAATAAGCCCTCATTTGTGTTAAAATATAAGTAAAACTAAAAATGTTGAGTAACATTACAGTCACCCTAACAAAAATTAAACAGTTATCTCATTTTGTATTGTAAGTTTGGAACTATTCAAATCACTTCATTCATATATATATATATATATATATGTGTGTGTGTGTGTGTTTTTTCTGTAAATCAACTGTGCTTTTTGTTCATTAGACTGAATTGTTATTAATGCCAACAAAGTTTCAAAGTGCTGTTAACTTTCTCTAGTAAGTGCAATTGCATTTAAATTTAAATTAACACATGCAGTTCTGGTGAAAACTTTTTCAATTGGAATATTTTGATCTAATTGGTTATCTAAAAAAATGTGTTAAATATAGTCAACAGATTGGAATCCTTGAGCAAAATGATAACCTGAATGAAAATTGAAACAAAAGAAATATTACTTATGGTAAGTAGTATTATAGCAAACTAGAAGGCTATTTGAAAATTTTTTAATTAATTAATAGGTGAATAAATGTTGATATTTAAAGTACCTATTACAATTATCAACAGCCCAAAACGTACTGAAAATATGAATGCCAATTTTTTTTTTTTTTTTTTTAATTTTGGGGTTATTGGCATACAAAAGATATAACCTGAAGTTTTTTTTAATAATGATACAGAAACGAACACGAACCTTAACATAAACAAAAATAACAAATGCATGTTGTAATACCATTTTTATATCTGGTTTGATACCAACGAACTCATCCTACTCTACTACAGAGCCTAACGTGACTATCAAGCTGGAAGTCGGGATGGAATTGGTTAGGATATACTATTTATTTTCACGAACCTCGAATTTAATTTCACAAACATAATCAGCTTTCCTCAAGTCCTTATCACTCACTGGGATCTTTCTGTTCCATAATTCTCTTATTTTTTCGTCTGCAGGAGCCTTAAATACTTTTTAATGCTTGCGTCGTACTTTCTACAACATCCAGTTTTGCAACCGGGCACAAAACAACACTTAGGCATATTGAAAAACTAAATTAAAAACTACTTAGAGATGAAAGTTAAGCTATCCTAATTTTAAATTCAAAACGAACTGACAAGTTTTACACATATTGTTATTTCACTTTGAAAAATGCAAACGGCCCATTTAAATACATTGAAATAGATGAAAGTGACCACCTCATGGAACACTACTGCTACCTGGCGGAGAAACCAAATAGTGTGCCAAACTTATAACATTGATCTTCCCAACCTGTAGTAGAATTAACCTTAGTGGTGCTAATGCAACGGGAGGGAAGCCTACCTCCCTCTCTTTTCTATGAAGCCTACGTTTCACAAAGGGTTGAGGACCAACCCGAACATGCCCGAAGACTTCACCTTCGGCCAACTTCGTGACTTTGTTTTTATTTTCATAACAGCACGGCCATGTTGGTGGATATCAAAAACACTTATTAATAATAATTGTGACGTTAAGTGTTTAATTCATAGAAAGAAAGTGCATATTTAGTAATAATCTTAAGATTATTATTCACTGTTATATTACAAGTATTCGTTATGTTCAGGATCTTTCAACGCACTAAATTAAAACAGCAAGCATCATGTACCTCGGGATCAAGTGAAAAACTTGGATATGCGATACTGAACTTTAACTAACTTTCAGATTTGCGTGTAAATTAAGAGATATGCATCATCATTTAGTTCATATTTTCTCTCTACAGGTTTTAAAGTTTAGCCTAGGTTGACGTAATTTTTTTCGTATCACGTGCCCAAATTGATCCCTTGGTTTTGTGGTACAAGATGCTTGCTGTTTTAATTTGTTACGTCGAAAGAGTATGGACATAACAAATACTAGAACATCACAAGACAAACAAATTATCTCAGGTGTTGTGAAATAATTTCTTTTGTAACTGTTTTACATTCATATATAAATTGTAATAACACAAGTTAGTATGCCCATGTTCTTTCAATGTACCAAATCAAAACATCAAGCAAAATGTACCACAGGAACAATGTATACAAGATCATGACTTCTGGATCAAGGGATGAATTTGAATATGTTATACGGAACTTTTACCAATTTCACAATCGGGACAAGTATGTATCACAATATCATTATCACATTAATGATGACATTAACATGGCACATTTATGTCATTACCATATTGTGCTGTTACTATTTTCATAATGCACAGAAAGATATGACTTATTTTAATGATATTATTATTTATAAAATCTTATTATTTTGATTGTTATTATTATGAAATTTTATTATTTAATTTGTGTATTGTTCTCCCGCAAAAGTTATTTAAATATATTTTTATTAATTATGTATATCTACGAGAGCTATGCTCTATGACCTGAAATGGACTTATATGGACAGTCAATTGAGTATACCCCTCTAAGGACTAATGAACTTAACGAATAAACGATGATTTTATTCGGGGTATTACTTAAAGAAATTTTCATTGTTGGAAATTTTCGTTTTAAATTTACCGCATTTCTGTGTTTTCAATTGTATTAATGAGTGTTATTTACGGTATTTATATTGTAAATTACGCTAACCGATTTTGGTTTCGGCCAATGAGAGGCCGTGTTTTAGATGTGAGGCGTCTAGAACGTCTTAATTAAAAAGAATGGTTGTATGAAGGCGTCTGATGCCGACGCAAAGGCGCGAGGCCTATTTTAAATTTGAAATATAGCTAGCTAGATTATGCCATCCGACACTCAGGATGAGCTTAAACGACGTATAAATAAATAATGTGTAAGATTATAAGGGCATATTCTGACGGATATGTTATTAGGAGTGAAAATCTGTAAGTAAAGATCTTGCATTTTGTATCGCCCATAGACATACCCAGCTGTATGTAATTTCGTCGTAAATAACTCCGATTTGACGACAAACTGATTTGTTTTCACGTAAAAGGTGTCAATTATCCTGAACTACGTCATGAATTGTTATTTCCAAGATTTAAATTTTTATTTTATTTTGTGATACCCAGAGGTGAAATGGGAGTACAAGTTTCGTGTCTCTACCATATAAACTGAGTTAAGCCAAGGCAAATACGAACCCAAATATAAACATAAATAGTAATCATACTAATTATTAATTGTGCTATGATTTCAAACATTTTCTGTTATGTAAGAATGCGTCCGTAAAAACATCATTTGATTTATTTTCTGAACTTACACTAACGAACTTTTGTGAACGATTCATGTGTGCTACGTATTTTCCTGATGTTTAATTTACATAAGCGCATATCCACGAGTCATGTTCAGTATCGTTAGGATTGTTTTTCTGTGATTTTTATCTAATTATATTAATATTGATTTTTATCTCTACACCTATGTTAGTTGTCCCTGATGAATAGCAATTTTATTATTAATAAAAATCTGGATTCTATCCCTATGTATTGATATAAGTTACCTAGCTACCTGTGTCCTAGAGTGAATGTTTTATGATATATAACATTTTATGCATGTTTCTAAGGGTCAGAGTACAAGAGTATAACAGTACCATTGACATATATATATGTATATATATATATTTTTTTTTAAAAAAATAGTGACAGCCAGTGTATATCGTCCCGACAACACACACACAACAAAAGGGTCTATTTATAAATCAACGAGTACTATTAATGGTACTGGCGCCAGCAGTAAGCATACACCAACAAGTTTAGCAGCAGTACAGTAGAGAAAGTGGCGCACATAAACGTGGGGCCCGAGTGTGTTGACACTGAGTTGTCACATCTTATTTCAAGTTGTTATTTGATCCTGCATAGTGTATCTAATCCATTATAATAACATGGCACACAATCACCCCACATACTCGCTCAGGAGTAGGCGTGACAGTATGTGTGAAGACGGCGATAACACAGGGAATTCAGGAAGTGACACGGCGACATCATCAGCAAGGGGTTCACCAGGGAACACTTGTGTGGAGGGACCTAGTGATCACTCTACCACCGTGACTGAGAGGTTAGGGCGGCCCATGTCACCAGCAACAGGGGAGCAGGAGGAAAGGGAGGCCACTGTCCCTAACATAACACCATTGCCAGATAATACTGCTACATCACCTGTGACACTGGAAGCACTCATGCAGTTATTACGGCAGAATAATACTCAAATGGAGCAGCATAATGCATCCCTAAATGCGAAACTTGAACAGAGTAATACTCAAATGGAGCAGCATAATGCATTCCTAAATGCGAAATTAGAACAGAACAATACTCAAATGGGGCGGCTTACGGCTGAGTTGGGAGCGCTGAGGGATCAGACCAACTCAGGATTAAAGAGCTTGGAACACAGCATTGAGGTTAGGCTGGCCCAGCAACACGAACAGGTCCAGCAGATATCTGAGCAGGTATCACAGAACAGTAGTCGTGTGGACAGTCTGGAGACTCATGTAACATCCATACAAAACATGATCTCAAATGAACACCAGGGACAAGCTAGCGCTAGGGAGGAGGTGCGAGTACATCTCCAGCATCTCGAACATAGACTAGAGGACATGGAGGTGGCTACTGCCACACTACGAGATAGAATCGAGCACCTTAGTTTACACCCCAGTCCCAGGAGTGAGTCAGCTGACCGCCAAGCTCATGTACCGTCACACACAGCCCCTGTGTCAACTGTACCGACTGCCCCAGTAGACAGGCAACCATGCCCCAGTGAGATGTACACAATTCCACTGCTACCCATCCACAATCATCCTACCGTTCAAATGGATCTGCCCAGAGAAACCCCTGTATTGAGCCCATCCAACATTGATGCGGCCACGCTCATGCATCATCCAGCTAAGCATTGGGCAGAAGCTATGCCCACGTTTGCTGGCAGAGCTACAGAGAACCCCATCCGTTTTCTGAAAAGATTTGAGGAATACACCTCAACCTTTCATTTGAGGGATACAGAGATACTGAAGTGTCTCAACAGCGCCCTGAAAGGACCGGCATTTTACTGGTGGGAGATGCTGAGTGCATCAACGCATAGTTACGCCCAGTTCCAGTCCCTGTTCCACAACCAGTATTGGAACATCCGAATACAGAGTCATCTCCGTGCACAGCTTCACACGGAGAAGTATGACCCAAGGAAGTGCGCGTCCTTGGAAGCACATCTATCAGCAATGTTTGAGAAGACACGCTACTTGGATCAGCCCATGACGGATGATGAATTCATCGCGGCCATCCTCACGCAGCTTCCACTCAAGTATCAGAAGCAGTTGTCAGGCCTGCCGTACCGTGATGTGACAGAGTTCCGCGAGCGCCTTCTCAATTATGATAAACTTGAGAAAATGGACAGAGCACCCAATACCAAGGAGGAGAGTGAGAGGGTACCACAGCCCCACCGACAACAGCCCGTCCACAACTACTGGCAGAATCGCGAGGGAAAACCCAAGGAGCTCAGACAGGCAGCGGTAAACACAATGAACTGGCAGCCAAGAGGAGGAGGACCTAGCCGGAACGATCAATACCAGACAGGCTACAGGAAGACCCCCTATTACAAGAGGAAGACGTGGTGGTCCAACTCCAGGAATTACCACAGCGATGACGAAGCAAACCACCGCCGGAGGCAGGGGGACTACCGAGACAGCAAGCGAAGATCCTTCTCGCCAGAGTCACGGCCACCCAGGGAGTCAGCAGACCGCCGCCGGAGAGCAACGTCAGAAGACGAGCTGGAGTACTGCAAGAAGTACCGCCGTACCGACGAGCCCCGCTACAACGGCAAACCTGAGGACTACCGCCCGCCATACCACTATGCCCCCAGGACTCACGAGACGAGTGGCGGCCATGCCCAGAACAGCCACCTCTCGTACAACCGGAACACACAGATGACAACATTCCCACCACCATTTGCTGCACCGTCTACATCTCAGCAGACGACGTACTACAACCAGGGACCAGCAAATCAGTTGGCAGCAGAATTCAAAGCTGCTGTGTCTGAAGCAGCAGGGAACCGACAGTGGAATCGTCAAGAAGGAGCCAGATCACCAGCTCCAGGTGGACGTGCCAACACTGGCACGTTAAACTATTAAGGATCTCTGTACGATCAACCCTGAATTTATACCCCATTGTGACAAGGAGCCCGAAAGGACAAGACTACCCACAGGAGAAGAAGTGGAAGCATTCGTAAGAATGAAGCTCACAGCAGAAGCTGATGTACGAAGAAGAAGGAAACCAGCATCCAAATTGTCTAAATTTAATATCGGCGACCTTGTGCTCAAGAAAACATCTCCTGTCAGCAAGGCATGGGAGAATGTCACCAGGAAATTATTTTTGCTTTTCGACGGACCATATGTCATAACTGACATAGTTCAAGAGAACTGTTATGCTCTGGAAGACCCATCTACAGGCCGACCAGTAGGCCGGTATAATATTTCGCAGTTGAGAGCCTACAAGAAACCTGTGTCCCAGTGAACAAGTTCGACACAAGCTAGTGAAACACCTGTATAGTACGAGTATAGGTACTATAACAGCTGAGCGCAATCGGAATGTCTAGGTCAGAGCCAGGACCTGACCAGTATGAATGTGAAAGGTATTAAATGGTTACTGTGTAATTTGTTACGCCATGTGAGGCGTATTGCAACCACTGACAGGTACCTAATGTGTAGCGGAAGTGTGATATCCGCTTGGTACATTATCGTCGCGTCGATGCGGAAGTGCAATTCCCGCTTATTATTGCCTGTAGTGAGGTGAAGTGAAATGCCACCCACACAGATGTAATGAATCTTCGAATTTAATAGTGTATTATGTGTATAATATTGTTTGTCAGTTGGTCTGCGTTATTCTTCGTGTGAGTATAAGTTCACTAACAGTAATACCTGAATCTATGTAATGAGATGCGCCTATCTGTAAGTACTATCATACTAACTAGCAAAAAGAAATGTCAAGCTTGTGTGTTGTCGACTAACTTGTGTGAGAGAAGTATGGCCTAGCTGTGTAAACATGGGTGAGCACTGTTCTACAAAGCATCTAAGAAGCACATGAACACTTTGCAACTACTAGCATAATAATAATAAGGTTACCTTGAATTACTGATGTGGTTACTCCAATTTTTCCGAAGCACAACACACCACTGAATTTATTAAGAATCGCCGAGATTTTTTTTTTTTGTTATTAAACACTGCTGGAGAAGAAGATGAAATAATAATAATAATAATAATAATAATAATTTTTTATTTTTTTTTGCAAATTTAATACTTTTGTTCTACAAGAATTCTATGACTGAAGTAGGGCTTTGCAAACGATCTCATAGGGTTGCATTCTGCCCTGAATGCAGAGTAGAAAAGTATGCATTCCTTTCGCATACAAATCCACTCAGTATTAGAAAGCTATTTCTTTAAATTAACTTGATTTGGTTATTTTAAATAATGATATTTATGAAATGATAACGAGATATATACGAACGACTGTGACATTTATTGTGAAAAAAAAAAAACTATACAAAATATTTTAATTTCATTCAACGTGGAACTTGAGATTTTGTTTGTTTATGTTTGTAATCGTCGAGTAGGCGAATATGATGTCAAACGAAGACCTGAAAAACTCAATGTCTAACAACTATGTCGCGGACTTAGTACACTGTTGCAGTAAATGTCAGCAGGCTGTATTATAAACAAGTACTAAGTTACTGCAAAATTGAGCCAGCCAGAAAAGAAAAATTTTTTGCAAGCTATCATGAAAGCATTTTTTTTTTGTTTCACATAGATTTGTCAGGATAGAATTATCCTTTGCATCGAGATCATGAATCTCAAGTGATTTTAACAAGAAACAATTCCTATCAGAGAAATTTCTGAATGATATGAATACACAGTCAGGATCCTGCGAAGCCCGCATCGGATACCTGAAAACGAAACTAATGGTTGAGATGAGAGGGAAACTGCTATACACTTTCCAAACAGCTGTTTGCGTTATATGAGAACCCAGCTGATTACAGAAAGAAAAAAAAATACTACCTTGCGAGAAGTGGTAGAAATAAAAGTTCACCAGACACTCGAGTAAAATAAAAGAAAGAAAAAGAAAGGCCGCCTTCGCCGAGCGGTAAGCTGCGATAAAAGAGAGATAAAAGAGAAGGAAACACTGTGCGTTCCCTTTCCAAGCACAAGTTACACACGATGCGTGTACTTAAACGAAATCAAAACTATTGTTGATTTGTTTGCTAACATAAACAAATGCTTTTAATTATGTAATATATGAAATGTTCCTTGAAGTGATATTGTAAATATGATGTTATGTATATTATATGAGATGTTAGTGAGAATTATTAATTTTATCAATTGTTGATATTATGAAGTTATGAAAGATTGTGAGATGATGCTTATGGAAATGTACGAGATGCATAATGAAATTGTACATAGAATAAAACAGGTACAACCTGAAGGCATAAGGATGCCTAACAATGATGTACACAAACCCTTTCATTAACATAAAAATCAGTTTAGTTAAAGTTAAGCTTGAATGTTATCTAGCTAATGATACCTATTGTTAAGATGTAACAATTTCACTTTGAAAGTTATTGAATGGTTAGCCTAAGTTACTATATTATTATTTAATATCTGATGTTATTTGATCCCATTAGTTACTATTTGTTTTAATAGTTAGTTTATACTGAACTGGCTTGTGGATAGGCTACGTTAAGCACAGAAGATGTCTTAGCCTGCCGACATTCGTGCGTTACAAGTGCACGATTCACACATGAGTGAAGAGTTTTAAGACTGTTTAATGACCGGGACACGTGTTAGTTAAAATGTACACAATACGGTTCGCAACGGCTGTGTACCTATCAGTGATGGGACCCGACGAGTGCGTCCTTGTGAGATGGCGGTTCCGCCGACACGAGCAGCACCGCAGACGTCCCGACGCCGCCTCTCACGTGTTCGTGGGGTAGGGCGGCAGCTGCAGCCGCAGTTCGCCGCGGAGCCAGGAGCCGTGTTGTCCGGTACTGCGAGCCGCCACACGCCAATCCCGCCGACGTGAGGTGTGGAGCAGGTGTTGGTGTTGGCCGCTTTGAGGTCGGGCGCTGTCCCGATGCCTCCTCGGCCGCCGCCGTCGATGTCGTTTGCACCGCGGGTGGACGTTGATCCACTGCCGTGACGTGTCCTGGAGAACGTCACATTGTTGACTCACATGTACATACACCCGCTACAGCCATATGAGATTGCTACTTACAGTAAGTATGTCCCCCCACGTCCCTCTCAACAGGAGCGGCTCAAGGGAGTAGACGCCGTCGGAGAGCTGCAGCAGGTCCAGCAGAGAAGATTTTGCGCGGGAAAACCCGTGGACCATTCGAGCGCAGGTCTGCTAGCGGCGACGACCCGATGCAAAGTGATTAAAATTGCGCGAATTGTCTGGTGTAACGGGCGAAAGGACGATAGAAAAATAAATAAATAAAAAAGGGAGGAGAAGAAGAAACTCAGTCGCTCCAAAGTTTTTTTTATGTGTGGTGCGCGCGCCGCTAGGCGACAAGGCTATTCGTTGTACATAGTGCGAGAGAGACGGTAAACTGCCAATCACATTGTACTGTTTTGAACAGGTCAACGATTGCAGTTCAATATGATTGACAAGGGCGGCAATTCTGTGCTGTTACTATTTTCATAATGCACAGAAAGATATGACTTATTTTAATGATATTATTATTTATAAAATCTTATTATTTTGATTGTTATTATTATGAAATTTTATTATTTAATTTGTGTATTGTTCGCCCGCAAAAGTTATTTAAATATATTTTTATTAATTATGTATATCTACGAGAGCTATGCTCTATGACCTGAAATGGACTTATATGGACAGTCAATTGAGTTTACCCCTCTAAGGACTAATGAACTTAACGAATAAACGATGATTTTATTCGGGGTATTACTTAAAGAAATTTTCATTGTTGGAAATTTTCGTTTTAAATTTACCGCATTTCTGTGTTTTCAATTGTATTGAGTGTTATTTACGGTATTTATATTGTAAATTACGCTAACCGATTTTGGTTTCGGCCAATGAGAGGCCGTGTTTTAGATGTGAGGCGTCTAGAACGTCTTAATTAAAAAGAATGGTTGTATGAAGGCGTCTGATGCCGACGCAAAGGCGCGAGGCCTATTTTAAATTTGAAATATAGCTAGCTAGATTATGCCATCCGACACTCAGGATGAGCTTAAACGACGTATAAATAAATAATGTGTAAGATTATAAGGGCATATTCTGACGGATATGTTATTAGGAGTGAAAATCTGTAAGTAAAGATCTTGCATTTTGTATCGCCCATAGACATACCCAGCTGTATGTAATTTCGTCGTAAATAACTCCGATTTGACGACAAACTGATTTGTTTTCACGTAAAAGGTGTCAATTATCCTGAACTACGTCATGAATTGTTATTTCCAAGATTTAAATTATTATTTTATTTTGTGATACCCAGAGGTGAAATGGGAGTACAAGTTTCGTGTCTCTACCATATAAACTGAGTTAAGCCAAGGCAAATACGAACCCAAATATAAACATAAATAGTAATCATACTAATTATTAATTGTGCTATGATTTCAAACATTTTCTGTTATGTAAGAATGCGTCCGTAAAAACATCATTTGATTTATTTTCTGAACTTACACTAACGAACTTTTGTGAACGATTCATGTGTGCTACGTATTTTCCTGATGTTTAATTTACATAAGCGCATATCCACGAGTCATGTTCAGTATCGTTAGGATTGTTTTTCTGTGATTTTTATCTAATTATATTAATATTGATTTTTATCTCTACACCTATGTTAGTTGTCCCTGATGAATAGCAATTTTATTATTAATAAAAATCAGGATTCTATCCCTATGTATTGATATATGTTACCTAGCTACCTGTGTCCTAGAGTGTGTGTTTTATGATAGATAACATTTTATGCATGTTTCTAAGGGTCAGAGTACAAGAGTATAACAGTACCATTGACATATATATATGTATATATATATATATATATATATATATATTTTTTTTTTTTTGAAAAAATAGTGACAGCCAGTGTATATCGTCCCGACAACACACACACAACAAAAGGGTCTATTTATAAATCGAGTACTATTAATGGTACTGGCGCCAGCAGTAAGCATACACCAACAAGTTTAGCAGCAGTACAGTATAATATCTGCATTATTATGTGACTAGCATGATTATATGGGGGTTTTAGTTGGGGAGTATTCTAATGCTTGTTTTGCACAAAATATGTTTGTGTATTAAACTAGCTTTCTGGTAATGTATTTTATGCTATGGCCATGCTTATTCTAGATTTAGAACATACCTACTACAGTATATATTTTACCTGTGGTATCATATTCTATACTTAAGAACAAGCCCTACCTGTACTAGTATAATAGAACACCATACTGAAGATATATTACATTTCATTATTATTTCTCAAGATATATATCTGATGTAACAGAAGCATATGAATGTCCTCCGTCCAAAAGTTTTTTTTCCAGTGTTTGTACTTTAAGAACGTACATGTATGTGTGAATGCACAGGTATTATAATGTAAGCTTTAAACTTTGATTACTTGCTAACCTGTAGGAATTTAAAGTCTGTTTTCAGGATAAATTCAGGGCTATGACTAGTGTCAAAAAAAGTTTTTGTCTAATTTTTTTTTAGTTTGTGGAAAAGCCACAACGTAAGATTATTACCCACCTCTCTCCTAACAGCAAATAAAATGCACAGAGTAATTGTATTGTTTTGCGGCTTTTAATTGAATAAAGAAAAAAATTCTGAAAAACTTTTTTTCACATCCTGACATGTATCAAAATATTTCCCAAGAGAATGTTGAGGTACTTTAAGTTGTTTATCGTTTTTAAAACTGCACAAGATTTTATTAAGTTTGTTTTAATCAACAAAAGTAAGAAGAGTAAAAATTTGACGCCGACCGCCAATGCTCCTCTGTCGCATAGACCGCTATGCCTCATCAACGTCTCGCAACAGCGTGTGCACCGAACGCGCCCGTGTGCGCAGCAAAGTGCAGTTCGTGCGACGAGGCGAACGCCATACAACGAGTGCTACACCGGCGCAAGGATCCGGCCGGGTGTGGCATATCCTTCCGCCGCACTACAACAAATTGTTATAATTATGTTTTTCCACAGGATTTTATTAAACATTATTTTTTATTAATTAATAATTAAGTCTTTGCAAAATCATGTTTCACGGTGCGATTTGTCCCGAACCTGGCCGGTTCAGTTTCCCGCGAAATTCACACGTTTCCGCGGGAGGGCTGGCGGGGGAGGGGGGTCGTGCGCGGCGACACCGCTAGTGTCCTTCGAGAGCTCAACCAGGCCGGCAGCCTGCGCGCAACGCGGAACCTTCAAACTTTGCATTCACCGACATGTAGTTTTCCATAGTGTAATTTCTTTTCAACCTTTTGTACAGTTCCGCGGTCGGCCTAAATTTACCATGAGGTACTTAACTTAATTCAATCAGTGCTCAAGATGAGTGTTCCACGTCATACGTAAGTACTGTGGGGAGATTATGTGGTTTCACGTCGGCGCTTCACGCCCAACCTAGCCTACCGGCTATTTAGTTTTGGCCCGCACGGGGCAGCCAGCAGGCGACCCGTGCTATCAGACTTAATAACGATTCAGTCCCTGGGACACACCTAGACACCACGTAGAGTCGCCGGAGACACGGGCCTACGTGCTGCTAGCCCAGTTTATCAAGTGTAATGTATTAGTGGAATAGTTGTTCGCCTAAGTGTAATTCGTCATGTCAGGGCTTATGTATCACCGTCGTACGGCAGTGCGCCACCAAACTTAATCCAGAGCTAGGTATTAGTGTAGTGTATTGTGCTTCAAAATATCGTGTGCCATGTCAGAGTGTCTTTTGTAACTTTCGCATCACGTAAACGAGTCTGCCCCTCACGCGCATAAGAATCGTGAGCCGCCACTGAGGAAGTGAGCTGCGCGTGTGACTAGTCGCGTCGGGCAAACCGTTACGGCCAGAACGGGCAGCACCATGTATTGGGCTGTGCTGTATTAAATTCACGAACTATCTGAAGAAGTTTTGTGTTATTATTCAGGCGTCCCGAGTGGCCTCAACAGCTCGGGGGGCCCTACTGCGTTGACCCCTACCTCTAGCCACAAGGCCGAACCTTCCCTGAGATCACGAACTGAACAAAATCACGTCTAAATACTCAGAGGTAGCGGGGACGGCGTCAAATTATAACTTTTTTTTTTACTTCCTGATATGTTTTTCAGTCATTACCCAAGAGAGCAATACTTGCAGCAAGAAACACATAACTCCATATGTGACAAAATCTGATTATGAGGCCCTTGTTTTTATTGAAGCAAGCTTTTTGCAAGCACAGCAGGGACTCGCACATGGCGGCGCTTGCGATATCGCAATCATGAATGTTAAAACTATAAAACTATTGGTAGACTGCTTGATGTAACACAGTGCTGTCTTACAAAATGATTCCAAAGCATTTCAGGAAGCAAAAGGTATTTTGTAATTTTTATTTTCTTGTTTGCAAAAAATCTGATAAACTGTAAAATTACAATGAACACAAAACACTACTACTTAATTACTATAACATTTTATAAAATCATAAAAATAACCCACCTACTTTTCTGGCTGCTTGTCTTAAGTTTACACAAAAAATATTTACTGTTCTGCCATTAATCTCACTTAGTGTTGCAGCATACAGTATCGCAAAATGCAGTCACTACTACAATCACCACACGTTTATATTCTATACATCTACCTGAGAAACATTAAGAGCTAAGTGCTGTTAACTATTGTTACCACTTGTATTTATAAGCAGTAGTAGTTTTTTTTTTTTTTTTAATTAATGTGTGTAGGTGCTAATTTTGCCATTGCATTAAATCACCAAACACTCTTTATGATGTAGGTATACGATATTTCCAATTTTTTATGTAACTGAATGTTTGACAAATATTAAAAACAGAAAAAAATATTGAAAGCTGTGAATACATGAAGAACAGTATACATTTAAATAAGATAGGCCTACCAAAACTATTGAGCTTATCAAATTATACATATATGTACTTACCAAATGAAATGTGTTGACCATCTGGTGTGTATCATGTTGCCATGAATATTATTTTTCTGCTATATAGTTTCTGTTAAATACTATGTATTACTTTATTGCTCTACAGTTTCTGTTATGGACTTTGTCTCCAGATTGCCATTTATATGACTTATTCTCTACATTCTCAGTACTTGTAATTGTTTCTGTTTGTTGCAGGTATGTAAGGAAATTAGAAAATGAGCTGAAACATTAAACTCCTTGGACACTCCATAGAAAGGAAGAATTATTTTCTGTTTAATGCTGGCATGTGAAGACATTAGAACATTTTCTTGTAGATTAAATTCTTTGGACATTCAATGAAAATGAATTATTTTGTGAATTTTTGTTATAATAGTGTTTTTTTTATTTCACTTAGAATTTTATTTCATTGCCAGTTAATTGATAGTAACTAAGAAAGTGAAATAAAATTTTTTTTTAGAGAAATAAAGAGTATTTTTTACCTTATATTTCATGATTGTCTATCTTCAAAACTTACCAAACTTGGGTGATTCATATGGAAAAAATAATGCTGTCATTTAAAGGAAAGAAAAGTGTAAAGATTTTTGCTGAACGTTCATAATAAATAATTTTACCTTTTGACATGTCAGTTATCTTTAAAACACATTGTAGTTATTAGTATGTACAAGAAAGAAAGTGCAAGATTTTATGCCTTTAAAATATTAGTGTTTAAATATTAAATGTGTCTTCGTTTTTTTCATTCCACAGCACATAAATGAATTTTTTTATAAAGTGAACATATAAATTTAAATGTAACATGTAACCTTTTATGTGGTATCGCTTTCAAGATACATTCACCCACTGTGTTGGTACATATCAAGTAAACCAACGAACAATTAGGAAAGCTACAATGATAGGGTTTATTTTATACAGGAATGTTACGGATAAAATAATACAATGGAAAGAGATTACTGTGGACACAAAATTTTTTTTTAATATTTATGTTTTTTTTTTCATAAAAAAAATATTCTTTAGTGACAATCTAGGCTGCAAATGTCTCATACATTACTGAATTTCGATACTGAGCATTACCAACACAGAGCTTACACAGTAATATTTCCTCTTTACATTATACCATCAGGTGACACTACAAAGTCTCATAACATGCTATTGTTTTAAACAACCTCAGTATGTACCTTTATGGACAATTACTTTTATGGTGAGAAACAGAATGTAGTAATTTGTGCATAAAATAATTGTTTATATAATTTACTTAATAGTCATGCAGTATAGCTGCACAGTATGAACCTCACAAATATAATGAAACCAGTTTTTAGTGAATGACCACAATATTAACTCAGCATTTTCACACACATGTCTTGAAATATTGTGGTAAATGTTTTATAGACTTTCTCACCTCTAAATCTTTTTTCTCTCGTTACCCACACATCCCTGGGTCATCTTTGCGGAGCCGGGCTTATCCCAACCGCCATAGATTTAACCCTGCCACGTGACCACGCCGCAGGGTCGACAATTATGGAACTCGCTGATTCCAGAGGTAAGCGTTTTAATTTAATGTAGCCGTGCATATGTCTGCTGGCTCAAACAAAGACATTAAAGCACTTGTAGATTCACGGCTCGTAGAGCCTGTTCGAGTCGTAATTCAAAAACTTACGGGTATGGCCGACTCCATGCAAATCCCCAATAAGACTGCTGTTAGATGTAACGTAAGCACATAACGAAGCAATCAGAAACTTTTGTCAGGGTAAAGTATAAGGTATAACGCATAGTGTAACACCGCAATGCATAGCATGCCAATACATGCAAGAACAAATTGACAGTGATTTCCAGTGCCCCCTTACCTAAGTTAGGCATCAGCCAACCATGCTGCCTGAGGAGTGTGATACTACTTCTCTAGTTAGTAATCCAACCACCGCCACGATCCTAGTGAACAAAGCTGGGGCCGACGACCCACCAAACAGCTGCATAAGTTAGCCTGGCACCCTCCCGGAAAGAAAATAAAATTTTTAAGCTGTAAATATATAAAGATGATTTTGAATTTTCCATGAAAAACAATTGAAACATGCTATAGATACAACACTAAATATAATTATCTTGAAACATGTTGAATTCAGTTAAGTTCTGCTACATAGTTGAACAGTGACGAGATTCTGCAAGATAGGAATAGCCTCTGTCCTTAAGTATGGGCGGTGGGCCTTCACTAATCAAAATTCCCGCGCGTCTTGTTAAAAGAAAAACAAAGTCCCGAAATTGGCCGAAGGTGAAGTCTTCGGGCATGTTCGGGTTGGTCCTCAACCCTTTGTGAAACGTAGGCTTCCCTTGCCAATGTGGCAGCTAATCAGTGATGCCAACTTGGGGGTTTTCCCCCCAAATTTAGGGGTAATCAAGATGTACAGGTTTTTTTTTTAGGGGGTACATTTATTTAGGGGGATTTTTTAGGGGGCACATTATTCCAGAATTTTTTGAGAGCGTGAAATCAAAGTGTAAATCTTGAAAAAAAATAATAAAAAAAGAAAAGCCTGTAAAATGACACAAAACATAATAATTTTTAAACTGAGATAACGCTCAAGTGAACACAAAAAACCATGTACTCAATACAAACAAAAACGTACGACTCTATACAATTTATATTAAGCCTCGAACCCAACCAACAAACTAAACCAAACATAAACTCCAAGCACGGCTATAACTAAAATTGACGTCGTACCGACCATGGCCTTTAAGCCCGTGCTCCGCACCGCCAGTACCGTATCCCGTTTTCGGAGCGCGCCCCTTGCCCAGCCGGATTGAGTCAGGCGAGCGTCCCAGGCGTGACCCCAATAGACAACAAACCTTATTAAAAGTCACCGCGGCCACTGGCCTTAATTGAAATGTCCGTGACTAGGATCGTGTCAGATTAGAAGAAATACAACTATTACAGCTCACAGTGAGACAATATGTTGATAAATACAGTCGCCAACTTGATGTCACATTTTAAATAATTAATTACATTAAAACTATTGTTAAGCCTTAAGCACCCAATTACCAGGTGCTACATTTTAATTGGGCACCTGGAACATGTTTTAACTGGTAATATAGTAAATTAAATTAATATATGTTTTTTGACGCCGACTCACAAAGAAGAGAAAGTTTCTCTTCCTTGCGAGGCGGCCATGTCCGGCAGTCTGGAACCACTCCGCGCCGGGAACAGACGTGTGTCCGTGGGCAGCATCCAAGTTTCTTTCATTTTATTAATTTTTATTCTATACTAAATCTTTAAATTTAAACCTCATTAATTCATAGCTGCCCACGTCGACTCGGCGCGTATTTTACGGAACCGGGCCTATCCCGACCGTCTTCATAGTGATACCGTGCGGCAGATCGTATCACTCACGTAAGTGTTTCGCCTAATTAAGGAGCCCGCTCATAGAGCCCCCCCTGCACCCGTTAATGTTCGGCGCTGGCCGTCTCCAGCGAGCATCGACCCGCGTCCCGCGAGACTGCCGCGGTAACCACCAGTGTCGCGTAGTGGTATGTTTTTCTGTGTTAGTGTTGGTGAAAATTTTTGTAGCGAGAATGAACCGCGGAGCGGACTTGTAGAGTGTACCATGTACCCACATGGACCCCCGGTGAAACTCACAAATTAAACGTATTCTCGCCAACTCGTGTACACTAATTATCCGTAATTCCCCGTCCTCCACACGTCCGAGCGGCCTTCACAGTCAAGCGTAGAACCATTCAGGTTACATTCAAGCCGTGTACCTGGCGGGGCACGCGGGGGCAGAGTACCCACGACCCCACACCAACGGCCTAGCAGCCCGCTAGCCTGGCGCCCCTCCGGACAACCAGAGCATCGCGACGCCCGTAGCGCCCGTCAGGTACCCCCCGGACCTTTCACATAGGTCGGGTGACGGCAAAATATCAGAAATAATAGCTGAACGATCAGCGTGCTTGTAAAATGTACCCACGTAAATACAACAGCTATTTTATACTACTTGAATTTATTTTATATTTACATTAGAAATAACCTCTCAAACAGAGTGTAGGACAAAAACTTTAGGGGTTTTTAATAGAAATCTAGGGGGATTTGATGTTGGTCCTAGGGGGAACACTCTGTAGGAGTTGGCAACACTGCAGCTAATATCTAATAGTGTATGTTGAACTTCTGTGCGTCTGTGCTGTTTGCGTGTTATTGCGAATGTAGCCCGGGCTTTAAACCACAAATTAGCTCTCTTGTATATTTCTGTAGTTAATATACCATATAATGGGGTAGTCAATGTATTGTATAACTTAAACATATCTATAGCCTAATCATAAAAATAAAAAAAAAAACATCGTGATGCGGTAAATCAATAGAACAATGTAAAAACAAAATCATAAAAAAATCAAAAGTGACGCACGGGCAGCCGGTTTTATTATTTTTTTATTTTTCTGGTTAGACTATATTTTTTTATTTATATATAAAAAAATTCATTTATATACTTTGATTCTTGATAAGTACGATCGTTTTACAGCTCTGAACATATAATACCACACTGATAATAAATAATATTTTAAAGGTATGGGTAGATAAGGTAGGTTAAAGGTTTTTGGGGGAATCTGTATCATTTTGGGGAAATTTTTAAAACTTAATCTGGAGACCCTGGGCGGATGTGTTTCGCCAAGGAAAAGGTTAAAAAGTCACCACACCTTATAAAGCCCTTTTCACAATACCGCGATGCGACGCGGCGCGATGTGACGTGACGTCATACCAAACCAGCCAATCACAACTACATCGCCCGCGATGCGCGACAGCTCACTTGGCGACGAGGCTGTTTCGTCGCTTCGGCGATGTCGCTGATGACGTCAGAAATAACAGCCAATCAGAAACAAGATTGTGGTAAAGAAGAAGAACTGAAAACAAGAGTTAAGAAACGATGTATTAATGCATCTAAGTAATGTTAGTAAACAACACGTGGATTTTGTTCAATTGAAATGAGTTTTGAAGAGCGTCTGAATGATGAAGTTCAGAAAAAGCCGTGTTTGTACGATGTTTCTAGTACCTAACAAATATTGTAATTAGACGGAGAAAAATAATGCTTGGTTAGAAATATATTATGGGCTTCGCGATTCATATCCATAATTAAATGCTTCTACCAGTCAGTCAGTGTACAAAATGCTTCTACCAGTCAGTCAGTGTACAAAATGCTTCTACCAGTCAGTCAGTGTACAAATATAATAACAATCTGAATATTACCGCCCAAAACTTTTGTTTACAACAATGTTGTAAAATATCCCCAGCAGAGTGCAGGCTGGTTCGGTTTTTTTCGCCAGTTGCATGGCGATCGCGTCGCGCTATTATGAAGTGCACTAGCTGGCGACATATATTTACGTCGCTGCCTTCGCTACATCGCGTCGCCAGATCGCGTCGCATCGCGGTATTGTGAAAAGACCGTGTGGCGGACATAGACAAATTACACAAACTCACTGTTTGTATATCTATGACCTACCTCCTATGATGTGCTATTTCATGTTGATCCTTTGCTCCGTTGCTGCACTTTCACATTTATAATAATATTAGTAGAGATTAATTTTTTGGTTACATAAATAGTTAATAATTGTTGTACTGGTTCTAGCCAGCTGAGTTGAAATGCCACCATTGTACGTACTTGTCTATACTCCATGTGGCAGGAGGCGTGCCTGTGATGGAACACCAGTCGCCCCTCAGGGACGGCGAGGAGAGACGAGACTGCGCGGTGCCAGAGGACGCGCGGGCTGCGCAGCGCGACGGTGAGCCGGGAGTCGAGCTGCTGCACCTGGCGGGCCTCGTGTCGGAGGACGAGAGGGCCGGCTCCGAGGACTCCAGGCAGCCGCGCAAGAGGAGAGCTCCCCGCGACTCGGCACGGCCTGAGCTCAAGTTACGTCTACCATGTCGTGCAGTGGAACTACTAGTCGCATAGACCTTATCATTGGGAAGCACGTTTGTTTGCCAGTTTAGATTTAAGTTTGAAAACAACTCTGTATTATGCCATTTGTTCGCCACTGCTGGGTCATGCAGAAGAACAAACTGTTCTCCATGTGATTATTGGTGGCATATTGATATTGAGAATGTTTACAAGGTTTAGTAGAACAAGTGTTTGCTTTAATTTATCTTTGCATTATTGGAGCTGTTAAAGGACAATTATTGTGCCTCACAGTTAAAGCTTTAAATCAATTTCTCGTTAGTTAATTTTTCCTGCCATGATTCCTTCTTATTACTGGTGTGGGTTTTTTTCTGACCTAAGATTATTGTTGAATAAAGAGTGACCTTGCTAAGCATATGATAGTCACATGTTGGCTTGACTGAACATCAAAATAAAGACATAGACTGACTACATGCTTTTCACAAATTGTAATTGACCTCAAATTGTTTACAAGTGGCTGCCTGCACGTCATAGCTCTTAATTTATGTTACTTTGAAAGAGCTACTCCAGACATTTTCGTGGTGACACAAATACCCAATATTCACCATAATTTACATTTTGCAATGTAGTGAACCAAACTTAGACCTATGTTATGATTGTACTTTGTGTTCCTTTAAAAAATTTTTTTTCATATGTGACAGAGATGGGCTAGCTGGAAGAATATCACTTAAACTCTTCTGGTATGCTGACCAACATGTTGAATTATAGCTGATTAGAACTTTGGTGAATAAGAAGTGGGATGTTAAAAAAAATAGTCGCTGGTAGGTGTAGTTAAAGGGGAACACTATCTTCAGTACTTCCAGTTGTAATCAAACCCAGGACTCCTAAATACTTGCAAGGCGTGATGCAATTTAATCAATTATTAATACTGGTTTTTTTTTGCTTAATTGCTGTTAGCTAAGATTTTAAAATATATTTAGTACGTTTATGTGAACTTTCAAAAGCAAGCTTTGGCTACATGATGAATATTTTGAACCTGTTACAGGACGAAGGCATACAAACACGAAATAACAAGAAGAGAAAGAAAAATAGAAACAGATCGGGAAAGCGAAAGATGGTCGTGCGACCAAACTATTTTGTTGGAATCCAAGTTTCGAACCCTGAGGTAAGTCAAGCCAACTGGACTTTGTCGCACCAGAAGTGCCGAAGGTTTGAGGTCCGAGATGTCGCAAGGGCCAGACTCCTTGCAGATCACACCCGTGCCGAAGGAATGACGTGCGGGGGACGTGTCGCAGGTCCATCGCGCGGTGCGCGGCCTGCAGGAGAAGATAGTCGCAGCGCAGCCGGAGTTGCGCTCCACCGTCATCCCGACAGCGACGCTGCACGTCACTCTGGCCGTGGCTCACCTGCCAGACCCCGCTCACGTGGCTCGGTGAGTCCGAGGCATCACTAAATAAGCCACAGGCAACCGCCTGAAAATACTGTTAGAGCGCAGTTTGAACAAAATATGATGAAACCCAAAAGGGAAAAGTAATAAAAATACCATGTATGTATTAATCAAAATATCAAATTTACTTAACTACTCCACAAGAATCTCAATGACACAGTTATGACTATGTTCATGAGAAGACATCTCAGAAATTACCCATCTGGTGCACCAGCTTACTTGCATTAGCCATAAAAACACTAGCATTATGTGTCTATGCTTAAATTATATGCGAAGTGCCAAAGATAGTTGATTAATAAGTTAATTACACTAAGTGTGAAAGTATATATCACAGAATAAATTTGTGGCATGAGAAAATGATTACATTACTTATAAGTTATAATTTAAAATGGTTAGTTAAATTTCAGGTACAATAAGTTACGTATTACAAAAAGGGCAAATGTTCTAGTGTTCATTATGCAGTTAACTTTGCAAGTGTTGCATAAAAGTTCTGAGTTTTTCTTATAAATGCAACACAGGCTACAATTCTTTAATAAATTATTTAGCTCTTGTAGAAGAAATTTTGTGAATTCAGTTCCAAGACGAACAAGACGTTAACAGGCTGTAAAAATGTGTTGGCTAGTATTAAGATGATAGTTGTACGAGCAAACAAAAGGCACGGGTGGACGTCTCAAAGATACACACTCGAATCTGTAGCCAAAAAAACATAAACATAGCTCCACAAATCTCTTTGCGAAGAATCACACAAATGTTTTTAGAAATGTCCTGGAAAAAAAAAACTGGAATTGGATTTGGCCAATAGAGTGGCCATCCTGTGTAAACACTAAGAGAACTGAAGTGAATATAAATGGTTTAAAAACTCACCATGACCCTAAAGGTCCCGTAGTCAAACATTTGTCCATACAAAGTGGGGTGAAGTAAACCTTAATTCCAGATCTGTTGGATGCTCTGGTAAAATGAAAGGCAAATGCCTCTTCACCTTGTACAGGGCTGCAGAGGTAATGAAGGAGTCCCTCTCGGTGAACAGAGACCTGTACAACAACCCTCCAGTTTGCCTCATGTTCAGCGGAGTCAAGACATTCAAAAACCAGGTGAGCAACTTCTGGCAGTTACATTTGATCATGTAGAGTTCAGAATTGGGGCAACATTTTATTAATTAATACGTATTGCTATTAGTGTTTGGTATCTAATTCTGAAATGTTCCCATTAATATGCAAATTTCAGTTCTCAAAATTGGATTTTTTTTATTAGGTACTTATTAAACGATAAGATAAAAAGTTATAGAATGCAGGAAAATGTAAAATCGAGAAATGTACACTAACTTATGTCTGTGCAAAGCTTCGACTAAGTTAGTCAATTGAACATATTTTTAATATTCAATTTGACTTAGTCAGAAAATTTGCTATTCATTTTATTTGAAGTTTTGGTTCTGACGTAAAGCTTCACGGTTGTTGCAAAGCTTTAAAATGTTGGATGTCTAAAATTTGCACCGCTAGTCAGCATGGCCCCTGGTACGGCGCTCCTTCCCCTTGATCCCCCCCTCTTCCCTCTCCAGGTCCTCCCCTCCTTTTCTCCTTCCTTCCCCGCCGCCGCGATGTTAGCGCCCCTAGCGGCCTAGTGTTTTGAGTAGTATATAAGGGTGTTCTCTGTGTGGCCTCCTCGCAGTTCATTCTCATTAGGGGAATGGCTGTCCGTCGAGACGAGCAAATGTTAGCATGGTTGACCACTCGGCGCGGTTACTATTGTCGATAGGATGTAGATATGGTCTCTACTCACCCTGGGTGGTTGCTAAACTTTCGGTCTTAGTCTCGCGTCGCATAAAAATGTCAGTGAACGATCTTAGTCTTGGAAAAATTGGATTGCGTCTCCGAACAATGCATTGTGTACAGTGCATTTTGAAGACAAATGGGTCTTAAGAAGCGAAAATCTAACTCGATTAAATGATGATATGGTGTTCGGTATATTAAGGTTTCCCTCAAAGGAACGGTTTCACAATGCTTTTAAGATATTAGATAAATCCCAACATAAGTTTAAAACATTTCTTTTAAGAGTGTGCGTCGTAGCATTAAAAGACGTGCCTTAATTATTTTGCAAATTTATCATTGTTATGGTGACGATGTCAGGAGTTTTCGTAGATTATGTTCACGTAGATTTGCCCGCAGCCGAGTGGTAATAGTCAGTGTAACTACTTCCTCAGTCATGGTGCTTAATGTTCAGGGCGATTCATGAGTCGCTTGTGGTGGTCCTTGTGCGGCGCTGTTACACTGGGCGCATGTTACTTGATTCATTTAATATTCCGTGTTAGCATAGGTGACATTTGCGCGTGTTCGACGTACGGCTTCCACTACTACACATTTTAATCCGTTTGATGAAAATTAACTTACTGGTAGAGCTGCCATATTACTCGCGAGTAAACATATTTTATGTACTATTGATCCTGCTTGGAGGCGGTTGGCTTTATTGTGGGCGTAATAAGCAGTCGTTAATTTGGTATAGCCTTACGTTATTTCAGGAGGCACATTTATTAGACATTTAGTGTACACGTAATTTCTTACGTATATTGAAGCGTTACGGTTATGTATATACGTGGGATGTATCACTAGGAAAAATTGTGGTGTTAGTCTCTTGCCTTCATTTGTTAAGCATTGAATATATAGTGAAAGATGGCAATTAATCTCTTATAAAGATACCTTTCTGATGTCGTATGTTCTTTCTGTATTGTACTTCAGCTGTGATGATTGTAAATTTCATATCAAGAAAATATATTACACTATCGTTACTTAGCCTCATGTCTTTTTGTAGCCAGTTACACTTCTCATAGTAACACTTCTGACTGTTGCCTTAATATCTTATATATTTCGTGTTTTCTCCTGCTACGCAACACGTGTAGTCAATCCTTTCAGTAGAGGATTGGTTACAAATTCACTCATGAAAATATGTACTGTAGTTTTTTTTGTATTGTATATGTTTTGTTTGAATAAAGTTGGTTACTAAGATAAAGGCACTCTGTGCTTTTATGAATGATTTTATAAATAGGAACATGAACCAAGGGGTAAATCACATAATCAGTTCAAAAAGTACAAATGTAAATTTTTTTTTTTTACTTCAATCCAATATTTTGAAAAATAAATGTAATACAGCTTTGCTGAGAACAATATTTGCAATTCCGTTAGACTTCTCACAAATATATTAACAGTTCAATATGATATTCGCTTTGCATAAAAACACTAGTAAGTATCCGCACAGGCCTGCACTAACTGTCTTCAGCCTGTGTGGCTAGTATACCAGAGTGAAATGCAACATCAGGACCGGTGATGGTTCAGATAACGGCAGTGGCCGTCCCTCCAGGTGCTCTTCGCAGACATCGAGGGCGGGGAAAGTCTGCTGAGGATCGCCGGGCTGGCACAGGCGCTGGAAGAGTCCTTCGAGGAGTCGGGGCTGGTGCTGCCGTCCAGGAAGAGCTTTCAGCCGCACCTCACGATCCTCAAGCTGTCCAAGGACTTTGGGCTGAAGAGAAAGGTGCAGTATCGAGGACAACAGCTGGAGTTGTGCAAAATTTGTGTTTTTATGCTGAATTAAACTATACTGAAACGACAGATATAAGTCCATCACCTAAATGGACAAATGAACTAGGGCTTGGCGTCTCATCGCCAGGAATGAAAAGGGCGCAGAGATAGGAATTGAGCATCAGCAGAATGAGTTGGTGGAGAGAATCGGAGCACCTCGAGCAAACCTAATGCTTCATGGAAACGTGAGCCGTTTTTTCCCACTTGCGAGAGCCCGTCGTGAATACGACTTGTTTTGTCCTGGAGTGATGCTGCCACTGTGGACTCTGTAAATTCGTTGGACCACAAATACCATACTTGAGCTCTGGCCTGATTTCACGGAACACTTAACCCTTCCATACGCTGTTTGTTCTCTGTTCTGCACCCACCAGTAAGAACGCACATTTCAGGATGAAGGCACTCCAAGCTGCAAATAACAACCACAGTGTCTTTGTTGTTACCCGCAGGTGTGTCTGTAATCACAGCAGGATAGTGTCAATTTTATTGACACATGTTCTCAAAAATTGTGCAGTGGTGGGGCTCACATCAGAAAATAAAACACACAGGCCAAGGGTGAGGATCAACTTAGCAGTCTCACCCAATAATAGGAGAACTAACCAACTCTCCACTCATAAATATAATTTCTAAGTATCTGCAAATCGACCACCATTGCTGCCTTCTCGCTCGAGGATGTTGTAACAGGACCGGTTCAGTAATATGATGATATGTTTACTAGCGCAGGACAGTAGAATTGCAATACGTACATAGTTGCAGTTTCAAGCTTTTGACGACTGAGCAACTCATATTGCAGTAAGTTCAAAAAAGTGTGGTTGAAATATGCATTTACAAAGTTGGCATAACTCTATTGAATTTCATTTTGTGGGGTCTCTCGCCTTATAAATGTCATATTTATTACAGTGTTTGTGCATTCTGCATTTAAGTAATTCACCCTGAATAGTAGATGCTCTTATTAGATGTTGTAAAAGAGTAGTTTAGTTTAATACCGCGTAAATATAACCCGTAGTATGATACTATAATTATGTTGTACAAGTGACATGCAAGACAAAGCAAATCTTATGTATTGGCTAGCAAATAAATGAAGGTTTTTTTTTACTGCAGGGTATACTGAAAATCACTCCGTCGTTGTACTCTGACGACAGAAGCATGCATTTTGGGCAGCAAGTGGTGAGGAGTGTGCAGTTGTTGTCGATGAACAAGCCAAAGGATGCCAACGGCTACTACTACTGCAGCCACCAGGAAATATTTGGTGAGAGGAAACAACTGAGAAGTAAAGTTAATATCTTAATACAGTAGAATCTCCTTATAGCGAGCACGGTAATAGCGAGAACACGGCTATAACGAGGTATTTTTGAGGAATTTACGGCGTGATAGCTTGAAGCGCGCTTTTGTTATTTGTCTGCTTTATCTCCACCCCTCTCGCTCGCCACTAGACATCTTGCCGTTGACGCCTGTCACATTCTTCAGCCGTGCAGTCGCCACCTAAGTGCGTGCCTTTAAAAATTGAATCCCATCCTTTCTTTCATCAAACTTCCGTTAGTTATCTGTGCCGTGTGTAGACAAAGTTTGAGATTGGAACAGGAACAACGTAAGAAAGTATTTTTTACAAATTAGAAATATGTATGTTTTTGTTTTTATAATTGCTTATTTTAACGTGTTTTTTTTTGTTATCTTAAAAGAGATAATGTGAAAAAGCCGCTCTAATGAGATTTAATTGTTTCTTGGTTAACAAAAACTATTAATTATAAAATATTGTTAATTGTTTATATTCTATTTATTATTATTTACGCGACGTCATACTGTACGCGTACGCAATACGACTGGATTCGTTGTGGCAACATAACATAGCATGTTATGCGGTATCAGAAGTAACGAGTAACGTAACAATAGTAATGAGTACTAATTGTTATAGTAACGAATACATACGGGTACACATTTTTTCATTACTTTTACACCTCTAGTAGGCACTACCGTATTTATTTCCGAATCGCTAGGGCAGTTTTCTTGTAACTTTTGTTTCGGTCAGTTGTTGGGGTATCTGTCCGGGAAAGGGGTGGTGATGGTTTGAGTTTAATCCCAAATTTATTTTCTAAAAAAGTTTACAGGTTTCTTTAAATGAAAACAGTATAGTTTTCCAGCGACTATTGCGTTGCCGCAGCCGCACTCCTGCTTTTTTGTATGGAATTAAATCGTTGCGCTACACTAGCACCACCTGTTAGCAACATCCCGAACCAACATGGCCGCCAGCATACAGCCCGCGTCGACGATAGATAGCAGGACAATGCTGCGTCGGCCGTGGGCTGAGATGCTATACTTACGTGGCGTGGTAGGGTATTCTGGTTATTTTGACGCAATCGGTGATCGCATCCGTACTTAGGGGGTATTGTTTTAAAGAGAATTCACACATCTGCTCACAGAAATTAATATTTCGTTAATATAACCTGTTATTTTCCAATTATATAGGTTTAAACAAAATTTTTATGCTATTTTCGGTTAATTTTTATTTTTTGGGGGCCAAAATTTGTCCAATTCGGTTATAGCGAGGACACGGTTATAGCGAGGATAAAACCCGGAACCGTGACACCTCGCTATAACGGGACTCTAGTGTATGTGGTAACACTGCTTGTACAATTCCATAGGTGTACATTTCCTGGAAAATCATGGATAATTCTCAGTGATTGTAATTTAAGGGTAAAATGTAATGCTCCAGTTTGCCAGCTCCCAGAAAGAATTTTTTTCTTCCAGATGTTATAGTGCAGAGTATTCACACTTTAAAATGGTTATGCGAGGTTCTGTTTGAAATGAAGAGAGTGGAAAGAGAACTGTGTCAACTATGGGAGATGGTGGAGGCTGGATTGTCTTTATTTCTTTTATAAAATTGCAAAATATTTAAAAAATAGTAGTTTAGGAAATTTGGAAATTTTGGTCAGGGAAAGTCAGGAAAATTTTAGCACAGGCTTTTGTGAACACCTCAGTTCACGAACCTGACCCGTGCTACCATGATTGCGAATACCAAGGCGATTAAGGCAGCATGATCCTGCAGTGTTTTGTCGCTTCCTTTGGTAATAAAGACTATGGGGAAGTGGCACATGACACCCTGTTGTGAAAACTGTGTTGCTTGTTTGCCAGTCACCAGCCAGGATCTCCGAATGTATTCTCGGCTAGACATGTGACATCAGTGTGGCTTATGTGTGTTCCTGCTTGCATATCTGGTAGTTTGAAGGGTTGTAATCTGTAATGTAATCGGTACAGAGGTTACAATTATGCTCAAACATGAAGTGCCGGGAGCGGAGGCTCGCCTTCTCCTGGACAACCTGCCACGTGTATCAGCCTTGCAAGGTCACACTGTATCAGCGTCGGACACACAGCAGTATCGACCACTCCATCATTGCCTGCAATATTGTTGTTTAGGTGAAAACTAACAGATGACCAGAGAGTGGTTTGGTGGGGGGGGGGGGGGGGGGGGGGAATCATTTTCGGAAGATTTTGGACCTTGCATTCTAGAACCGTTTAAAATCGGTTTTCCTCAGTGGAGGACCTATCCTCCGGAGACGGTACTTCTGCCGAAGCACATATTTGGTCTCGGCTTGAACAGTGTGAAGTGTAGCTGGACACGGGACGGGCATAGGGGTGTGGGCTGGGCCTTGCGTTGATGTGAGGACAGTGTTGCTGTCAGTTGTGCGGTGCGCTCTGTGTAGACGTGGCCGGCGAGGAGTCTGGCGACCACTCGGGCTGCTGCGAGAAGCCGTCCCTGGGCAAGCAGCCTCCCCCGGGGGTGGGTGGCAGGCGGCACCTCCACTCCCTAGCGGCTGTGGAGGGGGAGCGGCGGCCGGCCACTCGCGCGGAGGACGTCGTCAGGATGCTGCTGCTGGTCGGAGCAGTGAGCATCGGCGTGGCCTTCCTCCTGCGCAGCTTCTCTGCGGCCAAGTGATCTCTCCTCTACCGCACCCGCACTTTTGTAATTTCATATTAAAGACTACTGTGGATTTGTGTTCTTGTTTAGACCAGTATACAGTCCATTACCCGCCTGCTAGTCCTGTCTCAGCTCCGCGAGAGCACCGATAGCTGGCCATAGCTTCTGCACTCGAACCACATGTACGTCTTTCTGAAGGCCAGCTTCGTGTTCATGCCTATGAATTTGACTTGAAGTTTAGCTTGTGTTGAAATACCAGTATCCTTAAGTTTTTTTAAAACTTGAAATTACTCTTTTACTATGTTTTGTCTGTTTGTAGATTCAGGTAAGTATAATCCAAGCAAAAACCATTGCAGGTTAATCAGATGGTGAAGTAGTAGTATTTTACTTTGCCTAGTTTCACGACTGTTTATGCCGAATATGTTGGGATTTTGCTTCATATGTACAGTAATTCCTTAACTATGCAAGAAGTTACAATTATACTAATTTGTTAATAATTACTTTTTTAAATTATACAAAAAAAAGGCAAGAAGGATCTGTCTTTAAGACAGTGCAATAGTTGCTAGTATTTTCGTAGCTATTAAAAATTCACAATCACAAATTTTCAGGACAATCTGTAATGGAATTAGAAATTTGTATTGATTTATAAAACTGTATAGGGCAAGGAAAAATTATTTTCTATTTTTTGTTTTCATTTTAAAAATGTGGCATATTAAAAAAGTTATTTAATTAGTATTTAAAGTTTAGGCCTCCTAAAAAAAATACTATTGGTGTAATAAAGTGGAATGCCTATAAAAAATTAATTTTATATCATCAACTAATGGAAAAAATAATTATGTTATGGCCCTCATTACATGATAAATAAGTACATTACACTTACAAAAAGATTACATAAGAACATAGATTTATTTATAAGGCCTGTTAATTATAGAATACAACAAATATTGATTTGATATAAAAATTTACTAACTTATGCCGTCATCTGCAGTTTTGTGGCTGAAACCCGGGGTAGGCTAGAAGGATGACTGGTGCTGGTTGGTTTAAATCTAACCAGGAGGGCACCAGGCTAGCTTGCAAACTAACCACGTGTGGTTGCTTGGGTTGTCTGCCCCAGTGTGGTCCACTAGACCCTAAGCTGCAGGATGTTGCCGAACGAGTCAATTAATACAAGTACACGCTCCTTAAACAGCATAGAGGGCGAATTCCATCCTATACATATTTGTTTGCAAACTACTAAAATGCATATTAAAGAAGATGTGGTTTTAATCACATATGTTTTGTACAGTTACAGAATTTGCGCGGGCAAATTACAGAGAGACGCTTGAAAAGGCAAAACAATAGAATTAGACCTTCAGCATTCGCATTACAAAAAAGATAGTTTTGATTGGAGGTAAACCGAGGATTGGGCTCTGCTGCATGAGATGTGAATCCTACTTTAAAGGGCTGAAGAGAAGTTATGTTTGATGCTGACAGGCATTTATGCGACTTAATTAAGTAGGGATCTGTTCTCTGCAGTTGGCCAGTTCCGTATTCAAGAACGTACGTGACAGCGATGTAACGCGGCAGTGGAAATTGAAAGCGGCGAATAATATGTACCAGAATGATTGAATCAGTGATACAATGGTCAGGGCTCCCCAAGAAACAACGCTAACGTGCCGGACCGTAGCTGATGAAGACTGCTGGAAGTCAAGGCAGTTAAGAGCATATAAGGTAAGCCATTCATGCTCACTAGACATTCATTGGCTGAAGAAGTTTGACGTCACTTGTAGGATGGTGAGTAGGCTAGAAGTGCCCGGCCAGCACAGAAGTACTCCGCAATAAAATGAACTCATCATTGTGAAAAAACTAAACATCCAAAATCTAAATAATTTTTTTTAGGTTCTATTCCTAATGCATGTAGCCTCTAATGGTTAAGTCTTTAATACCTTATGTACTATACGACAGAAGGAAAAAAAAAGTCAAGTGATTTTACGGTTTGACATGTGATTTGGTACAATGTTCGTTGTCAAAGGATATTTCTCTCCTGATAATACTAGAAAGGTAATGTAAGCACATGAAAGGTGCATTAAGGATCAAACATCAAAAAGACACTTGCTAATCTGTGGATATAGCCGTTCACTCAGAATCTTGTATGTTTTCAGGTTCTGCGCGCGCGCGCGCTCATACTTTCACAATGGTACAGTATTTGCTTCAGAATAACTCTTGAAAAATGCTTTTGGTTTTTAGCAAATTTTTTCTAAGGAATATATGTGCTTAGATCATCTACTTGTTTGTACAACTTGGCTGATTTTAAATAAATTATGTCTAGTCATTTCAATAATGTTTTCAATTAATGTGAATATTGTCAAATGTAAGTTGACAATTAGAAATTTTAATTTGTTACATTATCTGTACTCAACGTCTATGTTGCAATTAACTGGAGCTGAAACTTACATGCAAGGGTGTTGGAACTGGGTTAAAATCCTGGGTAAGAAATGGATTGCCCGGTTTTGGTTAAAATCTTTTTGGAACACTTGTTATCAACAAGTTATGTGAAGATTACAATCTTAAATTTTAATAACAATATGTACATTATATTTGGGAGTGATATTAAAAAGCCTCAGGAAATTACTACCTAACATTTTTTCAAAATATAGATGCAACACTTTTGCTGGAGTTAAAGTACATTTATAATTTTTACGTATTTTATTAGCATGATTAAAAAAAAATTTTTGTACATTGCATGTCATTCAAAAATGGAATGGGGATTCAAACTTGCAGTACTTATCTCCAAACATTGTTTAAATTCCGGTAGAGATGGCAAGGGCGGAGGTCGAGAGGCTCCGCGGGCGACTCGCGACTAGTCTCCTTGGAGGGCGGTGATTTACTGGCGATGGCTGTGACGTCCGCACGACTCCCCAGCCTCGCTCCCGCGAAAACGTGTCGTGTGCAAAAGTAATCCCGGGCCATGCACCCCGCCTGATCGCGCTAAAGTCCTGAATTACAAATAATATTTCAACATAGCCATTACTCAATTAATATTGTTTTTAAGAGTGCTGAATGTTAATTTCAAAGTCCAGGTAACCAGGTCACCTAACAGTACCCCCGTAGTCGACTTTCGCGCGGGCGACATGTGATTAGGCAGGGCAGCTTATGTTCGAGGCGTTGCACCACCCTGCACCCAGGTGCGTTCACGTCGCACACGCTCGGGGCGAGGCGGCGATGCGCCATAGTGGTCTGTACGGATTCGAGGAGCACTAATGGTTGGCGTCAGGGTTTTATTCTCATAACTACTCAATTTATCACAATAGTGTAATTTTCAATAAGGATACACATTTGGCAGGATGAATTATATTAGGAAATTCAGAGGAGAATTAAAGTCAAGCAACATATGGTACTGATAGCTACTTAGGTATTGAATATTGTTTTGGTTTCTTGTGGGATGGTTGGTGGGTGCTATCCGCTAGTGGTGATAGTACTGGTGGGGTGGGGACCAAGTTATACTATCAAGGATTAATAGAACTATTTATATTTTTCAGTGTTTGTTTACGTTTAAATCAGTATTTATATTTATGTCAAATTTATATATCTTTCGTGTTTAATAACTTCTAAAGTTTGTTTTGGATATTGCTAAGACCATTGAATCATTTCTCTATGTTGGTAACTAAAATTTTGTCTTTTAAAAATACGTGATAGGCGGATCTTTTGAACTGTCATTTTGAGACATTGTTGTAAGTGACGCTATAATTTTGTAAGAGAGAAGAAGAAAGCTACTGTGTGTGCTATATTTTGGCTTGTGTGTGCTGTCGCGTTGGGCCATGCCGACACAGTGTTTTAAATAGTTTCTCGCAACGCTAAGTCACCAAATTGGTGAGCAATTACACGCCGACCTTTGACGAAGCTGTTAACATTTGTTTAACTGGGGCCTTAGCTGAAAACCAGCAATCAGCGGAACTTCAGGTATGACTATAGGCTGTGTAAAATTCTGAACTGTCGCTATACCGCGAGTCATAGCACAAATCGTGTCGGTGACAATCTGCTGCTTTGGGACATAAAATGTCTTTAAATATTTTAAAAGCCTCCAGTTTCATACATTTATGGCACGATTTAATAGTATGCACTGCTTCACTCAGAGGTCTTGAGTTTTGATTTTCATGTGAACTGACTAATTTTGAGCTAGTAAATTTTATTTTTATTTCAAATTAATTGAACTCTTGTATCTGCTGTGCCCAACATAATTTTACAGTTAGTTAATATTTTGTTTTACTTTTGATTTATAAGTGTAAACAACCTTATTACAGATATCATTGGATATGCTTCAATTTTGTTTGATTTAAATTTTAATTTTAGTATTAAACGTAATAATATTCCAGATAATTTTTTTTGTGTTTATTAAATGATTATTACATAGGGCGAAGTTGGGCATAGATCATACCACTGACGTCGTACCGACCATGGCCTTTAAGCCCGTGCTCCGCACCGCCAGTACCGTATCCCGTTTTCGGAGCGCGCCCCTTGCCCAGCCGGATTGAGTCAGGCGAGCGTCCCGGGCGTGACCCCAATAGACAACAAACCTTATTAAAAGTTGACGCCGACCGCCAATGCTCCTCTGTCGCATAGACCTCTATGCCTCATCAACGTCTCGCAAAAGCGTGTGCACCGAACGCGCCCGTGCGCGCAGCAAAGTGCAGTTCGTGCAACGAGGCGAACGCCATACAACGAGTGCTACACCGGCGCAAGGATCCGGCCGGGTGTGGCATATCCTTCCGCCGCACTACAACAAATTGTTATAATTATGTTTTTCCACAGGATTTTATTAAACATTATTTTTTATTAATTAATAATTAAGTCTTTGCAAAATCATGTTTCAATGTGCGATTTGTCCCGAACCTGGCCGGTTCAGTTTCCCGCGAAATTCACACGTTTCCGCGGGAGGGCTGGCGGGGGAGGGGGGTCGTGCGCGGCGACACCTGCAGTGTCCTTCGAGAGCTCAACCAGGCCGGCAGCCTGCGCGCAACGCGGAACCTTCAACCTTTGCATTCACCGACATGTAGTTTTCCATAGTGTAATTTCTTTTCAACCTTTTGTACAGTTCCGCGGTCGGCCTAAATTTACCATGAGGTACTTAACTTAATTCAATCAGTGCTCCGAGATGAGTGTTTTACGTCATACGTAAGTACTGTGGGGAGAGTATGTGTTTGTACGTCGGCGCTTCACGCCCAACCTAGCCTTCAGGCTACTTAGTTTTGGCCCGCACGGGGCAGCCAGCAGGCAACATGTGCCATCCAACTTAATAACGATTCAGTCCCTGGGACACACCTAGTCACCACGTAGAGTCGCCGGAGACACGGGCCTACGTGTTGCTAGCCCAGTTTATCAAGTGTAATGTGTTAGTGGAATAGTTGTTCGCCTAAGTGTAATTCGTCATGTCAGGGCTTATGTATCACCGTCGTACGGCAGTGCGCCACCAAACTTAATAACGATTCAGTCCCTGGGACACACCTAGTCACCACGTAGAGTCGCCGGAGACATGGGCCTACGTGTTGCTAGCCCAGTTTATCCAGAGCTAGGTATTAGTGTAGTGTATTGTGCTTCAAAATATCGTGTGCCATGTCAGTGTCTTTTGTAACTTTCGCGTCACGTATACGAGTCTGCCCCTCACGCGCATAAGAATCGTGAGCCGCCACTGAGGAAGTGAGCTGCGCGTGTGACTAGTCGCGTCGGGCAAACCGTTACGGCCAGAACGGGCAGCACCATGTATTGGGCTGTGCTGTATTAAATTCACGAACTATCTGAAGAGGTTTTGTGTTATTATTCAGGCGTCCCGAGTGGCCTCAACAGCTCGGGGGGCCCTACTGCATTGACCCCTACCTCTAGCCACAAGGCCGAACCTTCCCTGAGAACACGAACCTAACAAAATCACGTCTATATAATCGGAGGTAGCGGGGACGGCGTCAAAGTTACCGCGGCCACTGGCCTTAATTAAAATGTCCGTGACTAGGATCGTGTCAGATTAGAAGAAATCCAACTATTACAGCTCACAGTGAGACAATATGTTGACGTCGTCTGGCCGACGACCACCCCAGAGCCCGACCTGCACCCGCCAGTATACGCTCCCGCTAACGGAACACACCCCTGGCCATGGCCCACCCGAGTCAGGCGACCCGAACAGCAATCAAAGACAAAGCCGCGGAAACCTGAGTAGACAAGAGAAGAACCGTACCCATTCCTCCTAAAACATTAAATTAGGATTTTAGCGACAATAAAATCTCTTCCAGACACACCCGTTTGGAGTCTAGCGTAATGAGGTCACGCCTGGCGCGAGAGAGGCCGAGCCTCCCTCGGACGCCATGCCAGTTCGGCAGTTCAGCGCAGCTCACGGACCGGGGCGGACCTACGTCCCACGGAGAGGCAACATCCTTTGTCTACATCGAAAGTAACGTCCGGTAAATATAGTCACTAATTAACAGAACCCCTTTTATTACTTAACCTCTCCGTGAGTACCCGGCCCCTTTTTTCGGTCCAGGACCTAATCCGGCCGCATCAATTTAAAGACACCCCGCACCACACTTGGTCAGCGGGGCTGCTCTTCAGTATACGGCACGGGCCGCCTCCCGCAACTTACAGAACTTTATTTAAGGTCACGCGCACGGCGCTGACCACAAACCCGCAAGGGAACTTGGACAAACTTAATTGCGGTGCGTGTTTTACCACAGTGGGCACAACACCCGCGCCGAGACATTTGCATACGGGATTGGCCGTCTCCAATCGTCCACCCCCTTAATTCAGTGTATTTTTGTATCCCGTAGTTTGTATTGCTAACTTACGTTACCCGAGTAACGAGTGCCACGTAACTTGTGCGCGCCCCCTTAATTCAGTGTATTTTTGTGTCCCGTACTTTGTATTGCTAACTTACGTTACCCGAGTAACGAGTGCCACGTAATTTGTGCGCGCCCCCTTAATTCAGTGTATTTTTGTGTCCCGTACTTTGTATTGCTAACTTACGTTACCCGAGTAACGAGTGCAACGTAACTTGTGCGCACCCCCTTAATTCAGTGTATTTTGTGTCCCGCCTTTGTGTTACGAAATTACGTTACCTGTGTAACCAGTGAGACGTATGAGACGTAACAGCGTCCGAGGCCACGTAACGCGGAACACAAACAATACGGCGCCACGGAATAACAAGTAACAACCCCCCGGGGACCTCTGTAGAGTGTTGTATTGTGTACGACTCGCTCCTCTGAATAAAAGGTACGACACCACCACCTCAACTCCACGCCTCTTATTTAAAATCATCTCACGCAACACCGCCGCCGGCCCTAGTGGGCCACGCAGGGGCACATACATCCACGACCCCCAAACTCACGACTAGAACCGAGCTAGTCTGGCGCCCACCCGGACAATACGTAGCAAGAACCGCCTTTTCCCACTAGGAGCCACACCGGGACTCGAGCCCGAGACCCCGGACGACGGCAATGTTGATAAATACAGTCGCCAACTTGATGTCACATTTTAAATAATTAAATACATTAAAACTATTGTTAAGCCTTAAGCACCCAATTACCAGGTGCTACATTTTAATTGGGCACCTGGAACATGTTTTAACTGGTAATATAGTAAATTAAATTAATATATGTTTTTTGACGCCGACTCACAAAGAAGAGAAAGTTTCTCTTCCTTGCGAGGCGGCCATGTCCGGCAGTCTCGAACCACTCCGCGCCGGGAACAGACGTGTGTCCGTGGGCAGCATCCAAGTTTCTTTCATTTTATTAATTTTTATTCTATCCTAAATCTTTAAATTTAAACCTCATTAATTCATAGCTGCCCACGTCGACTCGGCGCGTATTTTACGGAACCGGGCCTATCCCGACCGTCTTCATCGTGATACCGTGCGGCAGATCGTATCACTCACGTAAGTGTTTCGCCTAATTTAGGAGCCCGCTCATAGAGCCCCCCCTGCACCCGTTAATGTTCGGCGCTGGCCGTCTCCAGCGAGCATCGACCCGCGTCCCGCGAGACTGCCGCGGTAACCATCAGTGTCGCGTAGTGTTATGTTTTTTCTATGTTAATTGTGTAACGGCTAGACGTCGCCAAGTGTTGGTGAGAGTGTTTTGTAGCGGGACTAGATTAAAGGTAGTTCTCACCAACTCGTGTATACTAATTTTCCGGAGTCTCCCATCCTCCACACGGCCGAGCGGCCTTCACAGTCAAGGAAGAGCCATTCAGGGTAGATTCAAGACGTGTACCTGGCGGGGCACGCGGGGGCAGAGTACCCACGACCCAACACCAACGGCCTAGCAGCCCGCTAGCCTGGCGCCCCTCCGGACAACAAGAGCACCGCGACGCCCGTAGCGCCCGTCAGGTACCCCCCGGGCCTTTCACATAGGTCGGGTGACGGCACCACAATTAAAATAATTTTAACTATAACAATGCTGGCGATGATTATAGTTTTATTTCAAAGAAAAAAGGATTAATTAAAAGTTTTACCACCCAGCCATTTACATTTTTTCGTTTATTTATTAAAGCTTATATTTAAGTTAGGTATGTAGTGTTCTTTCTTGAGTAAAAAATGTATTCGAGGTTCTTCTTTATTTAATACATTAATTTCAATTTTATTATTTTTTCTTGGCCGACGGCAGTTTGGCGTGGCGCCAAGTCGGTGCTTTGAGCGGCGTGTAGAGTAGTGTGCACGCTTATACTTTGAATAATTAAATATTACAGAAAGAATGAAGTATATTCTTGTAACAGGTGGCGTTATAAGCGGAATTGGTAAAGGTGTAATTGCTAGTTCGTTTGGAACGATTCTGAAATGTTGTAATATTCCAATTACGTCTATTAAAATTGATCCATACTTGAATGTCGATGCTGGAACATTTTCGCCGTATGAACATGGTATAAATTAAATATTTAAATTATCAACGTTTACATGTAATATTTTATTACAAAAAAGTGGCCAGATATTTGTTTTTATATTGCTGTTAAATTTGTAAATTTAGGTTAGATTTACGTTGTTCCACTTAAAATTTAATATAGTATTGTCAGTTATTATTTAGTTTAATTATTATTTAGTTTTAATTTTATTGAACCTATTTTGCAAGTTCTGTACGGAGCCAGTTTTAGTTCTGTCATGTGTGAAATAACATTTTGAAAGTTGCATGCATGGTTATGATTAGAATGAGGATAATTTTGTGATTAAGGACCTTTTAGAAAGTATTTAGAATAAAAAAATTTTTTTAGCAGAAAATGGTGAAAGTTGTGATTATTGGAACTAGGTGGGTGGCAGGGGTTGTAACCTTACAGGGCTTGTAGGAGAGCTATGGATGCTTGCAGGGGAGGCTTGTTTGCAGGTGACCTGTAAAGATGGAAAAAGAATATAAGTGTGAGTGTGTGTGTGTGTGTGTGTGGGGGGGGGGGGGGTTTACCCTACAAAATAAACTGGGATGTCGAAACAACAGTTTCAGTATGTTTGTCAGTAAGGGTTGCAATGATCAGGGAGGAGTGAAAAGAAAAAAGGCATACTGCACATTGATCAGGCCAGTGATGGAGAATGCGGCTGTAATTTGGGATCCTTGTCTGGTGACGGAGGTATCGGAGCTGGCATGGGTGCAGTGTAGAGCAGCAAGGTGGGCGATGTTTGTGTGGAGGAGAAGAAAAGGGCAAGAGGAGGAAATTAATATTCCATCTGAGATGATTAAGGAGTTGGGGTGAGAAGCATTACAGAGGGGAGGAAAGTGGAAAGGTTGGGTGTACGGATGTGGGTATAGAGAGCGGAGATATCACGGGGAGAAGCTCTGGAGGGAATGGAGGTGGACGGAAAGAGGAAGGCATGGCTTCCTAGTAAGGTCATGGAGGGAGTGGAATGAGCTGGAGGAATGATTATGGGGAGTGAGAGATACAATGAACCCGAGGAGATGACTAAAATGTCGGAGGGGGGTGAGAGAGTAAGGGGAGAACTCCTAGCCAACGGGTGAAACCACAATTGCAAGAGTAACAAATCAATAAATTAATGTTTGTGTTTGTAAAAGAGATGAATGCTTGCAGGGGAGGTGGCCATGTGTTAGGTAGAGGTAATTGCAGGGGAGGTAAAGGTAATTGTTGTGTATAATGTATCTAAGTTAATCCCTTCATCCTATGGCATGATCCGGTATGATTGATCCTGTGGTACATGGTGCTTGCCATTTTAATTTAGTACTTTGAAAGATCCTGGATACAACAAAAATAATACAATACGTACAAACAATGTTAGGAAGTAAAAAAAAAAATTATTTTCAGATTTGCATTTGATTTGATAATACAATCATTATTCATTGTTTCATCACAATTCTTGTTGTATCCAGGTTCTTTCGATGTATTAAATTAAAATAGCAAGCATCATGTACTACAGGATTAATGTTTTCAGGATCATGCCATTAGGATCGAGGGATAGACTTGGATATGCAATATGAAACTTTTACCGAGGTTAACATGCGGGTAGGAGATTGTGAATGTTTCCAGGGGAGGTAAACAAGATTTTACTAGAAGTATGAATGTTTCTAGAGGAAGATAAGAATCTGATATGATTGTATGATATACGTGGATGCTTCCAGGGGAGGTGAACATGCTCATAGAAGAGGTATTATTGTTTCCAGGGGTGGATAAAATGCTTCCAGGGGAGGTGAACATGCTTCTAGGAGAGGCATGAATGCTTCCAGGAGAGGCATGAATGCTTGCAGGTGAGGTTTACGTGCTGGACGACGGCGGGGAGGTGGATCTGGATCTCGGCAACTACGAGCGCTTCCTGGACGTGACGCTGCACAGCGACAACAACATCACCACGGGCAAGATCTACCAGCACGTCATCACCAAGGAGCGCCGCGGCGACTTCCTGGGCAAGACCGTGCAGGGTGAGCTTGGGGGGGGGGGGGGGAGATGCCCCTGGTAGATGCCCCTGTAGTTGACAGCCTCAAGTTGCATACAGCTTACACACCTTGTCTTAGCACAGTTAGCAGTGAACGTTGCATGGCCATGCTTACAGTGCCATCAGGGTTCTAACTGGGAACAAGTATATTGTGGATTGTACGTATGGTTTGAGATTGAACCTCGCTTTGCCAAGTTAAAGGTTGTCCACTCATTCGCCTTGTTTGCTGATGAGACCAAACTTGTTAGTGTTACCAATGACAAATGTTATCAATTGTTAGTAAAAAATATTGTTTATTTTTTATTTTTTTAATGTATTGGAGTATGTTTTGGCTCAACATTATCTCGAGTATTGTTTTTTCATGAATGGGGAACAGACACGCTGCAGGCAAACAAGGGCCTAAATTATCCAGGCCGAGCAGTGAAACATGTCAGGTTGATTGGGAGTGAACTATGTGTCACTATGTATCACTGCATATACTGATTGTGATGTTGCGTGATGTGTTGAAGTCTATACCCTGTTCTCTCTTGGGAGCAGGGCAGTACTGTTTTTGGGTCATTGTGTTAGGCATGTTTCAGCTTAATCAGCCATTTAACCTTGTCTTCCTTTGAACATGTTGGAATTGCAATGAAAATCGTTGGAATTGCAATGAAAATCCTTTTGTTCTACGTTTTTAATATTTTGAAGCTGGTGTGTACCTACCTACTTTAGGTATCACCTTTTTTTTGGAAAGTAAAGTTTTATTAAAATTGTATTATGTATTTGTACATGTTTTATGTTTTAAAAGTAATTTGGATTACACTTTGTTATATCTTTTGGAATAAAATATCACCATCATCATTAGAAGTTATGAAATATGTGTCGTGTAGCTTTTAACATTGCAGGCCCTACCCTCCTCAGCTTTTATAAGTATTTTTTGAGAAGTTAAATACATTAGGGTTTGTCGTTCAGGTGGATCAGCTGTTTGAAACAAGAGAGAGTGTGTGTGTCTGCGAGCCTTGTGGACTAGTTTCACGGCCGTGACCCCCACAGCCTGAGAGTCGTGTCGCGTTGCAGTTGTTCCGCACATCACGGACGCCATCCAGGAGTGGGTGGAGCGCGTGGCCCACCAGCCGGTGGACGGCGAAGGAACGAAGCCTCAGGTGGGTGGCTCTTCGCGTCGCGAGTGGTATCGTGCGCATACTCTTGCCGTGAGCATGTCTATTTTACTCTATAATGCCTTCATGTTTCATCTCTACTTCTCTGAATTTTTATTTTATGTAATTCCGCAGGTTAGTGATGCTTGAATATTCATAACTGTATCAGTGAGAATAACTTCACTTGAATTGCAAATGTGATATATCGGTTCGGTGTACCAGCAACTCCAAGCGTAGAGGTGGTATGTGATTATAGTTATTGTATTATGTTGTAAATGTCTGATGGGGATGTCTTATTGGATTTTGAATTAATTCGAACATGATTAGAGAATATGCCGACATAAATCTAAATTATTCAGAAAGTTAGCTGCGGTGACATGAAGATGAAGCCATGCAGTGCAGTATGCATAGGGCCTGATCTTGTTCAAGTTCAGCGTTGAGGGTCGGGTATGCGTTTGCAGTGAGCAGTCAGTCTGTGAGCCTGATTGGTGCGTTTGCCTGGCAGGTGTGCGTCGTGGAGCTGGGCGGCACCATAGGCGACATCGAAGGAATGCCGTTCGTGGAGGCGTTCCGGCAGTTCCAGTTCCGAGTCAAGAAGGAGAACTTCTGTTGCGCCCACGTATCCTTGGTACCGCAGGTTAGTGTGTCCTCGGATTGGCTCTCTGTAAGTCAGCGATTATAATTGGAGCTAGGCTGATGTTAGTCACAGTCTGCCTCGTGCAAGACGATTTACGTATTCTGTAAGCACCTTGATCTTACCTGAAACATTTTAATAAAATACTCTGTGGCTTCATTGTGGTTACAACTGCTCCCAAAGTTACGAGTTACGGACTACCTAAACAACTTTCTTTTAACTTTCTCATGATCTGGCGAAAATGGCCAACAAAATTTAATTGTCTTGATTTATACTCTTCAAGAAAAAATTTTATAAATTGAAATTGTAAATTTTTGAAGTGGTGTTTAAATAATATTTCGTATAGCAGCAAGTACATTTGTTTCATGTTCAGTGTGTCAAGTTCTGCAGCGCTCAATGAAACACATTAGTATCATTAAAAAGGTTGACGTTATGCACAAGTTGACTCAATTTCTAAAGTATGGTGAGTTTGTACCGTTGCCTCAACGTCAACCGTTATTAGCGAGCTGACAGTAATTCGTGGTCATGCAGGCGACCATGCGTGCAAGTGACGGAGGCTGCTGCGCGTGTTGCAGCCCAAGTCGACGGGCGAGGCGAAGACGAAGCCCACGCAGGCCAGCGTGCGCGAGCTCCGCGGCCTCGGGCTGTCCCCGGACCTCATCGTGTGTCGCAGCGAGAGCCCCATCGACCTGACGGCCAAGGCCAAGATCTCCAACTTCTGCCACGTGGGGCCGGACCAGGTGCGTCCCGCAGTGCTCTCGCTCTCGGTGTCCGAGTTCAGTAAGAACATGCCAGTAGTGGTAAGACAATATATATATTACACACTAATGTAATAGAAGGCAGGTTTTTTTTTAACAATATTAAAATATGAAACTAATATTTATGTATACATCATACGAAGGAATATTTCTTGCAAATGTGTAAGTAAATTGAGTGGATTCTGTAATGTAGTAAAAATTAAAAAAAAATAACATATCTTGAATTACATACTTTTGTAGGTATTAATTGCTATATTCATACTTTGATATTCAGATCCTACTTCTGTAACATCTCACAGCCAGTGTTTTTGCTATAGAAACATTAACGCCAAGGCAGGTGGATTGTATTTCAATTTGATCCCAAACTTTATAGGAGGAAAATTATTCTATAGTTTATATCATACAACTTTGGCAATGCTGGACATAATATATATTTCTTGCTACAGTTGGTTAATGTACGAGGACATGTTTTAAAAACAATCGGATTTATTTTGAATTTGATCTCCCTGCTTGTATGTATGCAAGTAATTATTATCGTATATACAGAATGTTATGATGAAAGTTCTTTAATCCGGCGTTCTATGTCTAAGCATATATGAAGAGGCTTGCGATCTGATTTTTTTTCCTTTGGTGGATCCCTGCTGTGATCTTGGTCATGAGATCGCATCACTGCGCTGTGGTGTTTTTAGATCTGTTTAGAGATTATCGTGACTGACTTCATTTCACTACAGTGTTTCATGTTTTTTTAGCAGGTTGCAATTAATGTTTTACGAGGGTGTATTTCAGTAATGATTTTATTGAAGATGACCAATACTCATCTGTATTTTATCCCCTAGACAAGATTATTACATTTTAATAATATGATTGGGTTGGTTATTTATTTTTAAACAATATTTACGTTTGATGATCTGGAAAAATCGCTAAATCTGCGTAGGCAGTGTCCAGAACATGTCAGATTTAAGACAGTTTTATCATGAACCTCATTTAAAGGATTTATTTTTATATCCCGACAAGATGGTTCACATAAATGACAGTTCAGTGTAAGGACCAGACCAGCAGGTTTACCAGCGTTGCCGGCAGCGTGCGACGTGCTCTGACGTGTCCACAGGTGATCTGCATCCACGACCTGCCGTCCATCTACCGCGTGCCCATGGTGATGGAGAGCCAAGGCATCGTGCAGTTCTTCAACGACCGCCTGCAGCTCGACATCCCCATGCCCCCCCCTCTGCGCTTCATGCACAAGTGGCGCAGCCTGGCGGAGCGGTGAGCAACTACTGCCGTCTAGAGGCGAGATTTGTATCGTTTCATTTATAGCCCAATTTCATTTTTAAAATGAGAATTCTTTGTTAGTTTTTATTTTTATAAAAGCTGTGTTGTAATACTTACCCCACCAGAGTAGTGGTAAAATTTATATGCCGCATTTTTATGATAAAATAATTTGTAATAAATTTGTCAAAATCAGACATTCAGATTAATAATAATAATACTACAAGAGATGCACAATAAAACATATTAAATTAATTTATCTGAACCATGTATTTTTATTCCATTTTTTGTTTGGAAATGACAATACTTAAATTTCAAATGCTATTTGTATTAAGTTTTCGTTAAATGCTTCTTAATTCTGTGATATAACTTGCTTTTCAGTGCTCTATGATTGATTGTATTAACTTGCATTTCAGTGTTATGCAGTGTTTTGACATGTTTTAGCTGTTATTTCGATTTTATTGCAATCTTGTCCTTACCGATACAGCATATTGGATTTTGGAAATTTCACATTATGTATCAGTAAAGCCTGTGATTCACCAAAAAATGTTAAGATATTGAAAATCTATCTTATAGATGTTATATCAATATGTTGACGTGTGTACATACATATAGTAGAACCCGTTTATAGTGAACCCGCCTATAAAGAATTCCCGTTTATTGTGAATTTCCGTCTCAGTCCCGGCAAAATAATGTGAGGTTATGTATTAATTTATTGGATATAGCGCACAACTTTTGTCAATGTTGATACGTTTTCCCGTGTACCACGAACAAATTTTGCCAACATAATGCACATTTATCTCAAATATTTTCATATAATTACAAGTTTTTTCACAAAACGTCTATTCTGGATCATATTGAAGTTTTTCTCCGCAATACGCTACTCGAATGTCCACTGTTCATATCATAAACAAGTTGTATTCGAGTGGCCTCGGTAGGCTACGTGTAGCAATTAATTGGTGATCAGTTTCGTGAAAATAAAAAATAGTTTTCCCTGCATAGTTAAAGAATGGGCGAACGCGTGTACATTTAATATGTTATCAAAATTAATCATAAATTACCTCCACACAAATACGTAGGTACATTCTAGCAGCAAATTCAATATTTTTAAGTCTCATTTTTATCGTTCACGTTTCCGACATTTTGATTGAGCATAGTTCGTAAGACTACCACTAGATAGAACTCTGTGGACTCCATAGAAAGTGAGAAAATTTTGTTCCAGCTTTAGAAACTGCGATACTAAATGATGCGTCAGACTCGTTATTTTTCGTTTATTTACTTTTGACAGTAAAAAGAATTTCGTGTTATTAAGCTGCAAATGTGCTTCATAAAAAAATACGTACATAAAAATGGGTGAAAAACGCGGTAAAAAACGTAAGGCATTATCTGTGCGAGATAAACTGGACATTATTGAAAAGGTATACTCCAACCCCACTGTCCCGCACGTGTTAATAGCAAAGGAACTGGGAATTGCAACATCCACATTAGGTACAATGTTAAACAAGCTGAACAATCTTCTTTCTCAAGCTGCGAAAACGTCAGAGAGTATTAAATGCCTGAAAAAAGGATAATACGCCGATGTCCACAAGAACCATTAGGTAATAGAAAGTTTGTACATGTGTAGTTCATTAAAAATAATATCTGCATTTGCTCATAAAACTGTTGCTTTAAGTATTTTCATTCGTTCTTTTCTTGGCTTAGGCCTATGTGTAGTTAAGATTTTGCTTTTGAGTAATTATTGCCAATATAAAAGTTTTCCCAGATATAAAGTTTCCCCTCTATAGTGAACATATAAACTACTCCCTTCAGATTCGTTATAACAGGGTTCTACTGTACTTCATCCTGTTTTGTAATTAATTTTTATGGCCTTCGGTTTATGTTTCTTTGCTGTCAGTTTAGATTTAGGCCATAATTTTAAAAGAAAGCTTGACTGTATCAATGTGAAAATTATTTATTTTTGTACCATGGTTGCTTTATGAATTATTTTTGCAATTTAAAATTCAATACAGTATTGTCTTTTACATAGTGGGTAGATTATTTTTAGTACTTAAGCATTTTCAAATTTTTCTCACTTATTACTATTTATTATGATTTTATAAATATATTTTAACATGCATTAAAATATATTTTTTTTAATTTTTAATAAATTTGTAATATATAAACTTAAATAAGTTATATGAAGTTTAATAAATTTAAATATTGGTTGGGCAATAGTTTATTATCAAGGACACTATATCATGTCGGCCTTGGCACTATCAGAGTATAATCATCAGCAGCATTGAAGTCTTAGCGAACCCAGTACTGGCTCAACTGCACGCCAGCACTCGGGATCCGTGCGGCTCCAGTCGCGGGCGGGGTTCAGACAGGCGGGAGATGTGCGTGTGTGTTTCTGCGGGTTCGCCTCGAGTCACCCTAGCCGCGTGGGGACCCCGACAGGTTCGACACTCTGCGCCGGGAGCTCACCATCGGCCTGGTGGGCAAGTACACCAAGCTGAAGGACGCGTACGCGTCGGTGAGCAAGGCGCTGCAGCACGCCGCCGTGGCAGCCGGCTACAAGCTGCACCTGCAGGTGGGCCGTCGCGGTGTACTTAAATAGATAACTGTACTTAAATAGAAACAAATTCCAATGATTAAATGCACGAATCGTAACGAAAGAATTCAATGGAAAGGACTCCATGTGTGGAAATGTTATCTACTTGAACATTATAATGTGAAATAACCGAAATAATCTTAAACGATTAAGGAAATGAAATAAATCAACATACAAAGAAATGATTCGGAAACCTAATACAACAAACAAAATCACTTGATACAAATATAAATGAGATGATTTGTACCCTACTGTACTTAAATAAATTAAACGAAGTAAAAGAACATCTAAAAGCTTTAAAAGAACTGCTGTTGTATTTCTGCTGGGAAATCGCAAACTTTTAAATTTCTCGGATGGAAAAATTTAATAGGGCCGTGGAAAAATTTAATAGGGCCGTGAAAATGTTTATCTTACCTCGAATGAACATAAACTCACCTTTCCTTCAGCATTCTGGCATTTCCGGCACGTGGCGCATAGCAACTGCAACCGTGTTTAGCGTGAGAGGATAAAGAATAGCAATTGGGTAGCGACTTTCTCCCTCTACCGCAACCCATGGTAATTTAAAACGCGTGTCGTATTCCTTACTTCCGCTAGGAAGGTTCACCAGTAAACAGCACTCAAAAATGGCGTAAATGATGCTGTTTGTAGGCACCTGGAGTAGTTTTTTCAACTTAGCTGTGGACAGCGATCAAAAACAAAATGGCATTAGTGACACAGATCGTAGTCACGACAACCAGTTTTTCAATTAACCTCTTTTCGCCTTGCTAGACAAACTAACAATTCCCGATGGCTTTCAAAAATTCACTTGTATCTCGCACTAAAAAGTACAGTATTTTTAATGAATGTGTTTGTCATTACAGTGCAGTGTTTTTCTTGACCACAACTTTTATGAAACAGTATAGATGTTCACTAAATTTTTTTCTTCGTCCCCTTGATTATGGTAATCAATGTGCGTTCATAAATATTTTTAGTGGCGAACTGTTACAAAGGTTTAACTTATAAAGCTGATAAGTGAAGTATTTAGAAATGCAGGGCAGGAAATTCATCTAGCCTATCAACCAGGCATGGGGCAAGTTCTGTGTAATGTAGTGCTTCTGTGCTCTTTTCACCTTATTTTTATCTCTCCTGTAGATATTAGATATTAGATACTGGCATGTTTTTGGGCGGATTTCATAAAAGAATCTAGGAGAAGTATCAAAGGTGGCAAAATAAGCAGGGAAAGGAGGCTGAGTATGTGGTTTTCTTGTCTATTTTATCTGTGTATGTGAGAAATGTCTGAAAAGTGTAGGATATAAAAATGTGAGCAGTCATTATTGACATGCTGTTCAGAACTGGAAGAAGTCACTATTCACACGATCATAGGAATAACAGTGTGTATGAGAGTTGGGCACGATTACACCGCATGATACGCTGTAACGTACAGTAGATAATTTTTAATGTGTGCTACGGGAGTGACGGTAGTCTAACAAGTACAAGCATCGGAGCCCAGCCGCAGCATAGAGGAGGGTGAGCGAACTGCTGACTGTCCGTGCCCTGAGGGGTCCATCAGGGAGGGCCAGTGCGTGTTCCCATGTGCACACGCTGCGCCCAAGGTTATTGTTTTTGTTGCATTAACAGTATATAATGTTTAAAGGTATTTTATTTATTAAGTCCAAAAATACACACAAATAATACCAATAATTTTTGTTTCAAAAGGTAAAACAACAATATTTTTTGGGAGACTGGGGAGTGGGGTTAAAATGGGCCTCCCCCGATTTTACGAAGGTAGGGATTTTACAAATGCAACCCGTGGAACTGTTAGCATACGTGAAATTGGGGTTACAGTGTATATGTGATAGTCTGCACTCTCTCATGTTAAGTGTTACTCCGGGTACGACGTCAGTTGTCGGTTTGCTACATTTCTGTCTCGCATTTGGGTCATGGTTTTTGATAGTTAATTTAAAGTTTATACAAAATATGATTTTTATTTCATGTTTATTTACTAGTAGTTATATGGGGTAAACTAAAGTTTAGTTCAAATGCAAAGTTAGAATATTTGTTTAATGTGTTAATTTTCTTATAGAAACTTTTTAAAACCTGTTTTTTTTTCCAATGTTTTTATTCACCTTTATAATGCAAATAAGAATTAATTTATTGAATAATAAATTTATATTCTTTGTTTTTATGTGATGTATTTTTGGCATGGCTTAAGCATTTTTGGTATTTTGATAGGATAGTATACATTTAAATATTCTTTAATTTAAAGTTAAAGTATTTGTTGAAGGAATGCATACAGGAAATTAGGTACATATGTTCTAGGTGAGTTTTAGACTTTTTCTTAGGGATATGCGAAAGTGACTTTATCCACACGAAATGAAAGTGAAAGAAAATTTATCAAGTTTCGCGAAAGTGAAACGAAAATGAATTTTTCTATGAGATTAATATATTCTTAACGAAAGTTAAAGCGAAATTTTTTAATTAACAAAGAAAAAAAGTGCCCCAAAATTTGCTCTTCAGTAATAAATTCTATTACATAAATCATTTTTGTAACTTTTGATGTATATATAAATATTACTATTTAATATAGTCAACATCCGCCCTAGACCACACAACACAGCCCCATGTCAGTCGTAAATTTCAAGAATCAATCCAGATCTTTCAGCGCACAGACTATTTCCTTTACAGTCGTAATGTCGCAGTCTATGATAATATATTTATCACGTGCATGGTACTGATGAAAAAACACGTGACTACTGCGGAACGGCCGTCATCTTGCACCACTGTCACACATGGCTAGCTCAGGAAGCTGTAAACCAGGCAAGGGACATGGTCAAAACAAAACATAACAAATGGTTGCTGCCAAGTGACTTGTTGACCTTTTTGTCTAATTGGCTGTATATTATGAGGATTTTATATGCCAGTCAGAGTATGTAAATTTTAAATAAAGCAGACGACAATGTTTTTGTTTGGCTGTGCGCGAATAAAAGTAGGTACGTTCTTTGTTTATGTGTATACGGTAAATACTAAATAGTGTACTAACAGTTCTGGAATGTATGTTTTACGAATATAGTACCTACACTACTGTTTGAAAGCAAATGAATCAGGTAATTTTTCAAATATTGCATGATTTAGTTTTGATACCTAGGCCTACTGTAATCACGGTTGAATTTTGTTTACTTTATCTGCCATGTTTGTTCAAATTATGATTTTACCGTATTTTCATTAACGTGAGTTTTTTTCATCACCACGTAAATTAATCTTAATGGAAATCTTTTTTCTAATTAATGTCTTTATATGATTTGCATATGTTATTACATTATTAGTAATAACAAGCAAATCATATAAAGACATTACAGTAGAATCCCAGTGCTAAGTACTTACAGGTACCTCAAGTTTTTGTACTTAGTACTGAAACATGCATACATATCTTTACAAAGAGAAAAAAATATATATAAAAAAATAGCTACAGGAGAGCCGCAATGCCATATGTATTCGCAACTGCGACTTGCTTTTTTCCCCTTGTCTAGTTCTCTGAGTATATCCACTTTTTCCTTAAGCGTGAATTGCTTTCGTTTCTTTTTATCTCCAGGATCATTCATATTGTAGCACAAATATAATGCGGTGTCTAAATAACGTAACCTGTAAATAAACTCAACAATAACAATAAACAATCCCGGCACAGACATCAAACAGTATTTTTAGCGTAGCGTAACACTTTTGTCTAAATAATTAATACTTCTCTCAAACCTCCATCTTTCGATGTATCGAATGGTGTTGTGTTGCTGACGTCGCATACTACATACGGTATAATCTATGGTTGTGCGCGCAACTGTTTGTTAACTTTGTTTTGAGAATTTAGTGGTTAGAAAATACGTTGCGGTGGTATTTGTGTATCTTTGTTATACTAAATTAATCATTTAGCTGGAAATATATTTACCAGTTTAAGTAAATTTTGGTGTAGTAATGCCACGCTACTAGTAGAATTTATACGTTATAGTGAAAATATGATACTTTAAACTGAAACCGTTTTGCATGGCGAAGATACGATTTTTGGCGGGCACTTAAAAAAAATTCGTTAAGTGAAATATACTTTATAATAAGGTACGTTATTGTACCGGTATTCTACTGTACATTTTTATTAAATTACGATTTCTTTTTCAACTAGAACAAACGAACTTCGGTAAGCTATTGAACTTTCGTTTGGCTCGAAATATTTCGCTAAAAACGAACTTCGACAGATGAAATTCTTACCGAAATCGAAAATGAAAGTAGCAAAATTTCGATTTCGGTATCGGTATACCGAACATTCGCACAACCCTACTTTTTCTCAATTTACACATTTTTCTTTGTGCCCTCTGAAAAGTGTAAATAAGGGATTTTGCTGTCTACGAATCAGTTGTACCAACAGAAAATTTTTCAGACTTCAAAAATTTTACTGATTAAAAAAAAAAGACAGTTTTTTTTATTTATTTGCATTTTACTTTACTGTATTATGGATTCATTTGACTATAATTTGCTTAAAATTTACTTGCGGACTTATGTGAATCGTGGGGGATAAAAGTTTTTCTATGTGTTTAGGTTTGATTAAAAAAATATTTAATGTTTGTGAATACTTGTATATTCGTTACAATATTTAAAAATGGTATTTCCGGAGGACTGGAGAGAGTGACCAGCGTATCCCTAGTTGTTAACGGTCGTGAATGGGGACGTGAAGAGAGGCTGAGTAGGAGAGTTGTTGCAGTACATCGAGGCGGCGGACCTGGAGACGACCACCAAGACGGACAACCCGGTGCAGTACCACGAGGCCTGGCAGCAGCTCTGCAAGAGCGAGTGAGTGCCCCCCGCGCTGTCCAGCTGGCCGGTGCCGTGCCGTGCCGTGGCGAGGCGTGACGCGAGTGTGTGTGCGCAGTGGCGTGATAGTGCCGGGAGGGTTCGGGCAGCGCGGCATGGAGGGCAAGATAGAGGCGTGCCGCTGGTGCCGCGAGAGCCACAAGCCGTTCCTCGGCATCTGCCTGGGGCTGCAGGCCGCCGTCATCGAGTTCTCGAGGTAACTGCTCCCTGGACCCCGTGCCTCGCCGTCGAGACTGGGGCTTGCTCCCCGAATATGTAACTACTTACTGGACAGCATGTGAGCTCTTGTTTAACTCCGCTGATTATACTGTACACTACAGGAGGCATGGCCTGTGGTGTATGCGGAATCTCTTACTAGTAATGTGCCTATACCAGTCCACAGAATGATTCGTTTTAATAAAGTAATGAAAGTACTGTGATGTGTTAAGTATATTGTATGCCATGTTAATTACAATATCACTTAGTGAACACAGAATTACAATATCACTTACTGAACACAAACACATGAAATTAAAATTGCACATAAATTATTATTTTAGTTGAAACAAAACATTTACATACTTTGAAATGTTCAAGGATGACACAAACTTAGTTTATTACAATATTATAATTATTCAGTTTAAATAGAAATATGTTTATATCAATTTATGCTAATAACTGAAATATAAAAGTCGCACTTGTAAGACCACCAATTATATTAGATGTGCTTTTCACAGGCCTATTACTGGAAAGTTTCCATGTATCAGATAATTTACTGCAATTTGTCACAAAAATGTTCATGCATGCAGTGTTTTTTTGTAAACTGTTGTAAGTGAAAGCATACGAAAATGGTGTTGGGGCACAATGTCTCACATACATCAATATCTTATTTGTGAAGGTTTATTTACTAAGAACTAATGTGTTTTTATTATTTACGGATTTAAGTCAACTACACAGTGCATTGTTAAAATTTATTTAATTTTTTTTTTCACCTAAGTGAGAAACTGGCATAATGTCGCACTACGTTTTTTGCAACTCAATATTAGTATAAAATATGCAACTTACACTTGGATAAATACAGTAGTTACATTTTTAACTCGGAATGGACATGTTGATTTTCTTGCTTTTGTGTGCTCTTCTCTGCCCAAGAGGTCGATCACACAATCCGATCACCCTGCGAAAACTATCCTAAATATTTTCAATTGATTTGTGGAATAATGCCAGTGGAATTCTTTTTGCTGTGTTCTCAATGGTAATATTGGCCCAATTCGACAGCATTATTTTTTGTTAATGCTTTTTGCTCTGTTTGTTGAACCGACCTCCGATGGTGGATTTTGCTTGAATAATTTTTTTTCAATTTTTGAAAATGGTTTTCTGGAGAAAGCAGTCAATCCCAAACTGACAAACAGATATCAGTATGGAAAAATTTGGAATTTTTATTTAAAATTTTTATGAGAGACTTTTACTAAAGGCAAAAAAAAAACTAAATTAAATGAATATTCAAGTGCTTAACAAATGATGTTCATTAATTGATTGAACATTTAAAATGATTGTACTAGTTGGGAGTGAATGAAGCGTGTGCGCGTGTGTTGGCCAGGAACGTGCTGCACCTGCAGGATGCCAACACGACGGAGAACAACCCCGACACGCTGCACCCCGTCGTGGTGGACATGCCGGAGCACAACCCGGGCCAGCTCGGGGGAACCATGCGGCTCGGCAAGCGCGTCACTGTGTTCAGTAGCGACATGACCTCCATCGTCCGTGAGTCCGTTCACTTCTCTTCAGAATACGGTTACACAGTACAACCCTGTTTTAGCATTCTCCAAGGGACTGGCTGATGAAAACTTATTAACAGGAAAAAATTATTTAAAGGGAAATAGTACAGATCAGTTGCTACATTAAAAAAAAAAAAGGCTAAAATGATGTAGTTACGTTATGCACAATTTGTTCAGCTTTCTCTTTTAAAATTTGACCATTTGTGGGATTTGCATTACCATAAATATTAGTTTGTTGGTTAAAAGTTTTGCATGCCTTTTAAATGTTTATAATGGAAGTAAGTAATTATTCAAAATATTGAATTACCTTTTAAGTTACCATGAAGACCACACATTGGAGACCCTCAGAGGCCCTGGTGCAACCTGTGCCGTGTTTGGATTTCTAATTTTATTTTTTAATGGTGGTAGATACCTGTAGGGAGGCCCTTAGGTCTTTCGAAATCATTGCACTTTTTGATGTAAAAAAATAAATACCGGGACAGAATGTGCCTTATTTGCGTGTTAAGCTCTGTACAGTGATGCACCCGGGTGGTACATAGATCCAGCGGATAGAACTGACTTCAGCACACTTAGCATTCTTGGTATACTGGTGTTAACCTCTGCAGTTATGTATTTGCACCATTCTTTAATTTTGCTTAAAAGTTACTACAAAATTTATAAATATTAAATAAACTTTTTATTGCAGTAATACCATCACTCAAAACCAATTCCCCCCAACCCCCATCCCGCGGATACAATTTTCCATGACGTTTTTTATGCTCAACGCAAGTGTGTACATATCCTGAGCTTTTTTATAATATTTTAGGTTTTTTTCCAGCATGCGTAGATGATCGCTACTGCAAACATTAGGCAGTCATTGCAATGTCTTACAGAAAAACAAAAACACATAGCACAATCCACATGCAAGATGTCTGTCATTCCTTTAAGCAGTAGCAGGTCAACCAACCTTGGAGCTTGAAGGAACCCGTGCATTATGCAGCGTTGCCATGCAGAGTTGTCAAGTTTTGAATAAGCCTTGTAACATGATTTTTAAACACATGTTTTACAAGAAATTGTGCACAATTTATGGGTAAATACGGTATAAGTCAAAAATGGGAAAATTAGCAAGACGAGTAAACTAAAATGTTCATCATTATGTCCGCTATATAAAATTTTTACCACAGTGGTAAACAAACAATGAAACTAAATAAGCTCCTCACATTGCTGTACCAGATACGTCACGTGTCACACGATCAGGTCAACGAATGGCTAGTGGTTTGTTTTTGTTGTGTATTCGTATGTTATGCCTTGAATGAGGAAAATGTTGTACAGATGGAACAGCCTAAGAAAGAAGACATGCAAGCAGATTATTGGTCGAAAAATATTTTGTAACATTGTGCTGCATGTTTGTGATTGTTTTGAAACAATTGTCTAAAATTTTAACTGTAATTAAAGTATGTATTCAGAAATTTAATCTTGATGCTTGTGTAAGAAGGTATTTAGCGAGATTTTTTGTGCCGTTATTATGTCTAGGAACTATAAAAGAACTGTATGGACAGGGGTTCAGGTCGTCATTCAGAACTGTTTCCATGTGAAACCAAAAGTGAAAAAGACCCAAATTATGTGTTTCGCAGCGTGTACCGTTGTGATATAAAATGTTCTCATTGTTGGAAGAACAATGTTTCTATTTACGTGAAGTGTTTTAAACACATTAGTAATGTGAAATCTGCTGAGAGAAAAAAAAAATTAAACAGCTTACAATGCAACAGATATGAAGAATGGTATGGTTCCTATCTTCAAGAAAAACAGCAAAATTTTGTGTTTTTATTATTTCAATGTGTACTTTAAATAGTTCTTTATGTATTTAGTAATTTTTATACAGATATGCATGCATTTATGTGTTAAGGATAATGCTGGACTTATGGTGCATGTTTTAGTAACACTGTTTGAATCATTGCATATGATATGATTTATGGACATATGGAAAATTTAATTTTTTTAATTATTACTGATGGCATTCTTGCCAATTTGGCAGCTATGATACGAGCTACTGAGTCCGTCATGTGGAAAAACAGAATCATTTCTTATGTAAAAGGATTGATGTTAAGTATTGCATTTACAACTTGATCGCCGGAGCGTGGAGGTGCGACTGCCGTGCGTGTGTGCAGGCCAGCTGTACGAGAAGAGAGACTGCATCGAGGAGCGACACCGCCACCGCTACGAGGTCAACCCCAAGTACGTGCCCGATCTCGAAGCCGCCGGCATGAAGTTCGTAGGTGAGAGCTGCAGCCCTGGAGACAGACTTTTCTAACTTCCCTTAAGTTAAACCTTTTGGGGACCAAGTAAAGAAAGATAACATATTTTTAGGGCCCCCCAAAACGAGGTTAACTGATTTGATTTGGTGTTGAAATAAGGGAAAAGCATTGCAAACTTTTCTCTGAAAAGCATTTGAAGCATTACAAAAATTGGGTGTAAAAATGTTAGGGTTTGTTCTAAAATTAGGTGTGAAATGTTCATTATTTCTTTCCCCTGATCCCCTTACCATTACCGTATTAACCCTTGAATGGGTCACAGACTTTATGCTGATTTTTTTCTTTATGAAAATGTACTGTGATCCATATGCGAAAATTTCTATTTTAGGTATAAAAAAAAATTAACATTGCACTGTTGTGGTTGCTTGTGTTTTCAAATAACATTGTCTGTGTTGGTTTTTAATAAATATGTGACGAGTAAATATCAATTGTTTAATTAAAATATCTCAGCAGTGAACTGCGCTGTTAAGCTGAGTCTGTCGCCTGTCGTGCGGCTACCCAGCCGGCCGCGGCAAGTGACAGGACTGTCTGCACTCGGCAAGACGGGGAATCTACAGTGTTATGGTTCACCCTCCCTCTGTCGTCGTAGTGAACTGGCACCATGCGCAATTATCACGTCTACCTCAGCAGGTTTTTGTGACGCAACTGTGTTCAAACATTGTTTTATGTGTTGAGATTTCCTACGCTTTCAACGGCAACATTTCATTCATGACGAAACTGCTCTAAGGGGCGTGCTTGTTTTTATTGAAGAAACTGACAAAAAAATTGACAAGGAAATAGCCTGCGGTTTTTCCTCTCTCGGGGATGACGGGAATAAAAACATAGTCATTTCTTTGTATTTTTTGTTGGACAGTGGTATGGTGTGGTTGTAGAGGGAGGGGGGGGGAACGAAGGAAGTCAGTGTGTGACGACGAGCGCGGGTTGCAGGCCACGACAGCGAGAAGGTGCGCATGGAGGTGATGGAGCTGGAGGGGCACCCCTTCTACGTGGCGGTGCAGTACCACCCGGAGTACCTGTCGCGGCCCCTCAAGCCGTCGCCGCCCTTCCTGGGGCTGGTGCTGGCCTCGTGCGGCAAGCTGGGGGCCTACCTGGCCCGCGGCTGCCAGCTGTCGCCCCGCCAGCTCTCCGACGACGACACGGGTGAGCGGGCGGCCCCGAGTCCAGATGTACCTACTTGCTGTTTCCACTACGCATTGTAGGTGCGGATGTGTTGGGTCATTTGTGCGATCCATGTGTGTTTAGGGGCTTGCAAGTTAGTTGGTGTAATTATTTCTTTGAGGGACCACTTCAACTCTACTAGGTGCAGGATGCCACTCTCGGGGAGAAAGTAGCGATTTTTATGACCCGTGGGATCCAGCCTGTCTTCTTGTTAATGCAATAAAACCCAGTTGCTATGACCTTGTTTCATCACGACAACCTCTCTATTTCAACTCCTTTTTGAGGAACCGAAAAATAGTTACTCCAAAATTGGAATGAAATTGGCTGAAAATTAATTTTAAGCACATTTAACTGGGATTCTCTTGGCAAGCGATGTACTGTACTTGGCAACTTAGCACAAAAGACATGCCCTCCATCAAGTTTAATCTTTTATCCCTCCTTTCACAGTTAATGGTTCCATGGTGCTGGGTTAACTGCACGCCGACCGTCCACCCATCACCCGTCAGTCTAGCATTGCGTTATCGCATGCTTTTGGACATGCCACCCTCTCTGATACTTGGATTTGCACGATTTGGATTTCTCTTGGCTTTGACTAATGGTTGTGATGACTTAAGTCTTCAATTAAGTTGTGTGTTAGAAATGATTTTGTGAACAGTTTTGACATTTTTTTTAAAAGCAATATAATAATCATAGTAATGGATTTCTGAGTTGTGTAAAATTTGTAGATAGTAGGGTTGTGCAGAATTCAGGAAATTCAGGAAAGGTTTTAGGCTTGCTAGGCCAGAAAATATATTTTGGGGATTTTTTAGGGTTATTAATGTGAAGGGTTTTTATTTTACGCTACATTCAGCAACATTAATTGAGAGGAAACTACTAATAAAAAGTAAGCCTGTCCAAAATTTCAAATACAAATCATAAGCTATTTGATTTAACCTTGAATATTAACACTTCAAAGTAATAAATATTTGTTTCCTCACGAATAAATTTGACATAGTATTCCTCAAGGTTTTTGTTTACCAAATAAGTCGTTTGTGCGATTTAAATATATATTTTTTTTAATGTTTTAGTGGGACTGCATAATCAAAAACATGAACAATAAGTGACATGTTAAACATGTAACTAGTATTCAAAGTTTTTTTCATTATCGTTTCTCTAAACAGTAACAGAAAAAATGGCATGAACGATTCATTTACTTAATCACTTGTAAACAGATATTTACACTTTTCTGAAGGAATTTATGTGCTGAAAAGCCCACCTCTAATATGTTTCTACTGGCATACAAGTGTTTGTGTGCTGGTAATCTGAGAGGTGTGTGCGCTCATGCTTGTTGCCTGTGTGCGCAGACGACGACTCGGCGCAGCAGAAGGGTGCGCACGACACGGCCTGACCAGCGCCGCTGGCTAGTACGCGCCAGCTCCTTCAGTATTGGTTGTTTATCCTACATTCCTGAATAACTACTGCCCCGCGTGGGCGCTCGAAAACCGGTTTTTAGGCAATTAATTGTTAATGCGGGCAGGTCCTGCATGATATACCAGGAATTATTTTATAACATTTTTTATTTTTTATTTGCACAACGCCTGATGGTTTGTTTGCTTATCTCTCTGTCAAGACTAAAATGTTCATTACCTATCAGTTCTTAATGCTGTGAAGTCATTATTAGGGGAAAGATTATTCCGTGAATTGCGATAAAACTGAAAATCATGTCAATACATACGCCACAAAGCACCACATGCAGTTGAAATCGTGAAACTAATCTGCATTTTCAATCAAAACTTAACTCTAATGACAAATAACCTAATCTTTTAAATATTAAATTCATTGAAAGTAATTTATTTATTGTGATTTAGTATCACAGTTTAACAAAAAAAAAAATTAAAAAAAAGTTATTTTTTTAATCTTGCAACTGTTATTGGTTACTCGTTTTTCCATTATGACCATAGGACATTTTACAAACATAGAAATACGTAACAAGTTTATTTTATTTGTTTTTAAAAAATAAACATGCTTTTTTAAAATCATTATATTGAAAAAATACATCATCAAAGGTGACTATTTTGAAAAAAATTAGTCATGGAACATTTAAGTATCATATTTGTTCAATAATATGTTTTTTTTTTTTAATAAATGTATTTCATAAAAAAAAAACCAACGCAGAAATCTCCTGCTTTATAAAACAAAATGTGCCAGAAAATAAAATAATGAAATTGTCTCGAGTCATTATGAGTGAACATGTTAGTATATCCCTGTAAGCATAGTTGGGATCAAGCTTGAATCCATTAATACTAGGGATGGGGCGAATCCTGATTTCCTCGAATCCGAATCCTAACTCGAATCCTCGACTGGAATTGCCGAATCTCGAACCCAAACCCGAATCTTTTAATAGATGATGTCCACATATCTAATGTAAGTGAGATGTATTTTGCTTGCACTAAGAGTCCCTTGACTTTATCACATGTAGTTTGGTACATTTCTGGTATAAGTGTATATAAAGACAAAAATTTTTTCTTGAGAAATTTCAGTTTTAGTACAGATTAGCGGTTAGGATTTTTTCTATAAATAAGCTAGAGATCTGCGAGCCTAAAAATTTTACTTCGAGCCGAGCTCGAGCTTTTGTGGTACAGTTACACTTTTGGGAAATTATTTTTATCTTAAACTTAGTATAATGTTTGAATAAAGTATTAAAATGAAGTGGGCTTATTAATTTTGGGTAACTATTTACAGAGAGTGTTTACATTTTGCACTGCTATAAAAAAATAACATTTTTTTCCATTGAATCTTACCTGTTTCCATTGGTTCATTAGTAACTGATATCATCCAACTAACATAACCAAGTATTTGTTTGTGTAAATGTAACATATCTTTGGAAAAATTTCATCCTTGTCAATTTTTCTGGAGTCCTTACTGAGCTTCAACAAACTTAGCACCAAAAATCATGTTGTTTGAAAAGTACATTCACATTGTTTCAGCATTTCCACTTTTCAGCACAATAATTCTGAGAGAGATTTTCACAGTCTTATTAAATTCTGTTCTTTAATCTATCATGCAGAACAATAATTTGTTCTGCATGTTCAGGAGTTAAATTAACTCTACGATTGGAGATGAGATAGTGTTTCCAGCAGAAGAGAAGCATCTCTCGCTGGCAACCTGCATGGCTGGAATGCTTTAGTAAAATTGCTTAACCTCAAAATTAGTGTCATAAATATCTGTAACTGGTCATTAAAGTTTAATCAATTGAAAGTAATAAAAATAAAATCATTTTACTTCAATTTACACTTTTAAAAAAAACATACACTAGACACCTGCGAGTACTCGAAATTCGAGTTTCGAGTCGAGTTTTTTAGTAATACTCGAACTCGAGCTCGTGGCTTTTCAACAACTCGAAATTCGAGCGAGCTTTTCTTGCACTCTACCTATAGAAAAAAAAACTCTCATTATATCGGAATAAAAGTCTTACAACACTATTATCCTTTACTTTATAATGTAACATGATCGACCGTATACATGAACACATCATTTTTACGTACCCGGGATTTACGAATTTCCGTGATTAATTTTTTTTACTTCTATAATTTTCCGCATAGCATTAATGTATCACTTTCCTGCTTTATGCGGAAGTATTTCCCGCTTTATGCGGAAACATTTCCCGCATTTTACTGTAAAAAGCGTTTAAATTGTCCGGGGTCTCATCATTTACGCCATTAAATGTGTGATATAAAGTCCCGTTTAAAATTTTTATGAAAGTTCCTGCCAGTAATGGCGCACGTAAATATAAATATGAAGAAAAGACAAATGAACAACAACTTACGAAGAAATATGGATGATGTACCATAACTACAGTACAATTCCAATAGTTATCTTAAGATAATTACCATAAAAAGAACTAAAGATTCTTTGTAGATACCATAACTACTGCAGAAGCATGATAGTTACCACATTTGCACTATAGTTGCCGTAATAACCGAGATGTGTATTTACCGTGATGGTAATGTATTTATTTAGGACATATTAAAATTAAAGAACATTATTGAAAAAAAAAGGATGTTAAATCTTGATATGTACGGTTGGCACATGTTGCTAAGAAATAATGTGATCTGAAAGAATGCAGTACTACTACGAAAAGTGAAAAGGGTACTCGTGGATTTTTAGGTTATGGCAGTCTCTCTTTCGTTTTTCAGTAATATCGGCCGAAAATTAACAAGAGTATTGGAAGTTGGCAGAAATGCCGATTCAACTAAATATTGGCAAAATCGGCTTCTTCAGTACAGCTCTACATTTGATGACATGAGTAAACATATTTCAGACTACAGGACATTGAAAAAGACTTTAATTTCCATGTACAGTAAAACCTTTTTGTTGCGACCCCATTTATTGCGACCACCTCTCTATTACAACCCGATTTCGAGGAACCGTGAAAAAATTGCCGAAAATCCGAAGATAAACAGACAGAAAATAAGTTTCTTGTGGTGAGTAACGTGTTGCTGCGTTTCTCTTGCCGAGTGCTTCCTGTCGACCGCTGTCAGCGCTTAACAACCCCCATTCCACGTCCCTTTGTCGGCAGGGTGCAGATAAAGGTTTTTGTGGCAACGTGTTTACGTTTATCTTATTGCGAGTGTCTAGTGTGGTACGCAGTTAAGGCAAAGCTACCTGCTGGATTTCTCTTGATTTTGATTACTATCGGTTGACAATACACAGCGACCGACTGGATGCACGCCCGCCTCGACTTGTTTTAACTGCCGCAGCGATGTTTATTTTGACAGCTCAAGCAATTAATTTTTCCCGTGGGTTGATAGAAAAAGGTCGCTTCACCCAGCATAAAAAAAAAGGCTACGCCACTTATTCCCCGCGCAGGAAACACACTGGCTGCCGTCTGTCTACCCCGCATTTATCTTTCTTCTAACATTCCACGTTCTCCTCTCGCGCGAGCAATAACTAGGGCCACGATTATATGGTGAATCGCGAAATTTTCCGCGAATTTATATGGAAAATGCGAAAAAAAGCGATTTTTAAGAAAAACCGCTAAATAACACCGAAATTACACAATACAAGTCTCTTATATTTTAATGTGAAAAGCTTAATAGTCAAGACTTGCCCGGGTCCTGGTTGATAAGCTGGAAAAATTTCCTGCCTTGCATTTCTACATGCTTCCTCTAATCAGCTTTAGGGCGCCGTCTGGTCAGCGTGTGTGTTAGTGAAGCGGGATGATAAGATCGACGCTCAATGGTAGTTCTAGCGCGGTAAAACCTCTAAGTGCAAGGCTTCTGAACTGGCGCGCAGTCATCTCGTTCCCGTCAGATAACAGTGAAATTTGAGCGGTGACCATAACATTATATGGCGGAAAAATAAAGATAAAGGTGTAATGCATTTCCCTATGATACTTTCAAGAAATTTGTAACGGGTTTTTTACACCTAAAACTTTGAAAACATGTCTTTTAGCCATTTTATCTCAAAAGAACCATTAACAAATTCTTAAATGCTTTTCGTAAACATACTCCAGTCGGATATATAGTATAGTTTGGAAATTGCGTAGGTTTTTCGTGGCTGTGCGCGGCACACGACTGTAGTTGCCATGCGTCACGCGCCGAGAATGTTGTCCGGCAGGAAGGGCGAGTATAGTTCATTTGCGGCAAAAATGAATACTTTTACGGCCCTGCTAAATTTTTCCATTAAATAAATTTTGAAGTTTCAGTGATTTTCCTTCAGAAATAATGTTGTGTAACTAACAAACAATTTGTATCAAAACAATTAACGGTAAATGGCTGTCGCGGGGGCCCTTAAAAATTTTTCATTTTACCAGAACTGGACTATACAAACCTGGCTTTAGTCGCACACAGTTTGGTGAAGGTGAGGAAGGATGTTGACAGTTTCACATGCCAAAGGACGTTGAAGTAGGAGGGGGAGAGAGACACGATGGTTTGTATGCCTGGGAGGGATGAACCTTGAAGTCTAGACAAGGGAAGGAGAGGTAAGCCGTATGACGTCATGCATCCGCCGCCTGTGCTGCCGCCAGCCTGTCTAGACGATATTCCCGCGCTCCCACTTACGTTGCACAAGCTACTGCTGCCGTATTTTTAAAGGAAATGTCCCATTATTTTTTTGTTATTCTCACATGAACATTATTGGAAATATTAAAGCCGACACAAAAAATACGCTGTGTGTTAAAGTTAACAGATTTTAATAATCTTTCATTTTGTTTTGTTTTAAATTTTTTTTCTTCTGATTTTCACATTTTGGTCAAAATGTCCAATTTTTTGACGGTTCTCGAGAATGTATTCGTAAAATCACTGCTTCGTTAAATCCGGGGTTCGTGACATCGGGGTTCTAGTGTATTTAACTACGGCAAGCAAGAAATCGTACATGTAATCTAACCAGTAAAAATAAACTGTCTATTGACATATTTTCTTTAGAGGTGGCCTGTAGGGCGACGGACTTGTCATGAAGGTTTAAAGCACAGCCGTCTAGCATTGTGAGTGACAGCATCCTGCCATTGTATGGCTGGTTTCTTAGCGAATAGCGGTTTGGGAAAAGGGGTTGGGGGGGGGGGGGGTTGAAATCAACTGAAAATTTCGGAAAACATCTATTACGACCCCCCCTCTATTCCGACCCTATTCCTGGGAACCGTGAGGGGTCGTTTCAGAGAGGTTTGACTGTAGGTTTATTGTGTGTAAGTTTTTTTTGCAAGTGTAAATTGAATTAAGTAAAATGCTTCTATTTTTATTACTTTAAATTGATTAAACTTAATGACAAGTTACAGATATTTGACACTAATTTTGAGGTTAAACAATTTGGTAAATATGTAGAGTAACGGTATATGCGAAAAAAAATGCTAAAAATCTATGCTCTTTCACTTCCTCTTTTCAAATCAACCGGCGGAGATAAGAAATTCCAAATACTTTAGGAGATATAGAATTTTTTAATTTTGCAATACAACACCTGTACAACCATTAGACCGACGCCATTTTTGTTATTTTGCCGTATGTTCGTGAATGCTTAATAAATAAAATGGTCGATTAGGTCAGGTCAGTTACATTATTAATACTTTCAAACTAAGCGGACATAAAAAATAATGTGAATTAATTTCAATGGTTCTTTAGTTTTAAAGTATTTATAATGTAACTGACCTGACCTAACAAACCCGGACAAATGATGAACATTAATAACTCACGTAAAATATTTTTGTTACTTATTACTTGCGCAACAATATCCAAATAAAAAATAAGACTTTAAAATTAGAAACGTTAAAAACCCACCTAAGTTGGAGGCGGGTACATTTCCTTTGCCATTAGAAGGAAATGATGTAGTCGTTCACCTACGTCGCGATACCTCCGACGGAACATTAATAAATAAATAAATAATCACGTATTGGTTCATTTGAATACTGGCCAATCACGGAACTGTCACGTGACAAAATTGTCCAATAAGAAACATAATAGATACTCGTAAACCAGAAACAATGGTGATCGCCACATGAATACCCAGGTATTGTGATGAAAATTAAAAAATTCGATATTCCTAAAGTATTTGGAATTTCTTATCTCCGCCGGTTGATTTGAAAAGAGGAAGTGAAAGAACATAGAATAAAAGTATTTTAGGAATTTTAGCATTTTTTTTTCCGCATATACCGCGACTCTACATATTTACCAACAATTTTACTAAAGCATTCCAGCCACACAGGTTGCCAGCGAGAAATGCTTCTCATCTGCTGTAAACACCATCTCCAATCGTAGAGCTAATTTAACTCCTGAACGTGCAGAACAAATTATTTTTCTGCATGATAGATTGAAGAACAGAATTTAATACTCTGTGACAATCTCTCTCAGAATTTTTGTGCCGAAAAGTGGAAATGTTGAAACAATGTGAATGTACTTTTCAAACAACATGATTTTTGGTGCCCAGTTAGTTGAAGCTCAGTAAGGACTCCAGAAAAATTGACAAGGATGAAATTATTCCAAAGATATGTTACATTTACACAAACATATACGTACTTGTAAACTGTGGTTATGTTAGTTGGATGATATCAGTTGCTAATGAACCAATGGAAACAGGTTAGATTCAATGGAAAACATGTTTTTTTTCCTAGCAGTGCAAATTATAAAAGCACTCTGTAAATAGTTACCCAAAATTAATAAGCCCACTTCATTTTAATACTTTATTCAAACATTATACCTACTAAGTTTAAGGTAAAAATAATTTCCCAAAAGTGTAACTGTATCACAAAAGCTCAAGCTTCGAGAACTTTCAAGTAAGCTCGCTCGAGCTTGGCTCAAAGTAAAATTCTTAGGCTTGCAGACCTCTAATGTAGGTCTATCTATTTAGTAGGCTAACAATGATAATGGTTTCTTTTTTTATTTCCATATTTTTCTCAAAAGTTCTCACATTTTATTACTCCATCACAGTAAATTTATGTGCAATAAACTTTAAAAAAAAACTCGAACTCGACTCGATACTCGCGAGTATTTTAGCAAACTCGCTCGAGCTCGACTCGAAGTGAAAATCTTCTGCTCGCAGAAGCCTAACATACACACAATAAACCTACATGGAAATTAGTCTTTTTCAATGTCCTGAAGTCTGAAATATGTTTACTCATGTTATTAAATGTAGAGCTGTATAGAAGAAGCCGATTTTGCCAATATTTAGTTGAATCGGCATTTCTGCCTACTTCCGATACAGTACGCTCGTTAATTTTCGGCCGATATTACTGAAAAACGAAAGAGACTGCCATAACCTAAAAATCCACGAGTACCATTTTCACTTTTCGTAGTAGTATTGCATTCTTTCAGATCGCATTATTTCTTAGCAACATGTGCCAACCGTACATATCAAAGTTTAACATCCTTTTTTTTTTCAACAATGTTCTTTAATTTAATATGTCATAAATAAATAATACATTACTATCACGGTAAATATACATCTCGGTTGTTACGGTAACTATAGTGCAAATATGGTATCTATCATGCTTCTGTAGTAATTATGGTATTCTACAAAGAATCTTTAGTTTGTTCTATGGTAATTATCTTAATAACTATTAGGTTTGTGCTGTAGTTATGGTACATCATCCATATTTCTTCGTATGTTGTTGTTCATTTGTCTTTTCTTCATATTTACGTGTGCCATTATTTGAGACGGGAAGTTTCAGAAAAAATTTTAACGGACATTATATCACACATTTAATGGCGTAAATAATGAGACCTCGGGCAATTTAAGCGCTTTATACGGAAAAACCTACCATTCGGGACCTCGTAAGCGAGTTTTACTGTATTTTTTTTCCCGTAAATAGTAAAAAACCGAATCCTTTGACGAATCCTATATCAGACCCGCCGAATCTTCGAATCCCTAGGATTCGGCGGATTCGGCGGATATTGGATTCGGTCGCCCCATCCCTAATTAATACTGTTTACTTATGTTTAATACATAGAGTGCATGTGCTGAACGCAATCAGCAAGCTATGAATAATCGACTACGTGCGTGCACTGTATACATTCTTCAACCTAAGCAAACATGATTACAACCAGCACTCACATTTTAATCTGTGCTACACAGTGGTAATGGAACAGATAATTTAAAATGTTTTAAAAATAGAGTTTACGTATCGGAAATCATAATATTCCTGTTGATTAAATAAGTAAACTGCTATTTTCCAAAAATATTGTATTTTGTCAGGAAGAAGTTTTATATGGGAAACAAAAAGTTTTTTTGGCAACTTTAAGATGAGAATTAATAACATAATATAGGGGAACCAATAAATTTTGTATCGTATTAGATGAAAAACTCTTAAATGAGTTTTACATAAATAGTATAAACCAGTTATTATGTCATATACAAGATGTAATTAATGGGAAGAAAGTAATTTCAATTACATAATTTGAGGGAATGTATTGCCTTACATTGAATGACACACAAACAGGACCGAAAGAAATTCTCGTTAATTGTGGTAAAACTTAAATACTGAGAATGCAAAAACAGGGTTTCACTGTATTTCAGTTCTTGTAATATCTGAAATAGCATAAACTCAACATTTTCTGTTATAAAGTTTATTTAACCTGTTGTAATTCCAGATACTGTTGTTTACAAAATGCTTATATGCCATGATTTACTACTAGTGCATTCTAGTAAGCTCCAAGTGAACTAGATATGAAAGTTTCTGGCTTTTTTCTCCAGAGATTCTACTGACATCAAGATGGCATAATGTAAACATCTGTTGAACACTCGGGTGTCATTGGAAATACGCAATGAAGGAAGCTAATGGTTATTAAGGGATGAGCATAATATTGTTTGTTGATTTTTACATTATTAATTTGTCGCTTTCTGTTAAATGCTACGGAAGTGCCACTGTCATTGTGTGCACACAAGAATAATAATTCACTTTAAAGAAAAAATGCTACTTCAAATCATGCCATAATTTATGGTATCGTTACTTCAAAACTGGGTAAATCAAACAGTGTTACTTTGAGGGGTGGGTGTACTTAATTTTGACATAGCATTACACCATTCTTCCTACACATTTTTCATCTGTTCTAGTTGTCACTTGAATGAATTCCCATATTTAAAATAATTTTTCCTATAGTTAACGGATTAATTTCCCTGCTTTATGTGAAAGAATTTCCCACAATTTATATTGCAACAGCGCTACATTTAATACCACACAATCAGAAAGAGCTAGATGGATTTCTAAAAGATGAAAGTGAATAATATTGAGAAGCTAATTTACTATACATATTAAATGTGATCACTGCATCATTACAAAAACCTTCAATTCCAATTTTTTTGTATGCCACATGCCATGGTAAAACATAGATATAAACTAGGGATGGGACGAATCCACACTTTGGTCGAATCCGAATCCTTGTTCGAATCCTCAGTGTTTGTCATAGAATCTCGAATCCCAGTCCCACACTAAACATCACCACATGTTATTAAAAAAAATCACATTTATTTTAAAAAATTACATACGCCTATGTATTAAAAAAAATCACGTGTGTTTTTATAAAATTATAAAATAAGTGCATAGTGTATACACCTGATATAAAATAGAGGCAAATAACCTCAAAAACCACACACGTAAGTTTCAATCTGTCTAATTCTCTGTTAAATTGGTAATCCATCCTATGTTTTCAATAAAATATGTTTGTATAACAGACACCATTTTAAAAAAGTTACGTTTTTTCTGCAATGTTATATTATTGAAAGTTGGAAATGATCGAGTAGTTATGCTAATTGACAAAATGCAGCGTAGTTCATATTATGTTTGTGCTATTTCCGTTACCTTTATAATATAGTTTAGGTATACAATTTTCTAGAGCTGGACGAACCTCAGTTCTCTGGTTTCGAAACGAGCCGAGGCTCATACAGAAATAATTGTTTTGAATTAAAATGAACCGATGACCATCATTTTGGTCTTTGAGTGGTGAGAAAGAAAAGTTCACCAGCCATATGTAAAATTAAAACATTATATAGCTTAGCTTATATATATACCAACTTTTAATTCATGAAGAAGTTCCATCTAAATTTCAAAAAGACTATCTTCCTTTCTCAGTGTACACTAACCTACATTTAAAAAAATATAATATTATAAAGATGACGAACATTCAGCATAAGGCCACATAACATATTTTTGTGGTAGACATAACCTAACATTTTTAATAAGTAAAACTTTTTAATAGGACATTAAAAAAAAGTCGAATGTGAATTAAGTTACCTACCTACATTACAAAACCCGCTGACTGCAGTTGCTGTTTTCTTGGAAGAATGCTGCTCGTCAGAAGAAACTTTAGACATTTTTTGGGGTGGTTCTGGGTCATCTGGGTCGTCATTATCTTTTCTCCATTTGGAAAACTCAAACGAAGTTAGCCTGCTCATCGCAAATCACCTCAAGAACAATAATATGTATTGTAAACGTAACGTAAAAAGTGTGGTTATAGAAATTTGCGTCGGAAAAAAAAAACACGAGAAATAATGATGGCTGCCGTGACTACGCTAGTCAACTTAGTACCGTACTGTAAAATTTACTGGACCAGTACTTTTAATACACAAGATTAAATTAATATTTTCAGTACCTGACTGTTATAACCAAAAAGGCCAAAGAAAATAAATACATCACAGTAATTTAAAATACGTAATTTACGTAATCATTTCCTACCGCATTTGTCTTGTGTTAACTTGATCACGTTAGTTTTGCCGAAATACGAGAGTTCTCGTACATGCGCTTTAGTTTAACGTATGGGGTACGCAATCTTTGGTGATTTTACAACACTTCTCGTACACGCACTATAGTTAAAGGTTTAATATACAATACCTTTGGCATTTGTACGATAGTTTATATTACAGTAGAACCCCGATTTAACGAAGTCCTACGGTTACCGAAAATGTTTACTCTAAATCGATGTTTCGTTAAATCCGATTTACCGATTTTCAATGATCCCCGCACTCATAATCGCGTACCTACGTTTCCATATCGTAGACAGGGTCGACGCTGATATCTTGTGCTGCCGTGCTATCTCAGACTTTGTCAACTTTCCATCTTCAACGTTTTTGATCTCGCTCGTACGGCCCCCGGTTCGTACGTACACCTCGGTCGTACATACAGATTTTTAGAAACCGTGAAAAATGAGGCATAAAAAAAGTTTAAAAATATGTAAAGTAAGAAATACGTTAAAGTTTATTAAAATACAGTCGCAACCTGCAGCGTTTATAACAAAAACGAGCTACATACACATTGCGTCACAGTAAAAAAATTAAAAAAAAAAAAAAAGCCGCAAATTGATGGAAATTTACCGTCCATAGCGCGCCGTACGCGGAGAAAGGTCATTGTACTCGGTCAGCTGCTGTTACGGCGCGGCGTGGCCGCCGGCTGATTCTCTTTGTTCGCTCAGCTGCGCAGCACTTATAAAAAACGTATTCCAAAAACTAAACACCGCGCACAAAGTTCTTACTGAGAATATAGAGCTGTAGCAAACCGTATGTATTCGGTACTGAGTAACGGGTGCGCCATCTAGTAACGAGTAACGAAACGTTACGGCTGCATCTCGTTACTCGCATTTTTCGTATGTTTTACGCATGCGCGCGCATATTCGATGAATTTGCGTTACAAAGAACGATGTTTGTTTATTAAGTAAAGTATAATTTGGAAATTCGTCGTCATTTTTTTTACTGTTTATTAAATGTATTGTGTGTGTAGACAAAGTTTGAGATTGGAACAGAAACAACGTAAGAAAGTATTGTTTACAAATTAGAAATATGTATGTTTTTGTTTTTTATTATCGCGTATTTTCACTTTTTTTGTTATTATCTTAAAAGAGATAATATAAAAAAGCCGCATTAATGAGATTTAATTGTTTCTTGGTTAACAAAAACTGTTAATTATCAAATATTGTTAATTGTTTATATTCTATTTATTATTATTTACGCGACGTCATAATGTACGCGTACGCAATACGACTCGATTCGTTGGTGCAACATAACATAGCTTTTTAATGCGGTTTCAGAAGTAACGAGTAACGTAACGATACGATAGTAACGAGTACTAATTGTTATAGTAACGAATACATACGGGTACGCTTTTTTTCGTTACTTTTACACATCTAGAGAATAATGATAATGGCGTATTGGTGTGACGTGGTCACAAGTTGAAAAAACCTGGAGGATGGGAAAGGGAATATTTGGAAACGTGTGATTATTGGCTAGCACTGTTACTATGCGGGCGTATTTGGAAGATAACGTGGTGGGACAAGCCAGGGATGAGGAAAGGGGGAGGGGGATGCGGACAAAGAAACCCTTCATGACGTCATGTGTCGCGGACAGTCTATCTATCCAGGCGCGCGCAATGGCACGCACCTACGCAATTCAGTTACAGCGCCCGGAGTTTTTAAGCAATTTGAACAACTTTTTTAATTTTTTCGTATTTGGACAGATGATGCAAAGGCACATATTAATGTATAGTACCTCCATTCTATTACTGACACCACAGAGTGTATTTTTTAATAAGATTCCATTACTATTTACTTGCATTTTTTGGAAATCTATATTATTATTTTAATAAATTGCTGATTTTTGTTGGTTCCTGAAAACCTTTACGTTAAATCGCTGTTTTCGTTAAATCCGTGTTCGCAAAATCGGGGTTCTACTGTACGTAGTACGAGAAATGCATACAAAATTCTCTAAAGTAAACAAAAAACAAAGCGCGCCTATATGAAAAAATGCTATGCGACGATTAATAATTTTTATTTTGTCTGCGCTTGAAACTGTTGAGGCGATGATTATGCGATAAAAGTCGGAATATTACAAGTAATGGAATTTTTATTGTGCTGTTTTGTGAATGCTATCAAATGGGGGCTAGAAAATTAGAAAAACATAATTTTTTTAAACGAACGTTCGGTTTTTCGAATATATTTTAAGAGGTTACGAACCGAACGTAAGGGTTCGGTTCGGTTCGGTTCGGTTCGAAATTTTCGAACTTCACCCAGCACTACAATTTTCAATTACTACCTAAAACTCTTAAAAACCCACCTCGAATCCAACCTCGAATCCATAGGATTCGGTATATTCGACGAATCCAAGATTCGAAAATCCCATCCCTGATATAAACTAAAACATTTGTGACGCGAGCACAAAAAAATATGTTGAAACAAGATGGTCTCTCGTGTATTAAGCACGAAATGAGTCGTTAAATGCAGTTTTTACTTAAACAGACACGAGCCCTTATTAAAATAGGTAAATAAACCAACACAAATTCCTGAAAATATGGTGTCTTCATGCACATTCGGTGATGCTTGTTTCATGAAGGTAGAAATATTTTCGAAAAGCATTTGGCAGTGCTGAATTTCCAAAAATTTAACTTGTTTCTAGATGCAAACAATTGTTTGAAAGTAATTGTGTTCATTTTGTCAATTAACTGGAGATACGTACACAAATTTATTAAAACTAGCTAATGCCCCACAATGATAATTTTTTTTGTTCATGTGTTTGAAGTAGGTACACACATACAAAGCATCTCTATATACCTATATCTATTTATCCTGTATATCACTAAACCAATAAAAATAAAATCTAGATATTTGCCAATCTTTTGACCTGTCACAGGTGTAACATAGGTTATAAAAACATACACATATTCAGATGCAACATGTGTCAAATCCAAAACAATCTTGTGGAGATTTTATATATTTTTATTTATATAAATAACTTTTGTGCTGTGTTCAATACTACTAATTTTGTGATACATTTAATGTGTGGTGTGAAGTAAATATCAGATGTACTTTGATTTCCACTCAAAAATTATAATAGCAGCCTTTACTAATGGCAACTTTCTTTTTGGGCAGGTTCAGTGAAAATATATAGTTGGCTGAAAATAAATTTTATTCGCTTTATTACAAACATAAATGTCAACGACAACTAACTTCCTATGTGTTTATTTAAAAAAATCATTTTAAATGGAATGTGTACAATAATAATAAGCTATTACTACTATAAAGACATACAGCTAAAAATTGTAAAAACTAGCATAAGATATCGACACACCTTTAAATCATATACATGTACAAACTATACAGATACAATTTTGTCACTATGTGTGACTGATCAGATTGCTCCTTGAGCCAGATTCCATTGTGTAGTATTTATTTTTGATAAGTATGCCAAGTCTCTTTTGCGTTAACTTATACAAATTAATATCTAACAAAAATACACATGGTATAAATTTAAAACATACATATAATTAAATCAAGGAAATAAAATATATTAGTAAATTATAATCACAGTAAATCAATATCAACGAAAGGACGGATGTGATATGGCAAATTAACAAATAATACTAGCAATTTACTTTGGAATAATATTAGCAAAATAGCTGCCTTAATATCAGTTTACATGACAAAATAATCAAAACTAATAACATTGCCTAATGCTTACAAAAAATTGTTAACTTCATAATGGGTATTGAATGGTTCTCACATTTCAAGCTGGTAATGTTACATGCACAAACTACAGTATTTCATAACTCACTCTTTCATCCAAATGGTAATGGATTAACAAGATAACTGGTTTGTATAATTTCCACAATGACAAAATGCCAGGCTGTCACTAGGGACAAGATTATATGGTGAATTGTGATAAATAAAAACAAACAACCAAAAGCACATCCGTGCACTATTAAACACAGAAATTGCACCAGTTAATACACTATAATTAAACAAAATTCAAAATTCTTGCAAAACTTAAATCACAAAAATTCAAGTTTTGACATATTAAATTCAATGAAGTTAATTTTGTCAGCATGAAGTTTGTACCAAATTGTATCTAAATACATTGAAAAAATAAATCAATTTTACTTTGAGTTTCAAACCTATCAGTAACTCATTATTACATTTCTAACATCTGCTCTGTTTAGATTACAAACACTCAATCACTTACCGCTGGGCGGACCCAGGATTGACTTCTGGGTGGGCACTGGTTAACACCTATTTATTACTTGAGCAGTCGTTTATTACAGTGCATATTTTACGCTCTAATTCCACCACTGCTTGCCAGTTTAATTTTATTTGAATTAGTTCTGCTCATGAAATATAATTAATTATATTGTAAAAGTGTACCATATGCTAATTAAAATGTCAATAGTTGGGTGAAATAATGTCTCAAAATCACACTATCTATCTTTATGATTAAAAATTAATTTATAAAAATAAAACCACTAAATCTTGTCCCTAGCTATCACTCTTGTCAGCAATTGAAGTTACTGCCTGGACACAGTATACCTACTCTAGAGCACAATGTTTGAGGTAGCAGTTTGAAGAATTTGAGTTTTATTTTATTTTCCCAACTAAGCTTGTTTTAAATGTAATGTGGTCTGAAATGATTGGGCGAGGTTAGACCTTGGGAAACCAAAGTCGGTTGAACTGCATGAAGTAGGTGTGTCTCAAGACCGGTCCTAACATTAAGATTCATACATCGATTAAGTACCTGATAATATCAAAGTTCCTGCGAATTGAGAATTTTGTTTGTGGGAAGCATTAAGATTTATAAGGGACCTGCATACCTGGGTACACATAGGTGTGCAGCTTCAGGAAAAACAGTACAACTTAAAAAGTGCTCAAGATATCGTAAGTGAGTGTGTGTGTGTGTGTGTTTACGAAAAGCATTTAAGAATGTGTTGAGGGGGAGGGGATAGGTAGTTCAGAATAATTTCTAGACATGAAAGCCTTGCATTACACCTTAATCTTCATTTGTCTGCCATATAATGTTATGGTACCACTCAATTTACAACCCAAAAACAGAAGATTGCATACCAGTTCAAAACCTTGTGCTTAGAGATGATACCACACTAGAAATACCAGTGAACATCACACTTATCATCCCACCTCACTAACACAATAGACCCCTGAATGGGTAGGCCCCTTAATATGGCTAAGATACCCTAGTTTAGTTATAATAACCTCTTGGACTTGCAGGGCAGGCAGTAAAAATTAAGGTACTGAGTCTGTAGAAAGCAAGACCACAAAGAGATGATATAATTCTTTGGTCAAGTGTTGGTTTAGAGCACCGAATCTACCCAAGTCATTTTATTAAAATCTCTATTTGAAATTCCATTTAGAACACATACCAACTAGTACGTTTCCAGCCTTTGTACATGTGCTACTCTCATTTTCAAACTAAATTGCATGTTCTCATTTATGTTTAGTGAGTAGTTGTCTTACTTTTACACCAAAACGACCCAAACCCATTTACTGCAAAATAATTACACTTGAATGAGTGAACTACAACTAAAAATTATGTCCTACACAGCATTTGTTCCTCACATTCAAACTTCTAATGCCACAAATAATTTATGCCAGGCTACACTGTCTTATGGCATCCATAGCCCAGTCTTCGACAGTGCCGTCTCTGTAACTCGAGCAACTATTGAACAGTGTTCCACAGTGTAGAGACCCGCAAATCTTGGCAGCATTTGGCTATAGCTACATTGCAAGCCCTCCTCATTATTTACCTGTATGAATGGATCATAAGTTGTATGGTGCAAATTTAGCATGCCCCCACTAATTGAATGCAAAATTTCTATCACTTTACTAATTGCTGTTAGAGTAGGTTTCCTTCTCGTATAGGATCATATTTAGACGTGTGTTAACCTCGAATGTCTCTGCAATCATCACTCCCTGTAGCCTAATGGTTTCTTCAATGTTTGAAACTGCATTAGTTAAAATTTATCTTGATGTGCTGCTAAGTAAGCTGCAAGGATGCTACCGTGACGGTGTTCCGCGCTCGACTTTGGTCGTCACTTTCGAGTCCTTTCTGGTCAAGCACTGGGCCCCTCCATCGCTAACATTTTTACTGCAGTTCTAATTCCAATGCTTGTTCACCTAACATATGCAGATGTGGGCGGAGTAAAGGCCTCGCCATGCATCCGCACCGTGTGTGCCGCTGTATCATATGAACCACTCGCGCTTCTTCTGCACCTGGTGGCCGGTCGCAGAGCGCACGACCGCCGTGTCGGGGTCCGACACGTTGTCCGCACCCTTGTCCTCCTGCGTGAGGTACTCGCCCTTGTGCCGCGCCAGGTAGCGCCCCACCAGGATGGCGATGATCACCAGGGCCAGGAACACCACCGCCAGCACCCCTGCGACACAGCAGCCGACCCTTCACGACCCGCCCTCTCGCCACCGGAGACGGCGCGACGCACGGGCCACTGTGGGGACACGTACCTCCGAGCACGGCGGAGTTGGTGTGGGTGCGGTCGTAGATGGCTCGGAGCTTGTCCTCGTCCAGGATCAGCGGAGGTCTCGTCTCCACGCTGTCGGGAGGGTGGGTCACCGGCTCCACGCCACAGAAGTCCTCGGTCAGGGGACCTGCGGACGCGTGCACAGTCACTGTCAGCTCATAGCTTTGTGTGATCTTAATTGTGCTCATTTTTATTTATTTAAGATGCAAATCACTAATTTACAGTGCCGGTATTTTACTGCATAACTGTCGCACGGTACAGCGAAACCTCGTTAATACGATATTGGTTAATCCAAAATCTCTTACTACAAGAATAAGATGTTCAGTGTTAACTCGTTTGCGTATTACAAAACACCTGATATGTTGATATGTCATTTGAAGCTCCCTCATGACAAAACTAGTTTAAGCATATATTTAATATCTGATAATACAGAGTTGGTTTGTATTCTCATTGTAACAACATGCAAGGTAACTACAGAAATTGATAGTCGATGCCATTGTAGTAAAGTATTCAAATATAGTATAAATGATTACACAGTGATGTGATAACAATCAAAGGAACAGCCAGCTGCTGCCACATTGATTGGAATACAATAAGGCGTATTCTCCAAAACTAGTAATTATGTGCCATGTCTTATACGACTTAGTATTTTAGGCCTGTGCGAATATAGAATTTTTCAATACAAATAATATACTATCTGAATTCGATTTGACCTCAAATATTAAAACTTTGAAATAACGAATAATTTTTTGCTTATGAATATTTTATATAGCACACCTTGTGAGTTTATTTTATACCAACATTCACTGTTGAGGTTAAGTGATTTGTGCATTATAAATACCCATTTTTATGTTATGATGGGATTCCAAAGTCAAGAACATTAACAATAAGTGATGTTTCAAGCATCCAACAAGTTTCAAAGGTTCCTCCCCCCCCCCCCCCTCCCACAACCCGAATGTCTCGATTAGCGGTATAGGAAAAATTGCATAAACAATTAAAAACCTATCATATTTGTGATTTTAAAACTTGAAAACATTAATTTTTATTTCTTTCATAACACGCACCATCAGTGGGAAAAAAAAAAAAAAAAAATAAAGGTCAACAACCATGTACTTCAACACCACACCACAACACACATACACTTCATTCTGATGACCATTAAAGAAGTAACCACCATAATTATTTAAATCGCACAAATAAAAACTTCAACATTAAATGATGGTACACAACAAACTCACCAAGGTATACTACGTCAAATATATATAAGAAACGAATATTCGTTATTTCAAAGGGTTAGTATTCAAGGTCAAATAAAATATGAATAATAAACTATTCATATTCTTATTCGAATATTCTAATATTCACACAGGCCTACTGAACAGGTTCACACTACAAGCATGCATGTTTCAGAAGGTTCAACCCCGTGACGGGTTAGGGAACTTACTGCCCAGAGACTTGACGTTAGACGGCCCATCCTCCTGGAACAGCAGCTTCAGAGGGTAGATGTCATCAAACTCGACCCTGGAAACACAGCCGATGAAGCCCTCCTTCATCGACTCGTTCCTGCCGATGTACATGTACTGGATGTTGTTGAACTGGGCGTCCGCCGAGGCTTTGATGTTGAACTTGAACTCTTGAGCTTCGTAGTTGTCCACCTGAGGCACATTCAGCAAGCACTCTTGCAACCCGGTCAAAGTCTTCTACTATGTGTCCACGCACAACCACGAGGGAGGGCCTTCAAGCACTCGGTCATCAACCACATCAACCATCACACAAGTTACCCTATTACATCAATCACAATTCAGGGTGTCCACATTCTGGAAGGTTTGGGAAGTTGAAATTGGTCACAGGAGGTCAGGGAATTTACTTTAAAACCTGGAAGAGTCACGGAAACTCCACTGATGGTAACTTGAGGGAACATGTCATGCTCCTGCATGCCATCACCCGGACTTGGAACAGGCTGTTTATATTCACATGGTGTTTAAGAGCACAGTAGTGCTCACTGTAAGATGGCGTAAGCGAGGTTTTGTTTGCACTAGTACAACTATAGGAACTGTCTATTTTTTTCCTTCGAATATTAATAAAATAGGTAAATTATTTTTTAAAAATTTTTCAGGGAAACTTGTAATTTTCATGGAAAAGCCAGGTAAATTTGTCTACAGATTTATGTAGACACAATGTAATTTAATCAGTGTACAATAGCCAAAATAAAAATTTAATTTCAATAAAAAAAATTTGCTTCAAAAAAATATATGGGTACACCAATTGCCTTTAAAATTGTAAATACAAAGAAACACTAATTTTCTTCAACTTAATAAGGTTTTTGATAAATATATTAACTATATTAAATATTAAAATAGTTTTAAGCTTGACCTATAATCCTTTATCATTACAATAATTCAACCCTTTTAAGTAGTTAAGCTGATTAGTAAGATACTTCTATGGAGCTTTTAAATAAGTAACAGAGTTTTAATGTACATATGCCACTCCATGTAGCAGTAATAATAAATAAACAAATAAATAAACTTACATTTAAAGATGAATTAAATTAAAATCATTTCAGATGACATCAAATGAGCATGACATGTTTTATAATTCACTTCTTAATTTAAGGTTATTTGTGTTGTTACCATTATTTATTCACCTAAACCCTGCAACAATTGGACTAAATATCTATTAAAAAAAAGTATGCAAGAATTACAGTAGAACCTCATTTTTACATATTTCAAGGGACCAAGAAAAAATTATGTAAAAACCGGGAAAATGCAAAATGAGGGAAATGTTCAAATTTTTTTTATCATCTCACTATGGGAAACAATAAGAAAATATATACCACACTAAATAATATGTCAGAGACGGTTAAGTTTTTATATATTAACTATAACTTCACTATCACAACATAATTAAAATTATTAATATAGCCAATATCGCAGTTATTCATTATTTCCGAAAGTTAAACATGAAATTTGCTGTTCTTGTGTAAGAGATGAGAATGTTGAAGCATCTTGATATAGCCACTTGGTGCTGAAATTTTGTAACAATTGATTTTTGAACTTTGTATTTAATTACGTGTTAGAGTTTTATTAATTTCAGATTTTTTTGAGAAATAATACTATAAAACGATAGCTACCACCATCAATATAAATGTTTACGTTGAGGAACAGAAGTTAAATTGCCATTGCATTGTTTGGATATTCATTGCAGTCATTTGACTTTTCAGAATGTTTCTAATGTGTTAAAATGAACATCGCCGAATATGCACGATGACGCCATATTTATAGAAAACTCGTACGTTGCTTGAAACGTATTTTAATAATGGAACAGTAATCCGCTCTTTTGTGTATTTAAAATGTGAGTTTTCACCTTTATTTTCATGCATAATACATTTAAGATTAAAGGGGAACACTAAGAAAAGTACTTATTAATTTTCATGTTTATGTCACCATACGTTTGGTTCATGGCCGTATGGTGTACAATAGCACGTGGCACTAAAAAAAAAGTAAGTTGTTTACAATGGCGAACGAAGCTGTGGTGACCATACACTCATGCAGTAACACTTAATAATTTTATTAAACTTCACGCTATTCTTTTTGAGAATTTATTGATTTCTCTAAATTTTCCGATGGTTTGCCACGAAATACAGCACTAATTCTACGTAAACAGTGGGAAATGCTTTTGCACACGGCGGGAATAGAATGCATTATTAGTATAGGGAAATTGAAAGTGCATGTAAAAAAATACGTTAATCGCGGGAATTCGTATATCACGGGTACGTAAAAATGAGGTTCTACTGTATGTATGTTTTTTTTATTTTCTGAAAAATGATGTTTTTTAATTTTTTTACTTAAAAAAATAAAGCTATTTTAAAACTATTTTTAGAGTAAAAAAAACCATTGCCATAAACAAGGTCTACAGCTATTTGTACAACAGCTGTCTCAGGGCAGTGTGGTTGAGTGATCAGCACACTCGCATGCATCCATCCATGGTGGAGTTACCACCAGCCAGTGATATTTCTGAGTGTGCTCCAGTTTCTCCCACCAATGCAGTCCGCCACATCACTTCTCCCCTCATCGCCTCTAAAGACCTCTACCAGATGATTCGTGGATCTGCGAGCAAGCGGCGGACACTAATACGCACCACCATGACCAACGTGGACCCAGAGTCCTTCCTCCTGATGCGCACGTCGTGGTACTGTCCCAAACCAAAATGCTTGTTGGGGAAAATAACTTCCTGCCTTTCGAAGCCAAAGTCGAAGACAACTCTCAGGTGGCCTGCAACACGTGGAACGAGCAAGTGAGCAGCGCGCCAACCGGCAGTGTGAACACGGTCAGGGTGTCGGGTTCGCAACGTACCGCTGTTTGAGATCATGATGGTCAAGTACTCCCCAGAAATGTTCGAGGAGAATCCTAGAAGAAATCCTTTGGGATTCGTGGTGGTGAACCCCACTCGTATGTTCTCGGCAATCGTTGACCTCCAGCTGCCGGAGAAGTCATACTTGATCATGGAGCTCGGCCGCAGATTCACGCCAATTTCTGAAATACACACAACAGGTTAAAAGCAACAAAACTGATATAATTAAAAATAATGTTCCCTTTTTAAAAAATAGAAAATCTAAGTAGATAAAGCAGAATACTCTTTTGCACATATTGATTTTAAAGTTTTTTGCATTTGCACTACATGGCTAACCAAAAAATTACAACATACAAGCCTTTTTATTCTAAAACTTTAATTTTTAAGTCTTTTTTAAACTAATCACATAGTTTGAAATAAATAGGTAGGCCAGTTGCTGGGATCATATTTCTGACATGGCAAAGATACATTCTAATATTCTGATTCAATAATTTTTGACACTCATATACAGTAGAATCCCGATATAGCGAGCACGGTAATAGCGAGAACGCGGCTATAACGAGGTCTTTTTGAGGAATTTACGGTGTGATCACGTGAAGCGCGCCTTGGTTATTTGTCTGCTTTATCTTTACCGCTCTCGCTCGCCACTAGACATCTTGCCGTTGACACCTGTCACATTCTTCAGCCTTGCAGTCGCCACCTAAGTGCGTGGTTTTAAAAATAGAATCCCGTCCTTTCTTTCTTTTATCAAACTTCCGCTTGGCTTCAAGGCCAAGGTATGCTCCACTGGAATAAACCAAGCCTTTGAATATACATATACTTGTACGCATTTCTTATTATTTAGAAAATAGGCAAAATTTATTTTTTCCCGCCATTAAACATAACAATGCACACTTTTTTTAAAAAAAGTATAAATGCTCTTAATTAATTTGTTGGGACATTTTCATTAACGAATAATAACATTGTTTATAACTATGTTAGGGCAAAAAAGTTAGAGCCGTCTTTATACTTGTTGCTAATTGATCGTGTTAATAATACACAAATATTTATAAACTTGTTTGGAATTATTTGTCGTCACACGTTTACAAACACGTCACGTTATTTATTTTACTCTGACAAATAGTAGGCACTACCGTATTTATTTCCGAATCGCTAGGACAGTTTTCTTGTTTTGTTTCGGTCAGTTGTTGGGGTATCTGATGGTTTGAGTTTAATCCCAAATTTATTTTCTAAAAAAGTTTACAGTTTTCTTTAAATGAAAAAAGTATAGTTTTCCAGTGACTATTTCGTTTGAGGCGTACGTGCGTTGCCGCACTCCTGTTTTTTTGTAAGGAATCGTCGCGCTACACTAGCGCCACCTGTTTGCTACATCCTGAACCAACATGGCCGCCAGCAGACGCCCGCGTCGACAATAGATAGCAGCACAATGATGCGTCGGCCGTGGGCCAAGCAGAGTAATCGATTGCGGGCTGAGATGCTATACTTACGTGGCGTGGTAGGGTATTCTGGTTATTTTGACGCAATCGGTGATTGCATCCGTACTTGTGGGGTATCGTTTTAAAGAGAATTCACACATCTGCTCACAGAAATTAAGATTTCGTTAATAAAACCTGTTGTTTTTTAATTATACAGGTTCAAACACAATATTTATGCTATTCTCGGTTAATTTTTATTTTTTGGGGGCCAAAATCTGTCGAATTCGGTTATAGCGAGGACACGGTGATAGCAAGGATCCGAGGATCAAACCCGGAACCGTGACACCTTGCTATAACGGGACTCTAGTGTAGTTTTCTTTCTATTAAAATGTAATTTGATCCTTATAGTGTATAGTTTTAATGTTTGTGTTATAAACAGTACCACCAATATATGTGAGGAACTGAAACACACCATATTGTTTGAACAATGTTTGTGCCACAATTTGATTTGTTAATATTTGAAATTTCATCTTTGTTAAAGCAAAGATCACACGTGAAAACATTTGAAACAGCCCTCGCTATGACTTCAGAAATTATATTTTAATACATATGCTTTAACATAGACAAAATATAACCGAAGAAATTATGGCCTAATAATTAATGAACTTAGATGGCATCTTTCAGTGTCTACCTCCCCAAATTCATTTTAGATGTCCTCTGGGACGTACATTTTTTGTTATTGCATCGAGAGATGTTGGTCACATTTAAATAATGTTTCAGTTACCTTTCGTGCATGATAAACATATCACTACCCACGGAAACAGAAATGAGTGGAGGGGGGGGGGGGGGGGGACCCGGAACCGAAGCAGAAAATTTAAAGAGTAGGTTCAGAGTCAGGTATTTTGAAGGAATAAAAACTGAACCCCAAAAATTGGGGAACTGTACACAGGCCTGATTAAAAGTATCAAATCAATCAAAAAATTTATGTAAATACATGTCTCATAAATTATCAGGGAGCAAATATTTTATTTATGGCATGAATTGACTGTGAATGATAACATGTTTATTCTGATGCAGGGAAAAAAAAGTGTTCAGATTAAAAAATGGCTAGCATCCACAGCTGTTTTGTTTACTGAAGTGAAGCATAATTAATTACTCGGCCAGGAATGATTAAAATTAACGCTCTGTTAAAAAAAATTATGAACAAAAAAAATTAGGAACTGCTGACTAGCACACACAACTAATCCTCCCCTTTCAAATAAAATTTTTCCTCCAGTCATGTATACGACTTTTCTGCGACAGCGTTCTTTCCTCCCGTAATACAATTTCAGATTTCCTCATTTTTTTTTTAATCTTTAGGTCCACGACAAATGGCAAGCACAGCACATTCAGAGTCACTATAAGGACATAAAATAGAAGTCAGAAGGTAACTTCAACACCAACAAATCACGAACACATTAAGAAAATTTTTTTCACACAAGTTTCCACAAAGAACTCGGGGAGGTTTGAACGAGGACTCACCGTCCGCACAGATGGGTCCCTTGAAGGCGGTCCAGCGACAATCGCAGGTGTAGCTGTCGTAGCCCTCGTGGCACGTGCCGTTGTTGAGGCACGGGCTGCTCTCGCACTTGCCTTGGCAGCCCTCGTTCACCCCTGCACAGCCAGCACGCCCCCTCAGTAGGAATGTGCGAGTACCCGATATTTTCGGGTACGGTTCGAATCCACAATTACTCGAACCCAGAATCGTTGTACGTACATGGATTCGAACAGTATTACGAATATTCACAAAAGCTATAAATTAATTTAATACGGCTCAAAAATACTAGCAGTGAAAAATAAAATTAGGCTACTATTACGTAAGTATTTATAACATGATGTATCAAAGAAAGATATGTAAATTAAATAATTTACACAGTGACATTAAAAAAATCTCAAGATTTCGAGAGCTTAAAACTATAATTACGAATTTCGTCGTATAGCAAACAGAGCTGGGCCGATCACCTATTTTGCCGATCATGTCGATGCCGATCATCTGCTGCCGATCTTGCCGATCTTCTGAGCCGATTAGAGCCTTTCAAGTACCTCTGATTACACGTTGCTTTTGACTGATCACTATAAACGGTGAAATATTCCCAGACAAAACTACTTTTCATTGACATGATTACTTAAAAATCATGACATTATAAATTTCACGGACTAGCAATTATACAGGTAAGCCCGGAAGGTCTTGTCAAGCTTCTCAGACACCAGCTTGCAGCTGGGTTAAGGCCAAGGTCATGTGACGTAACATCTCCCGAGGCTTACTGCGCCTTGGCAGCAGATGGACAAAAATAGTAAACTCCCAATTATACGTGTTCATTGGGACCCGCCGATGCCAGGAGATAATTGAAATTCTGTAAAAAATAAATAAATAAATAAACCCGGATAATCGTTTAACGGCAAGGGCCGCCTTCGAATTGTTGTCTCGGCTTAAAAAAATACGGCACTGCCTAGCTTAGTTCACGGTTATTTACAACAGCCGAAGAGAGAAAGATAAGATCGTGCTGACCTTGTACACATAAATTTTGGGTAGCTCCCCACCCCCCCTCCACCCCATCGATCAACCGAATGCCAGCCAGACACGTCACTCGCCAGGCGCCTGCCGTGCGTTGGCGGGCGGAAAGTAACTCTGCAGCACGTGAAACAACATTCGAACAAACGGAAAACGGGAAGCAGAAGTCAGGACATCCCCCTCAAGTTTAAAGAGTGACAAATGTGACAGCTGAAAGGGGGGCGACACAAAGGGTCTGTACAAACAGCGTTGCAGTGTTTGCCGGCCGCCGGCCCGCGTGACGTTAATTTTAAGCGCTGACAATTTTGCTTCTCTTTTTTTTCTGCACTTTTAAATCGTCCCGGATTATCCGATTCCCGTATTAGCGCGTCACGGATTAACGATGTTCTACTGTGGGAAACAAAACTTTTCATCAACCAGGTTTTTATACAAAAGAAAGTTAAGCTCTATTTCCCGCTAAACAGGATAAGAATATTAATTTCTCTAAACAAAACTTTCAATAGGCCATATTTAGCGAGAAAAAACTAAATAGATGAGTTCCCGAAGAGTAGTTGTTTACTAACCACGAGACTACTAGCGCCATTAATCCGTACTAATTCCGTCGCGTGACGCCCGTCACTCTAATCTCTGGCGTCACATAACCAACCTAAACAACAGTCGCCATTCGCCATTCCGGTAATATTAACCGTAAATGGTAAACAAATACATAGTTTTCGGTTCGTAAATGATAAATAACTTTGCAAATAGTATAATGGAAAATTATTTTACCGAAAGTACCGTAAATAACCGTGGAAATTGATACTTAGGTATGTAACTGTTATAAAACTTACGGTATTTGTTTACTTTATTGGTATATTTTTTTTCGTGTGTGGTTAGTTTTAAATTATTAAATTGTATTATTTTTCAATGAATAATCAAATTTTCTTCCCGAAAAGTACCGTAAACAAACATGGAACGTTGTTAGGTATAGGTAATTATTCAATGTTATAAGTTTGCAGTAGGAGACCAATGATCGGCTCAAATAATCGGCTACGTTTTGCCGATCATTATGATCGGCAAAATTAACAAAATCGGCCGATTACTACGATCGGGGATCGGCATCGGCCCAGCTCTAATAGCAAACTATAAACTAAAAACAATTACATACCTACAAGAAAAAAATATCTTGGCTATTTATTGGAGAAAAAATTGTTTTGTTTGCTGAAACGTTTATAAAACTTGAGATATCCCTGTGGCGTGCAGTTTATTACGATTGAGTTGGAGAATTGAATAGGTTTTGGTTTTCATATTTTAAAGTGTTTATTATTAAGTTTACATAATTATAAACATTTCAATCTCAGTGTAATAAATAACTGCCAGTAGTTACAGTTAGAAAAAAGAGAACACACATTACAGTGGAATCTCAGTACTAAGTACTTACAGGGACCTCAAGTTTTTGTACTTAGTACTGAAAGTACTTAGTACTGAAACATACATACATATCATCTTTACGAAGAGAAAAAAAAAAAATTAAAAAATACAAAAATAGCGATATTGTAAGATACATTATTTTTTAGCCAACATCTGACTTCAGTTTAAACATTGGTGTGTATGTATAATTTAAGTTTAGTTACTTTTAAAAAATGTGTTATTTCAGTTTGTTTTTGAGCTTGAATGATGCTCTGTTGAACTAAATGTTCTATCTCATATTATGTCTTCGCAACTGCGACTTGCTTTTTTCCTTTGTCTAGTTCTCTGAGTATTTCCACTTTTTCCTTAAGCGTGAATTGCTTTCGTTTCTTTTTATCTGCATTTATCTCATTTTGCAGCACAAATACAATGCGGTGTCTAAATAACGTAACCTGAAAATAAACTCAACAATAACAATAAAATATCCCGGCACAGACGTCAAACAGTATATTAGCGTAGCATAACACTATTGTCTAAATAATTAATACTACTCTCAAAATTCCATGTTTCGATGTATCGAATGGTGTTGTGTTGCTCACGTCGCATACTACGTATGGTATAATCTATGGTAGTGCGCGCAACTGTTTGTAACTTTGTTTTCAGGGTTTAGAGGTTAGATAATACGTTGTGGTGGTATTTGTGTATGTTTGTTCTACAACATTAATCATTTAGCTGGAAATTTATTTACCAGTTTAAGTAAATTTTGGTGTAGTAATGCCACGCTACGAGTAGAATTTATACGTTATAGTGAAAATATGATACTTTAAACTGAAACCATTTTGCATGGTGAAGATACGATTTTTGGCGGGGACTTAAAAAAAATACGTTAAAGTGAAATATACTTTATAATGAGGTACGTTGTACCGGTATTCTACTGTATTTCTAAATTAATCAGTTATTTTTAATTATTTTGTGCTTAATATTCGGAATCGGATTCATATCTCAAATATTGCCAGGGATTCGAATTGGATTCGAACCGAAATGAAAATCAAGGATTTGCACATCCCTACCCCTCAGCCTCTCCAGCCAGCAACGAGCCAGCGCCTCCGCGAGCGACCCTGCAGGCCTTACCGTAGAGCCCCCGCGCCGCGTGCCGCCTCAGGTCCACGGGCATGCCGTTCAGCAGCAGGGCCCGGATGCAGCCCACGAAGCCGTCGCGGAACTCCACCGACGCACCTGCCCAAACACAGTCACAGTCACCTCCTGCTGCTTGCACATGGCCCCTGCCCAACACACACACTGGTGCCACAGGCCAAACAAATAAAAACAACGTAACAGCATCTACGTATAAAATTACCAGTGATATGTAAATTTAATTTTTTCCGATTCTCAGTTTTAGATTAACCACCATAAAATTTCCAGTAACACTAAACTTACAGTATATCCTAAATTAATAATTAGTGTGCATATTTGTTGAAGTTGATCTATCAGCATCCCACTTTACCATAATACAACAACCAATAAAAAATTGATAAAAATGTAAATCTCTCTTGACAATATTCTAAGGAAATTATAAAAAGTATACAGTAATAAAAACCAATATGGCAGTAGCCTGACACGAAGCAATTGCAAGATATGTGTATACATATAAAATAATGGGCAAGGGATGTTACCCTCAAGTTAACAGTGGTCTACAAAATGAGGATATACACATACACAAACACACAATTTATTTAGCGGCAAAAATGTTGTAATGATAAAATGTGGATTAAATAGTAGACACTACAAATCATGGTAGATTATTTTTAATATAAGATTTTTAAAAGTATGTTAATCAACAAGTTATTTAATTCACAGTTATACTTTTGTTGAAATGATAGTCCCTGTAGCCAGGTGAAAAGATAAAGGGTCAGGACGTTGCAACTGTAATTCTCTAAGATTTACAAACTCCTCTCACTTGTCACAGGGACTTAAATGAACAGTGTTTCCTACAACAGTGTTTTACCACTGTAAGTCTACTGTATTTTTACCGGGAAAGGTTTGGTTGTTTCGTTTTCCCGAGGCACCAGGATTGTATTTATGGTTCTCGGTGGCGGTTAAATAGAGCAGAACCGGTACAGCCAAGGGCTGGGAGCGACACATCACTGAAAGTTAATATATACAAAGTTGCTGAATACAGTTTCTGTAATCTGTAACCATGTTTTTTCGTAAACACCTGCCCATGAATTTAAGCTGCTATAATATTGTTTGTGGTATTATTATTATTATTATTATTATTATTATTATTATTATTATTTAAAGGTCTTGAGCCTTACCAATACGTATTTGACTACCGTATTTACTCGCATAAATGTCGCTATCGCAGATAGGTCGCACCCATAATTTGAGGTCTTGAATTTGGTATTTAAGATTCCCCCCATATAGGTCACACCGGTAATTCATTACCGGGCCGTGCGCGGAGGAAGGTCATTGTACTCGATCAGCTGCTGTTACGGTGCGCCTGCTGGCTCTCTTTGTTCGCTGAGCTGCGCATGCACAGTAAAACTCACTCAACGCTCCGCCCAGACTCGTGACCTTGCATCAGCAGCCAGCCAATAGATGCGAGCTTAGCGGAAAAAAACATAAGCTCCACCTCCCGTGTACCAGTTTTGACCAGTTCTAATACCAGTTTATTGGTATACGCACCAGTTTTCTCGCTGCCGTGACATGTTCAAGTTTACGTCCATCTTGATGTCTTGATACCAATAATTAATTAATTACGATCCCCAGAAATAAATTGTTAATTTAAAAAATATGCGTCAACTGTATAATACTTCCGAAATTATAAAATACGTATAAAACAATTACCAAGACTCCGCTCATTTTATCTTGTGAAGTTTGTTTCATACCAGTATTTCGGCTAAGTTGTGACATAAATACAGTATCAGAAATTAACAATCAGCCACGTTCACACATTCGTGAGTTTACGTTTTTCCCTCGTGCATTTTAGATTGTCTCCTGCTATAATTACTTGGACTTTTACACGCTTAGGCTTAAATTATTACCTGTTTAGAAATGAAAGCACCTTTTCATGTTATAAAATATGTATATTTTGCGATTTAAAATGTTCATTGCCGACTATAAACGTTACGTTTTTCACGAAGTTTTTAGGCCTACTAGTTAATCTTATCTACTCTTAAAGTACCCACGGTATTATCTGGTTGTTTATTGTTGTTACGTGATGTAAATAGCAGGATGGATTCGATTTTTGAGTAGTAATTTGCGTGAAAGTATTGTATTGGACTAAATGGGAACTAAACGGGACCTGAAGAATATAATGCAAATAACAGGAAAAAGGAAATAACGGTAACGTAAATAAGGGGTTTCGCTGTGTGTGTACATTGTAAATAAATTTGCCTATACATATATAAACTTTTTTTTCACATTTTAGAGCAAAATATTGCAAAAAAAAATTCCTCAAAAATTAAAAAAAAAATTTCTTCACATATAGGTCGCACTTCATTTTTTCCCCATCAAATCTGGTAAAATTGCTGCGACCTATATGCGAGTAAATACGGTACTATAAAGGTTTTCATGCAAATATGGTGATTTAAATCAATCAAAAAGTATACAAAAGATATTTCTCCACTTACTGACACTGTCATTAAAATAGTAGTTCCAAAACACTGTACTGTTTACAAGAATTTAATATTGTGAGACATCTGATAAACTTAAACCCTTGATTTAAGAGATAATTACCATATTTCCCCGAATAACCTAAACATAATTTTTCATAAAATGAGAGTTGAAAAAGCACGGTGCACGACTTATTTAAAACTTGACAACACTGCTTAGCTCAAGTGTCCTCAAGCTCCAGGTTGGTTAACCTGCTGTTGCTGAATGAGCTACGGACATCTTGCACGTGGGTCTGATTCGGGTAAATATGGTCACTTCTTCAGAGATGCTGATATTTTGTAAATGAAAGGCACATAGTTGAATACTGACCGACAATCAGTTTGGAGGTGAGTCTGAGGGCGCGCACTGGGCCGGGCGGCTCGCGTATCTCCGTCTTGTGCGCACTGTCGATCACGACGCGCGAGCCTTTCCTGCACATCACACAAGCATCGCTGATGCTCTGCTCTCGTCACTACACTCGTGTCCCCCTCAGCTTTCTGCTGACAACACTGGTCACTAGCAGGCAATAAACAACCAAAATTCTTTATATTCTGATAGTTCTCGAGTTCCTCAAGGAGGTACGCTATTTCCCTTACTATTATATAAATATATATATAAAATAAATAATTATAAATGACATAATCCTGGTTCTTAACCATTCCACATATTCATTGTTTGCTAATTACCTTAAGATTTACAGAGAGATTAATTTCATAAATGATTGTTAGCTCCTTCAAAGTGAATTTACTGAAATTGAAAAATGGTGTGAACTTACAATTTTGTTTCTCTTAATAAAGCTAATTCCACAATTATTTTCTTCACTAGGAAATTGCAACAACCAAATCACAATATCCTCCAGCGTTAAAGATTTTGGTATCATATTGGACTCCAAATTGTTTTTTTCATCTCCAAGTCAACTCCCTTGTACCCCCTTCCCTGAAGAACTCTAGCATTAATCAAAGTCATAACATCCTATGTTTCAAATATTGATTCTATTCTTAGCCATTACTCTTTAGTCAGATCCAAATTAGAAAACTGTTGAGTTGTTTACAATAATATACTCATTTCTGATGATAAAAAAATTAAATCCATTTTAAAAATATTTAATGTTATTTAAATTTAGAGCATGCCCCCGCACCGACCTGTTGCGCTCCAGTGACACAGAGTGCCAGTTGTTGTCGGACAGCTTGTAGGGAGCCTCCGCGTTCACGCTCATCGGCCCGCTGCCCGCCGCGTAGCTGAACTGGATCTGCGTGCCGCCTGCACACACGAGCTCACTCGGCTCACATCGGGAGCTGACATACCAGAGCACTGACTAACACACTTCGACAAAGCTGATCAGATGTTAAAGGATAGTTGTGTGGGTTTAAAAATTAGAAACATCCCAGTAAACAAACAACACAGGCATAGCATGATGGGTGTCACAGGGCCGGATTTAGAGGTCTGGAGGCCTCGGGGCAACAGAGGAGCGGAGGCCCCTGGCCCCAAATTATTTTACAAATAAAATGAACAATTTTTTTCAGTCGAGTTTTCCAATAAATAAATAATTGTGAAATCAAGTAGATTCTCTTAGTATTTAAAAAACATACATAAATATGATCGCAGACAAGAATTATATGAAATTAAATTTCAGTGTTAATGAATATTTCTGTTAATATTTAACAATAATATAATCATGTATGTACAAAGTACTGTAGGTAAAGATAAAACAGCGAAAAAAGAATATCAAAGGAAAAGATGTTTACTAGTGTGTACTTGTGAAATTTGAAAGATTTTTTTTTCCGAAGTCTCTATTGTGGGGGCCCTCTGTTTGTGGAGGCCCCGGGGCTTTCGCCCCGGTTGCCCTCCCCTAAATACGGCCCTGGGTGTCACGAATGCAAATGTCAACAGATGTTAATTCCCTTGTCCCCCCTTCTCATTCTTCACAGATGCGGCGCCGGCTGGCCATCTCTATCGGCGCCCGGCTACAGGCAGTTGCACATCACCATCCCAGTACAATCAGCACTGTTACCCTCCTCCCGGGCCAGAAATGCGATAAAAGAGGGCAGAGAAGCTGTAATCACGTGTCACCGCCTAACCAAATACTTGCCTTATCAACTCGATACTCAACACCTCGGCTCGTTTATAACCTCTCGTTTGTGTTTTTGGATGATATTTAATATTTTAATACTGTTATATCAAAGTTTTAACTTTACAGTATTGCTCTACAAGACAAGTAATTATGGTTTTGTATTGCGGCACCAGTTCAAACGCTTTCCTATATCTGGAAGTTTCTAGTATCAAGTAAAATGACACTGCTATTTAAAATTCTATAATTCAAACATCTTAACACATCACCAATTACTACAAAGGTGACACTAAACTCGAACAAAGATTCAAGTTACTCAGATTTAAAATTCGTATAGCACTCACTAAAATATATTTAATTTTATAAGATCTTTTATAATTGTTTTTTAAGTTCTGAAGTGTGACGTGCTGCGGGCTTCTAGACCCTCTCTTCCTAACAAATGTGCAAGCTGCAGCAGATGGCTGAGATAGCCATCACCGCCTGGTCGATCACGCGTATTCTGTTGCCAGGGCGACCATGTCTGCGTCTCCGGTTGCCCGAGGCAACCTCGCCGAGCGTCGGCGAAGCTGGACAACCCTCCCCGACCTGCTGATACCCCCCTGCCTTCCCCCTCTACCGCCAGGCCAGCCGAGTGAACACAGCACTACTGCTGGCTGGAGTTCCCAGAATCCATCCCTTACCTACGTCACTCCCGGGTCCTCAGGAAGGGAAAAGCCAGTCTGTGTCCTAGCGACACCAACAGAAGCCGACCCTTGCTCACCGCTCTACCTCTCTCCAGCCAGCACCTTGTGTGTGTTAAGCCCTTCGGCCATGACCAAGACCAAACATCCTTTCGACATCTCCCAACTTGTCACCTTTCCACCTCAGCCATGCTTTCTCTTGGAGTTGACAACCAGCCTTCTTAGATGGAAACACATCACGTCACATCTTTGTCATTTTAGAACTTATAGTCATGGGTTATTCAAGCATGACTCTACCCATAGGAGAGACGGGGTTACTCTTCGGGCTTCTGTGACCGTGTTCTGGCACAATGCACTCACTCAGAACTGTTCCAATCTCACGTGCGCCAAACACACTTTCACAGAAGAACAGGGCCTACCTATGATAGAGATCTTGATATGGTCCGAGGGTCCCGTGCTGTGCATGATCACAGCTCTGTCCGTCGTCGTCTTGAACTCAAAGTATATGTCTCCGTTGTGACCCATGTCGAACGTGGGCAGGTCGATTGTGGCATCCGAGACGCGGAAGGTCACCATATTGTTGAACAGATCTGAAAGAAATATATAGTAAACATTACTTCAAAGTGAGAAAGACAAGTTTTCAAGCTTCACTTATTAATTTTCAAATTTAGTACATTAGACAAAACCTTTTCTTTGGAATTTTTGAAAAGATATTGAAGGTAGAATATCAATCAATCTAGGCTGCTAAATTATTTAGGTTTCAAAGCCATCAAATATTACTTAATGAAATCACTATTCACATTACAAAAATTCATGATTTTATAATTGCATTTCTGTAACTTTCCTAAAGTTGACAAATATTCTAAGTATTTCAAAAATTATAAAAGAAAAAAGAGTCGGAAAAAAAAAGTCTACTATTACTTCACTGACAACCTAGTAGTCATAAAGGATAAAGAATTGAATTCCTTTACTTTTCACAACTAATTTACACTGTTAACAAAATCATAAACTTCCAAAACAATTGTAAAAAAAATGAACTATTTTCAGCAATACCTGAGTCAAATTACTTCCTTCAAGCTAATACTGAATCTGCCTAGTTACAAACAATAAAGTAACTAGGCATCCAGCATCGGAACGAATGGTTTCAAAAGTCTCTCCGCAGATCCGGGGAACTGAGAGCTCGGCAACTTCACTCACCGTCCCCCTCACACAGCAGCGGGCCGAGGCGGTAGCGCCCCTCCTTGTCGTCCAGCGCGTTGCCCGTGTCGCCGAAGCGGAGTTGCTTCACCGGCAAGTACTCCTTCTGCGTGATGTCCCCCACGTCCTCCAGCCAGCTGTCCAGGCCTGCGCACGCACATCAGTGCCTCTCGCACGCACAACACCCTAGCCGTTTCCACTGTCATTAACTGTTGGATTTGTAAATAGTGCTTATCCTAGATTTATATTAACTAATCCAAATTGTTGGACGCTTCAAAATTCAAATATGGCGCCATTTTGCTGCCATTGACTCGAGCTATCCTGGTGGCCACCAGGAAAGACTCAGTGGTTCATCTGGTACCGGCGTCATCGGACGTCCGGCTATCGTTTTTGACTTTTATGTTATCTGGTAACAGTTTCAGTACGAAACATTAACACAGGACTCAGTTTTTACATTATCAAGTTTGGAAGTTGTAAAGCATATTGAAAAAATTTATGTAACTATAAGAGTAATTAATTGCAATGTAGAAATATTTTGGGAACCTAAATCGAAACAAAGTTGCAATTTTTAATAACTGGGATCACCAAAGATTTGCTAATTTTCAGTTTCCGTAAAAAAAAGTTGTCTATTAACCAGTGCAGACAAGCAATTATTAAAGCACAGAAATAAATAACGTGGCTCAAAGCGAAAGCTCGTACCAGAGTCGCAGTTGCACCACTTGGAGGCGTTGACGCAGGTGCCCATGATGCCACACTCGCACTTGCGCGAGCCAGGCAGGGACCCGCCCCAGTAGTCCATCTTCTGGTTGTAGCGCGACACCCACCACGCGTACGGCCTGAAGCTGTTGTGGTCGTACGCTGCAACACGCACCAGGCACGGCTCCACCACAGCGCATCATGGCGTGCTCTCTCGCTGCCGTTTCCTTCCGTCCCACCATCAGTCTCGGGCTGCTCCGGCCCCTCTGTACCATTACTGATACTGATACTGACTTATGCACGGACAAATAATGTAAGTACATAATCAGTAAATAAAAAACCTATTGATTAAATTGTCACCGTAAACCGTCATAAATACATTATAGGTATGCAACATTGGAAACAAATTTCAGTAACAAAGTACAGTAGAACCTCGTTTTCACATATCTTAAGGGACCATGAAAAAAATATGTAAAAACTGGGGGAAATGTTAAGAGGTATGTGTTAAAAAAAATTATTCTCACTATGATGGGTGGGAAACGATTAGCAAATATATTCCACAGTAAACAAAATGTAAGAGATGCTTAAATTATTTATATTAACTAGAATTTCATTAACTGACATGGTGAAAGTAATAAATCCATCAAATCTGGCAGTAATTCATAATTTTTTAAAGTTGAACATGAAAATTTCTGTTTTTGAGTAAGAGATGTGATTGGTGAATCATCTCCAACTGTCCACATTTTATGGTGAGATTTTCATACAAAATTCATATATGGACATTATTAATAATCACATGTTCAGGGGTCCGCCTCGTCAGGGGTGAATGGGTGTTAGTAGGCGCGATGATAAGAGTGGCGCTCATTGGTATTTCCTGCATGGTATAGCCTCTAAGCGCAAGGCTCTGAACTGGCGTTCTCATCATGCATAGGAAAAATGTGAAATTTGAGCAGTGACTGTAACATTATATGGTGGAGAAATGAAGATAAAGGTGTAATGCAAGGTCCTTAAGTGCTTTCAAGCATCTATAACTGTTGTATTACGCCCAAAAATTACTCTAGGTAACACGAAGCCATTTTAAGTCTTCTAAAAATACAGTTTCAAAACTTGATCCGAAATTAAAAGTACTTTTCAGACCTCAGCGATCTCTTAAATGATTTTCATAAGCAGATCCCACTAGGATAACTTAACTAGTTTGGAAATTTTTACAGAAATTAAAGGCAAAAATTAAAATTTTAGATTTTTTTTGCAATGAATTGTTGCACCCATTATATATTTACTATATTACTTATATATTTATTATATTTACCATCTTTTTGCACTGCTTTTGCCTTGTTTTAACACCGCTACTGATCTGGTGTCCCTAGTTATAGGATACATTTCAAAAACAATACAAACCCCACTGGGCGAGATTAAAGTCTTGAGTCCCAGTGTTCTTGAATCACAATGATAAATATAATTCTCAAAGAGCGAGTCATATATACCATGGATAAAATAGAAACTCCAGTTTTCCAAGACACAATAATTGTTTAACGCAGTTGCACGAAGCACGGTGGCTGGTGGTCGTAGACGTACGCACCCGGCGAGTTGAAGAGCACGGACTTGCGGCAGGCATACAGCAGGTTCTGCCAGCAGGACATCGACCGGTTGATCAGTGCCTCCATCTGCTCCATGTCCGCGTCGTACACGATGTTCTGCACGAAGCTGCCCGGCTCTTGGAAGCCGTCCACTGGAGTCATCTGCTCGTTGCTGTGGCTGATCACCGTCACGATGCGTCCGTCCGCTGCAACACGCAGGCTGACGCTCCAGCTACACTCCAGCAGTGAGCATCATCCACACGTGTAGCCCGCTGGAGTAGGGTGTTCCCCACGGAATGGGGATTATAAGTTATAGCCGGGATTTACTGCAAATGGTAATTGACTATTTTATATTTTTAACTTTAAAGTAGTATTTGGCTAATACTTTATAACTTATTTAGATAGTTGAAAAGATAAGATATTGATTATTAAATGTTTTTTTCCTGTACATGACAAGAAACATTAATGACCAAACTTGCGTTGCTACTGGAGAGGAATTATAACCTTCATTAAAAAAAAATTAAGATATCATATAAAAAATATGTTATTATTTTTGATTTTATTTTATAAAACCACTTGGTTTAAACCATGGTTTAAGCAGTATTTAAAACAAATGTCAGCCAACTCTATTGTTACTATTTGAATTCAATATTGGAATTCTAGAATAATTTGGTATTCAAATTAAAAAACTGATATTCGCATAGTCCTAACCATTATAAATTATGTAAGACAATAAAACAATTAATTAAAAAAAATGTATAATTATTTCTATTGAAACTAAGCAAATACCGTAAATCCCTGTTAAGCATGTACTTAGAAATTTAGGCGTATACCATGGGAAAGTTTATTTAAAGTGTATAATTGTATTAATACGTAAAGTGTCAAATTTTAAAACCTACCGTATTGGCCCGAATATAAGGCGACCCCGAATATAAGGCGACCTGTAGTTTCAGGAGGCCAAACAAATGTAAAAATAATTTTTGGTAGAAATTAATGTGAAAATTCATTAGACATACATTTTGTGTTGATAAATCGTTTTTGCATTTATGTATAACAATTAATTTATATTTATCACTTTACTTATTTAAAATAAGTTTGAATGGCCTACCCTAAAAGTCAAAAGAAAACAATTAGAAAATATTTACACTTTTAAATATTACACTAGAAATTTTTTCGTGTTTACTCTAATGAAGCTGCATAATTGTCATCTTCAGAGCTGTTTATTTGTCTAGAGCTCGTTCCCCGCCGTTCCACCGATGTGTGATTGTTGATTTTTCACAGTTTACTGTATCTACGAATTTAAAATTTTTACAATGGCTATTAATCACTCTTAAAATACAGCATTTAACTTTCCGTTTGACTTAAGCTACGTATTACCACAGAACAAGGTGTATTACTATTTAGTAGTGTGTTTAACGTAAAAAAAGCAAACAAATAATGCATCTTGCCGGAACAAAACAAGTGGCTAGCTGACATGATGAAGCATACGGCCATGAATAACTTCGGTTACGTGACCGCGTATATTTGTCCATATTACTCTCTGACAGAGAGAGTCTGTTCTATGAATTTGAAAGAATAATCTATTATAATTATGAAAGGTTTTTACATAAATAAAGAGTGGATTATTAAAATAGCTTTTGAAGCAACGTACCAAATTCCTGTTAATATGGCGTCTTCGAGCGTGTTCGGCAATGTTCGTTTTACAACAAAGAAATATTGTGGAAAGACAGTTGGCAGCCGTGAATTTCCATACATTACATCCGAAATGTTTGTAAACGTAAACAATCGTTCTGAAAATAACTGTGATATTTTAGTACAAATATTTCAGTTAAAAATCTGAAGATAAATTACCGTAAATGTTAACACGCGATTGTACACAAAGTACAAATATGAATTGTGAAATAAAAGGTTGCCATTTTGAGATGCTTCAACATTCACGTTTTTACTCAAGAACAAATATTTTAATTTTCAACTTCAAACAATTGTAAATTACTGCAATATTAGGTGGATTTATTGTTTTTACCGTGTGAGGTAACAAAGTTTTAGTTAATATAAAAAATCGTGAACGTTTTGTTAAACAATGTTTCTACTGTAGCTTTCAGCTTCGAACTAATGTTTGCGGTTCTGACGTCTTGGGTGCGAAAATAAGGCGACTTCCAATTTTTGCATCTCTCGTTTATGTAAAAATGGTCGCCTTATATTCGGACCAATACGGTATTATGCAGATAATTTTTGGTAACTGGGTTTTCTTAGAAAGATTTTACTGTATTCTTACAACAAAGTAAGAATATTATGATTGCTTTTGGTTTGCACTAACAGTAGGCCTGTGCAGTTCCCCGATTTTTCAGTTCCTGTTTCGGGCCAGGATCCTTTAAAATACCTGATCGCAAACTGACTTATCAAATCTTCTGTTTCCCTTAAGGGAATTTTTTGTACGTTTCTGTTACCTCATATAGCAATATATTCATCATGCAAGAACGGTACACAACCACACTACTTCTATGAGACCAATATCTCGTAATGTAATTGAGGATGTTATAGAGGATAGTGTGCAAGGAATTTGCGGAGATATAGAAACAGAAATATGCGTTCTTAATATAAACAATTATCAAGCCATAATTTCTTTATAAAAGCGTAGTATATTTAAATAGAATTCCTAAAGTTGATAATGACTGGCTTTTACAGAAAATTTTATTTTAGTTAGTTCCGAAACAAACTGCTATGGCACAAACACAGTTCACACAACATGGCATTTTTAGTTCCTCACATAAATTGGTGGTTCTGTTTTCTGCCGGTTGGAATGTTCCGATTACTGGTCGTTTGTATGTTCAAGGCCAATTTAATATAAACAAAGCATTCAAACGAAACATTTTGCATAATAAAACAAAGTACGTTAAAACGGCAGACTAGAAACAACTTATTACCTTTGAATATTAAGAAAATGCATAAATGACAAAAAAAAAAGCTGAACCAGAAAATTAGCTCCGCTGCCATGATTTTGACGCCAGCAATTGGAACACCTATTCCAAGATTTGAAGAAAGCTTAAAAATATTTTTAAAAAAAAATTAAGATTTAGGCTTCTGCAAAAAAAAGTGCTCCAATTTTTTCTAGATTTTTTAATGATTTATAATGACACTGTTAACTGTGTTTATATTTACTGTAGCATTAAGATGTTTTTTTATTTATAAGAACCGAAAACGAGGTTGTCGATGTAAAACCAAACAGAACAATAAAATAATAAAAAGCGGAACTGCACAGCTGTACCAACCAGGTATGACGTGGGGCAAACCCCAATAAGCAGACTACAGCTCTCACCATAAAACTCGCAGGTGACGGGGAAGGGGCGCAGGGGCCCGCTGCCGTCCACGTCTATCTTGATGTTGGCGCGCTGGTTCACGGGATTGGTGTTCTTGTAGGCCGTGCAGGACAGGGGATTCAGCGCTGCAACACGACGACCGTGAGAGACGACAACAGCACCGCGCGCGCGGTCAACAAGCACGACAGGCGAGAGAGGGCAGAGCACTCACAGGTGTGGCACACGGCACCCGTGTAGCCCGTGTTGCTGCAGTCGCAGAAGAACTCTGCCGCGTTCTGGCGGCAGATGCCCGAGTGCTTGCAGGGGTTGGGGTTGCAGCGGTCGATCATCTGGCACGAGTCGAACACCACCTCGTTCTTGCAGCAGTACTCCTGCGACACAAGGAGCCTCGCTCAATGGCTCTTGTTGCAATACTGACACCAGGAAAATACCCTCACGATCACAAAATGATCATAATTACATCGAACTAACCTTAAAAGATCACTATGAACTGCTAAAATTCAGAAAGTATATAAAAAAGGATTGCATATTTTCTCTCTTTGATGACATTTAGGCATCATCAACATGACAAATCAGATATTTCATAGATTAATTTCTAAAAATACATAAAGTTACACTTGGTTTGTTTCAAATAAATGCACTCACATTATTATATAACTAGGAACAACAGAAATTTGTAAATAAAATTATCCAAAAGCTTTGTTAAAATAAGACTAAAGTGGTGCTAAAAGTTAGTATAATGTATAACATAAAAGCAGTGGGAAAAAAAAGTGTAAAATAGTATGTGTTAATTCTAAAATTCAGTATGAAAAGTAAATTTTTGTCTTTTATTCCCTTTAAAATTGTTTTCTGTAAACTATTAAATTAAATTAAAATTTTTCTTAATTCTCTAATAAAAAGCATCTTTACCAGAATTTTTTTTTAAAATTCTAAAAATGCTTTTTCCCCCAAAAATTCTCTAGATAGGATATTAATACTTAGATACAGTTTTAAAGAGTGGTAAGGTTAGATAAATCGAAAGTACTGTGAAATTGTGCGGATTGTTGGTTAAGTTGCTACATTAAAAATACTATAAAATTTTAAGAATAGTTGGTTAGTAGGTACGTGCAGTTCCCAGGTTTTTCAATTCAGGTTTCATTTCCTTTCAAACGTTTTTCCCTAATTCTCTGGTTTACTCAGATTTCGTTTACTTGGATCAGCCCGGCCCCAGCTGATCTGAGTTATGTATTTGTAATAACTCTCTCACACACACACAAAAACAAACAAATGCAAAGCAAACACACACACTAAAACACAAAAATACACAAACACAAAAACATAAACACACACACACACATATATATATAGTTTAATTTTCAGTAAAGCGTTGTGAGCAATTTTATGACTTCATAAAATTCAACCATAAAAGTAAAATCATTTACTGTTGATTCATTAAGACATGTGGAAAGTACTAAAGAAAGCAGTACACCAACTTCTATCATTTGGCATAAACAGGGCAGAACAAACATAATGTGTATATTCCTTAATGTTATAACAACAAAAGGGACGGTGCTAAAGATACATTCAAACATTTGTAATATGTTTTCTCATATTATTATAGAGGAAAAATAATGAAGACTGAAATAACAAAATAATTTACTATTGAAATTTTTTCTGTATATTACAAATATACAACACAATGTATGACATTTTCAGAAATGGTGTCAATCAACACATGGAAACAGCTATATTCAGCACCTACCTTTGTGTTTCCACAAAAATGTTGAAATTTTAATCGTTTTTCGTGAATTTTAATTTTCACTATTTTTAGGGGTCCATAAATATGGCTTTTATTTAGTAAGATGGAAAATAACTAAGTAATAAGAACGTCAACGCAGAGGTGTTGGTTCAATGAACGCTCGTTTCAAGAGGGTATATCCAAGGCACTTACATCTTCCTTCCAGTCCGACGGCAGCTTGTAGTTGCCGTCCACGCTGATCTTGCGCATGCAGCCGACGAAGCCCGGCGAGTTGGACACCCCTCCTGACAAACACCAGAAACAGAGCTGCCTGCTGAGTATGAGAGTTCTGGTGGGCCAATACACCAATTACAAACCATCAATGATAACAAAATTAACAACAGGTTGCCCAATAATTAGCAAATTTCTCCAGCTCCAAACTTAAGTTCAAGATACAAGGATACAAATTTTAACAACACAGTATTTCAATACATCTCGAACATAGACCTTCCACATGAGGTTTTCTGAAATGCCATTGATTAACTCACATAAACAGCTCTGTTCCGCGCCAAACTTTTTCATCCTCAAGAAAATATTGAGAAATTTAGGGAAACACTTTAAAAACAGCAGAATTTTGTAATTCTCTGCAAATTTCGTGCTTCATTATATTTTCGGGTTCCTAAATATGGCAACCTATACGTTTATATTCAATTTATGAACTAAGTTTTCCTAAAGAGAACATGATATATATTTCATTTAATACATATAAATTGAAAGAATAAAATTTTGTAAAACTTTATTAGAATAAGTACAAAGATATAACCAAATAAGCTCAGTAAAATTAAAGAGTTTGTCAATATTGAATTTTTTTAATTTACTATTTTTATTCCCATACATATGTTATTTAGAATCTTTTTCATCAAAAACCAAATCTTTCAAATTTAGTGGGATTCAAACATTCAAACAGCCCATCCCTAGTTTTTATGCAGCTAACTTCACAAAATAACCTAATCAACCAAACTCTCATTTCAGGTCCTAAGCAGAACTTGCCACTCTACATATTAATTCAAACATTTTCAGTGACTGCAAATTACCATGAAATCCAATCCATTTCTCGAAAATATCAGTTTTTTTTTTTAAATGCTGTATTTCCAAATAAGTGAATAAATGAGCTGATATTTAAACCCTAGAAATTCAAGCGTTTTCCTTGTTAGCGGTATTCGGGCAAACTGTATTTTAATTCAGCAACATTATAAACACAAATTCTGCTCATTTCATCTGAAATCACTTAGGTTTATGTGTCGCAACATCAGTTTCATCATTGATACGTATAGCAATCAGGTCGATCATGACTATTGATTTATACACCTTTAAAACTATGGCATGCACTTCTCTCAATGAAATGTCCATTTTGTGGTGTTGTAGTCCATGGTCGTCGACTTTTATTTTTTCAAACTGCTGTTATGTGTGACGAAAGGAACACAAATAAATGACTTAACTTCATCAATGAACGTTGACATTCGACAAACTCACAAGGTTGATTATTCGTAAGCAAACAAATATTAGTTATTTCGAAGTGTTAGCATTTAAGATTGAATACTGATGATAAACTATTCGTATTCGATAACTAGAATACGCGCACAGGCCTAGTGGCTGTGCACGAGAGCAGAATGAGACCAGCAGGCACGGCCGGGTACCTCCGATCAGGTACACGCTGCCCGTGATCATGGAGAGCAGGCGCGAGGTCTTCATGGGCTGGCCATCCACGGTCAGCACCAGGCTCCTGGTGGATATGGTGAGGATCACCACGTGCCACTTGCCGTCGTTGAACTCCTCGTTGAAGTTATCCAGGATGGCTCGCGGGTTGTCCCCGGTCACTATCTCCACCATGATCTTGCCTTTCAGCAGGAACATCTGCACACACGGCAAACTGGAGCTGACACGCACAACCAGCAGCTAGTGTTTCAACAAGTAACACCAATTTTGTAATTATGTTAAAAGGGGAATATTCTCATAAAAAAATCACAAATTTATATATAATTGTATTTCCACGTTTTCCATTGAAAGTGTTTGAAGACTAAATAAACCTCCAAGTTTGCAGACCGTTAAGACAAAAGCAGTTACACCATTTAACACAACAATACAATGAAACAGAGAGAATCCAGCGACGACAGGGAAGAAAGTGGCGAGGTCCTTACCTTAACGTAGCCCTCGGACGTGAACTTGTGATAGAGCAGAACGCCCTGACCCTCGTACGTGCGGAACGAGAAGGACACGTTCAGGGACCCAACGCCTTCGTAGCCTCTCAGACGAGCGTGCGACTTGCTCGTCAGGAATGTAATAGGAGAGTTTTGAGGTTCCTGCACAACAAATTATAGTTTAGGTAAACTATGAGTAGTTACAGAAAGGCTACATATATTATGAAATGAAATTCCCCAATTTTACTTGCTCACAGAAAAAATAATTTCAATTTGTGAAAAGAGTATGTCACGTTCACAATAACTGTGTGTTTTTATTTTTATTTTTAAGTTTATTGAAAATTTAATTGTCCCTACCCTCTGGTGAAGTGTGAATACATCATTGTCAGTTTCATGTTATCAGTATTTAAAATTCAAATTATAACATTTAATGTATTTTCAAACAATTGTTTGTCGTATACGAACTGCCCCTCTAAGTAACACAGTTCAATTAGTTCGGTTTTGAAGTAAGAAAACAAATAAATTACGTCATGATTTGTAGAAGCATAGTCATATATTCAAAGTAACACTGCTTTCTTTTACGTAAATTATTTCCATGCACGCACAATGGCAATGGTACTTACTTGGGTAGCATTAATTACAATGCTATGAAATAATAATGTGATGAATAAATAAACAATATTTTGTTCTTTTTCTAATAGCGTATTGCTTCCTTCATTGCATATTTATCTCTGACGACACCTGGTGTTCGGCCAATGTTTATTTCACGCCATTATCCATGTGAGCAGTATGTCAGGAGAGTAAAGCTAGAGTTTTCAGGGCTAGTTTACCTCATGCTTACTAGAATGCACTAGTGGCAAATCATGGCAGACATGAATTTAGTAAAAAAAAAGCAATCAATAACAGAGTCAGGAATTATGTTCCTGGTAAAATGATCTTTCTAATAATAGTGCTACCGCAATGGGGGTTGAAGTGTTTGTTGAAGTTTAGGGATGATGTCAATAGAAAACCATAAGTTTATTGTTTTTAAATTATAAATAGAACTGAAATATATTGCCTATATTAATAACATTATTTTGTAACTCAGGAATGTTGTAAATTTTTTAAATTTTATTTTAGGTTATTTAGTCTAAAAATTTTATTCAACATTTATTTAAAGTGTACTTCAAAAATTTTTTTTTACACTGTAATTTCATTTTAATGGGAGAAGTGTCTTGATTAAAATGGTAGTCAGTAGCACACATACCTGTTTGTAAAAAAAAAAATATTTTTATTCATACTCTTGTTTTCCTGGAGCGAATTAGAGCACTACTTTTAGAAGCGGGTGTAGCTTGTTTTCCAAAAACACAATGACTCACCGGGCAGGTGTACAGAGTGTTGGTCTTGACATAGAGGAAAGAGACGTCGTAGGTGCTGGCCTCTTTGATGTTCCTGATCACGTTGGTCGAGTTCACAAACAGGTTCTCTATGCAGCCTGTGAAGTTCTGCACCACGACCAGACCCTCCTGCATGTTCGGCACGCCTCCTATGTACAACTGCAACACCGCAACGCTTCAGGATTCCGAGACAGGCGCTCGCATCACATCATGCTTCTACAGTCACGGGCTACATTATAATTGCATGGTTACGCTGTTTTTTAGAATGTTATTTAAATTTAACCTGAAAACACAGGGTATAATCATGGTTACTATTTTATAAGTCCAAACTAAGCTTTATTTATAAAATATTTAATATGTTTTCCTAGTTTGTAAAAAAATTATAATAGTAAAACATTTAAAAATAAACAGGGCTAAGCCCGGACCCAGGGGTTCACCCAGCCCTACACCCGGAAACCATGAGGGGTCACAGCAAATAGATTTTACTGTAGTTTTTTTTTTAAAGTAGGACTTCCATTATAACGTGTGTGAAAATATTCCACAAGGAAATAAAAATCTTCAAAACACACTTATGAAGCAGAAAATAAGTACTGCTGGCCACTATTAAAGTTTTTTGAAGAGTTGAATTTTTTTTTCCTTCGATTACTCTAACCTAAAATATATCAGCTTAAATAATTTTTAATAAATTTCCCAACAGTAACTGTACAGGGCTCACCTCCCGGTTGAGGTCCAGGCGCACGAACTCGCCCTTGATGCGGCCGTGGATCATGACGCGGTCCACGGAGAACACAATGTCGCGCCTGTTCCGGGAGATGACGGCGTCGTGCCACACGTTGTCGTCCAGCAGGCTGCCCACGGACAGGCTGGTCATGATGCCGGCCCCTGCGGCACGGACACACGGCTCCCCCCGGTCCTGCACTACCGCTACACAAGCCAGCTCGCAGTCCGACCAAGCCATCGCAATGTTACAATACCATCATTCGTTAACTACAATTATCAAGGTATTGTGATAGTTCAGCTATGGTTCACTTAAAGCTTTATCCCAACATTACAGCCATTGGAAAGTTACAATACCATCATTCGTTAACTACAATTATCCAGATGTTGTGATAGTTTAGCTATGGTTCACTTAAACAAAGCTTTATCCCAACATTACAGCCATTGCAAAGTTAAAATACCATCATACGTTAACTACAATTATCCAGATGTTGTGATAGTTTAGCTATGGTTCACTTCAAAAAAGCTAGGTTGGACTCAAGTAACATACAAACAGACACTTCACCAAATCTCAGCCTTAAATGTTCAACAATTTACGGCCACAATTAGCTGGACACGAGGATGACACTATATTCACCAAATTTTCACTTATGTTTCCAAGGTGTTCAACCATTCATTTAAGTGGTTTGTTTGGCTGAAAACCGAGCAGGTGAGAGGAATGAAACGAGGAATGAAACGCACCCAGGTCCACGTTGAGCAGCATGCGGTTGTCTCGCAGCTGCAAGGCCAGGTAGTCGCCCTGAGTGCCGCGGCTGTACAGCAGCACCCCGTCGGCCACCGACGTCTTGAAGCGGAACCTGATGGACTCCCGGGACGCCGACACGGGGTCCCGCATCAAGTTCCAGCGCACCATGGCCGAGCCGTTGAAGTGCATGTCGTCCGCCACTGCACAGCAGCACCCACGCGCGGCGTCAGGCAGGCAGCCCGCCCGCCCGCCTGGTTCGCACAGCGCCACTCACACAAACCCAAGGGCCCGGGGGCAATACCTCTGCCGGGACCCTCCCCATTTTTTTGATGCAAAACTCTCCAAACCTCACAGAAAACAAAAATATAAAGACTGTAAAAATCGCTGTAGTCGTAACTCTAAACTTGAACTGTGTGTATCGCATTACTGTTGAAGTTTCCTATGAATTCTTTTAAAAATAGACGTATGTTTAGTCTTATCAGGGTGAAACCAAGCATAAAAGAACCTTGGAACCTAAACGGGGTCCCCCGGATGTTCAGGCTCTGGGGAGTTTCCTCCCCCTCTTCAAACAACGCGATGGATAGACCTTGAGTTTACACATCCTGGTTCCGACTCACCCATACTCTAAACAACTCTCCAAACTCTCAGACACATATGTCACGTTCATGATTCTCTTCTAAGAAATTCAGAAACTAAAATTTTAAAAAAATTAAATACTTAAAATAAAAAATTAAAACTATTACACACTTTTCCCCACCCACCCAAGACACAAGTCTTGCCAGCTTCAACAGCCATATGGAGCTTGTTAAGCATTAAACATAACCATACCACTAACCATTAACAAAAAACCCCGCAATGGCATCTCTGGTGGCGCATAACACAAGACTGTGGTGACGAGAGCGACAACTCACCGTACTCGCAGCCGTACAGCTCGAGACGCAGGGATATCTGGTCCTGCCACCGGGTGGGGTTGATGCGAATCCACTGGGCGATGATGGGGTACTCGAAGGTGTTCTTCCTCACAGTGTCGCCGTTCACGTTGCCTTTGAACATCTGCAGGAACAAGTCCAGCACCTTTCACACAGGCCACAGCACGGCCACTGACAATTATCTACTGTACGTGAAAATTACCATCAACAGCACATACAAAATTTATGTGTCTGCTTCAAATAGAAAATTCAGCGATTATTTCAGGAATACCGTGCAAGTTGTATTACAGTACAGAAAGTAAAGCAGCTTCCAATTTCACAACTTGAATGATGTTTAATTATTTGTAGTTCTGCAGTTAATTGATTTTCTTTACAGGAAACGCTAAAACTGAAGGTTATTTGATCTCAAATGATTTTCATGCATTTGTCCAATTAGATAAAAAAAAATTTCAAGCCTAGTTCAGCAATTATTTTATGCATCTGATAAAGGAAATTCAAATCAAAATACTAACTATTCTCTAGTGATAAATAAGCATAATTTATAAACAATTATATATTTCCACCCAGATTCATCTGTGAAAATATTTAAACTGGTTGGCTTCTGCTAGAGTGATGGCGGTGTAAGAAACGCTCCTTGCTCAGGGAATTGGCAAACAAAATGCACTCCAGTTGCATCAAGAGTGGTTAAGTAAGTTATTTTAAACCTGTTGTTACATTGCTGGCCCTTACTCTCTGAACATGTAAACCATTAGCATAAAATTTTTTTTATATGTTTTCTGATCATTGTTAGTATGTACTTTGTTAGGTTTTCTGTTTCGGTGTAAATAACGGCTGATTATATGTTTCAGAGGTAGTCGTATTTTAGCAATGTGTTATTTTGCTCATATTTCTCATTATGTTTTTAAGTATGTCTGTTGATTTACTAAGTTTAAAATTTATAAAGCTGCTAATTTGTTACTACCTATTTTGATGGTTAATTAAGTTTTCTGGATTAGTAATATTTTTCTTTCATTATTTTGCTATTATCCTTTGTCTAAAAGCATTATGATGCAATGTGATGGTAAATTACATCAGTATTAGAGAGAGAAAGAGAGAGGCAGATGTGTCCTGAAGGGCCACAGACAGACAGAAACAGTAGTCCCTGCCTAGCATGGGGAATCAAGGACAAATGTATCATCACAACTGAAATGAGACAGAGAAGGGAAACCCCTAGTTATATGTATGAGGAGTTATTTCACTTCTTGTAACTTGTGCTTTGATTGGCCAATTTTTGAAAGTGTGTCTTAAGCTGGTATGTGATTGGTTGTAGGGGATGCGTGACCACCACCTCCTTCGTGGATGTAGGTAGTCAGGTCGACCACTAGGCAGTGGCGGATCAAGGATTTTGGTTTGGGAGGGGCTTGACCCAGCTGAGGCTAGGCTTTATCAAGGCAAACACTAAAACAATAGTGGACCCAGATGCTTTTGGAGGGGGCTTGAGCCCCTTAGCCCCCCCTCTGGATCCGCTACTGCCAGTAGGTGTTGTGTGGTCGTGGTACCAAAAGTTGCAGTCGGACGATGGCTCGGAAGATATATTAAAATGTAGGTGGCTAAATTATTACACCTTAAAAAAAATTTCAATTACAAATGTCATTACAGCAAGGTTAAAATCTAATTTAGTTCAATCATTAAATTAATTCAACACATGCAAACACAAGTTCATCATTTTGGGGATCTCCAGTATATGAAATAATAAATAATATGCACAACTTTTCATTCATTATAAATTACAAGAACACCACATTGAAAAGATTAATAAAAAATTTATTTAAATAACATTTTATTACTGAAAGTAAGATTTACTGCAGGAATATTTATATTTATGTAATGTTTCTTTAATAAAAAATTTATTTAAATAACATTTTATTACTGAAAGTAAGATTTACTGCAGGAATATTTATATTTATGTAATGTTTCTTTTGGTTGTGATGGTTCATAAAATATGTCCTACCGAAAGTACTACAACAGTGTAGCATTTTACACAAAACATATCTATGAAAAAGCCATAAGGACAGCAATTGAACATCACATTATTTATTTATTGTGGTACTGCCTAATAATCATCACCCAGCGAACAAACAGTGCCAAAATATTTTTCTGGTCTCTTTTTAAAAAAAATTACAAGTCATACCCATATTTTTCCTGAAATTTTAAGATTTAAAAAATTTTGCTAACTTGTTAAAGTCATCTCATGCACTACAAATTAAAAGTAATCAAACTACAACACTATGATGTCTAAGGAAAAAACTGACCAATTTTTACCAACGTATTTCAACATTATTCATTAAACACTAACGCTACTACAATGACAATCAACTAACACTTGGAAACAAAGTTTGTCAGATTGTAGCAACAACCTGGAGATATATAGGCTGCTTATCACACTGCTTTCAGCGCCATTTACTGCTGTCGACGGCAGACCGGGGAACTACAGTCCGGGCGAGAGAGACAGAGAGCTGTTTTGACAGCTTGGTGGGCAAAACGAAACTGTAAAAGCATTAGTTCTTATGGGAGAAAGCTGCAAGTTGCTAGTAAATTCCCTAAAAATGTCAGTTTTTTCACAATTTTTTGTGGGTAACACATAAAGATGAAACGAGTGAAAAATAATGTTAAATACAGTTTCATTGTACTGCTGTGTATAAGTACGACGTTTAATACACTTGAATATTAGCTAAGCCTTCTTCGACCCAATGATTGTAACCAACTTGTGTCAGTTATTGACCCGACGTCTTTTATTTCTGGTAGTTAATTTAAAACAGTACATGGAATTTCACTCATCATTATGTGATAAATCTAGAAAAATTATCTTCAATGGAATAAGAATTACTTTTAAAGGATTTGCATGGGTCTGTTATTATTGCAGTCATATACTTACATTACGAGTTTCAGTAGTATTTTTACTGTTCATACTACAGATTCAATGCAGTTTTTAAATGGAATAATATAAATTATGTAGCAAGATAAAACAAACATGTTGCTAGGATGGGTTTTAAGAGGAAATCAAATTGGACAAGTGCAAACCAAGGCAGTGTGTGTTGATAATGCATAAAACTTGCATTATAAATATACACAGATAAATAAACTAATATAAGACTATTATGTAGCTTAGCATAAGCTTGATTTTAATCAATGTATATAGGTATATTTGAAATAAAATATGCATCACAAACTGCTCCACCTTGTAATAATATTATGTACAAGTGTTATAAAAAAAATTTTTTTAACCATACAATTTTAAAGTAGAGGCTCTAGGAAAATAAAGTGAATTGTAGCTCAAGTGAAAACTTGAGTATATCAGCTACTTTAATATGTAAAAATCTGTGTAACATTATTTATATGGTTGTAAAAATGTTATTTCTGAAGCCCTTCAAAACCTTTCACTTTTCTTACAATTTGCCATTTCCCAAGAGCCTCTACTGGGTCGTCTTCAAGTGCTCTCCCTCCCAGCCCCTTCATGTAGAGATTTAAGTAACATACTTATACTGTACTTACCTATTTTTTGAGTAAATTAGCATTTATAGCAGTTAAAGAATAAAAAAATTGACCTTGGAAAACCAACCCTAAAATAAGGCTCTATGTACATATCTTAAAGGCTGAACCAGTAATTATTGAGATCAGTAGCTTCTAGAAAATACGAGGGTTATTTTTTTTTCAACCTCCGATCGGCTGTAATAAAAAAAACGGGAATGAATTGGGAAATTATTTTAATGTCGGTACGACAAATGCCTTTATCTGCACGGTGATTATGTGGAAAAATAGAGTAAAGATGTACGTTTCTTTTGACATTAAAATAATTTCCCAATTCATTCCCGTTTTTTTATTACAGCCGATCTGAGGTTGAAAAAAAATAACCCTCGTAATATGAATTATAACTTAAATGATTGGTTGGTTCAGCAACATTAATAATGCTTAAAACCATGTTGAAATGGTTTTTCAAGTATTATTCACTGTGCTTACCTTACCTACACATTCTTTTCACTTGAATAGTATGTCTTTTTCAGATGTCACTTACATCCAAAATTACCTTGAAATTGATAATGTGCAATTTCCTTGCAAAAATAAAATCAACTAGTACTGATTTCCTAGAGTATGTGCTTTTTCACTAAAAAAAATTAATTAAAATGGTATTTTTGAGTACTTCTAACAAAAAAAAACAGTAAAGTATTTTAAAACTACTGTTCAAAATGGTCAACCACCAGTAATCTACTATAAATAATATCACAATGCCATTGGATAGAATCATCAAATTAAAACAGAGAAACTCAATAATGAAATTTTAGTTTTATATTAAATTTTCTTTAACAAAACCTACTGAAGAAAATTACATCTTAAGTGTTTAAATTATTAGTATAAATGGTGAAGCACATAGTTATTGTACAAAAGAAAGTGCATTTTTCGATTATTGAACATGATTTTCAATACAAAAAAAAATTTAAATAAGGGTAAACTACAGGCTGAAATCAATCATAATTGTTTCGATTAATGTTGCTTATCAATATTGTTGTTCGTAAAGAGCTACGATAACATTCTATTCTTAATGTATACAAACATCTGAAAAATAATATAACAAGAACTTCTCAAAGAAAATACACTTTATTCTGATATTTTACAGGTAAACTACATAACTCTGTGCATACAGCCAAATTCCAAAAAATTATTCCAGATGTCCATTGCCATGTATGCCACGTAAGAAACTGGCCTTTTCCCTAAGTTTTTTACTGACCCTGAACAAAAATGTCACATCATCCAAATGATCTATCACTTAAAAAATTTTGGTTTTTTTTGTCAACTTGCTACAATTCACATTTTTACAAACGTTATCCACTCGAGGCTGCCTCTATTATGCTGTCAAGGACTGCAATGAAAACTTTTGTTCTGCCCACCAAACTGTCAAACTGCGTCATCAACTGCCGGGATGGTTCAGTTTGAATCAAAGATGGCTTCTCACCAGCAGTCTATACATCTCTATGTCGTTGGTTTGTATGCATCTGACTGACGAACTGTTAGAGGAACAAAAACGGCACTACCTCGCCACTGTGTGTAAGGTGCAGCAGAGTGTAAGCAAAAGGTAGAGTGTTAGTCATTGCACAAAGTTAACAAGCAACAAAGCCAGAGTGTAACATGCACAGTGTGTTAGTTAGTCGATAACGTGCTGAAGTTAAATGACACACCAGTCACGGCTACCACAAACTACATTGCTTCTCACTATACTCAACATTCAGCATCATTATCACATGATGCCTTTTAAAGGTTAGCACTCGGGTTCAAATAATATCCATACATATTAACATTCAAAAAGTTTTTCACAATCACCATAAATACTGAATGAGGTTGAACAAGAATTTTGCTCAAAAAAATTTCAGTTGGTATCGCAAGATGTTTTGATAAGGACAATATAACTATGTATGTAACTTATAACATGGGCACTGGAAACCACTATTTGGCACTACAGAAATTGACATTATTCAAATTTTTTTACAATATCCAAGAATTGTTCCCCCTAACCCCTGCCCCACCAGAATATAGCCAATGTTTTAAATTTATGATTAACAAAAATTATGAATGATAGTTTTAATCATACAAACTGAAACCATCTGAAACAAACAAAGCAAAACTTCCAGGTTGACCGAAAGGTTATATACACCTGTACGGTCAGCATTAGCTGGACATGGGGAACATATAACGCTATGCCACATGTGCTGGCAATTACTGAAACTAATCTGAACCCACGCTGTTGGCATGTATCTCAATACAATATCGCGAGACACGTTAGTCCCAAAGCCGTGCCGCAGCCAAGGACGGAGCAGGTGCATAGAACCTTTCAGCCTGTCCCCGCTCGCCCCAAGTACCTCCGTCTCCCCCGTGGCGCTAACGTAACTGTTCCACCCTTCTCCGTCGCTGGAGTACTGCACTATGTACTCCGTGACAAACTCCAGCGTGCTCGCGCGTCCCTGCGTGGCGACCGAGTGCACCTGCTTCCTGCCGCGCAGGTTTACCGTGAGGGACTGATAGAACGTGCTCTCCTCGGGCGTCCACGCTAGGTCGCCTGCGCACACAGAGCAGCTACTGACAGGCGGAAGAGAGAGAGAGTGTTAGACAGCAACCGACAACCACGCATGCACTGCACCACCGTGCTATCGCCCCAACAAGTTTGAAAGCCTCTCTGAGCTGGTCCTGCTCCCCACCCTGTGACTGCTGCGAGTCAGACAGTCGCCACCCACCAGGGCCTGATTAACCCTCAGGCTAATTAGGCTGCAGCCTAGAGTGCGAGGATCGAAATCGTGTCTTCGCACGCACTATTAATCCAGCATCATTGCATCTAACCTACATATTTCAACTAGACCGAGACAAAACACTAAAACTAAATGTGTCGTGAACTGAAAAAGCTCGAGACTCCCCGATTTCAACAATAAATTTTGAAATTTTAAAACGCGCGCCTAAAGCAAACACCTGACGGGGGGCGCGTCCTCATAATTAGCCCAGGGCGGTCAGAACTCTTGATCAGTCGCTGCCACCCGCAGCCGTACTTGCCCAGGTAAGTACTGGCATGGTACACCTCAAGAGAGGCATGAGCACATACGTCCACTTGTTTGCTGGAGACAGCTAAGGAGCAGGGCTTCAAAAGTGTTCGTTTAAAAGCAAGGCAACTATTTCGGAACTTTTCGAGGTCACTTCATAGAAACCTATTAAAAATTCCCCCCCCCCCCCCCCCCCTTCAAAACCTGTGTTATTTTAACATTGAAGCAACTGCAGCAATTTTCAATACAGTACAATAATTAAGTTCAGAACTAGCAGATAACCAATTCATTAAGAATGAACCTTTGCAAGGCCAAATACAAACAGCTTACAAAATTAAAAATAATGTGTCAACATACAAAGTATTTATTTTTGTAAGCACTATTTATTTTTTATGCCTTAACAGAAATTAACTAGAAAAGGCTGATAAACAAACACATCTTCGGTAAGTAAAATTTATAAAGTTCTATATTATTTTTTGTAAAACAAAATGAGCTAATGCAGTACCTTTTTTATTTTATTTTAAAAGTTATTGTTAATATTTTTAAAAATTTGGAAAATAATAATTTTTTTTTTGTTAATGCTACCCACAATTTTCACCAAAAAACATTTTTGTTATTTACCATCTTCATTGCTGTAAATGAGAGCTCAAAATACCACAATGTTAGTTCCTGCACGGGCATGTTTTAGTTGTTAGTGAATCACACAAAATAAGCAACATGTTTTAGTTGTTAGTGAATCACAAAATAAGCAAAGCAAAGGAAGCACCGTCACACAGGAACAGGAATGCAACTATCGCTCGCATCGACTTCTTCGGACATCAGCCAGTGCTGCATCGCCTCACTCCCTCACGTGCGGTGGTTACCGAGCTGTGCGACAGCCGGGAAGTGAAACTACCACAGAACACTTCAGCTCAGCAATACTTCAGTACTCAAAATGTTTTATTACTGTCCTGTTAATTTCTAGAAATTTTGTTAGGGAGCTGGTTACGAACAACATGCCACAACAAACCCCGCTCGTGTTCGCAACGGAATAACGAGTGACTTTCAGGATTATTCTAGTAACCGTATTTGCAACATGGACAATTTTTGTTTTCTACTACAGTGTCTCTCTCGCTTACTTTGCAGTACAAAGTAAAGGATGCCCTCTGTCGCCAGGTTGATACCACCGGCTTATTGACAGTAAATAAATTATTTTGTGTGCCACAGTCAATTATGATACTTTTATTTTACTATTTGTTATTTATATAAGACCACAAAAAAAGTGTCTACTGAATGTATTATTAATTAATGATAAAAAAATTGTTGACAAAATAAACTGAAACCCAGATGGTGTGTTTCAGATACGTCTCCTTAGAAATATAACTTGAATATTTTCAGATAATGCTCTTGGTGAAACACAACAAGAAAAGTATATTTTAATTACTTATTCTACTTTTTTTCCTTTTGAAATAAAATGTTTCAGATACTTTTTAAAACATGTTTTTTGCCTTATAGAGCGGAACAAGGACAGCAGTAATGCCAGAAATGCCCATTAAAGTGAACAAATACTAAGAATGAGAGAAACTATAGCACAGTATACAGCATGCCACATTTACTACTGTGACTTATCTGTCATTATGTCTCACAATTATGCAGATATAATATTTTAGAAGATTAACCTACCTTGCACAGAGGAATATGCTACTCGAGAAATGTAATAAAAGCATTGGCTATGGTTGACCAATCACGAGCCTCGCCATGCACAGCCACCAACAGGTGCTGTTACTTACCTTATGCACTACCTTTCCCCAATGCCCCTCAATGCAGAACACCTAAATTTAAATTATCAAACCTACTCTGTTAGCATTCCACTACGGGTTTGCTGACAATCCCATGATAAAATGTTCATGAATGGTCAAAAACTACTTGGATCCTGGCTAAGCACAACCCACGTGAAGGCTAAAAGACCTTATGTTATAAACACAAAATTGGCAAAACAAACATAATTATCAATGGCTGACTGTTCTTAGGATAGTGTGAACAATTGAAAGTTTCACATTATGTGCAACAAAAATTCTAACGATACAAATTATAAAATTTACCTATTTGTCTCGATAATAATAGTAAGTACACCTATCGATAGTTTATTCTCCTAAGATAACTATTCACAATCTTGCTTCAAGGATGTTTTCTTGTTTTGTCACAATGAACAAACTTCATTTCGCACATTAAACATATGATAATCACAATTTATACTTTGCTTCAAACTGTTTTAATTTAACTAAACACATAGTTATAAAATATTTTGTATCACTTCTTTAAAACATGTATTCAACTAGTCAAAACAAACAAAAAACTATCTTGAAAGAAAAAAAAAACATGTATCACATTAAATTTTATAATTCATGGAGAAACAAAACATTACGATGTAAAGTTTCATAATTGTTTTGGAATTGCTGGAAATGCATATTTAACATAAGGGCATTCATGAGACCAAGGTAAAGAGAACATAAAGCACAGACTGGCACCTGACTCTACAAAACAAACAAAACTGTTAACATCTGCCATAAATTAAAGAGATATAAATTACTTTACGTAATTATATGAACAGAGAATAGATTTAATGGAGGTGAGAAGACAGTTGATACTGTCTAACAGAATATGTGTGTGATGTTTTAAACTGCAGTGTTGCAAGTGAATCATGTACACAATTATCACAATCCTACAACGTCCCCACCTGACGAGGACAAACAAAGCTGTCCGGAGCGCAGGTACTATTTGAGTACACACGACAATCCTGAAAGTGTAATTTACACCTCAAGTTAAAAACACAAGAGATACAAAGTACCCACACTATTCGACTAGTACACTCATATTTTAATATCGGAATAGATAAAATGATTTCCAGCCAGACCTCTTGTCATGGGGAGTTAAAGTCAACATAGGACCATCTGTGTAGAAAATAAATGTGTCTGTTTATAGCTCCGAAATGAATTACTAAGGGAAATCATAAAACCTGACTTAATGGTGAATCTGCTGACCGCCAACTCGCCATGCAATTCCAAGGTCCCGGCCTGTAACCTGCATAGCAATGAGATTGCCATGCCCTCAAATAATGAATGTAGAGTATCAAAGTATACTGAAGAGAATGTGTGCTGTAACTCCACACTTTATGTACTAAACCTACTTGGACATCAAAAAACTGCAACTAACATACACAAGTTATACACATGCACAAGAATGTTTTACTGTTGCACACCACCAAATTTTTTAATCACTCATGCAATAGAAGAGATAGCTCGTGCTGACCTATGTGAATAACTACCACATATACAAACAATTGATTAACATTTAAATTCATGCTTCAAGAAATATATATTATTTAGTTTGCATCTTGACAGCGAGGTCATCGAAGGTGAAAAACACGACAAATCGAGGAAGGAAACTGCAGTGACGTGTGGCACTGAACCATCACAACATCGGCATCACGTGATTTCGGAAATCACGGGAAAACAGAAATCAGGACGGTCTGCCGAGATTGTAAACAGGGAGGTTAACAGGAGCTGCACCGCTGCTCGGGTGTGAAGATAATGGAATATTATTAGGCACCAATGTCTTTCATAAAGTGTATTTTTTCCGTTGAAATCATTCTACGGTGTTAAATCTTGCAAATCTTAAGCCAGATTTTCCATCTTTAAATTACTGCCGTAATCCTGTATCGAGTCAGGCTCTCCAACCGCTCAAATCATGTGACTATTCTATGAAACGTGCTTCAAGAGACTAGAGAGCCAGACTCCACAAAAATTCGGACAGCAAATAAAAGATTGTTAACCTGGCTCGACGTAGGAAGTCCTTAAACCTATTTCGAAAAGGACTACCCTACAAATGAAAAAACTATTGCCGTCGTCAACTACCACTGACGAACCCAATGTGTTATGTCTCTCTCGTATGCGCAGGTGGCTGTTTCAACTCCACGCATTACTTCAAAACCAAAACCCGGCACAAATAACAGGAAAAGACTCCTGGAGACAACAGTACGGCACATACTCCCATCATTAACAACTAAACAAGCATGAAAAACAAACACTGATACTCATCTGCCAATAGGTTTTACTTTACTGTATACCACATTTATGTTCAAAGAAGAATTCACAAAAATTAGGAGTTTCAACAAGCAGAAATCATTAAATAATCAAGCTTTTCAAGCATCCAAAATTTTTTTATAAATTATGACCCAGGTTAAACTGTTCGTGGCGTGACATAAAGAGGTCAAATATAAATAAAGTCAGTAGTTTAACGAGGTACCCAACTGAATTTTGAGGAATCTTAACCCATACGGCCATACCTCATGAGAAAATCAATTTGTAAATGTTATGCAGACTAAGTATTGAATTTGGCTGTAGATAAATAAATCATTTTAAGTTCTTATAAAATACAACACGAGAAACGTATTTTAAATTTACTATGTGGTTGTCATACAAATTTCCACTTTTTCTCTTAACCTAGAAGTACACTCATTGCAAGTGAAAAGGATTTTGCAATCCAAAGAAATACTTTCAAGAAACATTCTAGGTGAAACCATACTTTTTCATCCTAGTTTTAAAAATAGTTTTGATGCCAATTAAATGTATGCTAAAAAAAAAGGTTGAAGCTTACTTTTTCTTGGCTTCAATAGCTAAATTGAGAGTAAAAAACTCTCCACAAAATATTATGGTGCCAATAGCAAAGATGCCCTCGAAGCTGAATTGTGGACACTTGGACGCTCTCAGGCAGAAACAAGGTCTGGGACATGCAAGTAGCAGCGAGCACTCACCTTGGTGTCGCCTCCCGCCTCCTTGAAATCAGCGTAATCAAGTCCGTTTGTGCCGTAACTGATACCATACTCCATGACAAACTCGGAGGAGTGGGGGCGGCCTTGTGTGGAGATCATGGTCACATTCATGACCTGCCCCAAGTCAACTATCAGATACTGCTCGAAATCCGAGCTCAGGGCGGTCCATGCATTGCCACCTGGATACCAGAGAGGACGGTACAGGACGGTACAGGCAGGCACGACAAACATGCTGGCAGGTCGCTAGTCACTACGCACGTACGTACAGGCCACGTGGTGCGGTTACACAGAGATGAAACATTCAAGCGAAATCGTTAATTAAAATAAAAATTTTCAAGTCGTACTTCTCAATTTTCATAGAAAACTGTTATGTTTGTTTAAGTAATCATACCAAACTCAAAATTATAATTCTTCCTGCCAAAACAGACATGTTTCATCTTTTGATAACCATATACTCCGAAGTACACTCTAATTTAAAGCTTTAAATAAACAATGTTGCAAAAATTGAAACTGAAACAAACAATAACCAGGCATCCTGTACAAAAATGCGGTATTTTGAGCACTACAAGCTATGCACAACATTAATTACGACTACATAGGGTTTGATGTTAATTGAGCACTTTACTAATAAATCCTAGCTTGCAGATACATGCAACCCAACCTAACACTGCTCTTATGAGCACTGTCACGATACCCGCACTTTCAGGACGGAAGTTAAGCCTCATAATGAATGGCAATGGTGTCCTGTGATTACCACTGGACTTCACAAGTATCAACCAAATTAACAAAATACCTATTTTTAAAATGATACAATAATTAAGACCACAAAACAAAACCTGACATGTAAGTCAGTGACTGCTGCAATGTCAGCATGGAGGCCATTGTTTCTAATCTGAACAACGAACCGTTTGCTGATGAGCAGTCCGTGTGTCCAAGCTACAAGGTGATGCTTGATTTGACTGGTGGCCAATAAGACTGGCTTTATCTTCTTCCAAAACAATAACAATTTTGAAAAAAAAAAAAACTATGAATGTACATATTATATATTAATGTTTCGGCTAGTTTCCACGCTTGGTGCACAAGAATTTCACCGGAGCCGCACAAACACGTCCATTCAGGCACGAACCAAACAGGGTTCTACTGCTGCGGCAGAAACTATGGACTAAGAAAGGATTTCAAAACTGCTTAATTAACACCAATAATTACATATTTTTTAAATAGAAATATAATTACAACAAACAGCAGAGGAATAAAAAAGCAATACTGGGCAGCGAATGACACCTGACTACTCACCAGTCCCAGGACTCCCGGGCAGTGTCCACGAGTGCTGGAAACACTCACGACACCTGTGCCTAGCTCAACCATGCCAGAGTCTAGTTGCCCGACATAGCCACTCTGCTAGTAATAGCTTTATTCACACAAAAAAATAATAATTTAAAGTGTTAGGGGGAAAGTGAAGGAAACAAATTTATATATATACATATATTTTTTTAATTTATGAAACCCATCATGTATTCAACAAAGCCACGTCCACACATACTAACACAAAGTGTAACAACCAACTCATAATTTTTATAGACACTGCCGTGTCCACATGCTGTCGAACCCAGGGACGGAGCTAGTGAGAGGCGTGAGGGCAGCCTTCCGGGGTGCGGGATGGACCGACAACATTTTTGTGGACTATAAAAAGTGTCAATTAAAAGGCAAATAGAAAAAAAAGAAACCAACATTTTGATTTTACTCATTATCAAAAATCATGTTTTCAATGGAGATCTTTATTATTCAGTTTCTAGGGTTTGTACAGGATACAAAACCAATTATGCATGCTGCATTTAATGCTTGAAGGAGGGGAGGGGGATGGTAATCACAATTCCTCCCCCGGGCGAAGGAGAGTCTAGGTCCGTCCCATCAACCCTCCTCATTGAGCGTTTTTGGCTGCAATTGGTCGGTAAAAACAAATTTCCACCAGCTGCTTGGCGGTGCAGTTCGGAGGCAGCACCCGGCCGCACTTACAGAGGTGACTCCGGGACCCGTTACGAGACCTCGTGCGTTGATAGGGTTCGCTCATCAGCAGTTAATAAATACAGATAAATAACATGTTTTGATACGAAAAGAAGGTAACTTAACTCTATTCTGTTTGCCTTCACCATGCAAACTATGTCACAGGTGACATTCTATTGCTAACACGTTCCTTTTACATCTCAGGCATCAAATGAGTCAAGATGTGAACTGGGTCAATTCCGAACATTTATTAAACACTAAGTTATGTATGGGTTTTCAATTACTTATAATTTTTTTTTATTTCCATTAAATTCCCATTAGTATGAATTTCAGCAAAATATGAAGTAATGAATATCAAAGACCTAATATTAAAAAATACAAATGCCTATGCTTGCAATATTAGTATATGTATAAGTTACCAACTTTCTGTCTATGTTAGGAGCTCAGGCATTGATGCATCACTATCGGTAACTCGCCACAGGTGGTTTCCACTGGACAGCCTCCGGACAGGCACTTACCGTAAAGCCTGGCGTTCTCTGGGCCGCGCTCCGGGCGCGCAGACGTGGCCGTCAGCTGTGCCCGGTCCAGGAGAGGCTCGTTGCACTCGTACTCGTCTGCAACACGGCCGTCACACTCCGCCCAGACGTCCAGGTACCGCTACCACAGATCTTTGTGCGCATGGCTACTCTTTCTACCAGTCCTATATACTCATATCTTTCCAAGGATACCAACCTTCACATTGTATCGTTTTCCTTCTGCTCAACCTGCTGTAAAATTTAACCCCCCCCCACAATTTTATTTCTTAAGTTCCCTCCTCTTTCCGCATCTCCCCTCCTTGAACTTACCCTCTCACAAAACAAAATTCCACAGCCACTGCCCCCCATGGTTTACACCCAACTGCCCAAACTCCCGTCCCACTACCTGCTAGTGATTCCCCCTACCCGTCACACATTTAGCATCCAACTTACCTTTCTCCTCGTTTCTAGTACTATTTTTCTTATCCGCTGCTTTGCTAAGCCACATTCCTAATGTACCCATTCTTTGTTCTCAAAACTTTCTACCCCCTCCATCACTCCTCCACAAGCGAGGTGAAACCATTCGTTGCATTCATTGTACTGGATGCCACTGTCCCTCCTCCTCCAAACTGCCATAACCCTTACATGTCTCCTTCCCACACATCGCTAACCTCACCACTCACATGCTTTACCACCGAGCTAAGCCCGACTTTCACGCACTTCCAATCTGTTCGCATATGGTATTCTTTATAAGCATTACTACAGGATTCCTGGTAATTGTTCTGTATCACATATCCAAGTTTATCCCTTGTTCCTTATGGCATGAATCTGCAGAATTGATCCTGTGGTACATGATGCTTGCTGTTTTAATTCAGTACATTAAGAGATCCTGGACATAACAAAAATATTACAATACAAACATGTTAGAAAGTAGAAAAAAAATTCATTTTCGGATTTTTATTTCATCTGATAATACAGTCACAATTCATTATAACATCACAATTTTTTCCATATTCAAGATCTCTTAGTGAACTAAATTAAAACAGCAAGCATCATGTACCACATGATCAATCATAAAGGATCATGCCATCAAGATCAAGGGATAAACTTGGACATGTGAAACAGAACAATTACCGGATTCTTCACTCCTGATACACATTTCCTGAGTTCCTGTCACTATACTATTTATATATATTTAAATTGAACTCCGACACGCAGCTACATGCACTGTTACAACCACCGCCGCCATCACATTGACGACAGTCGTCGTGCCCTTCTAGATGTAGAGGCCGTACCTGTCCGACGTGGGTCTAAGGGAGGCATGTTCCCCTAGTGCACCATCTGTAAAGTGCTACGATCAGGGACGCACCCTCGTGCGCCCTGGCACGTCCGCAGACAGTAATGTGTTTGTAAATATTTATACTTTCTATCTGGTAATTGTAGTGTCATCATGTACATTTTAATTAATCACCAGCATCCACGTTGTATATAATTTGTAACTTAATAGAACTCTCAATTCCTAAATCTTGTCTACATTTGTACAAATAATTAACTTGACATTTAATTCTTAACTAATTAATTTGTGTTTACGTTTTGTCATTTAACTTTCATTTATTTATAATGTTGTTTTCTTAAATAATTATGTAATTTCTTTCAAGTGCTATGCTTAGGAAATGTAAACCGCAACCTGGCCCGCCGCGAGATGAGTCTCTCCCATGCTGGCCTATTTCCCCTTCCCCTCCTCCACGGCGCGCGGATGGGCGGAGGCGGCAGTGGCTAGCCTGACTCGGAGCCGAGCAGACGTGGGCTCGCTCCACTCAGCTTGAGACGCGTGCAGTACGGAATCGTTTCTCGCTACCAGTATAATTTGTTACGGGACTGCCTCTGCAGTATGTCAGGCCGCGTCAGCATTACTTTGCACGTCTGAACTTTCATCGCCAGTACGTTTCGTCAGAATTAGTTTGCGCTGCTGACCGTTCTTAGCCAATACGTTTCGTCACAGGACTGCCTCCGCAGTCATATCGAGTCACGCTCCAGCTGTTAACAGTTTGTTTCCGGGAGTCCGGGTCGCGGCGGGGGAGGACGCTCGTTTCGCAATGCGTCAGCCAGGTTGCGATAGGGCTTCGATGGAATAAAGGAGCTCGTGAAAACAGACGACGACTTCTCCTTGCAGCCTCCTACATTTCCTTCTACCTACGCAAATTTCCCTCCCGATCCCAGGTGTCAAGGTCCCGGCCATGTTGGCCTGAACTCCACCTCTCTCCAACTGGAGCTACGTGGGCAAATCAGGGCGAGTGTCAGGACAATTCGCAACAGGGACTTAGGGACCGCAGGCCGAGGGACGTCAACATATTGTGATTACTGCTCCCTTATATTATGTTATCTTTAAATTTCAAGGTGTATAAATTTATAATACAGGAAAATAAGACTTTTCGCATCAAAAAGTAAAAAATATAATTCATTCTGTATTATCGAAATTAGTAAGATAAAAACTCGAACAGTATTTATTGGATTTGTATTTTATTTTTATTGAAATATCTCACCAGGGTGTTTAGAAATCAGGTAACACAAAATTGTCATTGTGCCTCATATTATGCGCTTGAATTTTCGTCAGCCTAAAAACACAATTATACTGTTATGATTAAAATAAAGGAATCTTGCTGAAATAGGACCAATAATCAATATTTTATTATTTCGTTATCCTTTCTACACGAAATCCTAAAATACAATTAACATTTTCAATACCAAATCTACATGTCTATAAATACTTTTTTGTAGATAGTCAATAATTCAATACTAAAAAAACGGGAAACTAATAGTCTTAACTTAATAAATTCAGAACGGTATAAAAATAATTTTGATCACACAACTGGTTTCCCAGGGCAACGCCGTGCTAGAAACCTTGTCATAACGGCTTTCATCAACATAACTTGGTCATTCAAAACTGAAGGCCACCAGAAAAAACACAAGTAAGGATTTTACTTACACAGTCCACATACATTACAAACGACTGTAAAAATATACAACACACAAAAACTATACGATAAACTCATTCTTCAAAATTTTCATTCGCTCGAGATGAAATGTCTATGCGTCAACTCAACAAAACCCAGCCCAAAATGTTTATTAATATCGATAGTTGAATCATACTATCGATACACTGAAAGGTTGTTCCTAAGTACAACACAGAAAATGAGAATAACAGATATATTAAAAAAATTAAAAACAATTTTAAATATTTTTAAAAATTTGTCTTAATAAAAATTCTACACTTGCAAAAATTAAAAATTCTAGAGGTATAATTGTTTTAAGTAAAATTAAAATTTTCACAAATTTAAATATCCATATAAAAAATAAATTAAATATTTAAAAAAACGTTCAAAAATTAACACAATGAATTAGAGAAATATTATTATTATTATATATATATCTATATTGTAGGGCTACTTCTACTTAGACTCCACTTGGGTCGCCAGTTTATTCTGTAGGGTGACAACAGTAGTTTAAGACCCTACACACTAAAACGTTGGGCTGTGTTAAAACTGTGTAACAAATTTTGTTTTACTTGTGTGACTCTCCACTGGTAATTCTGACATCAGGTAGGCCACAGTTAGGTGTTATTTAGTTGGGTACAAACATATATAAACATACACTGGGGTAGATGAAACTACAAATAACATGACACAACACTTTGAATATAAAATATATAATTATTTATTTCAAATGTAAAAACGATTTTAAAATTTTACTCTTATTAATATATTTAATTTGATTACTAGCGGAGAGGGGGGCACATGTGGACATGGGGTAGTTGTGGACAGTTCAGATTTCCCGCCTTTATTTTTAATAAATGTTACTGTGGCTTCTATTCACAGTTGGCACTACTGCACACTATGTTTACATGAAAGAAATTTCAACATGTTGAGATTTGTTGTTTGTTTTCTATTGCTGAATAATCAGATTTATTCATGAAAGGTAAGTTTTCAGAGCTTTATATCTTGGGAAAATACAAATATTGTGTGCATTTATATATTTACAATTATTTGCCTGATGAAAGAGTGTAATTTTATCTAACTTTTAAAATAAACAATGAAATTCAGATCATAATCTAAATGCAATTTTTATTTTCATGTTTGTTTAAAGTGGTGCTGGGGCACATGTGTACAGTGCACAGGGGGCACATGTGGACACTGTCCACATGTGCCCCATCCTATAAATTTTCCATTTTTAGGTTATGTAGCCTTATGAAAACCACTTTAAATGGTAGATTACTATGTTCTTATCATATTATTTTGATGTGCATGATTATTATATTAATTTTTATATTTCTTTTCAGTGAATAAAAATGGTACGAACATATAAACGAAAAACCAGCCGTGCAGAAATTCCTGAAGATAACATATCAAAAGCAATTGAAGAAATATTAGGTGGTGCTTCTATCCGATCAGCAGCTGCAAAGTATGATCTAACAAAATCAATGCTACACAAAAGAATGTCAAAAATGAAAGCAAGTAGTGAAAACAGTGAAATTTGTGTAAGTGTACCAGGAACTACTTCACATAAAAATAAAGAAAAAATACGGTAAATATTTACAATCGCGGTAGATGCCAAAAAAAATGCTAAAAATCCGAAAATACTTTTATTCTATGCTCTTTCACTTCCTCTTTTCAAATCAACAGGCGGAGATAAGAAATTCCAAATACTTTAGGAAATATGGAATTTTTAAATTTTGAACATGTAGAGTAGCGGTATTTGCGAAAAATAATTCTAAAAATCTGAAATTACTTTTATTATATGCTCTTTCGCTTCCTCTTTACATTAAAACCGGCGGAGATAAGAAATTCCAAATACTTTAGAAGATATCGAATTTTTAGATTTTCATCACAATACCTGTGAATTCAGGTGGCCACCATTGTTTCTTGTTTACGAGACGAGTATGATTTTTTTCCGCGTAGGTGAACCGACCATTGTTGCTTGTTTACGTTTATGATTTTTTATTTTCGCGACGTAGATAGAACGACTACATCATTTTATACTAATCAGCCATTCCGGTTGTCACGGATGTTACATTAGTACTAATTTTAAATTCAATATGTTCAAAATAGAATTTATTTTGCATTATTTTATTACTGGACTCCATGAAAAATATCTTTATCTTCATACAGCAAAAATTTTGTTGACTATATTTTACAAATTTTGCAAAAAAATTAATAAAAGGCTGTGTCACGGATGTTACAAAATTTGTGAACTCACCTTGGGCATTGTCAAATGAAATCAAAAAACTCTGGTCTCTGCCTCACACAAGAATACTTTTTTATCCATAATGTTTGTCTGAAAGCTATGGTAGTTTCATAACTATCACGAACGCAAAGAAAACACATTCAGTAAATATTTTATAGCTCTTTTTTTCATGTCACGGATGTTACACACATTTTGTCACGGATGTTACAGCTGGTATTATTATCCTAAATTTTCCCAAATTTACAGGCCAATTTGAAAATTCTAAGTAAAAATACTGAATATAACTGTTATAAACATAAAGAGACTAAAATTACTAATTTAACCAACTAAAGAAAACACATGCCAAGTATGTATACTTACACATTTAAAGCATTTGAAGTGTACAGAAATTTAAAGACATAATATATTGAACTGTAAGAACATCACATCACAAACAAACTTTGTCTTTGAATTTATACACCACTCTGCTTCCTATTTCCTTAATGTCTGGGATCGGAATAGTACATACCACCTGATTAACATGTACATCTCTCTCATCGTCTTCATCAGGAACAAATAGCTTTCCACTTTTACCATACTGTTTCAAGAAGAGCACACGTAGATCACCATTTACATTCAATGCACTTTGACATATTGCAAAATAATGATGGCTAGCTTTGGACTTTCCATGACCAGTAATGCATACTTTTACATACATACCAGCAGTAATATTTGCAATGTTAATGGGTCGATGATTGTCATCTGTGTTTGAGGAATGAAAGAGTTCAGTAGTATTATCTTCACAAGATTGCTCAAAATCGTCAAACTTTGACTCTGCAACACTGTTGTCCGTATCAGAAGAATACACATCACTCCACCTACACTTCTGATTTGTCATCGCTGCTTTGCCTCTGAAAGCAACTTGAACTTTACTTTTGGCAGACGTTGAGGTAAACCCAGCAGCAACATGCAAGTCATCGATTTTCCTGAAGTAATGAATTTCTCTTATACCCGTCGTACCTCTCACTTTCTCCCACCGATTGTTCAGAAACACTGAAGTCTCTTCTATTTCTTCTTTGCTTACGTAAAGTACCTCAGTGGACTTGTACTGAGCTTGAGCTACATTGAAGAATTCTCCAGCATTATTGACTGTAGTACGTCGAGCCTTGACAGTTGTCCAAACCATTCTTTTTACTTGGCCTCCGATGGCATCTACTGCACCCTTTCCGTGACCAGCAGCAAAGAAGTTCCACTCTACAGTCTTCACATTGAGATCGTCAGCCAAAAAGCACATGTTAAAAACTGTATACTTGCTCTTAAATTGGGAAGAACAGTTGTCTGAAAATATTATAAGATCACACAAAGACACATTTGGGTTCTGCTGAAAGTGAGAAATTATTGTTTTTATGAAAGTCCAAGCTGACTGTTTGGAATGGCTCACATCGTCACTTACTACCACATATGAAAATGCCATGTCCTCAAACCACAAGCAACACGTAAAAATTGTCACTTGGGAGTGTTGCCAGTGGGCAGACTGCACTTCGTCTTGTGAAATGATGCTGTAGTTCTCAGCAAAGTCTACTTGCATCACAGCTTCTCCTTTCCTTAAGTTATTCTTTTTGTCCTCAAAGTATCTTGCTTGCTCACATTTTACAAACACATGCTTCTTGAAATTGGGGATATATGTATTTAGTTGTGTTACAAGGTTTTGTAGACTTGAAGATACCTTTTAAACTACCAACTGACCCTCTGTTTTTATCCATTTATTCCATTTCACCTCCCTTGAAAAGTCAGAATGTGGTTCCAGCAGACTTTTTACATCATAATGGCAAACAGAGCATTTATTAGTCATGCATCGTTCTTCATGTGTATTACAACACATTATTTGAATCAGCAATGTTGGTGTTAAAGAATTTCCTTGATAACCAATACAAAAAGGAGAGATAGCCTCAGCTAAAAATCTGAAATTTGCATGTTTAATGCATACACAAACATTATGTGGAGTATCTTTAATGGGTTTTACATGTTTTGGGCGCATTTCAAAGAATTTAGAATGAGATATGTGTATTTCAGGGTAGAGTTCAGAAAACTTTTGGTGAGCTTCAACAACACTCATCGTAAGGAAACGTTTTTGCTTCTTTTCTTTCTTTCCTGTGACTTCATTTTTCACTGTTATGCAGTCTCTTTTCCCAGAAGTTTGCCAGCTAATGTCATCATTCTCAAAAAAATTTCTTGCCGTTTCCAAATCTTCTTTTCTGTACAATTTTCCCCTGGGTGCTAGAAATTTTTGTGCTTTAAAAAGCTCATCCTCTGGAGTTGAAAAACTTTCATCAATTGCCTAACAACAGCTTGTTTCTTCGTAGGACTATTTGCCTTGTGGACAGCTTTACGAAGTGTGCTGGTAGAAGTGTAGGAACCCAGTGCTGAAAGGTTTGTAGGCTCCTTACAAATGTTGGTTACTAGTCTTTTCTTCTTCCTCCATTCCTGCACTCTAAGTCTTGTTTTTTCTCGTTTAGTGTTTAATAGCTTCTTATCATTAATGCACTTCTGTTTTTCTGCTTGCCTCTTCAACCAATTTCTTTCTCTGTCTTTTTTCAAATATTCAGCCCACCTCTCTGTATTTTCCGACTTCATTTCTGCTCTCATCTTCGCTGTTCTTGCAGCAGATGTGACAGGTGCCATTATCTGCAACAAAATGGGATAATGTAGGTTATTTACATCCATCACATACTGAAATATAGGTTATGTAGGTTATGATGATGTAGGCTAAAGCCCAGAGACATTCTGACATATAAATACTGGTGGTAAAAATGCTAACACCTTAAATGTGTAACATCCGTGACACTTATTTTTTAAATATTAAAAACTTGTATAGTGACTTAAAGATAATAGGCAGTCAGCACCTGACCTAGATGCCAACATGGCCTAATTGTTACAGAGGAATGAAAGTCCATTACTGAATAGAAAAACTTTTTCAAGTTTTCTGTCACGGATGTTACATTACAAACATGTACTTACTGTTTAATATATACATTTTGAATTTACTCACCTGTATCAATGAAATTTCCAGTGCACATACTTAAAACATCTCTTGAACCATAGCACCTTTCAAAACTTTGTTAAAAGCTTATCTTTTTATTCAGTAGCTACTACCAACGCTTAGAAAATAATGTAGTGCCTGTAAAAAGTCAACACCACTAGATTCAATGCTTGTAAATCATGTTAAAATTTGTATATTTATTAAATTAAACAGTGTTATCCTTAAATTTGAAGTATTATCTACATTTAAAAAATTTATACATATTTCTTGAAAAAATAATTTTTTTTTAAAAGAATTCCCATTTTGGCCGGAATGGCTCTAATGGCAAAGGAATGTACCCGCCTCTAACGTATGTGAGTTTTTAACGTTTCAAATTTTAATGTTTTATTTGTTGCGCAAGTAATAAGTAAAAAAATTACGTGAGTTCCTACCGTTCATCCTTTGTCCCGGTTTGTTAGGTCAGGTCAGCTACATTATAAATACTTTAAAACTAAACAACCATTAAAATTAATTTATATTATTTTTAATGTCTGCTTAGTTTGAAAGTATTAATAATGTAACTGACCTGACCTAATCGACCATTTTAATTAATTAGGCATTCACGAACGGTAAATCAAGACGCACATAAAGTTCTGCCATTCCCGATTACACCCGAACCATTTACCTTCGGCCAACCTCGGTTTTATTTATTAATATTTATATTTCTCTGTTTATTTTAATGTAGCTATACTAACCTAACTAACCGTCCATAGTGTTTTAAAGTGTTTTAATGTAGCTAACATAACATAACTATAATAAAAGTATTTTCAGATTTTAATAGATACTCTTAAACAAGCAACAATGTAGTCGTTCACCTACGTCGCGGAAAAAAAAATCATACTCGTCTCGTAAACAAGAAACAATGGTGGCCGCCTGAATTCACAGGTATTGTGATGAAAATTTAAAAATTCGATATCTCCTAAAGTATTTGGAATTTCTTACCTCCGCCAGTTGATTTGAAAAGAGGAAGTGAAAGAGCACAGAATAAAAGTATTTTCAGATTTTTAGCATTTTTTTTTGGCATCTACCGCGATTGTAAATATTTACCAAAAATACAACCCTATAATTCAAAATACACGAGCAGGCAAATATTTACAAAAGAAGAAGAAGCTATGTTAGAAGAGTACCTTATTCAGTCGTCTAAAATGCAGTTTGGGCTCACATATCTTCAAATCCGAGAATTTGCATATTCTTATGCTGTTAAGCTATGTCGTCCTCTACCGAGCAACTGGACAACACAGAAAATGGCCGGGACTGACTGGATGAAGTCATTTATGAAACGTCATCCTGCTTTATCTCTTCGTAAACCAGAGTCGACCAGTATTGGCAGAAATATCAGTTTTAATCAATATAATATTAGTTCATTTTTTGACAATTTAGATAAGGTGTTATCCAAACACAAATTTAGTAGCAGCAGGATCATCAATGTTGATGAAAGTGGAATCAGCACTGTCTTACCAGCTCCTAAAGTGGTTGCTCCAACTGGCTGCAAGCAAGTGGGCCAAACAGTGTCTGGTGAGAGGGGTGAGCAAGTTACTTTTGTGGGAATAGTTTCAGCGGCAGGCGAAGCTTTCCCTCCAGTGTACATATTTCCTAGAGTTCGTTTCAAGGAAGCATTCCTCACAGGATCTCCTCCAGGTAGCATCGGCTTGGCAATCCAAAATGGATGGATGACAAGAGACGGTTTTCTGCAGGTTATGAAACACATTCAAGAGGTCACTGCAGCTTCCAAAGAAAATCCAATTCTGGTTCTTCTTGACAATCATGACTCTCACACAAGTCTTGATTTAGTTGTATTCTGTAGAGAGAATGGAATAGTTCTATTAACATTCCCTCCACATTGCACCCACCGAATCCAGCCCCTTGATATAGCAGTTTTTGGTCCTTTTAAGTCTAGGTGCAAGACTGCATTCAATTCCTGGATGGCTTCTAATCCTGGAAAGCCGATTACAATTTACAACATTGGTTATTTGAGTGCAAAACCCTTCATTGAATCATTCTCACAAAATAACATTTGTGCTGGTTTTGAGAAGTCAGGAATTTTTCCTCTGAATAGGGATGTTTTTACTGACGAAGATTTCATGCCTTCTAATGTTACCGAGATACACATGGTTAGTATTTCTACTGATGGTAATTTAGAAAAATCAACCATTCCTGGGCCTTCAAGTAGGCTTGATCTTGCTTCAATTGAGTCAGACATTCAGTCGTCCACGTCAAGTATGAGATTTTCTCCAGATCCTACTTCAATTGACTCAAGCACAGCGACTTGTTCTTCTCATCCAGACAATAATCCTGGCTTCGTGAAAGCTATTCATCCATCCACTTCAAATCAGTGCTATAATGTTTCTGATTCTGTTTCAACAGCATCAAACGAGAACTGTAGGTCTACTTTATCTCAACTGAACAGCGGAACTAGAAGGTCTGTACAAACATTGTCACCAGAAATGGTAAGACCATTCCCAAAGGCAGACAAACAAAAACCAAAAAATTGTAGGAGAAAAAGAAAATCTACAGTATTGACTGATACGCCGGAAAAAATTAGACTTGAAGAAGAATTCCTACGCCTACAGGAAAAAGACAAGGGCAAGTCAAGAACTACTAAGAAAAAATGCAGTAAAAATAATCAAACCATCAAAACTAATTTTCCTAGCAGTGTAGGCCTACTTAGATCAAAACTTAAATCAAATGAAAATGACTCTACTGACTCTGATACCACAACATTTGACAGCACCAGCGAAAATGAAATTGACAATGACGTTATGGATTCAGCTTGATGTTCGGGTGAAATTAAAGTGAATGACTATGTTATAGTAAAATTTCAGTCTAAAAAAATGGTTAAACATTATGTTGGTCAAGTTGACGAGAAAATAGATGAGAATAGTTTTGAAATTAACTTTTTAAAACGGAAAAGTGATGGAAAATTTGTTTTCCCAAATGAAGTTGACAAAAGTGAAGTGCTTATAAAGGACGTCATGAAATTGCCAAAACCAAGAATGGGTTTAATTGGTGGCACAATGCGAGCAAGTGGCTTTCTAACTTTTTCAATTGACACTGAGAGCTACAACTTGGGTTAAGAATAGCAATGAAAAACCATTTTGAATTGTAGATTACTATTTCCTTATCATATTATTTTGATGTGCATGATTATTATTTTGTTTATTAGTGCAGTTGTAGTTAAGACTGTAGGCATAAATGGAATTAACTTGAACTCAATATGCAAATATAATATTATTATACAATTTTAATTTATATTTTTGCTAAATTAAAAATCTCATAATAAATAGTTAATAAATTCCATGCCAAAGTGTAATTTTATTGCAAGTGGTCAGTCACTCAAATCAGCGTCCACAACTGCCCCACATTTGTCCACAAGTGCCCCAGCATGGGGTACATGTGGACAAAACTCTCAGTTTGACAAAATAATTTCTCAGTGACAAAGTATGTAATTATAAGTGTAATCTGAGTAGGTGAGGCCAAGTTAACACACTTATAGTACTGTCCACTGCAACTAATGCATTATTTAATGAATAGTAGAAAAAATTCGCTTATTGCAATATTATTGAGTCAAATCTGTCCCCTATTTATATTCAAAACAACAACCTAACTTATAATTGACATCATATAACTCCAATAAAATTCCAATTACCAGGAGATATGGTGCGCACATTTAAGTATTTACAAAAGTCTTTATTCGGGTTCGTTGACACTACACAGTTTTTAATTAATGTTTTAGGGAACTTAAAATCAATTTACCTCGGCTAGTTAGGTTCAAAATGTCATCGGCAGAGCTCAGAGCCTCTTATCTATAGGACCTCTGAGTCTATTAATTAGTGTGTAAAATCGTAAAAATTTATGTCCAAGTATTATTCAAATCATATATATGTCACTTTACTTCATAAAACCAATGTTTATATTAATTTCCGGCGACGATGTGACGTAAAAAAACGAGAGTTGCGTGAATGAGTGCATAAGATGAGGACACAAAATCTGGGCACTTTTATTACTCACGTTTTTCACTCCTATATTATTTATCTTTTTAGATAAATCCTATTCCAATATTCTGAACTCCCTAATGATACATAATTATCATCCTCTATCCGGGATGCCTGTTGCTAAATAGCTAATTTTCAGGATTTATAATCGCCGACGTCACGAAGTTGCCGCTCTTTCAGCTGGCCATTGTAGAACTCTCTTTCTTACTAGCTTCTCCAATTAAACCAGTAAAACCTAACTTTTAAATGGTGGCCTGTGATTGGCCGAAAACCAAAATCAGTTACTTAATTTCTTAACAAAAACGTGAAATCCGAACGCAACAATTGCGCGGATAACAACATTTCACGTACAATTTAAATAAATAAATATTAAAATAATAATTTACATTATAAAATCACGGCGTTAATTTTACCGTTTACAGTTTTCAAGTTCATTAGTCCTTAGAGGGGTATCAACAATACCTAGTTCAAATAGTCCGGTAAAAATCCAAAGAATCACTTTTCCATAGACATACATAACAATGAATTGCCGTTTCTGAAAATAAATAATATTAGACATAAAGCAAACAAAATAAATAAATCGTAAATAATAATAAATAATTAAACTGTCAAAACAAACATGTTGCAGTACAATATATAGCTGCAAATGGGTACCGAAGTGCCCGGTGGCAAGCATTATCTCTACTTTTCCCGCACTATTCTTCTGAACTGATCCACACTCCCAGCCAACACACACTCCTCCTCCAGCCTATTCCATTCCCCTACCGTCCTCATAGTGACGCCGACCGCCGGTGCTCCCTCTCGTTCGCACAGGCCGTTATGTCACAACACCTCTTAAGTGCATCGAACACACCCGAGCGTGATTTCCGCCGAGTGTGCAAAAGTGCGCCGCGACGAACACCAAAGCGACGACAGCGCCCGGCCGGGTGTGGCAATGCGCCGAATTAAATTCACAATTATTATGTTCAAATCAAAAACAACCAATTTAATAACAATTTAAAACATAATTAATTTAAGGGAAATCATGTATAATTATTGTATAACCATATATTGTGTAACATGTCTTTTAAACCCAAAACTGGCCGGATCTGTTTTCCCGCGCTCCACACGTTTAGGCGCGAGGCCGCAGGGCGGTCTCGAACTCAGTTACCGTCGGGAGCTCGCAGGGGTCGGACGCTCCGCGAACGCAGAGCCATCAACTTTCGCGCTACATCCACATATCAACAATAGTGTAAGTTTTAAAATCCTTTTACCAGCTCTGCGCCGACCCCACCTAGTCGCATGATATTTTGTGCGACTCGTAACTAATTAATTTTATCCCAACAGGGAGTTTTACATATTTTACAACATTCCATGTCCAGTTTAAGGACAGCGTAATTGAGGTACGCAGCTTTTCGGCTTCAAAGCCAATTAATTGTTATCGTCAAAGACTCTTAGCAACGTGTGTCGAGTTCTTACTCGTTAATTTACGTCTCTTAACTTTCGTCGTCTGTAAATGTGTAACTTGTAACGTGCAGTCTAACCGAGTAATTTCTGACTAATAAGTGACTGTAACGTGTACGATTCCAGTGTACCGGGTTACGTACTTTTCGGGACCTTCATATTTCGCCACAGGTTAGATTGCAAATAACTTCGGAACGTCCGTTTGTATGTGCTATTTTCCACGTTAACGTAACTACCTGTAGAAGTTCTTGCAGCACAGGAGATCTGTGGCTATCCGCCGCGCCATTCACATTTATAATCGACCACTGTAGAAGTCCGTGTACACCACTTGGCAACCTATCCTGGTCGCGCGTACCGTTCACCGTAGAGAGATACTCGTGTCGCAGCGGTCAGACAACAGAAGCGGCCAGTACCTGGACCAACAAGTGTATCGGTTCTGAATAAATGCAGTGTCGTGTCAAATCGTTTACCAGTTATTTATAAGGCGTCCTGGGTGGCCTGAACAGCCCAGGTAGGTTTCGAACAGACATGTGCTCCTGCCTGCAGCCACGAGGCCGAACCCCCGTTAAAACCCCTAAGATCACTTTCAACATTAATAATCAATTTAAAAACTTAGACATGCAGCGGGAGTGGCGTCAATAGGAACACTATTATGCACATCTATGTTATGCATAGTTGTGTAACATTTATTATAAAGGCAATATTTACACTTTATAGAAAGTAAATATTTAATTTCCTTTAATATTTATTTTGTTTAATTACATTTTATTCCGTATGTTTATATTTGTAATCTATGATTAATTCAGACTGTAAATTTCTTTGGTTATCATTTTGTCTATGTATTACTCTATGTTAATTTTTATTTTAAAATATTGTCAAGGCTAGCATAGCAGTATTTTTTGAAACCACTATTAATTTAAAGATGAACACGTCAGTAATGGTTAGTAATTTTACTAATTTTGTTCTATCAACAAAATAAAGAAAATTGTTTACTAGTGACGGGAAAAATATTCTTTTAGAACGAATTGAGACCTGATTAAGACAACAGCTAGAACGCAACGATTTTGACATTAATTTAGTATTGAATATTTATAGAAGATTGAAAATGGCTATTGATGCCAATATTGACTGAGATTTTGAAGGAAATAATAATTTTAATCGACAAAGATAAGACTCAGACGTCAAGATTTTAAATAATTACTTAAGAAGAGAAGTCGACAAATATCCATGTTCAAGAGATCGTCAAATGACTTTAATTTGCTTTGAATCTACGAAGAATAAATGCCGTTTACAATTCTGAAGAAAGAAGAATCCTGTCGAAGATTGAAAAGTCGCAGTTCGAGCCCGGGAAGGATGACCGTCGCGCAGTCCAGCCCAGTTGCAGCCCATAGTCTGAAGGATGTAGTCGTGACGGCGCGTATTCCTGCCGCACGCTAGAGGACGGAGGAGCAACACCAACATCGCAGTCCTGAATGAGTCGAACCAAGGAGTCTCCGAGAACCTACACGTCTCGTGGGTATCCTGCAGCAAGGTTTGGTCCCTTACCCCATCACCCGAAGACTCGCTGAATATAGAAGTACCTACCCTAACGAATTACAATTTAAACAAGACGAACATTTTTCGCAGAACTAAGACTCTTTTATATTATAGAGCATATTCTTTGTACAGAAAAACCGATTAACTTGTTCATCTTTAGATTTACAAATCAAATTCCGGAATCGCGATCCCGAACTAGATAATATTAGCTAGTATAGATGGAATTTGATATTGGAAGAACGTATTGCTATTTTGGTTGACTGGTACTGCAAGTTACGTACCCAGTAGTCCACGCTCTACCGGACTGAAGTTAGTTAAAATAAATAACATCCAAATAATTAACATTTGATCGTAAAGATAATTCACTCAAGTGAAAGAATTGTTAGATGCTTTGAAGTTGAGAGTAATAACAAATTCCATCTGTAGTTTAAAATAAATTATTTTAGTTAAGTTTATTTATATAAAGTGTGATTTTGTGCATGTCAAAGTGTATTGTCAACGTCTTCACAAACATTACACACAAATATAAATATTACATTTGAATTTGTTTACAAGTTATTACAAGGTCTAGTCACGATATTAGTATTTAACATACTTTTGACACACTTTACTTTGACTTTCAGACACAAGATCCTAGATACAATTCTTAAAACTGAGAGAGGTAGGCTAGAGAAACCAAAATTATTAAATAATTTCAATATTTACACTAGCTAACTCTACATTATTTTAAATTTATATAAAATTTATGTTAAATTTCGTATTAATAAAGTACTGGGAATTATTTATACACGTGTTTCTAAAACAGTTGAACAATTACATATATTTAATTTTAAAAATAAATTTTTAAATAAGTTATTAAACCTAAATGTTGTTGAAAGTGATTAAATCAATCAGTTTGAAATGAACCTATTAAATATAAGGAGTGTGTCCACGCGAAGAAAGATGAGAGAATTGTTAAGAAGAGTAAGCAGGTCTTTGGAATGGTTAAGGGAATAGAAAACAGAGGGAGATGTTAAGGGCTCTATCTACACAGGCACACATATGGTGGGCAGAGCTTCAAGAAAAACAAAGCGATTTCTAAACCACTAAGATATTAGAGTGGAATATGTTTACGAAAAGGATTTAAGGATTCGCTGAGGGCAGAAAAGTACTTTTAATTTGGGATTCAGTTTTTAAACTGCAATTTTAGAAGAGTTAAAATAACTAAATGCATGTTTTCTGAATAATTTTTAAGTGTAAAACAACCAGTACAGATTCTTGAAAGCGACTTCAGCGACGAACCGAGGACCATGAGAGGGTGCGACTATTTCAGAGCGCCAATGCATAGGAAATAACGCCAGTGAACAACCGTCCCCTACCAGACGTGTGCACAGGTGATCACGTGTTCACCCGAGTGCACCAGTTGTCAGCGGTGCCTCGGGGCTACGTGCAGGCCTAGTACGATTCTGGGAAGGCCCCTATACGGTTCAACGAAAGCTTGGCATTACAACCTTCCTGTTATGATTGGATGGCCGCTGTGTGAGGAAACTACACCGTGATGACCTGTGCCTTGCTATACTACCGGACGAAGTGTTACCTGGGATGCCAGACACTGGCACATCGCCAGACAGACTGGCACACGGAAGGAAAACAGACAAAGTATTACCAGACACACAGGCATCCACACTAGAACATGGTGAACCACCATATCGGCACGATAACTGGACGAGAGTTCAGAGGCCAAATAAACACCACGCCGACATCGCTGGGGACGATGATGCCCGTAAACACTCACTATCGTGGACATTTCACAGGATCATAGGAAACTAAACACAGAGGACAAACAAGGACCTGTACTTCTGGTGACCGAGCTGGTAGATGCCACCCAGAACACAGGTATGTGGTGCCTGGGGCCATTTGGAGTCACTTGACGATGCAAGCTTCAGCATCCAAGCAGACAAACCCAGGAACCAGTCCAGAAGATGGTGTCAACGACGACGTCGCTCCTTTGCTGAGGATGACGAGGGCATTATGTACACTCAAGATTTAGAATACACCCACTAATGCCTAGCTGGGGGACCGGCAGGCCCAGGCGTCGACACTCATCAGCTGCAACATTTTTCAGCACCCAGAAATGGCAGCAAAGGAGGTCAATGGACGGCCGCAGTGAGTGCGCTGATGCCTGGGGTACCTGGCAGTGTACCACACGGAGAGCATCCCAGGGGCTGCGTCCAGCAATGCTACAACTGGGTGCTCACTGCTGGATGGCCCATCATCGGTAGATATCCACGAGCAACGCAGCGGTGTAGGTGCTACCCATCGTGATGGTGCGATTACACAGTGGGGAAAAAATCAAGGTGCATGACCGGGCTTCTCGAAGTTAAGCGTAGACAAGTAACGTGAAATGCAACATGTGCTAAGAGTGTTTCAAGTGTAACTTATAGCTTACCGACAGACTTTTTACCAGTACATGCATTAGATGTTCGACACACTACAAGTTTTGAATCCCAGTGCACACATACTGGAGAGGCTTCCATGACGCACAATGGCCTGTGCAACTAGGACTAGTGTTTGGCATCGGCACCCTCCAACCAACATGCATAAGTCCAAAATAATGTATTGACACGCAAGTAACTATCAATGCCGTGCGTTGTTTGCCTTCAATTCTACTTTTAATTTCCTTTTTTAATTACTTTTGCCAAGTGTCTTTTTTAATGGAGGATTAGCCTATAGTAATAAATTGAATAGTTAAAAAACAGTCTGTCTCCATTTTGACTTTTTTCTTAAACTAATTTACATTTAAATTTAACCAAATTTTTAACCATTATGCCTTTTATTTTAGAATCAAAAAATTTAATCATGCTAGTTGCTTGTTTAATTTCCAATTTTTCCTAATATTATTTAGTTTATTTTGTGGATATGGTCAAGGCGGTGCTTTAACCTTCCTCAAACCGCCCCTCCTCCAGTAGAATTCATCAGGCTGCAAGCATCATTCCACGGGAAGTATTCATCTTTGTTGCCACTGATCTTGTTAATTCTGGTAAATATACTTCGATCTTAAAACCTTCCTTTACTCTATGCATCCTGGTTTTACAGTGCAGGGAATAACCCAGCAGATTTCATTTCAACTGCCGTGTGACCTCTTATCTCTTTCTTACAGCACTGGTTGACTCCAAACAACTGAATTTTACTAAATTATGTGGTGCATACACCGGCCAGCACCAAACTTACCGGTAATTCTTTTTAATCTTACTAACTTTCTGGGATTCACGACTCATTGAAAAGAGCCCGGTTCATAATCAAACTAAGTAATCAAAGCTACCTTGTTCCCAGCCAGACTGTCGCAGGACTAATTCTAGTTTTTTTCATAACCAATGAGTGAACAAAAAATTTAGTTTTTCAAATGTCACTGATTTACCCGCACAAATCCTGTAACTGTACAAACAGTAATGTGCAATTAAAACCACATCTTAAAAAAAAAAAGTGTTTCATTTGGTGGTTTGCAATCCAACTGGTTAGTTTGTCTGGTAGCATGGCTTCCTCCCGGATAGATTTGAACCATGCAGCGCCTGTCATCCCACTAAGCTCACCCCGGGTTTTAGCTATAAAACAATGGGTGATGGCAGTATGTAATTAGTCTTTGAGGATCTTTCACAATAGTAGAAATGTTTATTCAAACTTGAATGGTATGGATACTTCACCTTCACAAAAAACGCCTTTCACTACACAGCTATGCTTAGAGATTTAAGATAATGGGCATGTGAGATTAAAGTTTTGTAACGTGTAAAACTTTAAGCATGGAAGAATTGATTTGGTATTGGTGATGGAAGCTTACTCAAAATAAACACGATTCCACTGTATTCAGTAATACAAAGAACATTCAATTTAAAGTTGTAGTTTTGGAGTTGTTGCCATCTCGAAACACACTGTGACCAACCAGAACACTAAACACGTCATGGGATAGGTAACTGATTATTTACACACACACACACATATAAGTAGCACTGTATGTTTATTACTACAGTTAACACCACAAGCTTACCTCATTTACAAATGCACACTTGCTACAAACCTTCCAAACATTGCACTGATACAAAGGAATGTAAACAACTATGAAACATATTACACATGACATAACTGTACATACTCTATTCCACAACTTTTACCTCGTACTTGCAGTACACAAATCTTTGTAATTTTCATGCTGATAAATCAACAAAAACATTCAATCAAATTTATGAACAATTATAATTTAGTACAGTTATGATGTCCAAAAGTTCAACACATTTACCAGTTAAGTCGTAACATTATGCAATGACTGTACTAAGTGAATGCATAAATATTCAAAGGATATCACATGACAGTTGAATCTCAAATAAAGCTACATGAACAAATGTTAGAGAAATGCAAATGTCTTCACAAGTACGTCAAGTAACGTACATGTGGTGTAAGGTCTCCGAAGAAACATCAGCTGCTGAGGACGCAGGTGAGTTAACTGGGAATTGCTTGTATTGTTTGATACGAACACATTACATGCAAATAATTTAAACCCAACCTTTAACAAACTAACCATTTTTTTTTAATAAAGGGGAGACAAAACAATTTTTAAAAGAAAAAAAAAATATATGTTCAAAATAAAATTTCAGATCTTTAATCTTATAATTAAAATTTTTTTAACATGGATGCATTTAATTTTATTTTTTAATAGTCAATGAAATAACAAATAGAAATCAAGAATGAGATTTGCTTTATATAATAATTCATACAAAACTATGGAGAATTTTATTTCATTATTATTATTAATCAGAGATTTCCACACATAGTATATTCAAATGATAAAATATTACCCGATAAGTACTTATACACAATATATTTCCAATATGTTTAATTTGTTTCTTTTTTTCTGCAGGTACAATTTTGTGCATCGAAAGAAGCGATACAGCATCAGCACTAAAACACACTGATGAACACCGAGCATAGACATATTAGTATGTAGACCTGCCTGCTCCTGAAGAATATACTGAAACACTGTAGACGGACTCCCTAGGAGAGCACGACGACTAACGCTACGTAAGTACTACTCCGAGGTGGCCGCTCAGTCTTCGGCGGTGGCGGCCGTGTCGAGGATGGCTTCGAAGGAGAACGGCTGGAAGGTGTAGCCGAGCCCGGAGTAGAACTTGCTCTGGAACTCCACCCTGCGACAGACATCACACCATTCATCATCGCCAGGGAAAGGAGATGTCTGCACACCAAATACCATAATTTATAACTGGCAATTAAAATAACGAATATTTGTTTGCTAACGAATACCTGACATACCATACCTCTTGATTTTTTTTCATATTCAATGCTGAGATTAAGTCATTTGTGCTATATAAATACCTTTTGTTGATGTTTAATGAGACTTCATAAATAGAAACATGAACAATAAGCAATATTTTAAAAATGCAACAAGCATACAAAGTTTTTTTTCACTACTGTCTCGCTAAACAGTAATGGAAACAATCGTGTAAGCAATTCAAAACAAGTCATATTTGTCATTTCAAACTTGAAAACAAAATATTATTTAAATTCTTTTCATCACACACACCCATAGTGAGGGAAAAATACAAACTTCAACAACTTTAGACTACAACACCATAAATATAAATCACGGACACTCCATTGAGATGGTCATTAAAAGAAGTACAGTACCCTCTTTTATCGCATAATCGTAGCACGCGCGTAATCGTCACACCCATATTTTAAGGCGTCAAAATTTGAATAAAAAAAACCTCTTGCGTAAACGTCGCATCATGTTTTTGTTCCCGCTGTTAGATGCAGAGCTCTTTGTGTAGGTATCTTTTCTGTATAAAACGATGTATTTTAAAGTATAAATATAATATTTATACAGAAATTACCGCATACTTAGTATTTAAATAACTTTAATACGAAGCTGTGTGATGTGTAAATTATCTTTTAAAGACTTTTTAAACGTGATAACCTTCTTTGTTCATCTCAGCCGCCGCAGTGTACCGCTTACAAAAATGTAGCCAGCGCTCATTGCAATCATTACTGTTTGGTTATGTTGCTTCCCGTATAGAGCGCGCACACATAGTTGAATATCAATATCTATCTCGCCGATTGCATGCAACGCGCGCTCTCTATGTGGAACCGAGTTAACTACATTTGATATCCCGCTCACTCGTGGTGTTTACTACGGTAGTTATGCATTCGTTCGGCTTGCATTTGGATCACAGATTTTGTTTTTCTATTTAAAATTTGTTTTTATATTTAAAGTTGAAGAAAGGTTTTTGTTGCATGACTTATTAAATTAAATTGTTTGATGTGCTCTTCTATACTTCACTTTGTAAATAAATGTACTTTCCATGAATGGGTTTTGTTTTTACGAATACTTTATCTAACAAAAAAAAATTTTTCCGCATAATTGTCGCTCCCGTACTTTTCAAACTTGATTTTAGAATAAAATGTGCGACGATTATGCGAGAAAACACGGTAATTGTCATACTTTCAACGGCGTATAAATCGATCATCACAATCAATCTAACACTTTGATACAGTAGCAGCTTACTCGTTGTATATATCTATGATGAGCAGACGCTGTGACTCAAAAACATGTATATATATATATATATATATATATATAAAAAACATAATAAATGGTTTAAGATGCCAGACGAAATTAGTAAAAATTGTGTTTACAATATTGTTGAACTAAAATACAATTTACCTTAACAACGAAAACGTGTAAATATCTGGGGTTTAAATATGTAAATATGAGCTGATTCAATCACTAATTTGGGCATATAGTATTTTAAAACAAAGATCCACATTTTTCATAAAATAGATTGTAATGGATTTCAGTTTTTTCAGTTCACAAAAATGTTCGGGATCAAAACGTAGTTAGAGTAGAAGGTTGTGGAAAATTAGGTGAATAGGAACTGAAATGAAAGGTTGGTTGTTTAAATTAGGTTAGGTCAGCTGCATACATAAACGACTATTTTATAATTTAAATTTTTTCAGTAAACATTTTTCAAAGTATTGTAGCTGACATAACCAACCTTTCACTTGTCTAATTTTCCAAAAATTGTTACATGATGTGATAAAAAATTTTTTTTAGTGGGATTTCTAATTCTCATTCTCATTCTTATTATTCAAATTCAATATTTGTAGTTGCAATTAATTTGATATTCATACTCAATTTTAACTAAAAAAACTAATATTCGCACATTCAACAATGGGTATTCATACAGCACAATTGACTTAACCTCAACAGTGAACGTTTGCATTCAACAAGCAAATGAAAATTCATTATTTTTAAGAGTTAGTAATCGAGAGGAAATTTAATATAAATAATTAACTATTAGTATTCAAAATCTGGCCTCGTGATAATATATAAAAATTTAAGAAAACTTATTTCTGCATTGCCTAAATGTAATATAATCATATCACCTGTATACATACACAGATTTATATAATACTACCATGTGTAGTCAAAAATTATTGTTTTGAAGAAAACAATTTTTCATAAACTTTTTTTCCTAAGAAAAACCACTTTTTTTTTAGCTACTGTTGTCACTACCTACAACATGATCAAAAGCTGACAACATAATTAAGAACTTGGATGCAATATGCTAAAGGGATGTGGTCTTGGAAATCACAGCTCACTGAATCCATCACTACACATCACATGCAAAGCTCAACAATTTAACGTGGTACAATAATTTATTTTAAGGGACTGACAATACTTTATCGCATAATCGTTGCACCATTATTTTAGGGCGTCAAAAATTGAATTAAAAAAACACACACGTAAAAATTGCATGATGTTTTTGGTTCAACTATTAGATTCCGAGCGCTTTGTGTAGGTATTTTTCTCGTATAAAATATGTATTTAGAGTTAAAATTAAGGATGGGGCGACCGAATCCAATATCCGCAGAATCCGCCGAATCCTAGGGATTCGAAGCTTCGGCAGGTCTGATATAGGATTCGTTAAAGGATTCGGTTTTTTACTATTTACGGAAAAAATAATACAGTAAAACTCGCTTACGAGGTCCCGCATGGTAGGTTTTTCCGTATAAAGCGTTTAAATTGCCCGAGGTCTCATCATTTACGCCGTTAAATGTGTGATATAAAGTCTGTTGAAAATTTTTCTGAAACTTCCTGTCTCAAATAATGGCGCACGTAAATATGAAGAAAAAACAAATGAACAAAAACATACGAAGAAATATGGATGATGTACCATAACTACAGTACAAACCCAATAGTTATTTTAAGATAATTACCATAAAAAGAACAAGATTCTTTGTAGAAAACTTCAATTACTACAGAAGCATGATAGCTACCATATTTGCACTATAGTTACCGTAACAACCGAAATGTATATTTACCGTGATAGTAATGTATTATTTATTTATGACATATTAAATTAAAGATTATTGTTGAAAAAAAAAAAGGATGTTAAACTTTGATATGTGCGGTTGGCACATGTTGCTAAGAAATAATGCTATCTGAAAGAATGCAGTACTACTACGAAAAGTGAAAATGGTACTCGTGGATTTTTAGGTTATGGCAGTCTCTTTCGTTTTTCAGTAATATCGGCCGAAAATTAACAAGCGTACTGTATCGGAAGTCGGCAGAAATGCCGATTCAACTAAATATTGGCAAAATCGGCTTCTTCAGTACAGCTCTACATTTGATGACATGAGTAAACATATTTCAGACTTCAGGATATTGAAAAAGACTAATTTCCATGTAGGTTTATTGTGTGTATGTTTTTTTTGCAAGTGTAAATTGAATTAAGTAAAATGCTTTTATTTTTATTACTTTCAATTGATTAAACTTTAATGACCAGTTACAGATATTTATGACACTAATTTTGAGGTTAAGCAATTTTACTAAAGCATTCCAGCCATGCAGGTTGCCAGCGAGAGATGCTTCTCTTCTGCTGGAAACACTATCTCATCTCCAATCGTAGAGTTAATTTAACTCCTGAACGTGCAGAACGAATTATTGTTCTGCATGATAGATTAAAGAACAGCATTTAATACTCTGTGACAATCTCTCTCAGAATTATTGTGAGGAAAAGTGGAAATGTTGAAACAATGTGAATGTACTTTTCGAACAACATGATTTTTGGTGCTAAGTTTGTTGAAGCTCAGTAAGGACTCCAGAAAAATTGACAAGGATGAAATTTTTCCAAAGATAAGTTACATTTACACAAACATATACTTGGTTATGTTAGTTGGATGATATCAGTTACTAATGAACCAATGGAAACAGGTAAGATTCAATGGAAAAAAATGTTAAGTTTTTTTCTAGCAGTGCAAAATGTAAACACACACTGTAAATAGTTACCCAAAATTAATAAGCCCACTTCATTTTAATACTTTATTCAAACATTATACTAAGTTTAAGATAAAAATAATTTCCCAAAAGTGTAACTGTATCACAAAAGCTCGAGTTCGGCTTGAAGTAAAATTCTTAGGCTCGCAGACCTCTAGCTATTTATAGAAAAAATCCTAACCTCTAATCTGTACTAAACCTGAAATTTCTCAAGAAAATTTTTTTGTCTTTATATACACTTATACCAGAAATGTACCAAACTATATGTAATAAAGTCAAGGGACTTTTAGTGCAAGCAGAATACATCTCACTTACATTATATATGTGGATATCATCTGTTAAAAGATTCGGGTTTGGGTTCGAGATTCGGCAAATCCAGTCTAGGATTTGAGTTAGGATTCGGATTCGAGGAAATCAGGATTCGCCCCATCCCTAGTTAAAATCTAATATTCACTCAGACATTACCACTTACTTAATTAACAGAAATACGAAGCAGTCTGATGTGTAAGTTTTCTTTGAAAGACTTTTTAAACATCATAACCTTTATTGGTTTGTCTACGTCGCCGCAGGGTAATGTTTATAAAAATATAGTCAACGCTTGTTGGCATCATTCATGTTTGGTTATGTTAATTCCCGTATAGAGAGCCCGCACACAATCGAATATCGATTGCATGCAACGCGGGGCACTCTGTCTACAGCCAAGTTAACTACATTTGATAGCACACACTTTTTTGAGGTGTGTACGTCGACGACAGTTGTGCGTTAGTTACTGCCCATGTTCGAGTCACCGTTTTCGTTTTTCTATTTAAATTTAAAAAAAATGTTTTTGTTTCAAGACTTATTAATTTAAATTGCTTGGTAACCTTTTGTATAATCTATTTTTTAAATAAACGTACTTTCCATGAATAAGTTTTATATTATGAATAACTTTACCTAACAAAAAATGTTTTTTGCATAAAAATCGCACCCCTACCATTCAAACTCGATGCTAGTATATAATGTGCGATGGTTATGAGATAAAACACGGTAAGTGACGACACTTAACGAGAGCATCAGAGCACTCACCAGTGCAGACGCAGGGTGTGCAGGAAGGCAGACAGCCCCTCCATCAGCACCAGGATGCCCACGGTCAGCACCGCCCAGAAGGCGAAGATCACCCACAGGAAGATGCCGCCGTACCAGCTCTCGAACGTCAGGCCGTTCCTCATCACCATGCTCCACAGCACCTCCGACAGCTCTGCCGACACGACAGCCAACGGCACTCACCACAGGTGGAGCGGCCTGTTCTTCTCCAACCAACTAAAAGTTATGCTAAAGATACGGAATTTCAATGAGAACAAAACATAAATGCAGCTTTTTTTTTTACCAAATAATTTACAGAATAATGAAAAAGTTTCTGGTTATTTCCAAACAAGAAAAAACATAAGCCATATTTCCAGTCATTAAACATTATTGAATACCAAGATACATTTAACTCTGCCGGCTGCCCTCTGTTGGAGTCAGACGTGTTTCGGGCGGGCTGCTACTTCCGTGATCATACGCAAAACTCTTGTTTCCTTTTTGATGTTACTTGTTCAACGTAAGCCTATGTGATGCACAGGAGTTCCGTGGATTTATAATTGAAGATAACTTAATACATATATGGATTTTGCAACACCAATAGACAAGGTAACCTGTGACCTGGACTGGCTGTCACGAAAGCCAAATGTCATGAGAGCTGTGTTGAGCAAACAGAGAACCTAAATACGTATTAATAATGGCTTAAAGACTTATCTTTGCCTAAGTGCCTAACAACTAAATTAAACCAGATTCTTCTTCTTGATTAAACCCTGCTAGTGAAGAAGGTTCTAAATCCATGTCAGTCTCTACAAAAAAGCTCTAAATTAAATTTAACACTTAAGTTGTGTACAAGTGCTTGTGAAATTGGTGTTCAAATAACGAACCAATTAATAATGCATTCCTTATTCTGAAAATGTTTTTGAAAAAAATTTGCAATAAACTAGAATTTCTGACAGTCCCAATGGAGGAATTAAGAAGTGAAAACTGCATCCTTAAAAATTTATTAAACGACACCACATGTGAATTATTGAAGCTTACTGAAGCTGTGGTGATTCAGCAGAAACTTGATACACAACAGTCTCAAGCAGCTCCTGACAAGGCAACCTACAGCCATGTTGCACAACAAGCACCGGTAAGCAGGTCAACAAACACGGACAGATGTCCTCACCCCAGCGTCATCACAGCCGCAGGGACGTACAAGTCCGCCAGCACATAGTGCGTCAGCTACGACCGATGCTCCGATATTGGAAAAAAAAAAACCAATGAAGCAACTAATCCCAGCAAGGTAAAGGCTTCACTGAAGTAAGATAATGCCACAAAAACCAAAAACCAATCTAAAAACGCCCAGCCTATCGAAAAGAAAAAATGAAATGCAAATTGATATCAGGAACACACAAAGTTAAAAATATTATTGAGGCTTCAATTGAGTTATAAAAGAATGAATGAATAGTTGAAAGCAGTGGCGTAGCCAGGATTCGTGTATGGGGGGGTGTTAAGAAGCATGCCTCCCCCCAACCCCCCTGGTATTAAAGCGGGGGGGGGGGGGGACCGGGGGTCCTCCCCCCCCCTGGTTTAAAGCGGGGGGGGAGGGGGACCGGGGGTCCTCCCCCGGGTAAAATTTGGATTTTAAAGGTGTAGAAAAATAGTGCTATATTTTAGGAGTTTTTGGTACTTAAAATTTAAATATTGTAATGGTAAATTTTTTTATTAATTTTAATATGAAATTTGTTTGAGTGATGAATAAGAAATGAATTAAAGATTTCGTGCTAAGGGGCCTGGAAGGACTACATAAACAGGCCGAGCCTCTTGCGGAGACGACGAGGCAGGGCACCGGTACTCACGGGCGTGCGCCAGCGACAGCGCCCACAGCCGCAGGTAGGAGGCCGTGTGCGACACCGACCCCAGCACGTACTCGATGGTGTGGATGGCCTGGTGGATGAACACCTCGCTCATCTCCTCGTGCTCCGCGGGGGGCGCGGGGGGCACCGCGGGCAGCGCCGCCTCCACGTCCCCGTTCTCCGTGCCCGCCGAGTGCGGGTGGTGGTTGCTGTCCAGCTGCGCACCACACACAGAACGTCGTGGACTTGCGTGGTCCAAACTCCAAACACTACAACGCAATTGTTCGAATTACGATAATCCTCAATAACTTTTAGTGTCGACCGTATACAGTGTTGTGTATATACTTAAAAACTGTGCCAGATCACCGACAAAGTTACCAAGCAGCTTACCGCGGCACCATCTTGAAGTCCACTGCTCTACCAATGGACAGTGTTGCCAGATGACTACTTGCAGGAGTAGTATCCATCCGCCGAATCCCAAGATAAGCACAACACGTGTATTATTTATCGAACATACAGCAATAAATATTTAGTACGTTCCCTTTTCCGTTTTCTGTAAACTGTAACCATGATTAATTATGTGTGTGTGTGGATTTCACATGCAACTTCACGATAAACGCAGATTTACATATCCCGTCAAACCGACAAGTACGCTGTAGAGACAAACCAAGTGTGAGCTTGCTCACTGTCTAACTGCTTAACAGAGTCGTGAGACTTATCTCGAATGCTTACTTGCAGCATGTGACTTTTGTCGAATGGGATGTTGTCCTACGCTTCGATGCATGTCTGTGGTCGAACTAGATTTTACTTGATGAAGCCATTTGTAAAATCGACACCTCGAAGTGGCGTGTGTGCATTTCTCCATAGAAATATGTAGTTACGTACAGGGCTAAATTTTAAGGAATATTTTAACCTGCCCAACGGACAGGTGTAATCGAAAATTTGCCTGTCCGCCATCCAATTTGCCTGTCCGCTCTTCAACCCAAATAAAAAAAATTTCAAAGTCTCTGTTAACAAACTATGTTAAAGTAGAGCAAGGAATTAGTAAAGTCGCGATTTATAAAGACAATAAATTTAAAAAATTATATTTTGAAAGTATACAACATAAATTACGTAATTGTTGGCTGCACTGCAACGAAATTAATATTAAAACATGGCAACAAATACAAACATCATCGGTGTGAGACGTTTTGCATCTCTAGCATACGAATACGACTATGTTACGTGAATCATGACGTGAACGTAAGATTTTAAGAATTATGATTCAGAAGATTTCAGCACGGCTTGTACATAACCTACTTTTTTTTCCCGCGGTATACAATAGCCAGAGTCGTCCGTCACAAAAGAACAGCCATTATTGTTTATTTACAGATATTGTCAAAGACGTTTTATTTGCGGTCGCGGTCGCATAAATTTTATTAATCACCTCTGATGCATTAGTGTGTGCGAATAACCTCGGCGTCACAAGTTGCACCTGTCCACCGGACAGTTGCCTTTTTTATTTTGCTTGCCCGGACAAGATTTTGCCTGTCCCGGGCAGGCGGACAGGCGCTAAAATCGAGCCCTGGTTACGTATGTATTATTATGTTGTTTCTTTGTGTTATTTTCGCCTACTACTACTCTTGACTGCTCGGCGCTGACTGCTACACTTTCTGGGTGAAAATTGCAGCCTTCTTCCGCAACAAAGGAGTTAAACCAATGGAAGTTTGTTTCGGAGCACTTGAGTTCCGGGCTCAAACTCGTGGAGGACTCCTGTCATCACCCTGGGCAAAAGCTCTGATGGTTCCCCACTGGAGACCATGCTCATTTGTGATTTCTTCCCCGATATTCCTGGTTTGTGTTCTGCTCCATGCTAAAAAGGTAATTCTTTCAACAGAACATCAAGCTATATAAGCTAACTCAGCTTTTAACATTCAACGTTCTCAATGTTCGGGCCTACAGTAGAGCCCCACTCATCCCAACTATTTGGGACCAAAACCTGTTAGGATTAGCATATTTTCGATTAGCTGAATAATTGCCATAAAGAAACAATCATCACGTTATCACGTAACACAGCCCAAACACTTTTAGAATCACTAAATCACGAAGCATGTTGATATGGATCAAGACATAAAAAAAAAAAAATTTTAATTTACAAAACCATTAAAGGTTTTTTTTTTAAATCGATTTTCATCTAAAACTCGTTCGGATGAGCCGGATTTTCAGCTAAGCAGGACCCTGCTGCATTGAAAGGAATACAAGAACACAGCAGTCTAAATTATTTAGGTGTGGGCAAACCTGTGAAGGAAAAGAACCACTGCTTTCCCTCACACCGACCAAGTCTGCACGCTCTGCCACGGAGGTTACTGCCAAGAACCGTGCACATATGCAGCAAATAAAACAGTCACAAAAAATGTTTTAGCGATTAAATATTACTTAAACAACCAAAGTATTAACAACAATATCAAGCTTCTAAGTTACAAGAATTTAACTACATTTAACAACAAATTCACCCTTCAGAATGTTCTTAAGATACAAATCATTCCGATTTCAATTTGCACATTGGCCGTTATTTTCTACTAAATTGATTAAAGAACTATGCTTAAAACAAACATGGTTTGTTTGGACTTGCAAATATTGTGTGTTAATTTAGTGTACAGTGTTAGAAACGTTTGAATTATGAACTTCCCGCGCTGCTCGCTAGCAGCGCCAAGTTTCTCAAGTTGGCTGCCTGTCGAGGTGGGGTAGCCCTGCAGCTTCCAGCAACGAAGCAACAGTTGTTGTTCAACCATCATGGCATTAGTTGTGCTATCGTGCACGCTTGCTGCCAATCGAGTAATTCGCGAGTAAATCGTCATTAATTGTGTCGTTTTATCTGGATTTTACAGTATCGTGCGTCTCTAGACAGAATACGGTTGTTAAGTTGGATATGCCTTGGTCAACATTTAAAAAAAACAAACCATTTAGACATCTATAAAATTGCGTTTTCCACACCGTGACTTGATGGAGGATGCGGGCGCGGACACTTACAGGGACGTGCATGGACCTGCGGGCCCGCATCATGTAGAGGGGCTTCCCGAGCAGCATCCAGGGCACGCACAGCAGCGCAATCACCACCAGCAGCTTCTGGAGCGTCTCCTGCACACATCGCACGCATCCCGCACGTCACACGGTCCGTCCATCCCCACCGTGGAACATTCGCACCTTACCACTGCCGTCAGTTCAATATTTTTCGTAAAGGTCCTTTTTTTTTTTTGATTCTGTGATTTTAAATGCAGTGATTATTGTGAAAAGTAAATATTATGTTATTATGATTAATGAAATACTTACTGGATACTTCAATATTTTTGTTATGATTATTCTTTTTATTGATATTGAAAATATTAAATTTGGTATTAATCTTGTTATGTAGATAAATAATACAATTATTCCTCCGATGAATATCAGAAATGAGATGTATGAGAATCAAAATGATTTATAAAATTATTCCTGTCATTATGGAGAACCTCGTGAGCGGTGACTTCTCACATGAACAGAGTCCGCCCCAAGGTCAGTACTAAAACCACTCACCTTTGCCTCATTACAAAACAAACGGGAATACAGAAACAACTATATTTTGTACATGTTTTTTAATCTCAAGTATATTTGGTTATGCAGTTTTGACTGATGAAAAAGATTTAGTAGAACTTTTATGTAGATTAATTTTTTTTTTAGTTTCTGCACAAAAACAAAACACTATCTGTCATTACACGATGCTCACCATAGGTCCACACAGTTCTCATAACACAAATGACTTTTTTCTGCTCAAAAAATAAATGTTTATTAATGTTGATGATTCTAAAAAACATTTTGCAAATAAAGTCCTAAGGTCGCTTGGCATCGATGGTAAAAGACAAGGACAAAGGTGACCTTGGGATGGTGGCTAATATTCACTGTAGCCCCATCATGGGTTGAATGCAGATGACTTTGGTCGCTGAAATTATTTTAACATGTCCAAAATTAAAAGTTGATTCTCGGCACAGCCCGGACCACGGCTGTAAAGTTCGTCAATCATATAATATAATTGGCTTGAGTCACTGCCAAATGTGACTTATTCATACGAAACTGAGCAGAGAACTGGCGAGATGATGCCACAGCCTACCACACGCAGGGCGGCAACATGTGCGTCACCTTCCCGACCAATCACAACACAGCTCTCACACAGTAACCAATTACAACACATTTCACTACAGAAAAACTTTCAGAAGTCCGTGCATTTTTTACTGTCTCTCTCTAACTAGTCAAATGACAAACACTGTGGTAAATGCATGAGTTCAACTATTCCATTATAAGAACACATACAGAAAGCACAAGAAAGTCGTGCGTCTCTCTGTCATTTTTCTTACACTCAAATAATACCAAATGTTATAGAAACTTAATAAAAATGTCCACATAAATACAAACTTAGAATATAAGCATAAAAACACTATTTAAATAAATAACATACTGAAAAATGCATTTATACACATTATGTCCTAGAAACAAAAACGAGAGCCATTAAAACTATAGCTAAACTGCATTCTACAGGCCACAGGTTTTAAGTTAGTATTAAAATACAAGTATAAAAAACTACGTCACTATAACCTCTAACTACATAATCAGCCAATCCCTTCTGAATGACAAAACAATTGTATTTATTAGTGATGGTTCGAATCCCAATTTTCTCGAATCCGAATCTCGAATCCGAATCCCAAACAGTACCTCGAATCCACCCCTCGAATCCGAATCCAGTTCTCAAGGGTTAATTATAAAATAATTTATAAGTTAAGAGAAAAAATTAAACATTATGCAGAATTATTTAACCCTTTAAATTTTTATTTAAAAAAACAAGGATTTCACATGGTCTGGATCAAGACGATTCCGTTTTTGGTCACATGTTTCCTGCAGTGCTGAACAAACGTACAGAGAACACTGTCGCAGGTGGTGAACACAAATATTTTTTGGACAGTTTATGTAGCCTGGGTGAACACGCAGACTGAGTTTTCCAGTATTCGAGAATGTTTATTTCTGGGTTAACTGTAGGATCACGTAAGAATCTGGTCACTTCATCAATTGCTGTAGAATCCGACTTGGTGGATTTAAGGCATTCAGACATTATCTGTGAGTACAGTGATTCATGTATCCACGGAAATCAGAAAACGAAATTCAACATCCGACGGAACAATATTTTGTAGTTACCAACTTGACATTTGTTTAAAGTCCCAAATGAAGGTAAACACATTCCTGAAATATTTAACTAAAAGGCGCCATCTTGGCTTCAATGGTTTTAGGCCATAAGAAATATTGTTGTACGTCTTTTAAAATTAAGCCTCACTAAAGCATAATGATTAATATGCCCGAAGTTAAAAGTGACGGGGTGTTTTCTCTAGTTTACCCATTAAAATTTTTTATATTAATATTAGTTATTTTTTATGTTGCTCAAAATGATTGGCTAACAAATTCATTGGTTGGCCATCATGGAATTCTCAGATAATACATATTTTAACGTTGGTAGTCTACACAAACCAAACTTGGTCCTAAAAAAATTCATAAATAGAACGTATCAGAATATTTAAAATTGAATTGCGATTAAAATAATAATTGTATAATGTATTAATTTTTGTTATTCATTATTTCATTGTTATTACTACATGTGCGACCGTAACTTGTGATGAAAGTCGGCATTATTGTTGTATTACTAAGTAACAGATTTCTCGGTAAAGTTATATAAAAAAAAAACAAGATTCATATTTAGTCTAGATCCTAAATGTGCTTTATTTTATTTTTTAGCATATTCTGAGAATACATATGTGATTTATGCCTTATTTAATGCCAATGTAGCGACAATGCATTCATTTTCATGAATATAAAGTAAGTTTCCCAAATCAGTACATGCTTCATAATTTTTTTTTATATAATAATGAATTAAATTACAATACAGTAGAACCTCGTTAATCCGTGATGCGCTAATTCGGGAATCGGATAATCCGGGACGATTTAAAAGAGAAGAAAAAAAAGAGAAGTAAAAATTGTCAGTGCTTAAAATTAACGTCATGCCGGCCGGCGGCCGGCAAACACTACAAGCCATCGCTTGGGCCGCCAAACTCTGCAACGCTGTTTGTACCGACCCTTTGTGTCGCCCCCCTTTCAGCTGTCACATTTGTCACTCTTTAAACTTGAGGGGGATGTCTTGACGTCTGCTTCCCGTCTCCCTTTGTTTGTTTCCTCCCGCCAACGCACGGCAGGCGCCTGGCGAGTGACGGCGAGTGACGTGTCTGGCTGGCATTCAACTGTACGATGGGGAGGGGGGGGGGGGGGTGCGCAAGGTCAGCACGATCTTATCTTTCTCTCTTCGGCTGTTGTAAATGACCGTGAACTAATGGCTAGACATTTTTAAGCCGAGACACTAATTCGAAGACGGCCGGCCTTTACCGTGAACGGCCTTAACCCAGCTGCACGCCGGTGTCTGAGAAGTTTGACAAGACCTTCCGGGCTTTTAATCGCTAGTCCGTGAAATTCGGTAATCCGTGATTATCTCGGTCCTGACCACGTATTAACGAGGTTCTACTGTACCTCAATAGGATGTGTTCCAAGGAAAACGTAAACAGGCCAAGTAAATTGTAAGCATTTAAGTTTTTAAAGTACTACATTTACATCAATATTTTTCCTCGAATCCCGAATCTTTTCCCTCGAATTTCGAATCTTTCGAATACTAGAGATTCGGTGGGATTCGAGGATTCGAGGATTTGACCGGCCCATCCCTAGTATTTATCCCTTTTAACAAGTACTCGCAAAAGCTGTGGACAGCCGGGTCCTGCAATGCTGTACGATGTACAGATTCACAGCAACTTCCAATAGGGAACACTACCTAAATCATGCAGAGTTCTTTTTTTGTCCGTTGGTAATCTCTGAGAAAACAAAATATTCTGGTCATTCCCGAAGAAAAATTTCTTTTCGTTCACGTTTAGATTCGACCCCTTTTTTTCTTTCTTTTTCTAACTACTCATTTCATTTCCATTTATAATTTAGTTATTGGGTACATAACACTCCTGGGGGACATCCAGTGCTTCACAAGGTACAAGCAGCGGGCACGCACCTGGCCACCGAACATGAAGGCGGAGCAGCCCTCCAGCGTAGGACTGGACTTGAACAGCACCATGTTGATGAACGTGATGAGGATGGACGGGGCGCAGTAGGGGCTGGTCGGGGTCGCTGCCGACAGACGGAACACACACTCACCTTCGCGAAAGTTAACTGAAACTCTGAACGCACACAGAAATTACAGTCTGTTCCCAAGTCTGGGCTGTGCCAGTTATTTTACCCACAATTACATATACAGCAATTGTTGAAAACTACCACACAGTAAGCAACAAATCACTTCTTAGGCCCTCTAAAGATGGGCGGTGCACGGGCGAGGTTGAAGAGAATGCAAAACCCTAGCTAAAAGGTTTTCCTATCCATCAACGTAATTTGATTTTGTGTGCTACTAATAAAAGTTGCTATAGTAGTTAAATGATAATGCTACACCAAGTGAATTATTTTCTTCCAGGCTTGCTTATGTGGACTAACGGGGTAGATGAAAGCAACAGTTAATAAATATCATCTGCTGCTACTCGAGGTTTTGTTTGCTGAGTTGAATTATGTTCACCTCGGGGTACGAAAGGAAACATCCCTGAGATGAAAGATGTTGTAGTCTGCCACAGGCAGACAAGGTCCCTCTAGCAAGCGCTCGTGTGTGCTACTCACGGTTCCTGGGGGCGTACGTGGTCCACTTGATGAACATCAGCAGCACCATGTAGAAGAACAGGAACACCAGGAAGATGATCTGAGGAATGAACTGCAGAACTATGTCGATCCGCTTCTGGAAGTACCTGCGAGCAAGGCACCAAGGAGATAGCACATGTAACTACTGACTTAATTTAAAATTCTTGATAGTAAATTTTTTTTGTAACCTGTACAGGTCACTATTGAACTTATACCTTTTTCACACAATTTAAATGGAAACTTACCATACAAATAAACTTTTAGGAGCAAAACAAACATTCACTATGCAACTCAAAAGGTTTAACACATTTCCGATAAAAAGCTGCATATTCCTTTTAACCCATTTATTAACACCAATTAGCCACTCAAGTGATAACTTCTAAATTTATAATCTTTTCTTCACATTAAAAAAAAATAATAACTTTCTTTCCTAGTCTAGCCAACAAAATATGCTTGAATCAGACTTTTATTTTTCATGCCAAATGAAAAAAGTGTTTTATATTAAAAGAAAAGAAGAAACCACTCCACTGGAACAATGCACCAGCAACTATATGTAAAGCAGTAAGTATTCCACATATTGCAAGAGTTTCACTTACGTGTAGTTCCACACACTGAGCACAACACCAAATATCATGTGCAGGACTCCAATGATGATAGAGATTTTCATTTTGTAAGCATTCAAGAATATTATCTTGTTTGCATTAGCCACCTACAACAACAATGTATTAATAAATACAAAAGTACCAAATAACTTGAGGTATATTTTTTTTAAACAAAAGGTTCATCTCAAATTAAATGAGAAATAACATGTATTTTTAATACTAGATTACCGTATTTACTCGTGTATAGCGCGCACCACGATTTTTGCAACAAATTCCAAAGAAAATTTTTTTTTTCCCCGTAAATAAATTTTACTAACATTTTGTGGTACCTGTTAAGTAATTACGTATGAAACAAATGATAATTTAAATTGATGTATGGTGATGCGTCAGGAAAATACTTAAACTCTGCTGTGTAGACGGAAGATAATGAAGCGCTGTATCGTCACAACTGATACGGGGGCGGGAGGGAGGGAGGGAGGCAGGAACGGGACGCAGCGAACTAGATGACTCACCGGTAGCAGCTGCGACGAGGAAGCAAGGAAGTGGGAGGGGGGAATGGCGACAACATTCTCTCTCTCTCTCTTTTATTTTACTAGCTGCGCTGGCTTTCTGTAGAGGGGGAGGTCTAAAAATAAACAAGAGACGTGCGCGTGCGTGCGTGCGTGCGTGTGTGTGTGTGTGTGTGTGTGTGTGTGTGTGTGAAAGAGAGGCCTTGTTGCTTGTGCGTATGTGTGGGGGCTGGCCAGAAACGTCACCCATCACCGGCAGTTAACGACTTCCACTCCTCCTACCCGCCCCACCCCATCACTTTTTTTTTCCGTGTATAGCGCGCATCCTTATTTTTTTCCTTTACTTGAGGGGAAAAAAGGGCACGCTATACACGAGTATATACGGTATATAAGGGATTTATCATGCAAGAATATGCCATGAAAACATTGCATAAAAAAGAGATACGTCCTGTATTTTTACCTTTACATCTTTGAGTATCTATTCAAAATGTGAGGCAACTTTATTTTTCTTTATTTAAGGTGCTATTATGCATTCTGCATCTTGTCTGCTTTTTTTTTTTTTTTTTTTTTTTTTAAATACTATGAGGATATATAATTTGAGTAGTATGTAATAATGATAATCACCCTAATTTTTTTTTTTCACATCATGTAACAGCTTCTGGAAAATTAGACAAATAATATACCGGTAGTGTGATAGATTGGTTAGGATTAAGTCAGCTACAATAATTATATAGAAAATTATAAAAAATATTAAAATTATGAAATTAAAAAAAATGTGGTTTTAATTATGCAGCTAACCTATCTAACCTTTCTTTTCAGTTCTTGTTTGCCTTATTTTCCAGAATCTGCTATTCTACATGTCGATTCAGACAATTTTCGCGAATGGCAAAATACCTGAAATCCAATGCAATCCATTTCAGAAAAAAATGTGAAAATTTTCTAAAAATGCTGTATTCCCAAATTAGTGATTATATGAGCTCATATTTACATACATATTTAAACTCTAGTTATTCATGAGTTTTCATTAAAACCAGCCAGGTAAACTGTATTTTGGTTCAGTAATATTATAAACACAATGTCTGCTAATTTCATCTGGAATCTTAAACCCTTTTTAATTTTATTTTAATGTATACTTTTGAGTCGCAACATCTGTTTTGTTTTAGATACATACAACCAAAGAAGTTGCAAAGTATTTTGTTAACATTTTAGACCAAAATAAATTAAACAACTCTTATACTGTTAGGCTTGTATGAATATTAAAAAATTTCAAAGATCAATATGAATAATTTATTATTTGTATTCAATTTTATTACAAATACACAGTTACACTACAAAAAAAAATATTTGTTTGTATTCAGTGTACAGATTTTGTTTCATATCAAATTGTGGTTGAGAACCACTATTTTACAAAATAAAAAAATGTGTATGTGGGGGAACTTTTGAAGCTAAGTTTTGTAATAAATAGGCCCCACTTGGAGTGCCAAATAAATATGTGGGGGAACTTTCTAGTAGTTTAGGCCCCACACACACACTAAAACGTTGGGCTGAATAAAACTGTGTAATAAATTAGATTTCTTAAATTGTGTGGCTCTTCACTGGTAATGTTGACATAAGGTAAGTCACAGTTAGGTGTTATTTGATTGATTTGGAACATACATAAATATACACTGGAGTAGGTGGAATTACAAATAACACAACACAACACTTTGAAAGATAAATATAGAATTATTTTATTACCAATGTAAAACTATTTCAAAATTTCAATCTTATTAATATATTTAATTATTATTCATATCCAAAACAACAACCTAACTTAACGGTGACATCATAGTAATTCAATAAAAGTTCAATTACCAGGAGTTATGTTGCGAACATTTACCTATTTTCAAAAGTCTTAATTCGGGTTCGTTGACACTACACAGTTTTTAATTAATGTTTTTAGGGAACTTAAATCAATTTACCTCGGCTAGTTAGGTTCAGATAGTTCATCGGCAGAGCTCAGAGCCTCTCATCTATAGGACCACTGAGTCTGTAAATTAATGTGTAAATTCGTAAAATTTATGTCCAAGTATTATTTAAATCAGCTATAAAGTCAATTTAATTCGTGAAATCAATGTTTATAATAAGTTTCGGCGATGATGTGACGTAAAAACGGGAGTTTCGTGATTCGTGCATAAGATTAGGACACAAAAAAATCTGGACACTTTTATTACTCACGTTAATCACTCCTATGATATTTATCTTTTTAGATAAATCCTATTTAAATATTCTGAACTCCCTAATGGTTCATAATTATCATCCACTATCCGGGATGCCTGATGCTAGATAGCTAATTTTCAGGATTTAAAATCGCCGACGTCACGAAGTTGCCGCTCATTCAGCTGGCCATTGTAGAACTCTCTTTCTTACTAGTTTCCTCAAAATAACCAGTAAGACTCACTTTTAAATGGTGGCCCGTGATTGGCCAAAAGGACCGTTTCAGGTACATAATTTCTTACCGAAAACGTAAACTCCGAACGCAACAATTGCGCGGATAACAAAATTTCACTTAAAATTTAAATACATAAATATTAAAATAATAATTTACATTATAAAATTACGGCGTTAATTTTACCGTTTACAGTTTTCAAGTCCATTAGTCCTTAGAGGGGTATCAACAATACCTCGTTCAAATAGTCCGGTAAAAATCCAAAGAATCACTTTTTCATAGACATACATAACCAAATATTGCCGTTTCTGAAAATAGATAATATTATACATAGAGCAAACAAAAATAAAATAAATCGTAAATAATAATAAATAATTAAACTGTCAAAACAAACATGTTGCAGTACAGTGTACTTCCCAATTTTAATACATTAATGGGTGTGGTATAACTACCAGTTATTTTCAACACAGTAGGCAGCAAATCACTTGTGTTCAGAATGGGGGACTGATTGTAATTTGTAAATTATCCAGTAAGTTCAAAACAAGGTAAGCAAACAAACTGCTTGCCAACTTGAAATACCTTGTACAACATGTATTTGTTAAAATAATGACTTTAAATGTAGCACCAAATTAGTCTTAACAAAAAAATTTAAAAATAAAATAAATCTCATAATTTTTGAACTCAATATTTGTATTAGAAAACTCAATGATAATTGTATTGCAAGTCAAGAGAAACTAATAAACACACAGTACACACGGCGTGACAGACCTGCCAAACTGGATCCAGTCCAAACGGATACGGATGCTGCTCGTAGTCGAACGCCGGGTCCAGCTGCAGATCTTTGTTCGATGTCACAGTGGAGATGTTGTAGTTTATCTTCCAGTAGGATCCGAATATGTTCACCGACTTGGAGAACACGTCGTTGTACATGAGGCCCGTGTACATGGAGAACAGGCCCATCAGGAGGATGATGTACCGGCCGCCAAAGAAAATGTTCCATATCTGCAACGGCAAGGGAAACACAGCGACTCACGTCCCCTGCCCGGGAGGGCTCGCGAACGAGACCAGACACACAGCCCGCCTCCGGTCACCTCGCTGTCGATCTTCTTGGCGGCCAGGGGCTTCTCCTTGAGCACCATGTACGCAGCGAACAGCATCATCAGCAGGCCGTGTCCGAAGTCCCCGAACATCACGGCAAACAGGAACGGGAAGGTGATGATCGTGTACGGAGCTGGAAAACGAAGAATTTCGCTCAGCCTTCGTGAGAGAAATTGAAGGAGTAATCTAAGCATTAAGGGAACGTTCAACTGAAAGCAATAACTGCCTCCTCGTGCGGAATTGTACACAAGACCCTCCACATTCAACCATGACTAAACCAAAACTGTTGCATTGTATTTAATGCTACATAAGTGCCATTGCCATTGTGCGTGCACAGAAATAAAAATTTCACGTTAAACAAAACAGCGCTACTTTGAATCAATGGCAGGCTACTACAAATCATGTCATAATTTACTGGTGTAGTTACCTACAACATTGCGAAAATCGATTAAGGTTACTTCGCAAGGGCAGGTGCACATAAAAACAAAATTAACTTGAAACATTTTAAAACACAAATTATAACACAAATTATATGTATATTGGTTTTTGGTTAAACGACAGAATTCAGTCCGTACATACTTTCAACAAACCAACCTTAACCTCACTCAGCTGATTCAACATTCAAGATTCAACATTACAAATATTATTTTATTCAACATGACATCAAATATATGTAGGTTAACAATTTCTTGTGTTTCTACAGTATGAAGAAATGTATCACTACATTTCAATGTTAACTAAGGATTATCAAAATTGTAATGCATATTTTTTCAGTTGTCATTTATTTTTATGACTTAAGTTATAACAAAGTATTAAAGTACCTTTGGATCATTATACAGTTTAGTTTGGCACACAGATATGCTTAGTACAATCCCCGAAGTTTGCAAAAGTTAATACAAACTTATGAATGACGTAGTTCCACCATTTTTTTTTTGAGATTTCTGTAGAGACACATTTCCGTTCAAGTTGACTTCCGTTTCATTCGAGAAATTACTCCTACCAAATGCCGCATACAGAGAGCTAAGGTGTTTAGACAAAAAAATAAAAAAAAATAAAAAAAAATTAAAAAAAATATATATAAAAAAACTTTAGTAATATTTATATAGGGGAAGCCTACAAATCACGTAGTTTCGGTTCCCTGCAAGAATTTCCGAAGATTTCCGAAGTTTTGAGTTTTGGTATTAACGCCACTTCAGCCGCTAAATCAGATATTTCCAATGAAAACAAGCAAGTTGTGACTGACCTGACCTAACCTAACCTAACCTAACCCTTCGATTTTTTTAATTTCAATTTTTGAGAGAAATCCGAAGTTGCACGAACGTGGTAGGGAACCAAAACTACATGAGTTGTAGGCTTCCCATTTATACAGATTTGCAGCCAGTCTCTGGAGGGAGCTGGAGAGGTTACCTGGATTGACCTCCCGGTAGCTGGCCACACCGTACGCGTAGATGAGGGCCTGGAAGCCGTTGGTGAACTTGTTGGTGCGGTTGTAGGTGGGCGGCTCCTCGAACGACTGCATCCTGTTGAGGATGGGCGGCACGGAGCTGCCGCTGGTTTCCTGCGTCACACGGGACGGGACACGAGTGTTGACAGGTTCTGGTCTCTGGGATGCTTGGCATGTAATCATCTTTCGTCGAATAAAACACAACCCAAACTAATGCTGCTGTGAACAATAACTGTAGCAGGCATGTTCATTCTATATGAAATCTGTATAAGCAGAAGGAAAAATTAGTTAAGTCTGAACTCTGAACGTGCAACTTCCCACAAGACTTAACTTATAGGAAGGATTCCAATATTAAATCAACATTAAAAAAAAAACAGGGGTGCATAAACTGATAAAATCAGTGACTCCACCTACACCGACACTGAAGTTGGTACAGACATCGGCAAAGGCTGTCGTGCTGACACCAACAGCACTCGAGAGGCAATGAGTGTTGAAGGTGACACAGAGCTATCATGGCTCCCTTGTGAAACAGGGGCTGTACACGCAGCCAGCTTGTGTTTCGTGTGTATTCATCGAAGCCCTTCTGGTTTTGTTGGACGAGTATGGACTAGGCTCCAATAATTCTCGGATTCATAATATACTTCAATTTAACCAACAACCACTAGGTGTAGCAACCAAGAAAGGCCACAACGCAAGAAGTCACTGGAGATAATGCGTGTCAGAGCGATAAGTGCACACCTGAGCTGTACACTGACATCAGTGCATCATCAAACAGCCCAATAACTATACCTCATCACTTTTAAGTAATGCCTCTTTAGGGTTCATAACATATACATCTTTTCAAGTTTCTTACAGATATTTTGGGTGTACTATAAAAATTCTTTAAAGGACTACATATTCCAAAGCGCTTAAGTACAATTTTAAGGTATAAACTGAAAATATTGATAAAGTGTAACATGTCCACGCTTCAATTAGTCTCGACCATCAATACAGCAAAGTGGAGTGGAAGCCATGTCTGCTCAGCACCTTGAAAGAGACCTTAAGACACGTTGCTTGGAAGGGCCAACGTGAAGTTCGCCAGCCGCCAATAATTGGCAGGTAAAGTAAAATGTGAATAAGCCAATCTATTGTAATGTTTCACTTACAAAAAACTTTTATTTTTATGTATGTTATTCACTATTAGATCACATATAATATGCCATGTGTTAAGATGGGTTTACAAATGAGAAATTAAGAATCAGACGTGTGCGTATAATATGACTACGTAAACAAGTGTAATGGTTTATGATTTGTTGTTGACTTAAGAATAAACAGAAATGGTTAGGTTTTACATTTTTACTTAACTATGGGAAAACAGCAATCTGAACACAGTACAAAATGTTCGCTGGGAATTCCTGTCTGCCTTGCGCAAGCACGTTACGATTTAGTACAAAAGCTGTAGGAAATAGGGAATCACAAAAGCGCTTTAACGACGTCATTTAGTTCTGTGTTCTGTTAAGGACCTCTGTGAAGGCCTAGAAGCTACAGCTGAGAAGGAGAGGATGGTCGGACGGCCACTAACCGTGCAGCGCCGCACGGCCATCAGGCACTACTGGCCACAAGGACCTGCGAAGGCCTAGAAGCCAAGCGGGGAGGAGGGAGAAGACGGTCAGACGGCCATCAGGCACTACTGGCCACAAGGACCTGCGAAGGCCTAGAAGCCAAGCGGGGAGGAGGGAGAAGACGGTCAGACGGCCATCAGGCACTACTGGCCACAAGGACCTGCGAAGGCCTAGAAGCCAAGCGGGGAGGAGGGAGAAGACGGTCAGACGGCCATCAGGCACTACTGGCCACAAGGACCTGCGAAGGCCTAGAAGCCAAGCGGGGAGGAGGGAGAAGACGGTCAGACGGCCATCAGGCACTACTGGCCACAAGGACCTGCGAAGGCCTAGAAGCCAAGCGGGGAGGAGGGAGAAGACGGTCAGACGGCCATCAGGCACTACTGGCCACAAGGACCTGCGAAGGCCTAGAAGCCAAGCGGGGAGGAGGGAGAAGACGGTCAGACGGCCATCAGGCACTACTGGCCACAAGGACCTGCGAAGGCCTAGAAGCCAAGCGGGGAGGAGGGAGAAGACGGTCAGACGGCCATCAGGCACTACTGGCCACAAGGACCTGCGAAGGCCTAGAAGCCAAGCGGGGAGGAGGGAGAAGACGGTCAGACGGCCATCAGGCACTACTGGCCACAAGGACCTGCGAAGGCCTAGAAGCCAAGCGGGGAGGAGGGAGAAGACGGTCAGACGGCCATCAGGCACTACTGGCCACAAGGACCTGCGAAGGCCTAGAAGCCAAGCGGGGAGGAGGGAGAAGACGGTCAGACGGCCATCAGGCACTACTGGCCACAAGGACCTGCGAAGGCCTAGAAGCCAAGCGGGGAGGAGGGAGAAGACGGTCAGACGGCCATCAGGCACTACTGGCCACAAGGACCTGCGAAGGCCTAGAAGCCAAGCGGGGAGGAGGGAGAAGACGGTCAGACGGCCATCAGGCACTACTGGCCACAAGGACCTGCGAAGGCCTAGAAGCCAAGCGGGGAGGAGGGAGAAGACGGTCAGATGGCCATCAGGCACTACTGGCCACAAGGACCTGCGAAGGCCTAGAAGCCAAGCGGGGAGGAGGGAGAAGACGGTCAGACGGCCATCAGGCACTACTGGCCACAAGGACCTGCGAAGGCCTAGAAGCCAAGCGGGGAGGAGGGAGAAGACGGTCGGACGGCCATCAGGCACTACTGGCCACAAGGACCTGCGAAGGCCTAGAAGCCAAGCGGGGAGGAGGGAGAAGACGGTCGGACGGCCACTCACCGTGCCGCGCCGCAGGGCCAGCTGGATGGTCTCCAGGTCCAGCACGGGCACCCAGCACTCGGCGATGAGGCACTTCTGCGTCACGTCCAGGTTGAACAGGTTCAAGGTGTGGTAGATGGCCTTGATCTTGCGCACCTTCACGAACCAGTTCTTGATGTTCTTGGCGGCGGCCACCAGGACGCGACGCCGGTGCTCCTGCGTCTGCTGCAGGACCTGTGACCACGCACACCGCGACCCTCAGCTCTCCGCCCCACGACTATAGCTTATTACAATGTTTCAGTGTCTTTACCAAACTATTCTTGGAAAGTCCAACATAACCTCTACACACTATTCTCAGTAAAGCTTATTTGTGACTCCTTAGTTTGGTTTTATAAACTTCATTTCTCAAGTTTGTTTAGAGTTAATAGTAAGGCTTCTTTGTAAGTTTCTAAATTACATTTTAATACATTGTAATTTAATTAAGTAAATAAAAAAATCTTGACTCCCAGCTACATTGGTGTTTATTTAGGGACTTTTCTTTGACTTTTATGACCAGACCAGTTTATTTACTTTTTGTGACATTTTATGATCTGTAGACACTGTGTCTTCCACTCACAAGTCCAAACATGTGGTTATCGGGATAAAGATATAACACAAATGCATGATTCAAAACAAAGCTCAAAGGTCAAAGTTTGAGTGTGAGTGTGAGTGTGAGTGTGAGTGAGTATGTGAGAGAGAGAGAGAGAGAGAGAAAATGTGTGTGTGTGAAATTTGTAAACAAATATTTACAGCAAGCGTAACTTCACACAAATGTACATTTTTTGAGATCTCTGCAAGTGCCTTGCGACCAGTGGAGGGGGTAGGGTTTGAACGACAAACTGCAGAACGGGTGGCCACACAAATCTGTAATATAATTTCTCTGACAGCTCCCCAAAACTTTTGTGACAAAAACTTCAAATTTCCTTGGCTATGTTTATTTTTTTAATATTACACCTATTTTTATAGTTCTCGAAAAAAAAATTAAGAACATCAAGCCTCCAGTATCTCCATATTTAACCAAGAATAATAAAAAAAAATTGTAGTGTAAGAGAGTGCACTAAAACCCCATTTGAAAAAAAAATGCAGTCACAGTCTGGGTGATGGCAGACTGGAACAAGTCATTTTACCCCCAAATTACTATTTTCCAGCATTTAGAGTAAATTCTGTGACTTTCCAGAATGTGGACCCGTGCCCCAGTATTGTTTGGTGAAGCGAAGTTCCCACATCACTGGCCACAAACATGACATATCGCTACTCATATAAGAGGATATGGACACCGGGTTACCGCATACTAAAGAGTCATTAAAAAAATTATTTTACTTCCAACGAAATTTAAATAATGAGAAAACTTAAAAGGGTGTATCGCTTCAAGGAACATAAAATAATATGTGAATACGATGAAAAGTGATGTCTCATATGATCGGTTGAGAAGACGGCCAGCCGAAGGGAAGCACCGCGCTACTCACGGTGGTGAGGTCCTGGATGCGCGTCATCACGCCCAGCGCCATCTCCTTGCGCTGGCTCGACGTCTCGTGGCACGGGTACAGCGTGGCGCGGAAGCCCTCGCAGATCTTGATGACGCGGGTCTTCAGCTGGTCGCCTTGGAAGAAGATGATGAACACAGACTTGTGCACTTGGTCGCCCTGCGGTGCAAACCAACCGACCACTCACACCGAGCGATCCCGCCTCGTCGTCGTAGAGACAACACAGGGTGGCTAGCAAACCTGTTATCATTTCCCCTACTTTTCCAGGCTGGCAAGAAAATTTTCCCTGATCACTGATAATAGTTAGTCGTCAAACTATCCAAAAATTCAAATTTAAATAGCAACTCATAGACATACCACACTTCACTATAGCAACAGGCAACTATCGATTATTTCATCACACTACAATCGACAGCACTGTAAAAGGAATGGAAGAAAAACTTTTGAAACACTTAGATAAATGTTGGAAATAGGTACGTAAGGATGTGTATGTGGAACCAGCACAGATAAAAATAAGTCTCTGCTATATCTTTAATTTTTAAATAACCTCAGTTATATTACTTTATTTTTTTTATTTCATAAACCATAAGAAAATATTAAAATCTGAAACAAATTTTCATTAAGGAGGAAACCTTAACGAAGAATTGTTTTAGCATAGTTTTTAGGGAAGGATCTCCATTGGCACTCACCGTCGATGGGTCCTCCAAGGGCGTGTCGATCTCAGCCTGCCGGAGGAACACGTTCCCGCGGCAGGCGCGCCACAACATGCGCTCGAACGCCGGGATCCTCTCCCGCAAGATCACGCCCGCTACGAAGCTGAACACACGCACAGCCGCCACTCAGCTCCGGCGTCATGCAGGCACCACGCTACAGTCTACAGTCTACAATCTACTGTCTACAGTGACTACTCTTGTGGCATGACCACTTCAACAAGGCCCACGGCCAGAGCAAAACCTCCACAGACTCCTATGGTAACTGACTTTCTGTATGTCCCTTTAACTAAGCACTCGGCTACTTATTAGTCATACAAGAGAAGAAAGTGTGAATACGTACAGTGACGAGAAATCACAAGATGTACTGCCGCTGGTCCGCAATATTGCAAACAAAATCAAAAAGGCAAAAATTCCAAACCAATTATTACAAATGAAGCATAATTGTATCCAGAAATATATCCAGTCCTTCAGGCTCTTTTTTGAGTTACGTATTAAAACAAAGCCACTTGCTGTGTCGAGACTGCTGCCTGGGTATGACCGAACATGAAAGACTGGACAGTTTAGTATTAGATAAGCCTAGCAAATTATGTATGTGCTCTGAAGCAAGGTAAAATAATATTGCAGCAAAACTGCCAAGTATTAGCGAACAGAAAACAATACTGCAGCTTCAAAGGCTTGCTGGCACTAACCCTGAAGGAAAATGAATACATACTAAAAAAGACAAGACTCCACCAGCCGGTCTTGTTTCAGAGCTCATCGTACAAGCCACGGGCAGGGCTCCGAGGATGACAGCCCTGACTCCGCTACGCACCACACAGCACATCACGACTGGTCCACACACGCACAGCACACTCGCAATCACGTCCCAGCCGTGCACAAAGACAATGTTATAATTTATACGTTTTTTTGTTTAAACATAATATTGAATTATAATTAAAAAAATGTTTTAACTTTCATCTTTATATAAATAATGTAAAGTTTCTTAGGTTATATTTTATATATTTATTTCTCAGTTATTATACAATTACAAATTTTTACAATTGTCAAAATACCGCACGTCATTTGAAGTGACTATATGCACTCACATATAAGCTTGCTTTCGTGAGTGCTAAATTTCCTGGTTAATTAAGTGAATATATTTAACAAAGTGTAAAAAAATGGGAAATAAATTATTATTATATATTATTATTACATTTACACGCAGCAAACTTGGCCAACTTGCAGTTACGACTTTACGTGTACAAAAACACTACATTACTTAGTTACCCAGTTCAAATTAAAAAAGTACCTAGACAGATGCTGAAACACACTTATTTAATATATTATTATTACATCATTATGTGATGTGGGTGCCCGCGCTTCGCTACGCCAGTCCTCAGGCAGAACACACACACACTGCTCGCTATACATGCACTGCCACACCTCAAATAAAATATTTAAAAAATGGGAGCATGTACTTATGTAGGAGAGTTACAGGTTAGACTTACTTGGTGTGAGAAAAAAACTATTATTTCTAAAAGCATATTAATAATAGAATTAAAATAATAAATAAAAGTATTGGAGAGATATTAGAAATACGGTTAGCAAAGTAATTTTTCTACTAAATTAAATTTTTTTAAATAAATATTCAGTATTCAATAATAATATTAACATGTATAAAATTATTTAATTTTGTAAAATAATATAGATAAATTTCAATTAATAATGGAAATCAATACATATGCTAAATGATTATTATAATTTATTAATTTCTATCATTTATTAAATAATAATGTAATAATTTATAATGCAAATAAACTATAACGTCCCTAAAGTACAACCTAACCTCACTTACATAAATACACTCGAAAAAGTTTATAGAACAATTTCTATCACTAACATTCACAGTGAATAAATGTTTTTAATGATATGGACCAGTACTCAATATCAATCACTAATTTATAGTACTTAAATGAACATATGTAATTTTTATTTATATGTAGCCTTTTATCATCTTGTGAAAATTTCATTACATGATACGTGCACATCATAAAAATTCACTCGCATTATTTTTTCATATAACGTGCCTAAAGAAGTATAACTTCTAAAACTACATCTAATTTTGAAAATCAAGTTATAAAAAAGTTATTATAAGATAACCAGAAGAAAAAAATACAAAAACCCCCATCCTTGATTCAACAGTTTTTAAGGCTGTATATATATGTTTTTAAAGGTGTGTATGAAGAAAGCATCTACAATGTAATAGTCATTGCCAGGAGATTATCAGGGAAATGTGATCAAAAAATAAAAAAATAAATTTTGTAATAAAACAATCAATTTTGGAAAGAAAAAAAATGCTTTTAGGTGCAAACTGACCCTTTATTCCTGGACAATTTACAAACCTATTTTCATGGCTCTAAGCCTTACTATCTCCGCGGTACCCAACTACAGACAGACAAACCCTCTTTTATTAACGTAAATGGTATCTGCATTGCTTTTTAAGTGACCTGTATTTGGTTATAACTGCTTAAAGAGACTCAATTTTCTTTACACAGCATAAATATCAATTACAGAAGGACCCGTACAGATACATCAGAACAACTTTTCACAGACAAAAGTTGTCTCATTTTAAAAAATAATTATTGTTTTTAGTGTGATGCTGATGGCATTTGGGATGGTGGATAAGCATTTTGCTAAGTGCGAGAGTGTATGTTCTTGACGGGATTACGCTACAAACGTGGCGTGATGGAATGGAATGGCTGTTGGCCAGTTCCACATCCAGCATTTTGTTGTTGTCAGCACTATACTAAAATACACAAGACATGCGTCACTAGTAGGCCAACCAACACGTTCACACCACACACTCCTGTGCTAACTTTCGCACTTACAAACAGCATAATTAACACAAACCTGATCATTCTTAGAACACACTCCTTCACAGAGCAACCAGAACATCCAAACGACTTCAGCAGAAAAAAAATGCACTCAAAAGTAATTAACAGAATACTGCATCTGACAATAAGCACTTTTACATTCCTCGAACAATTCTTGCAATGGGGACAATCACAATTTCTTGGACATAACGTCAGTTAAAAGCAATTTTATCATTGAGAACAAAATTATACTGTATCCAAATATTCCAACAATGACTTTTAAGTCGCAGGACAAAAATTCACTTTGAATGCTTTCAGATACACAGTATCTTTGAATGTCATCTGAAAGTTATTTAATTTTCAACATAATCAGAAATAGATTAAACTTGACACTAATTTATTCTACAAATGCTGTTTTTTTTATTCTTAAGTCCTTTATTCAAGAGTTAAAAATCATTTGGTTAAGGCTCAGAGAGCTCACCGCAGGATACGCGACAAGAGCCAGAAATACGAAATGGGCTTAACATAAGATACAAGGGTGGTTTGCTATGAAATACAACGCAGTGTTACATGTTACAACATCACAGAGTCGCCAGGGTTACGGGAGAAGCGTCTCGAACGGGCATGCCCGTGATCTTGACGCGTCGCTCTTGATGAGGCAACGGGATTGCTGCCGCCTTCGACCGGGTGGGAACACCAACACACATCACACTGTGGCGCTACTTAGAATTACCAAAAAAACATTGCCTTCTTCATTTCCGTCAGCCAATATGCGTTGATCTAGCCTTAAATCAACCGACAGTAACCACATGCTGCACGCTACGTCCACGCTACGTCCACGCTACTCCTCGGGAAAGGAAGGTTAGTGGCAAGCAGACCAGCACGGTCCCAGCAGCATGCACGCCAGCTCCACTTGCAACCAGACACACGAAGCCAGGCGGTTCGTGCACACCCAAATACAGGTTAGTGGAGTGTTACATCAAAGACCCTAGCTTCCCGTTAGTCCTCTCCCCAAGCGCATTTCACAGGAATGAAAAGAAAGAAAAACAAATTGTATTTACACACAAAGAAAGTAAATATGAAGTGCTGGCAAAAAAGAAATCCTAACATCTATATTCAATGATTTATTGATGAAATTAATTAAGAGAGTATATAAACAATGCTCAATGTTGCCAATGAGTAATAAATACAGACATAATGATTGTCACTCTCAATCATTCTTGGTTATCATTTGAACTGTCCTCGCAAATGTTTACATCATGGGCAGTTTCAAATAATGATCACTGCCTAAAATCACTACCTCAGTAAGCAAACAATAGCTTCACCAATACGTGTGGTGCTAATATCACAAGAGAGCAAACAAGGTATTTTGCTATTTTTGTATTGTCCTTATGGACCAGGCACGGCTCATAGCTTCAGCCGAAGAACGGTAACGTTGGTCGTGAGATATCAAATGTACACCAGTACAATGAAGTGGCACTCCCCGGGCAAGAGCCCGCCTGCGACATCGCGACGAACATTGTCGGATCACGCTGGGTGTCACCTCTCTAGCTCGCACTACTACAGGCCAGCGTGCTCACTCACACCTACCAGCAAACAACAGATTGTCTACAAAATTCATTCCTGCACAGCAACAAAAAAAAAACAATACTAGTTATAAGTGTGAACTACTATACATGCAGTCATGTGCAAGTGAGCAAGAGAATAAATTTTCAACCAAATGCTAACTACTACAACAACTTTGATCTTTCCACAAATCAAACATATATCACAAGAATTTTTTTTTAAATCATGGATTTGCTTTGGTAACTAACATAGTAACAGTTATATCAATTAAATTTCATAGAAATTAACCAAAATTTCACAATTTAACTGAATTCTAGATTTTCTAGAGAGGAAATCAGTAACCTATCCACTGCGACAAGGGGAGTGCTAGAGAGAGAGAGAAAGAGAGAATAGCTGGCAGAAGGGTTAGAGGCTAGAGGTTAGAGGTTAGAGGTTAGTGGCAAGAGGCTAGAGGTGCACAGAGGTAGCTATTAGCGGGCTATACATACCCAAGTTGCACAGGGGCTGAGGGAGGCTGGCGTGCGATAGAGTCATCACTAATAAGAGCCCGCGTCATTGACTCGGTGGGGTTCACGCCCCCCTCGTGCTACACAGGACAGACAAACGGTCACGCGACAGAAGAGATCATCACATCACAATCAGCAAGTACATCTCATTTTAGTAAATCTGAGACTATCATGCCGGCAGCCCTGAACACGTTGAGGCCAAGCATTAGTTGCGGAGTGCCAATGGAGAGCCCGGTTGCCGGTCGACGGCTGGCAGCATCAACTTCACATTTCCAGCGGTGGGCCTTCGTTTACCAGACAATGTGCCACGCACACAGGCCAACAGATGTTTTCTCTTAAACCACAACATATTCATTAAATCTTAGAAAAGACCTAATTAAAAAAAAAATTCTTTTGCAAGCTTTAGTGGTAGTGACACATGTGCATTGTAAGATATTATTGCCACCAAGCACCAAAATCACGAATCTCATTCTCTTGCTTGTCAGAAAGCCTACTTTGCAACATGCACCACCCGGTCAGGTTACGACTTCAGCCTGCCAGACAGAAACTCAAGGCAGACGTATTGGCACTCCCATTAACAACATTCTCCGGAGGCAAGCTGAAAAGGACAGACAGTACCAAGACTCTCGGTCAGCAAAAGCCCTTAAAAGTAATGCTCTAAGCAACAACCATACTCATTTCGTACGAGGCTGAAAAAATTGCAATTAAGTTTAACATCCAGTTTGAAAAGTTGCACAAAACACAGTGGCTGGAACCATAAACCAAGAGATTCCTAAAAAAAAAATTTACAAATTCTTAAAAATATAATTTATGTTTCAAAAAACTGAAAATGTCTTCCAGTACAAGAAAGACTCTCAAACTGCCGATCCTTAGGCTTCTTAATGATAGTTTTTGCCCGTCCAGCATCGGACGGGCGAAATCAGACGTACAGTAATACATCGCAATGCACGCACCTCGGACACCATGGAACCCGGACTAGCCTAGACTGTCAGGTCGCCGGACAGGGGCGAGATGGCAGTCAGTGGTGCAAACACACGCCGGATGTGACTCGTACAGTGTTTGTAACGATTTGTGCATGATTAATGCAACATGAGTAATTTTGAAGTCAATGTGGATTTCGCTGATTTCGCTAGTTGAAGCTCGACCCGTATTGTGGGAAAAAACCCTCGACATTATTACTGATATGATATATGTTATGATATTATCAAGACACAAACTGAACATAAGTGTAAGAGAAGTGATTGAAGAGCTGAAAGAGGACTGTGTTAATTAAGTGAATTTTGACAAGAACGAAGTATAATATTTATGCTTCATTTCATATATCAGTACTTGAAAATGACTTCAGTAGAATCAATAATATTGTGTTTTGGCCAAGTGGCTGTTTAATTAGCCCGTTTTACGGTAAACTACATCCCGATCAAGTCTACACTAATGCTACCAATCAAGACAATACAGCAGTGACCATCATGCCTCCTAATCCAATGGCGTCAACTTCCACATCTAATTTGATGCTGGAGGAGCATCCTACTTCCCACAGTGAAGCAGTTCCTTAGAAATTATGATATTGCATATCAAAACGTGAGAGGATTAAGAACTAAGTCTAATGAATTTCTGGAAAACCTTTTAAACTCTCATTACGACATTATTTGTTTAACAAAAACCTGGCTCAACGATAACAACATAAATTCTCACTATTTCACAGACCAGTATATAGTTTTTAGAAATGATAGAAATCCTCAACTTACACTGAAAAATAGAGGGGGTGGTGTACTTTCAGCCTTTAACAAAACCAAATTTTTATCAGTGCTACCTGTTTACATGTACGACTTTCCCGGTATTGAAGCTATCTGGATCAAGGTAAAAACGTCTCATGCAACAACTTTTATCATCGGAACTATCTACCTAGCCCCGGACATCTCGCCGAACAAATATCTCGAGTACCTTGAACACTTGGAAGAAAAACTATCTACCACTCAAGAAGATATTTTAATTCTTGGTGATTTTAATGTTCCAGGTATTGATTGGCTCACTCGGCACTCTTCAAACATTACTCATTCACATGTCAAATCCAAAGCCAATTACCTTCTCAATTTTGTGTCTACATTGGGTCTGACCCAATATAATCACACCCAACCTTGCAAAAATCTTCTCGATTTATGCTTAACAAATCTACCTCAGTGTACAGTAACGCAAGCCTCTGAAATACTTACCAAAGAAGATCTGTATCATCCAGCTCTAAACATTAACATTGAAATTTATTCTAGCTCAAGAAGTGTTTATCCTCCCTACAGAAATTACAAGGATGGTAATTTTTTAGGTCTTTATAACTCCATAAAAAATTACGACTGGTCTCATTTCTATGAATCAACCAATGTTAATCATCAGGTGGATGTTTTAACAAATTGTATAACTGACAATATGAACATATTTATACCACTAATTTCTAAAAAATTACCCAAATATCCATTATGGTTTTCTAATGACTTAATTCAAGCATTAAAATCAAAAAAACATTTTCACAAACTTAACGATCCAACAATCCTTATTATTATTTACAGTTTTCACATTTTCGCAAAATGGCAAAATCTTATATAAAACGTGATAAAATTAATTGGATCCGCTCTACTAATAACAACATCAAGAAAAATCCAAAGAAATTCTGGAAGTATGTTAAATTAATGAAAGATGGTTACTATGAACAATATTCTTTAAAAATCAATGATGATATTTGTGATGATCCAAATGTTTTATCTAATGTTTTTGCACAATATTTTTCCAGTGTCTACAAGACTTCAACCAATAATGTGACGTCTTCAAACATGTCCTCGGATTCTATTCCTATGTGCTACATTTCCGAATCCCTTATTCTATGGGGCATCAAGGCTCTCAAGTCATCCAAATCCACCGGCCCAGATGGCATCCCTAATTTTATCTTAAAAAGGTGTTCATACTTATTAGTTCCTCTTCTTTATCATATCTTTAACACCAGTTTGCATTCTCAAGTTTTCCCTGACAAATGGAAAATAGCAAAGGTCATTCCGATACACAAACATGGCTCTAAATTGATTGTGTCAAACTACAGACCAATATCTTTACTTAATGGCTTCGCAAAAATATTTGAAAAAATTATACACAAAGTTTTAAATTTTCAACTTCAAAATAAATTATCAGCCACTCAGCACGGCTACTAACCTAATTACTTTTCTTAACCCAATCCATAATGTAGTTACTAACAGAGGTCAGGCAGATGCCTGTTATTTTGATCTAGCCAAAGCATTCGATACAGTAAACCATTCGCTACTTTTAAAAATACTATCAGACTTTGGTTTTTGTACTAACTACTTGAACTGGTTTTCTAGCTATCTCAATAATAGATATTTCTTTGTATCTGTCAATAACCATAATTCCTCTTTACACCATGCTAGTTCTGGAGTACCACAAGGTGCCACTCTCTCACCTCTCCTCTTCAATATATTTATAAATGACATTACCATGGTCCTTAATTACTCAACTGGTGTACTCTTTGCTGACGATCTGAAAATCTCTAAAATAATATCGACAGTCAATGATTGCGCTCTTCTACAAAGGGACATTAATGAAATCAATAATTGGTGTCTTCTAAACTTGGTCAATCTTAACGATAGTAAAACTAAGGTAATATCCTTTACTAGGAAATATAACCCTATAGTTTATAATTACATTCTGAATAGTAACCCAATCTCAAAAACTTTCATTATAAAAGACCTTGGTGTCTTTCTAGATTCAAAATTATTTTTTCATAAACAAATCGACTACTTAAACTCCATTTCAAAAAGAACATTTGCTATTATAAAATATATCACTCATTATGCTACCAATTCTGATTCAATTATTTCTCTTTACTTGGCATTAATTCGATCTAAATTAGAATACTGTTCAACTATCTGGAATGACATTGGGTCGACTGATATTGAGAAACTAGAAAATTTACAAAACAAATTGTCTCAACTAATAATTCATAGAGGTTTTCCGCATCCCAAACTTATTCCTCTAGCAGACCGTAGAGCCCATTTGGACTATCTTTTTGTACATAACATTTATAACTATAAAATTAAATGTAGCTATATTCTTGAGAACACCGGATTGAGAATCCCCCAATTCAATTCTCGCCTCTTTTCTAGTTTATTTACTATTTATAACAAGAATGATCTTATTTATAGACTCGTTAAAAACTATAATAGACACAACACCAAGTCAAATTAATTGTGTACAGAGCTATGTTAAAGTATTTAATGTAATTTATATCCTCATACTAATTATAGTCAGTATTTTTTCTCTTTCACGTTTACATTATTGTACTCTATTAAATTTTATGTCTTGCTGCTTACTATCTTACCACTTTGTACTAATTATTATTTTAAGTATTATATTTGTATTTGTCCTTGTGTTGTCTGTGTGTATGGATGTCTTGTCCTTTGTTTCTTGTTTCTTTATGTATTTGTGTATATTTTGTATACGTCGTGCCCACCACTGAAGTCCCTGGACTGTTGGTGCGCATGTAACAAAAAATTTAAATAAAATTTAAATAAATAAATAACTTTGGTAAATAAGTACATTTATTACACGTCGTTTTAAAAGATTGGTTTTCTCTACCTGCTTGGAAAGTTGTAACAGTTTTTTTTTTTTTTTTTTTAATTTTTAGTAAATATAATAGAAAAAATTATTAAAATTCTCTGAAATTTAAGTGCTACCCTTTCACAACTTTGTGAAATGCATGATAATTTCTCAGTTAATACGGATTAATTAAGGCAAACAAACAAACTTTAAAACTAACAAACTCGCACAACTGGATAATGTTCGCCCGTCCGGTTACAATTGGAGTGCAACCGGAGTAACAAACTGTATTGTCGATTTCACCTGTTCGACCGGACGGATGAAAACTGGAGCGTGTGTAAGAGGTCTTTCCCTTCTTGCGAGCAACAGTAGCATGGGACTACCATTCTGCTCATGGCTGTTTGTAGCAACAAAGGCCCGTTGCTTGCTACAAGCTCATGTACGTACGTAGGTTTCAATGACTGGGAACTAGACACAACTTGTTTCTTAAAATAACATCCTAAATTTGTGAACAAGTAAACCACAAGTGATTTCTAAACATTTTTTATATCTAAATTGCTTTATATTGCAGGCTGTACTGCACAGTTCAAGAGGTTAGGGAATAAGTAATTTTTGCAGTGTACCAGCAAACAACTTATAGGAAATTATTACACATTTTTATCATCTGTTAATATTAAAAACACATTTTACTTTAAATAATGCAAGTTATAAGTGAATATTTAATTGATTCCCCCAAAATATCTGTTCCTCAAATGGCATTATACTAATTCTGCAGAAGGAAATTATCATTTCAATTTAACAGCGGGGAAAAAAATGCAATCAAAGTTCCAATGATAGTACTCAATGATGGAGCATAATTAAGTAAACTGAGCTAAATTTCGTAAGCCATGCATATTTATTTTTATTGCAATATTATCCCATACACATCTTGTTAGGCTGTAACTAAACCTTAAAAACTTGAAAATAAAAATTTTAAAAATGGGTGCGTGTATGCACGTTAGAAGTATGTACTTGCTTGGCATGATAAAAAAAACTTGAATTTTGCATTCAAATAATATAAATAAAATAATAAAAGGACAGGAGTGATATTATAAAAATGGTTGGTATAAAGTATAAATTCAAACCAATTAGAAAATTTAAATGATTACTCACGTGTTCATTATTAATGTAATCATGTGAATAAAATTAATTCTATAATTTAGTAAAATAATCGAGATGAATTTTAATTAGTAATGAAAATCAATAAATATACTAATAGTTTATTCTATTTACTAATTTTAATTGTTCTTTGAATAAGAAATTAATTTATAATGAAAATAAATTATACATATGGGAACATAACTACATTTATATAAATACAATTAAAAAATTAACTTTAAAAAGTTATTAACACAATTTTCATTACTAATTTCACAATAAATAAATATATTTTTAATATGGACCAGTATTCAATATCAATCACTAAAGAATATGATTGAAAAGCACATCATTTTTATTGATATGTAGCTTTTTTTTTCATCCTGTGAAAATTTTGGTGTTCATTTTTTCATAACGTGCCTAAAGAAGTATATATAACTTCAAAATAATTTAAGAGTTAGTTCACAGCTGACAGGTTAACCCCACACATAAATGCTAACAAAAAAATCCACACCACCTGTTTGCATTTGGATACTTTTTTATCCTTAAAATAACAATTTTAAAGAATTATTCTATTAAAGCCTCGTACAAAAGACAAAAACTTATTTCTTATCAGTGCAGCATAAAGCATCATGCATTGATATCTTTCAAGTTCCCCACACATAGAAAACGTAACTCCAAGTCACTGTGCACTTAACATCTGCGGATCTCTGGCCAAAGGTCGAAACACATCATTCAAGCACAAAGTTTTCCAAATCATGGAGCAGCCAACAGATCCAAGTTTTGTTTAAGTGTTCTAGGAATATAAATTGCACTTTTACCAAAGATGTACTTCATTATTTTGGCCAAGTCTCGCCATGACAACATTGCAGGCGCAAGATTTACTGTATCTTGCATTAATTTTTTTGGCATGGAGCAAAGCACCTTGCTCAGTGATGTGCCATTGACAGGAAACAATTTTCCTTCATAGCAAAATAAAAATACATCCGTTATTTCTAGCATAAGTTGGTATTTATGGAATACATACTGCAATTTTCACCTGAGTGATTTGCACTACAATCACAATATCTTTGCAACTCACCAATATTATCATCATCATCAAATAAGTGTGATGACATGCAGTTTAACTTTATTTTTTATCACTCCAACTTAATTAAAAATTTTAATTTTACCAAAGTTTGTCTCCCCATTTTAATCGGGACTGTGATACTGTATCCTAAAGCCGACACAAAAAAAAAAAATTGTCAGATAGCTAAAAACGTCACGAGTAGAGACATGCAAAATTCGCGGATTCATTTCGCGATAGGCTAGCATCAAAACAACTATACCTTCGTACCGCTTCTGTGATTGGCCCACATTTTATCAGAGGAACTGTGAGCCAATGGGAAACACTAAACCAAGAAAGTGCCGAATTACGGACAGCCTAGTTGAGACGTCTTGCGCGTCAGAAGCCAATGAACAGGTGTCATTTCTGCGAGTGTTTAAAGGACTGTGGAGTCTATCCTAGAGGTCAATGAATCCGCGAATTTTGCAGGTCTCTAGTCATGAGTCAAGTCCGGAGACAGACAACTATGGTTCCAGCCGGCCTGCCTGCAGTCTGGCCAACACCTGCACTGGGTCTGCCTCCCGCACCACCTACCGAGGCCTGGATCTGCCTCGGCCAGCGCGCGTCTAGAGTCGACGCGGGGGAGTCCGCTACGACGTTAATTGCTGCCAGGGCTGGCCAATCCCCAACAGAACACACCATGCACGTACCCCATCCCTGGCTAGACTGGGCACATCCCGGGTCCGTGCAAAAACCCAGAAGCCCCCCCCCCCCCCCCCCACCCCCGCATGTGCACACAGTCACAAGCTCACGTCTCGGAGCCTTCGTGATTGCTCACCGGGGCAGATGACCCACATACCGCCACACACGCCACTGCTCACCACAGTGGCTGGCCGGTGGCGCAACCACAGCGCTGCTCCAAAATACTAATTATGAAATACACTGCACACATTTTTTTCAATCTAATTCTTTAACAAATCAATTATATACTTAATCTATTGAATTAAAATATAAACATCAGAAAACAAAACTATGTCATGACCAGGTCTTGTTTATAAGCACAGAACTGTATTTACTTGGGAGCATCTAATAATTCACGTCTCCACTAGGTTTGGCATTTGTGAAATAATAACAGTCACTATACAGTGACACAATATGTATCACACAACACATGTTTTAAGAATTGGTACACAGAAGAGTTAAAAAATCAATTAAAATACAGAAAACGTTTTATTGATGAAACCTGGCTCTTGACCGAGTTCACTGCACATCCATGAACCACTTGATGTGATAGTGAATTGATTATTTCAAAAGACTCACCTTGGGAGGATTACTTTAAACAATATGAGCATTACTCTTCCCCATGAACATTTCTTCGTCAATTTAAACACCCATTAATGAATTATCAGCATGATAGAGAAAAGTCCACGTTTAGTAACTTAGCTGTAGAGTAAGGTAATTAGGCTCCACTTTTATTTTCCATATACCTCTGCAATTTGGTATGTACAATTTTTTTTAAATACATTTTTAAAAAATGCTGTTTAAATTATTTTTTTAAGTGAATGGTAGCATTTTCAATAAGTAAACCAAGCCAAAGTACTAAGAAATTTGAGAGCTCACCTGATCCACTCGAAACACGAGAGAAAGCCGGACTGTTTGTATGTTTATCGAGCCTGTTTACATTTTGTGAGCACACAGGAAACGCTCTGCACCAACAAAAAGAGAAGAGAGCAAGCGTGCAGTAGACACCTGTAGAGCGGTGAGCAGGTTAGTACTGTGGTTACCGTGGGAACTAGCTGCACAGGGCAGACTGGTGAAGGTTGCTCAGCCACCAATGAGAAGCAGTGTTCCACATTCCATGCACATTAGTGAAGGGACGTACAGAAAGACAGCTACATCTGTCACTGACTCGCTAACTGTATTAGTCACATCAGCTATTCTCACAACTAAAATGGTTAATTGTTACACAACAAAGACATATTTCTGATGCCACGCCATCAAGGACACAACCACCAAATTAAAATATCAAGTAAGTAACACACACTTCATATTAATTTATGGCATCCAATCTTTCATAAAACTGTGAAACTTTTTTTGAATTAAAGGCACCAGAAATATGTAACAACATAAAATAGTTCAACATTAAAACAAAATATGCTATATGCTAGTAAAGTAACATTGAAACAAATTGTAAATGCACACATTAAATTTAATACAAATGAAAATAAATAATTCAACTTGAACATTGCCATTTAAACTTTATAACTTTGAGAAAATCATTTCATTCAGAGTTAAAAACACAAATTAAAAAATACAAACTAAAACACAACCCCACTGGCCTAGGATACAGAGGGAAAAGCTGCCTATGTGTCATGAATACTGAGCGGGTTATGCTAATAAATTATCAGCTTGTAACATGATCTAAAGACGGCAGATGAAAATTGAACAACTATGGCAGATGGTGTGTGTAACTTCTGCTAAAAATCTTTCACCGAAGTAAAACATACAATGAACTAAAACTATGCTTCGAATGCACTTTGCTTTGGAGTAGGAGCGGTGCCAGAGTCGAACGGTAAACTGAGGTGTTCGACCTGCGTTGCAGCCCTTCAAGCGAGCTCAAAGTCGGTCGAAGTGCAGGTCTACGTGCGACCGACTGCTCTGACGAACCCAAACCACTGCAAAGTGTGCAAAATGACAACTGTCCAGGCGTGGTTGTGAATGTGAGAGAGGAGAGGCCGAGGAGAGACGGAGGAGAAAGTAGAGCAGTTTTCGCACAATGCAAGGATAATACCACACAAAAAGCCAAAATTGTGAAATGTGTAATTTCTAGGAAGAGTACATGAAAGGCATGACCCCTTTAAGAGATCGAGAGGGAGAATCCGTGGCATATGGGGGCAGATACAGCTTCAAGTAGGAACGTAGTGGCAACCTTGCACCGTGCGAACACTGGACGGGGCGAGGACAGAAAGTGGATTCATTACCCCAGCTTGAGAGCCTGTCCGCCAGCACGCATGCCTTCCTCCCCCAGTAGCGTGACTTGCTCCTCTTCTCGGTTCATGTCCGTCATCTGCGAAGTGTAGCCTTGGTCAGCCTGGCAACACAACCCCCTCATGGCTGCGGGGCCCCCCCCGCCCCCCGCCCCTGCCCCCGGGACCTCAACAGGGCCTGGCCATGCGGGAACACGCAACACGACACACCGCATGCAAGCCTCTCCAACACAACACGGCACCGCACTGCACTGCAAGCACGTTAGTCTCCGGACGTCACCTCACGCCACACTTCTTTGATCTCAAAAAGTATTTGTGCTTACGAACGTAACTCCTCGAGTGGGTACTCATGCAGTTGGTAATTCTTGTTTGTGTGTGCTGTGTTGAATCCTGCACTGCACTGTTAGTCAAAGGTTTATTGAAAGAACACTTCTAAAGCAAGCCCTTGAATCTGAACACTCATCCAAAAACAACTCATGCCTCGAATGGCTTCTACGCTTACTTAACACCTCCAGTCCTGCATTATGCAAACAAAACAAGTAGGTATATGTTCCAATTTGACTTTCCCCTTAAACTATTTAGAGATTTTTTTTTATTTACTGATCTAATATTGGGGTAAGCTGCACAAATAATTCATGCAGAACACAAGTCATGCAAAAGCCACAAACATGCAGTGTTGACAACACAACAGCAGCATCAATAAGCATTTGCTGTGATGAGATGCATCTAAAAGCTGCTGAAAGCAATGAGCTAATTCTCAAATTCTCTAATGAAACATTTGTTTCAGTGTTACATTATGTATACACAAAAGGAGAGCCATATTTAGTAGTTTCAGCACAGCATGTTCATTTATGCTACAATTTTTCAAGATTTTTATTTAATTAAATACTTATAAAAACTTAATAAGCACAATAGATTTCCACAGATGCTATAATAAATTCAATAATTTTATTTTAAAACTTAGGTAACTTTGAATTTTTTTTTTTCATATCAGAACTTTTAGCATACCAGTTGCCTTGTCTTTAATGAAAAGCAAAGACGAACTGTTTCAAGTCCTCTAAAACACAACAGTGCTTGTCCATCTTCAATGCCACCGAGTGCAATGTCTAGTTTCACCTAGGATCTGTCCACAACACAACAGCTATCCAGTCCCCACCAGCACATGCAAGCGTTAACTTGTCGCTGCTGGAACAGTGAAATCATGCCCCTACATAAATGACAAATTGAGATAGTACAAACACAACATAAGGCTTTAAATGCTGTGACCATGCCCAATATCGGAAATATGTACGTACATTTACAAATTAGTATATTTCACTAAACTTGCATCATTTCATCAAATGAGTTACACTTGCTCAATAGCACATAGTGTTCCAGTTAAGTATCAAGGGGACACAAAGTACTTCCAGAGAACCCCAAAACAAAAAAAAAACACTTGACATCACCACACATGATCAGCCGAATGTGGCAGGATAAAGTTAAGCATAAAGTGAGTTGTCATGCCTAGTGGCTTCAGGCGACAAGGCTTCAAGATGACAGTAGAGCCGCACAGACCGGGGGCTCGTCAAAGAGTCATGCTCCTTCGTGCTTCTCGGCACGACATCGCGCAGGATCTGACCAACACGCTGCTCCACGGCGGCAACTTGTGCATGCGCAGTTCCGCCCCGGGGAAAACACTCCCTGTCTCAAGGGGGAGCAGACGTGAGTGTGCTTCAAGGCCATGCATGTGAGTCGGGAGCTTCTACAGTGCCCTCACGGGTACCAGAGGTGACAGTGCCCCTCAAACAACTACAATAATGTCACTTCATATTAAATCAAGACCCACAGAGCATTCTGCACGTACAACGCAAACCTGACTGCAGAGGCACGGCAGTCCACGACCAAAGGTGAAAGCTACCCGGGGATAAATACTTTCTTAGTAACAATGCACATTAATGCGTTTTTCCTTCGTTCACGAGCCACCGATACTTTGGCGAGAGGAGTTCAAGCTGGGGCAGTTCTCGGGCCACTGCGACCTCGCCTAGTCTCATCCCCCGAGACTTGCCTCTCGACGGACAAGCACTGTTGCGACTGCTCACCTTCCGTCTGTCTCTCGACCAAGCAACTAACCGGAGTGCACGTCTCGTTGCCCGCGCGAAGGGATTACCACCGAGTTCGCACAAGCCAGCCACAGTTACGCATACTTTGTGTTGGAGAGGTTATCTGCTTACGGTACCTCGGCTTCACGCCGAACACACATGCGTTCCACCACCCACAGCCATCAAGCGTCAAAAGATAAGAAGCAAAGCACAGAGCCAAACAGCTTGACTATCACATGCCTAAATGAGCAAGCAGAAAAAGAAAATTAAATTTACCTTATGTGCGGAATAAAAGCCTACCTACGGTAAAACAAATTGTTTACATTAATTTGAAATAATATTGCAAAAAATATTAGTTACAATAATATTTTCCATTGTAAAATAGGTGTGACATGCACTCTAAAACCACATGCACTTCTCTCTACACATTTCCTTCTAGATGTGTGTTCACAAAATTGTAGCAGTTTTCCACAAACATCTCAACCTTAGTGATATTTCATCAAGGACACTTAAATACTTTGAAACGTGATTGTTGATTATCTGGGTAATGGCTGGTAGGCAGTTAAAACTGTAGAACATCCAATACTGATTGTATGCATACAACGATAACCTGGCAGATACGTTAACAACCAAACTCTACAATGAAACGTAACAGATTCTGCAACTTTCATGTACAAGTGCAGATGCCACATCAGGCACAGTCCAAAAGTAAATCCAAACACGCAACTTTGGCCAATTGTTATGATAAATGACTTTTATGTTATACCTATACCATTTACAACAGAATAATTTATTCGCCTTCACAAGTAAGCTATATCATTCCTCTACTTCACAAACATATTTCTAATTTTCTGCAATTCTTGTATTCACATAAAAACTTAACACACAATTTATGACTAATGTTGTAACTTTAGCTAAGCCAGGACAAGTGGAAAGAGACATTACAAGAGCCAGGGCAATTATCACAATGATCTTACAGCTTCATTACCACGCAGTATGACTTGCAAATTACCTAACCGCAGTTTACGTATGCATCAGAGCAGGATTTGGTTCTGAACAGACCGAGAAGAAGAAGTCACAAACCTCGAAGGATCATGATTCGGTTCTAGTGCTACAGCACTGCAACGTGCCGACCCTATAATTCTCAAAGGACACTCGGCTCCACGGGACCATCAGACCAGACTGCAGGCGACATTCACCGAGAAGCCCTGGTCGCTTCACAGAGCTTCTTGCAACTGCCGGACCCCACTTCCGAACTGCTCTGCTCCAATGATGCAACGCAACAAGTAATTTTTGTTCGGAAGTGCCCCGACACAAATGTGCAACAATCTCCAAGCATTAATTACAGCTGTGCAAGAGTTCCTTTTCATCCACGCATGAATATTCACCCTTTAACAAATAAACTTTATTCATTTGTGACTGAAAATGTTTTTTTGAATGGTTCTTCGAATGGGAAGATTGATTTAAGTTATTGTTTTGGACTTACACCATTGCTGACTGCACTGTTTGTCATAAGAAAATTCAACAGAAAAAAAAAAGATTAATGCGCAAACACACAGAAAATATGTCTAAATCAGGCAATATCAAAATATTTTCAACATCGCCAGCACAGAAAATTCAGTGGCATGTGTCCAAAGCAACAAATTAAATGGATTGTGACTTAATGCTACGTAGAGGGGCAACCAGCCGCAGATGTGCAGGGTAATAGATTTTTCGTTTTTCAACGAGCCGAGGAAACAAAACGTGCAATCTAACCCTGAGAGAACAGAGTTGTGCTCTGTCACCTTAAAGAGATGGAGCAGAATGGAAATGTCCAACATCCGAACCATGTGGGAAAATGAACCAGTTCTTTCCAACCCTCCCAGCACAGCAATGCAACAGAAGTAGGACACTCCCTAGAACGCCAAAGAGAAGTTTTAATGGCGCTGTTGGGAACATTGACGTTGCCCACACGCGCTGGGGCTTATCCACGCTGTGTCGAGAGGGGAGTCAGGCCTGGCGATACAAGCTGATAAGAGCTGTCAACGGTGATAGTGTGCCCACTATCTGTGCACCCAGCACACGCATGAATATTAATTGATAGGGACAAGATTATACAGCGATTGCAATAAAACCGCACAGCACGTCACTACAACATTTAGCACCGAAATTTAACTAAAAACGTGAAATCTCACTCAGCCTTTTGACAAAATGTAATGTTTTATGATGGTAAAATCATTGAATGTAATTTATTTAGCATGAATTCTGGTACTGAAATGTATGACCTAATGAAGTGGGAAATTTTTTTTATTATATTGTTTGATCTCACATGTCTTACAGTAGTAACACGTTCTTACGTTAATGATGGAACATGTTTCAAACACACAATTCCAGATTAATTGTTATTTTTTTGAGTAGTTCTGTTCTATACATGCTTTTTACTAATGATTTTACAGCATAAGTGCATCAGGTGTCAATTAAAATGAGACTATTTTGGTAAAATACATATTAAGAAATATTTTATTTTAAAATTTGTTTAACTTTTTTTTTAAATGAATAATGACAATACATAAAAATAAAGACAATAACACCGAAATCTTCTGTTTTAAAAATGAAACTTTCATAGAAATAAAATGATATTATCTTGTCCTTATTAATTGATTTCATGTTGATAAGAATGGAAAGATTAAAATCTCTACAGTGAAACCTCATTAATAAAAACCCTGTTAATACAAAACTCTCATTAATACTAAGTGTTTTCACAGAATCTAGAAATTACATAGGAGTTATTTATAGAGCTACATAATTACTTTAATATAAAAGTATGGTTATTAAGTAGTTGTTTTTGTTCCAAAGGTAAACTGCATGAAGTAAAAGATGGTTATTACAAATATACCAGAATAATGTGAATGTGAATTTCAACTATATTAATACTGATGCTCTTTGCTTTGGTTCATTATAGGTTGGAATAAAAAAAAATAATTAGAAATTTTATTCTTCATACATATTGTGTGCATAAAATTGCGTGCAAATTTTCTTTGAGCTTTTTATTTTTTTTATTAGGTGTTATGCATCTTCTAAACAAGAACGGTATTTTTAATTTTATTTGAACTTTATTCAAAAATTACATAAAAAATTGTAATTAAATTTTGTAATAGTATGGTTAATACAAACCTCGTTATTGCAAAGTGTCAAAATTATGGTCCCTTCAGGTTTTTATTATTGAGGTTTGACCAACTCATTTCTTTAATTACGATCATGAAAAGAGTCGGGAGAAGCACGACAACCCCAACAACACCGACTTGAATGTGGTTCCACTCTTTCCTAATAATCTTGATGGAGGGACGGATCGATGGCACAGAGATAACAACGCCCACAAGCCAACCTGCACAATTATGTACTTGCGAATGAACAACAGTCAACTACTAATCCTGAACCCAGCGAGCAGACACCACTATTTGTGCCTTAATCAGACCTCAGTGCTCAAAGAGGAGAAAGACCTACCAAACGAAAAACGAACTGATTAATCCCTGAACATTTTTTCAGATCATTGTCCCTATTGTCACAAAATATACCGTATACTGATCCAAACTAATTCTAACAAAATTTAGAAAGTAGCAAAAATATTCCATGTTTATGAATTTTTCCTAAAGCAAAAACTACTTCCCACAGCTAAAAAAAAAATAATTTTAACACGCTATAATAGTCAGTAGAGTGTCATTCCAACTATACTGTGAGAAGCGAGGTGCAGGCTGGTCCAGCCACTGTGTGGATGCAGAGGCGCTTGTGGCAGTGACATCACCGCAGACAACCGCAGTTTCTCCCGACAGTTAACCTCGGCTACCACAGGCTTGTCCCAGACTCAGAGCAACATGCTTGTAACATACTATTTACGCACCTATCTGAGCAGAAAATCACACTAATAAAGAAGGTTATTTATGTTATCTTTAAAAGATTTGTGCAATGGGAGTGCATGACTTGATGTAAGTTTTTGGACATACGCCATTGCTAAGAACTTTTTCTGTTGAAGAAAAACTAATAAATAAAATAAATAAATAAAAATAAAAAAAAAATACTCAAAAAAAGATACAAAAACACACAAAATTAAGCAAACAATTGCTGTTGTCAACAAGGATATGAACACCACAAAATATTCCGAAACAGGAATATGGTCAGCAAACAAAGAAAAAACAAAGAAAAATTGTACTAAGAGAACGAAAAAATCCCCACAAATGATAACAACACAAAAATATTGAAACTCAAAATAATTCAGCACAACAGTTGAAGCGAGACAAAAAACATGACAAAACGAAAAAACAAACAAATACAATAGTTTTACCTAAACAGAAACAAGCGACGTTTCGGGAACTGCTATCTGCTCCCGTCCTCAGGCAGAGACGCACATGGTACGGAAACACAGGTGCGACTGAGAAGGGGCTGGAAAATGAGGGTATTTATCAGAGAAAGGGCTACATCTTGCTCAGCCAATGACAGACGAGCTGTCTCCCCATTGGCTGTGCACCATGTAGTTAAAGCGGATTGGTTATGATGGGTTGAGTATTGGCTATTGTTTTGTGCTGCAGGGATGTTTCTCTCTTTATCAAAGGGATCTACATATTTTTTAATTCAATGCTCTGCTGGCTGAAAATATTTTTATTGCTAATAATGAAAGCTGATTCTTTGATTTTCCTTTTTATTTTATCGGATTCCTGTATGAGTGGTGTGGAGTCTTCCCAGAGAATTTTGTGGCTATTTTCCCATGTATGTTCAGCAAGTCTGGATTTTAGGGTTTCACCCTTCTTGCAGTTGTTTTTGTGTTCTTTGATTCGGGTGGATAGAGCTCTGCCAGTTTCACCTATGTACATGTGGCCACATTCACAGGGGATTTGATACACACAGTTGTGAGTTTGTAATTTTTCTGTGGCTGGTTTCACCTTGGTAACAATACTTTTAATAGTAGATTTAGAACGGAATGCTGTTTGAAGTCCATATTTATTTCCTAGGCGTCTTATTTTTTCTGAAAGCCCTTGAACATATGGAATAACTAGGGTTCCTGCAGGTTTCTCAGTTTCTGTGGATTTGAGTGTTTTGTTGGATTTCAAATGCTGTTTGATGGTGTTGACAGGGTAACCATTGGCTATGAGTTCTTTTTTTATATGATTGTGTTCAACCGCAATAGATTTCTCATCAGAACAAATAATCTCAGCTCGGTTGGTTAGTGTGTGAATTATGCCAGTTTTTGTTGTTTTGGGATGGTTGGATGCAAAATTAAGGTATTGGCCTGTGTGCGTAGGTTTCCTGTATACTTTTGTTTCCAGGCTGTTGTTTTTTCTGCTGACTAGTACATCCAGGAAAGGAATGCTACCTTTGGTTTCTTTTTCATATGTGAATTTTATTGATGGCCTCAGAGAGTTGAGGTGGTTCACAAATTCCTCCAAAGTTTCAGGTCCATGTTGCCAGACAGTGAAGGTATCATCCACATAACGGAGCCAGATTTTTGGAGGGCTATTACTTTTGCTAAGTGCTTCTTGCTCAAAGTTTTCCATAAATATATTGGCCATAAATGGTGAAAGAGAAGAGCCCATTGCCATGCCATCGGTCTGTTTGTAGAAAATATCCTTGAACTGGAAATATGTTGTGGTGACACAGAGGGTAATCATTTCCATGATGGATGGGATTGGTATTATAGTTCTGTCCTTTAGGGTTGGATCAACTTCCAATTTCGCCTTGACAATGCTGAGTGTTTCGGCTACTGGCACATTAGTGAAGAGGCTTTGGACATCAAAACTCACCAGGGTATCATTGTTTTCTATTTTCAGTGTTTTGACTATAGAAATAAAATGATTAGAATCTTTGACAAATGTATCTGTCTGTCCTGCTAGTGGCTCAACAATTTTCAGGAGATATTTTGATAGTTTCTGGCATGGGGAATTACAACAACTGATGATCGGGCGCAGAGGCATGTCGGGTTTATGAATCTTTGGAAGACCGTAAATGTGGGGTGCTTTACTGCTGTGTGGTGTCAGTTCTGATCTAGTTTTTTCTGGGATGTGATTCTGATGTTTTTTTAGAGTTTGGTACACTTTTCTTTCAATGCTGGCTGTGGGGTCTTTTACCAGTTTTGTATATTGATCTGTGGTGATCAAATCAGTAATTTTTTGCTCATAGTCTGGTTTGTCAAGTATGACTGTAGCACGACCCTTATCGGCTGGGAGGATTACAATGGTATAGTCGGATTTCAGAGTTTTGATGGCCTTTAGTTCATCAGGCGGCAGATTCGGTTTAGGTGGACCAGCTGAAGTGATTGCTGTACGCACATTCCAACGAAATTCATCTTGTTTGGCGGCAGGAAGTTTGTATATTGCACTCTCAACAGATGAAACTATGTCAAGTGTTTAGGTAAAACTATTGTATTTGTTTGTTTTTTCGTTTTGTCATGTTTTTTGTCTCGCTTCAACTGTTGTGCTGAATTATTTTGAGTTTCAATATTTTTGTGTTGTTATCATTTGTGGGGATTTTTTCGTTCTCTTAGTACAATTTTTCTTTGTTTTTTCTTTGTTTGCTGACCATATTCCTGTTTCGGAATATTTTGTGGTGTTCATATCCTTGTTGACAACAGCAATTGTTTGCTTAATTTTGTGTGTTTTTGTATCTTTTTTTGAGTATTTTTATTTTTATTTTTATTTATTTATTTTATTTATTAGTTTTTCTTCAACAGAAAAAGTTCTTAGCAATGGCGTATGTCCAAAAACTTACATCAAGTCATGCACTCCCATTGCACAAATCTTTTAAAGATAACATCAATGCCCGGTATGGACCCGGTATGCATATTTCTCTGAGGAAGTTGGAAAAGAAATTAATTGATTTATCACAATGTTCGAATAACTTGACTTTTCTCTGTAAATGTCGCAGTAAGGGAGTCATTCCTAGAGGACTCACAATCAAATCCCCGGTCAACAGCAAACAGGCTCAACAAATAACCCGGAAAGCCAGCCAAAAGCTTTTGAGTGAAAGAATTGCCGCATATCACTGCCAAAAATCACATTTGAACAATGAAATTTCGGCACTACAGCTTGAAATTCAGTCTACCCTCAATACTAAAGATTTCAATCGCATCTATCAGTCCATCACGAATCTGGTCCAAAAGAGGTCTCTACAGTGCAAAGAGAAGCAAAAAGATAAATTAGCCAAACTGACGAGTAAGATGAATACAAAAACACATCCCACAACACAGAGCATCAACACTGTCGTTAATTCATCTTCAAGAAAGCTGTCCAATAGCGAGGAAAATGTTTTACAAAAAGGCCTCAATTTCAGCATTGCTCCACGACACATTCCTGCACTTGACATAGTTTCATCTGTTGAGAGTGCAATATACAAACTTCCTGCCGCCAAACAAGATGAATTTCGTTGGAATGTGCGTACAGCAATCACTTCAGCTGGTCCACCTAAACCGAATCTGCCGCCTGATGAACTAAAGGCCATCAAAACTCTGAAATCCGACTATACCATTGTAATCCTCCCAGCCGATAAGGGTCGTGCTACAGTCATACTTGACAAACCAGACTATGAGCAAAAAATTACTGATTTGATCACCACAGATCAATATACAAAACTGGTAAAAGACCCCACAGCCAGCATTGAAAGAAAAGTGTACCAAACTCTCAAAAAACATCAGAATCACATCCCAGAAAAAACTAGATCAGAACTGACACCACACAGCAGTAAAGCACCCCACATTTACGGTCTTCCAAAGATTCATAAACCCGACATGCCTCTGCGCCCGATCATCAGTTGTTGTAATTCCCCATGCCAGAAACTATCAAAATATCTCCTGAAAATTGTTGAGCCACTAGCAGGACAGACAGATACATTTGTCAAAGATTCTAATCATTTTATTTCTATAGTCAAAACACTGAAAATAGAAAACAATGATACCCTGGTGAGTTTTAATGTCCAAAGCCTCTTCACTAATGTGCCAGTAGCCGAAACACTCAGCATTGTCAAGGCGAAATTGGAAGTTGATCCAACCCTAAAGGACAGAACTATAATACCAATCCCATCCATCATGGAAATGATTACCCTCTGTGTCACCACAACATATTTCCAGTTCAAGGATATTTTCTACAAACAGACCGATGGCATGGCAATGGGCTCTTCTCTTTCACCATTTATGGCCAATATATTTATGGAAAACTTTGAGCAAGAAGCACTTAGCAAAAGTAATAGCCCTCCAAAAATCTGGCTCCGTTATGTGGGTGATACCTTCACTGTCTGGCAACATGGACCTGAAACTTTGGAGGAATTTGTGAACCACCTCAACTCTCTGAGGCCATCAATAAAATTCACATATGAAAAAGAAACCAAAGGTAGCATTCCTTTCCTGGATGTACTAGTCAGCAGAAAAAACAACAGCCTGGAAACAAAAGTATACAGGAAACCTACGCACACAGGCCAATACCTTAATTTTGCATCCAACCATCCCAAAACAACAAAAACTGGCATAATTCACACACTAACCAACCGAGCTGAGATTATTTGTTCTGATGAGAAATCTATTGCGGTTGAACACAATCATATAAAAAAAGAACTCATAGCCAATGGTTACCCTGTCAACACCATCAAACAGCATTTGAAATCCAACAAAACACTCAAATCCACAGAAACTGAGAAACCTGCAGGAACCCTAGTTATTCCATATGTTCAAGGGCTTTCAGAAAAAATAAGACGCCTAGGAAATAAATATATACTTCAAACAGCATTCCGTTCTAAATCTACTATTAAAAGTATTGTTACCAAGGTGAAACCAGCCACAGAAAAATTACAAACTCACAACTGTGTGTATCAAATCCCCTGTGAATGTGGCCACATGTACATAGGTGAAACTGGCAGAGCTCTATCCACCCGAATCAAAGAACACAAAAACAACTGCAAGAAGGGTGAAACCCTAAAATCCAGACTTGCTGAACATACATGGGAAAATAGCCACAAAATTCTCTGGGAAGACTCCACACCACTCATACAGGAATCCGATAAAATAAAAAGGAAAATCAAAGAATCAGCCTTCATTATTAGCAATAAAAATATTTTCAGCCAGCAGAGCATTGAATTAAAAAATATGTAGATCCCTTTGATAAAGAGAGAAACATCCCTGCAGCACAAAACAATAGCCAATACTCAACCCATCATAACCAATCCGCTTTAACTACATGGTGCACAGCCAATGGGGAGACAGCTCGTCTGTCATTGGCTGAGCAAGATGTAGCCCTTTCTCTGATAAATACCCTCATTTTCCAGCCCCTTCTCAGTCGCACCTGTGTTTCCGTACCATGTGCGTCTCTGCCTGAGGACGGGAGCAGATAGCAGTTCCCGAAACGTCGCTTGTTTCTGTTTAGGTAAAACTATTGTATTTGTTTGTTTTTTCGTTTTGTCATGTTTTTTGTCTCGCTTCAACTGTTGTGCTGAATTATTTTGAGTTTCAATATTTTTGTGTTGTTATCATTTGTGGGGATTTTTTCGTTCTCTTAGTACAATTTTTCTTTGTTTTTTCTTTGTTTGCTGACCATATTCCTGTTTCGGAATATTTTGTGGTGTTCATATCCTTGTTGACAACAACAATTGTTTGCTTAATTTTGTGTGTTTTTGTATCTTTTTTTGAGTATTTTTATTTTTATTTTTATTTATTTATTTTATTTATTAGTTTTTCTTCAACAGAAAAAGTTCTTAGCAATGGCGTATGTCCAAAAACTTACATCAAGTCAAGGTTATTTATGGTCCTACACTGCAAAAATAAATTATAAATATTTACATAACAATGTTAAATGGCAAAATAAATAGTTAAAGTGGTAAAACCAGGATTTAAAACTCTTATCTAACCAAAAATAAAGGGAAAAGGGTAACATTAAATCTATATTTAATACTCTCCATATGCCCACAAAAATGTAATGAATATTTTTTTTCTGAAAGCACAAATACAGCTAATCTCTCTAATAGGTACCTATATCTTCAGACTTAATAAAAGATTTTTAATAATACTACATATTATTGTGTTTCTGTACTAGTGACCAACTGAAGTTTTATAGTTAATACATTGGACAAATAGACTGAAAATATTTGCAAATAATAACAAGCTACCACTGATATGAGTGAAATCATATCTTAATTAAATCATTAAACCTGCTCATAAAATCCTATATTTATTATTATAATTAATTATGTGATTTCTTAAAAGCTATAAACCATTAATCAGAATACAATAGATTATAAGACGACTCGAATTGAAAGATGACCTGAAATGTAAGACAGACGCCTTGATTTGTAAGAAAAACTGTAATGAATATAACAATATAAGACAATCTCTATTCAGAATATATGGTAACATCCAAAATGTACAATAACTTATAATAAACGACCCAAATACGGCAAAACTGAATAAGGTGACACTTAAGTCAAAGGTTCTTTCAAATAGTAGATGAACAACAAAAAACATTTTCAATATTTAACCTTGAAAATAACATGTAAAATACAAAATGATCAATAATAAAAGAAGACTAATTTGTTATATATGGATAACTGACTTAATCCAATAAAAGATGGAAAATTTTATATAAGGTTCATTAATCTTAGGAATATCAGGGCATTTTAATGTTGATATAAAAATAAGGTTTTGTAGGTGCACAAAAAAAGGATGGATGGTTGAAATTATATTCCGTTATTCCGAATACATCACAGAAAAACGAGTCTAGTAGTAAACTGACCAGTTAAGACAGGTCAGGTTCGTCTTCTCAGTATGCTACAAGGAAATAAAATGGCCACGCAGGATTGTGAAGCTGCATCAGAAATGTGACTCAGTAGTAATATGAAGCTCACACATGAGCAATTAAATTGAAAATATTGAATTAAATTTTGAAATGATTTAAATTAGTTGGAGAATCAAATAAGTACAATGAACAAATCAGAGCAATAGGAACCACCTAGCTGCTAGTTGTTTTAAGACTAACATTTCCGTTGTAAGCAGTATGTTATGTATGCATGTTTAGCGATCATTCTTACGGGTCTTGTCACACATATATCAGACGTGCTCTCACTGGACTGTCAGGCAAATGCAGCTAAAATATTTTACTTATGTGGTTTCGAGTTTTTTTTTACAATTTCTTACTGTAAAAAATAATTTTATGTTGTGGCTTTCCCAAGATTGAACTGAAGTGAGATGATTTAAATTCCATTGACTGGGTAATTAATAGGAAAAGAATGCTACAGACAAATGCTGACCGGACAGTCAAGGGCATTTAAGGGTGCCGTCTATGACTCATTTAAAAAGTACTGGAGATTTTTCATTTTAGTTTGCGCAGAAAAGGAATAAAAAGTACATTCAACGTCAGTCCGGTGGATTTAAGTTGCCCTGTACCCGAATTTACACTTTTCTGACCCCACCAATATTACGAAAACGACCCTTCTCAACCTACTTTTTGGATGGAGTAAATATCGTCGGAATTTGAGGAACTCACCAGTCGGACATGCCCTGAACCTTCTTGCATTGATTCCTGCATTTTAACAGACATGTCACCGCAGAAAATTCTTACTGGCAATAATAGAGGTAAACGTCTGCATCGGTGAAACTACTCGCCGCCTGTAACGGCCTGACGGCTGCTTCCCCTCCCGCCACGCTGGGAGACTGGAGGGAGGTGGGATGGGGTCCGAAGCCTTGCCAGCGTACTGCCAGTGATTCAGTGCTTACAAAGAACGTTGAATGACACAAATTTCTTTTGTAGCTGCCTTGAAGAAAATTTTTTTTTGCTACAGGTACATTTTAATTTTGTTACTTGAAGATTTAACGATTACTTAATGCATATTTTGCTTTAAAGATTTAGCATTCGGAAAACATTTGGTTAAATTTGTTTCAGATGACAATATATTTGTTAGTATATTTTTAAAAATTTATCTACTTTTTATTTTATACCGAACATCCTAAAACCGATATGTAAAAAATTCCATTATAATATCTCAAAATGTTAAAGTCATTAGTAACAATATGTGCTTGTAAAATTATTTATATTCTGAATATCCCAATTACTGACGTCAGTATGAAAACTTGTCTGTTTGCCAATGTTGTTTTTTGACACCCTTGTGACTAAATAAAACTGCCCGCGCCACTGGTGCAGAAATGCAGTTAATTTAGTAACTGATTAAAATTTAAAAAAAATATACAGATAAAAATTAAGGAAAATTTCAATAATTGAACATTTTTGGTATTAAAAGTTTGCAAATTAAAATGCTCATCCACAACACGGCTGTACTGGTGACCACATAGAGGTTTTCAAGTAGTTTTGCAAATATGTAACCGAGAAACAATCACATTGAAATCAACATATTATGAATAGTAGTGTCCAGACACGTATTTCTAAGACAGTTATTCCGACATAATTATTTTTACGCATGCGGTCACAATTGTCCGTGTGACATACACACAATACCTACCTAGTGTTAACGCAGTTACTATTAACCACTAAAATAAGTATTTTGCAATATCGCAACACAAAACATGTTGTGTGTAATCGGCATGGCTATGGCAAACTGAACTGAAAAAGCGAAGAGCGATTCAGGTGCATGACGAGGCGGCGGCCCCAGTCATTTCAAGGCCAACAGTACTGGAGGGGGAGGAGGGAGGGTAGCAAGACCAGGGGCAGGGAGAGGGAAAAGAGAAGAGAAAAGAACGTGGCAGAAGAGAGTGGTGAGCAACAGTATACTTCCTAAAGTCGCCACCCAGCTACGAGCAAGGACGACATGCTATATACACCGTAGCGCGTTCACGCTCCAGCCGAACGACACCCTTAACATACTCCGCAATGCTCTTACGTACATATGGTTTAACAACTGCTAACAACATAAATTATAAGCTACAAAAGGATGATTGGAACTTTTTTTTTTCAACAATACGTTAAGTAAATAACAGTAAAGTGGTGTGACTATTTGCACCCAAGTATAAACTAATGTGTTCACACTGGTGCACAACTGGTGAATGTAAACAGTTGCATGAAATACCCAATGATAAATGACACTAACCTAGCTGTCACTAATAAACCGTCAAAGCCTTGTATCATTTGTTAAATCGCTACAGTAGGTACACTGACAGTGGTAACCGCGGGCATGTCAAGACAAGACCAGGGGCGACCTGCTCCTAACGGAGCAGTGACACACTCGCTACGGGAGATACACATTACAGCACGTCACGTGATAACCGAGGGGAGATATTGACAGCCATACAACAGGGGAAGCAAGCACCGAGGACCGGCGAGGCACGGTTACATCTAGACACACATGGAACATCCTACATCAAGGAACAAACTTCCCAAGCCAACCAACAACAACTTCAATCACATTTAAAAAAAAATAACCAAAAAAATATATACTTTAAAATAAAACTTGGCAATATACGCAAAAAAATAACTGCAACGAAACAAAGGACTCAATAAAACATTTACGCTCTTGTCAAGAGGCTGAGCAAGCTTAGAACTGTAAGAAAAAGGCGATACTTCACGTTCAAAGCCGTTTGGCTCAACAGTAGGAATTCACGGCTGGACTCAACGTGCGTCGCTTTCACAAACTCCCGACTCTTTATCATTTCTTCCGTTACGTAAGCCGACCATAGCTGGATTCCCGATTCTGTCTGTTTGAGAACGGTCATTTGTTTTGACATACAACTAGGATATTTTGACTGATAAAAACTTATTTAATGATATTACTTACTGATGCAAGGAAATGTATTGATCTCACAGATTTTAAATAATTAACAATACAAAATCAAAATCCATCTAATTAATAAAGGAAGAATAAAATATAACAATACATAATCTACGAGCATCAGAATTGTGCAAACATTTATATTATGAAGCCACTGGTTATGCTGCAGATCAAAAATTCTTGTAGACCAACTGAAATGTTTTGTTAAACAGCCCAACCAATGAATTCTGAAAACACCAACAAGATTCTCGCAGTTCTTCAAAGCAAACACGCACTTAAAACTACAAAAAACTGAAGAAAGTGTTAAAAAAATATATTTCAAGTAGAACCAAAATGGGAGGTAAACTGTGCACAGGTGGAAAACAAAACAGGCAATTAGCACACACAGAACAGAACATCCACCTAGATAGAAAATGGCAAACAACTTGTGTGCTCTCGTTCTTAAGTTGTTTTTTTTTTTCAGCAACAAGAGTTCAGGTCACTGTACTAGGAGTGCCTTTGATTTCAGTCTGTGTAGTGATGAATGTATAAGCATATTACAGTTTACTATAGTGGTATGATCTAAAGGTACACTACCTGGAATAACGAAATTTAAGTAACAATATTTCTTATAAAAATTATTAAAAAAGCACAACGTTTAGAAGCAATACAAAGTAAGGATTTACTTCCTTGCAAGATAATTTATTTCTAGTGTTTTATACCACAGGCAATAAACTTCTCAACTTCAAGATCGCGACCCCATCTGTATTTTTGTAATGTACGTTTCAGAGCATGTGTTTCCACAGACATTGGCCAGGGTCATCGTTCATAGAACCCTGCGACAAGACATGCCAGACAACTCCTGAACAAGACAAAACCCAAAAGCAGAGAAATATAATGTAAACTTTAGCAACGAAAGCTTTCAGCTGACATTATGTGTAACTAACAGGTGTACTTTAGTGCAGGACATCAATTCTCAAGGAATATCATACCACTAAAGTAAAGTACGCATCACTGAGGTTAGGATGTGGCAAGGCCCAAACGTAATAAAAAATGGAAGTGTTGTCTGCCAGGCTGATCCCTTAAAAAAAAACAAGAATGCTAAAACGAGAAAATCTGCATCAGATTAGTTCAAACATCGCTGTCACAAACACAACTCGTGTACTTCACTGACAAGTTCTATGCCTGACTGTCGTAGCCACAACTTTCAAGTAACCACACTACCAAGTAAACAGTCAAGTTCACCATTTCACGTGTTGTGGCAGCCAGTCTTACAATCAACAAGTTCATTATCATATTTTTACAACAGACAAGAAGTATGACCACAATAGTTTTCTGTAAGCTTTCAAAATGTACCGTCATTTACAAAAGCAACACACAAAATATAACCGAAACATTGCTACTTAATCCATGAATATATTCTGTACAAAGCAAACAACGAAAGAAAATGCTAACCAATGACATCACTGCTATTAAGAAACTAACATCACTAACAGACATGTTAGTTATCTGTGACAATTTCAAGAGATATGAAATGGTCTTTGCTGTCATCTTGCCAATGCAATGCTACTCAATATGCAACAAACAAGAGGCCACAACACGTGAATTCGCAAGAAAAAGCAGTTACGTGATTATCATTCTTTACTTATTTATATATTACATTGAAGCACATTACAATACCATTCATAAAAATAAGCTATATATGTTACCATTTCTTGGTACATTACATCAAAGAAACATTTTTTCATTAGTCTTGGCAATAAATACCTGACACTGTATGTAAGATCTTTAGTATTTGCAGTTAATGGAATATATAATTTTGAAGTTCAGCCCTTACGAGAAATTTACCAAAGTATTTGAGATTACTTTCTGAATAACTCTTGCTTACCAAATCTGCACGTAAACTAACACTAGTTTACAGACTTCATAGAAAATAATCATAAGTCTGCATTATTACTGAAGATTTATTACAGAAAAAATTATTGCTAGCCTTTACAATTAAATGTTACCAAACTGATGATAAACACTCCACTAATTTTCTGTTAGGTGCTCCTTTATATTGTTCATAGAGTATTAGAGTTTAATAAGTCCCTACACTGACATTCATGCTTTGGCATTTCACTTTCAGTAGGTAAAATGTTGAATATCACTACAACCTCTGCACTTAGCTCACAGCAGTAGCGAAACCTAATTTCTGAGCAAACACGAGGGCAGTAAAATATTTCTAAAATGCTCAATTCCGATGAATGCCTGAAACATGGTTCTTTAGAAACTTTTTCAAAAAGTTAAAGAAAGACAGAGTTCAAAAACTCTTAACATGATTGTAGGATTGTAAAAAAAGAAATAACGGCAAATTAAATTGATATAATTTCAAATAAATTCACACACATTCACAAAGACCCACTAATTTCAATTAATTATCTGCTAAACTAAGTTTAATGTGAATGGCACTGAACATTTAAATTTAAAGAATTAAAATCACATGTTAGCAGAAACAATGCTTAAGCCTACAATAAATTTCAGCACAAACCAATGTTGGTCACCTGAGACCAGCCAGGACGTATGTAAGTAGTTCAAAACATAAATATCATAGGTTTTCTTAAGCTGTTACAAAAGTTTGCATTTTGCAGCTTTTGTGAACATTACTAGTGTTTAGAGTTTAGTTCACGTTAAATGTTTGTTTATTTGGCATTCAGAGAAGGTTTTTTTTTTTTTTTAATTATTTAACAGAGAAAAATATATTTCAAACAATATAAGTAATTCTGTTAAAATTATAATTTTGCTATGTACTGAATTAAGTTGTAAGTGAACACTTTTGAATTTCAATAATCTATCACAAAAATTTTTTGATTTGCATTTGCTTATCTAATCATTAAAAAATTCTTTAACTTTCACTTTTGCCCCGCACTATTTTTTTTAATTTTTTTATTTGATTGTGAAGCTTTCTGCAACGAGCTCTCGCAAGAGGTGAACATGCTGTCGGGACAATCATCCGGGCGCAAGGCCGAGATCCGGCCGGGGCTCGGGCAAACGAGGCAGTTGCAGACGTGACCAACTCACCTCATCGAAGAATTCCTGAGCCTTCCCCAGGATATGCTTCAGCTCAGTCAGATCCAGGAAGTTCTTCTTCAGAGCCTCGGCGTTCTGGTTCACTTCTCGCAACTCCTTCTCCAGCTTCTCGAAGGTGGCCTGCGCAGAGCGGCGAGCCGGTTGACGCTACTCACTACTCACTGCTCGCTGCTCTCCAGGCATGGGCGGATACAGAGGTGGGGCCATAGCGGCATGCCCCCCCCCCCCCTCCCCCCTGAACACTGAATAACTTCTTATTTTCCTGATAGTTTTTCAAACTTACTAAAGTATTATTTTAGCTGCAGTGCCATAAATAATAGCACGTTTTTGAACCAGAAATCAAAATGCACACGGCTAAATTAAAAATCAACTACAAAAATTATTCTTCAGCTTCCAACCCCACTGTTGGATAGAGCAGCATGCTAATTAAGACCATGTACTAAACTTACTGTTCGGTGTTTAAATTCTAAATATACTAAAATTTATTAGAAAAATTAATTTCCCCCCCCCCCCCCCTTCACATAGCCTCATTCATGATCCACCCTTGCCTCGAGGAACAAACTAGACCAGTGCCCAATACCCTTCTGCTGATTCAGCTGCTCGCTACATACATTGTAATGTCATTTTTATATACTTTCACAGCCTTTATATTAAAAATATTTCTATTTTTTTTTACAGGAAAATGTCTGTCAAAATTGATATGAAATTTCTGGCATAGTTTTTTATAAATGATTTTTTTTACTTACCATAACTTTTAACTTGTGACATTTAGGGCACACCTATAAGTAGGGACTAGACTGAGGTGAATTGCGATAAAACCAAAATATGTAACACCAAAAAAGCATGTCAAGACACCAAAATACAATTTAAATCATGAAATTAAGCAGCATTTAAGCAAAAAAAAAAAGTTATCTTTTAATTCAATTGAAGAGATGTAATTATTCCCACATAATTCTGTACCAAAGTTCAGTGATCAGAAAAATTATTTTAATTTGTTTGACTGTACATCTCTTCATGAATCAATTTTAAACTAAAGGTTCTTGCTGATTTTTTTTTATTCATCTGAGTGTATCTTTTTTTAATTAAACTTATTACAAATTATTTTATCGTAAAAAAGGAGAATATCTGCGTTATACCAATTTGATAGAATAAGTACGGCAAAACCGAATTCATAAAAATAAAAACACCAACGCCAAAATCGTCAATTTAAAAACAAAATTTTACTAAAAGCAAAATTGTAAAATATTGCCACTACCTATAGACCCCCATAGCAGACCAGTAAGAGAAATACTTGTCTACACACTCAGCTTACCAGATACAACATAGGGACATAACACAATCAATTACAAAACATTTGGCTGCTTACCTGCAGAAAAAGTTGCATTCAAAGTTAAGATAACTTTATTCTCATATAGATACTTCAAGATCCAACCAATTTGACAATATTATAAAAAAAGGGAGGGAACTCTGATTTCAAGTTCGTAAGACATATTCTGTTAGGTCCTACTCACTGCTGCTTACGCAAGTCCTGGTGTGCGTGGAATTGTGTGTTCATACGGAGGTACAAAAAGACAATCTCAGTATAAAGTCGTGAGAAAGTTTCATCTAACTTGCATGAATGTATAATATTCTCACTGCAGGATGACGTCCAGAATGTTTAGTATTCACGCTGATGGCAGTAGAGAGTAGTTATATTTTTATTTATTAAAGTTGTGACATGCACACCAACACCTCATAAAGAGGTTACTAGGGTGGGTGTGCACGGGGATATAAAAAAGAAACGAAAACAATGAAAAAAAAACTATATCACAAGAAAAGATACAAACAAAAACAAAATGCAAAGGACAGAATAAACAATTGAATAAAGAAACAATCATTCTCTACAGGAAGAAATGAAGTAAACAAAATTTAGACAAGTCAAAACCAAAAAGTTAAATTCTCCGGATGTGGACGAAAAATAAATTATCTTTATTAATACATAACTTTTATTTATGTATAGTTAATTATTATTTATTTAATTTGTTTATTTAACACTTGAGAATCTAAGTTAAATCATCCAGATGTGGATGAACAATAAATTATTTTTATTAGTACATAATTTTTATTTATAGTTAATCATTTATTTATTTAGTTTGTTTATTCAACACTTGAGAATCCAAGTTAAATTCTCCGGATGTGGACGAAAAAATAATTATCTTTATTAATACATAATTTTTATTTATAGTTAATTATTTATTTATTTAGTTTGTTCATTCAACACTTGAGAATCCAAGTTAAATTCTCCGGATGAGGACGAAAAATAAATCATCTTTATTTCAGGGCCAAGAGCACAATTTTTCCTCACAATAGTTGATTTAGTGACCACAAATGAAAAAAAAGTGACTTATTTAGTGACTTTCACTCGTACTCACAGACATTTATATTACAACACAAAAACAAAATTAGTACATGTTATTTCAAAGTATGTACAAATTATGAATATACTGGCCCTAAAATTTAAAAATAATTACAAATAGCAAAATAAAACCAAATTTACTTTGGCATAAAATAAGATGTACCCAAATATTGAACATTTGAAACATTTACAACAAATAAGTGAGGTACAGGGCTGTATTAAGTTCATGGAGAAATACAATTTTGTTAAGTTTTACACTTTCACTTTGTTTACACAGTAAAATATTTACATTAGGGCTGCGAAAGTTCATCACTTAAATTAAATATTTGTAAGGAGCTAGTTTGTTTTCTTGTAGAGTTCATTTTGTAAACTAGACACTCTCTTTGAAAGCAGTTGTTCTTCATTTATGACTAACTGTGCTCCTTCGTACATCGCCTGTGCCAGGCTTACTTCCTGAACATCAACAGGAGTCTTAGACAAAGCTTTTTTTAGCCTATTATTGGCCTCTTCGTGCATTTTTTCCCCAAGTATCTTTTTTCAGTTTATGAAATTTGTTGGCTTCATCCAGTTTTTTCTTCAATTCTTCAACATTTAGCTTCATTCTTTTCACTTCTTTTCTGGATTCTTCTTCTGCTTCTCTTTTCTTCCTCTCATCTTCAACCTTAATCCTCTCAGAGTCTTCTTTTCTTTTCTTCTCCTCAAGGTAAAGCTTGTAGCTCTTATGGGCATTAACAGCAGAATTAATAAGTTGCTTGGTGATGGGAACATTCACAGGATTATTTCCATACACTCTAAGACCATCAATGGTGTTTAACCTGGCATTGAGAGTTCTTTCACTCATTGATGCCCAATCGTCAGTCAGAATTTTTGAAGAAAGGGAAAACCCCCTTTCAACATCAGCACTGCCATGAGAAATGCTTAGACTCGTTTTCACAACTTTCTGCACAGTAGGATACTTTTCAGCACCAACAGCATTCTTCAACTGAAAGATACTTCTCCAAAAATGGTCGATTCTCTGCCCTGGACTGAAGTTTGTCATTTCTCTTTCACTTTTCAACAATCTCCATTCGTCTAAAAGGAGGTCAACATTAATCTCACCTGGTAAAACTCTTGCTATTTCTGCTATGGACTGCAAACTCTTTGGCTTTAAAACCTGCTCAGGCTGGAAACAGCTGAAGTGTTTCAACATTTTGTGGAACTGACCAACCAAATAATTTCCAGCTGTTGCATAGTGTTTCTGTACACTGAATTTAAACTCCAATCTGTCTCTTTCATTTACGCTACTAAGTGCTTCCTCCACAGTGTGTCCACACTGAATGTCAGTGGCATTTTGGAGATTTTCTTTATCAAACACATTGTTTGAAATATCTTTCCCACTAGCAAGTTCTCCCTTGCACACACGACCCATCAACTTGCTTACCAGTGTGTCCAATTCAGTTTGCAGTGCATGTATTAAGGGTTCTTCTTTTTGGAAAATTGTGCAGAAGGTGCTAAAGATTTCTGAGCTAGATATAACAAACAGAATTTCAGCTTTCATTGTGCTTTTCTTTAAAAAGCTACAAATTTTCTTGCATTGTGCTGAATTAAATGTTGCATTTGTTTTTTGCAAGGGAAGAAACTTGGTAAAGTAGTCTAGCAAAGCTGGCCACTGTTCAAGGAGACGACTTGCTGCTTCTCTGAGTGTAACCCATCTGGTTTGAGTGTGTTTAATGAATGAATGCTCTGGAACCTTAACTTTTTTCTGAGACTTCACATAATCTTCTTTTCGTGATGGCCAACCATGAAATAAATAATACACAGATATTACCAACTCAGAAACATCTGTTCCAAAAACTTCTAATCCTTTCAAGAACGCATTATGAACATGATGAAGATTGCACGTTCCTACATCAAGGAAACTTTTTCCTCTTGCTGCAATAACTTCTTCATTTAGCAATGTGAAAACCTTCTGATTCACTTTAGGACCATCACTGCCAACAGTCACAACATTCTTAAGACTCAATGATCCTTTATTAAGCACTGAAAGAATTGATGTGGCTAAAACATCAGCAGAAGCCTTTCCTATAAAAATTGTCTCTAGATGATGAATTACTACTTCATTATGAATGTCAGACCAATATCTAATATTTATCTGCAGTTCCTCTTTACCTTTGCTGTTGGTAGTTTCATCATATTGAATAGAAAAATAAGTTTTCTTTGCCTCTTGTAGCATGCCATCTTTGAAGTATGGGCCAAGTGCTTCAGTAACTAAATATGAGAATTTTTTCGGGGAAAGTGAGAAATCTTGTGGCACTAATGCTGGAAACATAGCAGAGAATACCTCACCAATATCTTGACATGATTGGGCAGACAAATTTTTAGCCACTACTGTCATCGCCCAAATTATTTCTGCTTTAGTGGCAGCTTCTATGGGGTTACAAAATCGTAGAATGTTATTTTGACAAACTGTGGAACACTCCAATGAAGAGACTTGTGCTGGCTCCACTTGTGATGAATTACATTCGTTTAGTGGTGCATGACTGCTAGATGATGGCAAACCTAAGGGTGTTAAAGCTTGTGATGGGTCCCCGGTGTTTTCCTCTGACTTACCGTCTTTAACTCCAGTAGTAACACATAGTCGTTCACAAACAGAACTATTTTTCCAATCAAAAACAAGACGACACTGTGAGGCATTTAGTTTTAATTTTGGGTTGTTAATATGCTTCTTTCCTGTGTAGTGTTGTGTGACAGACTGAAACCCTTTGCCAACATTAACAGAAACACAGCATACAATACAATAAAGTTCATCATCTTTAATACCCTTTTGTGCCCATTTGGAAATCTTGTGCCCTATAGTATCAGTTTTTTACCAACAACTCTGCTCGAAAATGACACTTCCCCGTTTTCAATCCATTTGTACCAAAACTATCACCATGTAAAATTAATTAAAACCAAAAAAACCAAAACAAACACCATAGCGATTTTGCCATTAAATATTTTAGTAAGTTTTGTTAATGTGGTCGTTGCAAACGGAAAATTTACAATAAACAATAGTGAAAATGCAAAAATGCCACAAACTGCTAGAAAAGTTACCGAAACACGTACCTCAATTCTGTTTCACACCGAACATAACCACGACACTGTAACGAAGTTACAGCACATTATTGACTAATATGTTATATTTCACCGTGATCCCGCACGTTTTCATCTAAATGTAGTTCCTAACAAGTGGCTTTGCGCTCGCCTATAAACACGAACACTTTCGTAGTACACGAATTTGATCGCAAAAATACGCTTCACTATTGTTTATTGTGTTGTTATTTACAACCGAAAACCCGAAAGCCGAAGCCGAGACAAGTGACATATGCTATCGATTATAGAAGCGATACGATCACAATACGATAATCGAATCGCTGTTACACTGGCGACTGGCAGCACCGCTGCACAGCAAAGTGACGCGATGCTGGCATGCAGAACGGTAATATGGTTGGCGTTTTTAATGCACAGTGCGTACCGATTATTACGGCATTTCTGGTAGTACCAAAAACTACGTTTACATGTTGTAAAACGGAGCGAGAAAAGGTAGTCAATGTAAAAGTGAAGAAAATAGTGACTTTTAATAAAAAAAACGGACCTTAGCGACTTTGCAAAAAAAAAGTAACTTTTAGTAACTTTTAGTGACTCGCTCCGAGCCCTGTTATTAATACATAATTTTTATTTATAGTTAATCATTTATTTATTTAATTAGTTTATTTAACACTTGAGAATCTAAGTTAAGTTCTACGGATGTGGACGAAAAATAAATTATCTTTATTAATACATAATTTTTATTTATAGTTAACCGTTTATTTGTTTAATTTGTTTATTTAAAACTTGAGAATCTAAGTTAAATTCTCCGGATTTGGACGAAAAATAAATGATCTTTATTAATACATAATTTTTATTTATAGTTAATTATTTATTTATTTAATTTGTTTATTTAACAACTTGAGAATCTAAGGATGAGCAGAAGAAAAAAACTTTCTTTAATGGAATATTCTCTTGTTTGTTGCAGTTGTAACTGAAAGGCGCGGGCGTTACCTCCAGGTCCACCATCTCGCGCGGCTGCGGGGCCTCGGGGTTGTCGCCCGTGTCCAGCACGGGGATGCCGTCCCGCTTTATCTCCTTCTCCAGGTAGCGCAGCTTGCGCTCCATCTCGTCGCAGCGCCGCACCTCGTTCACGAACTTGCGTTGGAACGCGTTGAAGTCCGGGTTCAGCTGCCACACAGGTCATCCACACTTCACTGCAAGAACTATTCAATCATTGAGCATGGAATACACCTGTCTTTTTGTTTTTGGATTTACTTCTGGCGAACGTCATTATAAATGCATGTCACTGAAATCGGGGAAACAATCCTAGCCTCCGAGTGTGGTCAGGCTGATATTCCAACCTGGGTTCTCTACGATGCAAGTCCAGTGTCTCTGTCACTAGAGATGCAAGTTTTCTGGAAAAGTATTTTTGGGGAAATTTTACATTAACTTAACATTAACTTTTTTGTGTAAACATCTTAGCTCTCGGTACAAGGCATTTGGTAGTCGAGTAATTTCATGGAAATGGAACAGAAATTTGCAACATGATAACACATGAATTTGCTCATTACCAAGGTTAGATGTTTACTCAAAGACTCACTCACAATTTTTTTTTCTAAAACTGTAAATTTTATTGCACAACAGGAAACTTTTTCAACAAATTATTATTTCACAGAAATACCTAAATAAATAAATTTTATTAACTTTCTTACACACACAGAACCAAATAAAACATACATTTTGTCTCCCTTTACCACCTAATGGCTCACTTAACATTTGCGAGTTGGATGGGACCCACGCTACTTTCTACTGACAAGAACAAAAATTTGCAGAAAAAAAATTATTGCATAACACAGGTCAATTTATCTTCAATTTTGTACACTTATGTTATGGAAAAAAAGAAAATTTCCCACTCGCTCTCCACTTAGCTCTGCATCATACGACTCCATAGATGCACAGGAAATACTTGAAATAATTCAAATTCCAAAGCTCTCTGATCCCATATAAGATGTAAATATAATTTCTGAAGGTTTGTTTGGATAGTTTTTAACAGAATCTTAATTTGTAATATAAAAGCCATTGCATTTTCTACAGAAGCCTTTCTTGGTAATTAATTAAATGCAGAGAAACTGTATGAGTGTGTATAGCAGGTTTTATACAGTGGTGGTAACAACTCATGCTCCATGGGCAAAGTACATTTCTCGCAGACAAATGAATTACTGTCACATTATCACAGTTTAAAGTGAAAACAGTGTTCAACACAAGCTGAAAATTAAATATTTAAATCTTCAAAATTTAAACACCGCTAAAATCTGGTAATTCACATTCCTCAAGGCCACTGCAAGTGTCATTGTGTGCCATGCCACGAAGGAGCTGATTTTTAAAAGGCAATTAACACCTTCATACACATCACACACATTTAAATGGTGCTTCAAAAATTTTTGACAAGCATGATTTGAATTTGTTCAAAGCAACTTCGTAAATCTAAGCAAGATCCACTAATCGTAAAACTCTGTGTAAAACATGTGTAATAACATCTGCACAAGTAGTTCTGAATCACAACTCTTCGAATTTAAAAAAAAAAACATATTACGCTTACATGCCATAAATTATCAGGTAGAAATAGTTGTTCCAACAGGAATGATAATTATTTATTGTCAAATCCTTTCGTTTGGTTCCGTCATCTAAAGCTTTGGATACAAACTCTGACACACCAGTGTCCATTGCCGTGGCAAAGAAGTTTTTCCGAGTCATGGTCGCTGTTACCTAACTCTTACCAACTGTTTCACCTACATGTCTGAGTTTTCACCCTCACTTTTTGGTTTACAGTAATCTGGTTGCATGTAACTAACTTTTACAAAGTGACAATTTTTACCATCAATCTATATGGATTAGCTATAATATAACTATGATTGAAGAATTTTAAAACTTTAATAAGGTTTTGTCTTATGGCCAAATTAAATATTTTAAGGAAAAAATGGGTGCGTGTACTTAGGTACGTGCGTGAGAAGTTATACTTCTTTGGCATCATTAAAAAATAGTTTTTAATTGCATGCAAAAATAGTGCGTGGAGTCCCTCCGCGCGGAAGAAGTGAAACTTCGTAATGTGGAAATGAAAATAGGAAGGGGTGGAAATTGATTTTTAGTGAAATCATATTGTATCAAATCAAACTAAAACAAATCAAGGAAATAAATTTGTAACGATTCGTAGATTGATTTTCAGAGAGAGAGAGAGAGAGAGAGAGTGAGAGAGCGAGTGAGTGAGAGAGAGTGAGAGAGCGAGAGTGAGGGTGAGAGTGAGAGAGTGAGGGTGAGGGTGAGGGTGAGAGAGTGAGAGAGAGAGTGAGAGAGAGAGTGAGAGAGAGTGAGAGAGAGTGAGAGAGAGTGAGAGAGAGAGAGAGAGAGACACACACACACACACCTATTGAATGTCTATAAAACTAACTTTTTTATGAGAGCAGATTTTCATGAAATAAATCATGACATCATTCAACGATAAAAGCTGTTTATTTAATCAAGCGGACGGGTTCGCCCCAAGGAGAAAATTGACGCGGCGAGACCTCGTGGACATAGAGAAATGACACACACTCACTATTTATGTGTCTATGAAACATGATTTTTTTTCTGCAATTTAAATTGTAATACATACAAAAAGGGTATTGAAAATTGAAACAAATATGGCGACACTACAAACTGTCAGGATCTTTATTTTTTTCTTACTCTCTACTTAGTTCCTTACAATAGCATTCACTCTCGCTCTCTCTCTTTCTATTCCCCCTCCCCAGGAGCGTTAAACGTTTAACGCAACCTTGTTGGAAGTTGCATTAGAAGTATAACTTCAAAAAAAAGATTGCAAACATGTTCAACATCTGCCCTTCTTAATTACTTCTCTACCAGGAGCATACACGGGAAAGGGTAGTATTGGGGGGATATAGTCACATCCCCAAGATTTAAATACTCAAACATTCACCACCAACATAAATTAAAGAAATTGAAAACAAACAGCAAGCAGATTGGTTCTACGTGTACGTCCCTTTTCTTTACAGCACAGTAGCCTAAAATCTACATGTCTTATCAGCTTAATATTAGATGAGAGTAATTCCCTGCATGTCAAGAGAATGAACAGATTACATTATCTCCTTTATCTCCCCACCATTATCTTCACCTCTTACTTCACAAATCTCTCTGCTCATCGATTTGGCTTACAGATTAAAACTAATCTTCAAGGCCATAGATCTCGAGACAGCACACATCAACAGTAGCACCGCAACGCCCACACTCAAACATTCACACCGGTACACCGCAACACACGAGCGGGGCAGTGAAGTAGAAGTAGGGGAGGTATAGTTTGAGGTTGGCAGAAATGCACAGAGAACAAACAGGCTTCGAACAACTTCAAACAAGACTGATAAATGCCAGGGATTGCACCCACGATCCTCTCAACATAAGTGCCCATAAGCATCATGGCAACCCCAGTACATTTCTCGGGGGGGGGGGGGGGGGGGTGGGGGAGGTTTCTGTAGTTTATATTAAATAATTTCAGAGTGTTGGTTTGAAGTATTGTGGTCAAATATACTTAGGTCATCATGTTTCAGAGTGAATTTAAATACGCACTTTAAATAGCTAGTTACCAAACAGGTTTATTGCCATCAAAGTGAACATGTTTGGATTCCCAAAACCGAGGTAGTTCCACTCACCAGGTGGGAGTATAGCACACCATGTAACTGTCAGGCAGGTTACAATACACCATTATAACCTGCCCTTAAGACAAGGCAACGAAGACATTTAAATAAAAATTAAATTACACAAAAAAATGTAAAAATAATTGCTTGAATACTTAAGGGTGGGAAATTTCTTCTACAACACCAGAGCAATATTTTTTATTGGGAAGGGGACACGTACTTTCCAACTCCTGTCCAAGTTAATTTGCATAACTCCAAGAGGAAGTGCAGAAAAGGCTAGGTACGCAGAAGACGATGACTGTCATGACTAACGGAAAACACAAATCAAGATACAGTTCATCTGACATCAATGCTATTTTTTCACTAAACAAAGGTGCATTCTTTTTTTTTCTATTAAAAATAAGTTAAAATTTTCAAAGGTGACCAGGGCCTACAAGCAGGAGGAAGGGGAGGGGGGGGGGGGAGAAATCCCCGAAGCCCAGTCACTAGGGGGCCCCGGGCAACAGAGGGGCTCTGCTACATTTCAAAACTTTTTAATGCTTAAATTTACCCTAACAGGAGGATGAAAATTCCAAGTCTGGAAATTTAAGTTTTGCAATATGCTCATATCACATTTTCACAGGCAAATCTGCCTGGAAGAAAGATATAACAGTCCACAAGGATATATACTAATTTTACTAATTTTTAAGTTTCTCTGTATTTAGTATGTTATATTTTAAGTTGTTTAGTATTATGTAAATTGTTTAGTTTTAAAAAAGATAATTTTTGTCATGTTTTATTGAAACATGTAAATACTTTTCTTAAAATGCTATCGAAAATCACATAGTGTTGGCCTACTTATACAGCATTATAATCTCCTATATGTCTGCGGTTTTTTTTTTTTTTTAATAGCGAGAAGTTTGAAGAGTTGTGTTTTAAGTGATAGGGAGGGGACCAGACAAAATTATTTACCCCGGGCTCTTAATTTTTTTTTTACTGCCCTGAAAGTGACTAAATAAAATAACTGACGTGAGCATTCATCTACGTTCTGCAAACACAAGAGAGGAAGCAGGACCCTCGTGCATTAGCTCGGAGCTAGCTCGGGAGAGATGTTGGTTACTAGCGATCTCTCTTGCACGTCCTCAGACACACAGCAGCAGTCTCCGGTGTCACTCACTCATGCAGCAGTACTTCACAGCTACCCTGACTCACCCAGGAACATCACGCTAGCTGCAGTTTGATGGCAAAGGTAATGCCAACTGTGCTGAATATCTTTACTTGAGTACTGACACAGTACTGAAGTAAAACCCATATTTTTACAATAATTTTTTTCACCACACAAAAATTTCCTTCCCTAATGAAAATTCATCTTGTAAGAAATGTTAATCGAAAGTATTTACTTAGCACCACTGGGTATTTCGATATCATAGTGGGATCCAAACCACATACCAACACCAGATGTGCATTAAGTTTCGAATGTAGGTACCTGTTTGCATGTCACTTATGGACTGTCATATTCACGAATGTATACAATTGATAGCAATTCACAATATACCATTTATAGGAATATTGTGAAATATCAGTGCTATGACTTATCGATGCAAACATTTTCAACAGCAAAAGCAGTTTGAAGCACTAATCCTTTGCACAAATATCACAAAAATTCTCTCCCTGACAATGCACCAAAGAAAAAAAAACCCTATCCCAATATTGACTATTTTTATATCCTTTTGTTAAAAATTTTTATGATAATATATTAGAATTCACATTTCATCATAGAATATAGATACTGTACAGTAAGTACAGACTAAGCAGACATTTGTTATAACCCTGTAATTGTGGATTTTAGTAGTGTTCTGAAAGAAGGTTAATAACTGACAAACAATTTAAAAAAAAAAAAAAAAACTTAACACGCATTAAATTGGTATTTTTGATTTCCTTGAAGCACATTGCACTATTCTTAGTAATTGTTTTGCATGTACCTATTTTTTGCACCTGTATTTGTTGTTACAAGAACCTTTTGCAACATTTATGTTCACATTCATGTCCACGGTCATCAAGAGACAACATATTAGTTATGCCACCACCTGCCTAGCAGATATTTCGTTTAGGTACTTTTAAATTCGTATTTGAATGTAACTTATTTCTTACCAAGTATACTTAGTGCATTCTGTGTATTTATTTAATGTTAATTTATAAATTATAAAATACTTGTTGGTTTAATTTTTTATTTTATTTTATAATTGTAAGTTAACATACTTAATTGAACAGTTGTAAGTTGATATTTCAAAAACAAATTTTTTGGAATTTTACTTAATTAAAAGAACAAATGACTATTATACTATTACAGTTTAATGGCTATATGCTGACAAAAATTATTCTTGAATACTTAGTTGTATATAATTTTAGTTTTTTCTAGTTGTTACCATGAGAAATCTTTTGTGAAATGTGTCACTAAAGTTACGATTGGCAGCTGCATCATTTTTGCATGCTGATGAATTAGGCATGACTGAGTTTTATTTTCTTTGTAAAAGTTTGCATCCTTTTCCTCTGCATTCCCATTTCCTGCTGCAATTCTTCCACGAAACATTACAATAAGTCTATTGTCAGAGAGTCCAAAGATTCATTGAAGGCCAGACGGACCTTCATTTTTCCAGCACACTCCTAAATTGGCCAACGCACATTAACATCTGGAAATACTGTGAAAGAACAAGTGATGATTAAACATATAATATTTCGCTAATATTGATGTCATTTTGTGATAATGGGGTTAGATACAAGAACACACCATTGACAGTGTGTCTAAGGAACAAATTACACAAGCTGTTAACAATTTCCTTGCAAAATTTTTATATCACAAACATTTTCATATATAATTAATATAATATTAAATGGATCTACTTTTCACAAGAAAACAGCAACTTTTAAGTTAGAAAGTCAAAACCTTTCAAAAATAATTTCTACGTGATTGAGGTGAATAATTCCAACTATTCATTGTTAACATGCGACTACGAACTGAAGTACGGCATCAAAAAAAAATTCAAATTACCCTAAGGCTGCCATAAATTTAAGTTTCGTGAACTCTAGCACCAGTATTTCAAAACATGTACTCGAATTTACAACCTGTTGATACCGTGATCGACTATTGAATGGGTGAGTAGAAATGAATATACGCAAAAACCCACAGTTAATGACAACTTCAGCAACATTACCCACTTGCGAAATAAGCACGTTTTAACCCGCCGAGAATCGAACCCCAGTAGCCTTTTAATTAAGGTAGAGGGGGAGAAAGCGAGTATTCTTATCAATCAACTACAGTGGCCTTCTTCGGAAGACAGCTGCTGCACGATAATACTATTGAACAAGTTTCCCAATCCAAAACAATATTAGGGGATTTTATGACGAAGTAATTGCAGATACTCACATCTCTGAATTGTGCGAGTCCCAACTCCCCCAATTCGGACACGCACGCATAAGCTGCTTCGCTCTGCAGAAACAACTGACACAGTGTCATTTCCTCGCTTCGAAATAACGACCCCATCTTGATGTTCCTCGAAAATATATACTTCTCAATGTAGTTTCACGTCGAAAGAGAACTTTCCTATTTCCAATTCACACACCCATCCACGCCCATTTGGGTCAGGGACAGGAGAAATAATGGCGAGTACCGAACAGACGAAATCAGGTGACTGCAAAATGACGTAAAGGAATTGTCAATAAACGCCCAACGAGAATACAATATTTAAAAAATAAACATGGAGACTAAAAAGCAAATGAAAGAAAAAATTGATAAATTAGAAATTTAACATTTTGTGACGTACGGGAAAAAAATTAAAACATTACTATTGCAATATTATTCCGCCCAAAAAATTGCTTAAATGTTGGTTAATAATATAAGAAGATTGTTAGAAAGAATGAATTAGAATCTACGTTTTTTTAAAACAATCATTTAAACAATGTTTTTATTGCGTCTAAAGAATGTCCAAAACAAGTGGCTGAAGAAACAAATCGGATTCAAACACCTAAAATATAATCATATATTGGGGGCAACTTCTTGACGTAATCGAAGTAGGCCACAATTTGGATAAGTTTTTTTTTTTTAATTATAACAGATTTTTTCCTCCAAAAATGTTATTTTAATTGATGCAGGTATTTATCCTTCGAGAAAATGGAGACATGGCAAACATTGAACAGTGTTAAGTAATGCTCTGTAATGCCCAGCGCCAGCATTTGAAAAAGCATTCTACCTAGGAATGCAAGTGTTAAATATTCGGCCCCTGTGACCACTGAACAAGTAACTGCATCGGTAGACACTCTTAGTGGCAGAAAGTGGCCATTTACCCAGTCGGTCGGAAAGTTCAGGCCTGCATACATGCAATTACACATGTCTCTCGCACACACATGAGGCGGAAAATACGTACCATCATGGCCTGGAAGGTCGCAGGGGCGTCCATCAGCCCGAACGGCATGGCACAGAATTGAAAACGTCGGCCGTCAGGTGCAGTGAACGCGGTCTTCGGGCGGTCCTCTGGACGTATGGGCACCTGCCAGTACCCGGACGTGAGGTCCAGGGATGTTAAGATGCAGGCGTCGCCCAGCCGTGCCAACGCGTCCGTTTGTTGATAAGCGGTGGTTGGGCGAGTATGGTTACAGAATTGACTGGTTTGAAATTAACACAGAAACGCATGGAGCCATCTTTTTTGCTCGCCATGACAATCTGGCAGTTGTATGGCGATTCACTGGGTTCGATGACTCCATCGCGCAGCATTTCTGTGATTTGGATCTGGATGACATGCCTTTCGGTTGGTCCGAACCCGTACGGCTTCACGAACTGGGGCTGGTGAGGTCGGGTGGGGATGGTGTGCTCTGTGGTTGTGGTACGGCGGAGCATGTCCGTGGCCACAAACACCTGTGGCTGTTGGGACAGGACACTAATTATGAGCTCTACATGAGCCACGGGTACACCGTTTCTATGGTCCGCGAGCGTGATAGGTGTCCCCTGCTCGGCGGGTGGCCGATAGCCCAGGCTGTAAACTGTGCGCCGCTCGTGATGGCCAACGTGTAGTCTCCCCTCCCTGACCAAAACAGTGGCATCCTCCTGCGCTAGCCAAGACAGTCCTAGGATTAGCGTCTCCCATAGCCCCACTATGACTAGTTCTACTGTGACGTCGTCCGGCCGACGACCACCCCAGAGCCTGACCTGCACCCGCCAGTATACGCTCCCGCTAACGGAACACACCCCTGGCCATGGCCCACCCGAGTCAGGCGAGCCGAACAGCAATTAAAGGCAAACCCGCGAAAACCTGAGTAGACAAGAGAAGAACCGTACCCATTCCTCCTGGAACATTAAATTAGGATTTTAGCGACAATAAAGTCTCTTCCAGACACACCCGTTTGGAGTCTAGCGTAATGAGGTCACGCCTGGCGTGAGAGAGGCCGAGCCTCCCTCGGACGCCATGCCAGTTCGGCAGTTCACCGCAGCTCACGGACCGGGGCGGACCTACATCCCACGGAGGGGCAACAGCCTTTGTCTTCATCGAAAGTAACGTCCGGTAAATATAGTCACTAATTAACAGAACCCTTTTTATAATTAATCTCTCCGTGAGCACCCGGTCCCTTTTTTCGGTCCAGGACCTAAACCGACCGCATTAGTTTAAAGACACCCCGCACCACACTTGGTCAGCGGGGTTGATCTTCAGTATACGGCACGGGCCGCCTCCCGCAACTCACAGAACTTTAATTAAGGTCACGCGCATGGCGCTGACCACAAACCCGCAAGGGAGCTTGGACAAACTTAATTGCGGTGCGTGTTTCACTACAGTGGGCACAACACCCGCGCAGAGACATTCGTATACGGGATTGGCCGTCTCCAACCGTCCACCCCTTAATTCAGTGTATTTTTGTGTCCCATATTTTGTATTACTAACCTACGTTACCCGAGTAACGAGTGCCACGTAATTTGTGCGCGCCCCCTTAATTCAGTGTATTTTTGTGTCCCGTATTTTGTATTACTAACTTACGTTACCCGAGTAACGAGTGCCACGTAATTTGTGCGCGCCCCCTTAATTCAGTGTATTTCTATGTCCCGTATTTTGTATTACTAACTTACGTTACCCGAGTAACGAGTGCCACGTAACTTGTGCGCACCCCCTTAATTCAATGTGTTTTGTGTCCCGTATTTTGTATTACTAACTTACGTTACCCGAGTGACGAGTGCCACGTAACTTGTGCGCACCCCCTTAATTCAGTGTACTTTTGTGTCCCGCCTTTGTGTTACGAAATTACGTTACCCGTGTAACCAGTGAAACGTATGAGACGTAACAGCGTCCGAGGCCCACATAACGCGGAACACGAACAATACGGCGCCACGGAATAACGAGTAAACACCCCCCCCCCCCCCCAAGGGACCTCTGTAGAGTGTTGTATTATGTACGACTCGCTCCTCTGAATAAAAGGTACAACACCGCCACCTCAACTCCACGTCTCTTATTTAAACATCATCTCACGCAACACCGCCGCCGGCCCTAGTGGGCCACGCAGGGGCACATACATCCACGACCCCAAATTCACGACTAGAACTGAGCTAGTCTGGCGCCCACCCGGACAATAAGTATCAAGAGCCGTCTTTTCCCACTAGGAGCTACACCGGGACTCGAGCCCGAGACCCCGGACGACGGCAACTGTGTGGCTGACATGATCCCTGATGGAGATGGTGATGTTCGTGCGACCGACAATACGAGCTGTTGCCCCCTTCGTCGCTAAATGTACCTCCTCAGCACATGAGTCAATGCCCCGTAAGCTCGACCATTGAGCTGACACATACGTATGGCTGGCGGCCGTGTCGACAAAGGGCATGCACTGGCTGTGAATTCATACAGTCGGGAATCCTGAGCAACTGGCCCACCCCAGGTCCCAACTGCCCTAATTGGAACGACTCACCGCACTGCTCCAGGGGCACTGCCGCTGCCATCAGGCAGGGCCATCTGGTGTCCGGTGTGGCTCGCCGACGACCCGGTGCGGGCCACTGACGGGTCGGGTGAGCGGCGCCCATCCAACCTGACGGGACGTGCCGGTGTGTCAGCGAGCACCGCAGGTGCTGCCGGTGTCACCGGGGCCACCTGGCGTCCAGTGCGGCTCGCCGACGACCCGGTGCGGGCCGCTGACGGGTCGGGTGAGCGGCGCCCGTCCATCCTCACAGGGCGTGCCGGTGTGTCAGCGAGCACCGGAGGTGCTGCCGGTGTCGCCGGGGCCAACTGGCGTCCGGTGCGGCTCGCCGACGACCCGGTGCGGACCGCTGACGGGTCGGGAGAGCGGCGCCCGTCCGTCCTGACGGGGCGTGCCGGTGTGTCAGCGGGAACGCAGGTGCTGCCAGTGTCGCCGGACCACCTGGCGTCCGGTGCGGCTCGCTGACGACCCATTGTGGGCCGCTGACGAGTCGGATGAGCGGCGCCCGTCCGTCCTGACGGGGCGTGCCGGTGTGTCAGCGGGCACCGCAGGTGCTGCCGGTGTCGCCGGGGCCACCTGGTGTCTGGTGCCGCTCGCCGACGACCACGTGCGGGCCGCTGATGGGTTGGGCGGTGACGTCGTCCGACCGACGACCATCCCTAAGCCCGACCTGCACCCGCCAGTATACTCTCCCGCTAACGGAACGCACCCCTGGCTGTGGCCCACCCGAGTCGAGCGAGCCACCGAGCCGAACGGCCAAACCAGACATTATTGTTATAAAGCACACTAAATCCGAGTGGACTAGAGACGAACCACACCCATTCCCCCTCAAACAATTAATTACGAATTTTGCGACCTTAAAGTCTCTTCCAGACGCAGTCATTTAGTTTTTAACGTAATGAGGTCAAGCTTGGCGCGGCAGGGGCCGACGCGCCACCGGACGCCATGCCAGTTCCGCAGTTCTACTCGACTCGCGGACCGGGACGGACCTACGTCCCACAGAGAGACCACAACCATTGTCTTCATCGCAAGTAACGTCCGGTAAATATAGTCATTTAGCATAAGCCAAACCTTTTTCTATTCACCTCTCCGTGCGTGTCCGGTCCGTTTTTTACGGTTCAGGACCTAATCCGACCGCGTAAACGTAAAGACGCCCCGCACCACACCTGGTGCGCAGGGTCGTTCTTTAGCATACGGCACGGGCCGTCTCCCGCAAACCACAGAACTTTCTTAAGGCCACGCGCCTTCGCGCGGACCACAAACCCGCAAGGGAAACTTCGCCAAGTTTAGTGGCGGTGCATGTACCACCCAGTGGGCACGGCACCCGCGTAGAAACAATCGCTTACGGGACTGGCCGACTCCAGTCACCCACATACTCTGTGTGCCGCGTCAATTGTGCGCGCCTAATTTTCATTGTACTTTGTTAACGTAACTTTGCGCCACGTCATTTGTGCGCGCCTAATTTTCATTAAGTGTACTTTGTCAACGTAACTTTGCGCCACGTTATTTGTGCGCGCCTAATTTTCATTAAGTGTACTTTGTCAACGTAACTTTGCGCCACGTCATCTGTGCGCGCCTAATTTTCATTAAGTGTACTTTGTTAACGTAACTTTGCGCCACGTCATTTGTGCGCGCCTAATTTTCATTAAGTGTACTTTGTCAACGTAACTTTGCGCCACGTCATCTGTGCGCGCCTAATTTTCATTAAGTGTACTTTGTTAATGTAACTTTGCGCCACGTCATCTGTGCGCGCCTCTCTTGCATCAAGTGTACTTGGCCTGCATACTGTTACCCGAGAAACCAGTGCCACGAAACATTGAACATGTACCGGCCTGCACCCCGCAACGGACAAGTAGCCCTCAGGGGCATGTCTGTACTCAGTAATTGTATGGTGTGACGTCAATCCCTTGAATAAAGGCACGTCGCTACTACGGCAATTCCACGCATTCTTCTTTAACGTAAATTCCCAGGCAAGACCGCCGACGGTTCTAGCGGACCACGCTGGGGCAACGAACCACGAACCCTCATTGGTTAGACACCGAGCTAGCCTGGCGCCCTCCCGGAACATAAAACGTTAGTCAGACCAGCCACCCCGCTAGAACTCGCGCCCGGACTCGAACACGAGATCGCGGACGACGGCAGCGGGAGGTGCCCGTCCATCCTGACGGGGCGCGCCGGTGTGTCAGTGGAGGCCGGGCTAGGATTCCAGGGAAAGTGGCCAGCCATGGCACTACCCCCTAGCAGGTGTTTCCCAACGTGGGCCCGCCTGCCCCGCGGGCTTGCCAGACAGCTGCCCGCGTGGGCCAGACGTCGTGCCAGTGGTACTGCTCCTCGCGGCATTACTTACATCGCGGGGCTCCCTGGTTTGGTGCCCCGGTGGTTTCCCTGGTTGTGGCGCATCGGTGCGGCTGCTCCCCCTGTTGCCTCGGCGCTGGCGCCACATACGGTACCAGAGCCCTGGAGTCCTCGGGTGCCGCTAACGCAGGTGGTGACGCTCCTGGCCGTCAGGCAGACGGCTCGCGGCCGCGGCGAACGATTTGCACGTCGCGCTCCACCTCGTTCGCCAACCGCACGAACGTCTCCAGGCCCCTGTCAGTGGCGGCCCTGAGGAATGGCCGCAGTTCGGGCAGCATCAGCTGGACGACCACTCCTATCATGCTGCTGTCGTCCTCCCCTTCCGCCAGCCGTCGGTGGAGCCGTGCCTTGGACCTGATGAAGGCTTCCTTGCTCTCCCCCGCCTCCTGAGGCCGGCAGAACAGTGATTGTTGACACCGGGCCCGGGCCCGGGCGTCGTTGAAATGTTTCTCCAGTCTGTCAGCGAAGTCGCCCCACTCCATGCTGTATTCTCCGGCTGTGGCCCACCAGTCCAGGGCACACCACCTCAGAAGATCGCATACCTTCTCCGTCCACTCTTCTGTAAGAACCGAGTATCGGGCCAGCCTGTCCCGGCATGTCCGCAGGAACTTCCCGGGGTCTTCGTGCTCCTGCCCTGCTAACTCCGGTAGTTTGAGAGTGCTGCTGGGGCGCGGTGCGATAGGGGGCGCCAGCATTCCTGGCGGTCTGTCCAGCGCGAGCTCGCACGTGCGGCACATGAACATCCCATCCCTAAAGTTGAGGAACTCCCGGGCCTCGGTGCATGAGCGGTGCCTCACGGTGCCGCACTGATGGCAGAACGCCACATCATCGGACCGCCGAAGACACCCCCTCGTGCCGCACTTAAGTGTAGATGTTGGCCCAGGTATTCCGTCGTCTTCATGTGTTTGGGGCTTCTTCTCCGTGTCGCAGGTACATATCGCGAATGTCTCCGCCGTGGCATGATTTACCGGCAAGTCTGGTAGAAGGTGCCGTCGGCTGCGGTCTCGTGTTCGAGTCCGGGCGCGAGTTCTAGCGGGGTGGCTGGTCTGGTTAACGTTTTATGTTCCGGGAGGGCGCCAGGCTAGCTCGGTGTCTAACCAATTTGGGGGGGGGGGGGGTCGTGGTTCGTTGCCCCAGCCTGGTCCGCTAGAACCGTCGGCGGTATTGCCTGGGAAATTACGTTAAAGAAGAATGCGTGGGATTGCCGTAGTAGCGACGTGCCTTTATTCAAGGGGTTGACGTCACACCATACAATTACTGAGCACAGACATGCCCCTGAGGGCTACTTGTCCGTTGCGAGGTGCAGGCCGGTACATGTTCAATGTTTCGTGGCACTGGTCACTCGGGTAACAGTATGCAGGCAAAGTACACTTGATGCAAGAGAGGCGCGCACAGATGACGTGGCGCAAAGTTACATTAACAAAGTACACTTAATGAAAATTAGGCGCGCACAAATGACGTGGCGCAAAGTTACGTTAACAAAGTACACTTAATGAAAATTAGGCGCGCACAAATGACGTGGCGCAAAGTTACGTTAACAAAGTACACTTAATGAAAGTTAGGCGCGCACAATTGACGTGGCACACAGAGTTTGTGGGTGACTGGAGTCGGCCAGTCCCGTAAGCGATTGTTTCTACGCGGGTGCCGTGCCCACTGGGTGGTACACGCACCGCCACTAAACTTGGCGAAGTTTCCCTTGCGGGTTTGTGGTCAGCGCGAAGGCGCGTGGCCTTAAGAAAAGTTCTGTGGTTTGCGGGAGGCGGCCCGTGCCGTATGCTGAAGAGCGACCCTGCGCACCAGGTGTGGTGCGGGGCGTCTTTACGTTTACGCGGTCGGATTAGGTCCTGAACCGTAAAAAACGGACCGGACACGCACGGAGAGGTGAATAGAAAAAGGTTTGGTTTATGCTAAATGACTATATTTACCGGACGTTACTTGCGATGAAGACAATGGTTGTGGTCTCTCTGTGGGACGTAGGTCCGTCCCGGTCCGCGAGTCGAGTTGAACTGCCGAACTGGCATGGCGTCCGGTGGCGCGTCGGCCCCTGCCGCGCCAAGCTTGACCTCATTACGTTAAAAACTAAATGACTGCGTCTGGAAGAGACTTTAAGGTCGCAAAATTCGTAATTAATTGTTTGAGGGGGAATGGGTGTGGTTCGTCTCTAGTCCACTCGGATTTAGTGTGCTTTATAATAATAATGTCTGGTTTGGCCGTTCGGCTCGGTGGCTCGCTCGACTCGGGAGGGCCACGGCCAGGGATGCGTTCCGTTAGCGGGAGAGTATACTGGCGGGTGCAGGTCGGGCTTAGGGATGGTCGTCGGTCGGACGACGTCAAAGGCATGCATGGCATACCCCTTCCATGTCTATGCTCACGGCTCCGTCAAGGCTCATGTCGATGCGCGCAGCAGCGACGTAGCAGCGCCACCCGATCCCTGTGTGAGGCGCGCGGACTTTCGCTCTCACAGCCGTTATCGCGCCTGGCGCGTAACCTGATGCGCGTCTTTATCGCGCTTTGCGCGTAACTCGACGCGTGCCTATCGCCAGGTGCCCGCTCCTTTGGCCGTCTGCGCGTCGCGTCCGTTTCCGCGCGATTCCTTTGTTCCTACACGAGCCCTTACTGGTATACTAATATTGAAGCACTATGAATTTAAAAGAATTGAAAATTATTTAAAAAAAGAAAGCCACACTAGTCGGGTGCCATTTTGACTCCGTCCCCGCTACCTCCTATGATTTTTAAGTGATTTTTGTTTGGGTTCGAGATCTCAGGGAGGGTTCGGCCTAGTGGCTAGAGGTAGGGGTTAATGCAGTAGGGCCCCCCGATTTGTTATGGCCACTCGGTACGCCTGAAGAAGAACACAATGTTACTGGTGGATACTTGACGAATTTATTACGGCACAGCTTTATACATAGTGCTGCCCGTTCTGGCCCTTCCCCCTGTAAACCCTACCGTGGAAACGTGTGAATTTCGCGGGAAACTGAACCAGCCAGGTTCGGGACAAGGCACACAGTGAAACATGATTTTGAAAGGACTGAAATATTAATTGATGAAAATAATGTCTAATATAAACCTGTGGAAAAATATACATAATTGCATGTTGTAGTTCTGCGGAGGGATATGCCACACCCAGCCGGATCCTTCCGCCGATGTAGCACTCGTTGCCTGGCGTTTGCCTCGTTGCACAAACTACATTTTGTTGTGCGCACGAGCGCGTTCAGTGCACACACCTTTGCGGGACATTGATGAGGCATAGCAGTCTATGCGACATAGAGGAGCATTGGCGGTCGGCGTCACATTAACTACGGTAGTTATAAAATTAACCTTAGATATATTGATTATGCATGCATTGAATTGGTACGATCAAAAGAGGAGGTAATGTACCATTTCCTCGTAGTAAGATAGGCAGAGAGTCCCATATACCCATGCTTTACAAATATGTTACATGGTTCACTTCAAAGTCCCAGTTAATGAAGTATTGATTATTGTAGTTACACACGAAGCCTGGAGGCAGAACCATGTGGGCAAAACAATAAAAAAAAACCAGTGGCTAGTTTACTTTAGTTGGTGGTGGGTCCACACACATGGCTTAAGTTAAATAACAATAATTAGATAAAATGCAAAACAAGTCCTGAAGGCACACTGACTATATGATTAATTAAGCTACTGGCATTGTGTAATCGAGTCATGGGGTCATGGAGCGGATAACAAATTACTCTTTTGTTGTTTATCAATGTTAGAGGGAAGATTAAATATCCGTGGTGCAAACGTGTGTCCGGTCTCGGCACTGAGTGAACGACTCCTGACTGTTACCCTTGGGAGGCGCACACTCTTGGGGTTATTTTCGTGGCCGAAATCACGGGAAGCCAACTAGGCTCATTGAACAAATATGTTTCTGTTAAATTATTATTAGAATGTTTAAAAAATCATAATTACAATACTTTAAAATAATAGAAATTAAATACAGGTGGAATGATACAACCATACAGGCGATGATATCAATAGTCGCACATGCCATAATTGGTCCAAACGATGTTGAGTATTTCCTATTACTTACCCATCTTTCTTTTTTCTTTAAGGGTCCTACCGTCAGCCCCTAAGCTAGGCCTCCTCCTGAAGGACAATTGTACCCAGTTCGCTGAGTTAGCTGACGCCTTGATTGCCAACTGTAATGTTTGGAACACCACACTACTCTCGTATTTACTTACACCATTGTGTAACACTGTATTCGGATCACTTGGACACAACACCCACACACACTTGTCTATATGTACAACTGTACAACTGTTGAGATATATATGAAGTTAAGGAGTAATAAGCTTAAATTAGAGCCCAAGCACGAATGTTGGCATCCAGCCTTATAATTACCACATGTTATAAGTTTTAAAAATAAAAATAAAAACTTTTAAAATTTATTTTAATGAAATTTAATAAAACCAATTTGAAAATGTTATGGCTAAACGTCAAATGATCATGTAAAACCAAAAAGTGTTGAGTTGTTTTGACGTTTCGAATGTTTATACGATTTGAAAATGATAATTTCGTGGATAAGCGTTACATTTATTATTTCTACAATATATAAATAATTGTAAGAGATTATTAGTTAGTAAATGGTTATTTGTCATGTAAAGAATGCATCTTGAAAATCCGATTCTGTTGTGCCTGTCACGTTTTATATTAATTCTGTTAAAAGTCATTGCGATATTTTCTTCAAAATTAGCGTGTTAAATTGTTTAGGTTAGGTAAGCTAGTATTTAATACTGAAAAATAGCGTAAACGGATATTTAGGAACTACGTATTGTAATTGTAAGAACGTTAACCTAAACAGTGGTTTACATTTGTTCGCAGTATTTTTAATCCTGCTTACCTTACCTTTTAGTTCACACGATTTTATAGTATATTTTTTATACATCTTACTTAATATAACCAACTGTTTATTATTATTTTACATTATTTTTATTGTACCTAGCAAAATCAATGGTTAAAACATTTAACTACCAGGATATTAATCAACATATTGCAATATTATCTTTGAAAGATTTGTGCAATGGGAGTGCATGACTTGATGTAAGTTTTTGGACATACGCCATTGCTAAGCATGGCGTATGTCCAAAAACTTACATCAAGTAACATATTGCAATGCTTGGTAATTCTGAATGGAGGAAAAGAACCAAATTGCTTATTTCCCATTTCCTAACATGTTTTTGGATCATTTCCTAACTAAGAGGGCATTGTAATACTTCAAGTAGTTTACCAGTTGTAGGTAACCGTTTTAACGTGTGGTTTTGTTAGGCTACACATATATTAAGTAAATTTATTACGTCGCTGCTTTTAAGCATAGTTAAAATAAAATTACAAAAATACAATTTTTCAACACTAGAGACGTTCCTGTATTTACCCTGAAAATGGCGTTAATAAATATATGACAGTTCATGAGAAATCACATTTTCAACTTACAGTACAATATTTGTGCGTTGAGGGCGATCGCGCGATTTATTTTTCACCCGTACAGGTTTCTGTGTTTATTCATGAGAACTTTAGTCATTGGAGGTATTGTTTTATAATAAAAATAGTAATATGATGGCTTATTGCATTTGTAGGGAAAAATTAATGTTCATATTTTCTTTTTTATTGGTTGTTTGTCCAAATGACATTGAATTAAGAAAGAATTTTTTTTTTGACGTTTCATTCACAGTAGTGTTCGGCCAGATGCTGACGGGCCTCGTGTGACTTGATGGTTTCCTTGTCACGCCCCAAGAGACACCCGAGTGCTGTGACTTGCAGGTGGACGCAGCCATGTCACAGCAGAGCGTGTACGCGTCGCTCACACAGCTGTGCGTGGCCCTGGTGCAGGACGGCGACGTCTCCAGTCTCCTGGAGCGCGGCAAGAAGCACGCCCTCGTCAAGAGGCTGCGCACCCGTGCCTTCGCTGTGCTGCTGAAGAAGGATGCTGCTGAGTCTCCACCGCTAGGTACGGGCTGCGTCGCATCACGGCACTTAAACTGGTTCTTCAGTGAGTCTTTGATTCACTCTCTCTTATCTTAAAATACTGTAAGGGTAATGGTCATGAATACCAGTTTTTGCTAGAGAATGAGTTTTTGAAAAGTAAAAAAAAAAAAAAAGTTATTAAAAATGTATGATTTAATATATTAAAAATAAATGCTCGAAATTTACTTTTACCATCCAATTTTATGTTTTGCTGTGTGGTCAGGTGTATCTAGGGTAGTGGTTTTAAAAGTGTGCAACCCAGAAGATAGCTAGGTTCACCGTGTGGTATTCCAGAGAAGTGTGTGTCCACATATAAAAATAAATATAGTTTGTTACACTATTATACCATTACATTATGTATATACAGCTCTTTTTTAACATTTAAATATTATGTGTTATTTGAATGACTCTATAGATGTCATTTATTTTTTTTATGTGACGTCTAATAAATTGATGAATGCCGGCTGCTCGCATGAAAAAGTGTCCCATTATGCACATTGTTCCGTTATGCTGTGTCCCGTTACACACATTGTTCCGTTACGCTGTGTCCCGTTACGCTCATTGTACGCTTGTGCCGCATCTATCTCTCTTTCACTCGACTGTTTATAAAGTGAAGTGAAAAGATAATGTGGTTTTCTTTGCTTATTACAACAACAGTTTCGGCAATAAAGGTTAATAATTCTTGCATTTAAAAAATCTGACCACGGTACTAGTATAATTTCGAGTAATTATTCTTTTATTATTAAAATAAAAATGATTCAATTTTATTCTTAAGGTATGCAATCATTTCATCAATGTTTTGTTATGACGTTGTCACGTTAAACTATCATCCGTAAACCGACTTTACAGACAAGCAATTTTTTTCACAAAAATGTTTTTGTATTACTCATATTGATTATTAAAACATAATTCTCAGAAATGTGTGTACAAAGCTAGAGGAGCAGGGACCCAGGAGCGCGTGCCGCAGGACAGGGCCATGGGCTGGGCGTGCTGGTGCGTCTGCGCTGCCACACGCTGCCCTTGCACCAGAGCGGCCGGCAGAGGCAGGCGGAGCGGCTGCACGGCTGTGTGGACCGCGCCTTGAGGGACGGGCTGTGCCGCGACCCGGGCTTCGTGGCCGCGCTGCGCTTCCTGCTGGCCTACGTCGAGGGCGGCTCCGAGCTGCGGCCCGCCCCGCAGGTGTGCTGGCGCTGCCTTCCCTCTGACTCGTGCGCGAGTGTAACACCAACTTTGTGTCATTACTAGAGACCTGAAAAATTCGCGGTTTCATTTTGTGATATGCTGCAATCCAAATAATGATACCTTAGTGCTGCTTCTACCGCTGGTTCACTGTTAATCTGGACTAATGAGGACCAATCAGAGACCCTCACTCATAGAAGTGTCAAATCACAGACACTCAGTCGAGATGACTCACAAGTCAGCAGCCAATGAACAGGTGGTATTTGCCCGATTGTGTAGAGTGTAGTGGAGTCTATCCTGGAGGTCATTGAACCGGCAAGTTTATTCGGTCTCTAGTCATTACTAAACACTACACTGAACTTTCACTTAATTAATAAAATATGCTATAATTCTGAAGGAAAAAAACTACCGCAATTTTGTTCTGAAATGTCAAAAATTTAAATTGTCATTATTTTATAATGAATTTTTTTTGTAATGTAAAAAAAACACAGTGCTTGACAATTTTTAGTTCTGAGTAAAGCTGGGATTACGATTGATTTCCTTAAGAATTATAATTTAACATCGAGCACACGATTAAGTCAAAACTACATTTTCCAGTTTATGATTGACATAGAAGTCGTTAATTCTAATCAATCACAGCACAAAACACATGGTCGGCCATTGTTCGAAACGGAGAAGCAGGTTTGAAATAGGTTATTGACAAATGGGATATCTATTTTTCGAAATTGATGATGATTACAAATGACAAATATACGAATTCTAATCAAAAATACTGCCTCGCTCGGTACAATACCAAGACATAAACTTCCGGTTGAAAGGTTCCGGTTTGTTGTGATTGGTCGCTTCCCTTAAGTCTTAACGAAAAATATAAAATATAACCATTTCTGTTAAGTCTTAAGTCATCATATGGTTCGCACACGACCCGGCAAAATTCACACACGACAATCATAAACCATTCCACTAGTTTACATAGAGTCATATGGTAAGTACACGACTAAGTCTTAAGTCTTAATTCTTTATTTTCAATCGTAAACCCACCTTTAATCTGCTCCATACTTTTTACTCTACAAACTTTTTGCTTTAACATTTGCATATTGTATCGCAATTAATAGTAGTTTTGATAAATTTTTGTCATATTTGGTGAAAATGGACCATTTTCATAGATTAAAAATAAATCCGTGAAATCCAAATTTTTATTTTAAAAATAAAATTGATTTAAAAATACAATCTTGCCTCTAGTTACAGGTTTTGGTAGAGCAGCTTCTCTCAGACTTCTTTTGAAGGGGCAGCCTTCCAAACTGTGGCACACGTCTGCTCTATGCCTACCACTGTCTGAAAGTTTTGTAAAATACTAGTATTTTTTCCCAAAATTAAGTATTAGTGTGCATACTGTATGTTTCATATTTTTCTTCAATTATTAATTTTAATGTTTAAATTTGTGAATTCCTATAAAGAGAGAAAAATTCAAAAATAAATAACTAATATTATTTATAATGGTGTGCATAAATGTATCTCAACATGCAGTATACAATTGAAACCTCATATATTAATGTATGATAGGTGAAAAAAAAAAAAAATTAAATTAATAATTATAAAAATAAATACTTTTGTATCTGCAAGAATTTTAATAGTTATTATTTGGTTGTATCCTTCAGCATCAGATTTTTTATCAATATTTAGAATCCCAAGAAATAACTTTTTTGATCATTAATCCAGTCATAAGGTACGTTGTGTATTTCATATTGGTACCAACATGAAATAACAAGTTTTCCAATGTTACTAACCCCAGGAAAACTGGCAGCCGAAAAACCACAAAATTTTATCTATTTTACCATTTTCTTTTGCTTTTTCTCAGAAATGGTTGACTTTGTCAATTCTTCTAATATATAATGTTTAAATTATATTTTTTACACTTTTTACTCCAACTTTTTTGTTAGCATGCTACAGCATCTTGAAAATGAACTATTTTTATGAACTTTGCAAAAATAAGCATTACTCCTTCATCTCAGTGAATATTGTTTATTAAATTGTTAAAATTTGAATAGTCTTTTACCCCACTCTTTGCAAGACAAGCCTTTATTTTTCCATACTTACTGACTAAACTGTATTTTAAGTAGACCGTGTTTGAAAGCCTGTTATAATTGAGGGAAACTTATACCTGATATCTAAGAGTATTCATGGTAATTTGGTTTTTGAGATTGCTTATTACTCTGGACTACTTAATTTGGGATCAGTTTGCATTGAGCTTTCATTCTTGAGTTGCTATGGCTCTTGACATGTTAGAATCTGAATCAGTGGTTTAATTGATTGATGTACATAAAGAGTAGTTCGGGTGGCGTGGAAGGTTCTTACCCATCAGTGTGTGAGGCGAGAGGATGTTATTAGTAGAGGTGGGTTGCAGAGTATCAATCTGCTACTTTGTAACTGATACATGCCTGATAATCAAGTACTGCAAATGTGTACACTATTCAAGTATCAAGTACTTTAGTATCAGTTTAGAATTCACCTGGAACAACCCCACGGCCAATGTGCGCAGAACCCGATCGCAGATGACGGTCACTTGGGCGGAGCTTGTGAAAGGGGAGGGAGCGGCACGACAAATAAGGGATAAAGAAGGGAAAATGTAGGGGAGGGGGAAGCCTTAGATGTACATCAAGTTCTGTCCCTGCCCGAACACGCCCGAATATTCACCTTCGGCCAACCTCGGGTTTATTTATATATATTTATATTTCTCTGTTTATTTTAATGTAGCTATACTAACCTAACTAACCAACCATAGTGTTTAAAAGTTTTTAAATGTACCCTAGCTAACCTATCCGACCACTTTTAATATTTGAATTCATTTTTCCTGCGCAAAAATAAAACAAATCCCGAGGTTGGCCAAAGGTGAATATTCCGGCGTGTTCGGGCAGGGACAGAGCTTGATGTACATCTTAGGCTTCTAATCTTAGTACGCTCAGTGCGCAGTGCGTGCTTCTTGCAAAGATTGAAGACTCTGATTACGAAAGGCGTGGAAAGAGAACACCGATACCTTTTTTTCGACTACAAAGAATGTAGAATGAGAAAACTGATACCTTTTTACGAAGAATGTGGAAAGAGAAAACTGATACCTTTTTTAACGCTGGTGATGACGGCAGGGATGATGTGTGTAACCTGTAACGAGAATGCTGATACCTTGTTGCTCCCTGGAACCGCTACTGCTGTAGCTGATACAGAAGTATCAGCTACTTGTAACTAGTACATTACTGTATGAGTAACTGGTTGGAACAGATACCGAAAATTGCTGTAACAACCCACTTCTAGCTTTATAGTGAAGTTGTTCTCTGTGTGCGTGCCAGGACGTACTGCAGGACCACCTGGACGAGTTCCGGCTGCCGTACAACAGCTCGTACGCCCACGTGCGCCCGTACCGGGAGATCCCGCCCGAGGCGTTCGCCCCGCCGGAGGGGCAGGTGGCGCCCCAGGTGAACTATGCTGTGTACCAGTTCCTGCCGGCCAGCGACCGGTTCCCCTTCTCCGCCGAGCCGGGCTCGCGCCTCCCGCTGCTCGGCCTGTTCACCCATCGGCCCGCGCTGCACGCACTCAGGTAACAGGCACGCTCGGCGCGGCACGAGACAACATCTCAAGGAGAGTTGAGTCCTGTGGACTGTTTGTAGTTTAAATGTAATTGTTTTGCAGCGTACTGGGCGGTATCGCTCCGTCCAAATAGGCTACAAAATTAAGACGCTAAAAGTAAGACGACCAAATTAAACACCTAAGCTGGATTAGGATCCAGAGTGTGCCTTGTTTGTGACAGAAAGACAAGAAAAGAATCAGGGGTCCGGGGTACAAATTTATTAGACTTGAGAAATGTTAACAGACAAGGGCATAAGTGTCCATAGAAAAAAAGCTCCATAGCTTAACATACAGACAAAGTTCAGCGCAAAACAAGCGCACAAGACTTACATGAGTTACGCCCGGGCGTTTAACATACAGATATCAAAATTTAACATACAAAAGAATAAACATGAAAAACATAGGTTCAAAACGTACAACGTTATGTTACATCAAGCGTGAGGGGTCGGCACACGCGCGGGATTTAACTGCAGCGGCAAACGCTGCAACTCCCCCACCCTTTTACTGTGGAGTAGAGGTAAAGTCAAAACTTGTTTGAAAGCTTTGGTTTCGTACAGATAGCGTATTCACAAAGGACCACCATTCAGGAGTGTTTAAAATTAAGGTTTCACTCGGGTGACATATTCCAGTGCCGCCAGTGGTTTGCACTCCGAGCAGCCACAGAAGGAGAAGATCCGCTAACTCGGAAAGATGGAGTGACCGCCAGATACCCAAAGGTATTGACAAAGGGTGGTTGAAACGATGTTCCTCTCACGTAATGCATTAGTGTAGCCATTATTGTGTGGCGTTATAAAGAAGCAATTTTAATTAAAAATAATGGATTTTGTCTTTATCATCATTAAAAATTAAAACACATCTAATAATTAACAAGCACAAAAAAGTTGATCAACTACTTCAAGAATTTATTTATTTATTTATTTATTTATTTATTTATTTATTTATTTATTTATTTATTTATTGCCTTATTTTAAGTGGCACAGTTAAGGCATACCGCCTTGTCTTACACTAAACCACATACATATTTACTAACTAGGTACACATACCAAAACTTGTCACGAAATACATTTAAAGAATTCATGGTAAGCCACTATAAATGTGTACACATAAAACAATACTGCTACATATATTTATGAGAGTAAGTTTATTGGGAGAGTTACCAATGTTTGGGAATAGCATGCAGAGGGTAAATGGTACAACAGCAATAGTTTCACTGGTAACAAAAGATTTATTACAGAAATGTACAGATACTTGACCTTACGTAATATCAACGTTACACTGGGTATGTAATCACATGTCTCCATGCTCCTATACAACACACAACGATACCCAATGAAGAAACAAGAATTGCGATAAAACTGAAATAACACCGAAAAGAATTTCAAAAGACAGCATAACACCGAAATGCAAGTTAATACACTATATAGCACTCTCTAATTAATTTATATTGTTCTGAAAGTATCTTTTTAGCATACTGTATTACATATTATTTTATCGTTGAAATTCCGCATATAAATTTTACTACTATTTTGGTGGAGTAAGTATTAAAAATAGCTGTTAGACAAATAAAAAGAATAACACAGAAATCTTCTATTTTTAAAACACAATTGGACTAAAAATAAAACCATTGTTGAAGAAAGTTTTAAAAGCGATGTCATATAATATAAATTAACTTGGTCTATGTGAGTAATATCATTTTCATCAACCAAATTTATGTTAGCCCATGACTATATGTTTTCTTGATGATTTAATGAGTATAATTTCAGGTCACTAATTTGTTATGAAATCTTTTGTTTTAAGAAGAGACAAAAAATTTTATTTGTAAAACAAAATTGCGTTTGTAAAAGTTTGGAGTTTGTTCCATTTTTAGAACATTTTCTGTACGCTTTCAACCATCATCTAAAACAAATGTGGTTAGTAAGTGTTCTATAATTGAAAGCAGTAATATCATCAATAGTACACTGTAAACGAAGAATTATTATTTATACAAATGGCTTGATATTGATTTTATACAATTATTGTGCAGCTGGATGTCGAAGGGAAAGATTCTTATCAGAGTGACATGCAGAGGTATCCTAAATATGAAACGATTTTCAATTGATCGTAGGTATTGAATTGGTTTTACTGTGATATCCATTTGTATGGTATCGAAATGGACTATTTTAATTATACAGTAGATAGTTATACCAAGTGCCACTAAAGAAAACTCCGTGAACTTCAGTTGTACTGTGGAAGATAGATAATGGATTGGTGATTATTGTATTAAGGCTAATCATCATGTCAGGTTATGGAAGTACAACCACACCATCTACTGCATTTCTGGAACCATCGTTAGCGAACACTTACAAGTCAAGTTCACGGTTGTATGATGAAAAGAACATGTACTACTAAAGGTATTTGTAGGTTTCATGCTCCATGATCTATATAGTAATAGGTATGTAAAGCGTAATTCATTTATAAAAATGTTAATGTATTTGTCAACTGTCAACTATTAACGTCCTGACTTAAAATTCTCATAATAAATGTGATCATTCTAACTATTACATTTTAATTTTTAATTGCTATATATTTTTACTGTCACCATTTTACACGATAACTTTATGTGTTACTATATAAGTATTCATCTAGAGGATACCATAGGAGAATAAGAGTCTCATTATTTTGTTTGCTCTTTGATTCTTATAATTGTTACTCTTATACATATCCTTCTGCATTTCTCTGTAGGTCTTTAGCCATGTCTGTATGGTATCAGTAGTAGATTGCTTTTAGTTACTTTACATTAAAAAACCATTCATAGAAATTAAATAAATTTTTTTCTTTGTGCATAGTTTAGTTATGTAGTGCAATAATAGTACAAGGTTTTTAAATAAATCCCTAAACTAAAGAGTTATGAAATTAATTCTATATTTTAAAAGTCAAAATGATGTAGGTAGAGGTGAATTTAGTTGGATTTTGTGTTTTGCTGTGCATTTTGTTATGCAGTGAATTGACTTCCATTCCAGGTTTTAGTGGTGTATTATCTTCAGTGTCTTTAGGTTTTATCGCTTTTCACCATATAATCTTGCATCTTTGCATTTCGTATACTGAAGGGAACCAATAGTATTCCTTCTCAAATATTTTCAGCAACACTTCAGTAGACTTGCTGCAGTTTTTTTTTTTAAATTTCACAAATGTAGGTTTCCAACCCTTAGTTCAGTTGTTCCGTAAACTCTGTGGTATTGGCTGCGGCATGTTGCAGCCAGCTTACTCCAGCTCAGCCTTATTGTGCAACGGGTCTCCCCTGTCTTGTGCGCGGTGGCACGGGAGACGAGTGGCGGGATCAGTGGTACCAACCCTGCAACATCCACTCGACAAACTCAGAGACAGCAGTCCAGTGGTCTGAGCCCACTATAGTAGTTTGTGTGGTTTGTGGTTTAAGCCGCCCTCACTGAAAACGGTGCAACCGAAGTAAAGTTATTTTTAATACTGACTTGTGAGTGCAGGTCTGATTGTTTTTCAGGCAAACAGGGTTGTCCAGCGTGGACTCGGCCTTCAGCATCCCGGAGCTGAGTTCGCCGAGGGGTCTCCGGATCCCCAAACCACCTCCGACGTCTCAGGAAATGGTAAGTTTGGAGTTGTGTCTTCGGCAGTTGTGACACAGTTTCATGTTTCTCAAACATGCAGAGGAATTGCAAGGCTGGCGGCGTGTGTAGATGGTCGCAATGTTTAGGAACTGTTATTCACACTGTCCATGCGCGAGTTTCTAAAGGCTGTCTTACAGTATCATGTAGTAGAACTTATTAAGTGGGAACACAAAAGATTCTCAAGAAGAAAATGCTTCATTTGTGTATCTAGTTTTTTTGGTGCAGGTTGAAGATTTGACGAAAGTTGAGTTTCCCACATCTGCTATAAAACAAGGTCATCAACAAGTCAGGAGAAGCAGATAATGACAGAATTATTTATTGTTCAATCCCACCAGCATTTCGCCCCCCCCCCCCACTCACAGCTGCAGTTAGCGTGAGATGTCATTTCCTAATTTCACCGGCGACTGGGAATGTAGTCGTAGCGCTGGGTGGCTGATCCGCGCACGGATTGTTAATTTGAGCAAACAGTAATAACACTTATAATGAGACAAATTATGCTGCTGTAGTTTGAATTTGAGCTAAATTTCCATGATGGTTTATACCAGAAATAAATATTGTGGAGAACCGTAAACTATTTCAAATTGGTCTGACCACATTGCAAAACTGACATTATTATTATTGTTGTTGTTGTTTTTGTTGTTGTTATTAACAACTCAGTTCTTGAATCAGTTTCAACTCAACTTTTCCATTCAGAAACATTTAATAGTCCTAGATGAAATTCCGATGTAGTTGGACTTCTTGGCAGCTAGACTTCGACTGATACAGTAGAATCCCGCTGATGCAACCCCTCACGGTTTCCGGAAAAACAGATTTATAAACGGAATGGTCGCAATAGAGAATTCGGGCCAATTTTACCCCCCCTCCCCTCCTCCCAATTATAAAGTGAAATTGCGTCACGCGAGTTCGGCTATGCTAGCCGGCTGGTTGTTATTTTCGTTCAAAACGTGGCGAAGGAACTTGTGTGGATCAGGTAGAAAACATTCGGCTATAAACGAAAGATATAAGAACAATGCTATTGCTATCCTGAAATGCTGTGACATGTTTTTGGAGTAGATAATCAGGCGACAGACCGACAGGTTGCGCTCCCGTCCTTGTCGTCAGCTATGTTTATTTTGACAGCTCAAGCAATTATCTTTTCCACGTCCCTTCACAGCGTAAAAAAAAAAAAAAAACACGTGTGAACGGGTAAATGAGGGTAAGGAGAGCGGAACTGCTGGCTGCGCACGCATCTACACGCCAGACGCCACTGTCTGGCGGCGGCGCACGTGCGTATGTGCGTGTGTGTGCGCGTGCGTGTGTGTATGTGCGAGGCTGGCGACCAGCAGCATCATTAGCTAGCGAGAGTGTGACGGTAAAAGTCGACCTTGAACTTGCACTTCCGCTTACTGCAGGGCTCGCTCTCTTTTATCTCTGTCTCCCCCTCCCACAAATATATTGGCTGGCAGGTCTCGCCCTCTTCACCTTCTTTATCTTATCTCTCACGCACACTTGAAGCACCTAATACGTCGCGCCCCTCAAATTTTTCAATTGCAAATTGCTGCCTTCCTTCTGTACTGCATTTATAATTTCTTCTCTCTTTTTAAGAATCGTGAAGAGAGTAGACTTCTGAATGCCATATTTCTGTGCTATGTTTGTCTTGGAAATTGTTTTCTTATCCACTTGCTGGATAATCTCATAATTTTTCATTAGCGACAAACTGGCTCGCTTTATACTCATTTTCACGAATCCACGAGTCCGTGTAAATTGAAAAACGAGTCACGATCGTCAAATGGGACCGGGACCGGAACGGCAATAGACGTGCACGCAGATGCTATCAGGTGATGCGCGCAGTTTACCGGTATTGGCTAGCTTGGACAGTCTAGAAGGGTGGTATCTATTTTTAGCAGTCTTTTGTATACCTGCCTGCTTACAGTACAGCGCTCGCCACGATAAACGTGAACACACAGCGCCCAACAAAGTGTAACAGACTTGTTTTTCAGCCGATTTTACTCAAATTTTCGACTTTATCTGCTCATATTTTTCACGGTTTCTCAAAAAACGGTCGTATAAACGGAATGGACGCATCAGAGGGGGGTCGCAAGTGCGGGATTCTACTGTAGTTCCAAACTTCTGCTTCGATACCTATTTTTACACATTAAAATCACTGACATAACGTTCTCTGTATTAAAATTAATCACATGCAGGAAACATTCTTCCTTGATATTACTTAATATGTTAAATAACAAAGGCGACTTAACAATTGGTCGTAAACAAAACATGAAAATTCAAAGATAAAAAATTGAGCTAAAGAAGTTAAATAAAATTCAATCAAAACAAATCCATAGAAGTAAACTGCTGAATTGCAATTAATAATTAGGAAAAAAATCTAAAAACATTAAAATAGCAATTCCTTTACTATGATCACAACACAAGAGGAAGACTATTTCTTCCAGTGTTATCTGAGCTTTTGCTTGTCAGAGGCTGCCGTGGTCCACATTGACTCGGTTAGTGTGTTATTGGTATGCCCATGGGCATCGCAAGGATATATTATTGGGGGGGGGGGGGGACTTCAATTGATTTAGTGTTGAGGAATATCCATCCCCTGGAAAAGAGTGGGGGGGGGGGGGGTCCGGGGGTCCTCCCCCGGGAAAATTTGGGGTTTGAAGGTGCAAAAAGGTGGTTTTTAGGCATTTTTCTTTCCTAAATATTCTAATTATAGTTGGTTTGCAATATTTTTTTTTTTATAAAAAATATTTTCAGAGAACAAATTTGTAGAAGCACAGTTAACATATCTGCATTCGGTATCGGACCTGATTTTTATTTTATACAAAGATCGAATTAAAAAGTGCTCACATTACCACGATTGGATTAAATGCACCATGCGCAACATATGGGTTATATCACTGAATTCATATTTTTAATATAACTACGAAACTAAATATATTATTGGAGGGGACGAAATTGAAGACTTTTATTATTGGGGGGGGGGACGTGTCCCCACCTTCCCCCCTGGTTGCGACGCCCATGGGTATGCCAGTCCTAATTAATATTCGTATAGTGAAAGGCAACTAACGAGGAGTTGGCTCACTACCGCATGTATAATGTGCTGAGGGCGTGCGCGTGTCGCAGACGAAGGACGAGGGCTACGGCACGCCCAGCCAGGAGTGCGCGGAGGCGGAGCCCGGCGGGGCGGACGCGTGGGGCCCCGCGCCGCGCCAGGACACCCGCCCCGGCAAGGAGCCGTGCTTCCTGCTGGAGGTGTCGCCCGAGGACATGCGGCACGCGTGCCTGGCACAGGCCCTGGAGCAGCTTCACTCCCAGGGCTCCGCCCCTCCATGCCCCCGTCACCTGCCTCGCGCCCTGCTGCTGTCCCACCTGCGCTATCTGGCCGCCGGCATCGAGTCCACCACGTTCGTCTACAACCAGGTACCGACTGCCAGTAGCATAGCCAGGATTTGTGTAATTGGGGGCGGGGGTGGTTAAGAAGCATGGTCCCCCCCCCCCCCCTATTAAAGCGGGGGGTCCTCCCCCGGAAAAATTTGGATTTTAAGGTGTAAAATAGTGCTATTTGAGCAGTTTTCGGTACTTAACTTTAAATATTGTAATGGTAAAAATATTATTATTTTTTAATAAAAAAATTGTTTGAGTGATGAAGTAAGAAATTAATTAAAGATATTTTAGTGAATACAAGTGCCTTTGACCACGTCCACTCAAAATCATAAATCATGCTCGAAGCTCGACAATACAAAAAAAAAAAAAGGAATAAAATGGTTGGGTTTCGGCAGAACTGGTCTATTCCTGGAAACAATTAGCTTTAGCTTGAAGAGTTACCCAGTCACCACCTGCTTATAATTACCGCGCTGGTTAAATACAATAGGTGTAAGATATTTGAAAACTTGGGACCTGTCACGGCGTCACAACCTTATAGGTTCTGCTCGCGACAGGGGTAGGGGAAGGGAAGGAGAATCGGTAGGGCTCGCTTAATCTTCCCCTCCAGTGCAGTGGCCGGTGATAGCAGTAAGACACCCAGCTCTTAGCTAACCTGCTTTCAAATAAGAAAAAAAATAGGGGCCCCTGCCGACTGCACTCTTCATCTGGCACTAGGCTTGTGCAGTACAACGAAGGAACCTATGAATTTAAAATTCTTTAGTGAAAACAGGTGAACAATCTGGGATGTAGAGAAGGTGACTTGGTGTATGAATGTTATATAAGGTTTCCTGCACCGTCTGCTAACAGTAAGGCGTGCGTACAGGATGTGCAGGCGTTCGAGATCCAGCAGGATGTGTGCATGGAGGGCATGGCTCCCGGGACGTTCTCGTCGCTGTGCGAGGACTTCCTGGCGTGCGGCACGCTCTGCCGCAGGCTGCAGGGCCTGGCGTGCGCGGGCGAGCCTGCCGGGGGCCTCGTCTACAAGGTGCGTGCTGCGCGGACAGCAGAGAGATTGGGCTGTGCAAGGGCGGACATCGTGCACTTCCCCAAGACTAGAGGAGATGGCCTGAAAGAAGGTATCCAAAGTAGAGAGGCTTGCTTGGTTCTCGGAACCGACCTCTGTGCCATCTGCTCGCCCCACTCCCAACCATCGGACTCTTCGTGTCCTGCTTCTCTCGTCCGCTCCCTTCAGTCGAACATTTCTGTCTGTTTCATGTTGGTATCTTTTAATATGGATGTACATGACAGGCAGTTATAGTAGTAAATTTTAGGTTACTACCAAAGTACATATGTATTTATCGAAATTTTAAATTTATTGCTGGTAACAATTGTAAAAACAAAATATCTGCATGGAGCTGAAACATGCTAAGAGAAAAATCTTAAAATCTTTAACAATAAAAAAATAAATTTCTTAATGTTAAACATAATGGTGAAAAAACTTTTGAAGTAGTCCAGCATTCTAAGTAGATAACATTCAAATTTCTGGTAGAGTATGGTTTAAAGTTTGTCACTAGTTATGCACGTGATGTGCGTGTGTGCTGCAGGCGGCGTGCAGGAGCGTGCGGGCCTACCTGACGCTGTACCGCCACGCCGTGCTGAGCGTGCCCACAGACTCCCTGACGCGCGCGCGCGCTCCCTGCTGGAGGTGCACGGCGTGCAGCTGGCGTGCCTGAGGGACGTGCTGGACGCAGGGCCCAGGGCCAGCGCGCTGCTGGCGCGTCTGTGCGGCCAGTTGCGCGCCGTGTCGCGCGCCGACCTCGCCTGCCTGCTGTGCTCCGTGCTGCTGTCCTGCTGCCGCGCCTACTTCAGGTGAGCCGTCACGAGTCAGTGCTCAGGAGGTCGGGAGCCCAATATAGCCTAATAACGAATGGAAATATGTTAAACCCTTTTAAGAAGTCTTCACTTTAGGAGTTTTCTTGCTTAATAATTTAAAAATTTATTTAGGTTGATTTGGGATGCCTTCCTGGGTGCTTGCCCCTCTACTCTAGAGCTCCTCGCTTTAGGGAGGGTGGTGATGAGGGGTTCAGATGCTCGGAGTGTCGGTGGCTACCTAGCCACGAGACAGCCGAGTCATTGCGGACACAGGTACCGAGAACATTGTGCCTGTTTGGCATGTCATGTCATTGATAGGACTGAGGCAGAGGGGTTCCTGCCAGAACATGCTGGTGAAAGTCAAGTTGAGACAATGTCTGGTGTAGGGCCATTAATTAGGCTCGCTAGCAGAACAGCTGGCTGTGGCTTCCTTCATTCACTTAAAAACTAAATGGGATGTGGAACTGCCTGTGAGGATCTTGGAGTCTTTTTACGGTCGCACCGGTTTCATGATGCGGTGGAGAGGCATGTGGAAACAGATGGAAGGGACACATCTTGAAACGGATGATGGAGAATAAGGAACCTTTCAAGATGGCGCGCCGGTAAATGGGCAGAAAGCAGTTAGCACAAAGTGTCAGTAAACAGACGTTCGCTTGGGTTGAATTGGTGGCAGGCAGGGGCGGCCGCGGCTTTGTCTGGCAGGCTCTCGCAACAGGAAGCTGCAGTGGTCTTGAATTTTGTGCAGTTCGGGCAGGCACTTGGAAGAAACATGTTGCAGTGCCAAATTCAGAGAGTGGACGAGGCAAGTTAATGATTTGGTGACGACCGGCGAGTAGGCCAACATATCTTCATATGCACGGCCGGGGATGTGAGTCTGTGATACCAGGAACTTATCGTTCTCAGAACTTGTTTTGGGGGTTTCAATTCAAAGATTGCGACCTGATATTAGATTAATAGTGGTTACTGTCCAGTAATAATAATTGCTGTTGCAGAGTTGCAAGAATTTATTTGACTAGAGTAGATGTTGGGTGGGGAGGTTACCCTCTTCTGCCCATGGTGGCCAGCTGTATGTTAAGAGTGTCATGTGGGTCTGTTTTAAAGGCGTGTCATGAATAGTGAGTGTAGTGTAAAGCTTCGAGGCTGCACTGGTCAGTCACGCCTTGGTCCATGACCATTAGCCTGGGCCCACCCAGTCGCACAGAGGCAGTTAATCTGGTAGTGTGTTGAGAGACTGATCTGTGCATGGTCCAGCCAGCCTGTAGACTGTCAGATCTGCCCACAACCAGTGCTACCCTCCGGCGGCAGTGGGGCGAACCTTTGCACAGCACTAGCTGCTCAGGCTGCACGCCAGAGTACCCCGAACCTTGCAGGTGTTTCATATGCTCTTCATTTCTCTTGTTCAGGCTTCCTTATCTATCTGCCAACGTGCAGCTATAGTGCGACGACAAGCAAAAGAGCCTTCTGGGGCGTTGACATTAGTGTCTGTGCAGGTTCTTTTGTTAGTTAAACATTGTAACTATCATTCAGAGCTTGACGGGGTAGCTGGTTCACTTCACCTCCCCTCTCCGGTCCCATCATGTGCAGATGAGCATGCCAGATACTGCTACCACGCAGTTCAGGTGTATTACCTCTCCCCGCCGTCACACGGCGAAACTGGCCAGCAGCAGTAACATCCACTCGGCCGTTAAGAGTGAGGGACTTCAGATCTCCGGAAGTTGGGGTGCATGGGATGCTTTCACGTTTTTAATTATTTTTGGTTAGTAAGTGTTATGTATATTGTATAGTTTCCGTGTAAATAGACCTTGGACATTATAAACATTGTTGGCATTGGTCAACACACTTGAGTTTTGAATCTCGCACGCCGCGCTGCTGGCGATAGTGGCGCTGCTACTTGGCTGCTGTGAGTTGGCTGCCCTGCTTTCTCCGGAAGTCAGTTGTTCTACAAAGGCATGGTGGTAAGTGGTGCTATCGGGTACTCTTGCTATCTGGCGACATCGGTCGCCAAATTAAATAGTTTTGTGCAATTCGCTGTTTTATAGTCCATTAATGAACATTTTTGGTCCTCCGGGCCGGATCTAGTTCCGGTATTTTCGTTCGTTTTTTTGTGTAATTTTCGTTCGTGCTATCGCGGCGTTGTTAGCCTCGTGTGAAGTGAATTCTCGCACATTGACTAACAGTTTGTGACTCTGAAGTGCTCGTTATTTGGTTGGCGGGAGCAGCGATCAGTGTCTCGGCTGTGGTTGAAACGTTTTAACTAGTTCGTTTCGACGACTCTAACCTCTAGGTTGAGGTTATGTCTTCCGTTTCATTTGAAAACGATCGTTGAACCCTTTGGTAGTCAATCACCATGGCTGAAGGGCAGTCGGCGCTGGTGCGCATCCGTCTTGCTGAAGGTCGTATTAAGCGAGCCTTTGATCTCGCGCAGATGGTTCCCAGTGATAGCTCAAAAATAAATTTGTTTCGCGCCACAGCGCGCGACCTTCACTGCGTCCGAGAAAGGTTCGAAACGGACTTCGTCATCGTTGAAACAACCGCAACGACCGAAGATGGATTCGATGCTGAGGCGCACACCGCACGCTTGGCTGACTTTGAAGAAAAATATTTCGAAGTGATGTCAACATTGGAAGCCATTGAGGAGGTCAAGGTAGTATCACCAGGCACACCCACTACTCAGGTGAGCAAATCTCGTGTGGCTCTTCCAAAAATCTCTCTTCCCAAGTTTGATGGGAGCCCTCAGCAGTGGGCTAATTTCTCTAATTTATTTATCACCCTGGTAGCCAACAATGCTGATATATCATCAGTGGAAAAACTGGCCTACCTCAAGACCGCCCTTAATGGGGAACCACTTGGAATGGTGCAATCTCTGCCGATCTCTGAAGCGAATTACGAGGTCGCGTGGAAGCTTCTTGTTGGCCGCTACGAGAATAAGAGGCTAATTGTCTCAGTCCATGTAGAGGCCCTCTTGAAGGCCCCAATGGCTGCGTCTGACTCACCCAAGGCTCTGCGCAATTTGTTAACCATTGTAAACGAGAACCTCTTGGCCCTTAGGGCACTGGATGTCCCTGTAGACCAATGGGACTTGATTTTGCTCCCTATTTTGTGCAAGCGGTTAGACTCTGTCCTTCAAACACAGTGGGAGCTTACTCAAACCGATGCCCTTCCAACTGTAAAAAACCTTTTGTCCTTTATCAAAACCCATTGTCGGGCCCAGGAAACTGTGACAGCTTCTCGGTCACATGTTCCAGGTGCAGGACCTACACAGTCAAGGAACCAAATGCCAAGCTGGAGACAGGCTCGTCAATCTGTGAAAAGTTTGGTCAGCTCTCCACAATCATGTTGCGTTTGTAACAGTACCCATGTTGTTTTTAAGTGCCCTAAATTCATCAAGAGTAGTCCCAAGGACAGATATAAGATAGCTAAGGAGCACAAATTATGCCTGAATTGCTTGTCACCATCTCACGCATCCAAGGATTGTTCATCATCATCGTGTCGTTATTGTGGATCCAGGCATCATTCTCTGTTGCACTTCGAGCAACAGACAGCCATCAACCCTGGTCCGGGCAAGGATGCTTCAACCATACTCATTGAACCAAACCCTGCAACTGTTGCAGTTGCTGCCGCTCTACCAAGTGAAGCAAGAACAGTGTTATTATCAACAGCACAGGTACACGTGTTTGATTCAAGTGGAACTCCAATGGTCGTGAGGGCTCTGTTGGATACTGCCAGCCAAGCTAGCTTCGTCACAGAGAGCTGTCTGCAAAGATTGAGGCTTACTCGTAGAAGATCTCATCTACCAGTACAAGGTTTAGCTAACACTTCAGTGAATGTGGCCAAGTCATGCGCCTCCATTGTTATGGCACCAGTTGGTAGCACGAGCCCCCAGTTTGCAGTAGATGTATTTGTAATTTCGAGAATCACCTCTAATTTGCCAAGTGCCAAGCTGAGCGCCAGGGTCCGTGGTGCAGTGGCACATTTGAAACTTGCCGACCCTGCATTTGACACCCCTGGTCCTGTTGATCTGTTAATTGGTGCAGAGTTAGTTCCTAGACTCCTTACTGGGGCCAAAATTGACGGTTCTCCCGTAGCTCTGGACTCTGTGCTTGGGTGGATACTGATGGGACAGGTGGACACACAAGTCCCATCATTGACTGCAACATCTTTGTGTATCTCTCTTCTCACTTCACACCCTCCTTTGGATGAGGTAGTAAAAAGGTTCTGGGAATTAGAGGAGTTTCCTGCGACAACACACAAGTCTCCTGAAGATGTCAAATGTGAGGAATGGTTCAGTAAAACTCATCTGAGGTCTGGAGATGGGCGTTACAGTGTATCACTGCCCTTTCGGCAACCTCTTCTGAAATTGGGTGCGTCAAGGCCGCAGGCTCTTAAGAGTCTTCTGTACCACCATGCGAACATACTTTATTATTGTTCTTGAAAAAAGTGTTTTTAAAAACACTGGGGAGAGATAGGAGACTGAGATTTTAAGGGAGTATAAAGGAAGAACGTCCACATGTCCGTATGAAATCAAAATATTAAAAATGTTCATAAAATTTAACAGAAAAATTAATTAATTTGCCATAATTCACTTCAATACTGCGTTCAGTGCATTGCTCCGAGTAAGGATATATTTACACCAAAACATAGAGTATTTTTTGCTTAAAAAAATGGTATATTAAAAACATACTGTCGCCGCTGAAAATCACGCGGGATTCTCTCGCAAAGAAACACTGTTTTTCGCTTTTCTGGCCCTGCAGAGTGGCCCTCCCTGGCGGGGCTCGGTGCGTGGTCAAGTCGCGCGCAGCTGACCTGCTTCCCGGGCCGGGTGGAGGGGGGAACATTCCTGCGGAGGGGTGGCAGCGAAGGCTGGATCGGGGGTCTGGGGGTTGGGGGGAGGAAGCGACAGGTAGCGGGATGTGCGAAAGAAGAAGTGGACGGAGCCTATTTCCCTGACCAGCCGAGTTACAATACTTCAAGTTGATAGTGGTTGGTTTGTGATACAGTAACCCGCACGTGGCGGGAAACGTCTGATATTCGCGTATTTTTTAAAAAAAATTATTTAATCCTCTCCTAGCATGGAAGGCAAACCCTACTGGAGAAGAGGTAAAAAGGCGCGTCTTCGCCTGTGTGCATCTCGGAAGAAAAAAAGCTCTTGGTGCATACAGAAGTGAAAGGTAAACCAAAAGTTCACTGAGATGTAAAACCAATAATTTTTTTAAGTTGGCCATCTGTTATGAGTCTATAAATGTCGAAGTCAGTGTCAAGGTAACAGTATCTTATAACAATTTTTTATGCCATAAATGTTTTCCTAAAGGCCGGGATACATTTGTAACAGCACACGTACAGCAAACACAAACGGAATTTTAAACAAATAACATCTGTTACATTGGTAAAAACGTGCAAGCACAGAAAAACAGCACGTAAACGGCGCACAGAAAGTTGTAGGACTGCTAAATTTTCTCCATGTTGTGCACCGAATTTCGGTACGCCATAATCACTAAGTCGAACGACCAACACAAGAGTAGCTAGCGATTATTTATATTTGCGTTTCAAAGATAACATGTAAAACATAATTTTAATGTATTTATTTGCGAAGCAATCTTTGTAGTTAATTATTCTTAGTCTTTCAAAACTAAATGGCAAAATCAAGTGTTTGAACTTAAGAAATTAACTGCTTTATATAACAAAATATTTAAAAATTCAAAACATTTGAAATAAAATTAACGAAGAAAAAAGATGATAAGTTTTCGAACCGCTGTGTTGTGTGCGAATGTAGCTTCTAAATTGGTTTTAGACAAAAGTTCTTTATAATACTCACAATGTTTATAACACTGTAAAAAGGGACTTTGTCTTTTGGGTGGACGACCGGATCCTTATTCTTGCCATAACGCATTACCTTGGCAACTGCATCGTTAAATGTAATTTATCCATTCAATAAATGTTATCTATAATGTGCCACACACAACTAAATAATGCTTTTGTGACTCATTTAATATATTCACAGGAAAAGACTGAATCTTCAAGCAACATTGTGCAGAAATAAAGAAACTTGCGAAGAAGAATTTCAGGTTACATCAAAAAAGCCTGAGGAAGAAGAATTTATTAATAGGTCTACTGATTCCCAATCTTCAAACAGAGATGAAATTCATGTCGTAGATCAAGACAAGGACAAAAAAAAAAGAGTAATCTTTGAAAAAAAATTGTAGTTATAGTAATAATAGTTATCAGAAAAATATTAAAACATTTAAGTTATGTGTTCTTAAAATCATAGGTTTGTTAAAAAAACAACAGACAAAATCTACAGCCTGTGCTGGTGTTCCCACTACCGTTATTACAATTTTTTTTAAATTTGTAAATCCTGAATAATGCTTACGTAAATTGTTGTCTAACTGCTCCAGCTAAAAAGAAAATGTTACGTTAAGTATTTAAAATTAATAACTATAAAAATAATTTCTGTCTCGCTCACACTTCCCAGTCTCACTCAAACTAGAATTTTAAAGTTTGGGCTTTGAGGAAAGACTTGAGTACACTAGAATAATTTTAAGTAAGTAAGAAAACGTAAAAAACTGTTTTTCTTTACTAAAAAAAAAACAGTGTCCAAGAAATACCATGTTATAACCATTATTAAATGCGCCAACTTTTACAGTTAACTGCCAAACTAGCGTAGTACTAATTTTTTTCAGTACAATCAGCTAAAATTGGTTGAAGTATTAGTTTTTAATACTTAGTTGGACGAAAAGTGACATTTTCTTTTAAGCTGGAGCCGTTGGCTTTAAATTTTAGGTGAAAATTTACGGAACATTACTCACATGATTTCATCCAGCTTTATTTACTGGACATACACAGTTCTCAAACAGATGCTACCAGATGATCCAACCTATTCGTCTGGGCCTGAGAATAACCAATGCGTGGCCGAATCTTCATTACAACTCAACTGCCTAATGACCAATTCTCCTATTGTTCACAAGCATGAGGTATGTTGCATAGTGAAACAATATAAAAGTGAATAACTTTTTAAAGTCTAGTGCTGATACAGTTGTTTTTTTTTTTTTTTTTTGTTTTTTTTTTTTTTTTTTTCCCAAATAGTGACGTTTGAAAACATTTCTTGATTCAGTAGAGTATAAATTACGTTCTAAAAAAACATCAACGCGTTATTTGAATGGTTCTTGCAATGGAAAAGATTTATTCAAAATGTTTTTTAGGGTACACATCATTGCTGGTTGCCCTGTGTGCCATAACAATTCTCAATAAAGGACAAGTCGTTGTCAGCACACTGTGTTCGTTTGCGCTGTGATGTTTTCCTGACTATTCCCTCCACAGAATTCTCTCTGCGGTATTTGCATTTAACCTCTGATGTAGGCCGATTTTGGCTTGTTTTCTTTGTGTTGGTTATATTAATCTGTTTTTTCTTCTTCCATTTTTGGGTTCCTTTTGACATACAGTTTAACCAGAAATTGCAAATGTAAAAAAAAAAAATTCCTAGACTTTCATGATACGTACATGAATTAGAAAAACAATTGCTCAAAATATATAAATTTGTAACACAAGAAATAAAAAGTGTGTAATGAATGGTTTTTATATTTCAAAATATATTTTTTACAATTAACGATGTATATTTCTGTATGCTTTGTAAAATTTTTAGAACAAAAATTAAAAGTTCTTTGCCCTACATAAACGTTTACTTAGAACAAAAATTGAAACAATCTTAGATCAAAATATTGATTTATAAATATGAAATTATAAATAATATTTTCTTGTATTTGCTGAACACACACAGAGAGAAGTATTTTTTGATTCAGTTAATCATAATTCAAAATACTGTCATATTAAAATAATAGCAATATTATGTGATTATTTTACATCACCGTTTACAAAACAGCTAAAATAATTTGAAAAGTAGTATTGTATAAATTTAAAGTAGTACTAGATAAAAATTACCCATTTAATTACCTTAAATAAACTTAGATTTTTTTATACCTAACTCTCAAAGAATATGTTTGAATAAAACTAACACAGTATTATTTCCAAAGTAAATCCTTACTTATATTAATTATTAATATTATTAATAATATTATAAATGCGAAAGTATGCCTGTATGTCTGTCTGTCGCGCTTCCACGCCAAAACTACTGAACCGATTTAAATATACGAGCCTAAATGCCATCAAGCAAAAGCCACATTAAGCGCCCTAAAATTGTCAGGTTTGGCAAAAAGAATTGATATTTCCAAGCAACTTTTACGAACATTTTCTTCACAAAAAGACATAAAATACATTTAACAAATTTAACTTGTTTCAAAATCATAACATTGTGTTAATTACTAGTTTTTAAGTTCACAAACCTTGAGACACATGCCTTAAGTACACCTACAATTAAAATCAATTAATAAATTTAAAAAAAAAACAATTTTTTTGTTCTTAAACTACGGAAAAATAATGCTTACTTGTTTTGGATATAACTACTAAAGGCATTCGTATTAAATAAATTGAAATTATTGGTTTCAAATTTTTAAAATGATATACTGTTATATCATTAAACTTGAACTCAGTCCCATAAATATAACTCTTTGCTTATTAAACATTATGAGGCTACTGTCTTTAAAAATGTATAAATACCGTAGTTATTCATGCAATAGATAAATTTTATAGCTTATAGTGACCTGATAAAAACAGCACACATTTATACTGAATTTAAAATGTCATATATCAGCCTGATTGGTTTGATTTGTGCAATACATTATGTTTAATTACTTAGAAAAAAATTAAAATACATTTGTATTTTAATTTCGCTAAACTATTATCCAAACAAACTTAATAGTACAAACGATTATAAAGTTTTCAATTTATGTGAAATTATTTACAAATGTTTTAGTTTTTGTATTTTCTATTTGCAGTGGCCTTGCATTGGCACTGAAGATTATGAGAGATGTGCAGTTCAAGTTATTGTGCCGCAGAAGAACATTATAGCAAGACTTCCAGCTCCAAAGAAGACCTAATGGAAACAAGTCACAGTTTTGAGCCTCCACGTGAACAGACACTTGAAGGAGATCGTATTGTAGACATACAGTAGGTATATTCTAAGAGAGATGACAGAACTTGGACACACAATCCTGCTTTCGGATGCTCACTTAACAATTTACAGTTCATTAAAGAAATACATCATGGTCTTCAGTCAGTTTTGTTTTTTGAGTGCAACATGTGCAACGGAAAATTTTCAATGCCTACCCATGATCCAATAATTGCATCAACACATTTGGATGTAAATTTCAGAGCTATTGCTGGAATAATGGGTGTGGGAGGAGGATTTTCGCATTTAGAAGAAACATGTGCTAGTATAGGTATTCCGTATATGTCTTCGAAAACATATTCAAAAATACATAACAAAGTTTGTGATGGGTGGGAGAAAGCTGTCATGGATAACATGAAGGATGCAGTGAATCTGAACTAGCTGTAAAAAGAGGACATGTTGATGAAAATGGTATTCCTCTTTTGACTATTGTTGCTGATGGCTGTTGGTCAAAACGATCCTACCGAACTCAATATAATGCTCTTTCCGGCGTGGCAGCAATAGTAGGATTCCATACAAGAAAAGTTTTGTTTATGTCCGTAAGAAACAAATTTTGTTTTGTTTGTGCTCGAGTTTCGAATCAAAACGAAATTCCTGTGCATACTTGTTATAAAAACTGGACTGGAAGCTCTAGCAGCATGGAGGCTAATATTATTGTTGAAGGTTTTCAACACAGTTAAGCAGTTTACAATGTAAAATATAGCAAAATTATTGCTGATGGTGACAGTAGCTGCTATAAGAAAATTTTGGAAGCACGACCATAGGTCTACAAGGATACAACAGTTGAAAAGATTGAGTGCCGAAATAATCTTTTACGTAACTACTGTACTAAACTAAGAAATCTTTCAGAACAAAGCCGAATAGGGTCTCCAGCTCTAAGGAAACTGCTATCTCAAAAAATATTGAAATTGCGAAGGGCTGTAACAGAGGCTGTCAAACATAGAAAGAAATAAGAAGTACTCATTGACACAAAAATAGCATCTCTTCATGATGATATTTTGAATGGACTCTGCCATGTATTCGGAGAGCACAGAAAAATGTTCGGACCTGCAGTATTTTTGTTCCGGTCCTAAGGATGAAGAAAGAAATCTTGTGCCGGAACTTACAAGGGGGTGGGTTATACGATCTCATAATGAAAGCTGTTCGATATTTGGCCCAGAATTCACGAAGCTTAATACACGATGTTGGCAGCAATGTTGTTGAACAGTTCTACTCAATCATTGCATAATTCGTCGGTGGCAAATGGATGAACTATGCTCTAAAGAGATCTTACCAAGCACGATGCTCTGCCGCAGTTGTTTCACACAACACCAGGAAACCTCACTCTGTACTCCATAAGACATTGTGTAATGGCTTCAGTCCAAACATATTTGTGAAGAAACTAGAAATTTCTCGGTCAAAAAAAAAAAGAGACAAAGCAGCAGCAAAACGAAAGCGCGCCAAGCGAGCTCTTATTTCAAGAAAAAGCATACATCAAAAACATTCCAGTCTAGGAGATACTGACTATGGCCCAAACTGCGAAAAACCTGATATGACTATTGAAGAGTTTCTTTTACAAAAAGAAAATCTGTTTAAGTCATTAGAAAACTCAGATGAAGAGCGCAAAGAAAAAGAGAGAGGGACACTTCTTCAGGCCAGCAGCGGCGAATGGCTGGAACGTAGGCGCAAAATGCTCACAGCTTCCAAATTTGGCAGAATATGTCGTCGGCGAGTAACACAAGCTGCAAAAATTTGGTCAAAAGTATTATATACTCACCCGATATAATCAATATCCCAGCAAATTCATACGGCAGAAGTAATGAATCAGTTGCTATTAAGCAACTCGAAAAACAAGAGAATATTATCATACAACCCTGTGGTCTCTTCATAGACAAGCATTTACCATATCGTGGAGCAACTCCAGATGGCTGCGTCGGGGAACATGGTCTGGTTGAAATAAAATGTCCTTTATCTGCGGCAGGCATTGAAATTGACAAAGCAGTGTTGGATGGTAAACTTCGTTATCTTGCATGTAACAGCGACAAAAGTAAAATTACTGGCCTGAATAAAAAACATGTATATTATTATCAAATCCAGGGGCAACTACATATAACCAACCGAGAATTTTGTCTACTGGCAATCTGGACTTATAAAGAACACTCCATCAAGGTTATACAAATTCAAAGAGACGACACTTTCTGGAAAGATAAAATGGAGAATAAACTAGTACAGTTTTATAATGACTGCATGGTACCTGAACTTGTTGACCCTCGCTACACCAGAAGTATGGAGATAAGAGATGTAAATTAAGTTAAACGAAGAAGTACCTAATAATCACCAGTGTAAAGATAAATTGTAAGTAATGTAACTTTTTATCATGTTATAACCAATATACGAGTGTACATAATGTTAAAACAAATGGATGTTATTTTTATATAGGCTAAATGTTATTTTTACTATTATTCTTGAGAGTGAAGCATATGTAGTAGCAAAAATTGATTACTATATAGATGTATGAGAATCTATTGAACATGCAAGCATATAAAATTGTTTTCCGTAATTAAGTTTTACTTTGAGGTTGTATAAGTGGGTTGTTTAAGACCTAGCTCATAAAGTCGTACCCTATTTTCAAACTTTGTTAACACTTGTCATTAATCTTGCTATTTCATATAGGTCTATTAAGTAGAATTAACGTGTTAGAGATAGTAGGTTGGAAAGGTAATATATTACATGGAGAACAGTTGTCTGCGTAGTGTATTAGATTTTAATTTATCATAATAACATTGCCACATTTGATCCAACATAGTTTTCGTGGCTAATAAATTAGAGGTTTTTTTAACGTTGTAGTGGGAAAACACAATTTATATACCTATATTTATAACGTTTGGCATTATCTTAAATAATTATTTTAAATTTCGTGTCCGAGTTGAGTATTATAAATTAATTTGCACATTACCGAGGTTAGATATTTACACACCTCTGGTGAGTACTGAAATATTCGCTTTCATTTTTTAAAAATTTAAAATAGGTATTTTTACATTCATGTAGAGAGCATTTCACAAGTTAATTCTATCATATATTTCCCAAAGTTCTAAATATGTTGTTATCAGTGAATATGAGTATTATATATATTCTTAACTCATACATTAATTTCGTGTGTCTTTGATGGAATTTTATTCCATCATGATATATATGTGTATTTAGAAAATTAGAATGATCATATAGCCTATATATAATGTATTTGTTTACAATTGTGTTTAAATATAATTTAACTATTTCTTTATTTTTTAAAAAAAAATAATGCAACACTTTTTGTTCAGCTTGTATAGTATTAATTTAAAAACGCAAATATATACAAAAATGTAAGATTTTCATACAATATTATTGAAGATATCCTTCGCTATTTTTCGTTTTGGTAAATAGAAATATTTAAACAAATTTAAATGTTTTTTTTATCTTTGTTTGTGTTAACTACGCCACCTACAAGAAAAAATCCGTAGCTAGTTGGACTCATGCCGACTTCGGGTGCGAGGGTGTAGGTTTCAGAATACTCTGACACCACGCAAACTACGTCTCAAGGGAGGGGGGGCAATTAAGATTCAGATCTACAATAAAAACAGATATAAAATGGTTTAAAAATATGTGTAAGTCAATGACCTTGCATTCCGAAGGATTCGAAATCGAATTCCGGTCTCGTAATTCTAATTTAGGTTTTGTTGACGGCCCTAAAAATATGGTTATGGTATATGTTTGTAAAATTTAGCAAGGTTGAATTCTTTCTGAAAAACTTTGTTGAATAAGTCTTTATAAAAACAATAATACAGCTTATAGATAACATTGTATGAAAATAACCATAAATAATTACATTTATGAATATGTTATACTCCCCATTCTTTGCCTAGGAACATATTAAATTGCAGGCATTATACTGGGCGTGATGCCTTCAAAGACATAAACTTCCATATAAGAGTTATTCAGACAGGTAAGAGAGTGTCGCCGAGGCCTGTGGACGAGCGCTCCCAGCGCAGCGCGCAAGATCATTCCTCCGTGGCTAAGGAATGCACAGTGAAGGAAAGGAGGGGTGGAAACCCTGAGACTCTCCCCACCCCGGCAGCCGGCCGCACGTACGTCACGGTCGCGTCTGCCCGTCTGACTCCACCCCCGGCTGTAAACCACGCCTCCCGGAGGGCAGAAACACGTGGCCGGCCCGGCTCATCGCTGTGAGGGCTCCGCTCCAGAAGAGTCTTAACAGATTTCTTCGTCTTGAAAATCGTCTCAAGTCTGATCCCAAATTGAAGGCCATGTATTCAGAGTTTATGAGTGATTATGTAGCTAGTGGTCACATGGAAGAAGTAACAGAGTCACAGATTCCGTCAGAGTCGTATTATATTCCCCATCACTGTGTGGTTAAACCTGAAAGTTCAACTACAAAACTGAGGGTGGTTTTTGATGCATCCGCCAAGAGCTCTTCAGGTGTTTCGCTGAACGATGCGCTCTTTACTGGCACCCGGCTTCAACGGGACATAGTTGACCTATTGTTGAGTTTTCGTCTGCATGTAGTAGTCTTCACTGGTGACATCAAACAGATGTACAGACAGATAGGTGTACACACTCGTCATCAGGATTATCAGCGCATTGTTTGGAGGTTTAATGATGCTGAACCTGTGAAGGATTATCGTCTCAAGACTGTAACCTATGGTGTCTCTGCAGCACCGTTTCTCGCATTACGTACACTTCAACAATTGGCACAGGATGAAACCGAGCACTTCCCAACTGCATCACAGGTCTTACTTACAGATGTCTACGTTGACGATGTTGTCACTGGATCTAATTCGGTTGATTCTGCCTTGGCCATTCAGAGGGAGCTTATAACACTCCTAGGAAAAGGAGGCTTCAAGCTGCGCAAATTTATGAGCAACCACCAAGCTCTTCTGGATTGGTTGCCAGTGGAGGATATTGAGATCCCACAACCATTTTCATTGGATTCGGACGATTGTGTCATTAAGGTCTTGGGTCTGCAATGGAATCCTGTGTCGGACACATATTCCTACAAGATACAGCCTAGTTCTGGCAATGCCACAAAAAGGACAATCCTGTCAAATCTGGCTAGGATTTTTGATCCTCTTGGGTGGCTCACCCCACTGAGTATGTTTGCAAAGCACCTGATCCAAGTCTTGTGGGCACGGAACCTGGGCTGGGATACTGAACCACCGGATGACATCCTAAGCAACTGGAAGAACTTCAACACTCAGCTGTCACAACTGTCATCAGTTACCATTCCCCGACTGATTCGAGGACAGGCAGGAGGTTCCTACCAGTTGCATGGATTTTCGGACAGCTCCGAAATTGGTTACGCAGCAGTTGTGTACTTGCGCATTGACAACCCTGATGGTACAGTTCTGGTACACTTGCTGATTGCCAAGTCGAAGGTAGCGCCACTCAAGGTTCAGTCGCTGCCTCGCTTAGAACTATGTGGGGCCCTTATGTTGGCTCGCCTGCTTCACCATGTCATTGATGCCTATGGAGCGACACTGCACTTCAGTTCGGTTACTGCCTGGACTGATTCACAGGTAACTCTTGCCTGGATAAACTCTTCTCCACATGAGTTAAAGACCTTTGTGGCAAACCGGGTTAGTCACATTCAAGAGCTAACTCGTCCAGAATGGTGGAAGCATGTTCGTTCGGAACATAACCCGGCAGACTGTGGATCCCGTGGGCTTCTGCCAGCACAAATTGTATCTCATCCTCTGTGGTGGTCTGGCCCTTCATGGCTGAAGAAGGCTGAGGACCAGTGGCCTGAAGGTATTCCGTGCATTAAGGCTTCTGACGTAATCCTGCTTGAAAGGAAGGTAGTGGCATTGGGAACTTTTATCTCCCCTGGGGACTTGGACACATTATTGGAACGTTTCAGTCGGTTGACAAGGCTGTTGCGTGTTACTGCCTGCTTGTTCAGATTTATCAACAATTGTCGTCATCCACTGGAAGGACGGGCCATAGAAGAGCTGTCATCGAAGGATCTAAACACTGCCCTAGAGTTCTGGATACGTTATGTTCAGTCCATGTGCTATCGAAGTGATTTAATTGCATTGAAGAAGGATCAAATCACCTCCCCACAACTTCGTAGATTGCTACTGTTCATTGACTCCAAGGGAGTGATTAGGGTGGGCAGCAGACTGTCTCATTCGGATCTGCCCTTTGAGCAGAAGCACCCAGCCCTTCTTCCTAAATCGAATCCCCTGACAAGACTGATCATAGGTCATTACCATGAAGTTAATCAACATCCGGGAATACAAGCACTCCAGGCCATTCTCAGGGAGAAGTTCTGGATTATGGGGGACAAGCGTGCAATCACCAACCTTGTGCACCGTTGTGTGCGTTGTTTTCGTGCATCTCCATCATCAGTTGCTCCGCTGATGGGAAACCTTCCAGCTATGCGGGTTCAGCAGGTAAAACCGTTCTCAAGGTCGGGGGTTGATTACGCTGGTCCATTCTTGATTAAGATGGCCCGTATTCGCAAGGCTGCTGTGCTGAAAGCATATCTATGCGTGTTTGTCTGTTGCGCAACAAAGGCAGTACATATCGAGCTAGCCTCGGACTTATCGACAGATGTGTTTTTGGCTGCCTATAAACGTTTCATTGCACGTCGAGGACGTTCCTCGGACATCTACAGCGATTGTGGCACCAACTTTGTTGGGGCACGAAATCAGCTCTCCGAACTACAACAACTCCTCACGTCGTCTTCCCATCAAACAACAGTGGCTTCATCGCTCGCACATCTTGGTGTGACTTGGCATTTCAACCCGCCAGCTGCTCCTCACTTTGGGGGTTTATGGGAAGCGGGTGTCAAGTCGTTCAAGTCCCATTTGAGGAGGGTGATAGGAGAGCAGATCCTAACGTACGAGGAGTTAAACACAGTATTGGCTCAGGTTGAAGCAGTGTTGAACTCAAGGCCGTTGTGTCCCCTCAGTGCGGATCCCAAGGACTTCACTCCTCTGACCCCAGGCCATTTCCTGACGCTGGAACCGTTAGTGACAATACCCGAACCAGATTTACGTCAGGTAAAAATGAACTGTTTGCATCGCTGGCAGCTTGTATCCCGACTACATCAAGATTTCTGGCATCGCTGGCATCGGGATTACCTGCACACGCTGCAACAACGTAGCAAATGACAGAAAAGGGCGTCAGGTCTTGCCCCCAACCAGATGGTGCTGGTCAAGGAAGACAGGCTTCCACCTCTGCAATGGCCGCTGGGGCGCATTGTTGATCTTCATCATGGAACGGATGGCGTGGCACGAGTGGCCACTGTACGCACTGTCACAGGCACTGTCAAACGGCCAGCAGTGAAATTATGCCCGCTCCCCTGTGACTGTTGAAATCGGTGATTTCAAGGTGGGCGGTATGTTATGTATATTGTATAGTTTCCGTGTAAATAGACCTTGGACATTATAAACATTGTTGGCATTGGTCAACACACTTGAGTTTTGAATCTCGCGCGCCGCGCTGCTGGCGATAGTGGCGCTGCTACTTGGCTGCTGTGAGTTGGCTGCCCTGCTTTCTCCGGAAGTCAGTTGTTCTACAAAGGCATGGTGGTAAGTGGTGCTATCGGGTACTCTTGCTATCTGGCGACATCGGTCGCCAAATTAAATAGTTTTGTGCAATTCGCTGTTTTATAGTCCATTAATGAACAGTAAGCTTACATTTCTAAGTCCCTCGAGAAACTTCTGAACAGAGTTTTACATATAAAATTGTTTAGTATTATTTACTGTGTTTGCTGTTTGGCATTCCCTACTAAAACAGTTTTTGTTTTTGTTGATGATGGTGGGTGTGTGTGTGTGTGCGTGCGCAGCTTCCTGGAGAAGTGGATCTTCGAGGGAGAGTGCAGCGACGTGTACGGGGAGTTCTTCATCCAGGCGGTGCCCGAGTGGCAGAGTGGCGGGGGGCGCAGCTACTGGAGCCGGGGGTTCTCCCTGGACGAAGCGGAGGTGCCGTGCTTCCTGCGCGGTCTGCACGACTCCGTGCTGCAGTGCGCCAAGACCGTCGCGCTGCTGAAGCTCTGCAGCCCCAAGGTAGCCGCCACGGTCCTCTGGTCCGTGCTGAATGCTCGGCCAGCATGCGAGAACAGTGGGGCGACTGAATTGTTGCCCATTGGAAGGGCAGCCCTTCAGGATTTATCTGACAGTGGTTTATTTGTACAGAGATTGGAAGGGCAGCCCATCCAATTTCTGTAAACACGCTCCTTTAAGAGTTTAAATAATCCTGAAAACTTGCCCCTTGGATGGGCAGCCCATTAGGATTTTTCTAACAGTAGTGTTTTTGAAAGGTTGTCTGAATTGTTGCCCCTTGGAAGGACAGCCCATCAGGATTTTTCTGACAGTGGTTAGTTTGTAAAGTGACCAAACCTAACCTAACCTAACCTAAACTAACCACTGTCAGAAAAATCCTGAAGGGCTGCCCATCCAAGGGGCAACAATTCAGCTCCCCCAGAACAGTGACGGACAGTAAATCATATTCATCCAAAAAATGTCAGGGTGTCAGGTTGGTATGTTATGGAAGTTTTCAACTAATGTATTTGAGGATAATCTAAAATATTAACAAGTACCCCTAAGTTTTTAGCTCCTGAGTAATGGTCATGATTAGGGCTTAGGGTATCAACATGCCTCGTGGCAAGACTCATTTTATAAACATTGGGTCGGCAGATTAAATGTTCAGTGTTTGCTATAATCTGCCAGATCCCGTTGCCTGCTGCTTTTTGGTGAGCAGCATGCAATGTCCGAACTATACTTTTAAATAACACATGTACATCTTTATTTGTATTTTGTAAGTTGTTCGTCATGAGCTTAGGTAAGTTACTTCTATTGTAAGACACATCCTTGATCATTTTCTTCACTTAAATATTTTTTTATTATTTCACTTCACTCTAGATTAAAAGTAATAAGCTAATAAATATCATGAAAAATATTCTTATGTCATACCAGCCATGACCCGACATGTAAGAACAGAAATATAACTTGATTATTGTAGTCAGGGGATCCAAAATTTTATGTTTAAGTTTCTACACAAATGAGTGTTAGGATGAAATGCTGATTTAAGAAAAGACATGTAAAAACTTTTTAATTTTATTCTTTAATGCTTGAAGTTACATACAGTGTCATTATTCCATGTTAGTAGACAAAATATAATAACTTTGTTTTTGTTGCTCGAAAACAAGTATCGTATTAACCAAGGGTCGCCCCCTTGGAATGGGTCGCAACCTTAATTTTGGGTAAAAATAATGTCTGGCATTTTCACCTGTAAAAGTCGCCCCTGCTTATGGGTCTTCACTAGAGTTCAGTGGATACAAATGAAGCTTATTGTCGCGTAAGAAATATCACACTGGCATTGATCCTCCGCTTGTCTTTGTCTGTTTACTACGGGAGGGTGTGAGGCGCCCACGGACCCCCCCCCCCCTTCCCCTTTTTTAAAATCATATTTACGACCCATCCAATTCTTGCACTTCCTAACAAGACAAAGGAACTGCTATTTTTTATACTTTTTTTATTTTATATATACCATTCCTTTGCCACGGAAAAAGGAGAGGAGGCAAGCTACTCTTTTCAGTTCCATTTATAAAAACTAGTACGCAAAAATAATTATCTATCAAGATAGACACGTTAATTGTGTGGGTGCCAATTCACATGACATTTACAGTGAAGAAATGAGCCATGTACTTGATTAATAATAACTCCATAAACTTAACAATTAAGATAAACAGTATAGTGTGCTGAGTTTCAAAATTACTTGTAAAAATTCACACTATGTTTTCTCATCACACATATTGATTTTAAAAAAAAAAGCACACAAATAATAGGTATTTAACATTTTATTAGCTTTACCTTAAATTTAGGGTGGTTGTATGTACCAGTCATATCACCGTAGGGTCATTCCAAGTCAAGTGATCCAGGAGAAAAAAAAATTGATTGCTTGATCATTTTATAGTTAGTTGATTTTTTGTTTGTTGATTCCTACATGATTAGAAAGTCCAAAAAGACTAATTCTAAATTATTATCTTTTTCTGAATTCCAATGGCAGCCATTTTTTTTTTACAAAACATGCTGATGTTTGCGTTTGTAAGGGTTTATGTAAAATTATAGTACTCTGAACTGGTAACCCTGAGGTTGAGTAAACAAAAACCAGTTTATTCAGGAAGATTCATTTATTATTTCCAGTACACATTTAAGGGAACATTGCATCCCAAATAGTAAAGTCAGACCTAAAGGTTTGACTTTAAAAATGACAAATTTTTAATTTTGAAAGCGTGTCACATTGTATACTGTGGAACCTAAAGAACCTAAAGAGACCATGAAACATTCTCAAATTATTCAAGTCCATTAAACATTTAATGAGTGCACAAGCTACTTCATGTAAATAAAGAGATAGAGCTAATATTGGTTGAGACCATGTTACGGACCCTGTAATCAGGTAGGAATCCACAAACAAGAAATCATTTGATTATAAAATGGTGAAACAACCACCTGTGGAACGGCCTGCTGAGGCACGACCACCTGTGGAATGGCCTGCTGAGGTACGACCACCTGTGGAATGGCCTGCTGAGGTACGATCACCTGTGGAATGGCCTGCTAAGGTACGATCACCTGTGGAATGGCCTGCTGAGGTACGACCACCTGTGGAATGGCCTGCTGAGGTACGATCACCTGTGGAATGGCCTGCTGAGGTACGACCACCTGTGGAATGGCCTGCTGAGGTACGACCACCTGTGGAACGGCCTGCTGAGGTACGACAACCTGTGGAATGGCCTGCTGAGGTACGATCACCTGTGGAATGGCCTGCTGAGGTACGACCACCTGTGGAAAGGCCTGCTGAGGTACGACCACCTGTGGAACGGCCTGCTGAGGTACGACCACCTGTGGAACGGCCTGCTGAGGTACGACCACCTGTGGAATGGCCTGCTGAGGTACGACCACCTGTGGAATGGCCTGCTGAGGTACGATCACCTGTGGAATGGCCTGCTGAGGTACGACCACCTGTGGAATGGCCTGCTGAGGTACGACCACCTGTGGAACGGCCTGCTGAGGTACGACCACCTGTGGAATGGCCTGCTGAGGTACGACCACCTGTGGAATGGCCTGCTGAGGTACGACCACCTGTGGAATGGCCTGCTGAGGTACGATCACCTGTGGAATGGCCTGCTGAGGTACGACCACCTGTGGAATGGCCTGCTGAGGTACGACCACCTGTGGAATGGCCTGCTGAGGTACGACCACCTGTGGAATGGCCTGCTGAGGTACGACCACCTGTGGAATGGCCTGCTGAGGTACGACCACCTGTGGAATGGCCTGCTGAGGTACGACCACCTGTGGAATGGCCTGCTGAGGTACGACCACCTGTGGAATGGCCTGCTGAGGCAGTGTGCTGGACCAGGTACGATGGCAGTGGTGTCCCGCAGGACCCACTGTGCGTGGCGGCGGAGCACAGCCGTCCCGGGGTGCGCTGCTGCGCGACGCAGGCCGGCCTGGAGCGACTGCAGGCGCGGTTCGCGCGGCACGAGGCGGCGTGCCAGCGGCTGTGCGGGGAGCCGGTGTCCGTGCGGCAGTTGCTGCAGCGCGCCGACGTCGACCTGGGCGCCGTGCAGCGGGCACGCGCCGGCCGCCTGCTGTGCATCCAGCGTGAGTGTCCCCCTGCTCTCTCTTCTCGTGTGAAGTAGCTTGGCTTTTAGGGTTGCGGCCGCGTCCTCGGCGGACGATTCGCCGACGTTTCGGTCGACATTGCAGTCGCCATCATCAGGGAGCAGTTACCTACTGGTCAAGGTTCAAGGTCAAGGTCAAAGTTCAATGCTAAAAGACGAGGTTAAAGGTATGGTCAACATAAAACTATACCAACATGACGCCAGCACATTCTAGCAGACGAAAACAATATGACGGTCTCCAGTGGACGAAGACAAGATAGCTGACATGACGTCATACCAGCTGACGATACCAGCTGTTCGGTCGAAATTGCAGTCGCCAGTAGGTAACTGCTCCCTGATGATGGCAACTGCAATTTTCGAACGAAACGTCGGCGAATCATTCGCCAAGGATGCGGCTACAACCCTAGAAGCCAAGCTACTTCGGACAATGGCCAAATCGAACATTATATTGTATTGTCCCAATTATTATTGATTTGCGTTTTTTTTGATGGTTTTAGGTTATTTGTGCAATGTTAAGTGGCTTGGTGTGCATGGGTGCAGGGGCGGGGGAGGCGCGGGCGGCGGCCACACGGGACGGCAAGCGGCGGCTGCTGGCGGAGCAGCGGGAGCAGATGGAGCTCGCCCAGGCGCGCAGGCTGCAGTTAGCGCAGCGCGAGCGCGAGGAGGAGGAGGCCAGGCGACAGGCCCGCGAGCCCCCGGAGGAGCAGCGGCTGGTGCAGTCGGAGAGGTGCGCTTTCCTACTACTGGTCGGTTAAAGACCTGTGTCTTGTCAGTTGTGTCAAAAAACATAGGATCACAGGGTTGTTTCTGCACAGGTAAGATGTGCTCCTTATGCCACTTTCCCTCTATGCTCCTCTCAGTCATTGAGAGACCTACATGCACACACACAAAATGAGACCCTAGGATGGATGGGTGTCAGTTTAAAGGTGGTGGATTGGATTGACGCAGTGTCGAGCACAGGCTGTGTTAATGTGGTGGAACTCACGCACCTGGACCCTGACAGTGCTTGTGAATGTGCACGGGGCAGGGCTGGGGTGCCACCGCAGAGCAGCACACATGCTAGACTCTGGCTCTGGCACACCCGAGTAGCTGCCAGCTCGGGACCACGGCCGCTCTGGCCAGCCGTTTTGCCTTGCTGTGTAGTTTTAACGAGAATACAAAAAAAAAAAATTAACAATACGGTACAGGGTTTCCACTCAAATCTGTAGAAACGTTTCCCTGAATTTTTCATGACTTTCCATTGCCAAAATTACAAATTTTGAAAAATTATTAATTTATTTTGCAGTTTTCTGAAAGAAATAAAGACATTCCAGTCTTCATACTAAACAGCTATATTAGTTACATCAGAACCTCGCCTAAACCATTTTACAGTGTGCATGATTATGCATTCAAACACTAACAGGAAAAAAAAGTGTTCAAATTCTGTGTGATGGCATACCGTAGCATAACATTTTCTTCTCAAATTACTATTACTGAGGATTTTCCATGATTCTCCAGGTTTAGAAAAAATTCCCTGACTTTCTTTGTCCTATTTTAACTTCCCTGACTTCTTTAAATCTCCAGAATATGATCACCTGATACAGTTCAATGATATTCAAACAAGTTGTAATAACCTGTTCTTGCTGAGCACTATTTGGACTCGGTCGTAATATGTAATATTGTGCAACTATTATGTGCTACCCGCTAGAAAACTGAAATCTGTTAAAAAAATAAATAAAAATTGAAACACAAGTGGCTAGATGGGTGCAGAGTTATAGAATGGACCAGATCATAGAATGCGAAAGATCACTTGCCTGTAGTTTCTGTTGGAGTAGTGTGGATGTTGCAATGAAACCTCATCCAGTCCTGAATTGCTCTCTGCTCATCACTGGTGCTGTGCAGATTGGCCGAGTTGAGGGACAGTGTTTGTTTAAAAGCATTTGGGAACAGACTACGCATTTCAGACATTTGCTCTTTCTATTGTATTTACATTGGTGTCTTGTATGTCGTTCCACAAGTCTCTCATTGGCCAAGCACTGAGGTGAAAATGTGTTTTGGAAAACTTAGTGACATTAACTGTGCTTCCCACAATGCTGCTATCTTCTGAATTTTTTTTAGATTTCCACAAACTTACGAAAGATGTCCAAGACAAACATTTTGTTTATGTAATATTTTCAGCTAGACTCTTTCTAATTTTCTCTTGAAGTCTAATAAACTTTACAATTAGCTGGGAGGGAAAAATTTTGAAACAAAAATATTCTCTACAAGTAACTTAGCATGTGTGTAAACCTTATCAATAGTTTCTCTCAATTGCTATCTCTATTACTGAATTGTTGGTGTCATTGAAAGTAAATTATTCGTACATATTTCAGTAACATAGTATGACACTATTATATGCTTGGTTTGTGTTACAGAGAAGCGCTAGTGCAGTTCTACGGCTTGTTGACGGAAGCCACCGACAAAATAATTAGGGACGCACAGATGGCAATAGAGGAGGTACAGGATAACGCAAGACACGCAGATACTGGCATCACTCTGCCTTCGCCGAACAACAACTCCCAGGAGAATGCTCTGAACATCGCCAACATCGTGCACTCGACACACACCGACGACCATCTCAACAACCCGATCATCACGACGCCCAACGGCAACGTTCACTTCCCGGACCCGAACAGCAACGAGGTGACAGCGACGCGACTGAAAGAGGACGTCGACAACGCGAACGCGGGCGTGGATCTCATCTGCCACAAGCTGGACGCCGCGGTGCCCAACATAAACGTGCAGGCGCGCGGGAAGAGGAGGGACCCCCCGGGCAGCCTGCCCCTCACGCCGTGGCACAGCGAGGCTCAGAGGAACAAGCACAGGGCACTGTACGAGGACTTCGGCATGGGCGGCGTCGTCACGGGCGAGGCAGAGGCCCGGAGGAAGAGTCTCGCCCCGGACACCGACCTGGAGAGGAACAGGAACCGAGTGTTGCAGAGCAGCATCGGCATTGGCTTGCGTTGCAAGGAATGGCCTGCGACGAGTGTCGGTCCAGACACGGCTGCGGTGCTCCGTGGCGACGACTCGAGCAGCACTGGGGTGAATGCCGTATGCGTGGGTGCGTCTCCTGAAGTGTCGGAGCCAGCAGAACCAGTGTCCCCAGATGTTGCTAGCGATGTGCAGTCGAGCGAGGCCGGTACAGCTACGAGAGAGAGCTGTGTGGATGTGGAACAGGGAGAGCTGGAGCCAGGGGTGCCAGTGTCCCCGAGTGTTGGCAGTGATGCTGGCGCAGCTACAAGAGAGAGCACGCAGCTCCCGAGGACTGGGCGGTGGCTGGAGGACTTCCCAGAGGTGGTGGACATTGCGGGGCACGTGCTTGGCGGGAGCGTGACGGAGTCGCCCGGCCGAGAGAGCCCCGATGCGCTGGCCGTGCTGTCGGCGCTGCGACGCTCGGTGCTGGTGCCCTTGCAGGCCCAGGCACGACTCGCCAACGCCCAACTGCTGCGCCACCTGTTGGTAGACTGCAGCCTGCTGTCGCACCTGCTCGCCCTGCACCGCTTCTTCTTCCTGCTGGACGGGGAGTTCTCTCGCACGCTCACCACGGACCTGCTGGAGCGCATGTACCGCGCGCGTCGCCCCATGGACATGCTCAACGTGTCGACGCTGGGCGCCGTGCTGGCCCGCGCCCTGGCCGCCTGCTCCACGCCCAACGGCTCGCACCTCAGCTTCAGGGTGAACAGCGTGCCTGACGTGTTCAAGCACGCCAGCCCGTCCGTGCTGAGCTGCCTGGCGCTGCACTACCACGTCGCCTGGCCGCTCGACATCGTCATCTCCGGCTCCGCCCTCGACAAGTGAGCGCGCTGGCCCCACCCTCCCTCACTGGCACGTTGCGTAATAGGTGCACAATTATTCAGGTTTATTTAATCAACTGGGAAGCTTCAACTTGTGCAGTCCCTGCTGTGTTAGATTTGTACAAAGAAATACCGTATTGGTCCGAATATAAGGCGACCATTTTTACATAAACGAGAGATGCAAAAATTGGAAGTCGCCTTATTTTCGCACCCAAGACGTCAGAACCGCAAACATTAGTTCCAAGCTGAAAGCTACAGTAGAAACATTGTTTAACAAAACGTTCACGATTTTTTATATTAACTAAAACTTTGTTACCTCACACGGTAAAAACAATAAATCCACCTAATATTGCAGTAATTTACAATTGTTTGAAGTTGAAAATTAAAATATTTGTTCTTGAGTAAAAACGTGAATGTTGAAGCATCTCAAAATGGCAACCTTTTATTTCACAATTCATATTTGTACTTTGTGTACAATCGCGTGTTAACATTTACGGTAATTTATCTTCAGATTTTTAACTGAAATATTTGTACTAAAATATCACAGTTATTTTCAGAACGATTGTTTACGTTTACAAACATTTCGGATGTAATGTATGGAAATTCACGGCTGCCAACTGTCTTTCCACAATATTTCTTTGTTGTAAAACGAACATTGCCGAACACGCTCGAAGACGCCATATTAACAGGAATTTGGTACGTTGCTTCAAAAGCTATTTTAATAATCCACTCTTTATTTATGTAAAAACCTTTCATAATTATAATAGATTATTCTTTCAAATTCATAGAACAGACTCTCTCTGTCAGAGAGTAATATGGACAAATATACGCGGTCACGTAACCGAAGTTATTCATGGCCGTATGCTTCATCATGTCAGCTAGCCACTTGTTTTGTTCCGGCAAGATGCATTATTTGTTTGCTTTTTTTACGTTAAACACACTACTAAATAGTAATACACCTTGTTCTGTGGTAATACGTAGCTTAAGTCAAACGGAAAGTTAAATGCTGTATTTTAAGAGTGATTAATAGCCATTGTAAAAATTTTAAATTCGTAGATACAGTAAACTGTGAAAAATCAACAATCACACATCGGTGGAACGGCGGGGAACGAGCTCTAGACAAATAAACAGCTCTGAAGATGACAATTATGCAGCTTCATTAGAGTAAACACGAAAAAATTTCTAGTGTAATATTTAAAAGTGTAAATATTTTCTAATTGTTTTCTTTTGACTTTTAGGGTAGGCCATTCAAACTTATTTTAAATAAGTAAAGTGATAAATATAAATTAATTGTTATACATAAATGCAAAAACGATTTATCAACACAAAATGTATGTCTAATGAATTTTCACATTAATTTCTACCAAAAATTATTTTTACATTTGTTTGGCCTCCTGAAACTGCAGGTCGCCTTATATTCGGGGTCGCCTTATATTCGGGCCAATACGGTATTAATCAACTTATACCATAGAACTTCATTTCACACATAATCTAGCTGTGGCAACATGGTTGTACTATCCCGAGTTGATCATGTATAGTTAAATTTTTATGGTTTTCATTTAGCAGATTATGTCAATTAACTTCCAACAAAAAGTAAACTGCAATTTTTATTTGTGAGGAGTTAATAGGAATTAGGTAAAATCTAACAAAAACATATTGTAATAACAGCATATGGTGGGTGAGGAGTAGTACCTACAGTCAAACCTCTCTGAAATGACCCCTCACGGTTCCCAGGAATAGGGTCGTAATAGATGTTTTCAGAAATTTTCAGTTGATTTCACCCCCCCCCCCCCCCCCCTTTCCAAAACCGCTACTCGCTAAGAAACCAGCCGTACAATGGCAGGATGCTGTCACTCACAATGCTAGACGGCTTTGCTTTAAACCCACTTCAACCTTCATGACAAGTCCGTCGCCCTACAGGCTACCTCTAAAGAAAATATGTCAAAAGACAGTTTATTTTTACTGGTTAGTTTACATGTACGTTTTCTCCTTGCCGTAGTTAAATACACTAGAACCCCGATGTCAAGAACCCCGGATTTAACGAAGCAGTGATTTTACGAATACATTCTCGGGGACCGTCAAAAAATTGGACATTTGGACCAAAATGTGAAAATCAGAAAAAAATAAAAAAAACTAAACGAAAGATCATTAAAATCTGTTAATTTTAACACACAGCGTAGGTATTTTTGTGTCGGCTTTAATACTTCCAATAATACAGCAGCGGTAGGTTCTGCACACTAAGCTCGCCCGGCTGGCTGGCGGCAGCGGCTTAATGACGCATAAGCTCACCCCTCCCTCCCATTGGTAACATTCTTCAAGGCTAGCTCATCCCTCCCAGACACACAAACCATTGTCCTCCCTTATAACACCCCAACTTCGCTCTCCTTTGAAAAACCTTCAGTGAGAAAATGCTCTTTTCACCCTCTCTTCTCCCGTAAAATTGGGCTATTATGAATGGGGTACAAATGCTGTGGGGGAGGGGTAAGATCGTTGTAAATATTATACAGCCAATCACACCCAAAAAAAAGTATGTCAAAATATGTCACTTTTCACACCAAGTTCGAGTTCAGTCATCTCTGGCAAGGAATTTACAAGCTTTTAAACGTAAATATAAATGTATTTTAATAGCAAGGGTCCTATGAAAAGGAATATACCGAATAAAATCATGCTGCTGTCACCAAACAAAGCATAAAACGGCCCAATGCTTGGACGCTTCGTTATTGCTTGCGCGAGAGGCGAGACGTAGAATGTTAAACGAAAGATAAATGCAAGGGAGACAGACGCAGCCAGTGTTTTTCCTGCGTGGGGAATAAGTGGCGTAGCCTTTTTTTTTTATGCTGGGTGAAGCGACCTTTTTCTGTCAACCCACGGAAAAAGATAATTGCTTGAGCTGTCAAAATAAACATCGCTGCGGCAGTTAAAACAAGTCGAGGCCGGCGTGCATCCAGTCGGTCGCTGTGTATATCTCTCGAAAAACAAAACATCTCAATTCATAACAAGATTCCTTATAACCTACACGTATTGCCGGATGTTTTCAGCCTGATCCATGCAAGTTCTTTAGCCACGTTTAGAATGAAAAAACCTGGGGCCAGTGTTGTGCCCTGTTTTGCGGACACAAAAAGCTTTTATCAATTTGCTGACAGTTTTAATATATTTTTACTCTCATTAAAATGAAGCAGATAACGTGATTGTTAACAAGTACAAGCAGCATCCGAGATCGGCCGCAGCGCACGGTACGGGGAGAGGGTGAGAAAGGGCGAACGAGCGGCCGACTACCATGTTCACACGTTGTCACAAAAACCTTTATCTGCACCCTGCCGTTAAAGGGACGTGGAATGGGGGTTGTCAAGCGCTGACAGCGGTCGACAGGAAGTTGTATCTATTTTTAGATAAGCGCTGCCTACCGCAGTACAGCACTGGGCAAGAGAAACGCAGTAACACGCTACTCACCACATGAAACTTATTTTCTGTCCGATTTTCTTCGGATTTTCGGCAATTTTTTCACGGTTCCTCGAAATCAGGTTGTAATAGAGAGGTGGTCGCAATAAATTTGGTCGCAACAAAAAGGTTTTACTCAAGTCCTGTGGTTTTATGCATTGATATTTCTACTGCGATGTTGGAGGTGCTTCCTGTTGGGTTCTTGCAGGTGTGTGGACAGTGGCAAGTATGCGTGTGTTGTTTGCGCAGGTACAACGCTGTGTTCGGCTTCCTACTGAAGCTGCGACGCATCTCGTGGGTGATGGAGCAGGACTTCCACTGGCTGAAGGGCGTGCGGCTGGACCGAGGCGCGCTGCTCGCGTCCCCGCAGTACCACAGCGTGCAGCTGTGGCGACACGACATGATGCACGTGGTGTGCGCGCTGCAGAGCTACCTGCTGGGCGTGGTGCACCACCACAGCTGGACCCAGCTGCAGCGCGGCCTGGAGGGAGCGAGCACGCTCGACCAGCTGTGTCGCCTGCACGCCCTCTACCTCCGCCAGGTCCTCCAGAGGTGAGCACCAGCCCACCTGTGGCATTACCCCTTCACCCTTACTCATGGTGTGCAACTGCCTGCCTGTTGGATTCCAGTGCCACGCACCGCAACTGTCGCAAGAGTTACCTCCTCACCCTTACTCATGGTGTGCAGCTGCCTGCCTGTTGCGTGCCGTGCCACGCACCGCAACTCTCGCGAGAGTGACCTCTTCACCCTTACTCATGGCCATGGCATCGCCCACTAATAGCGCTCGACTCAACATGTGCCACCAATAAGATCTGCGCTCGCTCCCCGTTGATTGCTCTTCTTCACGGCCAGATATGTCACCTGCAGGACTCTTCACCGAAACTTGTTCCTGCCAGAACTGCATGCCTGCCTGCCGCTCATTCGACCAAGGCAAACGTCCGTTTCATGCTTTCTGCCTCCCATATATTTTCATGCGTACCATCTTGAAGGGTTAACTATTCTAAACTGTCCGTTTATAGACACGTCACCTACATTTGTTTTCAGACGCTTTCCTGCGGGATTGTGTGGCTGGCTTGACCAGAAAAAAAAAGTGAAATCATCTTTGGGCACAATAAACTGCCTTCCATCGGAAACCGCCAGGACTTGTAGCGAGTGTCAGCCTCGTGCGTGCATGTTCTGGTGGGGAACCCCGCGAAGCAGGCAGTTTTCTCGGCATCCACGACTCTCACGAATCGGCTATCTTGTGGCGAGGCATTCTCAGAGACCTGACCTTCCTGAGTGAGGAAACTCCCAAGTCGAGGAGCAAACTCCGGGGAAGGCATCTCAATGATTGTGTTAGATGATTGCATAGAACTTGCAAGGTGGATGTGGCAGAGATCTGTCTCCAGAGTGCAGGAACAGCAGTTGTGTCGGGTTCAACACCTGGGGGCTGATGTCTGTCGGTGTTTCCTCTGTCATCTGGCCAGGAGCCTGGTGCGTGATGCACTGTCTCAAGTCAGTCTCCTGCCTGCAGTATATCCCGTGGGCATCGCCGGACAACGGACAAACAATCACGTAACGCCTTTCATGTCTTGAGCGATTGGGTTCTAGATATTCCAATTCCTCCATCAAACACTTTTCGTTTGTGCGCATCACATACCACAAATTGATATTTGATTATCCATTAACATAGTAGTAACCATGCCTCTGCAAATAAAAAACATATTTAATTTTTTTTTTTAATTTCTTAGATTTTTACTAACTGTAGTGTGCCTTGCTCCTGGAATCATAAACGTAGTGGCACAGCTGCAGTGCGTCAGGATTCAAGCTTGCTATAGCCCTACATTCAGGTTGTGCAAATAATTGGTAGAGCATTTGATATTGAAACATTTGGAAAGTTCATTTTAAAGGACATAGGATGTTAAGCATAGTGAATTGGCCCCAGAAAAATGTGTTATCTTTTCATGTTGGTACTAATAAGATATGTTAATCCTGCAAGTTTTATCGCTATCTATTTTGGTCTTTGAATAAAGCTAAAGCTTTTTTAAAAAAAAAAAAAAAAAAATATTAAACAGAAAATAATAATTTTTTCTAAAACGGCTCAACCAATTTGAATGAAATTTGGACACATTATAGAGGTATATAAAGGCTATACTTGGACAAAATACAGCTCATAATCTTCATATTAACCATTTTAAAATTGTGATTTTTTCCGAAATATTTTTATGATAACGTTTTCGTGCAGTTTCAAATTTTTTAATGTTTTTTTTTCAATGTAGAATAACCTCTCATATTTATAACTTAATCAAAAAGGTATGTCATATTGAAAAAAAAACTTACACCCGCTTTTCAAAATAACGCTGTTCAATTAGTGTGGTTTTGAAGAAACGAGATAAATAAACGGCATGATTTGAAGTAGCGAGGTCATATATTGGAAGCAGCAATTTTTTTTTAACGTGAATTTTTATCTCCGTGCGCGTATAATGACAATGGCACTTTGTAACGTTGCAAGACCCTGCCCTCCTAGTTAAATAATTTTCTTTTAAACTATTTTCATGAATGTAAACATTTCTTAAAAAGTCTTGGTAAGAATATTTTTACCGTTGTCATGTATTTAAGGGTTGATATTTCACTTGCTATGTGTTTTAAGAATGTACCTTGTATATTAACAGACATTTTCAATCATTACTATTTTTTATGTAATTATTCACAAATAAGTCGCTGTACTGGATTTTTGCCTGTTTTGGCCTACTTTTTCAGGTTTTTATAATAAGTAGTTGAATTTTGCCAAGTAATTTGTATTATGATTGCTGTTCTTAATTTTCATTAACGTGTTGAATGATTCTAGAACACGGGACTGTGTCTGGTGTGATGGTTAGAAAGAGAGGCATGAGAGGCCTTTAAGTGCGAGTGAGAAAGAAACAGTGCTTCCCCACCGAGATAAAAGCTGTGATTCACCACTGGTCGTGGGAACTAAGTGATAACTGCTGTCTCACGGTGTGGGAGAGAGAAGGAAAGTGTAAAGTCCCTGGCTATATGGAGAGAAAACTGTTTTCAATGTGTGTTCTGTTTTCCTATTGGCTTGTGATGTGTAGTGTGAATGAAGCGTGTGTGTGATTGGTCGGTGAGGACTTAGAGCTGGGCCGATGCCGATCCCCGATCGTAGTAATCGGCCGATTTTGTTAATTTTGCCGATCATAATGATAGGCAAAACGTAACCGATTATTTGAGCCAATCATTGGTCTCCTACTGCAAACTTATAACATTGAATAATTACCTATACCTAACAACTTTCCATGTTTGTTTACGGTACTTTTCGGGAAGAAAATTTGATTATTCATGGAAAAATAATAGGATTTAATAATTTAAAACTAACCACACACAAAAAAAATATACCAATAAAGTAAACAAATACCGTAAGTTTTATAAACATTGAACAGTTACATACCTAAGTATCAATTTCCACGTATATTTACGGTACTTTCGGTAAAATAATTTTCCATTATACTATTTGCAAAGTCATTTATCATTTACGAACCGAAAACTATGTATTTGTTTACCATTTACGGTTAATATTACCGGAATGGCGAATGGCGACTGTTGTTTAGGTTTGGTTATGTGACGCCAGAGATTAGAGTGACGCGCGTCGCGCGACGGAATTCGTACGGATTAATGGCGCTAGTAGTTTTGTGGTTAGTAAACAACTACTCTTCGGGAATTCATCTATTTAGTTTTTTCTCGCTAAATATGGCCTATTGAAAGTTTTGTTTAGCGAAATTAATATTCTTATCCTGTTTAGCGGGAAATAGAGCTTAACTTTCTTTTGTATAAAAACCTGGTTGATGAAGAGTTTTGTTTCCCACAGTAGAACCTCGTTAATCCGTGACGCGCTAATACGGGAATCGGATAATCCGGGACGATTTAAAACCCTTTCATTCACAAATTATTGAAAACAGAAAAAATATTCTTCGGTAAAATACGGATAAATATATATCTAGAATTACAATTATATTAAAAAAAAGAAATTTAATAAAATTTATATACATTTTGAGGATGTGGCCATATGGCAACCATTGGAAAACAGAATTTCCTTTATATTTATATTTTTATTTATATTTTTATTCACAAGAGAGGTTTAAAATTTGTGTTGCCATATGGTATCAGAGGGAATGAAAGGGTTAAAAGTGCAGAAAAAAAAGAGAAGCTAAAATTGTCAGCGCTTAAAATTAACGTCACGCGGGCCGGCGTCCGGCAAACAATGCAAGCCATCGCGTGGGCCGCCAAAATCTGCAACGCTGTTTGTACCGACCCTTTGTGTCGCCCCCCCCCCCCCCCCCCTTTTTCAACTGTCACATTTGTCACTCTTTAAACTTGAGGGAGATGTCCTGACTTCTGCTTCCGGTCTCCCGTTTGTTCGAATGTTGTTTCACGTGCTGCTGAGTTACTTTCCGCCCGCCAACGCACGGCAGGCGCCTGGCGAGTGACGTGTCTGTCTGGCATTCGGCTGGTCGAAGGGGTGGAGGGGGGTGGGCAGTGGCGTAGCGTGCCATCTCGGCGCCTGGGGCGGGAGACCCATTTTGCCGCCCCCATTCTATAGGTGCTTAATTAAAATTAAATTTCACATGCAATGAGGTACCTTTTATTGAAGTTAAAATAGGATGAGCGGTTTTACAAGCGGATTCTACGGGCCTTATGAGCAGCGAAGTCAGAAATAACTTTGTCAAAATCAATATTAGCAGCCAATTCTTGTTCAATCGACAATATAGCCAAGTTTGATAGTCTAGCGGAGCTCATAGTAGATCTGAGGTAATTTTTTATTAGCTTCAACTTCGAAAAACTTCTCTCACAACTTGCAACACTAATCGCCAAAGTCAAATATATACGAATCAATATGACTATATTTGGAACCGAAATTCCGAGATTCAGTTTTTGAATGAACTGGAGGAGCTCCAGTGGTCCTTTACCACTTATATCTTCCTCTGATTCAGAACAGGCAACAACAACAAACTGCTGAAGATGCTTCCGCTCCATCTGAAACTCGTCCTTGTCGATGTCTTCTAATACATGGGAAAGATCACACTCGAACTTGCTGCCCAAAAGTTTCGCTGGCATCAAAAATCCGAACTTGTCCGATATTTCTTGAATTTGCTGGAATCGAGTCGTCATTTCTTGAATGATCTTGTCGAATGATGCGATAATCTCTCGACGGATTTCCTGTTCGTGAGACAAAGCTGCATCTTCAGAAGATTCATCGCCATGCATGCGTTTTTTCCAGCGAATTCTTCTCGTTTTGAGTTCGATTCCGAGTTTTTCGCAGAGTCTCTTAGCAAAGTCAATTGCTTCTTGCACGAAACGGTCTCTACTTTCCACTAAGAGGGTTTTCAAAGCGCAGAGTTTCTGAGCACACTTATCCACACTTAGTCCTCGTTGCTGCAGGTAAATCTATGCGTCATCTACTTCAGGTAGCACTGCAGCCCAAAAGCCAAGAAAAGTTAGGAAGTTAAATGACTGCATGGCTGTCAGGAGAAGACTGGCTCCCGATCTTGTTTCGGAAGTTTGAGATGAATCTGTTAATTGTTCCAGTACCTCAAGAACTACCTCAAACTTATTTTTAAGCATCTTGACAGCTCCATGTCTAGCGCTCCAGCGCGTTTCAGTGACTCGTTTTAATGCTTGCCCTGTGACGGCAACCAAAGCGTTCCATTGAACAGTTGATGCGGAAAAGAAGGCAAACAGCTTCTCCAGAGTTCCAAAAAACGTCACGGAATCCACTGATTCAGAAGCAGCGTGTACCCCAGCCAAGTTTAGTGAGTGGTTTGTGCATGCAACGAATATAGCTTTCGGATTCAGTGCTTTAATCCGGGCTTGAACTCCATTGTGGATCCCTGACATTGTGGCAGCATTGTCATAAGCCTGTCCTCTCAGATTCTGTATGTCCAGTCCGTCTGATGTTATCTTCGCGATTATATCGTTGCTGAGATCTTCTGCATTTTTTCCTTTTGGTTCGAAGAAGTCAATGAAAGATTCTACCACGGCGACTTTTTCTCCTTCGATATATACGTATCGCAGAACTTGGCTCATTTGGTCATTGTGGGAGATGTCTGGTGTACTGTCGAAGATTACGCAATAATATTTAGCTTCTTGAATACGATGGATGATGGTGGATCGAACTTGCTGTCCCAGTAAGTTTATAAATTCATTCTGGGTTTCTGGAGATAGATACGAAACTGAGACTCTTGCTCCCAGCTTTATCTTTGTCAGGTGTTCCATTAGAAGAGGGTCGTATTTAGCTAGGAGGTGCACTAACTCCAGAAAGTTCCCGCAATTGCCACTATCATCTCCTCGAATGTCTTCTCGATGTCCTCTGAAGGCCAGATTCTGTTTGGCTAAGAACTGGATAATATTCAGCATCCTGTACAGTACATCCCTCCACTTCTTCTCCTCACTTTCGAAAACTTCTTGTTGTTTCTGATCGATGGTTGCTTTACAGTTCAGGCGAACTTCCAACTCCTTCCATTTCAAGAAGCTCTGTTCATGGCCCAGGCTATTTTCATGGTCTCCAATTCTTGGATTTAGCTTCCACCATTTGTTGAATCCTTCTTCAGATGCGAAGTTAGAGCAGGAATTGCCAAACAGCTTGCAAGAAAAACAATACAAGGATTGCTTCAAAGGCGAGTACACCATCCATGTTCGGAGAACCTTTTCGCCGTTAGATAATGGTTTGTAGAACCACTCTTTGGTTAGTTTTCGGGTACCGCCTTTCGTTGAAGTCCCTGAGCGAACAACATCAGCAAATTTGGAATCGATGTGCTGTACTGAGTCAGATCCGCGACATACTAGAAGCGTTCTTACTTCGTCGGTCATAGGAGAAGGCCAGCAACCTACATCGTCGAGATTCACATCTCTGATTTCGGCAGGAGCAGAAGGCACGATTTCAATTATGTCTTCTTTGGCAACATTCACTTTTTCTGCAGGCTTATGACTAGATGCTTGAGGTACTTTTGATGAGTCGACTTCGTCTTGACCCTGCTCTGTGGTGGGACCAGAACTACTTCCAACTGCGACGGCAGGTACGTCTTCTTCTTGTACCTGTAAAATAAGTTATGTATTCCCATGAATATTGGCCGGAGGACACGTTCGAATTTAAAATAAGTATTTTATCTATCACAAAACAAAAGTGGTTTTGGTGACGGCGCGGTTTGCCGGGCTTATAGGAAAATTTACAATCAAAATTGATTTTGTATGGCAGCTACCTTTTTTAGAGTTTCCCGGTAAAAACTGACTGAGTAAGCCATGTTATAGATGTTATTAAAAGATAAAATGACGAGAAATTTGAGAAAAATCGTTGGCGCCATTTTTGAGCTAAATGAAAAATTATGTTATCTTTGTATGACAGGTACCATAAATAATAAAGTTATCCAAAAACAAAAAAAAAAAATATATATTCCTAGACTACTACTAGATTTACAAAACATCCCCTATTGAAGTTTTAAATTCAAGTAGCAGGACAAAATTCAGTCGTAAACTTAAAAAGATGTACCTTAACTCAATGTAATTTATGTTAATATACTCCATACTTTTTAAACAATAATCAATGTTCAAACAGCTATTAGAGCAATTTTAAGTGTATTATAAAATAAGATGAATGAACGAGTGTGACTCCGTACTCGCAGACAAACCTAGGTGAATAGGTTTTGCGAGACTAATGTAAGAAATATTGTAACTTTTGTAAACAATAAATAAATAAATAAATAATAATAATAATAAATAACTGGAGTAATTCTAGGCCATGCATGATTCTAGATGGAGGAATCATATACCTACTTACACTGGAATCACTTCCGCTGCTGCAGGATGCCACCGAAGTCGTTAACGTGGCTTTCGAACCAGAACTGGAACTAAAATTTTTCAGTAATGCACCTTGAGACTTCTTCGCATCTGCTTCTTTCTTAGCCTATTTTTTGCGGAATTCCGCACCACTTTCTTTGACTCTTTTCATTTTCAAAAACTAGTTCAAAGATTGGGTAAAGTTTCAAATGTTTAGTTTTAGAAGATTCAACAGTATTTAAAAGATCGAAACACAATCAAAATGACTTTCGTTTCGTATCCGAAACTCTCGCGAAACAAACATACGAGTAAAGCGTGATTGCGTAACGGTACTTCACGATGCACTAAAACAAACAAAGATCAGTACTGTAGCATGTGTGCTACAGCTGCTACCTTTGATAATGTTTATGTTGGCAGAAATGGTTAACGTATTTTATTAATCTTTCGGATGCCCTGGTAATACGAGTTATTTTGGATTTAAGTTTGTTATATGTTGTTTTAAAAAATAAATTTGTAATTCTTGTTTAGTCTTATTATTTTTAAGTTTAAGATTTTAAGTTATTAAATTGGTCTGGAAAGTTCGAGGACACTACCGAATATGTTGGTAATCGCTGCGCTAGACGGCGCGCGAGCAGAACAGCTGATTGTGTGACGTCAGGTGAAACGGGCGAGCGGAGTCGCCTGGTAGGCCCAGGCGGGCGCGCACGTGAAGTAAAACGCGGGTTGGCCATGGTGATGGTTCCACATCGAAGTAACTGTATACGAGTGTTCCTTTTTGAATATGAACGGGGTTCATTTATATAATTTAGAACGCTTTGGTACGATGAACGCGTTGTTTGGTGAGGCGTGTGTGAATATCGCGAGGATTTTCCAAGGATGAATTATGTGCGCCGAAATAAACTCCAAGACGGTATTGCGAAGGATTCGTCATATCCGTACAATTTCCTGCAGCTACGGTAACGTATAATGGCAAGGGTTTGCCATTAAAAACACTCGTGAGCAAACGAGTGTATTTGGTGACCGGACATCACGACGTCAAAAAGCAAGTAAGTGCCAGCTGTGCCCCTGCCCCGTTGACCCCTTTGACCCCTGGTGCGAAACTATAATTTGTGGATTTTTGGGATTTAAATTAACGGACTAATAAAACTGAAACTGGGATTTTACGTTCAGCGTGTTTCACCCAATCCCTGCCAGACCTAGAAGAAAAAAGGCGTCGACCGTTAGAAAATGACTTAACTGAGAAGGGCTTGTAAACCCATAATTTGTAATTTGCTAAATTTTTGTTATATTTATTTGCATGTTAAGGTGTGTCAATTTTTTGCTAGATTTTGCCTATGTTAATAAGTATTTACAGCGGTGATACGCCCGGTGCGTATCTATATTTGTATTTGTATTTGTATTTGTATTAATATGTTCTTATATATTTTTAATGCCTTTTTGGTAATTATATTTAATTTTCGGAGCTCCGAAGTATATGATCAAATTATAATTTTTTGGGGGAATTGTTAAAGTATTTTTTTAGTATTATTATATAGATATTTTTTTATAAGTAGTAATAGGGTATGTATTTTATGATGGATGCGCCGATTTGTGATGAAACGATTTTATGATATATATATATATATTTATTAAATGTTGTCATATAAATTTTGCGTCTTTTTAACTTGCTGCCTCCTCTCACTGTTCGCAACCTTATTAGTATTTTTTAAGCCTGCTATTAGTTTGGGTTTTAATATTTTTTTGGGTTTACCTGCGCTCGCGGTACAGGGCAATATAGGAGTTTTACTGTGTCCCGGTTTGCGGAAGTTGTTTGGTTTGCCCTGGGTTAAGGTCAAACTTTACAGTACAATGCGTAGTACTAAATTCAATGAGTGCGAAAGAGAGGCATCGACACGGGCCGACGCGTGAAACAAAAGATTTTGTATGAGTAATGAACATAATAAGGAGTGCCGCTCAACTCGGCTCGCGCGCGCCGGGCGGCGCGGCGTGATGCGATGTTGCCGTTCCTATGTAAACAAACAAACGTTGCAGTTTTTCTTTTAAATAAATATTAAAAAATAGTTGGTGCGCGAATTTTAGATAAAAATGGAACATTATAGTGTGTCTGACACATGTAATGAATGAATCATAGATCAGATCTCAACCCGCTTCACCGGCGACCCGCCCCCTCCGCCCCACCCACGCTACGCCACTGGGGGTGGGGAGCTACCCAAAATTTATGTGTACAAGGTCAGCACGATCTTATCTTTCTCTCTTCGGCTGCTGTAAATGACAGTGAACTAATGGCTAGGCAGTGCCGTATTTTTTTAAGCCGAGACAACAATTCGAAGGCGGCCCTTACCGTTAACCGATTATCCGAGTTTATTATTATTATTTTTTTTTTTACAGAATTTCAATTATCCGGGCATCGGCGGGTCCCAATGAACACGAATAATGGGGAGTTTACTATTTTTATCCATCTGCTGCCAAGGCGCAGTAAGCCTCGGGAGATGTTATGTCACATGACCTTGGCCTTAACCCAGCTGCACGCTGGTGTCTGAGAAGCTTGACAAGACCTTCCGGGCTTACCTGTATAATCGCTAGTCCTTGAAATTTATGTCGTGATTTTTAAGTAATCATGTCAATGAAAAGTAGTTTTGTCTGGGAATACTTCACCGTTTATAGTGATCCGTCAAAAGCAACGTGCAATCAGAGGTACTTGAAAGGCTCTAATCGGCTCAGAAGATCGGCAAGATCGGCAGCAGATGATCGGCATCGGCATGATCAGCAAAATAGGTGATCGGCCCAGCTCTAGGTGAGGTCATGTGACTTCTCCTCCCTGCGTGGAGGAGACGTGGCATGAGTTCATCAGTAGTCTGTCGATCGCTGCCAGGCGAGGGCGCGTTCGGCGGCTCGCGATTTTTCACCAGGTGCGGCAGTGTTTGAGGCCGCTCAGATTTCATGTAGGTACAGTAAAAGGTTGCTAAAAGGCTGCTAAAAGGCTTAAGGACGTCGGTTTTCTTTAATTTTCATCGCCCGAGCTGCGAGCATTTCTCGACAGGCAAATGTACGACTGGAATGAGTGAGCAAATTATTGAAAGTGTTTAGATTCGTCTGTGCAGCATTCTAATTTGAAAAAAATAAAAACAAAACTAAAATTGGCGCAACATCTTTTTATTCTTGTATGTAACGAACCGTTACAACTTGTGTAACATTAAATTAACATGCAAGGTATTAACAATGTGACGAATAAACAAACAATATTTTGCTCTATTTGTAATAGCTATTTGCTTCTTCCATTGTGTATTTATCTCAGACGATGCCAATACCGAGTGTTCAACCAATGTTTATATTGCGCCATCCCGCATGTCAGCAGCTCTGTAGAGAAAGTAAGAAGCTTTCAGGGCTAGTTTACCTCACGTCTAAGGATGCACCAGTAGCAAGTCATTCCGGACACGCATTTAGAAAACATACGTTTATGTTATTAGGTTAAAAATTATTTATAATAATAGAATATGTTAAGTTTTTTAAATTCTATTTCGAGTGAAATATAAATCCTATATAAATAACAAAAATGTTGTTTCTTCTAATATACAACCCAACACAGGCTGGTAAAGGATCGTTTACAACCGACGAAAATGCATTTCCTCTTGCCAGGTTTCCTAACAAAGGGCAATGTTTCAGTTCACATTAAAGTTTACAAAATGCCGGGGTGTTATTTTCCGCACAGATTGCACAGTTGTTAGGCAAAAATGTGCATGATGTTAAGTCCAGTGCGAAAGAAATCTAGAGGCGGTGTGAACGATGTAACCTGCCCTGTGCGCGCGACACACAACTCGGCTGCCAGTGCTGTCCAAAAACTCTGCATACACCCGCGTGAAAAAAAAGTTACTTCCCATGCAAAATACACGGCCTTACTCCCCTTTCGCTCATTGTTTAGGCTTCCAGGGAATCTCAGTCTATTTGCTTGCCACCGAAAATATTCAGTAAAAAAAACTTACCAGTAAATATGGGATTATTCCGGACCTCATGCCCAATCCAGTTGCGGGTCGTAACTTACAGTTTGTTCAGCCGCTCGAACGATGATCGGCCACATCGGTCACAGTAGGCCTTGTTCTCGTCGTTGTACCAGGCTGTCGAAATGCACCGTCCGCCGCGGGAGCCCCTCCTCGGGACTCGAGCGTCAGCTCGACATCATTGCTCGTTCTCTTCCGCGTTGCCACCGCCAACATGATCCAGGTGCACCAACAGTCCGCACGCAAACACCTGCTGAGCTATTTCCATAATTGTTTTAAGCAGCCTAGAGCTGTTACCAAACTAAACTGTAGCATATTAGCTAAAAATTAATACAGAATTAAATTTGCATTAAAAATTGTGTGTAAATATATTTAACCATTGTGATTCAAAGCAAACATAAAGAAATCTAACTGAGTAATGAATTAAATAAAAATGCAGTGAAGTAAAACTAAATGAAGGGGAGAAAAAAAAAAACATAATACTGATTTTAATCTGGCAAAAATTAGGTACATAAAAATTTGTGGCGGCGCAAAGTCCCGCAACGTCCGCCTACAAAAAAAATTTTTAATTTGGCAACATGGAACTAAAGATAAAAAATCGCTGAGGTTTTTACTAGATCCAAAGTGTCCAAGAAAAAGACATTCAAGAGTACGTCAGAAAAAATAAAGGTTACTACTAAGCTTTTAATTTTAAATACATAAATTGTTTATGAAAAGGAGAGTATTCTGAATTGTGTGTTTCATATCATATTCAACAAGAAATAGTGACTTTTACAGTGCTGAAAAGAATTTTCATTTGGAGGTGAACCTTACGAAATAATTTTGGTTTGTGTTTATTGAAAGAACAGCAGTGTTGGTATACTCACAAATGCGTTGACGACAAGCGTTGTGTGCTGCAGGTGCTTCCTGGACCCCAAGTCGCAGCCCATGGAGGTGGCCCTGCAGAACCTGTGCCGTGTCATCCTCAAGTTCCACGGCGTGCTGCGCGGCCAGCAGTGGGCGCGAGTCCCCGGCGCGGCCTGCTACACGCACCCCTCCTTCCCCCGCCTCGGCGACACCTACAAGGCCTTCCGGCACCTCTGCCACTTCGTGTACCACCTGTGCGTGAAGATAGCCACGCACGGCTACCAGACCCACGTGTTGTGCCTGCTGCAGCTGCTCAACATGAACGGCTACTACGGCGACGAGGGCCAGGTAGACCACGGCGGCGATCCCTGACGCACGGGCGATCGCGTTGGTAGCGCCGGCGTTGCCTCAGAGCAGTTGGTAGCCGTGCAAGCTGCCGGGGGTAATCAGTCGGTGGATATCCATGCTACTCTCTCGCTTGGTGCCACAACCTAATGGCAACTGTAGGCACTGGCAATTCACAGGCACCTGTTGAATTGGATAGTTGTTCAGTTTGTAGCTGTCACAGTCGTTTAATATTTCTGGCAACAGAATATGTATTGCTTTTAGTGTGTTCCTTGCGTGAACTTGTTTCCATTCTGTATTACAGTTATATTCTCAATCATCCACAATTTCGTCAATTTTTGTTGCCGAGTGATGCAAGAGTTTTAGCAATGCACATGTGAAGTTTATTTTTAATCGTTTCTAACACTAAAGGTGAAGAATTTTTTTTGCATATTTAGGAATCTCGGGGATAAAAGTGAACCATAAAAAAAATATAAAAGATATTAAGTGTACATAATTACTAGTGTAAATGCCCAAACTGTATGTGACCATGCAGATATGTATATGCAGCAACTCATTTTTAGTGTGCATTGTGCAGTTGATTGCAACTGGAATACCTTTCAGGAACGTAATTGCTGTTGCTTTAATATTTGTTGCGATTCCTTGAATCGATAAGCTTACCGAAAGATGACTGTCTATTGTTATGGAACCTATAATCAGTGTGTGTATGTATGTAGTGTTTGCGTGGTCAGTGATGATTGGCCCGTGTTGGTGCCAGGCCCTCGCCAGCAGCAGTCTCTTCTGCCTGGAGTACTTGCACGGCCTTGTCCCGACCCCAACATCCTGCACGTCCTTGCCGGCCGGCGAGAGCCACACCTCGCTGCCATGTGGCTCCAGTAGTTAGACATATCTCACTCTATCATTGTTTCACAGCAAATGGATTCAGTTTAGCAAAAATAAATGTCTATAATGAAAAATTAGTGTCCTAAATATAGCAAAAAATCAAATATATGTTGACAAAACAAATTAGAGGGTGCAATTTGCTACACGTGGAGTGCAAATTATTTATAAAAAAAAAACTTTGTTTCAATAAATGTGGACATTCGTTAGTAAAGCATGTCATTATGCCTAGCTACACGTTATTCTCGTTATTCTACTATGACTTCATAGTGTTTATGCCACGGGGCAGTAAGAGGCGAGTAAAGTTCTATCAGTTATCATCCCATTGTTTTTCTCCATTGAAATGTTATACACCGGTATTTTTGTGTGTTTTACAGATACTTAATCTAATCTATAGCAAAAATTAAAAAAAAGGCTTATGTAAAATAACTTTAAAGAGTCATTTGTAAATGGTTTTGTTATGATTTAAATATTTTACACACATGAAAGTTTGTGCATATTCCTGGCACGAGCAAAGATGTGGGTTATTAGCTAGTTCAAAATAAAACTAAATATCAAATGCACTTTTGCTTCATAGCACAATTGATAGGCAAGAGCAAATTATTATATAGCTATTACACATTAAAAACATTTAATCATGAAATTTCACTAAAACTATTTTAGGGTATAACATGTAAATGTATTAGAAAATTAAAATCCCTGTAGTTTAATAATATCCCACTAGTTAAAAATTCCAACTTCCATTGCCAAACATCCCCTTTATGCTTGCATTTGTTTTTTTTTTCCACATTGGTGTTACATTTTAGGACATTGATATGGGATGTATGTTTTGTTTTACATAGTTTCAACACTTTGTTTAGATTTTTGTTCAATATTGTTACTGACTTAAGACTGAGCCATTAATGTCTTTTTTTTTATTCACTTTGATTAGTGTAGCTTTTAGAGTCTAACATTGATATTTTCTTCTTTTAGAATCGTTTGTAGTAAGAATTTTGTATTTTAGCATGGTGAAATATATTGTTGATTCAATGAAAATTTTATTAGTGGGGATGGAAAAAAAAAAGGGGGGGGGGGGGAGGGTTTGTCTGTAAAATCGGTTTACAAACAATAATTTTATGTTATAACGTCATAAGAACACTATGAAAAATTGCATACTTTTAAATTTTCAAATATTATTTACAGTTTTTGCAAATTTAATTTATATAATTATGTTTAAATGTAATCATGAACAATTAGTAAAAAAAAGCCCGCCTTAACATGTTTGATATTATAGAAGATTTTCTTGCACGGTGGTTGGCTGATTCTTGCATGCTCGGCTCAGGCTGAATGTGACAATTTTTTGTGCGTGCAAACGACATCCATCTATGTATAAGATGTGACCTGGGCACCGGCTAGCACTGCGTTGAATCTCTGGGCTCTCAGGCGTCACACCACCTGTGCCTGCAACTGCAAGGCGGTTAGCGGAGACACTGGTAAAACACAATAAAGACCTCTTTCGCAGAGTGCAACTTTAATTTCACGACTAGCACAAACACGTCCAGTCCCGGCGATGGAGACAGGGGCACTGGTCTGACCAGTGAAGAGACCCGCGCACCTAATCAAATGTCGCGCTGGCGACAATTGACTCCGTGGTGGCGTCCGTCCGCTCGCCACTTTTTGTTGCACTCTCGCGCACCATGATCATGGTTCACTTGTGAGTGCACACACCTCAGGAGGCAACGACCAGCCATAACGGCCTGTGCGAGCACTAAAGAATGTCGTCAGCCTTTCATTTCTCTTGGATTCACACACGTTGGTACTTACTACGGAACTGCCACCGTGTTCTACAAAAATCTTCCACTAGTTGAGAACAGTGAACAAATTTATTGAAGCATCAAAATATTTCCATTGCTCTAAAAAGTTTCTTTTTTATCTTTAGATCTTCGAGGACAACCCACTAATTCCGTAATGTCCTCACTTTGTTTTACCATTATAATTTTTCTCCTGGTGTTAGTTTCCGAAAAACAGTGTTTTTATGCACAATGTGTACATTTTTAATGGCATCTACTAAAGTATTCCATGTGATTATGGAACATATAGGGGTGCATCATGTCGCAGCTAAGGCCCAAAGGGTGCCGAGGAGGCAGAGTTGTACCGCTTGCTGCGCACTTCGCTGCTTGCTTCCCTCCAGATTCGCGAGACGCGTGCCTCTTCTCTCCTCGCCTGCAGTGGGAGTACATGCATTTGACAACATGGAACTAATACATACTGTGGAATATATCATGTGTCTTGTGCCAATGTGCGCACACCTTAAAGGAACACACTAGTATTGCGAATTACACATAAATTTCCCCGCATTTTACAAGTTTTGTAAACAACTTTTTGATTCCCAGAGACTCCCCATTTCCCAGATTTCACCTGCTTGGGAGCTCTGGTGGTTCCCTCTGCTCCTGGACAAAACACGCAGAGTTGCATCAAGTGGTTTCTTAAAGGAAACAAATTCTTCATAAAGCGTTCTGTTCCATTCACGTTGGAGATGTTCCAAACTCCGTAATAACGTGCAATATCGTTTATCAGCCCAAATACTGTATTGAGTGTTTCGGCAGTGCATGCTTCTCTGCTGTATAGTATCTTGTAAATGTAAAATGTTTTAATATTGTTTCATTAAATCTTTACAAAAGATGCAAAGATGTTCTTTTTTATATATAATTTATTAAATAGTAAATGTCATTTATATAAGTGTTTGTGATGATGCAATTGCAACAATTTTAATGTGTTGATTCTAAAAATTTTGTTCGGTGAATTTTTTTTTTATGACTCAAATTTTTATCATTTTATTTATAACAATGGGCTATTATTGTGTACATAAATCCAAATGGTTCAAAATTTAGTTCTATACTGACTATTAAAACATATATTAAAAACAGGTTCCTTTTTTTAAAAGTTCTATTGCTTGCTGTATAGTGTGTGAACTAAGCCTGTATATAACCCACACTGACATTTCTTTACATAATACATTTCTCACTTAATTACTGTACTTAAATATTGCTGGTGTAATTGGAGCTTCATCGTACAAAGGACATTGGAAAATAATATTCACCTAGTACTTGACAGCAGTCTTCAATTTGGAGTTACAAAAAACATTTTCTGGATATCATTACAAAACTAAACTCAATAGGTAAAGTGGGAGAGAGTGTAAAGAGAAACGCAACTGTGTTTCTTGGATGTTTAATCAAAATTTCTGAAAAACAATTCATCATCCACCCACTGGTGAATATAGATTTTTTTTTTCTTCTCACACAGATAAGTACTACATTATTTAAAGTATATCAAAGAATATAAACACACTGAATGGCTGACCACAAAAATCTGTTTTATTCGTTAATGAAAACTGATTCACATGCTTAGAGCAGAGATTTCTGTTTACAGGTAGTGATACTCGATGGCAATTGCACCGACATGCATTTCAACTGGTCACGACACCAGAAGCTAGGCAAGCAATACTCAGCTCACAGCTTGTCTTCTCTTGTGCTGGACACATCATGCTTTGGTACAAAGGTTACAGCCTGGAGTGTCTTATGTTGCTCCAAGAGTAAAGATTTTGTAGTAAATGGTATTACAAGGTGATATGCAACACGTGGAACTGCGGTTCAAATGTGACCCTGCATCGCTCAGTTTCACTAATGGACTGACTGACCCCACCACGCCCACCGACGGGGCACTGAGGGACACACACTAGGCCAGGTTACTCAAATCTTTGGATTAAATTCTACAGAAATTACTTTTACCTCAAATATTATGTTGGAAGGAAAAAAGAAAATAAATTCAAGTGAATGAATAGTTTCGGTCATACATTAAGAGGCTAGCTATGAATTAAAAATGTAACATTCCAGTGACGAAAGCATATCACATCATAACCATATCCCACATGTTATTTCTTCTCTGTACTGTTGCTTTGTTCTAATGCAATATAGATGCTATCGATCAATGTAAGGACACACAATAGTGAGTATTATGAATACTTAGCCAGTAGAGAAATCATGGGATTTAAATAAGTGTATAAAATCAAACCATGAGAATCTGAAATCTTGCCTCGCTTGTGGATGAATAACAAATCAACTGTCAAGACACTACCTTCAAAGACACCTGTGGAAATGGCTGCACGCCCGGTCGGAGACCCGAACTCAGGGCAGTGAAGTGGTCACAACATCTGCCCTTCAACTCCCGTCACCCGAGTCCAGTCCCGGCATCAAAGTGCTTGTGTTCCGTCACTAACGTCACCACCACTCTACCCATCTCATCCACGCGTCCCAGAGTACAAGCCCTGTCACGTCACACTAGCACTTTTTGCTCAAATATTATATCTTACTACATACAAATATTAGAACTTTGCCGATAAGCCAATACGCCGATTCAACTGTTGCCGATTCACCAATTCCGAACCGATTCGGTGGGAAAAAACATTTTGGTTTAAGCATTTTCAAAAATTTAATAAATTACCCAAAAGTCTCATTCTTAGAAAAGCATGCAATGCAAATGGACATGTATTTTAGTTATAGTAAGCTTTAAGTTAATTGAAAAGAAAGATAACCTAAGATGAACTGAATGGGATTTCTTCTTTTTAACCAACAGTAATATTAATACAAAAATAAGTAAGTGCTTGCCTAAAGTTTGCGGTCATTAAAAACTTTACAAATAAACAACTGAACACAATTTACATAGCATTCATTAGCTCACTATACAAAACAAACTAAACTACGACAGTACTGAATTCCTAGATTGTCATTAATGTATATATATTATATAATTATTTTTCAAAAACTACACATTTGCTGAAAAGTCTTTTAGATGTAATACTAGTAGCAGGTACACACAGGTATTTTGAAGCAGAGACAATTTCTGTCTATAGTCATAAAAACAAACATTCTCAATTTTCCATTTATAAACGGAAAATAATTTTTTTTACAAGTATTTCCAGCTTGTTTCATTTTTTTGTTACCAACCTGTTGGTTGCTTAATGAAACATGAAATTTTCATTTAATACGAAATTATATAAAATAAGATAATTTAATAATAGGTAACTATGAAATATATTGATTCACAAAATATAAAGTTTAAAAGAGAATTTATAAAATGTACAAGATTGTGAGAGTTTGTACATGTTTACAATTCAAGAATGGCGATTCTAATACCAAATTAAAGTGTACGACAGCGAAAATTCACACGCAAATGCTTTTAATGTGGTAACTTTCCACAGGAAACCGGAAAGGTAATATGTAACGTTATGTAAAGCCTTACATTATTGAATTATTTTTTTAAATTCAACTCGTCTCCATTACGATATTACAAATATTTATTTGCTGTTCAAGCAGTTGGTATTTACCTTTGTTTGTAATGGCAGCCATAATCTAAATAAATCCATTTTTGTTCCTACCTTTACAGTGATGGTGATATATTTATTTACGCTGTATTAATTTCAAGAAATTTATTAAAACAAAGGATGTTTAAAGTTATATGTATGACTGGCAAACATAGCTAAAAAATGATGCAAGTTCAAACGTTCAAAGTATGTAGTACTATGAAAAGTGAAATGGGTACACGTGGATTTTTAGGTTATAGCAGACACTTGTTTTTCAGTAATATCAGCTGAAAATTAATAAACTTATTGTGAATCAGCAGAAACGCAGATTCAACTAAATATCGGCAAAATTGGCTTCTGCTGATCTGTATCGGCACAGCTCTAACAATATCCCACACGTCGTTGAATTGCACCCGAGTGACAATTACAATTCTCAAAATTCCAACTGTTTGATGTCTTGTGAAGATAGCACCTTGGGGGAAGTTATGTTTACACAAGTTACAAAAACAACTGCCTTAGTCTTATTCACTTTTACACAAGGATGTTTTGGTCCGATGCTCCGACATTTGTGCTGTCTCGGCAAAATGAGAACAAATAGGGAGTATTTATTATTTTAGTGACTTCTAAAAAAATCTGTGAAGTTATAATTTATTTAATGTTTGTGAACATGAGAAGCTGCCGGCCAATCTGACACACAGATACCTCATTAAACATTCACTAACAATTTCTGAAGTAGTGTTAACTCTTGACTACATTTGTACTTTTATGTATGTCTAGTTAGCTCCAAGAACACAAACCAACCTTACAAACTAGTTCCACATTGAATATCCTGGCTAAAGGAACCGAAGCATCCATTCTGAAAGTCTCAAAAGCTGGTTTTCTTGTATGAACAGTACCATTCAACATCAAATTACATACGTTACACAACCAACGAAAGGTTGGCAAATTCAGCCATGTCTCTGCTGACAAATGCCTGGCCTTGCTCCACAGATGCAAAATGTACTCAATTATACCCTGGTAATGCCTGTTTGAAAATCTGAATTCTCCACAACACAAGGAAAAAAAAAACAAAATAAAAAAGTATTAAAGTTTAACTTGCCAAAATTTTCCCACATTGAATTTTTTTGATCATTATTTTGTGTTCCACTTCATTATCTTTCATAGACAAATTCTAACAATTCCAACAAACTGCAACTAATCAGTAACCACATTCCATACAAGAAAGAATATTTTGTGCTAACACTGTCGGGTTATGCGAGAGCCAATCACCACTGCTTCTGTTCTTCCTCAGTTCATGTCCAATGGTTTGAAACAAAATACTTTTTATAGATCTATGCTGACTGAAGTCTTTTTCAGCCACTATCTGGACGATATCATCGCCAACTCCTCACGTGATCCAGTTTGGCGGATTGCACCAAGGTTTCGAGCAAGAACTACAGCAAGTAAGTACAAAGAGCGATGAGCAGATTGCTCCAGAGCAAAGCTGCTCCAACATCCAGCACGCCAGGCAACCTCTCCACTCGGACATGACGCTCCTGTCTTTAGCCAGGCTATTCTGTGCTGTTATTACCACCATATGTAACAGACTTCTGAAACCTTATATGAATAACTACTATACTGTTTGTAGATATAAACTTTCCATCTAAATACTACATTTATTATATTTCTTTAACACCAATGAAATTTTGTTCAGTCTTACGTTAAACAGTGACTGCACTGTATCACATGTACAATTACATTAATTATCAGGTTAGACGTCTACGGCTGCCCTCTCCGCGGAGAGGAACAGGCTACAGCGTAAAGAGTCCGCAAACACTAAACGGGATGAACTGCACATCAAACCACTACTTTGCATAACACAAACTGAAGCCGAGTGCAGGGACATAAAAAATATCACAACATAACATATTAGAGGTTTATAGATAAACATTAACAATTTCTAACAAAAAAAACACTTGCACTTTAAAATTATATGATTAAAAACCAGAAAATTTATTTCCAACAGAACTTAAGTAAAATTTTCTAATTTCCTTAAAAACAGTGCCACAAAAACACACCATCTGTTCGTAGCTACACGTAATTGGAAATTCCTCAACTTTAGCATAAGTATACAACAAAACAAAATAGATAGATGAGCAAAAACTACACTGATGAAGCAGTACCCATGGTTAGAGGCAAGATTATTTATTTTATATATATTATATACATATATATATATTGTTTTAAAAACATTTCAGTATAATATTTGTGTAGTTCAGTCCTATATGGCAGTGTTATCACAATATAATACTAAAACCGTTAATAGCATACAACAGAGTAAAGAAAAATAGTCATTTCCAGTTGAAAGAACAATGCTTACCACAGCACACAAAATCACACCCGACATTTGTATTACATCACATGTCCGTATAAAATTTGAATTGTGATGACAAATGTTATTTCTGTGATTTTGTCCAAGTTCACTTAATTTAATGGTGTGATTTGTAAAGACCAGTTAATCTCCAAGTGCCACAATCTTGCCTCTAACCGCGCCCTCAGACAGCTCCAGAGATCCGGGCTCGCAGGGTCACTGCCCTATCAGCCAAACCAGTCACCTGCATGCGTGCACATCGGCAAAACTGCATTTTATGGAGCCATCTCAGTAGTTAACGATTTGAATAGTGCGCAAACCCAGAAATTATACACCAGAGCAACCGAAAAAAACAACAACACATATTTAAGCCCCCACTTTTTATGGTACTATACAATCTAATGTTTAAAAAAAAAATTCACGCAAATTCCAAGTATTTTGGCAGGCAAATAATATTGAATTTTACAAACTAAAAGGAAACGTTTAAACTAATGGCCTGCATATGTCAAACTGGAGACTTCCAAAAATACAGTTCTGCTGGATGCCACCCTCCCGTGGATGGCAGGTGTTAGAGGCCCACAATGCACAGTCAAGTCTTCCAGGAAGACCTGGGCTTCACCCGAGCAAAAACCCTGCAGAATCCATTACCTGCGCTGCTCGGACACTCTACACGTACAGTGAACAAAATTTGAAAAGCTTTATAATTCTACTGAATAAACACTAAAAGAAATGTTCAAATAGTAAGTTTAAAAATGTATGGAATGACCCCTTAGGTTTTGAAATTCTTCACTAACTTAAAAGGACATTTTGATATTCATAACTATGGTTTACAATGATAATAAAAACCTTAAATCAAGAACTATGATGGCAAAATAACTAGTAAAAAGTACACACTTTTTTGTATTTTAATGTGTCAACTATAAAGCTAAAAAAAGAGAGAGAGAGAGAATAGGTATTAAAAAAAACAGTAAAACTTAGATTTAAATTCATTATAAAAAAATATCTTTTAAATCATAAAAAGAACATACATATACATAACTGCCTCTATGCTGAAGATTATATTCACTGTGCTGACTTCACACTTATGAAACAGTTCACGTGGCTTTTTTTTTTTAGTATGATGTAACCCGTAGCACAGTATATTTTAAAACATCAAGTTTGAAGGCCAATATTAAATTAAGTTAAAGATCCCAGACACTATCAAGTGTAAGAATACGTACCCAAGACAACAACTAGCAAACAGAACAGAGCATGTCAACTGTTGATGAACAGTGTGCCTTGCAAACATCACCACTTGCTTCCAAAACAAAACAGTTATTTTAATCCAAAAAAGGATAGTACTGTTAAAAATATTTAAACACTTTTACTCTTACTTTCTGAACACTTCTTTAACAATATCATACTTATGCAACATAGAAGTCGCACATCTGCAGTTGGGACCACCAATCGGGCGGGCAGTCAGGACTGCATGCAACATGACAATAGCACAACGAAACACAGCCACATGCGAACTGCTTTCTGCGGCCTGAACCGCCGACACCGGCGAGAAGTCATGCTAGCTACGAACTGGCAATGCTCACCTCTACTGCTTTAGCTCAAATAAATAGAAGATATGAAACGCAGTTCCCAACCAGTATGCCTTGCACACCTTCAAGGAACAAAAGCACTACTTTAATTTGATAATTGCAAATATGTGATTTAAGGAGTTATATATTAACACTACTTCACATCATTAACACCACAACGGAACAAGCAAACTATAAAAATTAAAAACACACACTATAATATTTGTATTAAAGCCTCATATCGGGGGAGAAACGTCTTGTTTTTACATCAGTCTTTAATTCAAAACACAAATACCCCAAGCTGCTTCCAAAATTACACGTTTGTACAAAAAAACACCAACAAAAATAATGCGCAGATGCTACGACAGCAGCTTCGAAATTGCCCCTACACTTATTTGACAAACTCCCCCGATAGTAAAACCAGCTGGAACTTCTGCTGCACGAGCCAAACTGCACCAGCAGAACTGCTTGTTAAATACAAAAGGTGTTGCGCTTGACTAGTTAAGACTTTGCTAAAAACAAACCCACACTGGACCGGCAGTGATGAGGTCGAACCTGCGCAACGGGTCTCACAATTCAGCAGTCTTGCAAAAAGTATGTCGGTGACAATTTCAAGAAACCCAGTTTGGCAGTACACACAACTGTTTCAAGGAAAGGCATTCATTTTTAACCATTACACGGAACAACAGTCTGGTTCGATAAAGCTGACAAACAAACACGATACTGAATATTCAAACTAAAGAAACATACGGTACATCCGTAACATATTGCTCGACCGCATGGCCACTTCCGTAGGGAACCAGTTTATTTCAAACGCGTGTCACAACAGAAAGTGCCGGTTACAGCCGAAATGGAAAACAAGAGATGTAGTACTATAAGGATATAAAACTAATGCAGTAAACAGATATTAGAGAAAGAGTCACCAATCAAAACATCATCAAGAAGGGAACTAAAATCACTGATTACACAACTGTGGCCTAACACTGTGCTGCTACAGTAGCACTCCGACCCACACTAGTGATGTCTACACGCTACACAGTTTCACGCAAGTGAAACAAAACTGCTTCAAGCTCGGCAAGAAGTAACTCGCCTACCCTGCTAGGTCCAGAATTTCACCTGCAGTAGTAATAAAGACGGATATTGTATGTCACCGTCAATTTTAGTCTACACAAGTTTAACTGCATTTAACATAAAATCATAAAACTGACAATAAATAAGACAGGAAAAGTTGGAATAAAACAGGTTTGCTTAATCTGAAAGGGAATTACATATCATAGGATTAGCTGTCAGTTCCTACACGTCAAAAAACATTTTAGTATTATGGAATTTATATTTTGAAATGAGCAATCACACCGAAAAAAACCTTGGCTGGTCCAATGACTCGGTGATTTAATTTTTGGTACCGCTTTGTCAGTTAATCTTTAAAAGCACACAAGCAATTCACAGCACACTTGCATGTCAAAACTGGTACGTCCGCAGCATCAACCCACTGGGAACTCGAGGCATGGACTGCATGGTTGGAGTCATGATGGAGGTCTGAGCAGTGAGCAGAGCACATGTCTGTTCCGACCCTTCCCCAGTGAGAGTGGTCCTAGCGAGCCAGTCTGGCGGTAGGTTCTCCCGGACTACACGACTCCGAACTGAACGTCACACTCCACGGACACTCGCGGTTTTCAGCGACTGAGTGCAGCCCAGCTAGACTCGTCATTCAAAAGGGTTTCCTTCACTCAAAGAGTTGACAACTCATGAATTCTTTGAAACTAAACCAAACATATAGCAGCAGTTTTTGTCTCGGTAAGGTGGCAGTTGAAAAGTGGGAAAGGCCCTCTGTTTCTCTGGTCCCAGCTCCCGTGCAGCGCAGTTGGGATAGCGACCGGACGAGACCAGCCGTGATTATGATTGGCTACTTCTAACAGCCTGCAGGCACTCTCAGCTCAGGACGCAACGTCTAGTCGGTGGCAGCCCACACAGAGAACTGCACACGAGATAGTTCTAGCAGTGCAAAGCATGCTGGTCCCGGAGTATGTAGTAGCAAAATTTATTCAGGAATATATCAGTTCCACCGATACTACTCATTGGAAGAGACATTAAAAGACAATTTCATGATTTATTAAAATTTTAATTAATAAAGTGTCGTGAATCCTCAATTTCATTAGTAGTTTTTGAAGTCTTGTTCCATAAAAAAAAAATTAAGTTTAATTTCAAAAGAATAATTTTCCTCTCTATACAAGTGTGCCATAACCAAAGTATACTAAATTTGTAATGCAAACTCACCAAATCCATTTTTATGATGTATGCAAAATAAGTTTTCCTAAAAGATTTAGTAAAAAAATAATAATTCTTTAAAATAAAATTACATCCATAAAAACATAATGAAAGTAATCATGAATCCTCTTATGTTCTTGTTAGGACTACTACTATTAGGCATTAAATTACATCAACAAGCAGAAATTTTTTCATTAGTCTTGTTTGATAGTAGCAAACAAGACATGCTGTGGTGGACAGATTAAGACACAGGAAGAAACTATAAATGTCAAACAAATCATTCAACAGCCTGAAAAAAAATAGATGTACTTCTTTGTTCTTTGTGCAGAAACAATGTTTTTGAAAATGTAACAATTACTTAAAATAATTGTCCATAGTATATTCTTTAAATAGCATTTACAAAATTACAAATTCAAATATATTTTTAATACAGTACACTCCCGATTATCCGGGTGCTGATTATTCGGTTTGTGGGTAACCCGTGCCACATTTCAATTTCATAAATTACCGACATAAAAATATTTTCTGACCTTTTATATCTGTGCACGCACAATTGCAGCAACAGCTGTGTTTGCGTTAAATACAAAGCAATGAATTAGTAAAGCAACGAATCAAAAACAATATTTGGATCTTTCCTCAATAGCTATTCGCTTCCTTTACTGTATAATTATTTTGGACAACACCCCGATTGTTCAGCAAGTCAAGGTTATATTCTGCCATCCTGTATGCCAGGCATGTGAGCAGCAGCTACTGAGAGTAATGCCAGAAGTTTTCAGGGCTAGTTTACCTCGCACCTACTAGGATGTGCTAGTGGTAAATCATGGCACACACACATTTAGTAAACAAGAGTCTGGTATTACGTTGACGACAGTCGTCGTACCCTCCCAGATGCAGAGGCCGTACCTGGCCACCGACGTGGGCCTGAGGGAGTCTGTCCCCCCAGTGCACCATCTGTGTAGTGCGACGGCCAGGGACGCACCCGCGTGCGCCCTAGCATACCAGTGAGCTTCTTTAGTGTTACAAATAATTCTGCTTTATGTATTTTTCAAATGGTCGCGAACATCAATAAGTGTGAAAATAATGTAATCGTAATTTATTAATTCTTATGTAAATTTACTTTTGATTAACGTCTCGCTAAGTTGTGTAAATAATCTTGTAATTTTCTCAAATGTTTCGCAGTGCTAGTATGTAATCGCAGCCAGGCGCGTCGCGAGGGGGGGCCTCTCCCACGCCGGCCGATTTCTCCTCCCCTCCTCCGCGGCCCGCGGGCCTCGGCCCGCTGGCGGGCGGGGAAGGGCAGTGTTGCTCAGGGCTCGATCAGGGACAGACGTGCACGCCGCTCCGCGCTGCTCGCAAGGCGCGTCTTCTGCGCTCGTGGTCCGACGACAGTGTAACTGCACGGGTTGTCGCGGCAGCTGAGCTGCATCCGCCGAGTCGCTCACCCTGTTGAGTTTACGGGTTACGAGTTACATCACCAGTCAAACGTCCTAGAACGCGTAAGCGTAGTTACGAACCGCCGAACCTTCGCCGTCATTACGAGACTTTTTACGTAACGGACCGCGCACGTGTCACGCATCTTTGTGGAGTGACTAAGCGGGGACATTGTTACGTGGGAGAATTTCCAGTTTGTGTCGGGACGTGTTAACGGACGGGACGGTCTTCCGGGAGTCCGGGTCGTCGTGGGAAGGGCGCTCGTTCCGCGACGGATCCGCCAGGCTGCGGCAGGCTCTCAAAACTACAATAAAAGGGGCTCGTGGAACTGTTAACATCGAGTTATCCGTGGAACCGCCTACCATTCTTCCTCCTCACCTCACTCTCCCTCCAGGTCCCGTATTCCCCGGTCCCGGCCACGTCGGCCTGGACCCACACCTCACCGACGAGAGCAGAACGGGCACAACAGGAATTTTAAGTAAACGGGGAAATAGGGACCAGAAGCCGAGGGACGTCAACGTTAACTGGTTAAATAATTTTTCTAATAACATAAAACATTAAGTTTATGCTTTATAAAATTTTATAATTGAAATATACCTCCTACATAAAAAAACTTATTTTGTAACTAAAAAATAATGCATCTGCTATTGAATGTGAAGCTGAATTTTTAAATTTAATTTTAGTATTATTAATTTCGAAATGTAATTCAACATTTATTTAAATGTTGTCAAATGAATTTGGACAAACTGTAAATTAATTGTAACAGGAGTAGGGTCTTGATCAAAATGGTTAGTCAGCAAGCACACTCACCTAATTAGAAAATGAATTATTTTGATTGAAATAATCTCTTATGGAAAAAAAAAATGTGTTCGACTAGCGCTGTTTATGATTAGCACAAGGTTTCACGGGAACGAATTAAGGTGTTACTTCAAAGGGCAAATGTTAGTGTTTGCCTAGATATTCGAGATGAAACAGATTTTTTTCTTTACTTTGCTTTAATGGGGTTTTTCAGTTATCCGTGGACCACTTCCCAATGATTACACCAGATGATTGGGAATCTATTGTAATTGACTTTATAAAAACTTTTTGCTTAAACTTTCAAATTTATATTTAAAGTATTATTTTTATATGGGCAACAGGTACAATTTACTTCTGTATGGTGTGCAACATAGGACATTGATAAAAAAATTTTTTTAATAAAAATACTAATTTATGAGTGCTGATGAAGAATGGAAAAAGGTCTCGGATTTCTTGTGCAACACTTAAAACCAAGTAATTTTTAATCTTACATTAGCTTGTAGAAATGTTTGCTCTTCGTTTCTATCAGTTAATGTGCTAGTAAAAAATATTAAGATTCAAAATTTGATAAAACGTAAAATTTTTCTGGTCATATTCTATCTGACCACTTCAAAATGAAATAGCCAGCCTTCTCAACCTCATTATCGATTAATTCTTCATTGATTTTATTTCCAGTTAACTATGCTATGAACTCACTTCTTACTGCAATATCGTCTTCGCTAGTTGGCACAGTAAGAATGGACTAGCAGGTGCTGTCGTGCTGTTTGCAACTTACCTACAATATTTTATGAATTTTACTGTAAAAAAAATATTTCTAAAACGTTGGTAATTTTTTTCCTGGGTGTCAGAACATTTTACATAACCATATTCACAGCCAAATATTGAAATGTTTTCATTAAAAGCTTCTTATCATGTCATTTATGTTCACATATATTTTTAATCATTTTATTAATATTTTACGTAAATCAGCAGGTGTTGCCATCTTCATAGTTGATGTAACATTAATGACCAAACAATATTCATTATTGCTTTGTTTGAAATAACATGCATTTAGAGATAGGCAATTTAATCCTAAGTATTCAAAAGATTTAATAATTTAGGAGGATCATTTTAGTATTTCTTTTAATATTTGAGAAAGGGTAATTCAAGAAAACAAATACTAGCAACTGTGTAGTTGACAAGGCCTACATTATATATTTCCACGAAAGTTATCTATGAAATGGTTGTATTTGTTACCACCTACAATGGTCCGAGAATGTTTGTTTAGTACTTCAAGGAACATGTCAGACTCAAACCAAAAATGTTTATATCCGGAGCATGTAAATATTAGGAATAAACTGTCAAATATCCAAATCACTAAATTTTAAAGATTTTGATTAGAGGAAAAAAAAGAGAAAAAATAGGAGGAAATCCAATAAATTCAAACCTGCAGTAAATTCTTTTCTACATATTTATCATATTAGCATTCCCCGAGATATTTGATATGTAATTAGGTAAATAATAAAATTATGATATGTATTGATTCTGCTTACTCAGTGCAACAAACATCTAAAGCGTTGAATGTTTCTACACCATGGTTATTATTTTTCATTTCTCATACATTTTATTTTTGATTATTGACGCCTTTATTCGGATTCAAGGGATAAATTCAAGGTAATATTTAGAATTGGAAAGATTATGGTAAGTAATCAACTAAGTCATTCCCTTTTCCGTAGGTGCATCACAAACATACCAAAGAAAAAATAATACAGAGTTAACTTTCTGCTGGTTTCGATTTTTTCCTAAGGTTATAGTTGATGTGCAGGATTTTGGTACATCCATTTAATGGAATTAAAAAAGCACTTGAAAACTAGAACAGTTTTTTAAACCAAATATGTTTAAAAAGTTCATAATTATAAATATTTTTGAGTACTTACTATGTTGCTAAAAAAAAAATGCTACAAAGTTAGGTTGGGTACTATAGATCAGCTAATATAAAAATATGTAGAGATCATGAAAATTTTAAAGTTTCCAAAAATTTAAATATTAAAAATATTATGGTTTTCATTATAATCAATCATTTTACAATTTTTCCATTATCGTATGTTTATTTTAATGTATTTTCACCAGGAAAGGTTAGGCTGCAAGACTGTGGTGGTAAACATTAACGGTTCTCAGTAGCTGATAAATTAAACAGAAAAAAAAAAGGAACTAAAGAGCAGGACCAACATCACTACAGCGGAAGAGCACTGCTTTTGAAGCTTCATATTTTTTATGTCGATTTTTATTAATGGGAATGGTGAGTTCAACTACGCCAACAAAATTAGAGAAACTTTAGTACCTATTCACATATACTGTGTATCAACTTCAATTTTCTAGTATGTATTACAGTCTCAGTATGGATATTTTATTATTTTTAATAGGTATAAATTAATGAAATTTTTCATACGAAGTATAGTCAAAAGTAAATTAAAAATATTACAATTTTCATTAGAAAACAAATAATTTTTACTAATGTAGGCTGATCAGGAAGCAACAAGCAAATATAGAAAAACAAACAGCACTACGAAATAAAAAATAGTAAAAAAATATTCCAGTGTTAACAGTATGCTTTCTTATTCTTATCACAAATTATTGAAAATAATGCCAGTAAAACAATTTAATTTCAACTAAAATTTTTTAAATCCTATTTTAAATTAAATTATCACCTTAAAAGTAAAAGGAACACTAAAACTTTAAAGTCTTAATACAAACGACAAGTACTACTGCTTACCTCCCCACCTCAAATACAAACTCTTTCCACAACACTTTGTACTCACTTTCGATTGGAAACACTAATAACTTACATAATTAAAAGGACACTAGGAAGCAGCTTTGTTTCACTTGCGCGAGTGCCGCTTCAAACACTAAATACATCAGCAACACTGTCAGGTTGTGAACGGTCAACTGATACACAGCTTACACACTATGCATTACAAGGACATGCACATAACACTACCACAAGCCGACAACTAATGCCTGCACCCTACCAATGCACTGTGTCTATACAAGCTACACAACTGCACTCAACGTGCATGCGTCAAACCACCGCCTTGCTTTGCATGCACATACCAACACATGCAACACCAATGTGCATCTCTAGGAATGCACATACTTTAGTTCAAAGTTGTTCAAGTTAATTAATACAATCATTCTTAATCACTGTTAACATTTCAAAAACCTTTCAACTGTTCACAGCTTACCACGCACGGTAATTATGAACGTAAAAAACAATCAAATACAAAATAATCACCTGCCCTTATCGTCAAACATGATTACCTTCTTTAAAATTTCTCGCACTTTAACAAACATAACTTAACTTCATTCAACATGCAACCAAAATAAAAATTGTAATTAAAAAACACTGTACACATAAAATTTTTTCCCATGATCAGAAATAATGCTTTCTCCCTGAATGCTACCAACATCATACAAACAAAAAACATTTATATCACATGTATTATTATAAAACAGGTTATTATTTTTTTCCAGTGAATAAAGTTATCATCTGAGCCCGCCAGAGAATCCTTAAATTGTCGTAATTAAAAACAGTCAACACAGTTACGATACTTTTAAAAAACCACTGCAAGTAAAAAATGTGAACGCTACACGGTACCAGACAAAAACACCGGAGTTGAAAAATGACGAGAGCAAGATGTTGAGAATGTGTCGGTGGCAGAGGCTCAGAGCTCACCCGGGCCGCCCAGCGCGTGCTCGGTCATGCTGAGGCACAGCGACTCGAGGCGGGAGTTGAGCTCGGGGTCGGCCGAGCCCTGGCCGAGGTCCGCCCCGAAGCCCAGGCCCGAGCCGGGAGGGTTGGGCTTCAGGGGCGCAGACACCGCTCTCTGCAGGATGCTGTAGGGCGGCCCCGGCTGCAACGGATAACCCTGCCGCTACTGCCACGCACAGGTCTTCACAGGAGTTGCCTAAGCAACTCTGTCTCCCCAGTCGCTAGCAGTTACTCTCATCGCAGGTATTGCTGTAACTCTTTCAAGTGAAAAGTATTCTTCAAAGGAGACTCGTTTTATTATTTTAGTCATATAAGAACACAATGGATTCTCAACAAGTAGAATACAGTATACAGTACAACTTTTTTTTTTTTTTTTTACAGACTTTAAGGGACCAGGGAAAAAATATCCAAAATCCCGTAAAACGTAAAAAGAGGAATGTGTTAAAAAAAAAATTTGTTTTGTCTCCACATTTACCATTAATATATACTGTGTAAGTTATTAAGACATTAGATATTATATTTTCACAAAAACATGAACAAGGTACACATTGTTGATTAGTCACATGGCAGTATTTCTGCTGAAAAATCACAAACTTCAAAATTTTTTTCGCATTGAAGAATTTAGCAGGGCTGTAAAAATATTTATTTCATCGGAAATGAACCACACTCTAATTGCCCTCCGCATTCCAATGCAACGTGTGCATAGTGAGAGAAGAAAGTAAAGTATGTACTCGAGAAAAACCTTCAGCAGACTTGTTTTACATACACGTACAGAACTTTCCTCAGTTTGCTGACAGTTGTAACATATATTTACTATCTTCTTGGTCATATCAAGTAAGTTGTCAACAAGACCGGCCATAGCGTACAGGGCAGGCTTGCGAGAGAACGGCCGCCTGTCCGCGAAGCGGCGGGATTGGTGAGGCCCAGAGCGCATTCCAGGTTCACACGTTTCATTGCATTAATAGTACACTAGAGTCCCGTTATGGCGAGGTGTCACGGTTCCGGATTTGATCCTCGCTATAACCGTGTCCTCGCTATAACCGAATTGGACAAATTTTGGCCCCCAAAAAATAAAAATTAATAGAAAATAGCATAAAAATTGTGTTTAAACCTGTATAATTGGAAAATAACAGGTTATATTAACGAAATCTTAATTTCTGTGAGAAGACGTGTGAATTCTCTTTAAAACGATACCCCATAAGTACGGATGCGATCACCGATTGCGTCAAAATAACCAGAATACCCTGCCACGCCACGTAAGTATAGCATCTTGGCCTGCTATCTATTGACGTGGGCTGTCTGTTAGCTGCCATGTTGGTTCGGGATGTAGCTAACAGGTGGTGCTAGTGTAGCGCGACGATTTAATTCCTTACAAAAAAACAGGAGTGCGGCTGCGGCAACGCACGTACGCCTCTAAAGTAATAGTCGCTGGAAGACTATACTTTTTTCATTTAAAGAAACCTGTCAACTTTTTTAGAAAATAAATTTGGGATTAAACTCAAACCATCACCACCCCTTTCCCGGACAGATACCACAACTGACCGAAACAAAAGTTACAAGAAAACTGCCCTAGCGATTCGGAAATAAATACGGTAGTGCCTACTAGAGGTGTAAAAGTAACGAAAAAATGTGTACCCGTATGTATTCGTTACTATAACAATTAGTACTCGTTACTTCTGTTACGTTACTCGTTACTTCTGATACCGCATAAGGCATAACATGCTATGTTATGTTGCAGCAACGAATCCAGTCGTATTGCGTACGCGTACAGTATGACGTCGTGTAAATAATAATAAATAGAATATAAACAAATAACAATATTTGATAATTAATAGTTTTTGTTAACCATGAAGCAATTAAATCTCATTAGAGTGGCTTTTTAATATTATCTCTTTTAAGATAACAACCAAAAAAACGTGAAAATACGCGATTATAAAAACAAAAACATACATATTTCTAATTTGTAAAAAATACTTTCTTACGTTATTTCTGTTCCAATCTCAAACTTTGTCTACACACGGCACAGATAACTAACGGAAGTTTGATAAAAGAAAGAAAGGATGGGATTCTATTTTTAAAGCCACGCACTTAGGTGGCGACTGCAAGGCTGAAGAATGTGACAGGCGTCAACGGCAAGATGTCTAGTGCCGAGCGAGAGCGGTGAAGATAAAGCAGACATATAACAAAAGCGCGCTTCAAGCGACCACGCCGTAAATTCCTCAAAAATACCTCGTTATAGCCGTGTTCTCGCTATTACCGTGCTCGCTATAACGAGATTCTACTGTATTTAATATTTAATGGCATTTTACTCATTATGACCAAATAAACACACATAATACCTAATATATTAGGTTCAAAAAAGTTAAACAGTATTTTTCTTCGTGGTGGAGGGAGGAGGGAGAGTCAAAACGGGCCACTTCCGATTTTACAAAGGTAGCGATTTTATGAATGAAATCCGTGGAACCGTGAACATACGTAAAACCGAAGTTTCAAGTGTAACGGATTTTCGTGTTTTCACGTTGAATCCTGCTAACCACGACAGACGTTTGAAAGCCAGTGTTTGGGCATAGTGCTAGAATGTGTGGTGGTTTGGATATTTGAATTTGGCGCCATCGATCGTGAGTGCGCCAATGTGGCGGCCATCGTGTTCAGCAGTGCCATCTGTAAATAGTTTCGTCAGTCGTTTACCGTTTCTACGTGTTGCTGGGCGTCATGCAGCTAAACTATATGTTTCAATTCAGTTTTGTGAACAGCCAGGATTGCCTGTCGAGTGCGAGGAAGCACGCACCTCAGGCAGCGGGTCCTGCAGGCTGGGTCTCTTGGCCAGGAAGGCGGCCCCCGCCCCGGCCGTCGCCCCCAGCATGGTCAGGCTGTTGCGGTGCACCTGCGGCGGCCCACAGTACAGGCCGAAGCCCCCCTTGCCGCGCTGCTGCCCCTGGATCGGCTGTGGCGACGACACGAACCGCTGCCCGCGCCCCGCCAGGTGCCCGTGAGAGAAGCCGTTGTGATTCGTTGTCAGGGCGAACTGCCCGCTGTGGTGGTGCCACCTGTGGCGAGCAGCACTCCGCGTCATCCAGCAGACAACCACTCAGCATGTTGTCCATCTACATTTTGCATTTGTGGAGACAGGAAAAATTCGCGAATTCATTTTGCGATAGGCTAACATACAAATACATAGTTATACCTCAGTGCTGACTCTGCTATTGGCTCACAACTCACCTGGATGTCTCTGGTCCAATGAGAAACACCCAACCATCGAATCACAGGCTGCAACGTTGTAACGTCTCAAAACACAGCAGCCAATGAGTGGGTGACATTTGACCCAGTGTACGTAGAACTATGGCGTTCATCCTACAGGTCATTGAACCAGCAAATTTTTCCGGTCTTTATACATTTGTAATTTACTTTGTGACACTACAGCATCTAAAATAAGGGTTATGTAAAGTTATAATTTAAATGAGTATAACATTTTGAAAATTGTTTTACACACGCACTTCTATATTATTGTATACTTAAGACAACACTTTCCACTCTACAAGCCGATAGATATTTTTTACAATACAGTACATAAAAAAATCAAAAGATTCCTGGTGAAACGCAAATAGAAGATGATTAATATACTTAAGTGCTACAATGTGGAGAACACGAAGGTAGTGTGTTCACAAAGTAGTTGTGTGTCAATCCGTGTTCTCAGCAATTACACCGGCAACAAGAACCGCTAGAATAATACCGGCACCACGGAAAGCTTAATAGCCAACCATCCTCCAGTGAAGATACAGCAAGACTTCTGGTAAAACGCCGCTACGGGGACATATTGCCGGAGACCCTCACAGGCCCCGTGCGAAAAGTGAACATTGCCGACGGTGACAGTGCACACAGTCTTCCTCCCTTTCACAAGCTCCTCGAGCCAGTTCATCCAGATGGCAACAAACACAAACATCCCCCCCCCCAACCCCCGAGGAAGTGTTGGAACCTAAAGAAGAGTTGTGTGTGCCGAGATCCTGACCATTGTACTTGTCCGTCTTTTCATTTGCGGACAGGGGTAAAGATAACTATAAGTAGACATGTTAAAAAAATAACACAGGTCTCAATAGTTTTTTTATTATTATTTAATATTAACTTAAAAATCATTCATGAACTGTAGTAGGTTTGCAACCTTACAACATATTCAACTAGAACACAAACTATGTGCGTACATATATCCTCCTTTAATACACCATTGTCAACATGAGGGTTACACTGTTTGACCATTACAATGAATATGTAAACTTGCAATTGCTTTGAGGTTATGCCTTTTGTCATTTTTTTTTTTTATAATTTAAATTAATTGCTTGTGAACTGTTAGCTTTGGCGCGTGACTGGGAAATTGTGTGGAGGTTAACCCAGAACCGAACCGAGAACCAGGAAAAAAAAAAGTAACACACAGATCGCCATCACAAACAGGGGCAACAGGGAGGGGGGGGGGGGGGCCAACCGGGGGCAAAGAAAGTGCTGTGCAATCAATTTTTAGATAATAAAACTGCTTAAATAGCACCATTTTCCACCTTAAAATACAAATTTTCCCGGGGGAGGACCCCAGGACCCCCCGCTTCAATAGGGGGGGGGATCGATTATTTTTTATAAAAAGGTATATTGCCCCCCCTTTGAAAATTTAGTTGTTGCGCCCCTGATCACAAACAAATCATTTTAAAATCTCTTCCCTAAAAAACACGGTACGGAGGACCGGTGGATGCTCACTTGTGGCGGGGCTGGCGGTGCTCCGCGCCCTTGTGCGCCGCCGGCAGGAAGCACTGCCACGCGTCCTGCACCTGCGCGCGCCACGTCAGCAGCCTCCTCTTCTGCGGCGCGCCGAACGCCTCATGCTGCGCCGCTCGCTCCAGCAGCCCCGCGAACAGCCGCGCGCTCTCCTCATCCGCGCGGCTGCTCACCAGCAGCTGCGTGCACACTGCACAGCGCGTTCCAAACACGACCTGCCACCCTCGCTTCCGTCTCTGCCGTCTCCCCCCCGAACGACACTAGCGAGCGTGTTTCGTACTGAAACTGTTAACAGATAACATGAAAGTCAAAAACGATAGCAGCTGGACGTCCGATGACGCCGGTACCAGATGAACCACTGAGTCTTTCCTGGTGGTCACCAGGATCGCTTGAGTTAATGGCAGCAAAATGGCGCCAGTATTTGAATTTTGAAGCGTCCAACACTTTGGATTAGTTCATATAAATATAGGGTAAGCACTATTTACAAATCCAACAAAGCGCGTGGGCGGTTTCTCGCAACGGACAACCGCCGATTTCCAGCCTCCCTGAATTGTGCGACTTACTAGTCACACGTCTAATGATATTGCTGTCAACTAAATGTGGAAAGAAGATGGGGGAAAAAAAAAAAAAAAAAAAATCAAGAATTTCCTAAGGTTACATACAATTTTTTTCAGGCTTGCTCTCGACTTTGCAACCAAAAAAAAAAAAATTCAAATTTTTTTGGACTATCTACTTGGGTAAACACCAATTAAAAAAAAATTACTGCAGTTGTCAACTTTCTACACTAATAAATTGCTACAAGATGATATTAAACTGAGAACATCAAAATGAAATTTTGTGTAACTGTGAAAGGTTATTCATAATATGAAGGTAATGCATTTCAAATAATGCAAGAGTAATAAAAAAATATGCACAATAAGCAAACTTTAAAAAAGCAAAAAGTATTTTTAATTTTTTTCACTACTCTCGCTTAATCGTAACAGAAAATTGCGTGAATCATACAAAACAGGGCATATTTGTGACATTTCAAACTTGAAAACACAATATATTTCTATTCGTTTCATCACACGTACTAGTAGTGGGAAAAATAAACAACCACCAAAGATTATAAAAATTTAAAACATGGACTCTCCATTGCAATGCCATTAAAAGAAGCAATTACCATAGTTTCAAGCGCTTAGAGACCGACAGTCAATATCGACTATCGATCTAACACCATGCGACAGTAGCAAATAACTTGCTGTATGTATCTATTATAAAACAGACATGAAAAAAATTATGTATATCTTATTGAGAAAACTACGGGACTAATACATTTGCCCATATTGGACGGGAAATTGAATTTTGCAGGTACATCTTAAACGAGTATTGTAATAACCGTATTTTTCCATTAAAAATACCAAACTCCCTGACAGCAACTTGAAAACAGATTGTTGTTTCACGGTGCTTTATCCTTTCATGTTTACTACCTATAGAAGTCACTCGGAATCTAACAGCAGGACCAAACATATCATGCAACATTTATGCAAGAATTTTTTTTTTTTTTTTAAATTTCACGCCTTAAAATAACGTTGCAACAATTATGGAAAACAACACAGTATTTGCATTTACACAAAAATGTTTTGTGAAAGAAGTGACGTAACATATTAGTACTAAGCTTAAAAGCTAAATACAGTGAAATTCCGTTACAACGTACTTCAGAATAACGTATCTTTCAGTTCAACGTATGATTTTAAATTCCCGCTCAAAACACCAATGTAAACAATGTAAAAATATTTCACTTTAACATTAAAAACGCCTCCTACCTTTCAATACAACGACCATTCTTTTCCAGTTATGAGGAAAATTTTACATAATTGTTTTTTGCACAGGAGTTCTTAAATATAAATGTACGTTATGATTAATTTTTATCGCTTTCAAGAATCGTCAACAACTATAAAACGTAAACAAACAATGTCTCAATGATTCATTGAATCATACTACAGTATAACGTGCCATTCTTCCTCCTCCATGAAACACACACTTTAGTGCACGAGACGATCTAAATCGATTGTTGTCTCACCCCTCTTCAAGACAATTGTTTTTAGTTGCGCCAGCTTTTTGGTTATTTGTAGAGCACGTTTTAAAAGTTTTTATTAACGCAGATACAAACGTTAAATAAAAATTATATTTTATCTTATATACGTAATAAAAAATTCAATGTTAATTTATGCAGGTTAAGTTTTGAACTGTTTTGTGTCACAACATGGCCGACACGCTTTAATTGTGTTGCCATGAAGATAGGAATGACGCCTGGCACAGCCATGCTCGCAACGCGCGCTACTAGTGCGGCGCTATGGTTATCTATGGATGCGAGGTTTGTTTACGTTTGACGTGGCGCGAGGCAAACAATATTGTCGATTGAATATTTTAATCGGGAAGCCTACAAAACTCGCATAGTTTCGGTTCCCTGCAAGAATTTCCGAAGATTTTTAAAATGTTTTGCGTTTTGGTATTAACGCCACTTCAACCGCTAAATCAGAAGTTTCAAATGAAAACAAGCATGCTGTGACTAACCTAACCTAACGCTTCGATTTTTTAATTTCAATTTTTGAGAGAAATCCGAAGTTAAACGGACGTGGTAGGGAACCGAAACTATGTGAGTTGTGGGCTTCCCATTTTAATCAGGATGGTTGGCCAAAAAGATAAAAAGAAACTCAAGCAGTTCACATTGAAGGAGAAATGCAGATGTAGCACTGTCATTTGGTTTGGTCCTCACTACACTGTCAACAATCGCTAAAAATTTATTAAATTGTACGAACAGTCATCTTTATCTGCTGGTCGCAAGAGACTTCACCTATGAGATAACAAGGGAATTCTGTCCCAATAAATGTACATATCTGCAAAATAGTTTAACCAATTTGTCATTTTGTGTTCGACAGATATAAATTTTGTACATGTAGGCCTAGAATTTAGGCTACTGTAGTAAGTTAAATATATATATTTTTTTAATTCTTGTTGTTTTACAAATATTTGCTTCCAAGCTAATGTAACATTTGATCCCCTACTACATTATTTTTAAAAATTCAAAAATACTACGTTTTAAAGGTAAATATATAGACTTTCACAATAAAGTACTTTCATTACTAAGTATAAAAGTTGGGGCTTTATTGATGTACTTTATAACAAGATTCTACTGTAAAGTGTTTGTATTTGATTGTGTTTGTTTTTGATTATGCGTGTCAATGCTGTCAAGCCACACTTAAAGGTTTTGAGTTTGAACTGCTCAAAATGGTGCTTTTTAATTGCTAACGAGGATTGACATACTGTATTCAAGTGAACAGAAGAGAGGCCAACCTCAGCTCCTTATATTCCAAACACTGGGTGCAAGTAGTTACATTAGGAGGTGGTTACCTCGGCCCATGACCCGGCAGAACTGGGCCGGGATGTCCTCGTCCGACAGCAGGTCCTCGCTGCTCCCGCGTCTCTCCTTCTCAGTCTCTTCTCTCTCCTGTGGTGCCTCCTCACTGCGTGCCTTCAGCGGGGACAGCAGGATGGCTCGCAGCTCCTCTAGCGCCCCGCGCAGGTCCCCGCCGCCCATCACGTCCTGGCACAACGACCACGTGCACTCAGTGCTAGCTAACCACTGCCTTCAGCGGGGACAGCAGGATGGCTCGCAGCTCCTCCAGCGCCCCGTGCAGGTCCCCGCCGCCCATCACGTCCTGGCACAACGACCACGTGCACTCAGTGCTAGCTAACCACTGCCTTCAGCGGGGACAGCAGGATGGCTCGCAGCTCCTCCAGCGCCCCGCGCAGGTCCCCGCCGCCCATCACGTCCTGGCACAACGACCACGTGCACTCAGTGCTAGCTAACCACTGCCTTCAGCGGGGACAGCAGGATGGCTCGCAGCTCCTCCAGCGCCCCGCGCAGGTCCCCGCCGCCCATCACGTCCTGGCACAACGACCACGTGCACTCAGTGCTAGCTGACCACGGCCTTCCACGGGACAGCAGGATGGCTCGCAGCTCCTCCAGCGCCCCGCGCAGGTCCCCGCCGCCCATCACGTCCTGGCACAACGACCACGTGCACTCAGTGCTAGCTAACCACTGCCTTCAGCGGGGACAGCAGGATGGCTCGCAGCTCCTCCAGCGCCCCTCGCAGGTCCCCGCCGCCCATCACATCCTGGCACAACGACCACGTGCACTCAGTGCTAGCTAACCACTGCCTTCAGCGGGGACGGCAGGATGGCTCGCAGCTCCTCCAGCGCCCCGCGCAGGTCCCCGCCGCCCATCACATCCTGGCACAACGACCACGTGCACTCAGTGCTAGCTAACCACTGCCTTCAGCGGGGACAGCAGGATGGCTCGCAGCTCCTCCAGCGCCCCGCGCAGGTCCCCACCGCCCATCACGTCCTGGCACAACGACCACGTGCACTCAGTGTTAGCTAACCACGGTCTTCAGCGGGGACGGCAGGATGGCTCGCAGCTCCTCCAGCGCCCCGCGCAGGTCCCCGCCGCCCATCACGTCCTGGCACAACGACCACGTGCACTCAGTGCTAGCTAACCACGGCCTTCAGTGGGGACGGCAGGATGGCTCGCAGCTCATTCCCAACCAATTTTGCAGAAAAAGAAACTTCCAACTTCCCCCCCCCCCCCCCTCCAGCTCCGAAACAGGCACGAGCAACGTCAAAGACACGGTAGGCGGCGGGCGGTACCTTCTCGAGCGTGGCCAAGGTTTTGGAGCGGTTGCGCAGCTTGGACACGCTGAGCGCAATCTTGCGGCAGGCGCCCTCGGTGATGTTGTGGCGGGACAACTTCTCCTCAGTCAGCCCCAGCATGTCCTCGTAGCTGAGCTTCGCGAACAGCCAGTTGTACTTGTGCAGGCGCAGAGACTTGAGCCACGTCCCCACATCTGTCACGGCAAGGTCGTGCGTGCGTCACACACAAGCACTCATCCCATTTACAAGTAGGGACAATGAGCAAAAAGTTAACCTATAAAATAACACTTATGAGGTCTAAATATAAGTATATTATCTGAAAATTTACATTTGAAAATCTTGCAAGTTTTGTGAAATACATAATTAAAAGTTTAAAACTGATAAAAATCCATAATTTTATGTTCTTGTAAAATTCCAATCTCTCATGTCATGATCTCTAACAGTTATGATTGCTGTGTTTTAGTTGATTTACGTCCGCATAACATTATTATTAAAATTAAAACACTAACCAATCATGAGATCATAGAGATTCAAATTAATATATTTAATAACACCACAAGCTATCGTGGTAACGGCAAATGAAAAAACAACGCAAACTTGAAAACAGTACACTTCGTAAAAAGGAAGCAACATGTATTGCACAAAAATAAATCTTTGGCTTTCAATTTAATGACTGTATACATGTAAATCAAATTTTTACTAACTTATTTTTACGCAAAACTTATTTACCAGAAAGTATCAAAAATGTAACGTGAAATTCGCTTTGGTATACGAAAGACAAAAAAAATGTTTTTGTATAACATGATTCGCCAGCTTGCATTAAATTAATTACTTCAACATGGCATCATGATTGCTCGATGTTGGAAGTGAAAGATATTATTTTAACAAGTGGAAAGAAATTTTACGCCGCCACAAAACTGTCAACGTCAGACACGAGGCAACATCAAATGACTACTCCAATTTCATCGTTACCAGACTGTCTGATGGCTGCAGTGTTCTGCGTACGTGCGAGTCCAAAACATTTCTAAACAAGGGCATGCTGTACTAAGTTTACAGCAGACTGATCACTTGTAAGTATTTTGAGTTTTTATCACTACAGAGCTGGATGCAAATCAATTTGTATGTTTTGTGCAAGAAAAGACTTAAATACATTTCTGAAGGAATTTCATGACAACAATTACGTTTCAAGAATGTGGGTGTGGGAAGAAAAAAACTTAACGAAAATAGGATGTTAAGCCGTCGCGAGAAGACTGTGTTGAACTGTCTCTAGGCATAGTGTGGTGTAGCAGTGCGTCTTGTGCACCCGGCGTAACCATAAATAACAAACTTTGATATAAGTAGAGACCCGGAAATTTCGCGGATTCTTCTGGCCTCAGGATAGAATTCAAAGTTATGGGCGTGCTGGACCCATGTTTACTTTCCCATTGGTTGATTTCTTAGTGAGAACATTTTTATCCTTGTTATTTGGCACTACCTGATTCGCCTACTTCTCTCCTAGCTGGGCATCGTTGGCTCACGGTCGTAGACGGGCGTGTCCAGACAACTGCGTGCCCATCATGAACACAGTGCGAGAGTGTGAAGGTATGCATTCTAGCTTGCGACTAAATGAATCCGCGAATTTTCCGGGTCTCGAGATATAAGACACAAAGTGTACGTAGACAAATACCTACATTGTCTCTCCTCGAGCAGCTGCGTTAGTTCCAAGGGGCGTCGGGCCGTACCTTTGAGCCACTCGTCGCGCGTGCCGGAGGACTCCGAGGGCAGGCCCAAGCGCAGGTCGTCCAGGTGGGACTCGGACCCGCTCCCCGACGAGGCCAGGGAGCTCTGCGGGGACAGGGGCGGACCGGGTTCCGACGACAGGGAGAAGCTGCGAGGCTTCTGCCGCCCGGACAGGTCGTCCTGCAACACCAGCACCGCGTTGCCCTGCAGTGCCTCTGGTCCTGGTCGCGTTTACAGCCACAGAAGCAGTAGAGAGAAAATAATTCAGTGCACTAGTGCAGTAGATAACATTGCTTTAGATTAGATTCGTGCTCATTGTAAAAAAAAAATATCTTAGTGAATTAGAGCTGTTCACTCATTGAACATAGCTATACTTATGAATGTGAATATGGAATCAGTTTTTGCAATTTTTTAATGTAACTGGACGTAACATTCCATTAAAGAAATTAAGAAATTCATATAAATTAAGTTCACATGAAGTCTCTTGAAAATCTGCATTTTTTTTTTATACCTCCATAACAGTAATACCACAATTATTCACAGTTAATCACTTCCGTTCCCTTTCTATTTGCAGCAAAATCAACTAATTCAATAGTCACAACACCCATAACATGGTTCTACTAAATAAAATACAATTCCGAAAACAATTAACTGAATCAATTAGTTGTTCCTCTGATTACATGTATCTACAATCAACAGTATTGTTACGAATGCAGACCGGACCACGACGCGTGCCAAGTTCGGAGGTGGCTGGTAGACCCACATGGCCACTGACGTCAGGTATGCCTGGCCGAATTACAAGGGTCCTCGCTACCCACCCCCCCTCCACTCCCTGCGCACCATCCCGCCTCGGGCAATTGTCACATTTAGCGGCCTGGAAATTCCTGGCTTAAAGAGGCTGCCCTGAATAAGCGTCGCTGTTCTGGGTGTTTCGGGCGCCAGATCAGCCCGGGATGGTGCGACACGTCACAGCCTCTCTCGTCCCTTCGAGAAGGACGCCACGAGTATATAAGCTATGACGCCGGCTTCCGCGGGAGTTCAGCAAGTTCCGAGAGTTCAGAGAATTTTGCGAGTGAAGGGAAGTGTGACATCGGCGAAGAGGTTGAGAGACCACCCTCGAGAGCAGCACGACAAGGAGCAACAGGACCGTAAGAGTGCGACTGAGTAGCGAATCACTGTTGAGCCTAGCTCCAGTGAGGAGTGCGGACTGTGGAACTTGACAGGACATTGAGTGAATTGCGAATAAACATTTTTTATGTGCAAGTGATTGGTGATCAGACTTTTTCGAGAAAAATCATTTATTAGTAATGTAAGCATTAGAAATTAATAAAACTTCAATAAAACTTAATTGTGCTATCCCTTACAAACCCAGTTCCCCCACATTATACTCTTAACAGAATTATCATGAAGCATTTTACATTTTACATTTTATAAAGACAACTAAAAAACAGTGACAATGTTTTGCTGATGTAAGCCACGTTTATCATATAAGAGTTAAGTATATTAAGACTTTTTCAAAGAAATTTTATAGTAACACATTTATTAGTTTCATTATTAAAAATTACGGATGGGATTTTCGAATCTTGGATTCGTCGAATATACCGAATCCTATGGATTCGAGGATTCGTAGGATCAGAGGTGGGATTCGAGGTAGGATTCGAGGTGGGTTTTTAAGAGTTTTAGGTAGTAATTGAAAATTGTAGTGCTGGGCGAAGTTCGAAATTTTAGAACCGAACCGAACCCTTACGTTTGCTTCGGTTCGAAACCTCATAAAATATATTCGAAAAACCGAACGTTCGTTTAAAAAAAATGAGGTTTTTCTAATTTTCTAACCCCCATTTGAGACCATTCACAAAACAGCACAACAAAATTCCATTACATGTAATATTCCTACTTTTATCGCATAATCGTCGCCTCAACAGTTTCAAGCGCAGACAAAATAAAAAAAAATTATTAATTGTCGCATAACTCGCATAGCATTTTTTTCATATAGGCGCGCTTTGTTTTTTGTTTACTTTAGAGATTTTTGTATGCATTTCTCGTACTACGTAATATAAACTATTGTACAAATGCCAAAGGTATTGTATATTATACCTTTAACTATAGTGCGTGTACGAGAAGTGTTGTAAAATCACCAAAGATTGCGTACCCCATACGTTAAACTAAAGCGCATGTACGAGAACTCTCGTATTTCGGCAAAACTAACGTGATCAAGTTAACACAAGACAAATGCGGTAGGAAATGATTACGTAAATTACGTACCTATTTTAAATTACTGGGATGTATTTATTTTCTTTGGCCTTTTTGGTTATAACTAGCAGGTACTGAAAATATTAATTTAATCTTGTGTATTAAAAGTACTGGTCCAGTAAATTTTACAGTACGGTACTAAGTTGACTAGCGTAGTTGCGGCAGTCATAATTATTTCTCGTGTTTTATTTTTTCCGACTCAAATTTCTATAACCACACTTCTTACGTTACGTTAACAATATTATTGTTCTTGAGGTGATTTGCGATGAGCAGGCTTACGTCGTTGAAGTTTTCTAAATGGAGAAAAGATAATGTCTACCCAGATGACCCAGAACCACCCCAAAAAAATGTCTTAAGTTTCTTCTGACGAGCAGCATTCTTACAAGAACACAGCAACTGCAGTCAGCGGGTTTTGTAATGTAGATAGGTAACTTAATTCACATTCGACTTTTTTTTAATGTCCTATTAAAAAGTTATACTTATTAAAAATGTTAGGTTATGTCTACCACAAAAAAATGTTATGTGGCCTTATGCTGAATGTTCGTCATCTTTATAATAATATATTTTTTTAATGAATAATGCCGCAGCAGTGTGGGACCCATACACGGCAGTACTTGAGAGGGAGCTGGAGGGGGTGCAGAGGAGAGCAGCTAGATGGGTGAAGGGCAAGTGGAGGAGAACGAACAGAGAAGGGAAGGGGGAGTGCAGTACCACAGAGATGATGATAGGAATGAGATGGGAGAGCTTAAAGGATAGAAGACAGAAGGAGAGATTGGTCAAGATGTACCAGGTGCTGAGTGGAGTGGGAGAATGGGGAGAGCTGGGGGGAAAAGTCAAAATGGGAATGTCTAGAAGTAGGAAGGAAAATACTAGGAAGGTTTTCAAAGAGAGGAGAACAGAAAGGGGAAAAAATGTGATGGTCGTGAGGACAGTAGGGGAATGGAATAGGCTGGAGGAGGAGTGTGGACCAGTTCAGAAGGAGAGTGAGGGGGAAGTAGGGAGAATGCTTGCCACCGGGCACTTTGTACCCAATCGCAGCTATGTTAAATAATAAAAAAAAAGGTTAGTGTACACTGAAAAAGGAAGATACCTAGTCTTTTTGAAATTTAGATGGAACTTCTTCATGAATTAAAAGTATATATAAAGAAATTAAATGCAAAATGATTTTCTCTAAACTGTTTTCTTTCCTTCATTATTTATTGCATAAACTTTACTTATAAAATGTTTTGCAATTTAATAAAGCTAAGCCATATAATGTTTTAATTTTACATATGGCTGGAGAACTTTTCTTTCTCACCATTCAGTTAAAGACCAAAATGCTGGTGGTCGGTTCATTTTAATTCCAAATAATTATTTCTGTATGAGGTTTGGTTCGTCTCGGTTCGAAATTTTTTTGCTATGGTTCGATTCAGTTCGAAACTAGAGAACTGAGGTTCGTCCAGCTCTAGAAAATTGTATACCTAAACAATACTATAAAGGTAACGGAAATAGCACAAACATAAGATAAACTATGCTGCATTTTGTCAATTAACATAACTACTCGATCATTTCCAATCTTCAATAATATAACATTGCAGAAAAAAATGTAACTTTTTTAAATGGTGTCTGTTATACAAACGTATTTTATTGAAAACATAGGAAGGATTAATTTAACAGAGAATTAGACGGATGCAAACTTACGTGTGTGGTTTTTGAGGTTATTTGTCTCTATTTTATATCAGGTGTATACACTATGCACTTATTTTATAATTTTATAAATACACATGTGATTTTTTTTAATACATAGGCCTATGTAATTTTTTAAAATAAATGTGATTTTTTTTAATAACATGTGAAATTTAGTGTGGGACTGGGATTCGAGATTCGATGACAAACACTGAGGATTCGAACAAGGATTCGGATTCGACCAAAATGTGGATTCGTCCCATCCCTATTAAAAATTTTTTGTTTCTAAACTTAATACTTTTAATATATATCCCAGCTAATTTTTTTTCTAGTTCTAGTCATTTCAATTTAGTAACCAAAAGTAAAGTGGACTTTAACGTGCAGTATAAAGGGCCAGTCACTAAAGAACGAGGACAGCTCGTCGGGGATGAACCGACCTGCGAGCTCCACAGCTCCGAGGACACCTGGGTGATGCTGACCGGCGGAGTGAGGCTGTTGCTGCGACGCGTGCGCTGGTGAGAGCCGTTGGAGTAGTTCACCAGGTTGCCTGCAGCAACCGCAACCACCTCGTAACACACTCAAGTCCCGTCGCGGAACATTACTGCTGTCGTTACGAATAACATCCTGATATTGGAAATCAGCACAAACCTCTTGCTACACTTCAAGCAGCCTTTCCAAACCGAATACAATACATTTTATACTGAGTAACAACTCAGCAAATACTTTTACTAGTATAGTATTAAGAAGTTAACTATCACTAGTATATGTTTGATAAACCTATGTTTTACTGTAACAAAAACTAGTTTATGTAGTAGAAATAATGTTCCTAAAATACTCTACACAGAGGTAACTTTAGTTTCAAGATTTGATTTTTCACATCCCTCACCTATTATAATACAGACATTACTTGCCCATAAAACTAGTTTATGTAGTAGAAATAATGTTCCTAAAATACTCTACACAGAGGTAACTTTAGTTTCAAGATTTGATTTTTCACATCCCTCACCTATTATAATACAGACATTACTTGCCCATTAGTTGTTTGTATTAATTTTTTTTTTTACATGATCTCTTAATCTCTAACAAACAAATTTTTACACTTTTCTCAAAAATTTTTTTTTGATGTGGCTAGATTAAATACTAACCCAGTGAAAAATCTATCTATTACTAGATATTTCTGTGCCACAGGATGTCGGTACAGTGCTGCTTTAGTATTAGTGACAAGTAGCAAATGTGCTACACAGTCGTTTCTCATTGAATTATGGTAAAGTGGAGCACTGGTAAGTCATATTAATAAATGAACACCATTTATTAGGACATACTGTATCTTGGGTGTGACTGGAAATTGTGTGGAGGTTAACCTAGAACCGAAAAAAAAAATATTTAAGAACAGGAACCGAACCAAGAACCAGGGAGAAGGTGAAACAGTCATATCAATGGTGTGAATTTATACTTAAATCACTTAATCAGTGATGAGAACGCAGTGAGCAAACTCATGAAAAACCCTTAAAAAATCTCAATGTGAAAAAATTGTCACAAAAAACAGATTTTTAAAGTAATGCCAGCTTGTTAGTACTAAAACAGACCACTCCTACTACATTTTTGATAAAAGTGTGTACATATGTTCAAAGCAAAATTTTATTAGTCCTTGAAATGAAAAATAATTTTATTTTGACTATGCTTACAATAATGTCCACAAAAACTCATTTGGTTAGTCGTTTGTATTAGTATTCGCGGGTGCTATGCTAGAGATGCAACCAGAGGTCACAGTGTAACACTGCCAGCGACGAGGCTCTGAGAGGGGATGCGTCGCAACAAGAGCCCGGCGGGACTCACGGTGAGAGGTGATGGACGGCGCAGAGTTGCAGTTGTGAGGGTAGAAGTGGCAGTCGGCACTGGCAGAGTGGTAGGCCTGGTTGCTCCAGTAGTGGCTGTGGTGGGGGGAGTCCCCGTTGGCGTGCCCCACGACCCTGCCCGCGCCGCTCGTGATGCGCTCTTCCAGGGAGTGCATCCAGTGCGTCAGCGAGCTGCAACACGACGCAGTCACCGTCGAGTCCACCACGGGACAGCAGCTGTCGGTTGTCATAACTAGCTTTCTTGGAAGAAAAAAAACTATCAGTTGGAACGACCATAATATAGAAACACACATAACTTAGAAACACACATAACTTAGAAACACACCTAGCTTAGAAAGTCGTAACTTAGAAAGTCGTAACTTAGAACTATCATAACTTAGCTTCAAATATACTTTGAAATCAACGCACACCATCTTCCGCAGATGCCCAACAGTTAACTAGCAGTTATGAGAGATAAATTGTGGAAATAATTGCTGCACACAGTTGTGTATATGAATGGATATATCAGTGTTTTACATGTTGCCAACATCTGAAGTAAATTGACAGATGAAGTAAACCACTGGGACTTGGGAGTAGAAAGGAATGAATGTTTTGGGAAACCGGAGCCAGAGAAAACACCATGGCTCACTGCAACGTCCGCCCCGTTTCCCACTTGCACAAATTGTGGGTTTGCGCACAGAATGAGGCACAACGCGATAAAAATTTTTGTCTGATAGTGTTGTTGACTTACACTGTATTTACATAAAAGCAATGCAGAAACAATCAGACGCAGCACGACGCCACTAACCATCGCGATCAGACACGAGGCAGCAACATCGAACGACCGCTCCAACTTCCTCGCGAGCAGACCGTCAGATGGCTGCAATGTTTCCACACACGGGCAAGCATAAAAATTTTGTCAACAAAAAAAAAGGCATGCTGTGAGGTGTGCATACCCTTATTCACTCTACGGTAGCGTGTTCGTAACCGAACAAAATTCAATTTTTCAATGTTACTTTAGTTTGAGAAAATATTAAGTCGTAGATTATTTTAATCGATTTTTTTTCTTCTTCTTAGTATGGAGCTGGATGCAGATCAATTGGTACGTTTAGTACAGGAAAGATTTATTTTATGTAATCGCTCTTTAAAGGAGTTTCACGACGACAATTTGATTTCAAGAGCATGGGAAGAAATAATAACGTAATAGAAAGTCTGCACCGAGCCATCGCGGCAGCGTGTGGTATTGCCCCTGATTCTGTCCCGCCCAAGGGAACCGCTCTGCGCCGGCCGACCTGCGGTCCTCGAGGGTGATGGCCGGGTGGATGAGGCTGTAGCACAGCAGCTGGCGTGCCTCCTTCACGTGGGCGCCCGTCTCCGCCGAGTGGCTCAGCACCTTGTGGATGACGGCAAGGTAGCGCGTGCGGGCCTCGTGGTTGCCCGGCTTCAGCAGGGGCAGGTGCACCAGCAGCTGCCTCATGGCCTCCTCCTTGCCCTCCGCCAGCAAGCTGCTCACGTACCCTGTGCACCCACGCCGCCTCGCTCTCACACACCACCACCCACCGCACAATCATTTAGAACAACACTAATTTACATCTGCTCAACCACTGCATAATTACGACTTCCCTGGTATAGAAATTAATTGTCTAAAATTTAAATCAATAATGTTTGCAGGCTTTCACGGCCATTGAAGTATCTTGGCTTATGGTTGTAGCCGTGGCCTTGGCAAATAATTTAACTACTGCATCTGTCCCGTGAGCTCGCCATCCTCCCAAGACAGGTGGAGGAGTGTGTGAGAGAGTGCAAGAGTGAGCAAGAGAGTGCAAGAGTGAGCAAGAGAGTGCAAGAGTGAGCAAGAGAGTGCAAGAGTGAGCAAGAGAGTGCAAGAGTGAGCAAGAGAGTGCAAGAGAGTGAGCAAGAGAGTGCAAGAGTGTGCAAGAGAGTGAGCGAGTGAGCAAGAGGAGGCGAGAGTGAGCAAGAGAGTGAGCAAAAGAGTGCAAGAGAGTGAGCAAGAGGAGGCGAGAGTGAGCGAGAGGGAGCTAGGAGCGGCAGACCTGGGTTGTTGGCCTCCTGCTCCAGCTGGTGCAGGTTGATGCAGCCGCTGAGGCTCTGGTCCAGCGCCAGCGACAGGAAGCGCGCCTTGACGGGCGACAGCCTCTTGAGCAGGGCGTAGAGGGCCACCGTCTGCTCGCACTCGTTCCAGCCCTCGAACATGGCCGTCACCTGGTCCACCTCGTCTCGGAACATGGCTGCCTCCGCGCTGCGGCCTGCCGCACTGCGCAACACCGAGCCCCGCGTCAGCCCTGCTTGCTTCTGCAGTTCCTAACTTCACAACAGTCCTGGCAGTTTTAGCACAACAGCTTACGACAAAAAGATTATAATCAAACAGTTTCCTGTTATAAGTGAACCATAAAAAATGAAAGGGGGAATGTTTTTAAAAAACCAAAAATGTCTAGGTTAGTTTTCAAGTTTAATACCTGTGATTCACTCCTAGTCCCACAACTATGATTTCATGAGTGCAGTCTAAATGTCAAGTTTTTTCCCAAAAATATTTTGAGTGCTGCTGATTTTTATTTTATTCTTTTACTTGGTCTGGGCTTCATGTCTCGTCGATGGTCTCTCACACAACAGTACAATCGAGAATCTTAGCAAAAGAATTTTCCACTGCCAATTGTAACGAACCATCTTGGCATTCGCCAGAAGGATTTTGAAAATCACTAGAAACCAAAATGACGCCAGGATTCAAACCCAAGCACTCCGCGACGAGAGTCTACTGTCTTGCAACCGAGCCACCTCGCTTCATAGGTGCTGCTGATCTTGTTATCTAACTAACAAAGGTGCGTTACATTCAAACTTCCATTTGCCATTTTACTGGCTCTCTCCTGCACTGCTTGAGTCTAAGCTGAACAAACAAGCAAGCAGCAATTCCAAAAACCATTTTTTTTAAATAATTTACAAATACAATAGACACAACAGCTAAACAGATGTGCCACTCTACTCTGGCTACCAAAGTTTTTTTTTTGTCTAACTAATTAATGTTCATTAGCAAACTGTATAATAAAATCTAGATTCTAGCAAACTTTACAATATTATAAATGTGATTTCCGTAAACAAATGAGTTCTCCCTCCTACTTCACACTTCCCAACCATTCAGTCTCCCAAGTTTCCTTGCCCCTCTTTCTTCAAATACCATTACCTCAAGACCACTTCACCCTGGCTTGGTCCCCACCAAAAGCTAGTGCTTTCTCATTTCTGTTCTTCTCAATGCCTTTTGCATCTTCCACTCTGGTCTCTTCTCCCTCTGTACCGTCTTTGACCACCTTGAATACTCCTTACCAGACTTTCTACTCACCCCTCCCCCTGAAGTTTCTCACCCCAGAACTCTGACCATCATGGATGGACTATGCATCTCAAACTCTTCCACTTTCCTTCTCCACCACATACCCATGACCCCTACGCTGTTCTGCATTGTACCTTCTCTATCTCTTGCAACTCTTCCACGAGGTGTGGGTACCAACCAGCCCCCGCTTAATCCAGCATCCGCTTGAAAAACATCCGAGTGCATCCTTCCTGTTCCCTTCATTGTTCTGCCAAATCACTTCACCCGTTGGACCCGTTTCCCCCACCTTGGGTTGTTTTACAGAATTAACTCCAGGTACTCTAACTCTTCCACCTCCCATATCTCTCGCACGTTCCAACAATAAACTTCCTCTATTATCTTCCTTTACCTCATAAACCTAACCACATTTAGTTTGGATTTATTTCCATAGTTTGCAACAACCAGCTCTCCAACTTGTCCAGATCTGCTAGCAAACCTTTTTTCCAGTTTTGTTCAGCAGTCTACTGCAATCGTCCTACAACTACTGTCACCTCACCTAAATCATTCTTCATAACGGCTGCCCAAGGACACACCCTCCGGCACCCAACATTTACTTCCCCTGATACCGATAATACCGTTCACAATCCCCTACTGTCTCCTATTCCTCGACAAGACTTCACCCAGTTCACCACCCTGCTGTCCCTTTGCAACATCTCCAGTAGCCTCCTGTGTGCTTAGTTGTGAAAAGCTTTCCGAAGTATACGAACACGGCAGTCACCCGTTTCCCCCAATCCACTGCTTTTACCAAGTTGTCCGGTACACCGGCCAGGCCAAGTTTACTGCACGATACCGGGCATTACAGGTGAACTCTATTGGCCAATGAAAACAAACTGAATGGAGGAATGAATGAAAACTTTGTCTGCAATTTTGCTAACTGTGAAAAACCAAATAACGTTGTGAAGATAAATATCCAATGATAGTGTGAGTTTTAGAGCGACAGAAGTGGTTGTGTCAAGAGTAGCAGTGAAGAAAAAAAAAAAAAAAGTGGAATGGAATGTTTTTATAATGTGGATAAATAAGTACACAACCAGTTAGTAGGTAATAAGAAATCTATTGGAAACGAGTGGTAATGAGTGCAGTAGTCACGAGAAAAATGTGAAGAATGTGTTTATTTATATTGAAATAATGTAACAATGAACTGAGATTGTAAAAGTCACTAAGAAAACAATGATTGGTGTTTCGCGACATTGAATAAATGATATGGTGTAATGGCAATAATGTTTTGGCGTATTTAATATACACGAAAGTAACATTTACAGTAAATGATTATTCCCATAAAGCAAAGAAAGTTAAGTTTTTTTTTAAAATGGTTTTTAAATATTTGTGATTTGCAGTAGTGTTATATGCAGTGTGCATTTTGTTTCCTGTGTTAGGTGATAGGTGTGTTGTGTATTTCATTTGCAATGTTAGGTGAAACATTTGTTTTCTTTGGTTAGATGAATCATAAACATTATTAGGTAATGTATAAACTACTCATTTTTCTAGGGTATGTTAGTTTTACACAAGTGTTAAGAACAAAGTGAAAGGTTTGGTGAAGATAGCTCAGCAAATTAAATATATAAATATTTTAAATATTTATATTATATATATTTTATATATATATATATATTATTTATATATATAAAGTTTACATCACAATATTTTGGTGATGTTAAGTTAAAAATAAGGCAATGAGGAAGTAATTATGACTTGTACATTCTTACAATACATGTAACGGAATAGGGCATTTTGGACAGGAAAGATTAATATGTTTGTTTAGAAAGAACTTGAACATAACAAAAATATTGTCATATAGGTAATAATGAATTATGATTGTAAGATGATTACAAAAATTGGTTGTCTGTAAAGTTGGTTTACGGACGATAGTTTAATGTGATGTCATAAAAAAAAATCGATGAAATGATTGCATACTTTTATGAATAAAATTGAATCATTTTTATTGAATTATCACTTTTTTGTATGGATACAAAGGAGTGAAATTAAATCTACAATTTAATGGATAAATTTACTTTTATTTGCACTCATTAATTCTAATATGTTTATTACTTTCACGAAGAGATTATTTTAACTATAACTTTTATACATGTTTGCTATTTAACTTCTTCCAATCTGTGTTATTTTGTTAAGGATAAGACGATGATAGGAAAAGTAGGAAACGAATGGGAGTGTTTCAAGTTTAATGTGCCTCGAAAAAGTCGAATTGATGGTTGTTCCAATCGAGTGGAAGAGAGAGAGAGATGTGGCGCAAGCGTACAATGAGCGTAACGAGACACAGCGTAATGGGACACTTTTTCGTGTGTGCAGCCGGCGTTTGATTTATTAGACGTCACGTCAAAAGATTTTTTTCTCAACATACAATTAAAAGTTTTTCTTATTTTGCATTTTGATGTGCAGGATCTTCCGACGGACTAGCATCATGTACCACAGGATCAAGCCAACAGGATCCAGAGATAAACTTGGATGCATATAACACCAGCCATACCTAACACAGAATATATATGACAGTTGTAATGAAAGAATTCCCTGGAACGACTGCAAATTTCAGTGTGTCAGCTACTTCAGTGCACAACACATATTCCTCACAGAAAATGAACAAATTAACAATTCAATTCAAATTTTAAGCTCCAATCTGACTCGTTTGTTACAGCGTGACTAAAAATAGTATGTACTTTAAATAAATAAAAATACACATTTATTCCAATAAAACAACAAACATGGGTAAATATTTACAATCGCGGTAGATGCCAAAAAAAATGCTAAAAAACTGAAAATACTTTTATTCTGTGCCCTTTCACTTCCTCTTTTCAAAACAACCGGCGGAGGTAAGAAATTCCAAATACTTTAGGAGATATCGAATTTTTTAATTTCATCATATGTAGAGTCGCGGTAGATGCCAAAAAAAATGCTAAAAATCTGAAAATACTTTTATTCTGTGCTCTTTCACTTCCTCTTTTCAAATCAACCGGCGGAGGTAAGAAATTCCAAATACTTTAGGAGATATCGAATTTTTAAATTTTCATCACAATACCTGTGAATTCAGGCGGCCACCATTATTTCTTGTTTACGAGACGAGTATGATTTTTTTTCCGCGACGTAGGTGAACGACTACATTGTTGCTTGTTTAGGAGGTTTAGGAGTATCTATTAAAATCTGAAAATACTTTTATTATAGTTATGTTATGTTAGGTTAGCTACATTAAAACACTTTAAAACACTATGGACGGTTAGTTAGGTTAGTATAGCTACATTAAAATAAACAGAGAAATATAAATATTTATAAATAAAACCGAGGTTGGCCGAAGGTAAATGGTTCGGGTGTAATCGGGAATGGCAGAACTATATGTGCGTCTTGATTTACCGTTCGTGAATGCCTAATTAATTAAAATGGTCGATTAGGTCAGGTCAGTTACATTATTAATACTTTCAAACTAAGCAGACATTAAAAATAATATAAATTAATTTTAATGGTTGTTTAGTTTTAAAGTATTTATAATGTAGCTGACCTGACCTAACAAACCGGGACAAAGGATGAACGGTAGGAACTCACGTAATTTTTTTACTTATTACTTGCGCAACAAATAAAACATTAAAATTTGAAACGTTAAAAACTCACATACGTTAGAGGCGGGTACATTAGTAGAAAATGATGTAGTCGTTCTACCTACGTCGCGAAAATAAAAAATCATAAACATAAACAAGCAACAATGGTCGGTTCACCTACGCGGAAAAAAATCATACTCGTCTCGTAAACAAGAAACAATGGTGGCCGCCTGAATTCACAGGTATTGTGATGAAAATCTAAAAATTCGATATCTCCTAAAGTATTTGGAATTTCTTATCTCCGCCGGTTTTAATGTAAAGAGGAAGTGAAAGAGCATATAATAAAAGTAATTTCAGATTTTTAGAATTATTTTTCGCAAATACCGCTACTCTACATGTTCAAAATTTAAAAATTCCATATCTCCTAAAGTATTTGGAATTTCTTATCTCCGCCGGTTGATTTGAAAAGAGGAAGTGAAAGAGCATAGAATAAAAGTATTTTCGGATTTTTAGCATTTTTTTTGGCATCTACCGCAATTGTAAATATTTACCCAAACATGAAATACAAGGATTAAAAATTCCTTAAAAATGCAATACAGTAGTTATTTAAACTAATTTCATTACAACTACACCTACAATGACAAACGTTCTCAAAAAAAATCTTTTAAAAACCCAGGTAACCATAAACAATGAATGTTGGCGATAGCGTGAATATATACGTATTGTAATGTAAGCTGTAAAATGTTATTTTTTAATAAACCAGAAGGAATTAAAATATCTTCATTTCAGGGTTAATTCAGGAACATTTCTAGTATAAGGAAAACATACATATCTATTTAATTCAGGTAAACAATGAATGGCGGCGGCAGCATAAAAGCACAGGTATTGTAACGTGGGATAAAATTTTTTCATTTTTTTCACAACTAGTAAGCATTACGAATGTGTGTATTGTTGTAAAAACCATGTTTCCCAATTTTTTTTATTTCCGATCTAAAAAGCCGCTACGTCCGATAATCACCAAATGTGGTATTGCAAAATACACTAAACCAGGTTGGATTATAGTATACAATACGATTGTAGTATAGAATATGAAGCTGCATGAACTGTACAGGAGCGCAACAACTAATTTCCAAAAGGATGGGGGGGCATGTACCTTTTTATAAAGAATCATCAATCCCCCTATTGAAGTGGGGGGCCCGGGGGTCCTCCCCCAGGAAAATTTGTATTTTAAGGTGGAAAATGGTGATATTTAAGCAGTTTTATTATCTAAAAATTGATTACACAGCATTTTCTTTGCCCCCGTTTGCCCCCACTTCAAGGTTTCAGAGGGGGGGCAAAATATCTTTGCCCCCCCCCCCCCTGTTGTTGCGCCCCTGGTTCTGTACTATATTAGTAAGGGCTGTAGTATATAATATGATACCCAAAGTTAGTTTCATAGAGAAACATTTTTTGTGCACAACAAGGGTCTTAATAATCCCCGCCAAAAATCCCCATATTCCCGTGCTAGTCCTATAATATAGGGGTGGTTAATGACGTCAGCGCCGTCATGTTGGAGACATCATCAATATTGTTATGGTATCAGAATCTTGACTACTCCTGACCAGCCATCTGCAACTAACAAAGGAACCCTAGCCTGAAACCATGTTACCTGCCATCCATCTATCCACCCATATATATACATACTCCCCATTAAACTTCTGGCTTTTAATCTTTCCATTACCTTGCCCTCACCAACAAAATTGTTATGGAATCTAGAGTATATTACCCCTTAATGCTCTCACATTTCTTGCATTGTTTACATAAATCGTTTGAATGTGGTCCATGCTCACCGTGGTCATGTTCACCTCATATCTAAATATAATTTATTACATTTATTTACTCCTAATTTTAAACCCACTCAATAAATCCTAGAACATTTTTTTTTTCCAAAACCCATCAAATTATTTACGGTTGAAGTTACCTACCGCTTGTAATGGAATATTTGTTTTAGATGAAACAAAAACGAAAGTTAACATTACATAAAACTAGTAGTGCTTTACAAGAAATTAAAAGTAAATTATAAATCTACGTTAACTAGAACTCAATTTGATTCGTATGAAAGAAACAAAACAGTAAAGAATGGTATACAAAATGCGAAGCGGTAGACTTGGTAATGACCTTTCTCCAACCCTGCTATGTCAACACTGTATTTTAAGTACTGTTGTCAAGCCGGGGCGTTAACAACATTATACAATATGTTCATCTCTCAAAACATGGAAGTTCATTGCAAACAAACAATCGAATTTTAAACTAATATATACGTCACTATTATACTCTCACGGAGGGAGGCGTTAACTACGGACTGTGGCAAATACAAAACACATGTAATAAACTTCAAACATGGCCTCTGAACTAGCAGTCACGTACGCACTGAAGCATTAGGCAAGGTAGCACAATCGTTATTGCTTTTGCGCGACTGGCTGGAATCTTACAAGAATTATACCCGTACAATTAAAATATTATTACCGGTGCACTGATGCTTTATTGACAGAAATTGCAAACCAATATTTTTGACATGGTACCAAAACACATAGACCACATGAGTTTGCAGCAACAACTTACATTTAACAAGAACGATAAGCACTTTACTTAAAACATCAATCCTACCTCCCTCAGCAAGCTTCAAACCACTTCTAAACCACAAGCACCACTCATTTAAAGCACATAAAACGCTCCTCCTAGCCCTACATTTTCAGTCAAAAACACACAACCATGACGTCATCAATCATCAGTCAAATGCTTTTATTTACTTAAAATTTAGTTATCATACTTCAAATAAATAATGAGAAAATACTGAAATTTTAAAATTCATCTATGTCAGGCACGCAATATAAATTACAGTATTTTAAGGAGCTACTAATAAAAATTTGGAAATCGAAAGGGTGTCTTCCATTTACAGTAATATGTGCTATGATGGGGATTAATTTTAAGTATGCGGCTCTGAATTATTATTACTATTATTCGGCTGCGTGGGCCTGACTTCGGTGTGGAGGGGCTGTAGTCTGGAGAAGAATATTCAATTACAACACTACTCCAGTGATAGACCCTCTTAACAATATCCTATTTCCTAGTAAACCTAACAATTTTCGTCTAGCCCACATTTAACTTGGTGTTATTCTTTTTAACCCACTCTTCCAGCCTATCCAAATCCTCCTGCAATTCTCCCTCCTCGAACTGACCATACACTACATAATCGTCAATAGTCACATATGGCCTTTTATTCCCTCCCCTAAATCATTAATAATTATGGAGAAGAATAGTGGGCCGAGCACACTGCATGCGGCACACATCCTTCCATGACATTTCCCTCCTCTAACATCCCATCCTCCACATGCACCCTCGGTGTTCTTTTTCTTAGGAAAATGCCAATATGTTAAACTTCTCGTTATCATTTTTCTCATATGGAAACGTATCGACTGCTTTTTCAAAATCTATTAAACAGGCATCGATTTGCTGTCCCATATTTACTCTCTTCACCAACTCCTCCAGCAGGCCTGCTAGCTAAGTTTTATATGTTATGCACTTGTAATCATGTTTAAATTTCTAACTATTAGAAGCTACATTTACTTTGCTGAATCTTGAGCACTACCACATAAAATGTCTGAAGAAAACATATATATTATTATTAATATTATTATTTCAGTTTATTTTGTAGATCCTTATTAATTAACTTCAAATTTTCATTAAAAATCACGCATTTGTTTTCAATAAAATTTGCCGTACAAAATTTAAGACTCGAAACCGCATTACACTGAATTAAATAATAAAATTATGCACAGGCATATTTCAAACCTCGCTTAAATCGGGGCTGGCCACGGTACCAGTGCAAATCGATTAAAAAATTTACACTATGGAGGTTTCAGACAGTGAAGGCAAGATGTTGTCGACCCTGTTGTGCACGTATGCGTCCGACCCCTGTGCCAATCGAGTAGCGACTGGCTCAGCCTCGGGAGCTTCGGGCCACCAAGGGTCAAGTTTTCCATGAGAAGTATGCAGAGCGTGGGAACGACTCAGGCTGAGATTTTCGGCATAGTCGCACAGTGAACAATTTTTTTTTAAAATAGGAAAGACAAATTATGATATTACTTTAATTAACAATAAACAATTAAATAATTACATAATATAATTTGGGATCTATAACCGGTGGATGATTACACCCATGGCAAAGGTGGATGTACATCCAACACTCCTTGATAGCCGCACCGACGGCTTATAACCCATATATCCTTGGTTACGTTCCTTTCGCTGCACTCATTTTCACTATCGATACATATATGTATGTTGGCATAAAATCATGTGTGTCAGAGGAGCACCGATGATAGTCGTTAATTGTAAGGTTTCCAATGAATTTTATTTTTAATAGACTTTAAATTTTTGCCTTACTATTAGGGCGTACTCACACATTAAAAAACTATTTCTGAACTTAACTGGACCCTCTGTAGTGCCTGTGTTCAGGCCCAGGGATTTGGCACCCTCCCTGCCATTTTCTCCTCCAACCCAATTATTTACGAAGGCCCTGGTGAAATTAGTTTGAATTTGGGAAAGTAAAACTACTTAAAAATTACATTTATTGTTTAATTGTAATAAAATTTCCATTTATATAATTAACAAAAATGAACTACAAGAAAATTATGTTAACCGTATAATTTCTAACATTGTACATGATGTGCGCTTATATAGCAAGTAACTGGTGTTTCTATGCTTTGCGCTGCAAGTTGTTGTTGTTGATTTCGGCGAGCAAAACAAGTGTTCATTTAGAATTTTAGAATTTTGTGATTGTAGAATATTTTATTCCGGGAAAGTTAACAGAAAAAATTTTTCTTTGTTTATTTTATATCGTGGAATATATTTCGGGCTTTGTTCCAGCTGCTGCATGCGATGTCTTTTCAGAGATTTTCCTGTAACTGTATATAAGCTGTCATTTATACAATGAACACAGAGATTTTGGGGTTACTGTGTAACCCTATGAAATTAGAACGAGACAGAGCTGTGGGCGAATTACAAAAATTTCTGCCTGCATGTAGCAAAGCGGATCGTCTTGAGTTTCAGTCAAATCTGCTGCAGTTAATAAGTGACACGGAAAGCCCTTGGGAAACTAAGCACGGCTGCCTTTTGGGAGCAAAGTCTTTGATACCTTATGCTAATCTTGAAAGTGAGAGAGAGATAGATTTCCTTCATCAGATGAAATCCGTTGCAGAAAAATTGTTAACTGATGTTGAAGTTAGGGTTCGTTTGGCAGCGGGTAAGTTATATCACAGAGTTGCTCAAACATGTTACAGCTATTTGATCAGACCATTTGTATTGTCTGCATTTGCAACACTCACAATGTTATAGGATTGATAATTTAATAATTTAATTAATAGCTGCAATTGGGTACAAAGTGCCCGGTGGCAAGCATTCTCCCTACTTCCCCCTCACTCTCCTTCTGAATTGGTCCACACTCCCAGCCGCCACACACTCCTCCTCCAGCCTATTCCATTCCCCTACTGTCCTCACGACCATTGCATTTTTTCCCCTTTCTGTTCTCCTCCTCTCTTTGAAAACCTTCCTAGTATTTTCCTTCCTACTTCTAGGCATTCCCATTTTGACTTTGCCCCCCAGCTCTCCCCATCCTCCCACTCCACTCAGCACCTGGTACATCTTGACCAATCTTTCCTTCTGTCTTCTATCCTTTAAGCTCTCCCATCTCATTCCTATCATCATCTCTGTGGTACTGCACTCCCCCTTCCCTTCTCTGTTCGTTCTCCTCCACTTGCCCTTCACCCATCTAGCTGCTCTCCTCTGCACCCCCTCCAGCTCCCTCTCAAGAACTGCCGTGTATGGGTCCCACACTGCTGCGGCATACTCCAGCATGGGGCGGACCATAGTTTTATAGGCCTTGTCACGTATGCTGCTGCTTCCCCCCCTGAGCACTCGTCCCAGCATGCCCAATGCCTGTCTGCTCTTCTTCACTACCTTGTCTACAAGCTCCCCCCACCACAGGTTACCCTGCAGCACCACCCCTAGATATTTATAGCTGTCGGCCTCACTTATCACGTCTCCCCTCCAGCGATATTCCCTCCTGACAATCTTCCTCTTCCTGGTAAACCTGACCACTTTCATCTTTCCCACATTTATTTTCATACCATTATTTTCCACCCATTCTTCCAGCCTTTCCAGATCCTCCTGTAACCCATTTCTCTTCGCATCCATGTAAACCACGCAGTCGTCTGCAAAAAGCCTAATATGCCCTTGTATCTTCTCTCCTATATCATTCATCATTATGGTAAAGAGAAGTGGGCCAAGCACACTGCTCTGTGGCACCCCTGATGTAACCCTTCCTTCCTCCGATAACTCCTCCTCCACACGTACCCTCTGTGTCCGGTTACTTATGATTTAAGAGAATACACTTATTGTTGGATTTAAAATGTTTTTAAACTTCATTTCGAATATGATTGCGTGTGTTAGATTTTTAACTGGTAAATTAGTTTTGTGAGGGAAACCTCATATATTTAGCAAACTCCAGTTTATTAGTAATAAGTTATTCACAAGTATTTGGCATAAACCTTATACTGGTGTATCTCATGGTTATTTACTTTTAACCTAGGATCCATTGATTGGAAACATATTTAGCGCAGATTTAGAATCACTCACGACTCACAGGTAGCTACTCAGTTTAGATGATGAATTCACTGATAAATTCTTGCAATACACACAGGAATTAGTGGTGGGTTTCTATTTGAATTCCCATCTTCATTGCTTCAGTAATGTCATATTTTTAAAAATATAATCACACAATTTCTTAATGTCATTATTTAAATAGGGCTATTGTTTTAATTTTAAGTTTGAAAGTTATTAATATACTAACTGACTGAAATTTAGGGGTTATATTTGCCAAAATAACTGTTGGCATTGAAATAATATCACATCCAATATACTCTGTATTGTTTGCCAAGCAGAATTCACTTTATTTAGGAGGAGGGATTTATTGATACTTGGAAGATTTTGAAAGTGTGGAAAGAATACTAATTTGTCCATAAAGCACAGTCAGTCCCGAATTTTTTTTTAGATACATAGCTGAATATGAACATTTAAATATGGAGGGTTAGCTTGAAATGTCTTGAGGAAAGTGTGCCTACACTGAACGAACAACTGCTTCGTGTGTGCATGTCGTGCTCCAGAACTGTGCCAGTGTGGCGCAGGGAGCGGAGCGGAGTGTAGTGTGGTGCGTGTGTGCGCAGGCGAGGTGCTGGGGTCCCTGTGCGCCAAGACGGGGCCCGACGTGTACGCGCAGTGCAAGGACCACGTGCTGCAGCTGGTGCAGAGCAGCCTTGACAGGCAGCCCCTGGAGGGCGGGGGCTCGCGGCAGGAGCAGCTGGAGACGGAGAAACTGGTGGAGAAGCTCGCCAGCTCGTCGCAGAAGGTAAGATGAGCCGGTTGTTGCGGGACACAGCTGCAACCGGTGAGGAAAGGTTTCACGGTTACCTTTGGAGAAAGTCTTCAGGTGACTGGATGACGGTGGGTTATCAGGAGGGAATGCGTCGTAGTCGTCGAGTACATGTCGACAGTTCGGTAGACGGGCGCCACAATACAAAATGGGTGTACAGACCGGGCAGAGACTCTATCTCAAAGGCATCAATCATTATGAACCGTCATCATCAATCCTTATCAATCATCATCTTTTATCATCAGTCATCATCAGAAAACCTTTTCACCGCTATGGCAACGTCTGCCACATTGCACATCTGAGAGAAAGGTTTGAGATAGGTTCGTAGGCAGAAGACGAGGTTGCTAACCGTGGCTTCAAACTGCCAATAGATAGAGACCGGAAAAATTCGCGGGTTCACTGACCTGTAGGATGAACTCCATAGTTCTACGTACACTCGGTCAAATGTCACCCACTCATTGGCTGCTGTCTTGTGAGACGTCCCAGCGTAGCAGCCTGTGATTCTTATAAAGCTTTGGTCGGGTGTTTCTCATTGGCCCAGAGTCATCCAGGTGAGTTGTGAGCCAATAGCAGAGGCAGCACTGAGGTATAACTATTTGTATTTTAGCCTATCGCGAAATGAATTCGCGAATTTTTTTCCGGTCTCTACCAATAGAACTGTTATAATCTTGTATAGTAATCAACGTAGCATATTTGTGTTTATATTTGATATAACATAAACGTTGCTCATAAAAAATTTTTTTTTCAAAAATATAAATTTTATAATTTGCTTGAGTGCTCATTTTCAGTTCACTGTAACCTAGTGGACTCGGTTGGGCAGTTGGTGACGTGAGCGCGGCAGTCTTGAGGGGCGGGAGTGGAGCTGGTGGCTGGCGTGTGTGCGGCAGCGGTACAGCGCGGACGCGGCGCAGCTGTTTCACGACACGGCCGGCTGGAAGCACCTGGAGACGAGCCTGAAGGGCCTGCAGGCCATGGTCGAGGGCTGCGGCACGGACTTCCAGCCCTTCGTGGACGACGAGCTGCTGGCGCTGGTGTTCCAGGCGCTGGCCCACGCCAACCGCTTCGTGCGCGAGACCGGCTTCTACGTGTGCGCCGCGCTCGTCTGCTGCGGCAACACCAGCCAAGGTGCGCGCCCTTCGTCCTCGTGCACGCTCCACAGTTATCCGTTACAACATTTTCATGTGTCACAATAATAAAATTTGTGTTCTGTGAGCGAGAAGGTGGAACTTTTGTTGATAGCACAAAAATGTAGAAAGTTGAAAGTTTTCAATGTAAGAGTTTGGTTTTTTGTTTCGTTTAAGTATAATGTTATTGTGAAATTGTAGAAAATTACTTATAATACTAAATTAATTTGTCATATTATGAATCAGTATTAAAAAACAAATGGAGGTAAATGCATTCTGGCAATATGATGACGATAATATGTGTTGGCTTCCTGCTACAATTTTTTTTTTTTCAAATTTGTCAATTTTTATGGGGTAATATACATTTAGCCTTGTATTGGGAAATTATTTCAAAAAAAGCAAATAGGACTGGATGAAGTAACAATTATTTGTCTTTTTGCGCTGACTCGGAGGTCTCGTTGACTGAAATTTGTGTGAAACCAGACAGTTAGTTATATTAGACACTAATATTTACATTTTTGTTCACTCTTAAATAGACATTTCATCTGCAAACATTTTGCTATGGATATTTGCCAATCTATGAGTGTGTAAATGATGTTATTTAAACAATTTCATTAGTGTTAGGTTAATAAGTTGTTTCTATGTTTTATCCAAACATGACGACACAATTGTTTGTTATTCAAAATCATTATAGTGAAAGTTTGTAAATTGCTGTATACACTATACTATACACTGTAATTGATGTCATCTTATTACTTACTATTCTATTATTGAACACACAACTTAGTTCGTGGTTTCTTCTTATTCTAGAAAAAAAAAATGCAGAATGTTTCAATAACAACGTACTGTTCAGGATTGCATGTTGTGAACTTTGTTTTAATAAATAACATGATTTAATGGTTTTTTATTTTTAGATAAATTTCATTTTTAAAACAGGAGATTTCTGTTATTGCTTTTATTTCTCTACATTGTCTTTATTCATTAAACTAGCAAGATATTCATCGATATGAAACTAAAATATTTCTTAATAATTATTTTATGAAAATAATTTCATTTTAACTGATACATGATGTACTACCTGTACAATACAATACAATCAAACAACTTAAAACTATCTTTTTTCCCCCCCCCCCCCCATTAAATTTAGTCCATAAAAATGTAGTACAAAATCCATGATAAATAAATTGTATTGAATTAATTTACCATAGTAAAAAGATTACTTATTTTTAATTTGAGTTCATTTTGGTAATTTACTTATTGATTTCATGTTTTTATTTACATTCTGGTGCAAATGGTGTATTTATTTGCATTTTGGTGTTACGTATATGTTGTATTGATGTACTTTGCGGTTAGTTAAGTTTTTTCATAAATTCACCGTATAGTCTCGTCCGTAGTAATTAAAGTGAGGGTGTTAAATAGGTATTTTCCAGTGTTAAAATAATTTCCAAACACATACGTACTATGTTATAAGAATGAAAAAGAAACGAATTAGCGGATGTAAAAGTACTAAAGTACATATTTGAACGACAGTTCAGTGGACTGACTGAAGTCGATCTCCACCCTGCGACTGCTTCTCCCGCAGATGACGAGGGAAGAGACAGCGTGGGCGTGGTCAACCCGATCTACGCCTACGGCCACGAGTTCAGTCGACGTCTGGCCAAGGGCCTGTCGGACAACTGGAGTCAGGTGGGCGGTGCTGCCGGGGCATAAGTACGCATTGCGAATGAAGCGTGCGCTGTGCCGCTCTGTGGTGACAGTTCTCGGGTGTTTACCTTTTTGTACAATCAAAGCAAATATGGTGTGAAGTGCATTTATGCTTACTGTGCTTACAACATTTATCAGTTAATGTTAATATGCAAAGAAAATGGCAGCGAATAAAAAAAATTTATATTGTAGTCGTTAAGAATAAAAGTTAACAAAAATTAAACATTTCCAACCTTTGGTTTTTAATTTTGTTTTTCATATTTTAGGTTTCACATTTTAGAGTTCAATGAATGTAGGTATTTTTTTATTTTATCATTACTGATTGGTTTTAGAGGTCTATGCCTTGTTGACATATGGTGTTGAGAGACGGCAAACCGGAGTGAGGAACCAGCCGGTGTAGTGAGGAACCAGGCCTCGTGATGTTGGGGAAACCATGAATAAAAACCAGCAGAGTTTTCAGAACTGGTTTTGAATCCGGATCATCCCGGATGCCCTGCGAGGCCAATGTTTTACTGTTGCTTCACGTTGATGTTTAAATTTACATATCTGTTATGTCAGTTACTGAAACACTGATTGAATTATTCATATTATTATTAATTAATTTCTCAGGTTGTTAATTAATTTAGAGTTTTACACAAGCTTGTTTGGTTAATTTTTCCATGTAGATAACAAGACTTGTTTCATTCAGAAAGGTAGATTTTGTTTGAGATCTCTTAAAATAGTCCAGTATATCTGTTGCTAAGTGAAACAAATGCAACGAACTGAGAAATTTAGACGAAATTGAGTAAGTCTTGCTTGAGTAGTTTTGACTGTTGAATCGCTCAGGGGTGGGGGCACGTGTTGACGAGAGTGGCTTCAACAGGTGCGCCTGGCGGCTTGCGTCGCGGCCAGGAAGTTCCTCACGTCGCTGCCCAATGACGAGGCCCGAGAAGTCTTCTTCCCGGACCTGCTGCCCCAGCTGTGTCTCAACAGGTGAGATCACATCAGCGAGCACCCCCGAGCCAGAGGTGACTGTACGCACTGCGCACTCACGGACTGAACACATTTCCTTGTAGTGACTGCACAATTTATAAATGATTAATGTTTTTTGGAATGTACTTTTTTAGGACAGTATGAAGGGTATATGAGCACTTGTGTAGTAGTATACCCACATTTGCAGCTAAATTATCCATTTTTTTTGTTGTTGCTGAAATGGGTTATTCTGAACCAAGTAATTTTGTTCTCTATGCATCATACTTTCGGCGAGCAATATTACGTAAATCTATGCCGTAAATATGTAATGTTTTCTGCTGCCATTGAAAAGTGTTGTAAAATTAGTGTTAATAAAAAAGTTAATAATTTTATTATTTTACTACTTTTCAAAATCTGTGATCAAGTTTATATTTTTAAGTTTTATGATTAAATAAATCAGTTTGTTAATGTGCATTTAAATTATATATGTTAAATTACAGAAACTACACGAATTAGTAACATCCATAGTTATTGGCTAGAAGTTTGACAACATTTCTGAGTTGGTCAGACTAATACACGTTTTAAAAGACAAAAGTTGATCGTTGCTCGGAAAGACTAAACGAGAAAACGTTCTGGAGGCTTTTAGTTTTTTTTTGTCTGGACTGGCTCAGAATAGGAAGCTTTGATTTTAAGGTTCAATTTTGTAGCAGTACATTACTCAAGAAGAAAGATTTAATGGAAAACTGTTATCAAGTTGATAAGAATATGGAAACACAGTATGGTTTTTCATATAATAATGGAAGTATGTAGTCCCATAAATCTGTCATCCAATGTGATAGTTAAAAAGTAACATATCTGTTCTCATAGATCTGGCAAAACATGTAGGTGTAGTTACCACGTATCTGACGACAAACTGTGAGGGATATATCCTCGCCACAGTTAAATTAAAAACTGTAAAAATATTAAAATTATGAGCTGAAAGTTAAAATGCACATCCTGAACCAGTGCTCGTGAATCCAACATACACGTAGAAAGTGACCACTCTGAAAGAACTCCGCAGCTTCTTTCCCAGATGTCTGTGGGTGGCTTGAAGATGTCATCTCCTCGTTTATTTTTTTGCTTGCGTTTTTGAAGAAAGCCTGGCTTCACGGTGGTGTTCCTTGTAGGTATTCTGTGTTGTGTTTATCGGCGTGAACTTCCGTAACACAGAGATGAATACACAAGACTCAGGGCCGGCGCGTCCATAAAGGCGAATTAGGCAACCGCCTAGGGCGCCAAGTAGCTGGGGGCGGCGCAGCACGACACATAACAGCTGATATAACATGTTTTAACGATTATTTGAAACTAGATACAATGGATTTTTGTAACAGTTTGGAATGTTTGTATTGATGTAAGTAATTATTTAAAGTCCACGGTGACCTGTTTATGATTTTTAGAGACCCGTGAATTTCGCGGATTCAATGACCTCCAGGATAGACTCCAATATCCTCTACACACTCGGGCAAATGCCAACTGTTCATTGGGCTGCTGACTTGTGAGTCGTCTCGACTGGGTGGCCTGTGATTCGACACTTCTTTGAGCGAGGGTCTCTAATTGGTCCTCATTACTCCAGATTAACAGTGAACCAATGACAGAAGCAGCGCTAAGGTATAATTATTTGAATTTTAGTATAACACGAAATGAATCCGCGAAATTCACGGGTCTCTAGATCATTAATAAGTAAAAAAAGTAAAAAAAAAAAAAAACGCAAGCCTGCTTACATTTGATTGTTGACAAAATCTTAGGCTTACGTGATGTATTTTAAGGTAAGGAAAATTTTTTTTTGTGGTGGCCGTTTGTGGGGGGGGGGGGGGGGGGGGGCATTAAGGTTTTTCGTCCAGGGCGCCAGTTCACCTTGCACCGGCCCTGACGAGGCTTGTCGGGTCGTGCGTGTGGCAGGTACTACGTGGCGGAGGGCGTGCGCATCTACTCCCAGGAGACGTGGCGCCAGGTGACGGGCTGCCGCGGCCGGGACCTGGTGCAGCGCCACATCGCTGTGGTGGTCGACCACTACACGCAGGCCACGGAGAGCGACAACCACGCCGTGCGCGAGGCGGCGTGCGCCTGCATTGCCGAGCTCGCCTCCAAGATACAGGCGCGCGCCGTGCGGCCGTACGTGTCGCGCCTGCTGCACACGCTGCTGCTGTGCTTCCGGGACGACAGCTGGCCCGTCCGTGACGGTGAGTCGTCGCCTTTACCTCCATCATAGCGCGATGACTGAGTGGACTGTGTACGACAACGATCACAGATGCCGTTGTAATACAACAATTTAACGGTGAGGCTACACCATAGTACTACCTTTGAATATATATACTGTATAGAATTCGCGAGTGGATAGGATTTACTCTACGTTTTTCAGAAGCGTATGATGAGCAGCTTGGGAACTTCACCGCTGCAGTGCGCTGCCGTAACGGCCTGTATCGTCTTAGGTTGTTATTTACACGTTAGAGCGCAGCACTGTCGCCCGCTGTCATTCCCCGCACCCCCCACCCATCATTCACTGCAGCTCAAGGTCGTTCAACGGGAGGGGGAAGGGGTGTTTGAAGAGTTTGACACTTGTCCGCTAGGGACCACCACAATTCCATGCCCTAGAGATGGTGGCGATTGCGGCGGTGAATTAACCAACTACCTCAAACCGTATTAGAAATTTTAACCTGGGCTGGCGACTTCTATACAGTATATATATTCAAAGGTACTACTCACCGCCATGATGAAAAATATGACTGACTTCCGGCTTGGGAGTCCAGGGCTGCCAACTATTGGCAGAGGATGCTGGATAATGGTCGCCACCACACAGCAGCGCGGGAAATACAAATTTGAAGTACTACCTATTCAGAGACTTCTCAGAAGCACTGATTATCGTTGAGGTCTAATCAATGTTACTAACACAAAATTACACACACTAATACACAGTCTGAACAACCTCTGAACGCTAGACCACCTCATTTGTGGTGTTCTGTGTCCAAATGAAGTGTGTATGTGCAGCTATACAAAATATAAAAAAAAAAAAATAATTTCAAAGCATGTCATGCGAACTGCCGACAGAAGTGAAAACTTAAAACTATAAACAAACAGTTGTTATTTTTGGATATCCAAATTAATTATCACACAACAAACTTGTTTTATCACGTTAGTAAAATAACTCCTAAATTACTATAAAATACGCATTGCATAGTAATTGTAGGTATTAAAAAAAATAAATAGTGATGTTCTTAATTTTTAGGTTATATTGCTACAAAACTCCGTTTTCTTCGTTATTCAAACTAAATATCTATATGAGAATATTTATATACTTTATACTCACTTTTTACTGCACAGTAATTGTATACTTAAGATTTGAAATACAAAATTAAACAAAAAAACATAATCTGAACACTGCATACACACATTCAATTCACATATGCACAGCACTGATGTACAAGGACTGAAGATGCGTACTGGCTGCGCGCGCACCACTGAGGATATATATGTATATATATATATATATATATATATACACACACACACACACACACACACACACACACATTCATGTCACGTGACCATGTCGATGACGACTGAAATGAATTTACTCCCTATCCATACCTTCCTATAGAAGTTTTCACTTCAAAAAAACTTAAAGATTATTAATGAAACTTTCATCACAGCCTGTAAAATATTGTGATTATGTCTATACGCAAACAATATTGATACATTCTAGTATCTTTTCGAAAGGGGTTTAATTTTGACTTGATTTGAATTCGTCAATGGCGACGTGAAATACGTAGCTGTTATTGACTGGCCAATGATGAAGCTGTATCGAGTTGTTACCTCCTGTCCGGAGAAGAGGGACGGGAGGTCAAGATTTTCAATCACAGAGATGTGGTGAAAAAGTACGTGAATTGAATGAACAAAGCTTTTCACAGTAAACATCACCCTTCAATACACCCATTAAGTTAACCGCGTATGGCCTGAGTCAAAAGGACCCGGGCGGGCCCGATGGCTTGCTGTCAGGCGCGCGGTATTCGAACAGTGCTGCGGTTGGTATCCAGGCGACAGGACATGTGCGCGGTCTTTACAATTCATCGAAGTCACTGCGTAACAGAGTCTGGCGGGTCGGTGTGTGGCAGCGGCGTGCGTGGCGTGCGGCCACTTCGTGCTGTGCTTCCCCGACGAGGCGCACGGGTCCCTGGCGCTGCTGTACCCGCTGTTCTTCGCGAACCTGGGCGACCCCATCGCGTCGGTGCGGCAGGGCGCGGCCGCGGCGCTCGGGAACGTGGTGCGCGCGTACGGCCGGGAGGCCGCGGCGCGCGTCATGGACCAGGTGACGCAGGGCCTGAAGGGCGTCCGCAACCAGCCCGCAGAGAGCGACAAGTACCACGACCCCGGCAAGGGAGCGGCCGTCTTCGGCGCGGTCAAGAAGCTGCGCGACAATGACACGGACCTGCACTCGGACAACGTGGTGAGTCCGTCTCCGCTTGCACTGCGGCTTGTGCCCGTCTCATGTGCTGTGCAGTTTTAGTTGATAAGAGCTTTACAATGTTTTTGTCTAGAGATGTAAGAGACTGTAAAATCCATATAAAACGAAACAATTAATAACGTTTCACTCGCGAACAACTCGATTGGCAGCAAGCATACACGATGGCACAACTTACCGCCATGATGGTTGAACATCAACTGTTGCTTCGTTGCCGGAAGCTGTAGGGCTACCCACCTTGGCAGGCAGCCATTTGAAAAACTTGGCGCTGCAAGTCCAAACGACAATCATTATCTTAGCAAATTGATAACAACACTGACACAATGTACCGTATTTGCATGAAAATAACGTAATGAATTTTACCAATACCGTTGAAACTAAAAGTAGGGTTCACATTATAATCGTATTATAATTGTGTCTTGCCACGCGCTTGGGAGGGAGTTGAAATGGAGTTGGTCGCCGGGCTTCTTCCGCTGTGGCTGCTGTAGAAGGCACTCCCACCCCCTCCATTCCCTTCCCTTCCCCTGATCTTATATTTGTCATGTGTGTGTCTCAGCGCTCTTTGCTGATGGCTTTTCAATCAACTACAGTCATGTTTTATTTGCCATGTTTAGCACTACTGACAAAAGGGGCTCTTGAAAAGCTCTATTAATATATAAACTTACTAATTTGAATAGTTTTTCATTTCATTGTGTTTGGATTGTGTTTTCAACACCATAAAGTATTTTTCATAAACTCACAAAGTTTTGGGGTGCATTATGTTCGGAGTCACATTATTTCGGGAAAATATGGAAGTATATCATTTCTTTCAAATGTTGAACTCGCAGTTGAATGTTGGACCATGTGGTTCATGGGTCAAGATACCTGGCCGGTGGGTCAGAGATTCCCAATTGGGTAGGGAATATGCCAGGGTTGAATATTCTCTCAGGGTTGAGTGAATGAACAAGTCTATAAATAATAACTTAACTTTGACACTGGGGTTTTCACTTGGTCAGGAATTGAACTTGTATCATCTTGACAAAGCAGAGCTACCTACCACTCGGCTAACAGTGGCTGTCCCTGTAAGACTCGGGGTTGTGTGAAGCATAGGCGAACCACTGTGTAGTGTCACTTCGCCTCGGGAAGGCATGACAGGTCGCTGGTTGGGATTATAACCAAGAAGAAAAAATAATTTTGTGTTTTGTCCACCCCTGGGAATTTTCCCAGTAAAATTCCAATTTCTGGAAAACTTAGGTCTTATTTTATTTTAATTAAAACTAGTATGGGTCAGATTCCAATATTCTTGAATCAAAATCTCGAATTAGAATCCTAATGAGTATCTATGTATAATATACCCCTCGAATCTGAATGTACAATAAATGAAAAATGTTAACTACGGTGTTGAAAAACTCAATGTTTTAAATGATTGTTTTTTTTCAGTGTCAATACATACAGTAATTTTATTTTATATAAATACATGTTAAAAGTGCATTAAGGAATGTTACCAGGATAGGTATGAAGAAAAAAATTGACCAAGTAAACTTCAGAAACTTTAAGTACTTTGGGTTTTTAATTTACTTTATTTTCTCTAATAGGTATTTGTCTTTGAATTGTTTTCCTTGAATATTGAATCCTTAGAATACTAAATCTTTGATGTTATTTGACGATTTTATTGGCAATATCATCCAAGAAATTTTTTTTAACTGCATGCCATAATTCTTACAGCCTTATGGGTTTTTGTAATATTAGTCATACAATTACAATACATTAATACAATGAATACGTACTAACACAATTAGTCATACAATGCCAACTGTATCTCATGAAATTTCCCAGAAACTTGAAAATTATTTTTGAAAAATAATTTGGTATTAATTTCTAGAATTTTAATTGTGCTTAAAAATAATTATTTTCACAAACCACTTTTTTATATAGCAAAAAAAAAATGACTTAAATCACTTAATTAGCAACTTTTAATTACTTTAAGCGTGAAGCTAAAATGTAAAATATATCATCCAAAATTGTGCTGTTTTACAAAATAATACCTTGTGTACGTCATAAATTATAACATGAATATAAAATTTAATTTTTGGGTGGGGTTTTTTTTTTTTTTTGAGAAATTATCCCATATTTCCCCACCCATTTGGAAAATGCCCATGTCCGTGACTGTGCAGTGCCGTGGTAGTCACGCGCTCTTCTCCAACTTGTGCAGATGTACTCGTGTGGGTCCCTGGCGCCGCGGATGGGGCGGGGCGGCTGCTCGGACCACAAGTTCCGCAGGCCTTCCCAGCCATGGGAGATGGCCGATGGGTGAGTTGAGTGCCCATCGCGCGTGCCCGCGGAAACGTGCAACGTCGCCCCCGCGCGGAGGAGCGTCAGCGAGCCTGTGGTGTGCACCGTGTGTGTGCCAGGTGCGTGCACATGCTGGCGGAGCTGTCCCAGGTGGCGGAGACGTCTCCCGCCGTGTTCAACACCTTGCCCCTGGTGGCGGAGGCCTGCCACCACCGCCACTACACCCACCACCTGGTCTTCATCGAGACCGTGTGCAAGCAGCTGCCTGTCATCGCGCGCGGCGTGGGCAAGCGCTCCTTCAAGGCCGTCGTGGAGGAGTTCTTCGACCCCGTGTTCTACGGCCTGGTGAGTGTTTCCTGCCAGTCACAGGTCACTGGTCGTGAGATGGGAAGGCTAAAAAAGTAAAATAATTATTAGTAATTAATTGAGACCTGCAAAATTCGCGGATTCATTGACCTCTAGGATAGACTCCACAGTCCTTTAAATACTCGTGGAAATGACACCTGTTCATTGGCTACTGACGCTTGAGACGTCTCAACTAGGCTGTCCGTAATTCGGCACTTTCTTGGTTTAGTGTTTCCCATTGGCTCACAGTTCCCCGGATAAAATGTTATCCAATTGCAGAAGCGGTACGAAGGTATAGTTGTTTTGATGCTAGCCTATCGCGAAATGAATCCGCGAATTTTGCATGTCTCTAGTAATTAATAATTATTCAAAATGTAATATATTATATTTTATAATATTTTATGTGTGGTTTCCAGTTGTGATCTTACCACTGTCTTCTCTCGTTAATGTGGCAGGCACCCCCTATTTCATAGAATTAAAAAACAGTTACTTCTTCAGAGGTCCACACGCATTTTCGACTCGGTGTCCAGAACTTTTTGAGTTCTATGAAGTGAAATTTAGTTTTACTGATCACTCATGCTCATGGGACCACTGTGATTGTCACTACAACTGTAGCTCCTGACTCACACTAACAACATGTGAGAAAAAAATTCTTCATACTCGTAAATTCCTTATCCACAGCACACGTGCAAATATGTTACAATCATATCTGTTATTATTTTTATACCACCTGTTGCAAAATGAAAAATCGTGCTGGTAAAGAAGCGAGAGTATTGAGTGGACAGGCAGCGAAGTGAGAGTGCATGGTTACGGGACGGAGTGCAAGTAGTGTGTGCTTCTTCCAGGAGTGTGAGAACGCGCTCACGTCGAGTGCGGCCAGCCAGTGTCTGAACCAGCTGGGCGCGCTGCTGGGACCGACGATTCTGCGCGCCAAGGTGCAGAACCACAACCCCAGGTGCGTGCGTTGCTAGCAGCGGTCTGATAGCTGCTGTCCGGCAGACAACGTTGCTAGCAGCGGTCTGATAGCTGCGGTCTGACAGACAATGTTGCTAGCAGCGGTCTGATAGCTGCGGTTCGACAGACAACGTTGCTAGCAGCAGTTTGATAGCTGCGGTTCGACAGACAACGTTGCTAGCAGCGGTCTGATAGCTGCAGTCTGACAGACAACGTTGCTAGCAGTGGTCTGATAGCTGCAGTCTGACAGACAACGTTGCTAGCAGCTGTCTGATAGCTGCGGTCTGACAGACAACGTTGCTAGCAGTTGTCTGATAGCTGCGGTCTGACAGACAACGTTGCTAGCAGCTGTCTTATGGCTGCGATATGACAAAGAACGTTGCTAGCAGTGGTCTGATAGCTGCAGTCTGACAGACAACGTTGCTAGCAGTGGTTTGATAGCTGTGGTTCGACAGACAACGTTGCTACCAGCAGTCTGATAGTTGTTCCTGGGCGATGTGCGAAACTTCTGGAGAACTCAGACTATGCATTTTGAATGAGTAACAGTTGCAGTTAGGACATGCCAGTGCTGCCACCTGGGCACCCTTGCGGGAGGTGATGGGCAAGTGGTGTGGGCCTATGCGTGCAAACTGTCATTTTAATTCAATAGGCATGTCAAGCTTATAGACCATAGCTGTTTATTACGTGTGAAAAATACATACATATTAAAATATTGTTAAATACTTGATTACCGAGAACCTGGAAAAAAGTAGAACTGACATCTCTAGTGTAAACCAAACTGGAGTCGTGTAAGCCTGAGTGTTCTCAAGCTAGGCCCAAAGGAAGATAATATTAAAATATTTCATATCAATTACTTCATGTAACAAGGTTTCTGTGCATGCTAGGGTACATGTTTTAACATTATTTAATGTTATTTTACACATTCATTTCTTGCATGTCCACAGCGTGCAATGGAATCTCTGAATAGACATAGTTGTGTGGTGCGAGAGCTCATTTCAGTGACCATTTTGACATAACGGGCCCAGTCTGGAGCCATTGTCCCTCGAGGTAGTGCGCTCCGGGCCTCCGGCACCCCGAGATGTTATCTCTGCCATCACCAACTACCTTTGTTCAGCCGAGAAGGTGCACTTAAAGTCATCTAAACCGATCGTGTGTGAGGCATTTCATTCATCGCGTATTGGATATGAAATCCCGTGCAGTTAAATACGCAAGAGTTCACGTTGTACTTGTGTTGAGCGGTTCCGGCACTGAAAACGGGCCAGGTTAAGGTAATTTACAGTAATTGCGCTAAGAAGGGTTTGAGTCTCGTTCCAGCACACAGGTGTCAGCACGCAGAGAGGAGAGTATGGCGGGGTCTTGTGCCCCTAGACTGAAGAACTCCCCACGCCCGTACGTCGGACAACTCTGAGGTGTGATGTGGCGTGGCCAAGCCGAGGCCTGTCTGAGCGGGGTGGTGCCTTTGGGACCAGGGAGCAGCGGCGAGTGCTGCAGAGGGTCGCGTCTGGCTCTCGGCAAGTGTTTCGGACGTGCTGTGTTTCAGCTACCTTCACCACTTGGACGCCAACGTCTACATCGCTCCGTTCTGAAGGCGAGAACGCGGCGGGTGAGCGGGATCCCCTTCCGTCAGTCTCCGTAATGCTGTCCGTCAGCTTCGGCCCTCGAGCATCTCTGCTGACCTTCGCCACACCACGCGAAGCTGTGTATGTGTTAAGTGTGTAGCGTGCCCATCGTTCCATGCATTAGCCGTTCTGGCAGTCCGCTCTTTATGTCTGCTGAAGATTACCACTGCTTGTTGGCCTACTCGTAAACATGTGCTGAGGGCTACAGGAGCACAACTGCGATATAGCGCAGTGTTACGGACACATTGAGTTGTCTCACGAGCAGATGCAAATTGAATTAACCTTATCTTACCGCCTTAACAGTTAGGATTGTCATGTGTTACTACTATCCAATTCTTTCTTTATATCAGTTGCCTAGAATCCTTCATTTTATTTTGTAATCAAACCAATGATAGAACTGAACTGTATGTGCCATATTTCAGTTTAATTGCTGTTTAATTTGTGATATTGGGCATAATTTGCTATTTGTACAAATTTATTTTAAATTTTATTCAGTGATTGTTGTTGTACTTGTGATGTGTTCGAAGCTTCTTCAACAAAACAAAAATGGGAAGATAGATAGAAATCTTAAGTGAAAATATAATTAAAAACCAAAATGATTCATTATAGTTTCCATTTAAATTAAAATTAAGAATTGTAAAGTCATATTTATATGGAATGTAATATAGGTATATATATAAATATATATGCAGAAAAATCATGAAATTTTCACAAGACTGAAATGAAAATTGAAGTTGTACTGTTCTCAATTTTTATATTTTATATTTAAGGACGTCATATATTCAAGGTTATCTTGTACAACTGAATGGTAAATATTTTCAACAATACAGAATTCAAATTGATAATTTTATAAATTCAGTTCTTTCATTCAAAAATAATATAATGAACTCCAAAATAGCACAGTAATTTCATGTAAACCAAATGAACTTTTGTTAGGCAAACTTGAAAATTTTAGTTTTATTGACATTCATTTCAAGAATTTATCAATTATCAAAATCAAAAACTGATAATGTTGATATTGATTGTATTATGATGGGTTCGTAAAGTGTGTCACTGTTTCTTACTACAGTCACTTGTTCCATTAACTGACTTGTGTGAATGTGTTAAGAACAACTAGCAATGCAAGAGAGTGCAAGCTGTATAAATCCATCGTCACTTGCCTTGTATTGCCGTAGCAATCCTTCCTGAGCTACGCCACCATTGATGATAACGTTGTTTTCTGGTTCCACCTTGGGTAGCTGCTCGGAACTCGAACGACTCGCGCTCGCGATGTGACCCCTGGTGTCGCGATGTTCATCAAGAGCAAAAACTTCAGCTGAACCCTCCTGGATTCCAAAGAAATTCATTTTCCAGAAGCCCCAAGTTGTCCCCCAGAACCTGTTGCACCTTTTGAGCTGGGCGGCTGCCGGCGCCCCTCTTCGGAACGAGCTTGTGCCGCCTGTCCCCTGGTGCAGCCGCTGGTTGTTTTGGGTCTGCTCGCTGGCGACTGCTTCTGACTCGTTACAGAGCTTGGATCTTCGTCTCCTGGCGTTTCTGCAAAACTCGTAGTCCGAGGCCAAGGTTATGCTTTTGACGCCTCATTACACGTTCTGACGTCACCGGGCGTTTTCTAGTGCTGCTCATTCTAGTGGCGATTTCTTTCCCGTCAGACAGCGATACTAAGCAGCAACGCTGACGGTCATATGCTCTGGCATTACGTCTTGCGTCACCACGTGATCTTCTTAAGTCTGTCGTTCCTCGGCGTCTGACCGATCCGTGCTGACGTCTGCGTAAATCTCCCGATGCGTCTTCCCTTTCAGTGTGAACCGTGCTTTGTTAAGTCTGGTTCTATCTCTCTCTCGTTTGGGTTTCTTGTCTCACTTCTTTCTGCAGTGACTCGGATTCGGTGATTTGTGTGTCGTTTTTCTGCTACCACGGCCCTATTTATACAGCTAGCCCGTGGGCAGTTGTGCCACAATGCGTCACAACCAATAAGAACGTCTTATTCAAAAATACCAGCATTGCAGATATTGATGTGGCCGTTGCATAACTCATGGGCATTCCGCCGGTCCCACCTGTGCTGGTTGCTTATTCATCCGGGTTGCCACTCGTTGGCCGCCAGGAGTCCCTAAACTGGCCACAGGTGTTGCTGCTGGTCACACCACAACAGGGGGCACCGGGATTAATCTGTAGATCAAAGGAGCAGCGGGTCTGACAACTTTTTTTATATAGGTTAGCCTGCGATCTTTATCAGTTTTGGATAGTCGCCATGTATAAAATGTTATAATTATAACACTTTACAAGCGAACATCTCGCTTAACTTACAGACGCACCTCATGTGGTTCTCGCAGGGAAGAAGTGAGATGCGAACTGTCGGCAATCAGGCGACATTCCTGGCAGAGTGACTTTGGTCTGTGCAGTTCAAGACATGGTCAAAGAAGTACTATTTGACATTTTTAAAATAAATTTTAAAATATGGAGAGATGTAAAGAATTGTTGTAATGGAAAAGGAGGTTTAACTTGAGCGAAAGAAATACCTTTCCTGTTCCCTTGGCTTGAGCTCTGCGTCCGGGCGACAGCGAGCCGGGGACGGTCGTAGTTGGAGGTGCAATGAACTAGGAGAATCGTGGCTAGACTGGGTCGAAGTGGATGGAGACGTGACGAACCAGGGATGTTGTGGCCAGTTGGGGTCATAACCCGGAGCCATCAGAACGCAGCCTCGCTGCGTAACAAACTATTTCCTTACGTATGTAGCGATAAACATTATTTGTTTTGCCTGGACTGGACTGAGAACACAAGTTGGTTCTACTCACAGTGTCGTGGTTTCACTGTAATTTACATTTGGAATCATTTTAGGTATAAAAGAATTTTTTGACACTGGCCTAAGTATTTGTTTATTTTTTGTTATAACTACTACTGTGGACATTGTTCATGTTCTTGCGAGGTCTTGAAACCTGTTAAGCATGTATTGACTGTGAAGTGTGTGCAATATAAATGTGTCCTTTACATTATGTACATATTTGCGCAGCATTGTCATGAATTTGGGGGTTCCTGTGCTAGCAATTTTACTTAATAAAGTGTACCTGTAAAACTGTTTTACTCCAGTATTAATAAAACAATTATTTATTAATTCCTAAGCACTTAAGTCTGAAGTACATAATAGTAGTATGTACTTAATTTTGCTATTCTACGAACATGAAGGAAGTGAGAGTTATACTGGTAACATGTTTGATATGAAAATGTAAAATACAGTATTTTTCTAACTGATATGTTTTAGAATATATCTAATTGTTGGGACTTCAATTACAGTGGTAATTCTAGTTACAAACATGATGTGGTCATGCTGGTAGAAAGAGACGGAACGTCGGTGTGACCAGTCTCTGCGAGACGGCGGACAGTGGTCGTAACTCGTAACACTTGCATACCGTACTGAGTCTGTCATGCTTTGCATTGATGTGCCATTTCATGTTGTGTCCAATATATCGCTGTTTGCGTAGTACAAGAAAGTGTTTGAACTGTCACGACAGATGCTGCCACGCACATTTCCTTACCAGCCGCTGATGTCAAACCAGTGTGTAAAGTGTGCAATTGCTAGAAGTCTCTTTAGCTGCTCGCAGGAGCCATCATGAGTGTCTCGAAGCCGAATGCTTGTGCTGCTGCTACGTCCCGGGAGCTAACTTGTGCGGCCAGAAGTCTGTGAGCTGTCAGCGCAGGTTGAGGGCGTGATGTGTGTCAGTGGAGCACATACCGCCAGTTCAGGAGTGGACCACTAGTGCAAGAGGCAATGAATCTGAATTTAGTGGGATTCTCATTCTTACTACTATTTGAATTTCATATTCATATTCGCGAGTAATTTTATATTTGTATTTGATCTAAAAACTGATATTCGCACATGCCTAGTTGAAACATGTTCTGATTAGAGGGTCTCGGTTCTGCCAATTCTCAGCAAATTAACCAGCACTGAGAACTGTAATTATAATGTTGTACTTGTACCACAGAAAGCCTAACAACCAAACCTTTCCTCAATGAATAAAAAGAAGAAGAAAAAAAATACACTCCCGGAATTGAATCGAGAACTGGGGAAAAAGTAGAAACGATACATCACTAGTTCTGATAAGTATTTGTATTTTTATGTACATATTTATCTTATACTGCAACATTGATTGAAGAGACAGGGACAGAAGGAATACACTGGAAAACTGTCTACGGCAAGAGTGTGGGATAATTTTGAGACACCTTACCAGTGTGTGCTGGTTGCTAGAGATTGTGAAATAAAGTCTGACACGAGAGTTCAAGCCCTCTGTCACACAGTAAGGTCTTCTCCTGGGCTTAATGTAAGTCTGCCACACACAATTGCTGCGTACTGCCCCAACCACTCGTTTATTGTGCCGGTACATTCCGAGCAAGGGATCCAGATCCGAGACTTCTGGCCTGGACTGTACATGTGTTTGCAAATTGATTTACATGTTTACTAGTTATGTATTTTCTGAAAGATCAAATACATGTTTAAAAATTAACACTACCTACTTTATCATGGCTTTTTATTTCAAACACATCCCTGACAGCTAAGTTTGATGAACATCACCGGAAAAGGGAGATTTTTAGAATAAAGTGTAATTTGAGTCCAAGTTGAACAGTTTCTTCTAGGACTGTTGTGATACCTGATACTAGTATCAGATATCAGCATAGGTGTCGTAGATTTCATAAAAAACATACTCAGAACTTTGGTTTTTTTTTAAATACTATGTTTTTTATAGTTTTAATAATGTTTTTATTTTTATTGAACTATTGTGACTACTTTTAATGTGAAAATCGTAAATAAAATTATATTAGGGACTGTTCAACTAAAAGTAAATAGAAATGAAAATATTTACCTAATAAGTGATGCACCGTTTTCAAATAACTTTCTTTGAATATAGCTTAGAAAAAAAATACCTACTTGAACATGTTTGTAATAAAAATTATCCTCAATTACCTATTATTTATATAGTGCGGCCTGCAATAAATAGTAAACGTTGTTAGTATAAGGTATTGGTGGTGGTATTGGAGAAACCCTAGTTTTTTCACTACAGCAGTTTCTCGTAATTTTGAGTGGAATTTTAAATTACAACATCCCTTACAGTAGGTAATGAAGAAATGTAGGAAAACACCATCAAATTCTTACATGAACTACTAGAATGTGTTATCTGTTCGGCAATAAAATAAGTCCACTATAAAAGCATAGTCACACAGATGCTATTGTTTACGTTAGCACTTATTCAAATACGTACACTTTGAAATTTTCCAGCAATTTATATAATTTAATGGTTGTTTTAAAAGTAATCTTGTTTTGTTTACCCATTTTAAATTTTAATTTAACTACCAGGCAACATAGTTTTTTTTTTTTTGCAAACAGTACATGAAGCTTGAAAGCTGTGCAAGCCACAGTGACACTTGGACTTTAATTTATTTATTTGATTCTCGTGTCCAGCCAAACAGACTAGTTCCCCAGGTTGTTCCATAACTCTGTATACAGATGGTTACAACTGAGGGAAGCCTTCATTTCACAAACAAGAGCCACACTTGAAGTTCATGCTCGCTTTTTTTTTTTCCGTTCCTTCTCATTCAGGGTGGCTACCAAACTGTAAAGAATAAATTCCCTGACTTTTCCAGGAAAATCATTTTTATTCCCTGACCATGCCTAACAATCTCATCAATTTTTTAAGCGTAAAACCTTCTTATTTTCACATATTATAACTAACTTATCAGATAAAATACACAAATATATGTCAAAACAAAATCAGACAAACAATAATAGCTTTTAGAAATTAAAATTTTTCGATTATAGTGTATGTTAAGTGATAATGAACTTGCTAATATTTAGTGAATTATATATAGGTACTAATGATCATACACATTCTTAAGCAATATTAGCAAACAATCTTACTTAAGAGTTTTTATTAGTTTTTCTATGTCTAATTGTAAGGTAACAAATTAAAAGAGTAATGGGTCTTTTTTCTTAACAATGTACGTAATTTTGTTGCCTGTAAATAATAACGCATTTTTTGTTGATTATTTCTAAAACTTAAAAAAAAATTAAAATTTGTATATTTATAAAACTGAATTTTATTCACTAAAATAAACACATCTCATAAATAATATTTCTTTAACTAGCTATAAAATAAATCCTTTTATAAATTAAAATTTTTCGATTATATTATATGTTAAGTGAAGATTAAAAACAACTGTTATATACGCCATTTTACTCAATTATTGATTTATTTACTCATTTGATGTATAATAACCCAAAAAAGGATAATAGTCTAGGCGTTCACAACACTGATCATTATAAAAAAATAACTACTATAACATACAAAGAAGATCGCCTGCAGTAGCGGTAGCAAAGCGAACGAACTATCTGTGACCTGTCTTCTTTGAATTCGAGATGGGAGCGGACGAACTAAAAGAGCGACCTAGTTCGCACGTGTGTGCTTTTTTTTTTGTTCCCAGTCGTGTAGTACTTCTCTACGTTTTACTTTTCAGATGTACTATTTATTTTATTTTGCTGTCCTCTTTGTGTAAACGTTTTTAATAGGAGCGCTCCCGGTCGCGAACTATTATGCGCAAGTCTAATGATTAGCTACTCTTAATATTTACCTTTCACTTTTCTTATCCTGTATTGGAATTCATTAAAAAAAATGTTTTACTCCATAAAAGTAATGGGCTAAAAATTTGAATATAACCGAATAAACACTTTAACTCATTAATCACCTTTACTCTTAGCTTTCAGCAACGGCAATATTCTTCCCAAGCCCACACGTTCATATCTGATCCCGCGCACATTTTTTTCCCCCCATCTTTGTCTACTACTTCTATTCTCTCCTTTTTATCTTCAGAACAAAGCCCGACTAGCTTAATAAATAATACTGAAAACATGTACACGCCACTATTCAAAACGTTTACACAAAGAGGACAGCAAAATAAAATAAATAGTACATCTGAAAAGTAAAACGTAGAGAAGCACTACACAACAAGACTGGCAACAAAAAAAAGCACTCACGTTTTCATCCCAAAACGTTCGTGTACTTGTACCACGGACAGCCTAAGTTTCACCCCCATAGATCGACATGCACGAACAGTTCCGAAGTACGTCGCTCGATCGGGTAACTTCGGTAGTAGAAAAGCGCGGGCTATAGCTAGAGTTCGCTTCGAGCCTTGGCCGAGGACGGACGCATCAAGCGGAGCTGCGAGATTCCAGGAACAGCCTGTTTACTCACGTACAGGCCAGGTGGTATTCCCAGGTTTTCTAGGAAGTGTAAGCGTGCAAAACAACCCGGGTTGTAGCTAACCCTACAGCCTAGCCACAACCCGGCTTAATACCGGGTGCGTGGTCAGTGGGTGTTAGTACGTTGTAGGGTGTACACTAGCGACATGACGGAGCAGTTAAGTGACGAGCAGGTGATGCAGGAGTGCATCGATGTGCCCTTGCTGAGCGACGACGAAACCGAAATGTCTAGCGACGACGGTTTCACTACAGTCGTCTCAAAAAAACAGAAAACGGGAGGAAAGAACGAAAGACTGCGCCCCCCACTGACGAACCCCGCGATCGCCAGGCAGCAGGCCGAGCGACTTCGCAAGCAGCCCGTCAGAAGGGCAAACAACTCGGCCAATCAAACGGCCGCCAACACGTCCGCAGGTTCGAGCCCTGCCCCGCCAAACCCTGCCCCTCAGGCAAAGAAAATGCAGGTGAAACCCCTGTATGTATTCGTGGATTCTGGCCACAGCTACCCGGCCATTAAAACAGTGCTGGATGCAGCACTGCAGGAGCGCTGGTCGTGCGTCAGTCGCGGCCATGACCAGCTCATGATTCACACTGCCACCGTGGAGGAGTACCACAGGGCAGTGCGTGCACTGGAGCAGGCCGGAGTGCAACACTCTGTGCTGCTGCAACGGGACGAGATCCCGAACAAGTTTGTGTTTTGTCGAGTGCATAGCAGCACCGACAAACAATTCATTCAGGCTGAGTTCGCCGCAATGGGGCTTCCAGTGCAGAACTTCTGGTTTCTGTACAACAGACAGACAAGGCAACCTATAAATAAGTTAGTTGTAGAGCTCCCGAAGGCCGTAAATCCAGAAAGGATTTACGACCTGAAGTCATTCGGAGGCCTCAGCATTCGTGTTGAGGACTATCGACACCCCAAAGGCCCCCTCCAATGTGGCAACTGTCAGAGGTTTGGCCACCCCGCAAAAGGCTGCAGAGCCTCCCCTGTGTGCCGATGGTGCAGCCAAGGGCACAAAACCGAGGTTTGCCCCCAGGGAGGTGACAGGACGAAGGCAAAGTGCGCGCGATGTGAAGGCCCGCATTGCGCCAATTACAGAGGCTGCATGGCCTACAAGAGGGAGAACTGGCGTCACCTCCCGCAACAGGAGCGGAAAGACAGAGAGCTGCAGTCCAAACGCGCATTGCGCGAAAACAAGCGAGCAACAGCCGCGGCTCAAGTCCGCCCGCCCCCACAACAAGCCGGCCCCTCAGGCTACTGCCCCCAGCCCCCAAGGCAGCCGTGGCGAGCCCCGAGCTACCCCGCCCCCCCGCAATGGCAGAGCCCTAATCAATATTCATTGCTGAGCGATAGGCATGAACTGGAGTATCCTGTCTTGGCAAACCCACCCAGGTCTAGAGGCCAGCCCCTGCCCCAGAGGCCCCCGAAGAAACACCATTCGGGGCACAAAAACGGTAAAGGCCGGGCGCAAGGTCAGGTGACGGATCAGCCAGGTGCTAAGGCGCCACCCAACTCCACCCCTCCCCCCAGTGATTCCAAGAAAGTCGCGCAACAACAAGCCAGCCCGTTGCAGACAGACTCACCAACAGAATTGCCAACTGCTTCACCGCAGCTAAATCCCGCGGAGAAGCCAGCGATGAACGCGAGCGACTTTCTGAAGCTCGTAGGTCAATCGGATGCCATTACACAGGACCCTAACCTGGCACACGTCCTGGAACCAATGTGCATTTTAATGGCTATTTGGTGTAATCCGTCCAAGTCAATAGAGGACAAAATAAAAGCCACCACGGGCTTCGTGACAGCATTAGCGGCCAGCTTTAATGCCGCACACCCTTAATTTAGGTTCTGCCATTAATACTACCCCCGTAGACAGTAGATTAAGTACCATCCTTTACTGGAATGCACGAGGAATTAGAAATAAAATAATCGAATTTACCGATCATTTAATTAAACATAATATTAGAATCGCGGCGATAAACGAAACACACTTAATTCCAACAGATCGTCTAACTATCTTAAATTACACTATTTATAGGCGCGACCGCGATACCAGAAGTGGAGGGGTTGCCCTACTAATCCACAGAAGTATACAACATAGTGAATTTCATTTACCTGAATTTAATAAATTAGAAGCTGTGGCAATTACTTTTAAAGTCAATAAACAACAAATTGTGCTTATTTCGATGTATGCACCACCGGGCAGGTCACTAACTGAAAACGAGCTGGACATCTTATATGGCTCAGCTCCCACATTCCTAGCAGTCGGCGATATTAATGCCAAACATAAAGACTGGAACTGTCGGAGCAATACAGCCAATGGCCTACTGCTGCAAAGACACGAGTCTAACAAAAATTATCAAGTACATGCTCCCTCAGAGCCCACTCACGATAGCGGAGTACTAAGGCACAACCCCGATATTTTAGATATTGCATTAAATAAGAGAGTTCAAACGGGATTCGAACTCAGAGTCTTTCACGAAATGTCGTCTGACCACTTTCCAGTACATCTACTATTCGATGACGTGGACACTGACATCAGTCCTCCGAGAAAAATTAAAGACTACAAGAAAGCCGACTGGAGAGGCTTTCAGACGTATTTAGTCGATAATTTGCCTGCAGCCGATGCTGCCAACTTCGAAACAAAAGATAACATCGAATCAGCAGTCACTGAACTTACAGTTAAAATTCAAACTGCAATTAACTCGTGCATCCCAGAAAAGGTGGTTAGATTTAAGCAAGATGAACTGCCGGTGTATATTAGGGATTTAATTTCTCAGAAAAATAGATTAAGGCGCGAATATACTCGACGTAGGCAGCGCGACATTAAAGCGAGAATTAATGAATTACAGAAAATAATTTCCGATGAAATAACTCTATGGAGGAGCAGCCAATGGGAGACGAAAGTCTCTCAGCTACAGGTGCAAGATGGTAGCACCTGGAGTATGACAAAGCGATTCCTTCATAAGATAGATAAAATACCTCCGCTACAAACACGCACTGGGTTCGCTTTTACACCGACAGACAAGGCACAAGCCTTCGCGAATACCCTTGAATTAGCCTTTCAACCTAATATCGAACCCTGTGACCCGCAATTTAATGCCAGAATATACAGAGACCTTACAATTAAACTTAATCAGCCTTTAACCTCAAAACCTTACTTAACTCAATCTCAGGAAGTTAAACAGGCTATCAGGCGTATGAAACCACGTAAGGCACCGGGAAACGATGGCATTCAGGCAGTAGTACTTAAGAAACTGCCCGATGAAATTTTGGAATACCTAGCTCAATTAATAAATGGAATACTTAAACTACAGTATTTTCCATCGCAGTGGAAAGAAGCGAATGTGATAGTTTTTCATAAATCCGGAAAAGATAAGACACTGCCCCAAAATTATAGGCCCATTAGTCTGCTGAGTACATTGTCAAAAGTAGCTGAATGCATAATTCTACAGCGACTAAATGCTCACATTAAAGAAAATGACGTACTGCCGGACGAACAATTTGGTTTTCGCAGCGCGCATTCAACAACGCATCAACTGGTCCGTATGACAGAACAAATAATAACTGCGTTCAATCAGAATAGCTATAATCTCGCAGCGTTTTTGGACATAGAAAAAGCCTTTGATAGAGTACTTCATGAAGGCTTAATTTATAAATTATATAAAACTGGCTTCCCCGATTGTTATATTAAATTACTGGCCTCGTATTTAGAAAATAGATCGTTTAGAGTCACGACAGAAGGAGCACAGTCCGATTTAAAAATAATTAAAGCAGGAGTCCCACAAGGCAGCATCTTGGGGCCGGTTTTATTCAATATTTATATCCACGATATGCCTAAGCCCGCACACCGATCAGTTCAGTTTGGCTGCTACGCGGACGATACGGTATTGTTTAGCAGATCTAGTATTCTAGAACTCGCAGCAGACAGATTACAAACCGCGTTAAATTCAATAGAACAGTGGTGCACAAAATGGCGAATTAAGGTAAACCCTACTAAATCAGAAGCTATAGTTTTTACGCGTAAACATCTCCCGCCACTTGAAGATAGACCACGACTAACACTTTTCAATGAGCAAATTCCTCACAAAAATGTGGTTAAATATTTAGGCGTACACATGGATAGGAAACTACTATGGCGCGATCACATAGAGGCGAAAAGAAAAACAGCTTTCACTAGGCTCATGACCCTCTACCCCGTCATGAGCAGACGTTTAGGTAGCTCTGTTAAAAACGGAATAATAATTTATAACGCACTAATAAAACCAATAATCACGTATGCAGCGCCGGTGTGGGCAACAGCAGCGGAATCTCACTTAATCAAGCTACAGAGAATTCAGAATAAGAGTATTCGTATTGCGACAGATGCGCCTGTGTATTGCCCCGTAAGGGCTATGCACAGAGAGCTCAAACTCGAACTTTTAAAACATTATTATTTCCGAACTGCGCAAAAATTCTATGATAAATGTGTCATAAGCAGAAACCCATATATTTCATCACTGGGCGAACAAGATCCAGAGTTGCATGGAAAATATAAAATGCCAAATTCAATCTTGGCTCACAGACCTCCGTAGTGTGCTGTGGCTGGTTGAGCGATCGGCCAATCAGTCTCCCGCGAGTTGAAACTTAAATTATAGACATTAACGAATAATTTGCTTATTCAAAATGGTCCGAAGCACGCAGGTGTAGGTTCGGCTCCCGGGAGTTCACTGCCTGTTGTGTTAGGGCTGACTCCCTATGTCCGATGGGCATGGCCCGCCTGGCAGGCTTCACCTCCAGTGCCGGTTGTGTTTCTGAAAGACATGGGATTTTGAATTACAAGCTTGCAACAAATGCCAGAATGCGAATAGGTCTTGACTTAATTCACCTGTAACTTTATAGGTACACCGACAGTTCCTCTATATTTAACTAGTATTATAGTAGTAGATATTAGAGATTTGTAAATTAGTAATAAGTCCTAGATACTAAGTAATAGCCATCAAAAATATATATATTTCTAAAATAATAATAAAAAATCTATAAAAAAAAAATTTAAAAAAAAATTAAAAAAGAAATATATATTTTTAGTTCTTATTTTAGTTTTATCTTAAGCACTGCACGTCCATCCCTGATTTGGGTGTTTGCATATTTCTTAACGAAATGCCTAGTTTGTAAGTCATTTATCTTTTTTCTGTTTTAGTTTCTTAGTTTTTTTAGGTGCTGACTGGCGGCGGAGTGAGTGGTCAGTGCAACCACTCACCACCAGGGGCGCTTGCGTCCCTGGTCACTAAATCCAGTCCTGGATAAAAAGCAAAGCGGACTACTAGTCCAAGTGCCCAACCCCCGCATGGTAGACTCTTTTCTACTCTGTCCAACACTTCATCCAGACCATCCTCTGTCTCCTGTAAACTCCTACACGTAATGCATGCCAATTTGCATCCCGCATGAATGTGCCCAGGGTTTTCCCTGTGTCTATGCAGGTTTTACCTGGGCCCAACCTATCTCTAGTTATAGTCTAGATTTAAGAGTGAGGGGAGTTAGTCATGGCGCCAATCGCTGCCATGGCTGGCCAATCCCCTCCTAGCACATGATGCATGCGACCCTCTCCTTGCATGGCTAATCCCAGCATGACTAGGCGTATAGGCTTCGGCCTGAGACGCACCTAGGTCCCTCCCTAACCCGGACCCCTCCAAAATACACTTAGTTTTAGTTAGGTTAGGAAAAAAAAAAAAAAAAAATCGCTATAGCTACAGCTTTTGAACGTGAACAATGATATCGTTTTTTGATCTAGCAAGAGATAAATTGCAAAATTGTACCAAAAGTGATAAAGATAACACTATTCCGGGATATGTAGACAGTGAAATCGGTTATAACAATTTATTTGATGCCTTAAAAAGTGCAGGTTACTCGTTCTCAGTCAGAAGTAGTGCAGCACAGGAGCAATTCAAAATATTAGATTCAATTTTCTGTAGAAGACGAAGCAAGCAACATTAAAATGTTTATCTTGCTTGCTTCAAATCCTCAACCCTTATATCTGTCAATAAAGGAAATTAATTTAGCTTTCAGCTTGGTGACCTCTAGATCATTACAAAAAAATGAAGGGCTATAAAATGCTAATGATATGACAGAATGGGTGGGTGAGGTAACGTAAGAACTCTGAGAAAACCAACTAACCACTGCAATGTTTGCTGTGTTCCCCACTATCAAAAGATCCATTAATGACCCTGCTGAGAATCAAACCCAGAGCACTTAAACACAGAGACCTAATGTTTGCCTCTAATGACCACATTTATAAGACCACAAACCTAATGCTTATTACCTTTTCCACCATTAATTTAATTACCTTACCTTTACAGATCGTGAGCAGCAGGTAATGACCAGTGTACTGAATGAAGTCTTTGAGATTAAGGGCTTCTTATGTGTAGAAATGTTTGCAATTTTTGAAACAGCCCTTTTCGGAATTTTATTATTCTACTACTGTTAAAAGTCTCTTCTCTACAAATTTGCTTTGTTCTCTGTTACTAATTATTATTAATGTAGGGCATCCTCCATCCATTGCATACCTTTAGTGAACATAATAACATATTATATTTTATTATATTTTTATTCTCCTCGCTGGTTCTGTATGTTCAACTACAGCTGATTCAGTTGTGTCTTTATATTTTTAATTATTTATTTCCATTGTTTTCCATGGCAAACAATACAAAACTTCAATGCCGTTAATCCAAAAATTGGAAGTAAATCATATTTTGAAGGTTTGCTATCTAACAAATCATTAGGTATTTAAAAATTTATTGTAATTTTTAAATTCAAGAAAAGTTTTCTGATGTATGTTCTGAGAAAAAGAAACATTTATGGAAGCTTACTGTAACACCAAAAATGAAGTATGATGTTACTGATATCATTTGTGTTTCATATAATTAATTATTAGTGTTAAAAGTGCATTTGCAGTGCTAATTTCTGATCCCGTTCACATACAGGCATAAGTGTGATAACTAAAATGAAGTATGACGATTTAAGAGTTAAATGTTATGTTTAATCTCTTTGCCTAACTGTTTGATGAATATTTTAAGTGCAAATGTGCAGTTTGTAGTTCTTATGTTAGATCTAATTCATATTATACAGGCTAACATGCATTGTTTTATGAAGAATAGTGTTGTAACAAACTGTCAGATTAAATTGTTTTGTTCCAAAATACAGCAATGCTCTTTGGAACATTGCAGAAAATAAAATTTTAAGAATTACAAAGTCTAGCACAAATATTAATGTAAATCAGCTCCAAGACTTAAGTTGTAAATGTGAAATTAGGCCTATGTGATTACAATCTTATGGCATTAAAGGTCTAGTAAGCCTACCTACATTTGTATTTTAAATAATCCAAGTTCATAAACATTTAAAGAAATTGCTGCAAATATTTCAGTTCAATGAACTGATTCAAATAAAAAATTATAGGTTTAAAGATAATCTAGTAATGAAGCCAATAGTATTATTAATTAAAATCTTGTCTGTAATCTCAGAAGTCAGAGAAGTTGAACCCTCATGCAAAACCCAGAGCTGGTAGGCAATAATTTTTTTAATTTATTAATCATTTTCGGATTTTTTTTTATCAAAGATTGATTAATTTACATTGATTGATACCAAACATATACAAGAACTTCAGAATACAGATTTTCCTTCATATTGAAATATTGTTATTTAAAAAAAATTATTTTCTTTTATTGATAATACACTTATTGGAATTGGCTCTAGAATATAATAGTGAATACGTAATCTGTACTTGTCTATGATTTGTTTGTTTTTTATGTAAGTGTATATAGTAGTGTTTTTTTTTTAATGGTTGTTGGCTAGTGTTATGTATGTATGTGCACTATATGCAAATGGTAGTTCTGATAGTATATGTTCATAATAACTAATATACTGATATCAGACTAGCTCAAAATTGGTCTGTATTGTACATATATGAATACTTTATAAGATATGTATTGAAATATTATTTGAGTTAAGGAAAATTGTTACTGTAGAGTGTAGATGTTTGATTGATTATTGAAAAAAAAATTCCTTCTGACAACCATTAATAATTTTTACTGCTTTTTATTAATCTTCATAAAAATTCACAAGTCACCATGGTTACCATCTTCCAGCCACAAAACAAATATTATCAGTGATTTTAAAATACATCAATAAATATTATCAGTGATTTTAAAATACATCAATAAATATTATCAGTGATTTTAAAATACATTAAATAAACTCTCTCGCTGCATTCACGAAATCATTGCTTATTTACATTCGCCAGCCAAAGAGTAGATTAAAAAAAAGCTGTTCTCCACAAGCCTGAAACAAAAAAGAAATCAAAGTTAAATGATTTATATTGTACTAAAGAGAAATGAAACTGATAAATAAATGTATCAAAGAAAAAAGTTATGCATACCAGAATGATAAATTAATTTCAAAACCATTTTAGTTAGAAATTTGATACATTAAATATTTTGGTAAATTCTCATTTATGTACTACAATTAACATTTTTCTTTGTCCTTTCAAATATATATTTTTTCCAAATACTTTTTGACAAAAACTCATTTATGTGAAAAAAAATTATATGAAAAACATAATTCTATTGCTCTTGTGCCCATTATTGCAGAAAAACTAGGTATTTAACAATCCAAGTAACTACACAATTTTAGAAGTTTGATTCTCAGGGCCTCAAGTGATGTAATTGCTTGTTATTAGCTTAAGCAAATCTAGGCTTTGACTCAAGCAAAATGTTTACAAGTTGAATTAATTTCACGTAATGCATGTCACATAAGCAGTTAATTTTTTTTTTTTTTTTTTAAGTATCTAACCAAAGTCTTCGGGGAGAGTATTAGTAGGTAGGTTACCAAAATTTGTAAGATTCTATATATATCCTATATGTTCATATTTTAGTCGTATCAACAAAATGCCTACACAAGAATAGATGTCAGCATGTTATTTTGCAGCAGTCGATGGCATTACTTCATAGTACAGTAGTGAAATCACTACAAAATGTGTCGGATGTATATTGCAATGATTTACAATATTATCGGTAATCGCATAACTGCAGAGTTCAGAGCGTGTTAGAAAATTAAAATATACCACACATTGTTCTTTTTTTGTTTCTAATAATATTAGTTTATATTCCTACAAAGATGGATTCAGAAATTTCCTAGAGTAACAACTTTTCCACACAAACCAAATTTGATAAATAGTAATTCTTAGTACTATGTACTTCGCCAAATAAATTATTTTTAAAGTCTAGGTAAACTTACCTAAAGAATAATTGCTTACACCATTTTACAGTAGTTATGAAGAAGTTACCTTTCCCTAACCATTTTCATGATTTAACAGCACTTATGTAACTAACCTAACCAAGTATTGCAACTGTGAACTACAGTATAACCCTGTAATTGTTTTCAAGTGAGCATGCGGAAAAAAACATAAGCAGTCGATGGAAATTTAGCCATTCCAGTGTTTTAACGTTTTACCAATGGATTCATTAAGAAAATATAATGTTAAAAACCATTGATCAGTACCCTTGATGCTTGAATTTGCTTAACCAATCCAACAATTATACAACTTCATTGTGCATCAATAAAGTAAATCAATCATCAATACAGTAAACGTCTTCGATTATACTGCGCTAATTCCCAAATATATTTTTAAAAAATTGAAATAAATTGTTTAACAGTAGTTTAATGTTAAAGTAGGTAAGTATAATCAATACAAAATTTGTAAAATCATGTGAATGGTTGGTTAGCTAAATTACTAAAAACCTTCATCTATTAAAACTGTAAACAGCTTTTCTTAATTCCTACTGGTTTTCAAGAAATCACATTTTGCAGGTCACGCTAGATAGCTTATGCAGTGAAGCAGCTGTTACCATTTTCCCCTCTAATTGCATAGCAGATCCTGTGGTTTTCCATATATATAAGAATGTATATATTTTTTATTTGAATATTATAACCTAATGAAACGTAAATAATAGTTTTAAAAAAAGTTACGAGTCTCTAATGTGTATCCAAACCAAAACGCCAACCCTTGACAGGGATTTTTTATAGCAGTATGGAGGCGCAAAGCGCAGATTAGTTACCTGCAATAGCACGTAACCTGACGTATAAAAGGAATCATTTGTTACAAAATGAAAATTTATTTTATATGTCAGGTTATGTGTTGTCTCACGTAAAAAATCAGAATTTTGCACCTATAAACTGCTAAAAAATATCGCTCTCAAGGACTGATGCTTTGGGTTTGGAATGCACAATAAGGAGTCACATAACTTTTTTAATGTGTTAATTTATGTTACTGCATTGCAATATCCAAATAAAAAATAGACAATTTGTGTATGAAAAACAACAAGATCTGCAACTCAATTAAAGAACAACATGGTGACAGGCCCTTTACTGCACAGGTAATGTAATGTAACCTATAAACAGTGATTTCTCAAAAACCAGTCTGAATTTAGAAAAAACTTTTTTCAGAGTAAATACAGGTACATATTTAAAGTTAAAAAAAAAGTGTCCAAAGTTTATTTTGCATACAAAAAGCAGCAACGTGAGATAATAACCTAAAAAATCACTGTAAAATGTATATTGGTTGGTTAGATTAGGTTAGTAACATCCAACCGTTCAATTGATTTTACAGAATTTTTAATTGGTGCTATCCCAAGCTAACCAAATGTAAATTCCACTGTACTTAGAATCACTGTACGTATAATGTTACTAACCTAACAAATTTCACTGTATTTTTAATCCAGCTAACCCAAGGGCAGTATCTCAATATTACAGATTTGTAATAAATAATCCTAACCTATCCACATGTTAAACATGATAAACTACTTGCAGTATCAAACAACCCTCATAGAGAATAATAATTTTAAACATGTCAGGAAGTAAAAAACACTTTAGGAATTTATAATTTTTCCTGCAATACCCCAAATTATATTAAGTGCACTCACCTCAATGTAATTCAGCTCTGGTAACAATCATTTTAAAATATTTTTACTTAAATGCGGTTAACTGCTACACACCACCAGAAAACATTTCTTATGATTTTATATTTTATACGTTGTGCGCTCATGAACATAAGATGAAATCTCCACACGCTACCTAAAATTTAAAAAGATAAGCCTATAGTGTACAAAAATTTATATAAGAAATGATTACTTGCCAAGAATAACACAAGCAATGTTAACTTGTAAACGGACAAAACTAATCTCCTAACAAATCAAACAGAAATAGCTCAATAACTTACCTGAAAATCTCATAATTAGTAAAAGGAAATATTTGTGTACATGTGTTTTACTCTTAAAAAAATATAAAATAACATTAGTCAACAATTTTTTGATCAATATTGCAATGTTTGTTTTGAACGTACAGATAAAAAAAAGAAAAAGAAAATAAAAACCGAACATGTACGAACCAGCCCGAAGGGCATGTCGATCTATGGGGGTGAAACTTAGGCTGTCCCTTGTACCACAGTTGCCAATAATACGAGAAACAAAAATAAAACTATTTCGGTCATCTCGGTGTACTATGAGCTATAAAACTAGTAAGCATAGAACAATTTGGTACACGTACCATGACTATGGTGGCAATACAATGCATGCGCGCGCACGCCAGCCAGCTGTTATCAGCAACGCAGACACAGCAGAGTTTTTCATGGACCCGCGGCATCAAAAATGGCTTCATTAAAATGTCAAACTTCGTATAAAATATAGTATTCAGAATTTCAGTTAATAATTCGCTACATACAATTAACAAATTAACAAAGATTATAAATAATATTAAGCTGTAAAATGCTGCAGCAGGAACTTTAGACAAGATTTAATTTTTTCCCTGACTATTTTAAAAATTTCCTGACTTTTCCATGACTTTTCCCTGCTGGCAAAATTCCCTGACTTTTCCCGGTTTTCCCGGTTTTCCCGGTTGGTCGCCACCCTGTCATTGTATAAACCGGTGTGGCATTAAATTTTGCGGTCGATTCGGATAGGTTAGCTACATTATAAATACTTTAAAAAATTGTGGATTGTTGGTTATATTAGGTAAGTATAGCTACATTAAAAAGAACTGTAAAATCATTTTATGGTTGCTTAGCAAATAACTTTTTAATACGTATGTAGCTATCCAGGGCTAGGAAACAGTTTACATGATTTCACAGTATCTTTAATGTAGCTATCCTTACTAAACCAACCGTCCACAATGTTTTAAAGTATTTACAATGTAGCTAACCTAACCTTTTACAATGAACAAAAAAAAAACTGAAGATGCACGATCGGGCGTTTGGCTCTCTCGTCTGTGAAAAGAAGGCTTCCCTACCACTAAAATAGGAATATTCAAAACTGTCCGGCAGCTGGCCAGCTTGGCCCGCCTTCGTCTCCGAGTGGTCGTCCTGTGGGAGGTCGCGGGGGTAATCGCTGCCCTCCTCATAGTCCCCAGAGCTGAACACCTCGAGCGATAACAGTTCACACTTTACCTTAGAATACTGTTAATTTTATTCTTAATTTTTTTTATTCACATTTTTAAAGCTAGTAATTGAACTTCATCTGATTTGATGTTAGAAATAGTGCATTAAAACAGCATTTTATGGGACTTAAAAATTTTCAAGGCCATCTGATTGATGGACAGATGCGACGGATCATTGAGAAACCGGCTCGACACTTAAAAATTCACATTTTACATACGGACATTGTTATAATGCAGCTTAAGTTCATAAAATGTAATACTCTGTACAATAAATGTCATTAAATAAAAATTTGTTTTCGCCAAGTATTACAGCAAAAATAACATCCTTATAGGTATTTTATATATAGTTTAAGCAGAGAATAATACAAGGAATAAAATATTGCAAACACAGGACTCCCTCTTTAGGCTTTCCTAGTGGAGGTGAATCTGTGTTGGTGAGGCGGGATGATAGTGTGATGCTCGCTGGTGCTTCTTGCGCGGTGTCGTCTCTGAGCTGGTGCTCGGATGTCTTGTTGTGCACAGGACAACTGTGAGATCTGAGCAGTAACACTAGATGGCAGGGAATTGACAACAAAGGTGTAATGCAAGTCCTTGCATGCTTTCAAGAATTTTTACCGGGTGTTTAATGTCTAAAAATTATTATGAAAAAGTGTTTTATCCCTTTTTACTCGTAAAATTGACAGTATTTATAATGATAACGATTGTAAAAGATTTGATGTACAACAATTTAAATAATTTTCATCTTCAATTAAGAATTAAGACTATAAATATTTATTCCTTACATCTGGAGTACTTGTAAAGAATTTTAGGATTCTAAAAATTTAATTAGACAATTTTTTTCCCCCGCCTCCAATTTACTTTTAAATGAAATATCTAGCCTTACCCACGAGCACAGTTCTGCCAGTTGTTTAGACTTTCAATTTTAAACAGTGATGTACCAATGTAATTCTTGCAGTATCTGCTAATATTCTCAATCCTGGATTTTTGATGTAATCGTTTTTAACCATTACATAAAAAACATATACACACATGGAAATAGTACAATTAATTTCCTCCATTCAAGGGTCACCCATGTAGGTACGTATTATATTTACCTGTTTATAGTTTCATCAGTATCTTTATCTCCAATCTTCTGTATCTTTAAGCTAGACATGGATGTTTTGTTTTTTTAATAATTCAAAGACATAATGTGTATTGTGCTATGCACAGATTTTATGCAGTAAAATATTTTTGTCATCTACCAAAAATTCTTGCACTTGTTTATAATTCCATCTGTCCAATTTTGACTAAGCTAGACATGTTTTTTTATATTTTTTATTTAAACAAAAGCATGTGTATTGTGCTATGCGAAGGTTTTTATGCGGTAAAATATTTTTTTTGTCATCTACCAAAAATTCTTGTAATAAAAATTTATGTTTAGGTACTAAGTTACTACTTAAAAACATTGAATTTCTGGAGACTCACTGTGATTATTTACACAAAGTACTGAATCCATTCAGTATCGCTTTTCAGATCTCTTAAAGAATCTACCGGTAATTGGATCGGTAATTTTTTTTATATTTTACTATATTTTAAACATTTAAATTTAAATTTTACATGAAGAACATACAGATATTTTGGCAGGTATAGACATTTTGGCTTCAACCGAACTAGGTATAAAATATTAGCTAACACAATTTAACAAGTGACCACTATATTTCTTTGAATATATGTAATTAAACACTTGTTGCTCAGAAAAAGGAGACAAAAAAAAAAAGGAAATATTTTGCCAATTGTTTGCTGAGCCCAGTTGGAACCATTGAACCCTGAAGAGCAAGGAATAGCAACTACTCCACTCAAAATGAGATAATGCTGTCATCGAAAGGCTTGAAAAGTAAATTATGACAACTAAACACAAAAACGTCCAAACAACAGTCATGTGTCCAATCTGCCACGCTTCAAACAAGGGTTGTATAAAAAACACATGTAACAAACAAGATAGCATTCAAACATGGCACTACCATACACAGTAATATTTATGTATTTAAAGTTTTATTACAAAAATTTTTTTTTAAAGTTTTAAATGCTTCATTGTTGTACACTCAACATAGATAGTGGTACATACTTTCAGATACACACTGATATTAACTGCATACAAAGTTACACACACACTTTAAAAAAAAAAAAAAAATTCGATAAATATTAGACAAACTAACTTTTACAATAAATTTCTAAGATGAAGGCGAATAAAAATCAGTTGTTCACAAAAAAAATTTTTTACTCATAAATATCGTGAATCCGTGTAGTTCCGTGATTTATTTTGCATGAAATAGTTGAACTGAAAATAGAAACATTTTGACTTTGGCGGTCGTCGGTTGACGAACAAGGTGAACCCAGTGTGCATGCAGCTGTGAGTATTCTGGAAACGCGCAGGTCCGTGTCCCCGGGAGCGGGAGGGAGGGAGCCCCCCGGGCTTCAGTCGTCGCCCATGTGCTCCTCAATGCCGTCGCTCTCGGTGACCAGCGCCCGCTCCAGGATCACGCGCCCCTCCTTGTAGCGCTGGTTCTCCTCCGTCGCAAACTCGTAGATCCAGCCCAGCTTGGCGTCGCAGTTCTTGCAGGACACGTCCCGCACCATGTGGCGGCCCGTGAGCATCACCCGGTCCTGCACGTCGCTGCAACAGGCGCCAGCCCCCGCTCCCGACACAGACTTCCGATGTTCCCATCTGAATATCCCATATCTTTAACATACAGTGAAACTTTATTTCCTTACACTCTCCACAGAAGTCCAAGAAAACGTGATCTAAAATAATGTAACATGGAAAAGAGTGAAATGTATATGGACTCTATTATCTTTGAAAGATTTGTGCAATGGGAGTGCATTACTTGATGTAAGCTTTTGGACATACGCCATTGCTAAGCACATGTATGTCTAGAAGAAAACTACAAAAATCACAAATGACATAAACACAAAAAAAGCAAAAAATTGCTGTTGTCAGGAAATAAACACCACACAATACTCCACAACAGGAATATGGTCAACAAAACAAAGAAAAAACAAAGAAAAATGGACTAACAGAACGAAAAAACCCCCACAAATGATGACAGCACAAAAATACTATGGTACGAAAACACAGGTGCGACTCGCACCTGTGTTTTCGTACCATGTGCGTCTCTGCTTGAGGACGGGAGCAGATAGCAGTTCCCGAAACGTCGCTTGTTTCTGTTTTAGAAATCTGTCGTGTTTGTTTCGTCTTTTCGTTTTGTCGTGTTTTTGTCTCGTTTTGACTATTGTGCTGAATTTTTTTGGGTTCAAAATTTTTGTGCTGTCATCATTTGTGGTTTTTTTTTTCATTCTCTTCTGTTTTTGGAAAACTATTGTATTTGTTTTGTCTTTTCGTTTTGCTGTGTCTTTGTCTCATTTCAACTGTTGTGCTGAATTTTTTGGTTTCGGTATTTTTGTGCTGTCATCATTTGTGGGTTTTTTTTCGTTCTGTTAGTCCATTTTTCTTTGTTTTTTCTTTGTTTTGTTGACCATATTCCTGTTGTGGAGTATTGTGTGGTGTTTATATCCTGACAACAGTAATTTTTTGCTTTATTTGTGTTTTTGTCATTTGTGTTTATTGTAGTTTTCTTCTACAGACATACATGTGCTTAGCAATAGCGTATGTTATGTCCAAAAGCTTACATCAAGTCGTATATGGACTCGTAATAGAGATGTGTAAAACGAAAGAAAATAAATAACAGGCAATAAATTTTCTTAAACAAATAAAATTTTTGGTTTTGGAAATTGTCTTATTGATCAAAGTGATTATATACATAAAAATAGATTATTATAAATTTTAATTGTAATCATAGATAATTTGTCACATATCAAAATAATATATTTTATGATGTTGCAAAAAACAAATATAAATTTCTCAATAAATCATCTTGGCTTCATACACAACTTTTTTTCAATTCAATATTTGCTGTATCCATTAGTAATTAATAGTTACAAAATTATTCTATTTTAACTGTTGGATCAATACTATTCACAAATGTTAAGTTTTTTTTTGGAATACTCGCGGACCGCTAGTCCTGTCCTAATAAGAATGTGTCACGCTCGTAGCGATTTCCACCACAGTAGACATAGCAAGAATCAGACAGAACTTACAGGATGACACCCTCATCTTGGGAGATTTTGTCATCGTAAGCCTTCTTGCGTAGATGCGCAACACAGTCTTCCTTGTCATCTACCCCGCGTCCCACAAATCCACCCTAGAGAAGCATGGGTCTCTCGACCACCACCCGGTAACTATGTCTTCCGAGTAATACAACTACAACTCAAGTTAGAAATAATGAGGTCAAGACATTTCAAGTAAATTTTTTTTATTAATTCTTTAAACCTTCTAAAATTCAATAAATTTCCCCACTCTTCCTAAACTATTCCAACAAGAGTTCTATTAAAGGAGATATTGGTAAAATTTCATAAATAAAAAAAGTAATGTAAGAAAACTAAATAATAACTATTTTTGTAAACATGATTTAATTATTTTGGATATAGATTCAGGATTGTTGATTAAAAAGTATAACCAGCCACATTCTGAACAACTGCTGAAATCAAACACCTTAAGGGGAAAAATATTACTTTCAGCTTCACTTTTTTTTACGTGTGGATGGCTCGAGTACATTAAACTGCGCACGCATTTACAAAAGTTTACGAACCTGTAGTTCAGATTAACGACTCTGTTGAAGAGAAACGCCCGGCCCGTGGCTCCCGTGAACCTCGTGCTGATGAGTTCGCTCCTGTTGGTCAGGATGGTGTCGCAGGACGCACACGAGAACAGCCTCGAACCCCCGATGTGGTCCAGGAAGATCCTCCCCATCCTCGCTCCGAGCTGGAACACATTATGTCGCACAACACCGACTTGCAGTCGCCGGCACTGCTGACTGCTTCCCGAGGTATGACGGAACTAGAATTTTTTTTTTATGTTCGTTACAAACGTAACTGAATTTTCAACACAAGAGCATCATCAAAATCTTTAAAATAAACGTAGATCAACTCAATATGCCAGGGAGGGCCTTAAAAGTAATTTGTTTTCGGTGTTGTTGGTTAATTATCGAGATTTGACTACAGTATTGCATGCAGTATTTTATAGCAGAGAATAAGCAATACAAGGAAAAATATTGCATACAGAGGACTGTCTTTATAGAGGCTTTCCTAGTCAGAGGTGAATCTGTGTCAGTGAGGCGGGATGATAAGTGTGATGCTCGCTGGTGCTTCTAGCGCGGTGTCTCCTCTGGACTGGTGCTTGGTCTTCTTCTTGTGCATAGGGCAACTGAGAGATAGATTTGAGCAGTAACATTAGACAGGCAGAGAACTGACAAAGGTGTAATGCAAGTCCTTGAGTCCTTTCAAGAATATGCACCGAAAGTTTAATGTCTAAAAGTTATTCCGAAAAAGTGTTTTGAGCCCTTTTTTCATGTCCTAAAAATAGTGTTTAGGAAAAAACCACAGAAACAAAATTAGGTTTTGAACAGTGTTGGGACTAAATAATATAGTAATATTTTTTTTATGTTTTCAGTTTTTTTATATCTGAAATATAAAAGGAAATTTCATTGCATGTATCAAATGTAATAATTTCTTTTAAACAACAGGTTACGTGCTACTGCACTTAACAACAAGGCCCTTTGCACCTCCATACTGCTAAAAAAATATTTCCTGTCAAGGGTTGACACTTGAGTTTGTTTGCATCCACAGCAGGGACTCAAGTAATTTTTTTAAAGTTATTATTTACATTAAATTGTATTAGAATATTCAAATATAAAATATACTTGTTCTTATGTATGAAAAACCACAGGATTGGCATTAAAATTAATGCACAACATTGCAGCAGCAGCTTCACTGCATAGGCTATAAAATTGAAGTACTAACTGTGATTTCTCAGAAACCAGTAGGGAATTAAGAAACACACTGTTTACACGGTAAAATAAAGGAACATCTTTAAAAAATTTCATTATAATTGCAATACTCACAATATTAACTACTTTAATTATTAACGTAATACCTATATTGACTAAAGTTCTCGTAAACAAACATACAGGCCCATACAGGAAAACAATAAATTGCGCAGGCAGTATCAATGCACAGGTATTGTAATGTGACCTAAAAACTGGTATTTTTCAAAAACCAGTTTTAATTTAGAAACACTGTTTTCAGGGTAAATAGAGGAACGTCCTTAGTATTTAAAAAGAGGGTTTTTGTAATTAAATAACTTATTCATGGAAAAGTCGCGACGTAAGAAAATTACCGAATAATTCAATTATGGTATTGCAAAATATACCAAACCTGGCGAGATTATATTATAGAATATGATACCTGAAAGTTAGTTTAATAAAAAAATGTATTCTGTGCAAAACAAATATGTCAATGCTCCCCTGCTCAAAACCCCCCCATATTTCCTTGCTTGTACTGCAATATTGACTGTGAAATGACATCAGAATTGCCATGTTGGTGACGTAATTAATATTGTTATGGTATCGGGATCTATACTACTACTGACGAGACAGCTGCAACAACAGTAAACAAAGAAAAACAACCACCATTGACAACACAAATGAAACAAACGATGAAACTAAACAGATATGATGTTATATTATTGTGGTCATTGTCATTTTTTAACAATCTAATATCTAATGGGTGCAATAAACTTAAGTTAGCAAAACTAAAAAGCTATCTGCCTGTTATGGTACAAAATACAAATGCTAATAAGAGTCATATGTGAAATTTGAACAAATAGAAAAAAAAAAGTTAATTTCTAGAAATCTACTATATCTTCCATACCTGTAATTTACTTTAAGATTAGGCAATCACGCTCAACTCCCAATTGCAGCCACCAGCTTCATATCAATATTATCAATCAACTAGGTAAACAAAATTCAAGCTTTGTTTGCCGTCACAAAGCACGTAAGGTTTGCTGTAAACATTGAACATATGATCACGATAAACAATAACCAAACATGGCGGAAACTAGCAGACGACGTAATATATGCATATGCATCAACCTGACAAATGGTAGAGATCAGTGGGGAAACATTTTATAATTTAATAAGCAAAACAATTGACCAGCATCAAAAATCTAAAAAAGATACAACTGAATAAGTTATTTAATTTAGAACCTTTAAGAATAGATGGCATCTCCTTAACTAATCTATCATGAATTCAAACTTTTGTCCACAAAATATTAACACAACTTTTCGAGGTGTGTTATTTCAAACGATGAGAAAACACATGGTATAATGGAGAATATATATATTAATTAATATAGTCTAAGTAGTTCTCGGGCAGTTTACGGTATGGTTATCTGATATCGGAAGACAGCTGGCTGCGAACTATCGGCGGCACGACACGGCAAGCTGACGGCGCGTTTCGAACTGCGAGGAAAAAGGGCAGGTAATTTTCACTTTTTTATATATATTATGTAAACAACTACTGATATTGATATATCACCACAATTTAATTATTTGAAATTAAAACCCAGCTATTTTTACTACATCTCATCTTTTCTTTTAGTTTGGAATATTATGTAATAGTGTGTATTTTGGGTAGGTAGGTACCAGTATGGACCATTATAAATTTTAAATAATCAAAATGGTTTAAAAAGAATGGAAATGGATTGTTTGAATTGTTAGAACTGGGTAAATAACCGTAGGAATAATCTATTCTTATATCAGACTGGACAATTTTAACATTTTGACCTATGATGGTATGCTTGTTCGACCCCATTACACTCCTCTATCGCCTGCTGTCAATTTTAGGGAAACAAGAAAAGTAATACTTACACTAACATTTTTTTTTAATAGTACACTCTTCAACTTGCAGGTCATTAGCTGTGAGATGGACGAGACAAGTGAACTTGCAATACACAATTACCTTTTTCATTTTTACTTGGATTGGTTTGATTTGATGTGATTTACACTAGCAATTGGACTATCGTCCAGTGACAATGAGTCCCCCCCTAATTACTCTCCACCATCCTTAAGTCGTTACCTCAGATTCCTTGCATCTATCACCCCAGCATTCCTTCCTCTAGCCCATTACACTCCCTTCCTGACCTTCCTACATCTTTTCGTTTGCCTCCATTCCCTCTGGAGCTTCCACCTGTGATTTCTCTGTCCTTTATACCCTCCTTTTGCACCCTAGTTCCCAGTTGTCCCCTCCCACTCATCCCTTATTACCTAAACAGCCTGACCAATCTTGCCATCCTCCTCCCCTATAATGCTTCCTACCCGAACTCCTTAATTATTTCAGTCAGACTATACCCCTTCCCTTCGCTTCCTCATACCCATCACCCATCTCGCTGTTCTACAATGCACCTTCTCCAGTGCCTGGTGATATTCTTATGTTGCGACTTTTCCATAATAAAATGATAAAATTATGTATATATATTTTTTCAAACACCAAGCCATTCCTCTATTTACCCTTAGAACGCTGATTTACGAGAAATCACAGATTATATTGTAACACACATTTATGTAGCCATCGCCATTTTTTTTTTGCTTTCCCTTATTGGCAAACCTAACAGTCCATTCTTGAGCCACGTTCGTGGGTTTTCGGTGATATTTTGGGAATGGTTGATTATGTTAGGTTAGCTACATTAAAATTATTTTAAAATATTCCATTAGTTTAGTATATAGCTACATTAAAAATACTGTAAATTAATTTTTAATGGTTGTTTTGTAATTACCATGTAGTGTAGCAAACAGTTCACACCAGTCCATTCCATGCCTCGAATAGTTTTGAAGTTCACAGAATGTCACAGGTCGCACAAGCAACTTCAATTGCACATATTTTAGGATAAAAACATGCCTGAAAGATGTCCAAATCATTTTTCATATACTTAAGTGACGGAGAAATGAGAGAATCGTTGAGCTACATTTAAAATACTTAAAATAGTGTGGATGGTTGATTAGGTTAAGTTAGTCACATTAAAAAAAACTGGGAAATTGTCTGAACGGTTGTTTAGGTCATTAAAAATATTGTACAGTATTTTTAATGTAGCTTTACTAACCTAACGAACCGACCACAATGTTTTAAAGTAATTTTAATTTAGCTAACCTAACGTAATCGACCATTCTCATTATTTGACTAAAGTTCGTCAAATCATGTACACATAGATCCAACAGGAAAGCAAAAAAATGGCGACCACCACATCATTACACAGGTATTGTAAAGTAAGCTACAAACTGTGATTTTTCAGAAACCAATAGGAACTTAGAAACACTGTTTTCAGGGTAAATACAGTAATGTCTCTAGTGTTTGAGTACTAATGTATTTTCGGAATTTTATTATTAATTTACGGAAAAGCGGCGACATTAGAATTTTACCCAGCTCTCTTACCTCAGTCACTCTGCAGGGATCCCAGATCACAGCTCCATACTCCAACACTGGCCTGAGCAATGTGGAGTATGCCTTCTCCCTTACCCTCCTGCCTGCCCCCTGCAGGGTCCTGCCAAGCAGCCCCAGCACCTTCCTACCCTTACTCACCACTCGCTGAACCTGTTTTGTCCTTCCCAGGTTATTTGGCTGATTTTAAACTTATTTAGAAAATGAGCTAAAATATCATTTATGCTGAAAATTAGAAAAAAAAAATATCATCTTAAGTGTAAATAAGAAAAAAAAATTGGTTGTCTGTGAAGTCGGTTTACGGACGAAAGTTTAACGTTACGTCATAACAAAACATTGATGAAATTATTGCATACTTTTATGAATAAAATTGAATCATTTTTATTGAATTATCACTATTTTGTATGGACACAAAGAAGGAGTGAAATGAAATCTACAATTTAATTGATAAATTTACTTTTATTTCACTCATTAATTCAAATATGTTTATTACTTTAATGAAGAGATTATTTTAACTATAACTTTTATACATGTTTGCTATTTAACTTCTTCCAATCTGTGTTATTCTGTTAAGAATAGGACGATGATAGGAAAAGTAGGAAACGAATGGGAGTGTTTCAAGTTTAATGTGCCTCTAAAAAGTCAAATCGATGGTTGTTCCAATCGAGTGGAAGAGAGATAGATGCAGCGCAAGCGTACAATGAGCGTAACAGTACACATCATAACAACGGGACAATGTGTGTAACGGGACACTTTTTCAAGCGTGCAGCCGGTGTTCATCGATTTATTAGACGTCACATCAAAAAATAGGATCTATAGCAAGATGCTAATTTTCCCAGTCCCTAGCAATCTACGTGATAGTCATGTGTTCCCAACATTCTGCGATTGATCGACCCAGCTGACCGAACCGTGCTTGGGACGACTCCTTGTAGCGGACCTTGATGCCTGTCGAGGTGGGAGAGGAAGGAATATCAGCCGTCTCCTCACTTCTCAGCTGTTCTTACTCATGACGCGCAGATTCTAGGCCTCATTGTTTATAATTACTGCAATCTGCGCGCCATGTTTGCGAGTCCTTTTCCTTTGCAGTTTTGGTATGTTGCAGCGCTGCCAACTAACAGGCACACTCATCAGTAATCACATTTATGCTTACAATGAAACATGCGTAAAGCAAACAATACAAAGCTTGCACCAAATACAAGACTGTACTAAAGAGTAAACGCTTACTTCCATCCAGCAAAAAACCATTGAATTACACATGTTTGCTATCAAACTTAATATTTTAAAAAGCTTAATTATATATACTATATTTTTTTCTTCAGGATTTAAATTTACCTGGGATACTTTACAAAAGGTATATATTCTTATTACACATGATCTATGTGAGACAGCAATATTTGTTGTAAGATAATATAGAATGTGTCATTATTAGAGACTGAAAAAATTCGTGCTTTGGATGACCTCTAGGATAGACTCCACAATCCCCCTACACACTCGGGCAAATGCCACATGCTTATTGGCTACTGACACGTGAAACCCGTCAACTGAGACGCTTGCGATTCGATACTTTTTTTTGGTTGAAGTTAATTCCATTGGCTCTAAAGTCCTTCAGATATACTGTGAGCCAATCAGAGAAGCAATATAAAGGTACAGTTGTTTGGATTCTAGCATGTCGTGAAAATGAATCTGCGAATTTTTTCGGTCTCTAGTCATTATCAGGGTGTCCACAGTTAGTAGTTTCGTACTAGATCTAGTACTTTTGTAACTTTTTTAGTGGTTTAGTACAGATCTAGTACATTTTTCTTTAATATAATAATATTATTGTAACTCCAATATGTTTTATTATTAAGCGTAATTATTTTTAAAAAAAACTACGGAATGTATGTTATGTGTGTGTGGTGTGATATTTAAGTTCGAGCATTGCAATGTCATAATAACTTCCTAAATTGTTAAAAACCATAACAAATTATAATTTAGTACTTTTTTTTTCTAATCTAGTACTTTTTTCTCGCCTAAGTTGGTACGAAATATTTTTTCCTTGTGGACACCCTGGTCATTATGCTTCTGTGCTTCCAGGATAAATAAGTGATCGTAGTTGGGTACCAGCACTTGTGTCGAGGAGCGGGGAGGGGTTAGCGGGAGGTGTGTGTGCGTGCCAGGCGAGGCGTGCCGGCATGTCGGGGGAGCAGCAGCGCGGCGGCGACGCGGCGGGCGTGCTGCGCGGCCTGCAGAGCGTGCTGGCAGCCCTGGCGCGCATGCAGCAGGAGCGACACAGGCAGCTGTGGCACAACTGCAGTGCCAGGACGCTGCTGGAGGACGCAGCCTCGCAGCTCAGGAGCAGGGTGGAGCACGGCTTCCCCCAGGTACGGCTGTGAAGCCATTAGTTCAATCTTTATGCCATTTCTTAAAATATATCAGGGGCGTAGCCGGGGGGGGGGGGGGGAGGTTTAGGGGTCCAACCCCCCCCCCCCCCCCCCCCCTTAGCACCGAATCTTTAATTAATTTCTTATTCATCACTCAAACAAATTTCATATTAAAATTAATAAAATTTATACCATTACAATATTTAAATTTAAGTACCGAAAACTGCTAAAATAGCACTATTTCACACCTTAAAATCCAAATTTTCCCGGGGGTGGACCCTCCGCTTTAATACGGGGGGGGGGGGGGGGCATGCTTCTTAACACCCCCCATACACAAATCCTGGCTACGCTACTGAAATATATAAATCATAAATATAAATTTCATCATGTCAGCATTTCGTAATTTTTTTTCCCACTAGTCTTAAGGGCACTTCTTTTAAGTGTCATTTTGCTTCCATGAAAATGCAGATCTTTTAAAGTTTACAAAAAAAAAAAAAAATTGTTAATTATTTAATATTATATTCACCAGAACATTACTCATGTGCAATTGAAAATGTTTTCACTCCGTAAAAAAATTTTTGGTTGCAAGATTCTGTGCATGGCTTTTGAGTTTGTTTGCACAGAATAGTAGGTAGGCAGTTAGTATGTTGTACCTCTCGTCGCACACTGCCCAGCTCTGAGCACTTGTCGTCCACACAGGACAGACTGGTGAAGAACGTGAGGGAGACCTTGGAGAGGGCGTCCATGGTGGTCGAGGGCGTGAAGCAGTACGTCAAGTATTCCGCAGGTAATTGAACTGTCCTGTCACCTAACATAAACAAGTTTAGGTTCATCTTTTATACTTTTCAGGGTTGTTCAGTTACATGCCACTTGTTCTGGTGACCTGGGTTTGAAACCCGGCTGGTTCAGATGGGAAGTTTTGGCCGCAGTGGAGAATCTGACATTTGTTGGTGCTGCCTTCTAGGTCTACCCCTTCCTTACCTCCCGCCACTCCTTCACCATGTGTTTCCCTGCGGCTGGGCAGTTGGTTCCTCCGAGCGCTTCCTCTGCTCTGTCGCTGCGTCAATGGGGCTCTCTTTCCGAGCATTAAAGAGAATATTTTCGGTGATGATACTAGTAGTCTCAAAGGAGTTACTTTTGGGCAGAAATCTCAACAATTCAAGAGAGCTCGTTTTGTTAAAACGAAAAATATTTTAATTAAGGAACTCACAAATTTAGTCTTTCTAATGTGTACTTTAAAATGAAATGTTATTAATTTAAGAACCAATAATTTATGTTTTTCAAAGAATAGGTTTGATCTCTTATTTGACTTTGCATTTACTTTAAGAGTAGAATTTGAGTCTTGAAGTACTGGGCTAGCCGTCAGTTGAGGCCTAGAGGGAAGCGGAGAGTGCTTGACTGAGAGCGGTACCTGGTGTGTGATAACCACCAGGTCAGCCGCCAGAGAGCAAGGCATCGCCGGAGCAGCAGTTCATGAGGGCCACGGGCGTCGACCCGAGAGCGGGCCTCGGGGAAGCCGCGGAAGACGGAGTGGTCAGCAGCGTGTCGGGGGCAGGGCGCAGTCCCCCGTCGAACAACAAGGCAACGCCGGAGCAGCAGTTCACGAGGGCCACGGGGATCGACTTGAGCGTGAGCTCCAGAGACGTCGGCAGCGCACCGGGAGCGAGGCGTGGTCCCTCCCCGTCGGGCACGGCCACTGCCGCGCAGTCTGCGGCCCCGCCCGCCAACGGCACGGACTCGAGGTCTCAGAGCGGAGCCGCCCACCAACTGCAGGCCGCTGCGCAAGGGTTGTCCACATCCTCGCAGCACACCGCCAACAGCGTAGGGCCCGAAGTTAGGTTCAGGCCGAAGCAGAAGCAAACAGTGAGTACTGCTGAGAACCTGTGTGTTGGAACTAATGATCGGAAACTGGTATAATACTTATGGAGGCTGGTTCCCTGTAGCACTTCTTAGGAATGTAGCCGAGAGCTGTTGTTCTTGAATGCAAGTTTGTTAGTTGTTGAAGTACTGAGTACTGCGGTATTGTAATGTATATGTGTATGTACAATGCTGACTTGTGAATCATTCACTTGATAGTTCACAATATCTGAGCGGTGTAGCCTGTTGCAGTCTCCGTGAATGTGACGGTTGTTGTGCATGTGGCTGCCAGCTGAGCTCGCTGGCGAAGGCCAGGTCCGTGCCTGCGTCGCGGGTCGGGCGCTTCATGTCGTTCGGCGGCCTGGCGGCGGGACTGGGCGCGGGCGCGCTGGCCGAGATGGCGCGCAGGTCGCTGGGCGGGAAGCGTGCCCAGCCCTCCGTCAGCGACACGCTCGACACCGCCTTTCTGTCGGAGGCCAACGCCGAGAGAATAGTCAACACGCTCTGCAAGGTCAGAGGTCAGTGCATCCAGCTACGCAAGTGTCTTCCAACTTCATTAAACAGAAAAAGCTAATCTCTCCTGTGTTGGGTTGTCTCTAGGGTGTTTTGATGTAGCTTTTTTTACATATCGTGAACTCTGGAAGTTCTGCTTGAAATAAATGTACCTAACTCGTTGTATCTGTGTGCAAATTTTAAAAATTATTATTCACACAAATATTATTTTTCCACACCATCTGCCAACTGCATTAAAATTTTTCAAACTGCATGTGTGTTTTAAATGCATATCAAAATTTAATTGGAACTGTTAAGAATTTCTTGGCAGAAAAGGATTTCTTGGAAAAAATATATGGAAGTCACATGAAAAGGCTTGTGAATTGGATTGTGGTTCCTTGTCAATAAGCAGTGCCAACATGTTTGAGACGACTCGCGGCTAGCTCGGAGTGGTCATGGGTCACCTTGCTTTAACCTGGGCCTGTGATTGGCTGAGGAAGTACGGGCGTGCACCGTAGCTGCTCCTGAAGAGGAAGATGTGGGTAGTTTCTGGACCGGGAGGGATTCGCTTCGGATAAAATGGACAGAGATAGACTTTTTTATATATGTATATAAATAAAGTATTTTCTTTTTTAGAAAGGTGTGTAATGAAAGAGTGTACCTATCGACTGGAATGCGCTTGATGCCGTTCACGCTCTAGAGTGTGTGTTGGTCCGGGATGGTTATCCACTGGACGTGTGGGAGCTGAGAGCCGTGCCTGTGCGTGCGCGCAGGGGCCGCGCTGAAGCTGGGCCAGCTGCTCAGCATCCAGGACAACACCATCATCAGCCCCGGGCTGCAGAGGGCCTTCGAGAGGGTGCGCCAGTCCGCGGACTTCATGCCCGTGTGGCAGGTCGAGGTCAGGGCATCATCAGATGTTTCTTTTAAATTGGATTATTTTATTGCGACCATCAAATTGCCATGTTTTATCCTCGTAATTGTCGCACACGCATAATCGTCGCACCATTATTTTAAGGAGTCAAAATTTGGAGAAATGATGTTTTTGGTCCTGCTGTTAGAGCGCTTTGTGTAAGTAGTTTTCCCGTATAAAATTATGTATTTTAAAGTTGAAATCTAATATTTATTAGGATATTACCACTTACTTACTTAATTATCAGAAATACGAAGTTGTCTGATGCGTAAATTTTCTTTTAAAGATGTTTTCTAGCTTTATAACCTTTATCTGTTTGTCTTTGTCGCCGCTGTGTACAGTTCATAAAAATGGTAGCCAGCACTAGTGGGCATAATTCATGTTTGGTTACGTTGATTCCCACATAGAGTGTGCGTACGTAGTATCGGAAATACGTAACTACATTTGATAGCCTGCACCATAGAATTGATAGCTTGCACTCTTTCGTGGTGTGTACATACTATGATAGTTATGTGTTAGTTCCGGCTCACGTTCGGGTCACTGTTTTCAGTTTTCTATTTAAAGTTAAACAAAAAATTTTTTGTTGCACGACTTATTAAATTAAAGTGTTTGGTGTCCTTTTGTATATGTACACAACTTTTTAAATCAACTTACTTTTCATGAATAGATTTTGTTTTTATGAATAACTTTACCTTACAAAATACAGTGAAATTCCGTTACAACGTACTTCAGAATAACGTATCTTTCAGTTCAACGTATGATTTAAAATTCCCGCTCAAAACACCAATGTAAACAATGTAAAAATATTTCACTTTAACGTTAAAAACGTATCCTACCTTTCAATAACCATTCTTTTCCAGTTATCAGGAAAATTTTACATGATAGTTACTGATTTTGCGCAGGGGTTCTTTAATATAAATGTACATTACGATTAATTTTTATCACTTTCAAGAATCGTTAACAAGTATAAAATGTAAACAAACATTGTATAAACGATTCATAGAATCATAGTATAGTATAACGTGCCATTCGTCCTCCTCCATGGATCACACACTTAGTGCACGAGACGATCTAAACAAGACAATTGTTTTTAGCTGCGCCATCTTTCGGTTATTTATAGAGCACGTTTTAAAAGTTTAAATTACCGCAGATATGAACGTTAAATAAAAATTATATTTTAAATTATAAACAAAATAGAAAATCCAATAATGTTAATTTATGCAGGTTAATTTTTGAACTGTTTGGTGTCACAACATGGCCGACACGCTTTGTTTTTCCACGAAGGTCGGAATGTTGCCTGGCACAGCCATGCTCGCGACGCATGCTACTAGTGCGGAGCTATGGTTATCTATGGATGAGATGTTTGTTTACATTTGACGTGGCATGAGGAAAACAATATTGTTGATTGAATATTTTAATCAGGGTGGATGGCCAAAAATATAAAAAGAAACGCAAGCAGTTTACTTTGAAGGAAAATGAGGAAATTTTAAAAGAAGTAGAGACAAAGGCAGGAAAAATGCAGATGTGGCACGGTTGTTTGGTTTGGTGCCCACTACACTGTCAACAATAATAAAAGATCGCGAAAAAATTATTAAACTGTATGAACGGTCATCTTTATCTGCTGGTCGCAAGAGACTTCACCTAGGAGATGACGAGGGAATTCTATCCCAATAAATGTACATATCTGCAATATAGTTTAACCTATTTGTCATTTTGTATATGTAGGCCTAGAATTTAGGCAATTGTATTAAGTTTGGTAATTTTTTTTAAATTCTTGTTCTTTTACAGATATTTGCTTCCAAGCTAATGTAACATTTGATCCCCTACTACTTTATTTTTAAAAATTCAAAAATACTACGTTTTAAAGGTAACTTTCAGAACAAAGTACTTTCATTACTAAGTATAAAAGTTGAGGCTTTATTAATGTACTTTATAACGAGATTCTACATATGCTTTTTTTTGCATAAAGTCGCACCTCTACTTTTCAAACTTGATTATAGTTATAAAATGTGTGACGATTATGCATTAATTTGGATGTACAAGTTTCCACAAAGTAATTGGGCGTTCAATTAACTGTTCAGCTTTCTTTAGATGTAAAATTATAAAAATGACTAGTAGATAAAAATAAATTCACTGAAAACTAAATTTTCAAACAAATGTGTGTATTTGTAAATTTTACCACAAGCAATAATCGACCAAACGGAAAGAAAGGGTAATCATATTTTCTTTTAAATACAATTCTTGTAATCTCAGATGCTAGGAATTCGGATTCCGTGAAGCATGTGTTCAGGTGCTCAGTTATTTTATTTGCTGTTTAATGATTGGTGTGGATACTCTGGTGCATGCAATGAGTTGCCGCAAGCATGCTGGTGGTACGGCACACGCCCGGACGTGTGTTCTGAACCTCGCTGCAGAAGGTGCTGTCGGCGGAGCTGGGCGCGGACTGGCGCCGGAAGCTGGCGCACTTCGAGATGAAGCCCTTCGCCGCGGCGTCCATCGGCCAGGTGCACCACGTGACGCTGCTGAGCGGGCGCGAGGCCGCCATGAAGATACAGTACCCCGGCGTGGCGCGCGGCATCACCAGCGACATAGACAACCTGGTGGGCATCCTCAAGGTGTGGAGGGTGTTCCCTGACGGTGAGCTGCCGGCGCGTCGGGCTCTTGCCTTCAGTAGCAGATAACTATTACCATAGCATATGAAAGGCTAATCCCTCTGCTCTTACTTTTCGAGTCGTAATAAGTTTTATTTAGCATTTAAAATGTTAGTACACTAGAACAGCGATTTTACTATGCGCACGGTTCCACGGATTGCATTCGTAAAATCGCTACCTTCATAAAATGAGGGGTGGCCAATTTTAACCCTTCATGTCAACCTAAGTTTCTTCTTCAATTTTAAATGTTAGTACACTAGAACAGCGATTTTACTGGGCTATAGAAGATAGCTCTATAATTGAGTTGTCCACTTGCAAAACTGGTGTGTGGGCCTTAAAAATATTTATTTTTTGGGGAATGGACTTTACAACACTGTGTGATGTTCTGGCTTTTGTCGCACACTTGGTTTGAGTGGAGGGAAGGATCTAGGAGGGGAGGGAATATTGGAATGTTAGGAAGGGTAGACAAGATGGTTTGTGTGTCTGCCTGTGAAGAATGTTACAAGGGGAGGGAGGGGTAAGCAGTACATCATGATGCTGCTGCTTTCGCCAGTACAATGAGAATAGTTGCTTAAAGAAGCAATCGTGCCGGCAGCTGCACGGGCTTCATGCACGCTCACTTATGTCGCAGAAGCTGCTGCCATTGCTTTTTTTTTAATGAAATGTCAGATTTTTTTTGTTATTCTTATAGCAACATATTTGAAAGTATTAAAGCCCACACAAAATATACATTGTGCAAAAAAATATATATATATTTTTATAATCTTTAATTGTGGTTTTTTTTCATATTATTTATGTTTTGATGTCAACATTTCTGATTTTTTGACGGTTCCTGAGAATGTATTTGTAAAATCGCTGCTTCGTTGGATTCAGGGTTCGTAAAATCGGGGTTATAGTGTGTGTGTGAGAGTGCGTTAATAGTTTGAAGAAATTATCTTATCGATAAAATGAAGAAATGCCTTTATAAATCACAGTTTTTTCTGTAGCAATTTTCTTTGACTCTGGATTAGTATGTGCAAGTAGAAAAGAAAACGTGGTTGAACATCACAACCTGCTCTCAACTTGTCGTATTGCCCTGCACTTACCCCGACAGCATAATGCGTAGCTGTCACTACGGGGGATGTAATGTGTGGTGTGTGGCGTGTGGCGGCGGCAAGCCATCCAGCCCGGTCGTCACGGAATGTTCCCGTGGCCGTGCCCGCAGCGCTGTTCATCGACAACATCGTGGCGGTGGCCCAGCGGGAGCTGGCCTGGGAGGTGGACTACGAGCGCGAGCTGCAGTGCACCAAGAGGTTCAAGGAGCTGCTCCGCGACTACCCGCAGTACTACGTGCCCGACGTCATAGGTGAGGGCAGCACCCCCTCCCCAGTAACTAGAGGCAAGATTACATGTTGAAGAGCGATGACACCGAAGTAACAGCGAAACTGTAGTCAATACCCGGCTAACACCGAAATGGAAGTCAATTCATCGCTGCATCCAAAACACGAAATGCAGTGAAATTCACTTAAATCATCTCATTTCGACCATTAAAATATAATAAACAATCCTTAAATCTTTAGTTTAGGCTCTAATTTAAAACCTTAAAATATGGTTTAAATACTTAGAAAAAAAAATTGATTTAGTTTCTATGTACAGTTTATTCAAAGCAGATACCTTACACTCTTGGCTGACATGGCTGAAAGCCTACAAAGAACCATTACAAGGAAATTTATAAGAAGTAACAAGTAAGTATAATGATTTGTGACTTTTAATGTTGTATCTGGATTTTTCGATTCATATAAATAGTATTGAAATAATAACACAGTGTAAAAAATATTTTTTATATTTGAAAATATGTTAGCACCCAGAATAAACTTGGATCTATAAAGTCATTCCAATTTTATTTTACGAATGCTTAAAAATTATGTAGTTGTCCATGTGTGCGTAATATATATGTGTAATTTTACATATAAATAAATGGTACTCTAAATATAAAATACAAAAACACAACTTTAGAAATACATAAAACCTTGGCTTAACTGGAATGGCAGCATGGAAGGGAAGCTCAAATACTTTGAATGAACTTCGTCAATAATTTAAGAAAAGGTACCACCTCGGCAGGAGATATTTGAGCTCGTGAACTTTCATATTATGAGGTGGTGAAGAATGCCTTGTGTGTGAGTGTGTGTATAACCCCAACCTTGAACGTGTAGGTGAGTGAGCGAGTGTTGAGACTTATACACCATTCACTAATAGACTCTGCTCTTCACTAAGCAACACCTGCATTATGGGTAATGAAAATATTCTCATGTAAATAATTATAGGTTGGGCGCCGTATAGTAAAAGTTAATTCTGAACACCTTATCAAGTATCTGTCTATTCTCAGGTTACGTAAATAATAAATTACTTGAATTGAAGTTAAATGTATTTTGTTGAAAACCAAAACAAAACCCTACAACGTGACAACTTCCTGAACAGAATCGTATTAGCCACAGAAATTATGTTGGTCTCAACTTCTTTACGAACCATTAACACCTTAAACAAACAGAACTCATAATGGAGGGCATTCAATATGTATGTTTGAGTACTGCTTTGCAGTCTCGTGTATGACTCTACGTTAAATACAATTAAATATATAATTTGACTAGAGCAAAACAAATGACTCTAAACTTTATAGCCAACTTGGTTGCACTCGGTTCTAGCTCTGGCAGATAACATCATAAATAAGGACAAAGCAATAATTATCTTGAACACTGGTCTGTAAGTTTAATGAGTGCAGGCAAAACAAATGTGATTTCAAAGTTGTTAGCATGCTCAGTTATGCTGCTACATATATCTTGAATGCCTTAGCTACCAACACTAAAACTACTAAACTAAGTACTACACATGGAACACTTACATACTTAAATCCTAAGTCACAATACCTTGAGTTGAACATTGTAAGAACATAAAAACCCTTGAAACATACAATGCTGCCGATCAAATAATTCTTGCAATATGAGATACAGAGGCAGTCAATCTAAACACCTCCGTAGGGAAACTTCAATATATTCCAACGCATTTTTGGTCTTCGACAGTTCTCAGGATGCAGATCCTTCGTGTCTTGGTTCGGGCGTAGATCAGGCTCGTGCAATCAGGAACATTTGCGACGTATTCTATTCCCAGATGAATAAGAGCGCCTCTTCTTATAGCTATGCATTAAATAATTGTACATCCACCAATTTCATACACTTAACACATATCATGTCACGCAAATAGTGCCTCTTCATTTAACTTTGCACTTTTAACACAGCTCATGAAATATTATCACTCCAACGTACAATAACTTTTAACTGTTGCATATTTCGTAGAAATAGTAGTGCGTATGAACAATATACAGTTTACATCCACTTCCTCCAGCTGCTTACTGGGACGAAAGTAAAGTCCATGTTGAGAAGTCTTGAAATGGTGCTATATTAAAATAATATCAGCACAACTATAACCACGAGTTCAGCTTGCTAATTAACTCATAGCAGCCAATCATTTCCATCAATTAGTGGTGTAAAACAACCAAAATTACACAAGACTATGAATTTCATGTCTGTCACATCAGAATAATTCCATGATTCTTTTCCTAGAACGAACAAAAAATGTAACTCTCCAACTTATTTCCATAGCACAAGCGAAAATAAAATGTTTTAAATGATATTGCTGTGAACTGTCCATGGATTACAAAAGTTTCTCAGCGCTAATGAAATAATCAAAAGCATAGCATAAAGTCAAAGAATAATAATTACCATCGAAAATGTAAAACAAATTAATGAGAATTTCTAATAAGGTTTTACCTTATAATATAATTTCATAATTAGTATTGAGGCGTTTGCCACGCCTCCTTTTAATTTGGTTATTAATTATATCATATGTTATGATAGATTGTTTGGCACTTGGTTCATTTTCGTCCTGAAGATTGATTAAAACATAAGCATTACGGACATTCACGGCGCTGCGCTTGTGTGTGTTTCCGCGAGCCAACACCGCGCGGCGCGCGAAGCCTTATGACGTCATGGTGACGCGTTAACCTGCGACGGTCTGCGGCTGGCGAGCGGGGAGACGGTGCTGGCGGCTGGTGGAGTCGACTTCGGCTCGTCGGGTGCAGGCGTGTTGCGCCGCTGCTAAAATGGAAAGGCTGTTCCATTCACCTACGCATCGACCAGTGCCCAGCCCGGGTTATCGTCCACCATGCTGCGCAACTACAAGTAAGCCTCGACGCAACCGCTATTAACAACCGGGCACCGGGTTGGTTTTTTAAGGAAAAGCTATGAGCAGAGAGACTTGACTGATCATAAACTCAAATTCATTATCTTGCTAGTTTCTTGAATCGTAATGTGGCGAAATAAACTCGACTTCTCCTTTTTACGCTACGTGAGAATTTACGTAAACTGCAAGCCAGACTTATCACGTTGCTGTGGTGCGGGATGTGAGACTCGCAAAATTACGTCGAAACGAGAGTCCGGTTAGACCAAAATATTGGGAATTGTGCCTAAATAACATTTATAGACAATTACGTCATCCAGCAGTGTAATCAACGGACCTGTTAGGGAAAAACTTAACCTTTCTAAATGTTTGTAAAATTACCCGTAATATAGTGTTTATAATATGTGATTACATTAGATGTCCTTTTCTTTAATGCGAGATCTAGATCTTCTGTAGATTTGTGTAAATGGTTCTGTATTTTAATGTACCAAGCCGATGCCAAGCAGGAATATTAAATAGTAAACAGGCAGTGATGTTTTCAATTATTATCCAGGTCATTCTTTTTTGCCTAGGGACCGTACTTCTCACTGCATTTAGTTGGTACACCCTTCTGCGGCTCCCGACTTTAAACTCGAGCGCCTTAAGTAAGGCCTCAGTATGTAGAGTTTTTTTGACTTTGTGGCAAGAGTTCTTATTGTCTGTATACTGAACTCTATAAAGAACATTTATAAATTATAGTTATAGCCTAATTTTAATTTGTGGCAATATTGCTATTAAGAGATTGGTATAGTCAAAATATTTTGATAGTGTTAATTGTTTTTTTGGATTTTTTTAATCATTTATATTATCAGTTATAATCTACTATGTATTACCTGGTTAGGATATGTGTCTAGCTTTAAACAGATCATCCAATTGGTACAAGCTTTTGAATTTTCTAAAAAAAAAAAAAAAAACATTTTGTTTGATTTTTTTTTTTTAAATTTTTGCCTATACTCAATTCCCTTTAATTTGTTTATTTGTCTCTGCTATTTTTGGTATCGCTTTGGTGGCATTAGGATCTAAGTTAAACTATTTCGTTTTTCAAATTATTATAATTTTCCTGATCGTGAACTTAGCACTAGCTGGGGGCAATGCATTGCTGGTATGCAGAGCTGTTTTGAGGGCACACATACCTCCAAGGCTATCGCTTATTCTGTGTTGAAGCTATATGATTACTTCTTTTATGCCCATCTCAATGGAGTGTCCGTGTTTTGTGGTGATGTAGTCCAACGTCCAAGGTTGTTGGCGTTTATTTTTTCCAACTTCTGGCACGTGTGACAAAAAGAATACAAATAATATTTTATTTTCAAGTTTCAAATGAAAAATATGCCATCTTTTGAATTGTTTACTCAATTTTTTCGATTATGACATCAAAAAAGGGTACATATTTATATCACACAAATTACTTAATCTCACCATGACAAACTCACGAGGTATACGAGGTCTTCATAAGCAAACAAATATTCGTTATTTCAATGTGTTAGTATTTGAGGTCGAATCGAATACAAATAGATTATTATTCACATTCGAAAATATGAATATTCATACAGTATACATTCAACCTTTTAAACGTATGTTTCACAAACTTTAGTTTCCATAATAAATACATATTTTTATTTTATGTAATTACGTGTTAAAAGTACACCATCTTGGGGAATGGTAACAAGATAGATATGAAGGGAAAAAAAAATTTACCTAGTAAACTTTGGAGGTTATCAGTGTAAATTTTTTTAGTTTACTTTATTCTCTTTAATGTTTTTCCTTGAATCTTTTTCCTCAAATGTTCAATTCTTTGAATACTAAAAATAGGATGGTATTTAAGGATTTGGTTGGTCCATCGGTGTATAAAACTCACGCACACAAGCTAAAACAACGAGTGTAGGTTCTGCGTGTTGTAGTTGTGAATGTGACGTACTGGATACATGGCTGTTGGTGGTGGTGCGGCTCGGAGATCGCCGCGAGCGAGCGTGGTGCGACTGCGACTGCTTGCAGAGGAGCTGAGCACGCGGCAGGTGTTCACGTCGGAGCTGATCGACGGCATGCCGGTGGACCAGTGCGCGGGCCTGGATGCCGCCGCGCGCCACCGCGTCGCCCGCCTCGTGATGGAGCTGTGCCTCAAGGAGCTGTTTCAGTTCCTGTACATGCAGACCGACCCCAACTGGTCCAACTTCTTCTACAACCCGGACACCGACCAGGTGACGCTCGGGGGCAGCACCGCTGCTCTTCCCGTTACCTTGCGTGGTTCATCTGTGTATCTGGCCTTTAAGTGTTCATGTCAACCGTGCAAACTCTGAATTATCATTAAAGGTATATGAAAAGAGCATTAAAAAATTTAATTTATAGCATGTATTATGTTATTTTTAGCATTTTATAGCATTTTCCATTTTGTGATTTTTTTCACTTTGTAGCATTTAAAAAAAAATTGTTTACTCGCATTTATTTTTGTTGATTTTGTTGTTGTAAATAATTAAAGCATATGCACAACGCACATAGGTATTAAGTAATGACGGAGTGAATTTTAAAATGGAGTTCGCGGTTTTTGGGGATTTCAGTTGCATGTTTTGAAATTACGTATTTAATAAATGTTGAAGTATCGCAAATAATCGCGGTAATTGAAAAATTTTGCATCTATTTAGCATTTGTCGCAATTGTGAATTTCATACACCTCTAATTATCATGTCAATACTTTCATAACAGTAGTTCATGACTTCAATTGCGTCCTCACTTTGGACAACACAACGCCCAATAATGCTTGGCGCTATAATGCAATTTATAATGTTCTAAGAACGTTGTAAAGTGGAGTCCCGCCCATCCGGACTGAGTGGGACGCGACTCTGTCCGGATCATCGAGAGTCCAGAAGCCTTAAAATGCACACAATAAGAAGTTGTAGATGGTTAAACTGAAAAAAATTTTTTTTTTTTCATGACAGAAACTCACCCAATCACGGCACACAGACGATGCTACAGTGTTTTAACTTAAAACTAGAGTCCCGGAAATTTCGCGGATTCCTCTGGCCTCAGGATAGAATTCAAAGTTATAGGTGTGCTCGACCCATGTTTACTTTCCCATTGGTTGATTTCTTAGCGAGAACATTTTTATCCTTGTTATTGTGATTCGCTTACTTCTCTCTTAGCTGGACATTGTTGGCTCACGGTCGTAGAGGGGCGTGTCCAGATAACTGCGTGCCAATCATGAACACAGTGCGACAGTGTGGAGGTTTGCATTCTAGCTTGCGACTAAATGAATGCACGAAAATTCCGTGGCTATACTTATAACTAATCTCGGAATCTTCTCGCGAAATATGCATGGCCCTATCAATAAATCCTGTCGGGATTGACCGGATGTTCAATAGAGCATGGGTCAGGATTAGCGGGACTGCTGCGATACGAATCCTCAGAGGGGTTTTGCTTGACGAACAGCTGTTGCTGCTGGACTTCGGAGCCTCGCGGGAGTACAGTCGGGAGTTCATGGACCAGTACATCGAGGTCATCAGAGCTGCGGCCGACGGGGACCGCGACAAGGTCCTGCGGCTCTCCAAGGACATCGGCTTCCTCACGGGATACGAGTCCAAGGTAGCGTGCAGCTCGCCGTCTCTTGGCGGACAGCGCTCTCTAAACGCCAGTGAGACTGTGAGGTGCCGGCAGGTTGCAGTCACATTCCTGCGAGCTCCGTTTCCCACTGTGCAACTTTGTGATGTGTCTCTTCCCACTTCTGAATAATCAAACTTGTGTTTCTGGTTGTTATGTGTCGGTTCTGCTTTTTTCCTGGTTCTCGGTTCGGCTCCGGTTCCTAAAAATCAAATCTCAGTTTTAGATTAACCTCGACACAATTTTAAAGTCGCACCAAAGATGCAGTATGCCGTATTAAATTGTGTGTTTGTATAATATGACTTGTCAGTGCCCCACTTTACCATAATCAGACCTCAAACAAGTCACCCAACCCCTGGTGAGCACAGTTGCTTCACTTCTCACTAGAGCATTGACATCTGTGGCTCAGCGATATCTAGTAACACATGTTTATAACTGAGGTCTTTGAGCGTGACGATTTTGAAAATTTACTCAGTTTGTTCACCTTTGTTATTTTTGTGTTTGAGTTTATAATTTTTAGTTTTTCGTTTAAAACTTATAATGAAACTGCAATTTGTCTGAGAATAACCACTTGAGATGTCCAATGTTGATGTATGTAACAGTGGGGTATATTCTGGTACTTCCTGTATGTAACACCCTCCATTAATTGTTAAAACACATTTAATTTGTGTGGTAATGTACATATGCTTCTTTCTTAATTATGTATAGTGAATTACTCTGCTCAACTAAAGAATGAAAGTAATTAAAAGAGCTGAAATTCAAAAGGCCCAAATCCAAATGTTCATAATTATTCTGTCAAATCTCCCCTAATGTCAAACCTTTGTTATTGTACTTCAATCAGAATTTAGTTAGTGCCATGCCTAGGGATGTTCAAGAGGGAATTTCCTCGGAATCAGGTTTTTTGCAGTTAGTCTCTTTTGAATTTAAATTCTTTGTATTGATTATACAATACTTAGGGGCATGTATTTAAAAAAACAAAAAAAAAACAAATCTGATTGCTCATTAAACTGTAATCAGGTACGCCAGCGTTTGTTCCCCTTCAATTGGCGGCCGTCTGTGAGAGAAGCGATTGCCCTGTTCGGCCGAACCATTCAGGTTGTATTTGCTTCCGCACTGGACGGCTGTGATTGGTGCGCTGGCAGTAGACATGTGCCTGAAACAAACCCAGCTAACCACGAAACACAGACAGTGTTAACAAAGTTTTAAACGCGGAGCTGGTCTGGAAACATATATTCGTGACAAATGCATGAAACACTGACAGCTGGAGCTGTTGATGGTAAATCATCACTACCACTACTGTACCATGGGCGTCGCAACCGGGGGGGGGATTACGTTCCGCCCCCCCAATAATAAAAGTCTTCAATTTCGTCCCCTCAAAATAATATATTTAGTTTCGTAGTTTCGTAGTTCCTCCTGATGTTTAAATTAATGATTTTGTGTGGATATAGCACCAGCAGATATATTAACTGTGTTTTTTCAAAATTTTGTTCTCTAAAAATATTTTTTTATAAAAAATAAATTATATATTGCAACCAACTATAATTAGAATATTTAGGAAAGAAAAATCCCTACTAACCACCTTTTTGCATCTTCAAACCCCAAATTTTCCCGGGGGAGGAACCCCGGACCCCCTGCTTTTTTTCCCAGGGGATGGATATTCCTCAAACAACTAAATCAATCGAAGTCCCACCCTTGCGACGCCCATGACCGTGCGCGGGTGTGTGTGCGCCAGGTGATGAACGAGGCGCATGTGGACACGGTGATGGTGCTGGGGGAGGTGTTTCGCGACACCCGGGGGTTCGACTTCGGGGCCCAGAGCACGACGCGCCAGGTGCAGCGCCTGGTGCCCACCATGCTGCAGCACCGGCTCTGCCCGCCGCCCGAGGAGATATACTCGCTGCACCGCAAGCTGTCGGGCGTGTTCCTGCTGTGCGCCAAGCTGCGCGTCCGCATGGAGTGCCGCTCCCTGTTCGAGGACGCATACGCCCGTTACCACGCGGCCGGCCGCTAGCGGAGACTCCGCCCACCTGCCGTGCACACGGCCAGTCTCTTGTTAATAAAGTGTTTGTGGAAACTGTGGGCTAGCTATCGCTTCACCAACCCCTTCCGTACGCTTAGTTGAGTTGATTTGTTGATACCGACGAATCCTGGTCCGGAAGGCTGATTTGGGTTCTCAATGGCTTCTCCTGAATCACTTCAGGAAAATGCTGAGAGAATGTTGGGTTGGCTTCTCCTAAATCACTTAAGGAAAATGTTGTCGTGTACATAACCAGTCTCTTGTTAATAAAGTATTTATGGAACCTGTGAGCTAGCAATCGCTTTACCAACCCCTTCCTTATGCTTAGTTGAGTTGATTTCTTGATACCGACGAATCCTGGTGCGAGAGCTGATTTGGGTTCTCCATGGCTTCTCCTAAATCACTTCAGGAAAATGCTGTCGTGCACATAACCAGTCTCTTGTTAATAAAGTATTTATGGAAACTGTGGCCTAGCATCGCTTCACCAACCCCTTCCTTATGCTTAGTTGAGTTGATTTCTTGATACCGACGAATCCTGGTCCGAGAGCTGATTTGGGTTCTCCATGGCTTCTCCTGAATCACTTCAGGAAAATGCTGTCGTGCACATAACCAGTCTCTTGTTAATAAAGTATTTATGGAAACTGTGGGCTAGCTATCGCTTCACCAACCCCTTCCTTATTCTTAGTTCAGTTTATTTCTTGATACCGACGAATCCTGGTCCGAGAGCTGATTTGGGTTCTCCATGGCTTCTCCTAAATCACTTAAGGAAAATACTGAGAGAATTTTGGGTTCCCAAAGACATGGCAGGTCCCATCCTGGATTCCCTTGATTATGTTGAATACATTTATCTGTTATAACATTGAGTGCTTTAGGAAACACATTTAATGCCACTTAAATAAACTTTGAAAAATAATTTTACTTACCTTAACATAAGTTGAACATAATATATGTCCCTATTACAAGTTTCACCTTTCAGAATATATGAGACATAAGCATGGATACACAAAATTCATGTCATTTTTAAGGTTAATCTAAATATTTGTATGATCCTCACCTTGGAGGACTGGAAGCCAGTAACCAACTTCTGAAAAGTAAATGAAGTAATGAAAGTAATGCTATGAGCGAGGAAATGTAAACTGGGGAAACAGCAAGTGGAGTTGCCCATGTATGCTGGTTACTGTAGTCTTGAGGGCCCGCCTTCCTGGGTGCAGATTGGTGTGCAGATCTTCAGAAAAGAATTGTGCAATTTTAAACTGGTTAAGATATCAGAGTGGGTCTGTTTCCAAAAAAATTTTTAACCCTTTCACTCCAGTGAAGTGGGATTGTTTTCCCAACCTTGACACAGGCCATTATGACCAACCATTGTACAGGATACTCGACTCGTTCAGATTCCATAACTTTATATTTAAATTTTATACTTAACACTGGTAAACAAGTTTTTAAATATTTTTTTTTATTTATTTTAATTTTTTTTTGGGATATTTATATAATTTACATGTAAAAGATAATGAATACAGTTAGCCTACCATCATTACTTTAGATAATAGACTATTTTAAAAATTTGTTTTAGTGCGATCAATTTTGAAGCATGGAGTGGCACGTAGTGATTGCATTCTTCGCAACAAACTTTAGTTTGCTCTCTCTTATTGTGTGCCTTGCACACAGCACGTGTCCTGAATGCACTCCATTCATCCGGAAGATAAGGTCCTGCTGTCAGTCTCGGTGGAAAGTCTCTTCTTCCTCTGCACAATTGTTTCTTTCTTCATTGTACTTTTCCAAAATTGGTTCTATGATTTTAATTTGGAAATTAGCTCACAAAGTTTTTGTGACAATTTATTTTATAAACAATACAAATTGAAAACACTCTTAAATAATAACTTGCGGTACCACTTTTATGATTTCCTAATGTTTACGACAGGGCCCTCCAATTTTTCCCTCATCACTTTAAGGCCCTAATCACTGCATTTTGTCACAGTAACATCTCCACCGCATTGTGCCGTAATGGATGACTTGAAATGGGGTGGAGCCAAGCAGTTCAAGTAAAGACCGGTTAAAGTGCCACTGTCAACTGTGCGACACACAATGTAAGTTGAAAGAGTTGCCCTGGCCAGAATAATTATTAATTTGTATTCATTCTAGGTTGGTGTAAGGATTTAGCTTTGTCAAGAACTTAAACAAAGTAAAGTTTCCATGTTTCCACTATTTTAACACGTGTGGACAGCGACATATGGTAGGGACGTGTTTGAGAAAGAATATCGCTATCCACAGGAAAGAAAACAAGAAGGCCAACTTTATTTATTTTCGTGGTGAGGAAATCCTAACGGTTTTGAAATCCCTCACGCTTACATACTATGCGTTAAAGCAGGGTTGATAGTTTTGATGTACGTTTTGTGAGTAAATGTTGCAGTGTTTATGTGCTAATTGTGAGAAACTGTTGGCTTATTACTAATAAATAGTTCACTGCAAAATTAATCGCAAGTAAAAAACCCAGAACACACGTATTCCTTCTACAATGCAGTTATCTTTAAAACCAAAATACATTTTACAATGAGGGACGTATCAATACTGCACTATTATTTAAACACTTGAACGGAAAAATATTAAATGCTTCCTTGCAGCCATCTGCAGCATCACGTAGCGAACAAATGCTTTGTGTCCTACAATTCCTCCCCTCCCCTCGTGTGTCACGTGACACTGTGACGTCAGTGGGCGGGTACCTCAAGTCATCCATTGGCAACCATAGACTTCAGATTATGATTGTTTTTAAAATCCCTCGTTATCTCACAGTCTGGACTGTGTGCAGTAACAATCCAATTCACTGAAAATGTTGCTCATATTTAGAGATCAGTTTATCTTCTAGGGGATTAAATTTTATTCACCACGGCAGAAGTTGCAGTATTGTGATCATAGCTGCACTTACTCCTACCTCCATCAACAGTGTCAGTGATAAATGGCATACCATCATCATCCATCATCATCCATCATCATCCATTATCAGCCATCATCCATCATTCATCATCATCATCATCATCCATCATCCATCATCCATCATCATAATCTTCATCATCATCTTCATCATCATTATCATCATTTTATTATATCGCTAGACATCTTTCCTCAATTCCTGATCCAACTAGCACATTGTCAATGTGCTCCATCCACACCTGAAAAAACAGCGGCTTCGTTCGTGACATCAGGATATTGCTGATATTTCTCCACTGAGTCGCTCTACCACTCTGGCTCTGGGGTAGAGTGCCTGCCTTGTGACTTGTAGGACCCGAGTTCGCGGCCCAGCTCCTCCAAGGCGGATTGTCTCAGGCAGATGGCGGCATTTGTCTGATAGTAATACACTCAGGCTACCAAAGAGACGGTGGGTAAAAACAAAAACAAAAAATCTTCCAGGGTGGCTTCCAAATGGGGAGACCGTTTCTTTTCTAGGGCTCCCCATGCGGAGGCCATTTGGGGGTTTCTCCGGTGTCACGAAGTTTGGCAAAAATATTTGTTAGTAATCATCTCCCCCCTCCATGTTATAAATAAAGTTCAATGAAACGAGAAAAAATATTATAATTTTTTTGTACATAAAATATTTAAAAACACACTTTTTAAAAACTTAACTAACTTTTATAATCACATCAAGAATAGTCACACAAGTGTTCCGCCTGAGGCAGGGTCGGCATGGATGGAACGGAGCTGACACTCGCAGGACCCGGCTGTCCTGAATGCTTGAGGTGAGATGGGACGGGGTATGAATTGGTGCGGGAAACGGGAGTACCCCAAGAAAACCCACAGGACATGGCATACACAGTCCGCCATATCTCCACTTGCGAAAAAGTTCTGGTTGGGCCTCCGCCGGGAATCGAACCCGTGCCGCCCTACTACTCGCGTCTCTGGCGGTTTGGTGCGCCGCGCGGTTAGTCCACCTGCCTCACAGCGGTGTCGTGAGGGAGAGGGAGAGCCAGGCGCTGGCCCTGTATCTCTATTCACTGGCGGCTGACTTCTTCCAAGAAGGCATCGAGAAGCTTGTCTCACGATATTAAAAATGCCTCCATCGTTCTGGCGGTTATGTAGAGAAATAAGCAAGTGAATATATAATATAATATTATGTAAATTTGTCCTTTTATAGCTCATCAAAGAAAAGAAAAAAAACAGCCGTCTTATTATTCGATCAGAGTTTTCAAGGAAGTTTTGGGTAAAGTCAATATAAGTTATGATTTATAGTTTATTTTATTAAGTATATTTAGTTATTTGCCACACACCGATGCTTTCGGTTACTGCTTTCATTTTATAAACTACGCTCCGCGCACATGTGTCGCTCTTGTCAACGAGGTTCATGGCACTAATTAGAAAAATATATATTCCGCTGATTTATTTGAGATTGAATTACACATCAGGGATTAATTGTGCTTTGGCGTTGCTACAAAAAAATTATATAACATGCTCAAGACTCTTAGCTAAAGAATAATTTCACTAAGAAATTATATATTTAACGTTAATCAAATTGAATTAATTTTACTTACTGTGAGGTATTCTGGAATTGGTAAACTTCTATAACTTGCTTGGATACCCTATTGTCTTGCTTCAGGTCATGTTATTTATTTTTTTCCAGGATAAACAAAATTTTTAATCAGGTAAGATGATTTTCTCTTACCAATTGTCTAGTACACCCACAAAAACGTTGTTGCCAGTATCACCGCAACATGAACAGATGTGGCAACGCTGATTACGCAGAATGGCAGTGCCCGGAGTGCACCCTATTGGCGTATTACTCAACTAGTAGGGCGCTTTCTTGTGCATGCCAAGAGTACTTCGTATATTTTGTCTTCGTTGCTGTTCGAACAACAATTATCGAGCTATAGAATTGAAGAAGAAACTTAGGTTGACAAGTACATCATGCATTTATCCGGATATAAATATTCATTTCTTCAACTAAGTGCGATACACTTGAAAAAAAAAGTTTTATTTGGTGAATTACTCACTACGTACATATAGCTAAACATTATATGTATAAAATAATTGTAAAAAAAATAGTTACTAAACGTTGCATTATATTTACGTGACAGGAAAATAAAAAGTGTTTGTGTGTCTCATAAAGTAAAATAATTAAAAAAAATTATTAACTTTTGGTACTGTTACAGTATGTTACATAAAGGAAATATAAATGTGATACCTTAAGCCCTATTATACAAAGAACTAACGCGTTTTACAAAATAACAATAATTTATTTTGCCCCTCAGATTTTATAAACCATAGGTAGAGCCATACATATCTCGCGAAAAGAAACCAAGGCTAGCTGAAAGTTAAAACACTGTAGCATCGTCTGTATTCCGTGATTGGGCGAGTTTCTTGCAGGTATATGCCGATTGTCAAAACACCAATCACAGCAAGTCAGTGCGGAAGCAAACGAATACTGAGTGGCTCGGTCAAATAACGCATCGACGTCTTTCGCAGACGACCGCCAATCACAAGGAAGAAACTGTTGGCGCGGGTATATCTTGTTGCAGTCTAATAGGCGTTCAGGGAAAAATGCCTGTCCCTAACCATAGGTTACAAAGAACGGTGGCAAACACAAATAGTTCAGGGCCTTGTACAGTTTTCAGTTCGTGCTAGAATAATCCCTAACCGACCAAAGCGTCTGCCTCTGTTACTGATGATTTTGTCGATCCCACCTCAATATGGCTGTTTTCCGGGCGCCCGCGACGACGGGTTCATTGCGGCCGAGTTGCTGATGTTTACGATATTATCTTTGAAAGATTTGTGCAATGGGAGTGCATGACTTGATGTAAGTTTTTGGAAATACGCCATTGCTAAGCACATGTATGTCTGTAGAAGAAAACTAAAAAGAAAGACACAAATGACAAAAACACAAATTAAGCAAAAAAAAAAAAACAACAGCAATTTTTTGCTTAATACGTGTTTTAGTCATTTGTTTCTTTTTGTAGTTTTCTTCTACAGACATACATGTGCTTAGCAATGGCGTATGTCCAAAAACTTACATCAAGGCTGTTTACGACCTTCCTCTTCGGCGGCACGGCTGTGGCGGTGTGTTCTCGGCAGGTCTCTCCTTCCAGTGCTGCCCTGGAACAAGCTCCTCACGCAGATATGCAACAACAACCAGGATACCCACATGCCTGTTCCCTCGACATGACCCGCCGTCCTGCGGAACTGCATGGTTCCCGGCAGGGCCGGATTTAGGGGAGGGCAACCGGGGCGAAAGCCCCGGGGCCTCCACAAACGGAGGGCCCCCACAATAGAGACTTTGAAAAAAAAAATCGTTCAAATTCCGACAAGTAAAAACACTATTAAACATCTTTTCCTTTGATATTCTTTTTTCGCTGTTTTACCTTTACCTAAAGTACTTTGTACATACATGATTATATTATTTTTAAATATTAACAGAAATATCCGTTAACACTAAAATTTAATTTCATATAATTCTTGTCTGCGATTATATTTATGTATGTTTTTTAAATACTAAGAGAATCTACTTGATTTCACAATAAATTATTTTTTTTGGAAAACTCGACTGAAAAAAATTGTTCATTTTATTTGTAAAATAATTTGGGGCCAGGGGGCCTCCGCTCCTCTGTTGCCCCGAGGCCTCCAGACCTCTGGATCCGGCCCTGGTTCCCGGGGTCACCCCGGTGTATGCTGCACGACGCCAGTCCTGGTCCGCACGAGCCATGTCACAGCCATTCCCTGGTGGCGGTCCGTACATGCCGACCCTTGACCCCTGCACCGCTGTTCTGCCGGCGACCTCCCGATGTCGTCCCAACTCCACTGCGTCCTTCCGCCGTCGCGTCGCTCCGCAACCACGTCCCTCTTTTACTTGCCCTCCGCCAGACTGCGCATGCGCCGTAGCCACCCGCCCGCGCGCACCTCTGCTGACGTCACTGGTCCCGCGTGACGATCAAAACGGAAGGTGTCCGTTTTAACCAGGGACCGGAAAAAAATTCGCGGTAGGATGAACTCCATAGTTCTACGTACACTGGTTCAAATGTCACCCACTCATTGGCTGCTGTCTTGTGAGACGTCCCAACGTGGCAGCAGCCTGTGATTCTTATACAGCTTTGGCCGGGTGTTTCTAATTAGCCCAGAGTCATCAAGGTGAGTTGTGAAGCCAGTAGCAGAGGCAGCACTGAGGTATAACTATTTGTATTTTAGCCAGTCGCGAAATGAATTCGCGAATTTTTTCCGGTCTCTAGTTTTAACCTTTCTTTTCTGGGAATATGTTGTTAGGATGGTGTGTTGAACGGGAACTGGCGAGGACTGCAGCGGTGAGAGTGTAGCTGTCAGGACGGGAGACGGCCCATCTGATAGCCAGGCGACGTGACGGGAGCCGGGGTCCTGCTCTCTCCGGCACAATTCGGCCGAGCGCGCGGCAGGCACTGTCGCCCAGTCACTGTCCACCCGCTCCGCCCGGTCTGTCTGCGCGGCCGGCGGTCAAGAGGCCAAACATACCCTCCACTGAACTACACGTACAGAGCGAGTCTGACAAACTCCAGCTGCCGGTGCACTGGGTGTTTCGTGGGGTCCCAGTGTGATGTGGGAGATTGGGGTAGATGCCAGCAGTGCTGATAAGGTCTGAGGGCTCAGGACACAGCCGACTGTCTGGTCAGCTGAGTGTGGTAAAGGGGCTGAGGCGATGACTATGCTGGGTTGATGGTCATTGCCGAAGCTATAACACCCTCCCGATCTAACAAACAGGGAGCGATCCCTAACAATTCTGTTACTTTAAAAGCTCTGGAATGTTTATAAAAGCGAACTGGAATGCTACTCCCAGCCTACCCTATTAGGGCGCAAATGTGGAAGGGGAACGTGAGAACGCCGGCCGTATGTCGGAATAATCTGCCGGTGCATCACGACCAAATAAGCTGAAAACCTCTATGGAGCAGAACAAAATTTTTACTGCAACAATAGTTAAAGCGCTTGAGATAGAACACTTAGCGCCTGAATTATGTTTGATTGAAGGATGCTCTGACAAGGGGAGGGACACTGGAGGACACGTCCCCCCCCCCCCCCAATATTTTCAAGTACATCCAGTAGTTCTTATTATACTATTTTATATTTACAGTGATGACATATAGTAGTAGATCAGGTGTCAATTTTATGTCCCCTTCCCCCCCCCCCCCCAAATTTTATGTGCCAGAGACGCCCATGGGCTGTAGCATAATTATTTCATTGAAATAATTGAAACACCTTTGATTGTCACATATTCTTGTGACGTGTTACTACCTCTAATTATTCAACGAAATACAATTCCTACAGCTACAAATTTCGCTGTGGTTGTGGAACTACATTCAATTAAACGTAATATAAATGCTCAGTGTTGTATCTTAAATACTTTCTCGGTTATTCGCAGTAAAAAAAGTTGTTTAGCTCAACTTCAAAAATGAGAAGCACTTCAGATCATAGGTCGTAAAAAAGGTTTTCATCTTATTTTGTCATGATGAACTTTCAGCCAAAGTTTATCAGTCGAATTCAGACTCACTCTGTATAACACAGGACAACAAAAATTTTTTTGTAAAAACTTTGATAAAAATAAATATAAATATTATGTATTTTTGGGTGCTGAAACTGTAACTGGTTTCAGTTATTTTTTGTATCACCCATAGTTATTTCAGAATATGACATCATGGATTATATTTTAAAGTGGGGAAAAATGGATACGAAAACTAAAAACATGTTACGTAAACCGTGCTTTTATTTAAATTAGGCTAGAATTTTTATTTACCATAACATTCACCACTTCAATACAAATATTTAATTTGCTTATTTTGTTTGTATTTCCTTTCCCATTTGTCTGTAAAAAAGCTTCTTATGTAGCTTTATCTCCAGTGCGATGCATTCTGTCGTCCTCGATGAAGTTACCAACAGTAATCACCCAACGTATTGTTATTACATCGTCCCTGGTACCTTTTCTCCATTACCTTTATGTCCTGATGGGTTATGTTAAATAGAGAAATCTTCCACACTTATATTTAAATATTTAAAACATTCACAATGTTTAGAGAATGCTTTTTACAAGTTTTTGAATTAAGCTTAACTTGATGTGTGTAGGTGGTAGAAGAATCATTTTTGGATCTACTAGAGTTTTAAGCAAAATGTGGAGAGAGGAAAGTGAAACCAAACAGAACTATCCGCACACTGGCGCAGCTTACTGCAACGCAGCTGTTTCTTCAAGTGATGGCGGAGTCAAGTTTCCACACCGACAGGTTTGTTTCAGAAGTGAAGGAGGAAATCGCAATCTAAACACGTCCGCAAAGGATTACCCAGAGAGTTAAAAATAAAATCGTTGGTTGGAAATCGTTATGTTATTTATATATTTATTGTCTTATTTTAGGTGGCAAAGTTAAGCGTACCGCGCTGTCTTACACTTAATTACATACATCTTAACTAATGAGGTACATGCAAAGTGAACCTGATAAATATTATAGCCTTGACATGCCAAAAATATTCACAAATACATTTACATAAAAACTGAATTAACATATCAGTACAAATATATAAAAAAATAGTATATAAGATACAAACGAGCTACCTAAAGTATAATATATTATAGGCATATTATAAAATCTATCTAATGCTAAAGTTATAAACAAAGGATCGGATGGATCTCACATCTACTGTTTCTATGGCATGTGTTTCTCTGGTAGCAACAACACCAACAATGCGCTTGCTCCCCCAAGTCCACTGCTGCACCGGCAACTGGGACTGTGCGGAGTGGCTCCCAGGGGCGTCTCTCTGCCGCCACTCACCCGTGTTTGAGTGGCCCTGTGCGGAGGCAGTGGCGGATCCAAGGGGGGCCACCAGGGGCAAGTGCCCCCCCCCCCCCCCTCCGAAAAACCAGTTGTCTGCTACATTAATATTGCCGACACGACAAAAATGATTGTTTCTGAAACCAATAAAATATTATAATATAATTAATGAATTTCTTGTAGAATCATAAAATCTGGTGGTTGAATGTTATGTGTAGTGTGAGTAGATTAAATACAAATGTAGTAATTTTAAGACATTTTTTTCTCTGGCTATTCTGAAATCCTAGAGTGCCCCTTCCGAGGTGAACCTCTGGATCCGCCAGAGTGTGGAGGAGCTTAAATGAGCCACAGATAGGCTTGTAATGCCGTGATCTAATAGCGCCTAACAAATTTTAACGAAAGTAAAGTTTAACACGCGAATCAAAGTATTTAGGTTAGCATAAATTTACCGTATAAAATAAAACAAAGAAATATAATTCGGGCTCGGGAGGGAGCCGTGACTGGCAGACATGCTCCTAGTTATAGAGCAGCTTCACTTCGCTAGCAGTCGCCAGGCAGCGCCCTGACCGCGAGTCTGTGAAGCAGAGCGCAGTACAACCATCATATACGTTATCTTCATAATTGAATTTTTGACTTGACAACGTCTAATAAATCGATGAACGTCCGGCTGCACGCACGAAAAACTGTCCCGTTACGCACATTGTCCCGTTACGACGTGTCCCGTTACGCTCATTGTACGCTTGCGCCGCATCTATCTCCCTTCCACTCGATTGGAACAACCATCGATTTGACTTTTTCGAGGCACATTCAACTTGAAACACTCCCATTCGTTTCCTACTTTTCCTATCATCGTCCTATCCTTAACAGAATAACACAGTTTGGAAGATTTTGAATTAATGAGTGCAAATAAAAGTAAATTCATCAATTAAATGGTATATTTCATTTCACTCCTTCTTTGTATCCATACAAAATAGTGATAATTCAATAAAAATGATTCAATTTTATTCAAAAAAAGTATGCAATCATTTAATCAATGTTTTGTTATGACGTTGTCACGTTAAACTATCGTCCGTAAACCCACTTTACAGACAACCAATTTTTTTAAAGGAACTTTAATGATAAAGTTAAAATCTCATGTAATAGTGGACTTTTAAAATAAAATATAACCGTTTACACATTTGTTATGAATTGGTTTGAGAAAAAGAAAACGAATTTTTAAATTTTATTTTGATCGTTATTAGATTGTTCTTTAATACTCAGTTCTTAAGAAAATGAATCGATGATTCCGTTAAAACATCTCATAAGTACAAGTTCTTATAAAACATGAAACACAGTGTCACGTTTATATGAATGATATGCTTGAGAAGTCACGCGTGTAGACCGGCATTAGATGTAGACTAATTGGAAAAACAATAGGGGACGCTTTTTTGTATGAGGCTATTCTGGATATAACGGGGAGAAACTATATTGTTGTAGTCCTCTAAGGATAACAATAATTAATCCTTTTGAATTAATCCTGGAAGGGAGGTGTCCAGACCCCAAGGAATTCCCCCCGGTTATGTCCCTGCCTAAGAGCCTTATGCGCGGACCACCGCAGCTGCAGCTGGTGTCAAGTGCCAGCCTAGGAGCGCAGCTGCAGCTGGTGTTCAGTGAAAGCACTGGAGGGTGGTAGATGAGGAATTAAAGCAGCTTTTAAGATTTTTAGCATGATTTTTTAAATGTGTTTTTGCCCAGAACAAACATTTATATATTGATCAGTGACTGAAACATGCACTGTATGTGATAGAGACTATCATTATTTTAACAATATATTTTTTGACGATTTTTTGAATTTTTCCCGATTTTCTAGCTTAAAAATTACATATTTTCAAGATGGTGGCCAAGATGGTTAACAAGATGGCGGGGCGCTCTGGCAATAAATGATTCCTGCACTCTAGTGGGTAAAACTTAAACTAATATGATGACAGCGCCATCTAACAGACGAAAACAATAGGTGGGATCCAATATGGTCGCCTCCAGCAGACGAAAACAAGATGGCCACCACGATTTCATACTGGCTGACTGAAAAATGCCTTGGCATTGGTGGTAGGAGGTCGTTCTGCTGGGTTAAAACACAGTAACTTTTTATAAATTTTATGATCAAAAATTAAATATGTAAAATTTAAAATTTTCCCTATTTCTAGTATAAAAATTTCGGATTTTCAAGATGGTGGTTGAATTTCAAAATGACGGAAGTTCTTTTTATTAAAATTTTATTTGTTAAATTTTTTAATAATTTTACCATTTTCCCGTTAAAATCAAATAATAATTAAAAATTTTCAATATGCCGGCCGTAGCGAAAAGAGCAACATTTCTAGAATTCAATATCGTGACCGTAACGAAAAATGCAACGTTTCTAAAATCAAAGATAGAAGCCGTACCAAAAATTGCAACTTATTATAGAATCCAAGAAGGTTGTTGTGATGTAAGAAAGATTTTTTATTAAAATTTTATTTAAAATATAATTAATGATTAAAAAAATCTATACTAATATTATAAAGCTGAAGAGTTTGTTTGTTTGTTTGTTTGAACGCGCTAATCTCAGGAACCACTGGTCCGATTTGAAAAATTATTTCAGTGTTGGATAGTAAATTTATCGAGGAAGGCTATATGCTATATTTTATTATCAATAACATTAGGGATCCTTACTAAAAGTCCAATTTATAATCAAATGCGTTGGAGGGGGTTAGATACAACATGCAGTACACGTACGAAGTGTGTGTTGACAATGCCGCAGGCGCTATAAGTTTATTTCCTATTGTTGCCACGCACTAGATGCCTTATCATTCTTAATTTTCCCATACAAGTAAAAAACACCCGTGTGATATTAACAACGAAGCAATCAGTACCCTCATAAGAGTTCAATTAGTATTTAAATACTTTTTATCACTTTAAAACGCAAACCTAAACTATTGTTTTTTTCCTCTCTATGTGTTTAATTTGTTTTTTTCTTTTACTCGAATTATTTTTATTATTTTTAGTTAATTTTCATTTTTCGGACAGTCAATAATTTTCCTTTCCCGTTACAATTCTGACAAGGACTTGATATATATATATATATATATATATATATATAAGCGAAATACCACTCACTGACTCACTCATCACGAGATCTCTAAAACTATACACCCGATTGACTTGAAATTTAGCATAGTTACTCATTTTGTGATGTAGACGCTCACTAAGAACGGATTCTGCGGAAATCCGATCCCAAGGGGAGTTTCGGGGGCGTAATATATCAAAATTTGCAGTTTTGGTAGGAAATCACCATGGCAACGGCTGTTGCTTTGTTGATGCATCATTCGTCTCTATGGCAACGACTATTTCATTGTTAGTGCAGTCCTCATCACCGTTTAAATTTTGCGGGTACTTTAAATATCAAAAATTGCCCTTTTTTTTCAAGTATATATATTTTACAGACTTGAAACTTCACAGTAATGTTCCTTATGTTACGCAGGATGACATTTTCCGAAAATTAGATCCCATGGGTGGTTAAAACCAGGCAACAGTGGGTACTTTGTCTGCATGAGAACAGGATTTTGCATTGTTCATGCCTTCTGCGTCTCCATGGCAACGGGCATCGCGCGGCAGTGGCGTACCCACAAGGAGGGGCATGTATTATGAGCGGCGCAAGAGTGATCTGCCTGTAGACTGCCGTAGCGAAGTACGGGTACATCAGTTGTACGTTGCGTGCACAAGTCGGGAAACCATCGGTGCTATTCATTTTCTCTCCGGTACATTATACAGCATTGTAATAAATTTTCACTGGATTTTTTTTTTATTTACCATTACTTTAAATGGGAGATGTGGCATAATTTTTTTCCATTAGTATAGCCGTGCGAAGCCGGGTCGGGCAGCTAGTTATTAATAAATTACATGTCTACTCTCGCCGGAAATCGAACCTAGAACCGGGATAGATTGAGTAACTACACATTCGAACTAAACAATTTTTTTAGATGTATTTTTGAGAACGTTTTTCAGAATTTTTTGGTCAAAAATTAAATAATTTATAGTTTTCGGTCAAGGTTAAAGTCATGCCCCGAAGGTTTGATTTTTTTTAATTTTTTTAATTTTAGGAATTTAAGTCTTCCAGGGGAACAAAATGGAAATTTTCCCTCAAAACGGGTACTTTACCATTAAAATAGGTAAATTCCTAGGAATTTTGAGAAAATTTGACATCATGATGGCCGCCGTTCTTTTCACGATTCAAGATGGCGGTCGGCTCTTCCTGGCTAAGCCTGTTTCCGGACACACATATCTATACTACTGACGCATAAAAAAAATTGGTTGTCTGTAAAGTCGGTTTACTGACGATAGTTTAACGTGACGTCATAACAAAACATTGATGAAATGATAGCATACTTTTATTAATAAAATTGAATAATTTTTATTGAATTATCACTATTTTGTATGGATACAAAGAAGGAGTGAAATGAAATCAATTTAATTGATAAATTTACTTTTATTTGCACTTATTAATTCAAATATGTTTATTACTTTAACAAACAGATTATTTTAACTTTAACTTTTGTACATGTTTGCTATTTAACTTCTTCCAATCTGTGTTATTCTGTTAAGGATAGGACGATGATAGGAAAAGTAGGAAACGAATGGGAGTGTTTCAAGTTTAATGTGCCTCGAAAAAGTCAAATCGATGGTTGTTCCAATTGAGTGGAAGATAGATAGATGCGGCGCAAGCGTACAATGAGCGTAACGGGACACAGCGTAACGGAACAATGTGCGTAACGGGACACTTCTTCGTACGTGCAGTCGGCGTTAATCGATTTATTAGACGTTGTCACGTCAAAAAATGCAGTCGGTCAGGAAGAGTTGAGGGATATTTTGTCGGAGACTCGTGTGCGGTGGTAGTCTTGTCCAGAAGCGGGCGTGGAGGCGCCGGACATCCGCACGTGCACCGCGCGTCTGGTGGTCCTCACAGGGGCGTCACGCACTTTCCCGGGCCGGCCCTCTGCCAAGAAGAAAGTGCAAGTGCCGCTGCTGCGTATATAAGCCCCGGCGCCCGGGCTGAGGGCACATCACACCTCGGCCGCGGACATGGACCACAGCGTGCTGGTGAGTAGCCCCTCCCTCGCGCCAATCACGTCACTCCACGTTTGTACACGCACGGCAAAGAAACAGTATCGCTACAAAAAAAAAGGGTTGTCTGTAAAGTCGGTTTACGGACGCTAATTTTACGCAATAACGTCATAAGAAAACATTGTTGAAAAAATTTGCATACTTTTTTAATTTTCAAATATTATTTAAAGTTTTTTGCAAAATTTAATTTAAATAATTTATTTAAATATAATCACGAACAATTAGTTAAAAAGGTCCGCTTTGACCTGTTCGATATTATAGAAAATTTTCTCGCACGGTGGTTGGCCGGTTCTTGCACGCTCGGCTCAGGCGAAACGTGACAATTTTTCGTGTGTGCAGCCGGCGTTCATCGATTTATAAGACGTCAAAAAATGTTCGCAGTCATACTGGGTTTGTAAGCCTTCCAGTATTATCTGCAAACATTAATAAGCATAATGAAACAAAATAAATTCCAATTGTTGAATAACTGATCATCCTTTTAATTGTTGGAAAACAATCAAAATTTCCAAAAAAATATATGTCGTAAGCACGACAATAAATATTAAGTATTGTTTCCAAAAACGTATTTCATACATGCGAAAAATTGTATTTTTCTCGTAACCGTACTAATTATTTCTTGGAAACTGGTTTATAAAATTAATCTTTTTTAAAAGTACAAACAATTTCAGTACAGGTTTTACAACATACGTTGATAAGGGGTTCGTTTATGGATAGCAAACTGGGTATGAAATTGCCATCTAAAATATTTAAATATCGTGACTATTATATATCTTTTGTGAAATTGAATTTTCAAATTTGTCAGTTCTTTTTACAACACTTTCTCAACAAAACGTGATGGTTTCAGTATTGTCCAATTTCTTCCTGATCGATCAATTCATGTACATTATTTATTAACAGAATGTGTGGTCTCCAAAAGAGTGAAATTGGCCAGCGCCAAATTTTATTTTTGTGTAATTCAAATGTACATAACTTATATGAGAATTTTAAGAGGATTTATCATCTGGTGAAACTGTTTCAAAATATCCCGAACTCCGTCACAGACGTCATCAGGCAGTTGAAGTGCGGAGCTGAGCTGTGACCTGTGTGCAGATATTGCTGCCCTTGCTGGCTGCCCTGGCGGCGGCGTCTGCTGCCGAGGACACGAGGGGCGGCGGCGGCGGCGGCGGTCCCGCCTCCAAGAACAAGCGCGGCCTGCTGGGGCTCATCGGCTACGGCTACCCCGTGCCCGCCGCCTTCGCCGCCTACCAGCCCCTGTACGCCGCCCCCGCGCATCAGCCCGCCGCCCCCGCCGCCGCCGTGCACTTCCCCGGCGTGGTCGCCGCCGCAGTGAAGCCTGCCGCCCCCGCTGCTCTGCACTTCCCGGGCGTGTTCGCAGCCCCCGCCGCCGTCAAGCCGGCAGCCGCCCCCGCATTCGCCGCCTACCAGCCTTTGTACGCCGCCCCCGCGCACCTGCCAGCCGCCGCCCCCGCCGCGGTCCACTTCCCCGGCGTGGTCGCCGCCGCAGTGAAGCCTGCCGCCGCCCCCGCCTTCGCCGCCTACCAGCCCCTGTTCGCCGCCCCCGCGCACGTGAAGCCGGCCGCTGCCCCCGCCTTCGCCGCCTACCAGCCCCTGTTCGCCGCCCCCGCGCACGTGAAGCCGGCCGCCGCCGCCTTCGCCGTGCCCGCCTACCTGGCAGCGCTGCACGCCGCCCCCAGCAAGTCCGCCCTCCTGGGCTACGGATACTACGGCTAGCCAATAGCAGCGGCCCTTCTCCTTGGCTTCGCGGCGAGTACCCTCGCAGAACGTCTCTGTTCAAATAACAGCCCGACTGGCCACGAGATCCGCCAGGCAACATCCATTCCGCTGGTGACTCTGGGTCACGCATCGGGCATTGAGTCGACTCCAGGCAGCCCAGGTGATACACTCCTGCTTCAGACTACTGACTTCAGTTATAGCCATCCAGGATACACTCCAGAAGAAAAAAAAAACAACTGCCTTATTTTCTCCACACAATGACTTTGTCCCCGAGACGACACATCACCGCCTGTTCCCAGCTACAGACTTCTGTATTCCTGACGAAGTTGGGGAGTTAGCAACAGTTCCTTCGCATCAGTGAACCTCAACTTCAAAAGCGATTACTCAATAAAAGAATTCATTCAACTGTCATTCAAACAATATCTCGGTTTGTGACAAGAGCACGCAAACACTTGGAAAGAAATGACTACCACAGTGAGAGCAATAGACGTACAGAAATGTGATGTTTATTTCGCGTTACTAAAGAAGTAAATCACACCAAATTGTGTTAAATGCGTTACTTGTGCCCTTCTTGTTCCTCCCTCTTCCTCCGAAGAGGTTCAAATGTTTGAAGGTACTCGAGAGTACCGAATACAATATTGTTGCTTTGATTTGTGTACGTTTGTTAAAGAAAACATGTCAATAAATACTGACAAAATGTATGTTTTGTAATTTACTTGAGGTTTGGTATCTGGAGAACTAAGTTGGATAAAGTCTTAAAGTTTTTTAACTTTTTTATGGAACAGTTATTCTATATTATTATTCGTTCTTACGTATGGAGATACCCATCCAAGATAGCATCTCTTTTAAAATTCTAAAATGGCTGGGAAATAGCATTTATGAATTTTTTCTTGTGTTCTCTATGCACAATAAGGAATGGATCCTAAGATTCACTATGCCTACACTTCTACATGCAAGATGACGCCTTTTCTGAATCTAATATGGCAGGGGTGGAGCATCACAATAACTCTCTAGCATACGACACTACCACTAAAGATGGCCAACCGTGACACAATATACCCGATACTTTTTGAAACTTAAATGTGGAACCCTCTGGTAACGGCACATAGAAGTAAAGATGGCGCCCTCTAGCTGATATATATTTTTTTAATTTAAAGATGGTGATCCTAGTAGTCAACTACCACTATAACCTCATAATACATATTGAGATTTGAAAGCGCGTATTCCTTATTTACTCATATTTTTACCAACTGACCTGACACCCTAGTGGCTAAGGTGTCTGCCTCAATAAGTTGTCCTTCGGGTCGTTCTGGAACCAATGCACCCCACATTTTTGTACAAAATAATATTATCAATGGCGACACTCGTGACCCCTACCGCCAAGTTTCATAACTAAGATGGCGGCAGACATCAGATGAAAACAATATGGCGGCCGAAAGCAGAAGAAAACAAGATGGCTGCTGATAGCAGAATACAGAATTGCCACCCACTGCATAGAATGAACATATTTCTGGTATGGTATGCCATAACCACAATGCATACTCTAAATTTGTACGATATTTCTCACTTAGTTACAGTAGGAGTTCCATAAATCAAGTAATGCATACCATAACTATCATGCGTACCTGTAAACTGATCAAGAACACACCAACGCTCCCGTTTGTGGCACGCATGTAGTCTCCCCAGCAGATCACTCGCGGAGCAGTCAGACCACTCACAGAGCTGTGAGGGGCGCGCGGAAGACTGCCATATCGGAAATATACCATAATGGCAGTATTCCGCCTGGCCTCATCGAAAAAGGCGGAAAAGTACCATAACGGAAATCTGCCATAAGTTCAAAGGACGAGGCGGAATTATACCATAGTTCCTTATAGACTACACTCCATTGAATGAGTACAGCTCAACGACCTAGAGATATATAGACTGCTTATCGGCCTGCTTTCAGCGCCAATTGCTGCTGTCGACGGCATACTGGGGAACTACAATCCGAGCGAGAGAGACAGAGAGCTGATTTGACAGAATGGTGGGCAAAACATGGCTGTAAAAGCATTGGTTCTTATGGGAGAAAGATGCGAGTTGCTAGTAAATTCCCTAAAATTGTAGGTTTCCGCAATTTTACAGTTTTTGTGGGTAATACTTAAAAATGGAACGAGTGAATTATAATTTTAAATACAGTTTCATCGTAGTGCGATGTGTAAATACGACATTAAATGCGCTAGAAAATATCTAACCCTTCTTCGACCCAACGTTTGTGACCAATATGTAGATCAGTTATTGAACCTATTATATATGTATTTCGTGTAGGTAATTTGATACAGTACATGGAATTTATCTCATCACTAAGTACTAATAATTTAAAATAATCGACTGCAATGGAATAATGACCACTTTTAAATGATTTGTGTGGGTTTGTTATTATTGTAGTCGTATTCGTTCATTACGAGTTTTAGTTGTGTCACGTAATTTTACATAATGAACATAATTCATCCCGCAATATTACATAATTAACTTAGTTTTTTTTTTATAAAATGGGGGACCCCCCCAGGGGGTCCACCCTGCCAAAAAATTCCCGTCCTTTATTAGGAGCAGTTGGTAAATACATACATGGAGGGGGACACTTGATACATAATAGGAAATATTTACAGTTATATACATTACATTACACTGGTTTGCCCGGAGTAGGCCTCGTCCAACTATTAAAGTTCTTGGAGGTTGGTGGTGTTATGTGGTGATGTTTGTTTCCGTGATGGTGAAGGTCCTGATGCGCTGATGGTGAGGGGGGGCCCTTGGCTAGGCCCCGCCTGGTGTTCGGCGGCCGGGTTTGAGGTCGTCGGCGGTACGGGTCCGGTTGGTGGGCGGGTGGTGGTATTATGTCCGCAGTGCTACAAGTAGAGGTGCTGGACGCCGGTGTCATCCGTCGGCTCCCCTGGCATCGGCGGCCGCATCTATGTCAATGGCGTCACCCAGGAGGAGGTGGGCTGTGGAGCTTCTGGGGGAGGTTCAGCAAGGAGTCTGATGAGGGGGTTGAGGCTGGTGGAGCATTTTTTGAGGAACTTCTGGGTGATGTGGGATAAGGTGTCCTGAATGGTGGGGAGTCCAGTAAGGTCGAGGAGGTGTTGTCTGAGGGTGGCGCGTGGGAGGCCGAGGATGAGGCGGGTTCCTAGGAAGAAGGTGCGGATGATGGGGCGGAGGTTGTAGAGGGAGGAGTGTGCCCAGGTAGGGCAGGCGTAGGTGAGGTGGGGCATGACATGGGACCGGTATACTGTGATACGGTTGGGTAGGGAGGTGCCGGATGCTGGGCGAAGGATGGGGGCCAGTTGCCCCATGACTGCGCGGGTTTTGGTTTTGATGGAGTCGAGGTGTGGAAGGAGGGTGAAGTTGGAGTCAAGAGTTACGCCAAGGTAGCGTACGGTAGGGGACCATGGGATGATGTGGTTTCTGATTCTGGGTGGGTGATCTTGGGCGGGGTGGTGCCGGGAGAAGAGGATGGAGGAGGTTTTGGTTGGGTTGATAGCGATGCCGTGTGCAAGGAATTGTGTTTGGAGGGAGTTAAGTCCGCGACTGAGGCGTCCCGCGAGCATCTGCTCGGACACTGATGAGGCGAGGATGCAGGTGTCGTCCGCATATTGGACAAGGTAGGTGCCTGGAGGTGCTGTGAGGTCGGCTATGTGGAGTGCGAATAGGAGGGGACTGAGGATGGCACCCTGTGGGACACCAGCAAGGATGGGACGGGGCTGGGAGAGTGTCCCCTCTACTCTGACCCGGAAGGACCTGTCCTCCAGGAAGGAGCAGAGGAGGCGGATCAGGTTGGGGGGGGGGGGCATGTTGGTGGCTGAGAGGCGGTGAATGAGCTGGGCGTGTGGGACGGAATCAAAGGCTCTGGCTAGATCGAGGAGTACCATCCCCGTGTGTTGCCGCCTGGAGAATCGTTGGACCACCAGGAGCTCAACACGGGCGATGGCGTGGGAAGTGGAGTGATGTGGGCGGAATCCAAATTGGTGTACACTGCTACTTTTCTGCTGTCAACGTACGTCGTCTGCTAACAAAGCACTGTTTGCTCACCATTTTGTCAAATTCAATTGGAATCAAAGATGGCCTCCCACTAGCAGTCTATATATCTCTAGCTCGTTGGTACAGCTGCTTTGCTCTCGAAGTAGTGCATAGAATACGTCGCTAGGTAGCACTGTTAATCTCCTAGCTGTTTCTTAGGTTAACTTAAAAGGCTACAGATAGCGCTTCTGACGGTTACTTTCTGTAGTTCTAGTCATAAATCAACTCAACAGATCGCGCACTAATAGAAACAAATGTTTCCACTAATGGGTTATAGGAAGCAGCACTGTATACTTATAGCCGCGATCTGTAAAAATAAAGATATTGTACTTTTCCTCCTGTTTTGACGGGGGAGGTGGGGCGACGGAAGACTGCCATACTGGAAGACTGCCATTCTGGAAGACTACCATAATGGAAGAATTCCATCTGGGGGCGACGGAAAACTACCATAAGTTAAAACGCGACCATACAGTCCTAATACTCGAACGATAGTATTAAATTATATCTATTATCCTAAAAAAAATTGAATGAATAAGCAGCATACAAAGTCTTGTTATTCTAGTTAATGTTTTAACTCCAGGTCACTATTTGAAATTAAATGCGATCTAGTGACTGAAAATCTCAATTCTCTGACAACCGACGGTTAAGTAAGTAAAATATTGCATTATATATATATATATATATATATATATATATATATATATATATATATATAAAAGATTTCCACCTATGTAATGACTCATCACGACATCTCTGGAACCATAACGCCTAGAGACTTAAAATTTGGTAGGAATATCCCTTTCGCCGAGTAGAGGTCAGCTAAGAACGGATTTTACGAAATTCCACCCGAAAGGGGGGTTGCGGGGGCGTTAATTAAAAAAAAAAAATCCACATTTTCAAACTTTAGCTCTTACAGGTATAAAACTTGGCCAGAATATTTTTTTTTGGCATGTTAAAATTTACCAAGAACGAATTTTATGATATTCCACCCCCAAAGGGACGTGCGAGGGCGTTAAAAAATTATCTTTAAATCTATAGCTCCTACAGATTTAAAATTTTGTAAAATTATTATTTTTGTTATCTTGAGTTCAACTGAAAAAGAATTTTACGTAATTCCATCCACGAAGGGGATTGCGGGGGCGTTATAATGAAAGTAAAAAAAAATATTAATTACAGTTCGGGCTATAATGAATAATAAAATTATTATGTAGGATTCTATATGGGTTCAATTTAGATTGCTGATGCTGACAGAAATATTATTCTGTTATAGAAATTGAATAAGCGTTGTAAAAAACATAACCACAATTCTTTGTTCGTCAATAAACTCATCAGCATTTGATTTCAATCAGCGTCTTAAGTATTTGAAAAATATTAAGAAGATTTTAGCTAACCAAGTATTAATTTTTATAATTGTCACTACATTATAAATTAAAAGTTATATGTTATCTAATATTTTTTTCCTTATTAATAGCTTTTCATTGCTGAGAATACAACAATTGAACTTGGAGTTCAGTTTTCGCACATAGATGACGATGACATTTATTTTCTCTCCTTTTCAATTCTCGTTTTTCGATTTATTACATTCTTTTACTATTATTTAACCTCTGAATTGGCAAATCTCCAGTTCGAAAGATTAAAATCAGAAGAAAAAGAATGCATTTTACCAATTAATTAGAATTAACTCAATAAATTGTATTTCATTTAATTTATAGAGGTCATAATGTATTGTCTCCATTTATTATTAATTGCTCTAAATTCATTTATTTATAAAAATTTGGCCAATTTTTTATTATTTGGTTTATATTTGGTTATTTTATTTAACATGAAATTTTATTTTTATTTAAATTAGTTAATTTTGTAATTTGAAAATATATTAATGTTTATTTCAGTTATTAAATTGAAATAGGTTATTTATTTGTAAATAATTTAAATAAGATTTTATTGTAATTTGTATTATATAACTTGATTACGTTCATTTAATTGAAGCTATCTTAAAAAAAGAATGACATTAATTTTGATACCTTTTTTTAGTAGGGTATGTCAAAATAAAAATACAGACAGCTGTCAGGATAAATATTTTCAAAAAACTGATCAGATTGATTTAATTAAATCAAATAGACCTGATTTAAGTGAGCTTAATTAAGTGAGATTTATTATTAATCTATAATTGTTCTTATAATTTTCTTCGTTTTGGTGATTTTTTTTATTTGAGTAGTTAATTGTTACTCAATTCAGAAGTGATTTTATTGATAGGTATTTAAAGTGAGTGAAATCAAACTTAGTGAACTCAATCAATAAGAAGATATTCTTCATATTCTTGAAGTTTTGGTGAGTTTTCATGTAATTGGTTTTTCCGTTTAAACGTATATAATTCTAATATACTCTACTATATTCCCCATGTAATTTATCACCATAATTTTAAATAATTCAACTTTTTAAGTAAAACTGAAATATTAATTACATCTCCATTTAATAGTAATTACTAGATTCTTAATTAAAATTAAAAAAAAACATCACTTCATTATTTTCTAAAGTTTATTAAACATAATTTTTTTAAAATTTGATTTGTTAAGTTATTGATAATCAATACATTTATGGTTATATTAATAATTTTATTTTTTAAACTATTTATTTTTTCAATTAAATTTTAATAGAATACTTACCCACTTTAATTTCCCATCCATTTCATTTAATAGTGATCCACAGCGAAGCGTGGACGGGTTTAGCTAGTTTATATCATATGATTAAAATGCCACGTCAGCTGTCACCATCAGGTGTGTAGTCATCTATACTACTGAGGTGGTAATTCAATTGAGTTTATTTTTTTGTAATGTCTATCAAAAGAAAAAGAAAATAAAACTTGAGCGTTAATGATTTCCCAAAAATAATATTTTTTTTAACGTTACTACATCATTAATAATATCCACATTATGTTTCTGATGGACTGTTTGGGTTCACTTTTCGTAGGCTGACTTCACTACTACCTTACTTCTTAATGGCTGTGGTGGTGTTTTTGTCATGTTGGGGGATGTTACAGGGTATTGTGATTCCAGCATTATGTTTTTAGCATGTGCTGTGAAAACCATTAGAAGAGTATTTTAACATATAGATGTACAGAAAAAAACAATTGCAATTAAGAATAGATAAAAACAATCACAGCATTTCCAACCTGTGAACTGCGAAACGGAATATTTGTTATACCTTACTTAAGAACGATTCAAGTTTGTTAAAGTTTTACTGATTAAGTAGTTGTGAAATTAGACCTATATTTTAACTGTCTCGAAGACTAAGAAATCATTTCGAAATACTGTAATGAGCCGGTTAAGTGAAAACATTTCAGAATATTAATTTATGAAAGCCTTGAAATCATTTTGACGTGACAACGTCTAATAAATCGATGAACGCCGGCTGCACGCACGAAAAAGTGTCCCACTACGGATGTTCCACTACGGATGTGTCCTGTTTGCTCATTGTACGCATGCGTGGCATCTCTCTTCCACTCGATTGGAACAACCATCGATTTGACTTTTCAATCATATTTTCGTCGTTTGAATGATTAATATTACGTAATTTAACGATCGTCCACCGATTTTCATCACAATCGGTACGGTTATTTAAAAGTAATGTTCAATATTCAAATACGTTTTGAACCAACAATGGTGTTTTACAGTTACACATAATAATTAAAATTACACCTGGGATCTTTTGCACAATGTTTAAAAAATATTGTAACACATTATAAATAAGTTTGGTGTATTTGGGATGCGTATTTGTTATAAAATCATGTTATAAAAACGAAATAATATTATTCCCCTACCGTGAACAACATTTTTATAAATATGTATATAACATATGAAACTATTATTTTTCAATAATGGCCTCGTGGCCGTGTGGCCCACCACAGTGCCGGAGCGGTGCACTACCAATGCAACATAGCGACATTGCCAAAAATTACGTGTATATACCTATATCGAGTTTTTTGTCTACCTGTATGTTTTTTCTTTACCTCGCTTTTCTCAAAACTAATTAATGTATATAATGTATATGAGTGAAGTAAAAACTTCCATACTGCAAACATAGAGCCCCGGGGCTCCAGACAAAACCAAAGGTTTTTAAACTTTTTCCTTTGACTAATACCTCTTATATTTTTCTGTTAACTTCTGTAAATTTTGTATATACCAGCAAAGTGTAACTTGTATTTAAAAATCCTGTACTTTAGACAAAAGAGCACTGTGTGCTGGCATGTCTTATAAATCATTGACAAATAACTGTAAAGTGTAAACATGTAGAATAAAAATATTTTGAATTTGAATTTGAATTTGAACTTCCAATCCAAAGGTTGTCGGTTCGAATCACGGCAGCTGCGAAATTTTTTTTGTACTTGTAAAAATTTATACGGCGCACGCAACATTTCAAAAGTAATAAATATATTTGAATTAATGAATGCAAATAAAAGTAAATTTATTAATTAAATTATACATTTCATTTCACTCCTTTGTATCCATACAATATAGTGATAAATCAACAAAAATGATTAAATTTTATTTATAAAAGTATGCAGAGGTAGATTTTATCATACAAAAGATAGAAAATTTAAAAAAAATTCCTTCCTCAAAGAATATAATATTTTTAATGCCTAAATGGTTTGGTTGCAAAAACCTATTACGGCTCAGTTTCAGGCCGAATATGATATTTCCTTTTCTTCTGGATCAATCATTTCATCAATGTTTTTTTATGACGTTGTCACGTTAAACTATCGTCCGTAATTTTTTTTTTAATGTATGTTTCCGAAATCATTTTTCTTCTTATTCTGAAATGATTGCCTGTCCGTAAACAGATTAATAGACAGCAAAACACAACGCCACAGAAGACCGACAATGTCAAATGAATTAGCCATGATCTACAGTAAGAAACCATCCTACCAATTTTCTATAAAAAAATCGGTGGGGCTGTATCGAAACTCACGGCTGTTGGTTTCAAGTGAAACTTCTATGTTAGCGAGTCGCTTTTAGTGTAATGGTTTAAAATAAAAACAATAAAAACGACAGATTGACTACGTACTAAAATTTTTAATCAAAACAGACACTAAATGCAAATGGTAGCTTACGACGAAAATTCTGTTTAACATTGTCCTGTGATATGATAAATGAGATACCGAAGGCATAATATCAAAATTAATGTTTTTTGGTAAACGTACAATCTGTATTGCCCAGTGTTCTCAGTTCTCTGTACACAATCACACGAATCACCGAGCTATCACATCTGAGTCGTGAGCTACACTGAACAGAAATTTTTTCCGAACCTAAATTAAAACTAAGTGTATTTGGGAGGTCTAGGTAAGGAAGACTTAAGTGCGTCTCAGGCCGAAGCCTATATAGTTAGAAAAATATTAAAGCAAGATGATACACACATTTTCGTCAGACTTTTTTTGGTAAAATATGTTTCGCTGTGATTTTTAAGACGTTTCTCGTCAAAATGATATGACAATTACCAGTCGGAATTTGAACCTATGTTCTCTGGAATACGAACATAGTGTCTTACGACTCGGCCCATAAACTTCGATAGTGTATCTTTTCTCATCATCAGATTGCCTTGTAGTGATTCCTTATGCTACAGGCGTGAGTATACGATTATTGCATAACAGTACAAATACATAGTTTCAGACTAGAGTACTCCATGTAGGCTATCATCACATGTCTTGAAAAATTATTGACATCTAATCACATTGACATTTAAGTACAAGTATCAAATATTACGGTCTCCTAAATTTTAATTCACGTCTTTTGAGTATATCCTGTACTAGTGCGTGTAACTACATGTGATTTTGTTTACACATTTACCATGGGTGTAGCCAGTATTTGTGGAAGGGGAGGGCAGAAGCCAGTCCCTCCTCCGGAAACTCTTTTACAAAGATAATGCTTGAAAATACATTTTTAGGTTAGTTGACGATCCCTTAAGTACTTTTTGAAATTCCTGCCATTGTAATTTTCGTAAAATAAGATTCTTTGTCTAAATAAATCTGGCAACCCTACTTCCCCCCCTCCTTTTTTTTACTACGCTCTTGACACTTATTGTTACAGAAACAGGTTCCTCTTTTGAATAAGCTTCCCTGCACTAATACCTGTGCCTTTTTAACAGAAGTGTAAACAAATATACACATAAAACAAACAAAACACAAATTTGTTTAAAGAAAGTCAGTATGTATGTGAATATCAAAAAATTCATTATAGTTCATTAAATAAAATTTCCACTGACAAATAACATTTTAAATAATAGATAAATTAATTCAAGATGTAGTTTCGGACAAACGCCATTACTAATTAAACTGTAAGGAATGACAAACATCAGTCTGTTTGTGCCTTAAGATCTCTTTCCCGAAACGTCGCAACTGTTCTCTTAGGAATCATATACTGTGTTAGTCTGCGCTATCATCGTTGTGGTTTTCAAAATATCTGTTTTTTCGCTCAACTGTTGCTTACGGTGTTTGTCTGTGCTGTCATCACTGTTTCTTTACATCGCTCGGTTCTCCTGTGCATCTATGTATAGCCGTTGTTTTTTCAATTTTTATCTGTTAAGTTTCATCGTTAATTTATTCTGTTTGCTGTTGTGTAAATGGAACAGAAATATTCATATAACCTTAACTATTTGTTCATTTACATGAAAATAACTGTATCACTACAAAATAGTGTTACCATTTATGCCTCGTGTTGCCCCAGTACCTCCAATATTTAGTTATTTGCAAACAGTTGTTTGAATAGTTTTCCAGGGATTAGCTGTGCATGTTAAGCACGGTAAAACAAGAGAAAGCCAAACGTAATATTAAAAAGTTAACTTTTATGTGTCTTTAAAACCAAATAAATAAAATGTTTATACAATAACTTCATGCTTGTAAGCACGCGCATATTTTAACTAAACACACTCTTTTAATATCTAACATTTATTTCAAAATAACTTTACCATCGACAGTGCAAGCTCTTACATATGTTTTTACTAGTCTATATTTCTATATAATTATTATTGGACAGCGGAATTGTAAGTTTGTTTGCAGGAAAGTAACCAAAACATTGCCAGACTAGTTATACAAATTATATTTCACTGTTATGAAATTACATAATTCATGCTGAACGAACAACATAAGAACACAAATTTGTTCGTTACCGAGGGTAGATGTTACTGCACGTACTACACGTGTTATTGACACACGAAACTACAGTAAACTCGTGGAATAACATCATGTCAGTGTTAAGAAGACTGCAAGTATCCGCTCTACCACTCTGGTTCTGGGGTAGAGCGCCTGCCTTGTGACTTGTAGGACCCGGGTTCGCGCCCCGGCTCCTCCAAGGCGGATTGCCCAGACAAAATGGCGGCATTTTCTCTGGTAGGAATACAATCCCTTGTAACAAGTCAGGTTACCAAAGAAACGGTGGGTGGAACAGAAAAAAACCTTCCAGGTGGCTTCCAAATGGGGAGCCCGTTTCTTTTCTTGGGCTCCCCATGCGGTGGCCATTCCGGGGGTTTCTCCGGGGGAACGGAGTTTTGCAATTTTTTTTTAAATTTTGTAGCGTTTTAATTTTTAGTGACCGTAGCAGCATTATCATTCCACCATGTTATAAATAAAGCGCAAACAAACATTTAAAACATTTTTTTTTTGTTTTAGTACAAAAATATTTTACTTGAGTGTGCATCGGTCAGTGAGTGGTTGTGTGTTCATTTATCGGTATATATTTTCTTGACGGTTAGTCAGAAACCTTTGTTTTGTAGTATTTTAGGAGTTTTTGACGAAAAAATATTTATAGGCACATGAATTTTATTCCTAAAAATATTATTTCTGTAAAACCACATAGTTTTCAATCAGGAATATCGTCTTTAACACACGCTTTTTTTTTAAATATTTATGCGTGTATGTACTAGTATAAATCCAGATGTAAATAAAATATTCTATATTTTTCAACATGAGCAACGTTCCAACATAATCTTATGATTAAAAATATGTCAAATTTGCAAATGCAATTTCATGGTATTAGGTGTTTCGCAAAGTAGTAGTTTATCTCAACTACTCTTTAATATTTAATAAATGATATTCCAACTGTAATCAGAATTGATCAAGAAAAGATGCCAATGAAAAAAATAATAATTGGGAAATATGTTTGTGAAACTATTCAGCAAGATATTTCAGCTGTCCGGATCTGATTTTCAAGTTAACAAACGTCTCTGAATTACGATAGCATTTATTGTATAAACTTCAGTCAAAAAAACTAATTTAATTAATCAGAATTATCACGTAGTAAGTAATGACATTAAACGTGGTGTCCTCTTTTAAGACCTTTCGAGTTATATTGGATGCCAAGCTGTTTTTTCACCATCATGTAGCAACACATGATGATCTTTAGGTCTTATTAAATAAGTTGTTAAATTAATATTTTGAATATGCTACATTCCTGTATAACCTATTTGCATTTTCTATTTATTAGACGTTCGATCAGTGATGAACTTTTAATTATAAACATTTTATTACATTATTATTACATAATGACTCGGTTTGGATTAAGAAATCCAACTTGCAATTACGGAATTAGTGACACTTTTAAAACCATTAGTAACTATAAAATGTATAAAAAATTATAACTCCTTTTGAATATTCTACAAATATTAATTGGTAAAACTTTTGTAATCTACATATTTATTTTGTATACATACATTTTAGTTACGGTTAAAGATTTTTGTGAAAACCAAAGTAACCAATTGGTTAACTGAACTTTATCAATCTTTATCTACCTGTGTGTTGTGTTGTTTCGGGTTTTGTCGCATTGATGTATATCTTATGTTAATGTCATAATTAGTTTATAGGTGCTGTAAGGCACAATAACTGAATTTCATTTAGATCTGACTGTTTTAATGAAACAGGATATTATGCTACGCATAGAAATATAAAAAATACTTAAATTTAAGCAGAGTTTGTTTTTGAAAGACTGCAAGCCTGTGCAAAGCCCATCAACATTCAAAATGTACGAGCTGGCTGGCTTGCCCTGTGCCAACAAACTACACTACACAAAAATATTTCCCTCGCATTTCAGCATTTTAAAAACACATTTTGTAGACATTAAATTTATTATAGACATAATTTATTATAGACAGTAAAACCTTAACACCTGAGTTTTTACACGCTTTATATTAGCTTCACCTGTATGTTTGTAACCGACTCCTTTGGGTGCGATTATGACCCACTTTAAACGGCCAGATTTCATTCAAACTTTGTAGATTTATCGAGGACCGATGACAATACACTAATTTGATAAGATTATTTGTGTTCAGTCACAGAAAACATTACATAAGAAAATCCTTGAATATTTGCGTTGGATTTGCACTCATTAAATAATGATATAAAATTACTTCAATTATTCCAGTGTGCAAAAATGTAAATTCTATGAAGCTAGTTACGTTACAATTTTACGAGTAAGGTCGTTTTCCTCATTCCGTAGAATGTATAAGAAATTTTGGCAGAATGGAATACTAGGTACCACATGTATTTATTTTTAACCGTCGTAATAAGAATACAGTGCTACCTATATAATATTTTTGGAAACATTTCTTTATTTTCGTCCGCGATCTGGATATGATTTGTTATTGCAACTATTACCGTCTGAAGCGATATCTGTACGCTGAGAAACTGAGAAACAGCTAGAGGGTTGACAGCGCTACCTACCGAGTATTCTATAGACTACTTCGAGGACAATGCTGCTGTACGAAAATATGGCAGAATTCCGTCTCGTCCTTTTGACTTATGGCATATTTCCGTTATGGTACTTTTTCGAAGAGGCCAGGCGGAATACTGCCACGATGGTAGTCTTCCGTCGCCCCGCTGTGAGACCACTCAACGAGCTGTCAGATATCTCACTCACAGTGCTGTCAGCACATACACTCACAAAGCTTCCACACCACTCGAAGAGCTGTCAGACTTCTCACAAAGTTGTCAGACCACTCGCAGGGCTCTCAAAACACTATAAGAGCGGTTAGATCGCTCGCAGAGCAGAAATATCAGACTACTCACAGAGCCTTCAGACCTCTCATAGTCCTGTCATACCAATTGCTAGGGACTGGGAAAATTCGCAGTTTCAATGACCACTAGGATAGACTCCACGATTCTCTATGTACTCGGGCAACTATCACCTGGTCATTGGCTACCGACTCGGGACACCTGTTTACGGCGATTCTTATGATTCGATACTTCTTTTGTTGAGTGTTTGCCATTGGCTCAGAGTCCTTCAGGTAAATTGCGGTCCAATCACTGACGCAGCATCAAGCTAAACGAGTTTGGATTCCAGCCTGTCTCGAAAGGAATACGCGAATTTTTCCGGTCTCTACCAATCGCAGAGCTGTCGGACCACTCACAGAGATGTCAGACTACCCACAGAGCTTCCAGACCTCTCATAGTCCTGTCGCACCACTCGCAGAGCTGTCGGACCACTCACACAAGACCGCTTGTGGAGTATTCAGATAAAACTCGCAGAACGACATGTGAAGACGTCGTCATTGAACTTTTTTTTTCCTTGCTTGTAGCCTAGTTGGTCGTGTTGGTAGTTTATAACCGCGGCCAGCGCGGAGCTCCTAGTAAGAGTTGTCGCCCTGCCAGCACCAGTGGCGCGGGCTCCTGATTGGCCGGCGGCCAGCTAGGCGCGGCTGGCGCGCGCTCCAGAGCGGGGCGTGTGCCCGGAAGTAGTTGGCTGCAGTGGGCGCGTGGTGCCGCGACCTTGCACCGCTAACTGCACCGCGAGTTGCATCATGGCGGGGCGCGGTCTCCCCCCCTGCCAGCCCCTCACTTCTTCATTCCACTGTCATTACTATTATTAGAGAGCCATTTGTGACATTTCAACATGAAACACGACGCGTCCCTTGCATTTGTAACCTTGTCTAATACAGCTAGCAACTGCTATGTGGGCATGCATGCCCCCCGGAGGCTTCGTGTGACGTGTGACCACAACTCCCTGGGTTGTTGTCACAGCAACCCTGACACAGTTCTGAATCACTGTAATCGACGGTGCAGGGTGGCATGAGTGTGTATTCTTGAATTACGATGGTGTGGGGGGGGGGGGGGGGCTGCCTGCACTTGCGAAAGAGTGACTGTGGAAAAAGGTTTGCTGTCAAAACTACGTCTCATGGAAAACTTCCTGTATATTTTAGAGTTTGCTGCATATCGTACGCACGTGAGTCAGAATAGGGGCAGTGCACAACATGCAAGCACCGTATCCATGAGACGCCGTGCAAGTTTTCTCCATGGCGGGGAAGTGCGGGGGTTGCTGCTCTTCCGGGGGGGGGGGGGGGCGGAGCTCCCCGAGACCAGCTGGCTGACGTGGTAGGAGTGTCGTGCTGTCGCGATGTGCCGGCTTGCCATTTCAGGCCAAGATTTTATATTTACAGTAATTACAGATGAGCTTGCAGACTTCTTCAATTGTTTAACTTTCACGAAATGAAAAATATATACAGCGCATACGTTTTGCATAATCAGCTGCCAAAGTTACATTTTTAACGTTTTTGGGTTGTACAAACAAGGAGAATTTAATTTATCGCAGAACTGAAACTTTTTAGGTTTAACTGCAATGCCACTGGCTACTTCAAGAAATGGTTTGAATTTCTTTCAGAAAATATTAATTAATTTTACTTGGCATTTCAAAATTCTCAAATTTCTTACGATTTTGACAGCCAAGAAACATGAAATGAAAATTTAAACCATATCATGAAGTAGCCAGTGGCATTGCAGTTAAACCTAAAAAGTTTCAGTTCTTCAATCAAATAAATACTCTTTATTTGTACAACCCAAAAACGTTAACAAATGTAACTTTGGCAGCTAATTATGCAAAAAGTATGCGCTGTATATATTTTTCATGCCGTGAAAGTTAAATTATTGAAGAAGTCTGCAAGTTTATCTGTAATTACTGTAAATATAAAATCTTGACCTGAAATGGGAGGCACCCCCTTAAGTATTGTGTCGAGAGTGGCCTTTATTCTGACTCACGTGCATATGATACGCAGAAAACTCTAAAATATACAGAAAGTTTTCCATGAGACGTAGTTTTTAGGGCACACGTCGCGTTATAGTCTGTTATAGTCTGCTGTCATATTACGTACTCGAATATTATATTACGTAATACCTAGAGATCGGAAAATTTCGCGTATTCATTTCACGATATGCTAGAATCCTAACAACTGTACCTTTATATTGCTTCTGTGATTGACTCACAGTTTATCTGAAGGACTTTGAGCCAATGAAAAACTTTCAGCCAAAAAAGTATCGAATCGCAAGCGTCCCAGTTGACAGGTGTCACGAGTCAGTAGCCAATGAGCAGGTGGCATTTGCCTGAGTAGGTACGGGGTTGTGGAGTCTATCCTAGAGGTCTCTAGTAATACCTAGACGGCCCGCCCACCCGGTCTGGCGGCAAAGGGCGCGGGTTCCATTCCCGGGCGGGGAGGGAGTCTTCGGGACTGGGTGCTCTTGATGTCCCTCTAACCTCGGTCCCGCGGAAGGCACCGTCCAACCACCACAGCATCACGATTTAATACACTTCCTTGAACATACACCATTGCAGTTCTTCACTGCGTGTCACGGGAAAAAAAAAGTTCCGAGAATGCAAAATAAGAAATAAATGTGAACAAGCCTAAATCAGTTAGTGACGAACAAATATTGTTAACAACAATACGACGAAATCACAGACGAAAGCATTCAAACGTTCTTTAAATGATTCATGGAATGGGGAATTTTGATTCAATGCAGTTTTTTTTTGGACGTACGCCGCTGCTGTTTTGCACTGTTTGTCATGGAAAAATTCCCAAAAGAAAATATGAAGATAAATAATTCACAGAAAACAAGACTGAATCAGCTGATGTCGGACAGACGGAACCAACGATAAAACGAAACAAGTATTACAAACAACACAACGACGAACATATAGGTATCAGACAGCACAAGAATTCCATGTATGGCATTCATTAATAATATAAAAAAGAACCACGATGGGTTAGCAATGACGAGACAGTTGCAACAATAACAGTAAACGCACCACAGCCGCCGCCGATTCATCATATTGCCATCCGGGACAGTGAGCGTGGGCGAGGCCAGAAACCGAAGTATCTACAACTCGCTAGGTGCATAGTAATTCAGGTGCACCCCGCACTGGTGAAGAGAATCATTTGTATCGACGGCGGGGGCGCGTGTCTTATTGGATCGGTTTGGCACACGGGCCTGTGTGTGCGCTGGCAGGTTGTGTAACGCTATATAAGTTATGTGTTCCTAATTCGGCGGGGGAGTGATCGGCTAACTGGCGTGGATCATCCTGCCACGGCAAGTATAGTGCAGGGAGCAACAGAGACTGCGAGTGAAACAGAGCTAGTGGTTGAAGCCTCGGACCTCCGGGAGAAATCGCGTTATCCTCGCGCACGGGCCTCCACATTCGACTACGGGCCCTCCACATTCGATTACGGGCCCTCCACATTCGATTACGGGCCCTCCACATTTGATTACGGGCCCTCCACATTCGATTACGGGCCCTCCACATTCGATTACGGGCCCTGGACCCAGGATCGGAGACGGGTTCCCCCCCTCACCCCAACAAATTTTACAGTCACTTGCTACATCATAATTACATGGTTATTTCTTACCTACACTCTTTTTACAATGTTACTTAACCTAAATACTGGGTATGATTATGGTTACCATTTTATAAGTCCAAACCAAGTTTAATTTATAAAATATCCATTACGTTTTTTTCTAGTTCGTGAACAAATTATAATATTCTAACATTTAATAAATATAGTTTAAAAAACTAAAGAAACATGCTTTTAAAGATTATCAAACTAAAAAGTAAAAAATAATTTTAAAATTTAATTTATGACAATAGTATATAAGCAATACTAGTATAAATGAGAAAAAAGCTTGAGGCGCTTTGTGCCATATTTTTTTTATATTAAGCGCCCCATGCTTTTTTCTCATTTATACTAGTATTGCTTATATACTATTGTCATAAATTAAATTTTAAAATTATTTTTTACTTTTTAGTTTGATATTCTTTAAAAAAAGTTTTTTTAGTTTTTTAAACTATATTTATGTATAATTATCATAGGGAAATGAGTTACCGACACTACCTATTACCATCTGAGATAACTATTTGGAGTTGCAACGTCACAAAGAAATGGTAAAGTCTCTCCGAATCATTTACAGTTAGATGTATGGATATAATCTTAGAATTTACCGGAAAAAAACATCTTTTTTTTTTCGGCGTGGCCGGAAGTAGAACACACGATCGCTGAATCCGAAAGCTGACGTCACAGAAGTCGCGCGCCTTAGACCGCTCGGCTAACGAACGTAATGAAATAAGTGGGACATTTTACAGTGATGAGACACTCACTCTTAGTCGAAAGAGTTACAGACGGACAGACAAACAAACATACAGGTGAAGCTAATATAAAGCATGTAAAAATGAACAGCATTGGATGGCTCCAAGGTCCTACCCCGTAAGGTGCGTTACAACATGTCTCGACCCATGGCGTGGTAGTCAGTCGGCGGAGCAAGCGTGATACACAGCACCCTTATGGGATTGTTACACGACGCCAGTGCATTCTGAAATCAATAGTAAGGCCATGTTCGTACCTACCCAAGGTACGCAATGACGAAAGTAAGCAGTAATCGACCAACGTAAGAAAATTTCAGTCGTTTGTGAAGCACGAAAATAACTTGGAACTGGAACAAAATTCTTTCCCGGGATTCTTTTTGAGCTCATATTTATCACGCGAAATTTTCAATAGTAAAAATTAAATTGATTATTTGTTTTGACTGTACTGGAGTCCAACAAGCTAAAAAAAAATGTTGCATGTAGTAAAAAAAGAATTTCGCAGAATTTTGGAACACTCCACTTCAAAAAAAGGAAGGTTGGAAATTGACCCGATGCTTGCGATGCGTTTTGCGTCTTGCGTAAAATTATAAACAGGTATTTGAAAACTTTATGGTTGGACTTTGTGCGTAGTTTATAAAGCCGCTTGAGCGGGTGTAGGAGTTGCGGTGACAGGGGTCTGCTTCCCTTGCCACCAGATAAGAAGCCTAAGATGTAGGTAGGGGAGACCGGGGTAAGTTGGCGAACGGGGTAAGATGACGAATCGTATGTAACTAATCCAGAAACACAGATAGAAGGTTGGCGCACCTGTGACCTTGAGTGTCACCATCTGCACCTACTAGGCAGGTGCAGCGGAATTCTCCAGTCAGTTTGAATGTGGCAGCTTTGAGAGGCTAACTGTTTCGTGAGCCATTGTTGTAATATTGAAGGTACGTATGTTAAGCTATTACAAGAAAAGAGTCAATTTGTATAAAATGTTTGTATATGTAAAATGAAACGCTGACTTTTGGGAGTATTTTAATGTATAGATTGTTGAAGAAATTTTTTTAATGTTGTTAGTGATTTTGGTCAAGCAAAAAAAGGGCTGCTGGGGCAAGTTGACGGGGGCAAGATGACGAATTCGTCATCTTGCCCCTGCAATCGTCAACTTGCCATAGGTAATGACAATGTGAGCATTATTTTGTATTAAATGTGTTATTTAAACCAATGATGTACATATATGAAGAACATTTATGTAAAAGCAAAATAATAATAAAATTATATGATATTATAAATATTTCCTGTGTTAATAGTATAACGATTTTGTTTGATTTTTTTTTGTAGATGCCCATGGATTATAAGCGGAGAACGGAAAGAAGTTGGAGTGACGTAGAGATCACTGCTGCTGTGAATTTTTGTCGTGATAATGGTATTGTGATGGTCGGATTGCCACCACATACTTCGCATAGGTTGCAGTCAATGATGTTTCGTTTATTCGACCCTTTGAAGACATTCTACTCACAAACCTGTGACAATTATTTGGTATTACATCCCGGACAACAAATAACTGATCGTAATGTGGGATAATCTCTTTGCTGCAGCTTATTCAAAAGCAGCAACTGTAGGCAATGCCATCAACGGGTTTTAGGCTACTGAGATAGAGCCTTACAACCCTAAGATATTCAAAGAATGTGATTTTGCTGCTGCGGCTACATCGGAAAGATAACTTCCCGGAAGTGAAGAACCAATGTCCACTTCAATGCCAATTTCATCTGACCATGCATCAAACGATGTGTGGCTAAATTATATGCCTAATGCTTCAGGAGCTGATTCATTAGCCCAGCCAGAAAAAATAGTGATCTTATCGATGAAGCAGGGCCTTCTTCTGGGAAGGCCAATGCAAGTTCATTTAGTAAAAAGGCATCGTTTTATGATTTAAAACCATTGCCAGTGGCCCACAGGACAACCGCGACAAGGAAAAGAAGTACAGGATCAGCTTCAGTAATAACAAGCTCGCCAATTAAGAACATGTTGTTACAAAGAGATAGAGAGAAGAAGCAGAAAGAAGAGAAGAAAAATGAAAGAAAAAAATAAGAAAACTGAAAAACGAAGCTCTGATCATTCTGTAGCAAAACCATCAAGCCAAAATAGTGTTTCTTGCCCTGCACGTGAAGAAGTTTACGTGGAACCTCCAAATGAAGACTGGATTCAATGTCCCACATGTTCTGAGTGGTGGCACGAAAACTGTTCCAATTATGTGTTTGACTATTGTTAATGACATTATTCAAAGCAAAAACTTGCAGTTTTTCGTTACTATGTGGCAAGGAATTGTATCAAAGTCGTTCAAATATGTTACAATATATCTTCTTTACAGCCTGCATGTTGTTTAGTGTAGGATATCTATAAAACTATTGTGTACTTTGTCTATAAATATATAAATTTTTTCATTCGTCATCTTACCCCAATAGGTTCGTCAACTTACCCCACTCCTGGGGCAAGATGACGAATGTGCTAACTAATTGGTTTCTTGTCAATAACTTCAGAACTACACACATTAATACAACCTTGTTACATTTTTAGGTAGAAAATAGTATATACTTCGTATTGGTACCAAATTAGATATAATAAATGCTTATTTATCTGTTAAAGGCCATTTCAAAGCTTAACATCGTCAACTTGCCCCGATCTCCCCTACATCAAGTTCTGTCCCTGACCGAACACGCCCGAATATTCACCTTCGGCCAACCTCGGGATTTGTTTTATTTTTGCACAGGAAAAATGAATTCAAATATTAAAAGTGGTCGGTTAGGTTAGCTACATTAAAACACTTTAAAACACTATGGACGGTTAGTTAGGATAGTATAGCTACATTAAAATAAACAGAGAAATATAAATATATATAAATGAATCCGAGGTTGGCCGAAGGTGAATATTCGGGCTTGTTCGGGCAGGGACAGAACTTGATGTACATCTTAGGCTTCCCCCGCCAGAAACTGCAGTCGCGGAGAGAGCGAGGCTTATGTAGTTCCGTCACGCGCCGCCAGGGTCGCTAGTCACCCGGCTTGCACAACACCGCCACCTGCAGCACGTCGCTGCTTCTGACACGCCATCTTTCTGTCTTGGCACAGGCCACCCTCACTACATAACTCTTTATTCTGTAATTCATAACGAGTAAAAAAAAAAAAAATAGGGGGTTGTCTGTAAAGTCGGTTTACGGACGATAATGTTACGTGATAACGTCATTAGAAAACATTGATGAAAAATTGTATACCGTACTTTTTAATTTTCAAATATTATTTGCAGTTTTTATGCGAATTTAATTTAAATAATTTGTTTAAATATATAATCACGAACAATTAGTTAAAAAGCCCGCCATAACCTGTTTGATATTATAGAAGATTTTCTCGCACGGTGGTTGGCCGGTTCTTGCACGCTCGGCTCAGGCGGAACGTGACAATTTTTCGTGCGTGAAGCCGGCGTTCATCGATTTATAAGACGTTATCACGTCAAAAATATTATATTATGCAAAAAAAAATATCTGTGGATTCAGTTTGAAAAAGGAGTTCGAACAGCACATTACATTCCAAAGAGCTTCGCAAAAGCACCTGTGGCTAGTAATTTCTTATTTCGTGGGTCCTTTCAAGAATAATGACATAAATTGCAAATAAATTCTAGTATAAAAAATTAAGATGCATAAGCATGTTGTTTTCTTTGATAACATATTATTATTTCATTTGATATGCTCTATACTGAACTATTTGGGTTAATGCAAATGTTTCAAAAGATGAAACCATTTTATTAACATAACATAAACAAACATCAATTTTTTTTGTTGGTCAGGTACTCTCCCAAAGGACTCCCGAAAATACCGATGTGTTCACACAAAGGGAACAACTATCGCTGTAAAGAACTTAAATGTCAAGATGTAAGAAAAATTCACCAAGCTTACTACAAGGAAAAATCACTACTTGCGCAAAATAATTTCATCTTGAGACACATCCGCGTTTCAACGCCCAAACGAAGCAATGAAACCAGCAAAATAAAATTCACCACACAGTACATTTTACCAAAAAGAAGAGAAGGCATCGCCCAAAACATACCAGTCTGTCGAGAAACTTTTACATCAGTTCTTCAAGTGGGAAGAGACAGGCTGCAACGTTTGTGTTCGAAGATTCTGAAAAATCCAGAAAAACCGCCCGAAAAGAGAGGAGGAGACCACACATCGGCAAAATTTTCCGAGATAAAAGAAAAAGTAAAGAGCCACATTGGTAAATTCATCCCACTTGAAGCCCACTACTCAAGAGCCAAAAACTGTAAAGGACAGTACCTCAGCTCAGATCTTACCATTAAGAAGATGCATACGATGTTTAACAAAGAATACCCATGAACTCCGGTTCAATACGAGTACTACAGAAGAATTTTTTGTAACAACTTTAATATCGGTTTTGGCGCACCCTGTGTCGATGCATGTTCAACATGCGCTAGTATTTGTTCAAGAATCGAAGCTGCAACGACTGAAGAAGATAGGGGGGATCTGAGACGTCAGCTAATGGCGCACAAAAAGAGAGCTGATGTTTTCTACGAAAGATTAAAAGAAGATGTGGAAGGTACGCTCACGTTCAGCTACGATTGCCAGAAAAACCTTGTGCTACCGAAACTCCCGGACCAAGCTGCTTGTTACCTACGTCAGATGTACCTGTACAACTTCACAGTGTGCCAAGGAAATTCTCATTCTTCCCAAACTCTGGAAAATGTCTTCACTTATGTGTGGCTAGAAATTGATTTTGCTAAAGCATCGAACCAAATAGCTTCTGCCGTCCATCAAAACCTATCCCAGCAAGCAGATTTTGTAGGGGTGACAAAGATCCGCTTGTTTGCAGATGGGTGTGGGGGACAAAATAAAAACAAAACTGTAATAGGCTATTGATGCACTGGTTTCTGAACGTGGCTCCCACTACCATTCAAGAAATTCATAGGTATGTTGTTTCCTATTGTGGGACACTCTTTCATTCCTCCCGATAGAGTATTCGGAAATTTAGAACGAGAGTTCCGGAAAATGTCCGTGATTGAGAAGCCAGAAATATACATGGATATCATGAAAAAACACGCGACTGTCGTCCGCCTGGGAGGAGAATGTTGCCCAGTCCGAGATTGGAAGACGTATGCATATGATCAGCTAAAAGAACCAGGAAACGGGCATTTTAAGTTTCAAAAAGCAAAAAAAAAAAAAAATTATCATTACCAAAACCAAGAACAAGAATGCTTGTCTAGTACAAGGCGAACCATTCTATAATTTGGAATTTGGGGAGCTCAAAGCTGTGAATAAAAGAGGAAAGAGTTACAAGAACCATAATCTACCAACACTTGTCCCCAAAGGTGTCGCATTGAAATCGAAGAAGGCCGGAGACATCAAGAACAAGACTTCAAGACACTCTTGAAGAAACATTATGGCGATCAGTGGGAAGACTCTGAAAGTCTGGTCTTTTTCTCAGATATTTTTAGAGAACAAGAACGCCTGGGAATAGTAGAAGACACAAACGATGCTGACGCTAATTTTGAGATGTTAGACGAACAGGATACTGAAATTACGTAAATAATGTGCCCTTATTTATAATTGATAACATTGATGTGAACTTCTTAATATTTCTCATCTAACACAGTGTTTGTGCTGGTTTTGTTAGAAAGCTGGGTACAGGTACAAATTGGCAAAATGAAGTTAATAGTTATACAAATTATTTGGATCTGGATTGTGTTTGTGAGTTACACAAGTAACGTGTTTTAGTATTTGGTTCATCGCAATTTAACAAACTGTAAAAAAGACTTTTGTTTTGTAATTACTATTTCCCCATTATGTATATACTGTAAAATTGACTAAAATTTTTCCTGTCAAAAGACACAAGCTGTAAGCTATTATTATTGCGAACATATTAATTTAGCAGGTTTTGAAAGAGTAGGATGCATTTAACAGGTTTTGCTAGTGGGTACATTATAAAGATGGCCGAACATCAACTAGCAAAACCCGTCTAATTTGTGTTACAGTTGCAAAACCCGTTAAGTGTAAAATAAAATTATAAAAATTTAAAAACCAGTTTAAGTATGATTATAAGTAGTGTGTAAAAGGGGTTACGAGCCCTGGCTTCTGGCTGTGAAGCTGGAGCCGGTCCGCCATATTGGATTCTGACGTCACGGAGGCCATCTAAGACTCAAAAATTCCTCAAAATTCCTCAAAAATGACTCAAAATGACTCAAAAATCCCCGTTTTGAGGAAAAATTTCTCTTTTTCTTCTTCAAAAATTCAAAAATTAAGAATTCTAAAAACCTGAAAAGTCTTTTGCCTTAGAAAGAACTCAAAATCCTAAAATCGGCTTAAAAGTCCTAAGAGCTAGCCGCTCTAAGTCGCGGACGTCATCTAGGATTATGACATCACCGTTGCAATTTCTGCGCAGGTCACATCGTTGTAGACAAGACGTAGCGTGTAGACAGGAAAACTGCGCAGTTTTGTGAACTGCGCGGAGACGGAACACGGAGAAGAAAAACTGTGGCCAAGAGCATTTATGTCCGCGCAGTTTAGTCGACCTGCACAGACTTGTCGTAGCGTGTGGACACTTCCACCGTCTTCTCCGTACACGGGGCTCACTTCTCCCTCGGTATTTGTGCCGGAACTGTGTAAGTTGTTCAACGATGACCTATTTTCGACAGTGTTCAAGTGAATTTCTAACAGAGTTCATTGGTCTGTACAAGTCCTTTCCGTGTTTGGGGTGGGTCAAAGAATATAGCGATAGAGAAAAAAAAAGTCAAGCGTATGAAGCACTTGTGCCAAAATACAAAGAGGTTGAACTCGCGGCTAACAGAGATAAAATCACAAAAAAATAAAACATTAATTCTTTGAGGTCGGTATACCGGAAATAATTGGCCAAAGTAAGGAATTATCGCAACTGATAGGATAAAACTTGGCTGCAAACTGTGTTGTGTGGACACAACAACTCATTGGCTGCTGTCTTGTGAGATGTCCCAGCGTAGCAGCCTGTGATTCGATAAAGCTTTGGTCGGGAGTTTCTCATTGGCCCAGAGTCATCCAGGTGAGTTGTGAGCCAATGGCTGAGGCAGCACTGAGGTATAACTATTTGTAAGTAAGCCTTTCGCGAAATGAATTCGCGAATTTTTCCGGTCTCTAGTAATCACACTTGTCATCCTCAGCGACTCATCAAGAGTTCTGACCGCCCTATGCTAATTATGAAGATGGGCCCCCGCCAGGTGTGTGTAGGTGTGTGTTACGGTCGGCCTAAATAAGTAGTATATTAGTTTTGACTTTGTTTGCTAGTGTGAAAATTTTAACATGATTCATACTACCTATAAAAGTTAAAATCAGGTAGTTCCAAGCTTTTTCAGTTCACAGAGCATTTAGTTTTAGTGTTTTGTCTCGGTCTTGTTGAAATGTGTAGGGTAGATGCAATGATGCTAGATTAATAGTGCATGCGAAGACACGATTTCAGCGCTTCCCCTCCCCCCGATCCTCGCGCGCTAGGCTGCAGCCTAATTAGCCTAAGGGTTAATCAGGCCCTGGCCATTGGCTGACAAGGTAGAGACAGGAAAAATTCGCGCTTTCGATGACCTCTAGGAACTGACTCCACAACCCCCAACAAACTCAAGCAAATGCCACCTGCTCATTGGCTATTGACCCGTGACACCTGTCAACTGGGACGCTTGCGATTCGATACTTTTTTGGTCGAAGGTTATCCATTGGCTTAAAGTCCTTAAGATAAGCTGTAAGCCATTCACAGAAGAAATATAAAGGTACAGTTGTTTGGATTCTAGCATATCGTGAAATGAATACGCGAATTTTTCCGGTCTCTACGTGATAAGTAGGGACTGGAAAAATCCGCGGATTCAATGACCTCCAGGATAGACTATACTACACTCTACACACTCGGGCAGATGCCACCTGTTCATTGGCTGCTGACTTGTGAGTCGTCTCGACCGAGTGTCTGTGATTCGACACTTCTTTGAGCGAGGGTCTCTAATTGGCTCTCATTACCCCAGATTAACAGTGAACCAGTGGTAGAAGCAGCGCTAAGGTATAATTATTTGAATTGTAGCATATCACAAAATGAATCCGCGAATTTTGCAGGTCCCTAGTGATAAGGTTTCCAGAAGTGACTCCGGACTGTCGTCCCAGACCAGTTGCGGGGGCCCGCGGTCTGCGCTGGGCGCTATGCCCACCTGTGGCCAAGGAGGGGGGCGGGGGGGCGCAAATCAGGGAAAGTTTGATGTGGCTCACGTCGCGCGGGTGTCCCAATCGTCCTGGCTCGTCCTCGGGCCAGCGCCGCGCGGGTATATAGCCCGGGGCGAGTCCCCCTGGGCCACTGTCAACTGTCAGCGTCTCAGCTCTCAGCTCTCAGCTCCCAGCTCTCCTACCGTCTCGACATGAAGTGCATGGTGAGTGCGTGCTGGCGTGCTGGCGTCATTGGACAGCCACTGAAGCTTGCCTAGTGCTTACTTTGCAGCGCTGCGCTGTTGCCAGATACACGCCATAGAGCACAACCGTTTAGACACTACTTTACAATATAAATATATATTTTTTTTATAACGTAGCTGAAACAATATTATTATTTTTGTACAGCAAAATTGGGATTGAGAATTTCGAAGATACTTTTTGTTGTATTTAATTCATTTTGAGGGAACGTAAAAACACCCCATTTTGGATACATCAGTTAAAAAATATATATAATTTAATTTTAATTTTTTTGCCTCTGTTTGAGCATAGCACATAATTTAATGGAATCTATTGTAATTAATATTTACCGAATGGTACAAGTAGTTTCTCATGTGAAATAATAAGTGTTTGGCAGCGAATAATTTTTTTTCCAAAGTGACTACAACCGATTAAAAACTATGAATATACACTACTTTTATGGTCTTCGTAAATTCAAAGAATAGCAAAATTAAAAAAAAATTAAATTCGTGACAATGAATGATGATATTCAAAATAAGGGCTGTAATGTTGACGGGCCGGGTGGTATGGACCTGGCAACAGTGCGCCAGAGAGTGCTGTAGAGTGCTGTAGAGTGCTGTAGAGTGCTGCAGAGTGCTGTAGCGCTAGAACGCGGACAGCGATGCCCGCCACTAGCGCCGGGGGTGGTGCCCACAGTTAGAGACAGCACTGGAGGAAAATGGATGCCAAATTGCGGGTTTCAAACTCTTAAAACTTTGGCGACTGTAGCTTTACAAATATAAAACTAACTGGACTGAAAGGTGTATCCAACTCAAAACAGAAATGTAGTGACATTTATTTTCGGGATCCGTCCTAAAAGACGGAGGTTGAGTGTTATTTTCCGTAATTTAACCTCTTTCATTTCGGAGGAGTGTCCAGGGGGCCACACAATAATAAATATTTTAACAAAAGGAAAAACACCATATATATAAAAAAAATGTACAATAGTTACTAAAAATTACTTTCAAAATTTCTCTAACTTCAGGGCCTTGCTCCTTGTTTTATTAATTTATTCAGCATAGGATAAAGGTATGAGCCGGGGGGGGGGGGCCTGCCGTTTGCCCCATGATGAATACGCCCTTGAGACTAACCGATAGCTTAAGGCCCCCGTCTACCCGGGCACACACACGGTGCGCAGAGCTTCAGGAAAAACAACGCGATTTCAAAACTACTCAAGATATCCGACTGGGGGTCTGCTTACGGAAAGCATTTAAGAGTTCGCTGAGGGCCGAAAAGTACTTTTGATTTCGGGTTAAGTTTTTAAATTGTATTTTCAGAAGAGTGAAAATGGCTAAAACGCGTGTTTTCAGAGTAATTTTTAGACGTAAAACAACCGGTACAGATTCTTGAAAGCACTTGAGGGACCTGCATTACACCTTTATCTTCATTTCTCGGCCATATATTGTTACGATCACCGCTCAAATTTCACAGTTATCCTGTGAAGACAAGAAGACTGCGCGCCAGTTCAGAGTCTTGCGCTTAGAGTCTATACCGCGCTATAAATACCAGCGAGCGTCGCACTTATCATCCCGCCTCACTAACACAAATACACCCGTGACAAGGCGGGCCCCTTTTGCAAAGTCGAGCACACCCGCACCTCACTAAACCCCGGAGTGCCTTACGTCTCTCGACTGTAATACACGGACCAGAGAAGACCACAGCAGGGACAGAAAACACTATCTTGAAAATAAAATGTTTTATTTTTCAAATGCCAAGCGAACTGAAACTTTGTAGCTCGGTGTTCTATACCCGCAAGCTGTTCGCGAGATGGAGACGTGATTGTTTTGATGTTGTGTAGGTACCAAAGCCACGACATGTTCATTGAGGTGAACCTTGGTAGGGGAAGTAGAGGCAATGCAAAGACTCATCAGGGCGTAACGAAAAGTGCAACGCTCAGAAGAAAGGCGATCGATGGTGTAGACAGGGATGGGAAGGGAGGATAAAGTAGAGAATCAGACAACTGTGGGACTCACTGCAGGTTCTTCGCCGCCATGTTGGTTACGAGCGTGGGCCCCCAGCGAGGATCGCTACGTGCGCTCCACAAGCCATCAAGTTACTGGCCGAGAACACAGATAGCAGCAGCATCGCTCGCATCACAGCACACTCGTACACTTGCGCAATTGCATACTTGCTCACTGGCAAACTTCCCTGCTGTGATACTTGCGCACATTCGTTCACTGTACACTCGCCTTTACGCTTGTACACTTGCACACATGTACACTTTTGTAAATATTTGTATAATCTACACATTTCCTATTCCTCCATCTGTGAAGTTTCACTTCTATCGCACGTGAAGCTATGCGCCCATTTTTTTTCTAATTCACGGTATTTTAAAATTGACAGCAAAAGAAGAAAGAACATAAACGAAAAACTTATGTTTCGAATACCACACAAAGAGAGAAGTACACAATACTGGATAGAACGGCAGTGTGTAGAAGCCTGTGGCGCCCAGCCTTCTCCGCGGCCAACAGGCGAAGCTTGGGACACTCGGTTCGGCGTGCACCACCCTGTCTCAGGCAGTCTCTGACGGCAAGCACGCACGTCTGTTCTGAACGCGTCCTTGGCAGACGGGCACTGCTGCAGTTCCTTACGCCCCCGCGAACACCAGTCACATATCGGTAGGGGTCGGAAAAATTCGCAGGTTCAATGACCTGTAGGATGGACTCCATAGTTCTACGTACACTCGGTCAAATGCCACCCACTCATTGGCTGCTGTCTTGTGACCAATAAACAGAGACCCTAAAAATTCGCGAGTTTATTTCGCGATAGGCTAAAATACAAATAGTTATACCTCAATGTAGCCTCTGTTATTGGCTCACAACTCACCTAGATGACTCTGGGCCAATGAGAAACACCCGACCAAAGCTGTATCGAATCACATGCTGCTACGTTGGGACGTCTCACAAGACAGCAGCCAATGAGTGGGTCACATTTGACCGAGTGTATGTAGAACTATGGAGTTCATCCTACAGGTCATTGAACCCGCGAATTTTTCCGGTCTCTACTCATGACTAGAGATCCATAAATATATCGAATTCGTTTGGCACCAGGATTAAATTCAAAACATTGTGGTTGCTCTACCAACATTTGCTTTTTCACTGGCTGATTTCTAAGTATGAAACTTTTTGTGCTCATTTATAGCCACTGCCTGGTCGGCTTGCTTCTCTCCTCACTGGGCATTGTTGGATCACGGTCGCAGAGGGGCGTGTAGTCCAATCATAACCATTTTGCAAGAGCATGAAGATTTGCATTCTAGCTTGCAAACAAACAAATACGCGAAATTTCCGTACCTACACTCAAGACATGAGCGGAAACTCAGGCGAGACTGGAAAAGAGTGGCTCGAGTATCTAGAGGAGTGTAGAGTCCATCCTGCGGGCACTGAGCTGGCATGGTCTTCCAGTTCCTAGCCGAGATACATTTTTTGACAGCTCGATTGGTAATAAGTAGAGACCGGAAAAATTCGTGAGTTCATTTCGCGATAGGCTAAAATACAAATATTTATACCTCAGTGCTGCCTCTGCTATTGGCTCACAACTCACCTGGATGACTCTGGGACAATGAGAAACACCCGACCATAGCTTTATCGAATCACAGGCTGCTACGATAGGACGTCTCACAAGACAGCAGCCAATGAGTGGATGGCATTTGACCGAGTGTACGGAGAACTATGGAGTTCATCCTACAGGTCATTGAACCCGCGAATTTTTCCGGTCCCTAGTAATAAGTAACGACCTGCTAATTTCATGTTATTGTATGGCGACACACTATTATACATATTCACAAATATATTAATGGCCTTATGGATTATTCGACACGCCCCCCGAAGGACTGCGGAAACTGCGTGACCCAGTCCAGACAGAAGGTAGCACGTGGATCTACAGTCAGGGCAGCACGGTGTGGTCGCGGCTGAGACCGTGGACGCTGACTTGTCGCAGGTGCTGGTCGTGCTGGTGCTGGCGGCGTGCTCGGCCGAGCCGGAGCAGCAGAGGGACAAGCGAGGACTGCTCGCCGCGCCCCTGGCCGCCGCCCCGCTCGCCTACTCGTCGCCCTACGTCGCCGCGCCCTACCTGGCGGCGCCCTACGCCGCCGCCCCGCTCGCCTACTCCTCGCCCTACCTCGCCGCGCCAGTCGCCAAGGCCTTCGCATCGCCCTACCTGGCTGCCCCTTACACCTACCTGGGCTAGGCGCCCGCGCCGGCCCGCGCCCCACGTCGCCGCTGCTGCTCCCTTCCCCTACCTCGCTTAGCCGCTCCCCCCACTCCGCCTCCCGCATCGTCCACCCCTACTTCACCTAGCCGCTTCCCCCACTCTGCGTCCTGTATCGGGTTACTCACAGCGCCCTACCCCTACTTCGCCTGGCCGCTTCCCCCCACTCTGCGTCCTGCATCGGGTTACTCACAGCGCCCTACCCCTACATCGCCTGGCCA